>NC_081847.1:72484968-73684968 GCF_963259705.1 Myotis daubentonii | reverse complement strand
GGCATTTAAGCTGAGCCTTAAAGAATGATAGGGGGTAAGCCACGGGAAGGAAGGACAAACCTTCTTGGCCTGATTGGGTGGAAGGTCTAAACAGAGGAGTCATCAAACTTGATCTGTTGTTGTTGTTGTTGTTGTGAGGGGTTTTCTTTACTTGACTAAAGTCCACAGTTTATGTTAGAGCTCACTCTTGTGTGGTACAGTTCATTGAGTTTTGGCATCCTATATAATACCGAGCTAATATGCTAATTAGACCGAACAGCAGAACGGCCATCTGGACGACCTTCCGGACGAAGCCAGGGCTGCGGGGCCGAGCCCCTTGCACGAATTTTGTGCACCGGGCCTCTACTATGTATAATAACATGAATTCACCATTAGAGTATCAAACAGAATAGTTTCACTGCCCTGAAAATACCCTGTGCTTCACCTATTCATCCCTCTCCTGTACCCCTTGACTGCTGGAAATCACTGATGACTACTGTCTCCTACGGTTTTGCCTATTCCAAAATGTCACGTAGTTAGAATCATCTAGTATGTAGCCTCTTCAGACTGGTTTCTTCAACTTAGCAATATGCATTTAAGGTTATTCCATGTCTTTGTTTTTTTTCATGTCTTTTCATGGCTTGATAGCTCATTCTTTGTGTGTGGGAGGGGGCATAAAATATACATAACACAAATTTTATCCTTTTTACCATTTTTAAGTGTACATTTCAGTGGAATTATGTATATTTGCATTGTTGTGCAACCATCACCACCATACATCTCCAGAACCTAGCTTATCCCTGTTTATCACTGAATAATATTCCATTGTATGGACAGACCACAGTTTGTTTATCCATTCAATTCTTGAGAGAGTATTTGTGTTTAAATAAGAACACGGCTGCCAGACAGAGGACCGATGGGCCAGCAGCTAAGAGTGCAGGCAGGGAAGCCAGGGAGGTGGCTAATACTGGCATCCAAGCAAGGAGTGACAGAGGCTTCAACTAGGCTGGGCTGAGTGCAAGTGGAAAGACGGGGACAAATATGAGAGAATGAGTGGGTGGAACTGGCAGAAATTGAAGACAGATGGGGTGTGGAGATGGAGGGAGAAGGAGGGGGTACGGTGAGGTCCAGCAGCACTGTTGTTGGAAATAAAAAGGGAAGGGCAGGTTTGGGAGAAGACCACAAGTTCAGCTTTGGATCTGAGGCTTTGAGTTTGAAGTGTCTGAGAGACATCCAAGTGGAAATGTGAAGTGTCCATACCTCAGCCCACTTTGCCCTCCCTTACCAAACAACCCAGCCCACTGACCTTGATTCCATTCCTGAACAGGCCAAGCTCCCTCCAGCCTCAGGGCCCGGAACACTTCTTCACGCCACAGATGGCCATATAACTAGCTCCCTCTTAACATTCAGACCTCAGGTCAAATATCGCCTAATCAGAGACTCCTTCCTCGGACCCAAGCTAAAGGCAGCACAAGGAGTGAGCAAAGGACCCACTGGTCAGATTTCGCTGTGACAGTGCTACATAAAAAACAACTTCTAGAAACTCCGTGCTTTCAACAGTACACATTCATTTCTCACCCAGGGGTCTGTAGGTCAGCTCGGGTTGCTCAGGGATTTCCGAGCTGGCGGCGCTCGGCTCCAGGCTCCAGGTGGAGTGCGGGGCTGCCTTGTGTGTCTTTCACTCTGAGTCCAGCCTGAAGGAGGCCCAGTAATGGGGACTCGTGGTTCTCATGGCCGAGGACAGTTGCTCAAGGAGGATGAATGGAAACACTTGGTGTCTTGGAGCTGGCTCCTGTCCTTCCACACATACTCTTGTGATCAACGCAAGTCACGTGGCTAGGTCCAGTATCAACAAAGTGGGGAAGTATATTCCTCCCACGATGAGGAGGGCTGAGGGAAGTAAATATTTGCTGAACAATCTACCACAAGACCCAACTCTTTTTTTCCTAGATGGTCATGTTTATTGAGTTATCCCAGTACATTCACCATCCTGTATGAATGAATGAATGAATGAATGAATGAATGGGGGAATGTGCCTTTCAAGGCAGGAAGATTCTCCTCACTCTTCAAATGAGGAACCTGAGGCTCAGAGAAGGGAAGTCACTCGCCCGGGGTCACAGAAACCACCTGTGGCAAGCCCAGCCTGTCGGCCCAGTTCCCTACACACAGTGAGGCAGGAAAATGCCATTCTCTGGGCAGGGGGACCGTATCACCCATCCTGCCCACTCTGAGGCGTGGTTGAAATGCACACAGTCAGGGGGCGAGTACACTGGAGGGTTTGTCTGCTAATTCAATCTCAGGTCTCCCTCCAAAGCAGGTAGGATCTTGATTTGTCATTTCCGGGTCCCAGATGGTAAGTGCTCGCTAAGCAAATGAGTCATATGTACAATGGTGGCTTTAATTGCTGATTATGTATTCCCTGAAATTCTGCGCCCCACCCTGACTGTACCTGCCCCTAGGGTTCAGACAGACGTATCTACTTCTGCAGGAGCTCTGCAGTGTCTAACGCAGAATGGGGCACATAGCAGAGCTCAAAATCTGGGTACTGGCATAGGAAAAGTCTGGAAGGACATGCCTCAAATAAACAGTGACACTTCTTTTGAAACAGGCTTACTTAGGACTTTAACTCTCTGCTTTAAATCTCTATGTAACATTTGCACAGCTCACAATGTGCATAATTTGCTTCTGTAATCAGAGAGGACAAAGCAGTCTGGAAATATTTTAGAGTCTGTACTGGCGTGCAAAAAAGCAATCACTTGCTGGTTGATTGGGAAACCCCTGAAAATCATCTTCCTTCAGAATCCTCCTCCCACACGTTGTTAGAAGCCTGTTTTCAGGAACTGAGTCAATTCCCAACCACTCCTTCAGTCAACAAGCCAGTAAGCACCTACCATGCGTCAAGGGCTAAGTGAGCCACCAGGGTGACGAGTGACAAGCTGGGGAACAGGTGGCAGTCCGAGTCAGTGAGGTCTGCTTTCATACCATAGCCGACATGAATAGGGCTGGCCCACGGGCCAGACACTGTGCTAAGTGTTCCACATGGATTAGCACATTTAATCTGCACAGCAAGTCGATGTGGTAGGAGCTATAATTATCCTGCTTTACAGCTGTGGAAACTGAAGTGCAGAGAAGCGAAGGAACCTACCCAAGGTCACAGACCGGCAGATGGTAGAACTGCCATTTGAGCTCTGAGCCTGTGCTCTTGACCATGACCCCACACCGCCTCCCCTAGGAGTCTGCCCACATTCCATAGGCAGGACGTGGCAGAATCAGAATCCAAACCAGCCTCCATAAAGTATGCTCTTCAGTGATCAGACGTCCCTTCCATTTCTCCCCCTCCCCCCTTCTGGATCCAACACCACCAACACGCTGGGTGACTCGGGTCGCCTCCCCGAGCCTCAGTGTCCACAGCGGAAGATGGGAAGAATGCTGCTTACCCCGGGGGAGCTGAAGAGGCTCATGTGAGAGGACGGTTCCTCCCATGGATCATGGCAGGCATGTTCCACGAGTTCCGTGCCACTGGCCAAGTGGACCTGGGAGCAGGCCCGTCCCATGAGCTCTACACCGGGAGGTGCATGAGGTGCAGTGAGGCCGCCGGGGCTGGGCACAGGATGAAAAGTCAAGGGTTACTGTGTATTCAGAAAACTCAGCTGAGGGAACCGTGAAATAAACAATCCCTAGAAGGGGGAGGGGAGGAGGTTGGTTCGTCATCTTTCCTGTTTTCCCAGTCTGGCGCAGTCCCAAAGCCTCTCTCTTAATCTTGTCAGGATTTTGGCCCTCAGCCCGAGGAAGGAGCCGCCAGGAGGCCCACAGTGAGCCAAGTCTTCAAGGAAGTGATGTCTTCTCTGGGTCAGGAGAAGGGAAGAGGCTTTCTGGGAGAGAGGGGAAGGCAGGGGCAGAACAAGGGGAGGGCCCAGCTGGCAGGCCCCTCCTTGAATCAGTGGAGAAACCGAGGCTTAGAACAGGCAAGGTTTAGTCATTTGCTGGTGGCAATAGCGGGGCAAGTAGCCTACAGCAGGTCCTCGAGTAAGTCCATCTCATACAAGGTCTCTTGTTATAACATCTCTGAGATGCCTTGGAACTTAACTTGTTTACATCAATCAGCATATGGCAAAATTGGTTTCATTATACGTCATTTTGCCCTGGTTCCAAGGACTTATTGAAGATGTTAAGTGAGGGCTTACTGTACACACCTGCCTCCCAGTCCTGAGCCTTCTCCAAGTGCTCAGAACCAAGTGCTCACTCCCTTCCTGCTCTTGGGCTAGCCAGGCAGGGGTAGCTGCCACCACACCCTTTTTCCCACAGATTTTCCCAGCAACATCTCTCCATAACTTCGAGGGACACTTACTAGTAAAAAAACAGATGTGAGTCCTGTGGGGACTGCAAAATCTTGTTGGGTTTGACCACGTAGAAAATGGGGATGATAGACTCTCTGAAACAAAGAACCAATACTTCATGACCACCTACTGTGTGCCTACACAGAGCAAGCACATTCAATCATCACACTAACTTTGGGAAGTTGATCACATCCCTATTTTGCATATGCGAAACCGGGGACTGATGGGAGGGATATTTCTGCCAACTCTACTTCCACCCCATAACTATCTTTTGAGCCCCAGACCCAGCTATCTACTTTGTCTCGGGCATCCCCATCTGTATACCCCACGCAATTCTCCAATTCAACTTGAACGAGCCTGAACTCATGACCTCCTCTAACCACAGACCTCTGCTTTCTCTCATCACTGTTCACTGTTCAGCCTTGACTCCACCCTCTCTCCCCTGGTCCCTTCTCCAAGCAGTCGCCTGGACCAGTGACCCCACTTCCGATTCTATTTCCCAGACACTGGATTTCCTTAACTCCCGGGTTCGTTGCATTGTCCAGACTTTCATCACCTCACTCCTGATGACTCCCACGGCTTCTCATTAGGGCTTAGGCCATTCTGCCTCCAGGTTAGCCCTACGCTCATGTGCGCTTCACCCTTCACCCAAATGTCAAGGTAATTTTTTTCTAAAATGCCTGTCTTCCTAGCCTCACCCAATGAAAACACCTCGGTGGCTTCTCAGTGGCCTCAAGAGAAACCCCTTACACCGGCTTACCAGGCTCCCCAAATCGTGGCCCTTGCTGCTCACCTTGGTCTCAGGTTGGATGGCTCCCTTCCCCCTGAGTCCCCAGCCCCCAAGACTCGGATGTCCTGGAATATACTCAGTTCCTCTTTCACTCAGGGCCTTGGCACATGCCATTGTCTCTGCCTTCCCTGGCCAACTCCTTCTCATCTTTCAGGTCTCAGCTTAGTCACCACTTCCTGACTACCCTCCATTGAGCTTCGTGAGCTGTCACTCTGGTGAATTCCCACAGGCCCCCTGCCCTTCCTGCCCTGGGCTACCCGCCCCCTTTCTCTCACACGCCCCTGCATCGGCCAACAAAGCCTTGGAAATGGAACGCATGCCAGGGCCATGGATAACTGTAAATTTTCTAGTAGCCACATTTTAAAAAGAAATAGATAAAATTAATTTTAATAGCGTGTTTTTACTTGACATTTCAAAAATAGCCTTATTTCAACATATAATCAATATAAAAGTATTAATATTTTATTTTCTTCTCTTCTCATACTAAGACTTCAAATCTAGTGTCTATTTTATACTCACAGCATGTCTCCGCTTGGAGCTGCCACATTTTAAGTGCTCAGCATTACCATGTGCTAGTAGCTACAAGATTAGATGGCGAAGTTTTACTTTTTTAAAAAATTGATTTGAGAGAGAGAGAGAGAAAGAGAAACATTGATTTGTTGTTCCACTTATTTATGCATTCATTGGTTGATTCTTGTATGGGCCCTGACCAGGGATTGAACCCGAAACCGTGGCATATCAGGAGGACGCTCTAACTAACTGAGCCACCTGGCCAGGGTTGGACAGTGGTTTAGAGCAGTGATCACCAACCTTTCGGACCTCTCAGACCACAAGTGGTCCACCGCCCATCGGTTGGTGACCGCTGGTTTAAAGGATGCTTAAAAACGAACTGGCCTGTAGCATGTTGTGGGAGACACTAATCCTAAGAAATATTCCTAGGCATTCTGTAGGGAAAAAAAGGGTTCTATGTCCAATAAGTCTTGAAAACACCAACAGAGTGAAACAGGGATTTTATGCTTTAGGACCTCCCCGAGTCTTATCTGTGCTAATGTACGATGTGATACTAGACACTGACCACAGAGCATGTAGTCTTTACACAACTCATCTGAGCTCAGAGCTCTGTTTTCATAAAGCATTGCTGGGGATCAGTGTCCAGTGGAATGTGCCCTGGAAAATGCTGGTTTAGCCACATCCCAGGCAATTCTGGGATCCCCATGGGAAGAACTTGGGGTTCAGGGAGCCCACCTCATGTGCCTCTGAACCTGGTACAGAGGAAGCACCTAAAACCTGATTGAAATGACTAACTCTTGGAAGCTGTAAAAGTCAAGCTGAGAATCAGCAACCAAAAACATTGCAGCATATTTGAGCTCAAACAAGAAACTTTTGGGGGGTTTTGTGTGTATGTGAGTGTTTTCAACAGTTTAAAGCAAACTTGCCAGATCTGTCTGGAAAATACAATTGGTGGTCTTGGAAGATGCTGATTTCTCCATCACTGGGAGTGATCAAGTTTGGCATTCTGGGGGAGGGAGAAGGGAAGGGTCTTCCCCTGAGTTTCCAATTTCCTTCCTTCAGAACAAAAGAAAGGAGAGGAAGAAAGAAAAAAGAAAAGCAGCAGTGGGCACAAGAACTTGAATTTCAGAGGAAGTGATCAGAGGTGCATGCAGACATGTCTGAGCCCTTTATTAAGAACACACGTTGGGATTCTGGCAGCCCAGGGGAGGGTCAGTTTACAGCCAAAGCTCCTTTGAGGCTACAGGCCCTTGGTTGAATTCAGAAGAGTTTTTATCTAGTTTATAAGCAGTCAACATCTGGTCAATGACTATTTGAATCTATCAATCATGAACCAATCAAAATGTATGTATGTCTGGGGGGTGGACAAGAGGATGGCCTGTTTTAAAATTGTTTCTGTGGGACAAATGCAGGCAAGACCAATCTGTGCTGTGAGAAGCCATCAGAATAGCGGTTAACTTGGGGGTAATGACAGGAAGGAAGCACAGGAGAGCTTTCAGGGGGGATGGCAAATTCTGTTTCTTGATTAGGTGCAGGTTACACAGATGTGTTCAGCTGGTGAAAACTCACCATCTGAGAATCTGCATCCTTTCGATACGTGCACATTTCTGTGTCTATCACACTGTGGTAAACAGTTTTAGAAGTTGCTTTTGTGATGATATACGACTTAATCACACTAAGAACTAAGGTATAATTGCGATTAACCTAACTAAACATTATCAGGCTGGTCTGAGATTTGAACTGAGAAGGAAGAGGTTAACCAACAGCCAGATGTTTCTCTTATAGAGCCTGAGCAGCAGTTTTGCTGGCTCAGAGGGCAGCTGAAGGTTAGCCATGCTGAGGTGGCCCCTACCCATCCACAGACAGGCAGCAGATGAATTCAGATCAATTGCTTTAGATCTGGAGTTGCCCATCAGTAGGATACTTAGAAGTGTCTGGAAACGAGAGCGTTAAAGATTGGGTTCTGTGTCCCCATGCCATGCATGGGTCCTGGCACAAAGTAGGTGCTCAACTAGGTGTCCCTTTCCTTCCTCTGACATGGATTTCAGGTATGGCAGTCCCAGATGTGCCAAGGCCTTCTCTCAGAAGAGGCTGGAGGTCCCATTTAGAGCCAGCAACGATCTCAGAGGTGGGCACAGCTGGGCTGATAGCAGAAGAGGAAATGAAACCTTGCATGGCTCACATGTGCTCAAGTAACTGCAAAGAAGCCACCTGCGGTCAGTTGAAAGGATGGATGGGGGAGAAAGACGGAGCTTCAGAGAAGTGGTGAAGGTGATGAAGAATGTGCATTTCAGGAGACAGAGAGGGGGGAGGTAAAAAAAAAAACACAAAATAGCAGTTAAGAATAGCAGATAACACACCATGCGTTTGGGGGTGGGGGAGGTAGGCTTCAGGTGGGAAATGTCAAAGTAAACAGCAGTTTATAATAGGCAGTTCACTATGGTGCCGAGGAATGAGACTCTGGACTTAGAGCTCTGTGGTGTTGGCAAAACACCTAACTAAGCAGTTGTTTCATCTGTAAAAATGGGACAATAATAGTTCCATCCTCTAGACCAGTGGTTCTCAACCTTCCTAATGCCGCGACCCTTTAATACAGTTCCTCATGTTGTGGTGACCCCCAACCATAAAATTATTTTCGTTGCTACTTCATAACTGTAATTTTGCTACTGTTATGAATCGTAATGTAAATATCTGATATGCAGGATGTATTTTCATGGTTACAAATTGAACATAATTAAAGCATAGTGATTAATCACAAAAACAATATGTAATTATATATGTGTTTTCCGATGGTCTTAGGCGACCCCTGTGAAAGGGTCGTTCGACCCCCAAAGGGGTCGCAACCCACAGGTGTGAAAATATGGTACAAATCTCATAGCTGCTGTTCATAACAATGGTATTGGCAAGAGCATGGCAGGGAGAAGCTCTGCTTCTGAAAGAAAACCAGGTGGACTGCTCTGGGAGCTACAAACCACCAGAAATAGAGGGGAGGGGGGAAGAAGAAAGACCTCCTAGAGGAGGAGCTCTTAATTAAGGTGCCCCTGCATTTCCATGCAAAATGCTGTATTTACAGGCATATGTATTTTTTGAAGGAAGAAGGCCCACGGCCCACACCAGTGTCCTCAAAGGGGTCTATGACACCACCGCACCAGTTGTTTAAGAATGACTGATCTAGAGAAATGAAGGGACACGAGAGGGAAGCAGATGAGGCAAGAGGCCACCACCATCCATAGATGGAGGGAGGCACCTCCATGAACCTAAGACCCGGGTTTGGGTTATGGAAGAGAATCTAGAAAGAGGAGGCAAAGGAGAGAGAGTTTGCTGGAATGAAGACGCAGAGAACCAGCCAACTCACAGTGGGGCAGTGAGGATGAGGGTGGGGGTTCAGCTCAATCATCACTGCAACACCCCAAAGGCTGGGTGAGTGAATGGATGGGCAGGCAGCCCAACCCAGCAGCTGAAGATTAGGAAACTAGTGGTGGTGGTGGTGGGTGGCGGGTAGAATTAAGTGACCTTGGCTGTGTGTCTGGGGAACTGTGAAGGGACTGAGTGGAAAATTCTTTCCGTTTGGCTGGTGTGATGGGAAAAAACTGTCAGCCAGTGTACAGTGTTCTCCACCTGAAATACTTCTGGCTCTGTGGATGAGGATGTGCAAGAAGGCACACTGCCAGGGTGGGGGAGGGGGGACTCTTAACTGCTATTTTATGGCTGTCTCAAGGACACCACAGGGTGGAGTGGGAGAGGCAGAGACTTTGCTATTTAACGATTGTGAGTTTGTATCCCGATTTGGCCATTTCATACATTTATTCACGCAGCAAAGATTTCTTAAGCACCAACTATGTGCCCAGCTTTCCACCGGGTGATGGAGATGTCACAATGAGTAAGAATGGTCCTTGAGCTCAGAAGTCTTGCATCTAGTTGAGGAAATGGGCAATGACAGTGCAGAATGATAGGGACTGCACTGGTTGCTATGGGAACAGAGAGGAAGGGCACTCAGACTTCTCCAATCTTCTGCCTCATTTGCAAAATGTGCCCCTTACTGCAAGGAGAAGTGAATCGTGTCACTCACGACAAGTTTCCTGGCACATTCCAGGCCCACTGCTCAACACATGGTAGGAGGAGCTCACTGCAGCCCATTATTATATTTAAAAAGTATTCATTGAGCATCATGTGTGTGCCAGGCACTGCTATAGATGCTAGAAATACAGCATGAAACTAAATAGACTTGTTTTAAATCCCTGCTTTCATCAAACATATTCCAGCAGGAGGAAAATGAACAATAAATAAAACATTCAGTATTTTGTGACTAAATACTGAAAAGTGCCTTGGAGACAAGCAAAACAGGAATAAAAGGTGGGGACGTGATGAGGGAAGGGGGTTGTAATTTTTAAATAGAGTAGTCAGAAGTATCACTGAAAAGGAGATATTTTAGGAAGGATCTGAAAGAGGTGAGAAAGTAGACCATGGAAACATCTGGAGGGAGGATGTTCTAGGTAGAAAGGTCCTCCAATGAAAAGGTGCTGAGGCTGGAGGGTGAGTGGTGTGTGGTGGCTGGAGAGGGGTGATGGAGGTGGAGAGCATTAGCAGATGAAGCTGGGGAACCAGGGATGGGGGAAACAGGTAGGGTGGCCTCTAAGGCATTGTAAGGACTTAAACATTTACCCTGAGTGAGATGGGAGCCACTGGAGAGGTCTATGCAGAAGAGTGGCAAGATCTCACATTCTCAAAGGATCACGGCATTAAAGGATCACTTGTTCTGAGGATGTCCCATGGGAAGACAAGCGTCAAAACAAGGGATGTCGCCGAAACCGGTTTGGCTCAGTGGCTAGAGCGTCGGCCTGCGGACTGAAAGGTCCCAGGTTCGATTCCCATCAAGGGCATGTACCTGGGTTGCGGGCACATCCCCAGTAGGAGATGTGCAGGAGGCGGCTGATCCATGTTTCTCTCCCATCGATGTTTCTAACTCTCTATCTCTTTCCCTTTCTCTCTGTATAAAATATATTTAAAAAAAACAAAAAAACAAAAACAGGGGATGTCAATGGGGTGGCTTCTGGTTAAGCCAGGTGGAGATGATGAGGCTTGGGTTAAAGTGGAAGCAGAGGGAATGGTGAGAAATGTTTAGCATCTGGATATGTGAAGATGGTGTCCAAGGGTTTGCTGACAGATTGGATATGAGGGGTAGGCAGGTGAGAGAAAGAGTCAGGGATGATTCTGAGGCTTGGCCTGAGCATTCATTGTGATAAGGAAGACCAAGGGTAAGCGAGGTTTGGGAAGGAAGGCAGAAGCTTGGTTTGAGGTGGTGTGTTTAAGAAGCCCATTGGAAATCCAAATAGTGATGTTGGGTAGGCAGCTAGACATACAAGCCTGAAGTTTACAGTTATAAACTTTAGACTCCTCAGTATGCAATGGGTATTTAAAGCCACAAGAGTGGATGAGATAGTGAATAAAGAGAACAAAGAGATCTGAGGACTGAGCCCAGGGGCTCTCCAACATCTGGCAATGGTGGCCTCACCTGCTTGTAATTTGGAGATTCCAAGGCTAGTCTTGGACATTCTGTAAAGTTTTGTGTAAATATTTTCTCAGTGTTCTATCTCCCAGTTCTGAATACACATGCTCACCAGGAAGAAAAAAGTTTGCAGAAGGAAAAAAGAAAATCAGTTTGAAATAGATTGTGCTCCATGTTCCCAAAAATAACAGGAGGGCCAAGCTCTGCGTCTTGAGGAGGATCTGAAACCCTCAGCTTTCTGCCATCAAACCCTGGAGGCTGGGCTCCGATGGAAGAGTCTGTCCGATTTGCCAGGCCATGTCTTGTAATTGATGGTTAGCGTGTTGATCTCCTCTCCTGGACTGTGGGTTCCTCCAGGTGGAGGCTCTGTCTAATTCATCACACAGCCATGCTACTACCAGGGCCTGGCACCAACAGGCATCAGAAAATGTTAGTGGAGCTTAACCACACTGCAGAATCTGAGGAGGAACACCCATCCCCCGGGCTCTGGATGTCCTTCTCTGGCTCACCACCAGAGCTGGTGTCTGTTCTGCTGAGCTCTTTCCCTGACACATGCAGCTGAATCCTACAAAGGTAGAGACAGGTTCTGAAGGGCTGGACTCTGCCCTTTGGGAGGAGACTATCCCTAGGGGCTTTGATAAGCTACCCTGCAAAACGAGTTCCCTGAGTCAGTCCTCACCCTGGAGATGAGGTTTGAAGCAGCCTGTGGCCTCTTAGAGGCAAGGAGGAGTGTCCCCTCCAAGGGGACCTCTTACTGGAAATGTCCTTATTTGGAATTCTTGGCATGTCAACCCATTGTGCTAGCACTTTGTCAGGGGGGTTGGGATTATCCAGAAGACCCTGAACTAGAAATTAACAGGCCCTCTTATTAGCATGTCTTGTCCATCAGGAAACAAACAAATAAACAAGCCAACAAACAAAAACCCTCTTAACCCCAGGGTACTCTAACTACTGCTTTATGTTCCTCCTCTTGTTTAAGGCCAAACTTTTGAACAACTTGTCTAAACTTGCTAGCCTCTACTTCCTCACCTATTTACTTTGTAACTCAGGCCTGTCTCTAAAATTAGGCTTTCCTTCCAGGCCCTACCAAGTTACCTCATCTAGTCTAAGTACTTCAGGTACCACCAGGATGTAGATAACTTTCCAGTCCCTCTCCAGAGCTCCAAACCCATATATACAACTGCCAACTAGATATCTTGACTTGACTAACCCACAGATATTTCAAACTGGAATATATAGAGCTGAACTCATCATCTTTCCCCCAAACCAGGTCAGGTCATCCCCAAGTATTCCCTCCTTTGTGAATAGCATGTCCATCCATAGCCTCGATTCCTCCTCTCTTCCTTTCTCTGACATATATATATATATATATATATATATATATATATATATATATATATATATAATCAATCATGATGAATATTACAACCCTGTGTCATGAATATCCCTCAGATGCATGCACTGCTCTCCATTTTCACAGCTTTTTTGCCAATCAGGGCCGTCATCGCCATCATTTTTGCCTAAATGACATCAACCTTCTTAACTGTGCTCTAACAAGCCTCTAGTCTTGACTACTTCAAACCCATTTTCTGCATTGTGGGTAATATTTACTAAAATGCATATTATGTTCCTCCATTGCTCAAAACTCATCAGTGGCTCCCTACTAGTCTCAGGATGAATTCCAAACTCTTTAACCAAAAGGCCCTGAGTGAGTTGGGCCTTGCTTACCCCTCCAGCCTCATCTCTCATCACCCCTTCTCACACTCTAACCCTCAGCCATACTGCAGTTCCCCAATGAGCCATGCTCTACCCAATTTCCAAGTCTGTGCCCTCCGCCTCTAGTGCTCATCTCCCTCACTTGTCTTCTCTATCTTCCCTAACCTTCACCTGGCTAACTCTTGTTCCCACTTCAGGCCTCAGTTTAAATGTTATTTCCACTTGGAAGCCTGGTTGGACTCCTCAATTCTGGGATGGCAGCTCCTCTAAAGGGCTCTTCTAGCAAACACACTACTTTATCTCCAAAGCACTTCTAATAATAAGTGGCAATTACTTGTTCTTGTGTCTGTCCCACCTAGTAGGCCCTTGAGATCAGGCACCTTGTCTGTTGAGTTCACTGCTGAATCCCTAGCACCTGACATGACACCTGGCTTACAGTTGGTGCAGTAAGAACTCTAGGGAAGGAAGGAGAGATAATTACAGAAGGAGCTTGGCAGACTCTCAGAGGTAGTAGCCACAATGGGATATGGAGGAGGATAAGGTAAACTCAAGAGGCTCTAATTCTGCCTCTTGAGTTGAGCCTGTGAGACTGGGAGTAAGTAGAGCTATTCACCGAGCAGAGACCATAGAAGGAAAGGGTAGGTTCAGGGCAAAAGTTGAACTCAGGAGCAGAGGATTCTGAGGGCCATCAAGTGGACACATGCAATAGGTGGATGTAGCTCCAAAAGAAGTCAAGGTTAGAGACATCCATTTGAGGAGCCATCTACATAAGTCAATATAGAATCCATAAAGCTTCCAAGAGGAGGGTGTGTAGAGAAAGAAGGTTGATGACAGAAGCTTTGGGACTGTTTACATTCTGCTGGGAGAAGAGGAGGCAGGAAAAAAAAAAAAGGCATTTCTGGAGGTAGGAGGAAAACCAAGAGAATTCATGTCATTTGAGCCAAATGTAAAGGACCCAAAGAATGTGCCATCCAGCCGAAACCGGTTTGGCTCAGTGGATAGAGCGTCGGCTTGCGGACCGAAGGGTCCCAGGTTCGATTCCGGTCAAGGGCATGTACTTGGGATGCGGGCACATCCCCAGTAGGAGATGTGCAGGAGGCAGCTGATCGATGTTTCTCTCTCATCGATGTTTCTAACTCTCTATCTCTCTCCCTTCCTCTCTGTAAAAAATCAATAAAATATATTTTAAAAAAAATGTGCCATCCACATCCTTGAGTGCTGCAGAAAGGCCCAGGAGAATAAGGCTGCTCTATTTGGAAACTGGGCAGTCTCTGATTAGAATAGAAGTCACATCAACAGTGTTTAAGAGATGGGAAGTAAGGCAGAAAAGGCAGCAAGCGTGGACGAACTATCCTTTCTGAATATTTCAAACAAGGCGAGGGAAACGGACCTAAAGGCAGCTTTGGAGGCAGTACAGGGACTCAGAGACTGGGCTCCACTGTGAGACTACTTCGGTTCAAATCATAGCCCCACCACTCAATAGCTGTGTGACTTTGGGCAAATTAACTTAGTCTTCTTAAGCCTCAGTTTTCTGGTGTGTATAATGGTAGAACGAGTAGTACCTGCTTCATAAGGTTATTGAGAAATAATGTAGGTGAAGTATTTAGCATAGGGCAGAGCACATGATAATTAACGTGAGATGTTATTTTTTTTTAAGAAGGTCAAGGGGGTAATTGGGAGAGGAAGCAAGTGGAGAAGTTACTATGCAGGAGGAAGAGAAGGTGCTGTAGTGAGTCAGGCTCCGTGGAGGTGAAGGCGATGGGATTGAGGACGTGGGGGGCTTGTTCGGGGTACAAGGAAGTAGAGCTTTTCAAAACCTGATCTGGCTAAGCTGTCACCTGCTGGTTCCTAAGTGCAGCTGCCACTTCTATTCCATTTTCTTGGAGAGTCATGCTGAGTCAGCTTGGGGTTCCCCTCCCAGAATTTTACAGTATTTCCTGGAGCCCCAGTTCCTACCTCTTTGCTTCTCCTGCCCACTGGTTCTCAAGTTGGAGGCAGCTGGAACTGAGCAGCAGAATGATGTCCCAGCAGCATACCCTGTGAGAGGAAGGTTTCAAGCAGCAGTTCTCAACTGGTCGAACGACCTTTTCACAGGGGTCGCCTAAGACCATCCTGCATATCAGATATTTACATTACGATTCATAACAGTAGCAACATTACAGCTATGAAGTAGCAACGAAAATAATTTTATGGTTGGGTCACAACATGAGGAACTGTATTTAAAGGGCCAGAAGGTTGAGAACCACTGGTTCAGAGAGAGCTGCTGTCATAGCATCTCCTTGGGCTGTACCCTGGACACAGGCCAATAGCCTCTGTGCCCTTCACAGTCTGCATCCTCACAGTCATTCCATGGTTAATGATGCTTCTGAAACACTTCCAGCAGTCTCCATAGGCCTCCTGAGTAATCTTCCCATTTCGAACTGTCCCCAACTCCTGGTTGTTCTCAAACCCCTGGCATAGCTTACCCTGCAGTTGCTTGCTGTCACTGAGGAGGCCTCTCCACCTTTCCAGCCTCCTTATCTTCTCACTTCCCCTTATTCTATTCATGCCCATGACTTTGCCTTTGCATAGGATGCTCTTCTTCCTGCAATGCCTTCCATTCTCTTTCACAGGCCAGCCCCTCCTCATCTTTCAAGAATGGCATCAAACTGAAAGCCTTTCTTAATGTTCCGCCCCCCAACCACTGGTGAGTTGGATATGCCTCCCCCACCCCAGTATTCCCACAGCAACTGATGGCTGGTCATCTCATGTCTGTTATTCCTTGTACCGTATGGTAACCGTTGGGAAATGTCTATCTTCTGATCAGACTAGAAGCTTTTTCAAAATGATGATTAGGTCTTCTTAATATCTGTAGCATAGTACCCATCTACCACGATAGCTCCCCCTCCCTCATTCCTCAGGGAATATTGGTTGAATGAATAAATGTCCTCAGGGCAGAAAGGATGCTGGGGTCCAACCCCAGCAGGTCCAGGGGTTCCCAAAGGCGTAGACGGAGTCGGCGAAGAAGGAATGACACGGAGACAGCGTTCAGTTGATCAGCAGCCTAGCCAGGATCTCCAGCCAAGTTCTGGTCTCGATCTCCAGAGAGGTTCTGCTTAGGATCTCCAGCCAGGTTCTGTAGCCATGTTCCCTCACTAGGTTCTCCAGCCAGGTTCTGTCTGAGATCTCTAGCCAGGTTCGGTCACCAGGTTCTAGTCAGGTTCTCTTGCCATGTTCTATAGTCAGGTTCAGTCCAGGATCTTTTGCCATGTTTTCTCCAGCGAAGTTCTTCTGTCTCTAGAGAACGTTCTGTGTAGGTTCTGTGTTCTTGGCTCTCTTCTAAGTTCCGTCTCTCTCTGTCTTGTTACATCTGTATTTATACCAGTTGATTCAATCCTATCAATCTCTATTACAAAGGTTAGGGCGTTTCTTATCTCCATTCCAGGGAGTAAAGATTATGCAGCTTAAGCATGATTGTTTGTAGTTAAAGTGATTAATTACCCGCCTGGCACTTAGTTAAGGGGTTTTATTCCCTCCCTAACTTCAGGGGAAAATCCCTACCTGGGGAAACAACCTTTCTCAGAGACCTTGGTTAAAACACATAGTGCCAAGAAGGTGAGCAAACATATTAAGAACAGTATGCCATATATGCCAGGTCCCTTGAAACAGCAAGCATGGACTGGCTCCCGGCAAAAGGATGTCTTCTGGTGGGAAGACAAAGGAGGTATGTGAGAGTGGACTCCCTTCCTTGCTCTGAGCTACATGCCAGCTCCTACATCCTTGTTGCCTGTCCTCTCGTTCCATGACTCAAGGGTTGCCAGCTTTCCTGTTGGTTCTCTTCTTCGGCAAATGTCAACCTTTGCTGAGCTATTGAGGCAAAGGGCGTTTCTGGTTGTTTTGGGGATTGCCAGCCTTAGCCTCCTTTCTGGGTGTCAAGCAGATTCTTTTCTGAGGGTATCCAAATCTCAAAAGGGCAGCAGGTCCTTAGGCTAGCCACCACAGGCAGGGACAACTGCCAGAAGATACTGCTGCCCAAAAACTGGCAAATTCGAGATAGTGCCAGCATCAAAGGTCAAAATGCCAGGAGGTATCCAGGTGCCATTACATGAGGGGCCGTGGGCTAGAGCCAAAAGGAAAATAGAGGCCTTGAGAATGCCCAGGAGTCAAGTATAGATTAGACTTGCATCACTTAGAGCTCTTGGTCTTAAGTGACCCATCAGAGCTCCATCAAATAAAAGGGGGGGGGGGATTTATTTAAAGGTACAGGAGCAGGAGTGAAATAAGGCCCCAGGGGGCAGTAGGAACCAGGGCTCTAAACTCCATCAGTGTCTTCTCTTTTTTCATTTACTTGTTGGTTACACATCTGTTCTGTAGGCCCTGTTGCTGGGTGCTGAGGATTGAGTACTAAGCAAGATAGACGAGGTCCCCACCCTTCAATAGGGGAGATAGAAATAAAATCATTAATTACCCCCATTAGTAACTTAATAGCAATTGTGATAAATGTTGCAAAAGAAAAGGACTCTCCATGAGGGGCTCTTAATTAGCCTGGGGAAGAGGGAGACAGAGAGTAGGGGTGGGGAGGAGGATCACTTTGAGGAAATGATATTAAAATTGAGCTTTAAAGCATTCATACGAATTAATCCCAAAGTATTTACCAGTAGATGTGATAGGGACAATTTCAATGGTCCATGGGTGAACATTTTTGTATTTATTCATAAACTAGACACCTGGCGCATGAAATTCATGCATGGTACAGTCCCTAGGCCTGGTCTGTGATCAGGGCCATCTTCCCTGGCTGCCTGCAGCCGCGCTCCCCTCTCCCCATCACCACCACCCACCCCCAGTTCCCTGTTCACCATTGGGCAATCGGAGCCTGCTGCTGGGGAAAGGGACCTAGAGGTGGTCAGTGTGCCTCATAGTGACTGGTCAAGTGGTCATTCTGGTCATTCTGCTGTTAGGGCCAATTTGCATATTACCCTTTTATTATATAGGATGATTTCACAGACATTATTATTTCATATAGTATCATTTAGGATGAAAGTAAATAAAGAAAGGTACAATTTAAATCTTAAGTAATAATAATGGAAGTGGTAATAGGACAAAAGTCACAAAGGTCACACTTGAATTAAGCAGACTATGCAGGGCCTTGGCAGCTACTTTAAGAATTTTGAACTTTAAACTAAGAATGATGGGAAGTATTGTGAGAAAGGGATGACGGTTAGATTTCGGTGTTGAGAAGATCACCTTGGCTACTGCTGGTGAGCACTATGTGAGAGGGCCAGACCGAAGCAGGCACCCCAGTTAGGCGTATACTGTATTTTAATAATACAAGCAAGAGATAATGCCTATTTGGACAGGTGTGTGGGCAGGGGAGAGAAGTAGAAAAATTAAAGAAATGCTACCAGCTGGACTAATGAGAAATGGGGGAGAGGAAGATGTCCAGCGTGGAGCTTTTCTAGCCTGGTGGAGGAGGAAGATGGTGAGTTATCCAAGTGTAGATGTCAAGTAGGTGGTTGTAGGACACATGTCTGTAATAGTTTAACTTCAGTAAAATAGGCGACTTCACAGAGCTAGTGTGTATACTCACTCAGAGCGCAGAGGACACAGTAGATGTTCCATAAACTGCAGTTCTGCCCCTCTCTGTCCCATAGCGTGCTAGTGTTCCAGCGGTGGTCAACGCTTGGCTGTGGTTGTGTTTACTCCAGGCCTCCTTCCCCCTGACCCCTTGCACCGCCCTCTTTCTCGTCACAATTCCTGGCTCACAGTGGATGCTCAATGTATGTAGAATGAACGAAAGGATTTTGCGCCTCTTGTGCCCCAGGGCTTCCTGTACCCGGCTGAAAACTGGAACTGAACCAGATCTTTGGTTAGTTGTAAAATTAAATTTTAAGAAGTGTGCATGAAATAATACAGAAGTTGGAAAGCCTGGACAAAGGCCGGGGCGGGGGCTCCTCCCGCCAAGCGGCCTCCGAGTCTGGTGAATGAGTGAGGAAGCGCTGGTGGGAGCTCCGGGACCCCCGTCACCAAGGCTGAGCAGTCCTGGGGAGGTGCAGAAGCGGGCTATCCCGTCCCGCCCGCCCGGCGCGGTCTGCCTTTAAAGGCCCACCACGTGGCCGCGCGGCCGGCCGGGTCCGGAGGCGGGTCCAGGCTGCGCCTGCGCACTGCCATCAGCGGGGACCAGGGTTCCGAGAAAAGGCTCCGGGAGAGGAAGAATAGGTGTAGGTTGTTGGGGGTGGGCGGCCATGGGAGGAGCCGGCTCCTTATGCAAATCACAGCGTCACGCGTGGGCTAGGGGCGGGGCAGTCGATGCAAAACCAGGTACTCCTTTAGAAGCGCGAGGGGGCGGTCCCTCCTTCCACGAGTCTCTGACGTAGCAGACGTCCCGTTTAAAAGAGGCCGCGCAGGCGCAGTGAGTCGAAATGCGAACTTAGGCTGTTACACAACTGCTGGGGTCTGCTCTCGCCGCCGGCCCGGCAGTCTGAGCGTCGCCGCCGCCGCCGCCGCCGCCGCCTCAGCGTTCCCGGAGGCTCAGACCCTCCGCCCCCGCCCCCGCTTACCCGCGCCTCCGGAGCCTCCGAGAGCCCCCGTCCGCCCGCACAGGCCGGTCCCGACCGCCTGCGTCTCCTCGGCGCCCCTTGCCACCCGCCGCGCTCGCCGCTCCGGCCGAAATGAGTGGGGACCATCTGCACAACGATTCCCAGGTACAGCCCGACCTCCGCGCCCCGCCTCGGCCCCCCGCGGTCTCCGGCCCCGGCCCCGACCTCCCGCTTTGACAGGCCGGAGCCCCCGGCCAGGGGCGGTCGGCCAGAGAACATCTGACCTCCAGGCCCCGGACGAAAGCTCCGAAGTTACGGTGTGGGGGGGATGGCTGCCCCCTCGGGCCCTCCCTGGGGCCCCCACCCCTGGGGGAAGCAGGGAGGGCCAGGCCCCCGGTGCGCGCGCTCGCCGCCCGCGGGGTTCATGTCCCTGTTGTCTCATAGTCTCTCCTTTTTCCCCTCCAGATCGAAGCGGATTTCCGATTGAATGGTGAGTGTGCCCCCCGCCCCGACCCCGGACCCCCCCGCTCCCCCCTTCCCCCCGTCGCCGGCCGCCTGCCCCGCGCCCGCCGGCGCCGGCAGAGGACAGACATGGCGTCCCAGAGACTAAGTCCGGGCTCCTCGCTCACCGGCCCCATTGTTCCCATCGGGCCGCCTCTAGACCTGCTTTCCGGGAACCCCAGCCCCCCCAGATCGCAGCCCTCCCGAGAGGGGGCAACGGAGACCCTGTGTCGCCTGCAGCCGGGCCTCGGGCAGCCTGTGCGGGTCCGGATTTCTCCCGGGAAAGTCGCCTTGTCGACAGTCGGGACTTAGTCTCTGCGCCATTTTCTTTTTCTCTCTCCTCTCCTTTCAGTGCCTGAGCCTTTCTCTCCCTCCCTCGGCTCCTTCCCTGAGCTGCCCAGAGAGAGCTCTCTGCAGAGCAGAGCCGTGTCCATCACAGCCCTCGCCGGGCAGGGAAGGGTGGGGGACGCAATTGTGACTATTTTTTTTTTCCCCCAAAGTGAACTTTATTTTGGGGGTAATTCCCTTTCTGCTGCTTGTTTGTTTCCTTTTCTGCATCCAGAATGAAAGCTTCCCTCTGGCAACAGTTGATTTTTTTTTTTTTTGGTAAGATGTTTATGATAGGAATTACGGCTGTAAAACTAAAGCCACCCTTTGTGGAGTTCTTCCTATTTTGAGATTGTTTTTCCCCAAGTTGTGTTGTTTGCAAAGGTAGTAAGTAGTACCTCCCTTCAAAAAGTTTACAAGTTCTCCATGGGCCACCCAATGTAAATGTTGAACTCAGGCATATTGATTTTTAAAAAAATGAAGGTAAAGTGTTATTGACTAGAACTTTTCAAGTGGCTGAGGTTCCTAAGGCAGTGCTTTTTAAGAAATGCAGTTTAGTGTACTTGTCAGGGGGAAAGGTGGTGGAGCATCTCATCATGGTCCGGGGGTATTGGCTTTTTCTTTTGGACTATGGGAAAGGGGGAAAAAAAAGATTTTATTTATTGAAACAAAGAGTGACCATCAACCCACCCTGCTTTCTGTTCATTCTTTTTCAAAAGCCGCTGTGTTTTTTTCAGGTATCAAGAGCTATTTGCTTCCCCCAGATCTTTATGTTTTCGAACTCGGTTCAGCCAAAGCAAGGCATTTATTCCTTGAATATTTTCACTTCAGTTACCCAGTGAAGATTCTCCCAATAAAAGGCTTATTACTCTTTGAGCCTTTTCAACGTTCTTGATTAAGGAGATCTGGTGTGCTGGGAATTCCCACAAATTCTGTTGGTACATAATCTTGTTCAGTGGAGTTGGGGTTCCAGGAACCTCTCCAATGGGAGAAGCTGATGAGTAGGTTTTCTGATGTTGTCATCAGCAGCCCATCATATTAGCCTGCTCTACTGAGAGCAGCTGTATGTCCAGATTTTGAAGTGGTACTCTGGCAGGAGATAGGCCGGTTAAGCAAAAATGTGGCATTTCTTGAGCACCTAAAATGTGCCAAGCCCAGTGCTACCGCAGTGCTGCGCCTGCCCTCAATTCAGTGTATTGGGGGAGACAATTAGTTAATTATAAGGTAGGTCCTGGGGCATATGTATACCCAAAGGGCTTTGGGGACTAGGGGACTTAATTTTGTCTGGGGGTGGGAAAGTTTCCCAGAAGGTGACTTCCGAGCTGGGTGTTATGCAAGACTACATAGATGCTAAGTGTCTTAACTATGTTTAGCCAACCTAGGATTTTAAAAGAGGGCGATGAGACCCCTGGAGTTCAGAAAACTTCAAAGAGTATAAATATGCTTCTTTGGGATGTGGGAGCAAAGAATTGATGTGGCAGGTAAGGATGTAAGAAGTCCTTTTAAAACCTCTCTTGGAGAAAGGATCTTAATACAGAAAAAGTATTTTGACTTTCAGAATGGGGCTGAGTAGGTAATATATTTAGTAATGAAACAGAGTTTAGTACCTTCTCAGAAAGTTAGGTCATCACTTAAATTATACAAAGGAAATATTGAATATGTGAGTGACTGTGGGCCATTTTTATAGAGGCTGGAGTAAACTGGCTATATTGACTTTTAGAATGTGTTGACTTGTAATAACAATAATTGCTAATATTTACGGAATACATTCTATTTGCCAGGCGCAAATTGCAGCTCTTTCCATGGAGCATCTAATTTAATCTTCAGAAGGACACTTATGAGTTAGGTACTATCATCTCTATTTTACAGATGAGGAAATTGAGGCTTAAGTTTATTTACTAACTTGCTCAGGGCAGTGAGTTGAGCACTCCAAAGCTCACAGGCTTTAGCCACAATGCTATATATGTGATTCTGAGATGATTCTGATGATTCTGTTTGAAGCTGCTCTACTTTCTTAGCTGAAAAAGGCAAGAGAGGTGAATTGGATAGTTCATCATTTGCTTACTTTTTCATCTAAATCTGCTCCTTCAAGAGAAAAAGCACTTTCATTGCCTCCCAATCCTAAGAGTCTGACAATGGAATGATTATCTTGTAGTGTGTAGAAGAAAGATGTAGAGTTAGTAACACTGTGCTTGCTCTATTAAGGAACACTGGTAATTAGCAATTGATTTATGTAACTATAAAAGACAGTTTTGAAAAAATGAAAATCAATGTTTAATTATGCTCATGACATGTCATTATTGAACTTTGTATTAAGAGTTTGCTTAAGCTCAATTTTAAGTGGACCTAACTTAAAGCCATCTTACAGATTAACTATGCAAGTTCATATATTAAAGCAAACATCCCTCATTTTTCCTCCCCTCATCCCCTAAGATCTAGAAGGTTTTGCCTTTTGGAGCGCATTCTTTACATTAGTTAAAACTATTGGCTGTTCTTAGAGATTTAGAACATTCTGACCCATACTCAATTGCTGAGAAAATCTTTTATATGTGAAATGTATTTATATTTAAAATATTGACCGTGAGCTGGGAGTTTCAGGAGTGGAAACTATATTCTCTTTTACCTAAGTTAAAAGACTTCCCTCCTAACTGTAATGGGCTGAGTCATGGTTACAGAACTGTCAGGCTATCAGTAGAGTTGATAGTGATAACATCAGGTTGGAGGGGTAGTGATCCTTTTGCTCTTTCAAAGACTTGAAGTCTGCCTATTTTGGAGTTGTGGGGTTCTTCCTTCCCCAGCATGAGCAAAGTAAGATGCTTGATTCCATCAGTGATTATTCTGAGGAATGTTATATGGGGTTGTAGTTTGACATCATCTTGTGTTGATTCTGGTTAGCTTAATGGATTCAAATGGGATGGGGGAATGAAATATAAATTGTTTCTGATGCTAGCAGATAGTTGTACTTTTGTGCTGTTGGGTGCAGATTGGGGTGGGGGATGACTGATGATGTAGCTATCTGAAAGGTACTATCACATTTTAAAAACGACAAACTTCTAATGAGAAGTCTGGCACATCTTCCTCCTCAATCCAAAAACACTTAGGCATCGTGCTCCAGTGTCGTCTTTCCCAGCGCTGTAGATTACTTGGGGCACCTTTTCAGAATTAGCAACCTGTTGTAGAATCTTTATACCACACTTAGATATAAAACTAAAGTTGCCTGTTAACATGTGTTTTTTATATTACCAGTATATCAGGACTCATAAACAAATTTTAGATTCTGATGTTCCGTGGTAAAACAAGAAAATCTAGGAGTTACTAAAGGAATCTGAAATACCTCATGGTTTGAAAGGTGAATACTGGATTAATGCTAATTGTTATCAACTCACACTTTTCTTTGCTAAGTAAGGTAAAATGGAAAATATGAACCCAGGGTCAGTCCCCAAATCTCATTTTAACCAATAGTAGAAAAAATTTTTTTGAATCTGATTATTTTCTTTAACATCAGCATAAAAATGGGTAATTGTGAGAGTTTGAAAAAGGGATTTGTTCATTTGTTCTGGGTCTTAGTGAATTAGTATTCATTTATACATTAAACAGTGCCAAGGATTCCTAACATATCTTAAAATCTTATATTCCAAAATTAAGCTCTTGGGTTTTATTGTTTTTGGCATGTGGGGATGAGGAGGTGTGCAAAAAATGCCTGCCTTTTTAGTCTGTAAGTATGTTAGAGAAAGCTTTGTGTTGTCTATTAATTATAATAACAGTTATCTTCTGCTGATGGTATGGGAAATGATTCTGTTGTACTTTCAGTGCAAAATCTGGTTTTCCTCAAACCCATAGTTGTTTCCCCAGAAGCATGTTTTGTGTGAGATTGCATTCTTTCCATATGAAACTACGTTGAACACAAATAAAGCTTTAGGTTCACTTAGAAAGTGGACAAAATTGTAATTATTTACATTTGAATGAAGCTATGGAAATTATTGAAATGAGTATTTGATCTGGGACTCTGAGTTTAAAACCCTCTTGAAAGGTAAAATGTAATCAATTCATTGCATTTAGAGGTGGAAGAAAGTCAGTTGAGTGACTTTTCTGTGTCCTGTGGTTTAGATGATCTGACTGCCCTTAATTAATTTGAAACCATTAACTTCTCATAATAAAGGCATTGGAAAAAATGTTTGAGAATTTGGCTTCTTAAGGTAAAAAGTTGGGGATGGGAGAAGTTCCTAACTGGTCCTTAAGAAGTGAATGAGGTATTGTGTTTAAAGGAAGCTTTCAATTGTGTTTAAACTTTGAGCAGTAATAGTCTTTTCTCTCTATTTCCATGCCTAGTAAATCTGAAGTTTGAGAAGCAGCTTTCCATCTCCAGGGCTCCACACCAGTAGTTGAAGTAGGAAATCTAAAATAAAGTAGAGGCAAATAGCATGGAATGATTAGCATTTTGCCAACCCTCACCCTTTCCCCACAACCTGCCTATCTAGGTGTCTGCAGTGTGCTCTGAGCTGATAGCCTAAGTCCTGGGAACGGGGGATAAAGATATGGGGAGTACGGTAGCCTCAACTATATTAGGTGGGAAAAGCTTTATAGTTTATAGTGGAATATCTGTTAGGTATTAATGGTATTTTGGGTAGTGTTATAGAAAATGACTAATAGTTTGCTGAGGTGATTTAATAGCAAATACATGTTTAACATGATTTTTATTCTATATGTTCAGGAAAGATTCTAAATTTTCTTTAAATTGGGAGAGAAGTGACTTTGCTGATTAAGTCAAGTATCTCTCTATGGTTTATGGGTTGTAATATCATCAAGCTAGATCACCCCTTATCAAAATCTGTATTAATGGGTGTCATTTATGTCTCCATATTTTAGAAAAGAAACTCCAAGTGAGCTAGGAAATTTAAGTTTTAAATTTATTTTTGGTAGCTATTCATTTTTAATTTGTTGTCTTAAGTTTTTAGATCCATTCAGTTATCTCCCTGCCACTTTGACCTTATATACTATTCTTGAAATATTTTCTGAAATGTCTAGCAAATATTTATTTTTATTTTTTAAACATTTTTATTGATTTCAGAGAGGGAGAGGGAGAGAGAGAGAGAAGCATCAATGATGAGAGAGAATCATTGATTGGCTGCCTCCTGCACAACCTCCATGGGGATCGAGCCCAAAATCCAGGCATATGCCCTGACGGGGAATCTGTGACCTCCTGGTTCACAGGTTGATGCTCAACCACTGAGCCACATCGGCTGGGCAGATATTTTTATTTACATCTCCCTTCTGCCCTCCTGATTAGATTTGGGGTAAGGTGCATCTCTACCAGGCCTTCAATTCCTCTTTGAGCCTTTGAAGTTAACTTTGTGTCTTTGGATTTAAGGAGCCAAAGGACTCAGTTCATTAGCATTTCTGAAACACCTAGATAAGCTCCAATAAAAGGTGTTAAAGCAATCAGGGATGTTGGGGACTTTATTTCTCTTTGGTGTTGAATATGTTGAGGACAAGATAAGTAGATTCCTGGGTATTCTGACATTTTCCTGTATGTATTTTAACAACAAAAACAAATCAGTCAACCCTTGAACCCAGTAGTCTTTGTATTTTTCTTAGCACAGCCTAGCAAAGATAGATGCTTGGGAGATTTCTTGGAGGAGATATCCTTGGCGATTTGGTCCCCTCCCCTTACATCCCACCCAAAAATTTTATGTTGAAGGTTAGTCTTACAACAGAATACATTAGAAATGTACCCTTTGCTGTTTAGTAAAAGTTCAGATTTTGATCTTGCTACTATATATGAATGCCCAGATACATAAAGCTTCATAGGCAAAATACTGGTTGGGCAGAAGACTTACCTAGCAGGTGTCAGGATAGGTGGATTAGGGGATCTCATTGGCTAAGACCCCCTTACTTTACCCAATTCCTATAACCCCTTTATTTCTTCTTTTTTAAAAAATATATTTTATTGATTTTTTACAGAGAGGAAGGGAGAGGGATAGATAGCCAGAAACATCAATGAGAGAGAAACCTCGATCAGCCGCCTCCTGCACACCTCCCACTGGGGATGTGCCCGCAACCAAGGTACATGCCCTTGACCGGAATCAGACCTGGGATCTTTCAGTCCGCAGGCCGACGCTCTATCCACTGAGCCAAACTGGTTATGGCCCCCTTTATTTCTTTTTAAAAAAGATATTTTTATTGGTTTCAGAGAGGAAGAGAAATGTCAATGCTGAGAATCATTGATAGGCTGCCTCCTGCACGCCCCCTTCTGGGGATTGAGCCCACAACCTGGCATGTGCCCTGACCGGGATTGGAACTGTGACCTCCTGGTTCATAGGTCGACACTCAACCACTGAGCCACACCAGCCACACCCCCCTTTATTTCTTTGTAGTTAGCTGTCAGAGCTCTTGCATAGCAGCAGAAGGGGAAATGAGAGGAAAGGAACTAATTTTGAGAGTTTAGTAAACATGTTTTTGTATTCATCAAATCTGAATTTAATGCAAATAATACAGATTACATAGGTTTGTGGGAGAAGCAGGGACCAGGAAAGGAAACTTTCTTTTTACACCTTCTCACCTCCCCTTTTTGGTAGTATACTGCCTCTCAGATTCCAGAAATCCCACTCAGGTTGTAGTTTGTAAGCTTCTAGTACAGATGTCACAGCCTGCCCTTAATTATCTGCTGATAGAGATATCTTAGACCCCTTGCACCTGGAATGTTAGGTCTTCAGGAGATGCTTTGGTGTTAAGGCTGGAACCAGGTTGATATTGAAGGGTATAAGTGATGAAGAGGGAGGTTATGGGGAGATAGCATACTCTTGAGCAGCTGTGGTAAAATAGAAAATTGGAATAGAAATCAGAAAAATCTAGATAAATCTCTGTTCTTACTATGAAACTTGCCCCGGCCACTATACTTTGTCATGTACAAACAAGGATGTTATTTCTATTTTTCACACACTATTGAGAAATAAATGAGTATGTGAATGTGCCTCTCTATTCACATTTTAAAATTTAAACGTTGGCAGACAGCTTCCACTTTGAAATGGATCTTTACTTTGAATATTAGGTTCGAAGTGGTGATGTTGGTAACTCCTTCCTTCACTGGTATTCCTTGTTAATGCTTTCAGTTCTTTCTGACATTTACATAGTAAACAGTAGCATATAACAAGAGTTGGTTGAATCTTCACCTAACTGAACTGCATAGCCTACACTGATCTCTTCCACCTATCAAGCAATCACTGTGAAATAAGAGGTGGTGTATCTATGTCTAGGTTTGGGAAAGTAGGAGCCCAATGTATATCTGGTTCCTACTTTTCTATAAGAACAAGTCTAAGGCAAGGTGGTCATCGCTAAAAAGAAGCTCTTCCAGCTATAGAGAAGACGGGCATAGAAATGAAAGAAGTGTATTGATGTGACTAATTTCTCAGTCCTTTCCTATGGATTTTCAATAAAAGATACCCAGAGCTTTACCTTTTAGATACATTTAATAAATGAAATGCCAAATTCATTATTTGTGATTTTTTTTTAAACCACAAAATACAGTGTATCTTGTGTCAACATGTTTTTTCAAAGGCCACTATTTTACTTCTCCCCTAACATTTTTAAAACGAGAAAATTCAAAGCATCCAAGTTACCTTAATTTTTCATTTATCCATATGGTTAAAGTGACCAACTCAACTTCCCGTGAAATAGTAATTCCTGGGAAAAAGAACCCCTTAAATCAGTGGTTCTCAACCTTATGGCCCTTTAAATACAGTTCCTCATGTTGTGACCCAACCATAAAATTATTTTCGTTGCTACTTCATAACTGTAATGTTGCTACTGTTATGAATCGTAATGTAAATATCTGATATGCAGGATGGTCTTAGGCGACCCCTGTGAAAGGGTCATTTGACCGCCAAAGGGATCGCGACCACAGGTTGAGAACTGCTGCCTTAAATAATAAAGCTGAGGTAGGTATGAGAATTTAAGTAGTGAACACCATGTTAACAGTCGTGTATAAGTCCCAAGTTGAGAGATTAAAAAAATGTAGTCAGCAGACATTTCAGTAATGGCTCATAAGTCTAGCTAATGTTGAGTATTGAATTGCCTTGAACATGTTATTTTGGAAGTGCTACTTGAAAATAAACCAGAGTCAGGGGTATGTTCACTAATGTCCATTAGATGAAGCCAAAAGGATCTTAGTAGAGGTCTTCCGCAAAGGATTATCAGATAAGCATCACAATAGGAGCAGACTTCAAAATTAATATTCAATCAAAGGTTGGCCAGAGAATGTAATTTTGTAGAATAGAAACTACAGAATAGGGTCTAATTTTAAAGAGTCTTCCAAGACTCTGGCTGGTGTGGCTCAGTTGATGGGTGTTGTCCTGTGTATGAAAGGTTGCCAGTTTGACTCCTGTTCAAGGGCACAACCTGGGTTGCCAGCTCAATCCCTTGTAGGGGGCCTACAGGAGGCAGATGATTGATGTACTCTCACATCAATGTTTCCCTCTTCCTTCCTCTCTAAAAAATCAATCAATTAAAAAATATATAAACATTTTAGGAATGTATGGTTCTTAAAGTATATGGGGAAAAACCTGTGGGAATGTGAATATTTGTTAATATTGCATGGCTATACTGCCCTCAGTATGAGTCCAAAATAGGATTGGATTTTTTAAAATACATTTTTATTGATTTCAGAGAGGAAAGGAGAGGGGGAGAGAGAAACATCAATGATGAGATAATCATTAATTGGCGGCCTCCTGCACATTCCCTACTAGGGACCAAGCCCACAATCCAGGCATGTGTCCTGACCAGGAATCAAACTGTGACGTGACCTCCTGGTTCATAGGTTCACACTCAACCACTGAACCACACCAGCTGGATAGAATTGGATTTTTAAAAGTCTGCAAAACTTTGGCTTCTTTCTTTTATATAATTTTTCTGATTCAGGATGTTAATAGTTTTGGGGGGATTGGGTGGGGCTACCCCCTCCCCCCCTCCCTGCCCCAAGTCAGGCAACCTGATATAGTGGAAAGGATCGAGACTCTGAGCCAAGGGGAAGTTAACCTCCGAGTCTTAGTTCTTCACCTGTGAACTGTCTAATACTTAACCCCACAAGGTTGAGGATTAAAGAGCATGTGAGGATCACTGGAGAAAGGTAAAGCTTAGAACAAAATTTTTAGTTCCTTGTCAGTCCTTAAAAAATCCCAAACACCTTTTTCAGAGATTGTTTTATTAGTCTTTTGTACAAAGAAAACTTCTTTAATTTCTTGAAATTTTGGTATTGTGAGATTGTACTCAAGGGGAGGAGGGTCACTAGGGAGCCTGAGTATGCTACTATCGCTTTGAATCGGAGACAGGCTGGCTCAGGGTACAGACTTGCCTTGACTTTGTGGCCCTGTACAAATCACTTGTTACTTGTAAGTTAAATTACAGTTTAAGAATCTTTGGCAATGAGTAACTTTCTCCCCTTTGAATTTGGGATAGTGCAAAAGGTTACATATAAGCTAAGAATTTCATGTTTCACTGCAAATGGAAAATTTAAGTTGCCATATTCATTAATTCAAACATTCAGAAAGTAAATACTAGTAACGACTAGACACAAGTGAACAAGATAAACCCATATGGCTCTCAGAACAAACATTCTGAAGTTAGTCTGTTGTAGGTCTGTACAGTCACTTTCTCCATTGAGATTTCCATATTTTTCACTGGTCCATGGGACAAAGGCTCCTGTCATACCAGGGTGAATGGGGATGGAAGGTACTTTCTGGCAGTTAATGCTTTAGTGAAAGAGTGATGTAGAGAGAGTAGTTCCCAGTACTAGGAGGTTTGTTTTTTTTTCCCTTAAAATTGGAAACCTAGGTTCTTACATTTCCAAAGATGTTCAGATTCATAACTGTTCTAGAAAATCTTTATTTTTAGGATGCCTATAAGCTCATTAAACCTTTTCACATGTAATAGAAGAATAGTTTAAAGTTCTATACACTTATTTCTCAGTGTTTCTTTGTATCAGACGCCTGTACTGAATGAATTTTAGAATAGTAGTTTTCAGGTAGATTTGTCAAAGTGACTAGAAATGTAATAAAGAGTGTGCAATCACCATTTTTGTAAATTTGAGAAACTAAAATCTTAGGGATTAGACCAGCCGTGGGCAAACTACGGCCTGCGGGCTGGATCCGGCCTGTTTGAAATGAATAAAACTAAAAAAAATAAAAAAAATTAAAAAAAAGACCGTACCCTTTTATGTAATGATGTTTACTTTGAATTTATATTAGTTCACACAAACACTCCATCCATGCTTTTGTTCCGGCCCTCTGGTCCAGTTTAAGAACCCATTGTGGCCCTCGAGTCAAAAAGTTTGCCCACCCCTGGATTAGACTCAGTACTTAAACTCCTGGGAAACTAATTTTATGAAACACTTTGAATATACTTACTATTATAATTCCTTCCTAATCATGCAATACTTTGATATGGACAATACACTAAAGCTGTTAAACTCAGGAAGGGTCATAGTACATAGAGGTATTACTATATAGTGATTTGAGTACTGGAAAAGTGATTGAGACTAAATGTTAGACTTAACTGTACCTTATTCTTACAGTCAGTGTGTTTTCACCGAAATGGATGCAATGTCGGTAGTTCTTGCTATTTAACATTAGAAATAAAGAAACAAGAGCCTCGGGGAATTGATCATACCTCAGAACCTGTTTCATAATTTTTCATGGTTTCAGTTAACCTTTTCAAAAGGAACCAAAAAAGGAGAGGATGGACACAATTGACTAGTCTTTGTAACTGCCACTTGTTACACTTCCAAACAAGAAGCTCTCCAAGGCCAGATACCCCAACTCTGTGAAGTCTCCCTTAGCAGTGCAGAAGTCCTGGGCAGATGGGGTGGGCTCAGTGGAGGTTCAGCTGGTGATAGTTTGACGATAGTTACTACTTTTTCCCCTTAAAAATCAAATCACCTTCCCTTGTGTGATATAAAAATAGGCATTTCAGCAGAACTAATCCTTTGTAGATGTTAGCACCAACTACCCTAATCTCAGAATGTTGGGAAAGTTGTCCGTTAGCAGAAGTATGTTGTTTTCTCTGTGGGGAAATGGATTCAAGTTGGGTAAACAAGAAGTTAAAAATTTTCTCCTTGCCCTGGCTGGTTTGGATCAGTGGTTAGAGTGTCAGCCTGCAGACTGAAGGGTTGCAGGTTCGATTCTGGTCCAGGGCACGTACCTCAGTTGCAGGCTCTATCCCTGGCCTAGGTCAGGATGCATGCAGGAAGCAACCATTAGGGAGGCAGCCAATCAATGTGTCCCTCTCACAGCAGTGTTTCCCTTCCTCCCACTCTCTCAAAATCAATGGAAAGAATATCCTTGAGTGAGGATTAACAAACAAAAAAAATTGTTTTTTTCTCCTTATAGTCCTGAAAATACTATAGAACTCCTTTAGGACTTGAGGTAACTCTAGAATTGAGATGTCGGATAATCTTGAGCTCAGATTTTTAGGGAAGTAGTTTTAAAGTTATAATACAATATGATGAAATGTATCCATAAGTGACTGAAAACATAGTAAAAGTGTTTGCATAAGACTGGAAGAACATCAAGCAGAATCCACACTGATTGCACATAGGCAAATATGTAGGCCGGTAGGTGCTATTGTACAAAAGTGGAGATACTTTGCTAAGTGCTTTTATTGAAAACATTTTGTTATTTTTTAAAGGTCTTCTCCAGCCACCCTATTTCCTGAAAATAAAGTTCAGTGTGCATTCTTTTCCCACAAATCTATGATCCTGTTTTGTTCTGTTCAAGTATTTCTTTTTACCTGGAGTGCCTCTTGGGTTTAAATAAGTATACCCAGGACTTCTCCAATTTATCACCTATTTTTAGGAAGGAAGGCGGTATTCTAAGCTCCTTAGAAATATCTCAGAGCCTGTTTTAATATTGAAGGCATAGTCATAGATACTCTGTTTCCTTTCTAGTGATGTCTGTCTGCAGTCACCACTTAACCCCATGCCAAAAGTGACCACTTTTCTCTGGCTTTCACGGAGTCCTTGTCCTGTTCCAGTTTTTCATTCTGGTCTGGAGAAATTTTCATGTTTTCTTACTTTATTAGGAAGTGGGCAAGATTATTATTTCATTCTGTATGTTCAATAAAGAGGCCTTCAACAAATATTGTGAAACGAGAAGCCCTCAGCTGATTGAAGATCAAATGAAAAACATTGAGAGCTTTCCACTAAATTTTCGTTGTAACGTGTATAAGAATCACCTGGGAGTGTTTAGTACAAATACATACAGTGGGGCCTTGACTTAGAAGTGTCCCGACTAACAATGTTTTTTTCGCTGTCTCTCGGCTGATTTTTTGCATTGAGTTGACAGAGTAATTTGAGTTAACGAACTCCTTAACGAGCTCGGTCTCTGAAGGAATTAAACTCGTAAGTCAAGGCCCCACTGTATTCCTAGTCTTATGTCTCTAAGTTGATTCTGTAGTGAAGTATACTGAGAAATCTGCATTTTAAATATATCTTAACAATCTTAGGTGACTCTGATTAATGCAGGTGATCATAAGTGACCTTTGGAGAATCCGATTTATCTGGATTTTACTGTTGTAAATGGCTAAGATGGGTGTTTTGCCTCATTTGATTAAGGTACTCAATTGGTTGAGCTCTTAAGCTTATAGGATTTTTAAAAAAGGAACAGAACAGTATTTTCCAAAAAGAGTTTATTAAAGCTTGATAATTATCCCACTCTAATTTAAATAAATATCTTCTACCTTTCAATGAGCATTTACCTAAATAGCAGATACTTAACTGCCTTTGCAGCTGTTCACTATGTGTCTTGTCAGAATCTGAATCCTTTCTCCTACTTCCACGTTTAACAAGCTTATTTGATTCTGATGTCATCTTTTAGGATTGGGTGACTAAATAGAGCACAAAGTGCTAATACCTATTCCTAGGATGGTTAAGGCGGGGCTTTAGTGGAATGCTGAGGATCTAATCTTTGTAGGTCACTCCCTTGAGATTAAGTTAGGGGTCTTTAAACTATTGATGGCAGTGATTGAAATGGGAGTATTTGAATAGAGCAGTGATTCTTAAAGTGTGGTTTCCTGATCACCAGCATTAGCATTGTCTAGGAACTTGGAAATGCAGTTTCATCCATACCTACCTCTAGGAGTGGGGGCTCAAACATCTAGGTTTTAAGGAGTCAAGTAGGTGCTCTGATGCACACTAAGGTTTCAGAACCAGTGGAATAGAGAAAGATTTGAAATTCTTTCTCCTGTTGAGCCTCACATTTTTAGGAAGAATGAAAGACAGTTGGCAAAGTCCACCTGCTCCCCAGTGAAATATAATGTTGGGTTCAACTCTTTGTTAGCTGGGTGGCCTTGAGCAAATCACAACTCTATCCTAGTTTTCTCATCTGTAAAAATAGGGATAATAGCTACCTCAGAGTCATATGAAAGAGCACCTAGTACCTGGTCCTACTACTTCCCCAAAGTCAAATAATTGACAAGAATAAGATAAGCTGACTGATCAAAATAAACTTCTGATCAAATTCTTTAGTCACAACATTTATATGATGCCTAGAACTAGTATTATAGTGATTCAGCCTCTTTAAGCAGTGCTCTTTGCTTATTTTTTTCACAAGGTGGATAGCTGGGCCTCAGTAGTTGTTTAGTACTTGGACTTCCTTATAATTATGAAGTTGGAGTGATTCATAATGGGAGGAGGGTCCTCTGCAACATAAAAAGGAGCCAGTTACATAGCACCAGAAAGGCTTCTAAACAATCTGTGCTCAGGCTTAGTCTTTCTACACTTGTCTTCCAGAGACTGTCCTGTGCATGTCAAGCACCCTCCTTAGTGGTACTCTAGACAATGAAGGCCCCAGGTTTGAATTAGTAGTAATAGGATGCATGAAGCAACACATCAACACACCTGACACCTTTATGGCTAGACAACTTGTGGACTTGGCATTTTGAGGCCTATGTCCATTGGAAACAAGCTGCTTAAGCTGAGCTGTGGATTTCTGTGTAGCTTCGGCACAAGGTTTGTACTCACGTTCACGACTTCTCAGGCATTAAGGGCTCACTTAATTACAAGCAAAGGAGAACAAGTTGGCAGGAATGAACTTGTCCTAATTGAGCTGGTACATTTTCAGGTTAGACAAGTCCTTTTTCCCCTTTAAGTTCTGCCTCCTGGAAAAGCAGAAGCATTTTCAGTGCAGGGGTGTGCTTGTGACTCACTACAAAAGAGTATATGAAATGCAAATGCCCTCATAAGGGCCTCCTTAATTACTTTAGGAGGCAAGAGTAAAAAATTCCAACTTTGTCTTATATTTGAGAACAAAGATGTGTTGGTAAAATGGAATTTGTTTGCCATACTCCTGAAGCTTAAAATAATTGCTCTATCTAGGTTTAATTTCTACTTCGGCGGCCAGCACTCATTGAGGCTGTGGTTCTCCAGGAGCCCTGTGCAGCAGTGGCCTGCTTTTTGAGATGGCCACTTTAGCCAGGCAAACTTCTGGCTGGCCATAAGGAACTACACACCATGTAGAGCTTTGCCATGTAGGCAAAAGGCCTCTGACTGGGGTCCAGCAGGGGAGTTGGTGTAGGCAAGGCATTCAGACAAAGAAGGTCTCAACTGGACTTTATCAGCTGTGACCAGAGCAAAATCACACTACATGGTACCTCCTTCTCCCTACCAGTAAAAGGAAGGTGTTGACCTGGATCCAAGTGCTTGTCAGTCAGCACCGATTGAAATAGAACTTTCACTGACAGTAGAACTTTCTGTCATGATGGAAATGTTCTGTACCTGTGGTGTCCCATATGGTAGCTGTTAGTCATATGAGACTGTTGAGCCCTTGAAATGTGGCTAGTGTGGCCCAAGAGCTTAATTTTTAAATTTCATCTTACTTAAGATTAAAATAGCTACATATGTGGCTGGTAGCTACCATATTGGATAGCACAGTTCTAGATAAAATTTAGGTAAGAGTAGAGAGATTCAGGTTTATATTTTGCTTGGAATATGGATGGCTGGAGCTCTTGGAACTTAAAAATCCAAAACAGGTGTAAATTCAGTGTGTTATAAGTTTGAGAAACAGTCTTCCTTCTGTGTGCATACATTACCTTAGCTTGAGTGACATTCTAAGAGGACTTATGACTGGTAAGTTGTTTTTACTAAAGCAGTCGGAAGCCCAGGCAGTTCTCCATTGTACTTTAGTACTACACAAAGATGAACATTTAAGGCCTTTTGGATTGAATAAATTATCATTTTAGCAACCCTATCAGGTAGGCCATGTCCATTTTGTAGGTGACAAAACAGATTAACTTACATTTATATGCACCTTTATCCTTTAAAGTGGATGGAAGATATTAGTTCACAACTTCATTTAAAATTGCAAGTTTTTAGCATGTTGCTATAACAAGTTAAATATGTATTTGTTAAATTGTACTCAAGTAATGAGTGAATGACTATAAGGATAAAGAATCTAAGATTGTATATGCAAGCAGACACACTCAAGAAGTTAACTCATCCAAGATGTTGCTGATAGTAAAAGCAGGTCAGAACAGTGCTTTACACCCAACCTGGGGTCTTCCTCTCTTTTGCATGCTTGTAATGAATGTAGGCTGCCTCTTATAAGTCATCTAGCCCACAGTTAGCCAGACAGCAGTAGTCTGCCGGAACAAATGGGATTGTATCCTTGGCCACTGTGCGAACCACTGACATGGTGGATATAGTTGGCCTTAACACCTTAAGTAAACTGTTTCAAGACCAGGAAATGTCCAGTTTCCTCCAGCTTTAGCTTCAGATTATGATCAGTTATTTTAGATTGGGAAGAAGAAAGGGAAAGGAATGAAATAGCTGATAATTTGAATATTTACTGTCTCCACTTCACCTTTGAAGAAACTGAGGCTCAGAGGTTTGTTTGGTTTACTTTTGAAGAATCTGAGGCTCAAGGCTGTGTGGGTTATAAGTAACCCACAGAGATGGGAGGCTGATTAGGCCTATCTGATGCCACAGCCTGAGTTCTTAAATGTGACACAAAACAAGGTCAATGGGGGAGGCTGGGTGACTCAGTTGCCTCCTGGGAATTCTGGGTTAGTCTGATAATATATGAGTAGTGGAGCTACTACTAATATAGTATCAGCCTAAAGGCTCTCATTTCATAGAGCACTCGTCTATACTTACAATGGATCCTTACCAAACTACTACCATTATTAACTAGTAGGCTCTGCTGCACTTCAGTGTGTAATCCTTTCCCTCTTGAGGAAAGCTTGCCTGCCTGTGCAGCAAAGACCCCTGGATAATTTATTTTTTAGCACTTCAGCTTGGAGCCAGTTATTCCAGAAATCAGCGAAACCTCTCTTTAAGTACTCAAGAAAACGGATCTTTTCGTTAACCAGGGATTAACTAACACCCCCCATTTCAGAAGGATCTTTAAAGTCTGTATACTTTACTAAGGAATTTCATTGGAGGTGGTTTAGCAGTATGTGAACAACTATGATGTTGTTTCTACTTCAAGGGGGATAAAAAACAAACTTAACCAGCTTGCTGCTTAAGAAGCAGAATTAGCAGTGGGCTCAGCATTGGCCTTCCCTTTGCGCTCATGTGACTTAACTTTCTCTAGTTCTGCAGAGCAGGAGTAGATTTTTAACCGCTAATTCAAGTTGATGAATGACTGCTCATGAGCTGTTTGGAGGAAGGAGAGGGTTGGGAGCCAGGCTTATCCTGGATATTGGTTAGGAGAAAGATTGAGTCAGAGAGGCTTTAAAGCAGTGATTCTCAACCTTCCTAATGCCGCAACCCTTTAATACAGTTCCTCATGTTGTGGTGACCCCCAGCCATAAAATTATTTTCGTTGCTACTTCATAACTGTAATTTTGCTACTGTTATGAATTGTAATGTAAATATCTGATATGCAGGATGTATTTTCATTGTTACAAATTGACATAATTAAAGCATAGTGATTAATCACAAAAACAATATGTAATTATATATGTGTTTTCCGATGGTCTTAGGTGACCTCTGTGAAAGGGTCGTTCAACCCCCAAAGGGGTCGCAACCCACAGGTTGAGAACCACTGTCTTATAGGTAAAGCAGGAAGGATGTTTTCCACTTATACTGATTTGAGAAAGGCACCTCTCTTTATAGGGGACACAAGGGTTGTTTCTAGTCTATTAATTAGTGCAGTATCTTGCAAACGGTGTCTCTTTTGTATAGCCCGTGAACTAAGAATGGTTTTTAAAGTTTTTACTGGTTGGGGGGAAGAATAAAATAAAGAATACTGTTAAATATACCTGAAACTAACAATGTTATGTATCAATTACACTTCAATTTTTAAAAAAAGAATGTTATTTCATGACATGGAAAAATGATGTGAACTTCAAATTTCAGTTTTCATAAATAAAGTTTTAGTGGAATGCAGCCATGCTCATTCATTTATCTATAACCTGTGGCTGCTTTTGTGCCACACTGGCAGAGTTGTGTGCCTTCAACTGAGATCAAGTGTGCAGCAAAGCTTCAACTATTTACTACCTGTCCCTTTACAGAAAAATTTACTGACCCTTGAATTGGTAAGAAGTGCCAGTTGCTTACCTGATTGAGTGGTGCTTGTGTGTATCACTGGAGGTTCACAGCACTCCATATTATCTGGTAGCCTCTACCTCCCAGAGGAATCTGTAAGTCAAGTGTCAAAAGTGGACTGTGAGTTTGCAGCTTCATTAAGTCTTTATCCATTTTTTTCTCTAGTCATTTCCCCAACCGAGTTCCACTAGCAGGACTCAAGTTCACTGTTTCTGTCTAAGCATGGCTCTGCCCTCTGATGCACAAACAACAGAATTTCTATTCTAAAGAGCCTGACTACCCTGTTCCTTACCTAAGTTGGGGTAGCTGTGTAGATCTTGCTTCTCTTAAATAGGGCCTGGGATAATAGGTGAAAACACCTCTTCCTTCCTCTATTGTAGAGACTCAATATTCTCAGCTGTAAATTAAAAATAAAATCCTCAGGCATCACCTTGTGCCTGCCTTTTAAAGAAGAGAGAGACATAATTGAGGTAGAAACATTAAAATGAAATCAGTAGCATGTTTATTATTGCATATGGCTGGTATTTGTTATTACTTATTGCTCAAAGTACCAAGAAACAACAGGCAGGGGTGTTCAAAATATGATTCTGGGCGATGTAGATTATAGTCACCTGGAGAGCATGTGGTAAAATGCACATATCTGGTAAATCCCAGGTCTCATACACTGGAAAGTTTGAGAACCACTGCTCTTGAGCATTAAAACAATTTTTTTTTACCTTAATTTGTTTGAACTAAAAAATTTATATATATATATTTCAGAGAGGACGGGAGAGGAAGAGAGAGATAGAAATATCAATGATGAGAGAGAATCATTGATTGGCTGCCTCCTGCACGCCCTACACCGGGGATCAAGCCTGCAACCCAGGCATGTGCCCTGACTGGGAATTGAAAAATGACCTCTTGGTTCATAGATCGACGCTCAACCACTGAGTCATGCAGGCTGGGCTGACATAAAACAATTTTTAAAGGGCATAGAATTCTTGTGATTGGAAGTGTAAGGGGCCAGTGGAGATCATTTTACAAATTAGAAAACAGACCAGAGCAGAAAAATGAATAACCTAGGATCCCATCAGGACATTTTATATAAAAGATTTGGACTTGCTCTAAGCATGTCTTCTTACTGTTAGTGGAATTGACTTTTAAAATACTAGTATGTCATTTAGCCCTAGCCGGTTTGGCTCAGTGGATAGAGCATCGGCTTGCAGACCAAAGGGCCGCCCCATGTTCGATTCTGGTCAAGGAAAAGTACTTTGGTTGCAGGCTCCTCCTCTGCCCTGGCCCCTGGTCAGGGCGCATGCAGGAGGCAACCAATTGATGTTTCTCTCACATCAATGTTTCTCCCTGTCTTTCCCTCTCTCAAAAATCAATGGAAAAATATCCTCGGGTGAGGATTTAAAAAAAAAAAATTAGTTCTTGGCAAAATTAAATAACAGTGAGCATCTTGTACGGCCTGTAATTGTGTCTAGAAACATCAGAAGACCTTATAGTTAGATAACATACTTTTTTTGAAGACAGTTTGGTGGTCCCTCACTTGAATTGTAAAAAAAATACAATTAACTGGTTCCTGGGAATGAGAACCAGAAGAAGAAAGGAAGATGAACTTGAATTTCAGGAGAATAATGGAAGGAATGGGATGGGAGAGAAGGTTGTTGTAAAGTAAATTAAAATAAGGTGCATATACTGGGAGGGGCTGAAAAGAAAGATTAAGTTAATTGTAGTGTTGTAAAAGCATAAAAGGAGCCAAAGAAATTATGGAAGTGTATTGGAAGATAATATCCCCTGATCATTTAACCTTTTTTGTGTGGGATTGAGGCCTTAAAGCAAACAAATTGGCTGCTTCATGTGGTGTCTTTTGCTTGTCAAGGCCCTTAGGACAACATCTGGCCACTAATCTCAGGGTTCTGATGTTTAGAAACCAAGGCAGGTTCTCAAATGTTTTTTAGTCCGTTTGTGGCATTTCTTCTAAATATGTAGACACTTTGGAAAATGTGACAGGTTTTAGAAATTTGAAGTTGTGCTGCAGAGCTGATAACAAAATTGAAAATGCTGGGCTTCTATCTTAGAGCAACTCTGAGTCTTTTAATGCAATGTACTTCTAAGTTTCTGATGTTGAAATTTTACCAAGCATTGAATATTAAGGAGAAAGACTTGAGCACTTTGCAAAATAATTGGCAACTTTTATGTGATTATGTTTGACCCTTTCTTTGACTTGGCCTCCATAAGTTCTTAAGGTCTTTTCTAACTACAACATTAAACTCTGATTCTGGAACTTAAGTGGGGCCAAGTCCAAAGAAATGGGCAGTTATGGGAAATCCCTTTTTCCCTCTTTTTTCAAAGTTATTCATTGAATAGCTGCTGCTGTTGGGGTGGGTATTAATGCTTTATTATGGAACTTCATGAGGGCAGACTTGGTGTTGTTTTCTGCTATATTCCTACACTTAGAACAATGTCTGGCCCAGAGTTGGCACTCAACAGGTATTTGAATGAATATTGTGAACCCAACTTCCTTAAGGAGAGAAGAAATATTTATAGTTCCAGATGTCTTCTCAGCTGGAGGCTTTGTTTTATTAGCCTGAGAGTACTGGGTCCCTAATGGGTGAACCCCATTAGTTTTAATAATGAACAGGTCAGGTCTATCCATGACAAAGGGTCTTGTTTATATAGAAAACACATTTGGGGAGAACAGATGATAATTTGGGCTTTGAAATTTGGAAATGTTACTAATTCCTTCTCTCATTCTTGAGTTTTAAGGTTTTTGTTGTTTGTTTTGTTTTGTTAAGAGCTGAATCCTCCCAGCATTTCTCTTTTAAATTGTGGAGCTCTTTGAGCTTTTAGCCAGAACAGCCTCTGTCCTGCTTACTTTGAAAGGCTATTAACCATGCCCTGGAATTTTGGAAGTGTTTTCCTTGAGAATCACTGTGGAATAATGGTAAGTACTCTTCTGTGGGCCACAAATTAAAGTCATCCACCATTAAGATGGACATAGACACGGTTTCCTGGATTGAAAGTGGACCAGCATAGGTAAAGTCTAAATTTAGACAGCTGTGTAGAGGAAGAGGGAAGGGTAGAATTCTTTCACCCTTCAACCCATCCGCCTTCCAGTTATGGGCTTTCAGGCTTCCTGACTGCTTTTAGTTTGGCATTAAGTTCCTGGGGAGATTTGCACACTCCTGATACTGACCACACTCCCGGATGCCAATCTTTATCACAGAGACCAGCTTGTTATCTGTCCTAGACAAAAACAGTCTTATTTTAAAGTGTAGAGTGTTAAGTAGAAATGTTGATTTTGTTTAAACTCCAGCTCCTGGGGATGTGGTATCCGCGAAGGTCAGGGAGGAAGATGCAAGCATTTATCCCAGTAGAAGTGATTTAATAATGAGTAGGTGATATCTTCTTTAGAAAATTAATTTCTTCACCCAGTGTTTTCACTTTCCTAATGCACTGGTTGTGTATTTGTGTGTCAGAGATTAGCAGGAGTTATCTTTGACAGAGTTGTGTTGTGAGTGCCTCTTTGGGAAATACAGCTTTGGTTGAGTAATTCTGTTCCACACACGACTTGATGACTGTCTTTGTAGGAGGAGCCCATCATATTACACATCTGCTTTAAGTGTCAAAAACCTGTTGTCAGAAGTCAGTGTAAAGAGGTCTGGCTCAAAACATGGCAAAGAACCCCTCCTTTATACCAGAAAAGTCTCTCTCTCTGCTTTTGTTAAAAGGAAGCAAAAGACTCCTCTCTCTTGCTCTGATTTGATTGCCCCTAACCATTTAGAAGAATGGTGGAGTAACAAAATGCATAAGATCAAAGATTAGTTGATAAAATGATCAGTACTCTGCCATTCCTTAACCTTTCTCTATTAAGGAAGTGTAAATGTCTTAGTATATGTGCTGCTGAAGCGAGCACTAAGGAAGTGTAAATGTTTATAGTACTTGGGTTGAAATGTGATTGCAGTAGAGACCATGGGTGGAATAGGTTTGGCAGCATTATTTAGCTACCTACTGATTGCAGCTAAACTAATGCAAGTGTTTTTATGTAGGTGGTGTAAATTGATTACCAGTGAATCCCTTAAAACCTGTAGGTTTTTTAGGCTTCTGGCTATGATTGTTAGAGCAGGCCAAAGTTTACTTCTTTCTTCACAAGTGCTTTTCTTTCCTAGGTTGGTGTATAGGAAAGAAAATCAGGTGGTCTCTTATCTGTGGTTGGCTGGTCGGGCAAGGTGAATGGGCATGGTTGCTGTCCTAAATGCATGTATAGAACCTGATTCCTAAGTTATTTGGAATAATTGGGTAGTCTTAGTTCAGTTCTATGTAAATTAGTCATGAAGAGGGTTCAGTAATAATTGTACTTTATTGACAGCTGTCAACATGTTTGTCATTTTGTAGAGATTAGTCAGGAATTCTACAACCATACACAAAGAATTTGACTTTTGAAATAAAATTCCTTAAGGTCATTTAAATATTCTGAGCTTTTTTTCCATCCAGAGGAGAGGTCACAGTTATCAAATCAATGATGAACAGAGTTTTGAAGCTTTTAATCACTGACCTGTGCTGCTGCTTTTAGACTCAATAGTTAAGTGACTTTTGCCCAAGGTCACATAGTAAGTGGTAGAACAAGGATTTGAATTAGATCCTGTTCACTCCGTTGAACCAGCTGGCTTCCTTCAGAGGTCTTATAGCATCCTGTGCTACTCTGTACTGTCTTTAACTGACATTAGGGTTTAGCCATGGTCTTTTGTGCTAACTGCATCACTCTTGAACATGTTTAACGAAGTGTTTTATGGACTTGACTTCCTGTTATGTATGTGTCTGGTTCCCCTGTGGGGAGTGAACTGGCCACCTTATGCCCGGTTTGACACTGATTTGGTGGCTACTTTGGGTTGACTCTCTACCTGGTTTCCAAACCTGCAGCTTCATTGTCATACTGGCATTATACCAGATTACAGGGACTTTATAACAGCTGGATCAAATTTTGCTGGACTTACTTGATACTGAAGTTTATTATTCCTAGGTGTTTTATTTCTCGTCTATCTAAGCAGAGAATTAGGACTGCAAAGCTACAAGAAGCATGAGTTTATCTGTATCTTTTTAAAAGAAACTGCTTTTGGGAATACATGCATTTAGAGAGTCAAATATAATATAATTTTGGGATTTCATTTCTTAATATGCCCCTGACAAAAATCAACCTGACCATTTCCTAGCTGGCAGGAAGTAGATCTGACTTAATTTTGCTCAGTCATGACAAGATCGATTTTTTTTTTTTTTAGCAGCAACAATAATTATAGATAGTTGATTTTCATGGCTCATGGCCAAGGATGCCTTTCTCCTTCCCCTATTTTGCTGACTCCCTCTTAACCTTTAGTAAGACTTAGCTCAAACACTGCCTCCTCCAGCGAGCTTCTGTTGGCTTCTCACTGCCCTCTTAGATACAGGCTCTTTATTTTTTGTTCTCTGGTGGAATCAGGCTGTTTTCCCTTGTTATATTACTTTTCACTTGGAAACAAAGGAGGCAGTTAACCCATATTAATTTTGTTTTTAATTAAGACTTTTTAAAAAATGCCTATAAATTAAGTAATCCTGCTGCCTTCCTACCCTTACTGAAAAAATAACAGGGCAGGAAAGTAGAAAATTCTGCCATCTTGAAAGAGATGGAGATAAATGACACCCACATGTTTCATGTGTAGACATTTGAGAAAATGCCTATTACCTTCATAAAAATTTTTTCATAATTTCTAAATAATAGGAGCATCATGATGCAATAAAAACACTGTTACTTTATATTTTTTATTTTTATTTTTTTTAAATATATATTTTATTGATTTTTTACAGAGAGGAAGGTAGAGGGATAGAGAGTTAGAAACATCAATCAGCTGCCTCCTGCACATCTCCTACTGGGGATGTGCCCGCAACCCAGGTACATGCCCTTGACCGGAATCGAACCTGGGACCCTTCAGTCCGCAGGCCGACGCTCTATCCACTGAGCCAAACAGGTTTCGGCAAAAACACTGTTACTTTAATGTCAATCATTTGACATTTGAGATTTTGGGAGTAGGAAAAGAATTTTAATCCATTCCAGCAAGGCTAAAATTAAAACAGGTTTCTTCTGACTTAATTTTCTCTGCTTTCATGTATATATAAACCAGTTTAAATTTTCTACCTTAGAAGTGTATCTTCAAGGTAAATTCTTAGATATAAATTGCTGGGTCAAAAGAGTGTGTAAATTATTTTATTATTATTATTATTATTATTATTATTATTATTATTATTATTATTTTGGTTAATTCTCACTCAAGGATATTTTTCCATTGATTTTTTTAGGGAGAGTGGAAGAGAGAGGGAAAGACAGAGAGAAACATCAGTGTGAGAGAAACACATTGATTGGTTGCCTCCTGCACACGCCCCCCACCCCCGACCAGGGCCCAGGCCGGGGAGGAGCCTGCAACCAAGGCACACGCCCTTGACTAGAATTGACACCCCCCCCCCCCCTTTAGTCTGCAAGCCAGTACTCTATCTACTGAGCCAAACCAGCTAGGACTAATTTAGGTTTCTTGTTTTTTTAGATACTGTTAAATTCCCCTCCATGGGGATTATATGAACTACATGCACCTTTTCAGAGATGTTAAAAGGCAAAACTGTGTCTTAGATTTGATGAAATTGGTACCACCCAGAGAGTTGTGAAACTAGAGGTAATACGAAAGTATACTACTACCTTTTGCAGAGTACACACTAAATAAGGGACAACTATTATTAGTATCGTTTGTGAAATGGGGATATTTCCTTATCATGATAGTGGTAAGAAAATTGAATGTGGGACGATGTTTGTTAAATACTCCAGCATGGTCTGGCACCTATATTAGTGCCCTTTTTCTCTTGCATGCCTTGGGCCCTGGCTGTTTGGGTTCCACCTTAATTAGGACCTTCTTGGATTGTAAATTCATTGAGGGCAGAGTTCACGTCTGATAAATCTTTTGCAGGGAGCTTTGGATTTAAGAATATATTTTAAATGGTTGTAAATGGAATTAGACCTCAGAATATAATTCTGAATTGAGTAGTAAAAGGTTTCCTTTTCTTTTTCATGTTAACCATCAAGTGCTTGCATAATGCTAGCCAGCAACTGTTCCAGTACTCAGAGAAGACACTGATTGATACTTTCCTCTTTTGTCATTTGGAAATCTCTACTTAAAATCTTTGTTAGTCTCGAAGAAGACTTTAGGTAACAACAACAAAAGATGTTAATTCCTATTCTCTCTTTTCATTATGGAGTAACTCACTTATCCAGTTAAGTTAGAATGAAAGGAATTAGTTGTTACCTGTCCTCTGTCTTCTCAAGACTGCCTTATTTCAGGGGGTCTTCCTCCCATAAATTCATCTCAAATTTTTGAATGCTAGGATTTCAAAACAGTTGTTATTAGGTGACCTGAATTCATAATGAATGAGGTTTTCTGGTGATTTAATATACAGTGGTTTTCATCTTTCATTTCTAAATCTGTCAGTCAAGTTCAATATAGTTCTTTTTGCATTTAACTGATACTCGAAATGGCAAGGTCCTTTCTCCAAAACATTTTAACAGTATCTATTCTTTTTTTTTTTTTAATTGCTTAAAGTATTACAAAGAGTATTACATATGTCTCCTTTTTTTTCCCCCCGCCCTTGACAATCCCCTGGCCTCCCCTACCCCCCAGTGTCTTATGTCCATTGGTTATGCTTATATGCATGCATACAAGTCCTTCGGTTGATCTCTTACATCCCCCCCCCCCCCAGCCTTCCTGCTGTAGTTTGACAGTCTGATAGAGGCAGCTCTGCCTCTGTATCTATTTTTGTTCATAAGTTTATAATGGTCTTTATTATCCATAAATGAGTGAGATCATGTGGTATTTTTCCTTCATTGACTGGCTTATTTCACTTAGCATAATGCTCTCCAGTTCCATCCATGCTGTTGCAAATGGTAAGAATTCCTTCTTTTTTACAGCAGCATAGTATTCCATCGTGTAGATGTACCACAGTTTTCTAATCCATTCATCTACAGATGGGCACTTAGGCTATTTCCAGATCTTAGCTATGGGGAATTGTGCTGCTATGAACACAGGGGTGCATATATCCTTTCTGATTGGTGTTTCTGGTTTCTTAGGATATATTCCTAGAAGTGGGATCACAGGGTCAAATGGGAGTTCCATTTTTAGTTTTTTGAGGAAACTCCATGCTGTCTTCCATAGTGGCTGCACCAGTCTGCATTCCCACCAGCAGTGCACAAGTGTTCCTTTTTCTCCACATCCTCTCCAGCGCTTGTCGTTTGTTGAATTGTTGATGATAGCCATTCTGACTGGTGTGAGATGGTACCTCATTGTTGTTTTGATTTGCATCCCTCGGATGATTAGCGACTTTGAGCATGTTTTCATATGTCTCTTGGCTTCTGAATGTCCTCTTTTAAAAGGTGTCTATTTAGGTCCTTTGCCCATTTTTTGATTGGATTGACAGTATCTATTCTTAGATGAATCCAGTTAAGGGGAAAGGGTATATACTAAAAGTAATCTTCAAGGCCATTAGTAAGCTGTCTACAGATATTTTCACCATGAGGGATATAGATCCATATGCCCTATTGGCTTCGCTTTTTCACCTACTGGCTTCTCTTCTGACCAACATGTTTAGTTAGATGTCCCACTGTTACCTTAAATACAATATGACTTCAGTTAGTTGCATTATTTCTCCAGTCTTTTCTTTCCCCCCACCTTTTGTCTGCATGACTTTCCTGTGTCTTCAAAGCCACTTTGTTCTCCTAATTACAGGGACCCAAAGACTTTGAGTGTTTGGCTCTTCTGGATTTATTTATTACACATGGCCAGTGAGTTCCTGAAACGGAGTTCTAATTCCAGTTTCCTTAACATGCTTTTCTTTCTTTTTTTTTTTTTTTTTTTACATTTCTTCCTTCGCAACCCTGCTGCTCTCACTTTTTTCTAGACTTCTTCAAAAATCATCAGCTAGTTACTCTGCTTTTACCTTTCTACCCACACTGTCCTCCAATTAATCTTTCTTAAGTATGGCTTTTATTTTGTGTGTGTGTGTGTGTGTGTGTGTGTGTGTGTGTGTGTGTGTTTCCTTTGCTGCTTGAAGTGGCTCCTTGTTATCCTTAGTGTAGGACACCCTGACTCTTGGGTTAATTTTATCTATCAAATTGTATCTCTTTCTACTCCTTAATACAAATTATCTCTTTGCTAGTCTTCTCCTTGATGTTCCCTTATATAATGGAAAAAAAAAAAAACCAGATTAGAAGGGAAGAAGGTTAAACTTTTTATTATGAAAAGTTTCAAGCATATATGGCAGTAGAGAGAGTAATGAACACCTGTGTATCATATCTGCCCACTTCAATAACTCTCAACCTTTTGCCAATCTTGTTTTATCCATCTCTGTATCTCTTCCCCACTCCGATTTTTTTTTTTTTTTTTTTTACTTGTGGGTATTTGAAACCTACCTACAATTACTTTCAATTTATTTTTTATTTAATTTCCTTATTCTTTAAATTTAGTGCTTTTTAGTGAGTTAAATTATACTAGTACTTCTCAAAGTAAAAAATTATAGCTTGGTAATTTTAAAAATAACTTTTTTATTATAAAAGTGATTCACATGGGGAAAAGATTGGAAAAGAAGACAAAGTATATACCAAAAATCAACTTGCTCAGAAATTCACTACCCAAAGTTAACTACTTTTAACATTTTGTCATCTGTCTTCTAATCTTTTTCTTACAAGTTTGTTTTTGTGTTTGTTGAATTATACAAAAGAGTAATTAGAAAAAGATATGTCCCTGCCATACTCTTGAGCCATAATAGCAGATCATAATATTCTGTTTCCTGTTTGCTAAATCTGGCCCATAAACAAAATCAAACAATACAGACATCATTCCAGTTTGTACTGCTGGAGGCATGTTTTGTCATTATTATGATTTTACCCATAAGTGCTTAGTTTAGAGCAGAAGTAATTGCGGGTTTTTATTACTGTCAGGTATTGGGGGCCACCAACTTGGTACATTGGATTGACTCAGCATTTTAAAGTTTTAGACTTGAGACTTTTAGAAATTGAAGTCTTCTGTGTGTATTGCATGGAGGATTGCGTTCAAGTCCTGCTTCTGATACCATATCATTTTATTCTTCCCATCTCTGTGGGATGAGAAATTCTTATAGGTAAGGGTACGATCATGTACATTTCTGTCCCCATAGGGCCTGGCACAGAATACTTAGTGGATTATTCCAAATGTAGCTTCCTTTGACACATTTTGGGAGCCAGGAATGGGATGAACACATACATTGCCTATCCATTATTAGTTATCTATTCCTACGAAATATGCTACCTTGAAATTTAGCAACTTAAAACAACAAGCGCTTGTTTTCTCACACAGTTTCTGTGAGCCAGGAATCCAGGAGCAGCTTAGCTGGGTGGTTCAGCTCAGGGTGTTTGTGGGGTTGCAGTTATCTAAAGGTTTAACTGAGACTGGGGGCCTACTCCAAGATGGGTCACCCACATGGCTCTTGTCGGAAGTTTCAAGTCCTCGCCATGTAGGCTTCTCCTTAGGCTGCTTAAGTGTAACAATATGGCAGCTGGCTTCCCTGAGAGCAAGAAGAAAAATCCAGTGTCTTCTATGACCTGGTGTCAGAAGTTACATACCGACATTTCCATTTTATTCTTTTTTTTTAGGAGTGAATCTCAAGTCTAATCTACTCAAGAAGGAAATTAGGCTACACCTATTGAAAGAAAGAGTATCAAAGAATCTGTTAAACATATTTTAAAATTGCCACAAGTGTGTTACGTACATAAACTTCCAATTGATGAATATTCAACTTTGGGGTGACCTGACCCCAATGAACCTCATTTTTAGTAGGCCCTTGGATTAATTCTGATACACCCTATAATTTTGAGATTTACTGACTTAAATAAGTGGAGAGAGAGAGAGAACCCTGTTCATGGATTAAAAGACATGAGAGTGTTTCCAAATTGTCCTATGAACACAGTTCCCAGCTGGCCTTCTCTTTTTTTAAAAGAAATTGACAAAATGAATCTAAAACTTATATGGAAATGCAGAAGACATAGAATAGCCAAAATTACTTTTAAAAGAATAAAGCTAAAGTACTTAATATTATCTGATTTCAAAACTTCCTATGAACAAGAACCTTACTGTGAAGCTATAGTAGTAGATAGTGTCTGTGTAAAGATAGGATAGAGTTGAGAAATAGGCCTGTGATTATATGGTCACTTCGTTTTCAGTAAAGAGGTCAAAGCAATTCAATGGGGAAAGGGCTATCTTTTCAAAAAATGGTGAAAGAGCAACTGGGTATCTTTATAGATTAAAAAATGTGCCCTGTGTGTCCCTTACCTCTGTAAAACTCTTAGAAAAAACGTATTCACAATATATATAGCTAGCCAAAAAAGTCATAATCCAGAATGTATAAAGAACTCTTACAACTCAGTAATAAGACAAATATTTTTAAAATGGGGGAGAGATTTGAAGATATACTACATTAAAGAAGATATATGAGTGGCCAATAAACACATGAGAAAATACTCATCATTTAATGGAATCTTCCAAGGAAAATTTCACAAAGCAGCCCAGACAAGGCCTCCCATTACTCTGCCTCTAAAACCAAGACGTGTTACAAATGCCATTAGAATCTTGTCATTGTGCTTTAAAAAAAAAAATATATATATATATATATATATATATATATATATATATATATATATATATTTTGATTGATTTCAGAGAGGAAGGGAGAAAGAGAGAGAGAGAAACATTAATGATGAGAAAGAATCATTGATTGGCTGCCTCCCGCACACCACTGGGGATAGAGCCTGCAACCTGGGCATGTGCCCTTAACCGGAATCAAACCTGGGACCCCTCATTCCACAGTTCCACGCTCTATCCACTGAGCCAAACCGGCTAGGGCTGGGTGTTTTTGGTTTTTTTTAATCCTCACCCGAGGACATGCTTAGAGAAAGGAAAGGGGGTGGGGGGAAGAAACATTGGTGTGAGAGAAAAACATTGATCAGTTGCCTTCCGTACGTGCCCTGAACAGGGATGGAACCTTTCAGTGCACAGGATGAGGCTCAACCCACTGAGCCACTCTAGCCGGGTAACTTCTTGACTGGCCTGTCAAGGTAGGCAGGCAGGAGATAACTCATGACTCCTCTTAACTGATTCATCTCTTATGGTTGCAGATTCTCATAAACACAAAGATAAACACAAAGATCGGGAACACCGGCACAAAGAGCACAAGAAGGACAAGGAGAAGGACCGAGAAAAGTCCAAGCATAGCAACAGGTAAGGGTTGAACCAGCAAATCCTTCATTCCTCAGCTGGTTGGCTGTGGCTTGGCTCACCTAGAATAGGCTTCAGCTTGAGCTACAGTCATAAACAGTCAATCCTGGATAGCAAAGTAAGCAGAGACTGTATTTGATTTGAGTTTTTAAGAGAGAGCCTTGGTAATTCAGGCTTTACTGGTGATTCCATTGTTCAGATCAGGAAGTGTAAGGCAAGTATACTGAATTTCTATTCAATATATACCTCATTAAAAGTATAATTTTTAAGTAAGTCAGCTATGGCTTTATTGTAGTATGATGGAATTTAATCAAGTGTCCAGAGAACTTTTCTTGATTAAAGGTGACTAGATTGGAGACATGATCTACCTTTTCCTTCTTTCTATACTTTTAAAAGGGTATAAATGAAAAATTCTTAACTTGGGTTTCCATGGTCTGTGAGCTGAAATCATATGCAAAAGATCGAATATATGAGATTATCCTGGAGAGGGCATTCCTAGCTTTCATCAGGTTATCAGAGGAGTTCAGCTCTCACAAAAGCCAGTGACCCACCAATATAAATGAAACTCAGTAGTGCTGCCCTCTGGGATCCAAGCCTCAGAAATATGTTTGTGTTTTTTTTTTGTTTTGCTCCCATTTTTTTGGTGTAGGAGGCAAGTAGTTAAGCTCAAAGATGTGTAGGGTATCTTTGGATATAGTACTACTTGTTGAAAATGAGGACTTAGGCTTCTATTTTGAGTTAAAGGCAGTTGGTGAGAAAGTTGTATGGTATTCCCATGGTAGCTTAAGTTTTGTTAGAAGGGAATGTAAAGATTAAACATTTATTAGAACTAGTGCCTCCAGCCTAGAATCTCTTAGAACTACACTTGGTTCTTGAACAACTTCTTGGTCCACTTATATGCATTTTTTTTCAATAAATACTGTAAATGTATTTTCTTTATAACATTTTCATTCCTCTGGGGGCTTACTTTATTATAAGACTAAGTATATAATGCATATAACATGCAGAATATGTGCTAATTGACTGTTTATGTTATTGATAAGGCTTCCAGTCAACAGTAGGCTATTAGTAGTTCAGTTTTTGTGGAGTCAAAAATTATACATGGATTTTTGACTATGCATGGGGTGGAAGGGGATATGCACTCCTACCCCCTCATTGTTCAAGGGTCAGTTATACTCATTAGCTTGGTTTATTGGCTATAGACAAGTTAAAGTGAGAATTGCTTTTAAAGTATGTTCTTTTTATGAATCACTAAAATTTAAAAATACTTTTCTTTTTATGAATACATTTCTGAACCATTAAAATAAGTAGGTTAATTTTCTCTAGTGGGAATATTTCTTCATGAATCATCTACCACTTCTGTGGTCTTTTTTTCTCCACTGCTAACTCATTTCTTGCTAGCTGATCATCTAGTTTCCATTTTCATTACTCTAGTGAATTTAATCTTAGTAGATTAGATGAAGAAATGCTCATTTTCATGTTACCAGAAATTTGTCCATAAAGACTTTAAAAAGATAGAGGTTAATATTGAAAACTTGAAAAAAATGATTCCTTCTTCTCTGGTACATACTTCACCAATCATGATTTGCTATTGTGGTGGGAGACAAGATTGGGTAAAAGTGGCATAAAAGGCTTTAGGACATAATTTTGGTCCTTCCCTGACTTGTCAGAATTTCCTTTTTAAAAATAAAAGATGTGATTTTGGTGTTATTTTTCTTGAAAAATCCATAGTAGCTTAATTACCTCTATCTGGCAGAAGGCCTCTTGTCTTGGTCCACCTGCTTTGGTCTCATGTGATGTTGGCTAGGTTAAATAGCCTTTCTTAACTCAGCTTTCTCATCTTCCTCAGTTTCCTCATATTACATGCTTCAGAGGGGACCAGTCAGTAAGCATAAAAGCACTGTAACTGTGAACTGCTCTACAAATGTGGGAGATATTTTGTACATTAATCCTAGCATACTTTCCAAGATTATAGTATAGGCAAATTCGGGAATTTTTCCTGTGCAGTTTTGTGTCTTTTAATATTTTCTTCATGTCTACTCAAAATGCTTAAGAAAATAATAGCCGGTTTGCCAAGAGGCATTGGAAAACCTGGCCTGAGTTTCTGTTTACACATGACTACATGACTAAATCTAGCCCTGGACCTCTAATTCACATGTGAATAACTTTAAGACAGTTTAAGTGGATGATGTGTTGTAAGCAGACTTTTAAATACTTTCTGTTTGACCTCTATTGACACACTACCTCTTTGCAACAAAGGAAGTGTCTTGGTTATAGTCCATTAAAATCCTGTACACCATGTTCCTTTTTTAAGTGGCTTCTAATCTTTCAAGCAGTTTTGGGTTTTTTCATTTTTCTTCTGTAGCAGATTAAGGAAACCTTGAGGCTTGTTAAGTCACCTGTGAAGCCCAGAATAATTAAGATTTCATATATTCTGTTTGAAAATGCTTCACTTTATTCTGATACTTTGTTAACAGTAATGTGTTTGTATGTTCCTTTTGACTGTTAGATTTTAGCATCAGTCATTTTTCCTTGGGTTACACTAAGGACCCATATCCAGGAGGCATCTTTTTGCTGCGTAGTAACATGTGCTGCATACTTGGAATGTCAGAGAATGGAAAACCAGCCTTTCTGTTGAGAGAATGGGATGTGGACCCACCCCTCAAGGAATCCCATCTTATTCCTGTGATTTTCCCTTTGTTCTCAAGGTGAAAATAAGGGAAAGGGTATTAAAGATTATTTCATCTTATCTCTTTGTGTATCAGGAGTCTGAGGTGATATGCTCATAGTCACAGGGCAATAGGGTAGTAGAGAGAGGATGAGACCAGGGCTTCTGAATCCTCATGTTTTTCTTCCACTACATTATTCTTTCCAGTCAAAAACAAAACAAAACAAAAACTCCCTCTGCAAGGAAGGTTAGTTGTGTAACTCAACTGTCTGTGTTTAAATAATAAGCACCTCTTTCTCATTTGCATGTCATAAGCAGCTCAGCGTTTAAAATGCCAGAACATTTCAGGCACGACCTCTCACTTTGGGCCCCACATCTCTAAAGTTTTTGGCACTAGTTGTATTAGTCTCATTAAATTCTGACCCAATGAAAACCCCATCTCTGACTATCTCCTGTTTGGTCTGTAACATCACAGGAAGAGTTTATACCAAAGTCAAGTAAAAATAATTTCTTCTGTTTATATCTGACACTGCTTCTTTCTGTTAGCATTAATATTTAGCACTTTAGATTCTTGTAAAAAAATGTATATATAGATCCTTCCCCCCCAAACCCAAAAGGAATACTATTTCTTTTTAAGATGTTTAAAATTGATTTTTAGAGAGAGAGGAAGGGAGAGGGGAAGAGAGAGAGAAATATTGATGTGAGAGTGTATCATTGATTGCCTCCTGCATGCCATTCCCACTAGGATGAGTGTGAGGGGGCAATTGAGCCTGCAACTCAGGCATGTGCCCTGACCAGAAATCAAACTGGCAACCTTGTGGTGCATGGGACAACACCCCCACCCAACTGAGCCACACTGACCAGGGCAGGAATACTCTTACTAGATGGTAAGGAATCACTGGGCTTGTAGGCTCTCACCAAACACTTCTCTTGAAAGGTTGCATTATTTTTTTTTATCCTCACTTGAGGCTATGTTTATTAATTTTTAGAGAGAGTAAAAGGGGCATCAATCGGTTGCTTCCCACACATTCATCTGGGGATTGAACCTGCAACTTTTTGGTATGCAGAATGACTCCAATCATTGAACCAACTGCCCACGGTGAAAGGTTACATTCTTAGCCATAAATTATCTTTAATACTAGACCTCTTCTGTGAACAACATTATTAAAAGCAATTTTGGCCCTAGCCAGTGTGGCTTTGTTGGGCATCAGTCTGTGCACCAAGAGGTTGCTGGTTTGATTCCTGGTCGGGGCACATGCGTGGGTTGCAGCCAATAGATGTTATATTCTCATATCGGTGTTTCTTTCTTCTCCCTTCCTCTCTCTCTAAAAATCAAACTATTTTTTTTCTTTATTGAGTAAGGTATTACATATGTGTCCTTATTATCCCCCTACTCCTGCCCCCCCCCCCCCGCCCCCACTCATGCTGCTGTAAGAAAGAAGGAATTCTTGCTATTTGAAACTATTTTTTTTTTAAAGGCAATTGGGGGATGGATGGTGGTTTTAGAAAATAAAGGCTATCACATATGTGAAAAACAAGATTCTTCCTGCTGGTTTATTTTTTATTTATTTTTATTTTTTAAATTTTATTTTGTTTAAAGTATTACAGATAGTAGTATGTCTCCTTTTTTTTTTCCCCCATTGACCTTCCCCCGGCCTCCCCCCCCCCGCCCCCCACCCAGTGTCTTGTGTCCATTAGTTATGCTTATATGCATGCATACAAGTCCTTCGGTTGATCTCTTACCTACCCCCCACCCCCAATACTCCCCAGCCTTCCCACTGTAATTTGACAGTCTGTTCAATGCTTCTCTGCCTCTGTATCTATCATTTTGTTCATCAGGTTATAATGTTCTTTATTATCCATAAATGGGTGAGATCATGTGGTGTTTTTTTTTCACTTCCTGGCTTATTTCACTTAGCATAATGCTCTCCAGTTCTATCCATGCTGCTACAAATGGTAAGAATTCCTTCTTTTTTACAGCAGCGTAGTATTCCATTGTCTAGATGTATCATAGTTTTCTAATCCACTCATCTGTTGATGGGCATTTAGGCTGTTTCCAAATCTTGGCTATTGTAAATTGTGCTGCTATGAACATAGGGGTGCATATATCCTTTCTGAAATGAATTTGGCAATATAGCAGGATAGAAAATTAACACCCAGAAATCTATGGCCTTTTTATACACCAATAATGAACTCACAGAAAGAGAAATGAAAAAAAAACAATCCCATTTACCATTGCACCAAAAAAAATTAAGATACCTAGGAATAAATTTAACCAAAAGACCTGTACTTGGAAAATTACAGGACATTGAAAAAAAGAGATAGAGGAAGACATAAACAAATGGAAGAACATACCATGTTCATGGATTGATAGAATCAACATCATTATAATGTCCATACTACCCAAAGCAATCTATAGATTCAGTGCAATACCTATTAAAATACCAATGGCATATTTCAAAGATCTAGAACAAACTCTCCAAAAATTCATTTGGAATAAAAAAAGACCCCGAATAGCCACAGCTATCCTAAGAAAGAAGAACAAAGTTGGAGGGATCACAATTCCAGACATCAAACTATATTACCACGCCACGGTTCTTAAAACTGCCTGGTACTGGCACAAGAACAGTCATATAAACCAATGGAACAGAATAGAGGCCCCAAAATTGACCCAAGCCATTATACTCAATTAATATTCGACAAAGGAGGCAAGAGCATACAATGGAGTCAAAACAGCCTCTTTAATAAATGGTGCTGGGCACTTTGGAATTTTTGTGCATGTGCTAGTTAAACAATAAGGCATTGCTCATCCATGTATTTGTATGTTGCTACATGACAATCTAAAGTGACTGAGTATGGAAGAGAAAGTTGTCTGGACGACTATGGCAAAATCTCTGTACAGACATGTGAATGGAAGGACTGCTTCTACTTTGCATTCAAATTTTTAAAAGGTATTTCAAAAGGAACATTTCAACAGCAGGAATTTTAAAGGCACAGCTAATTTGTGCCTGTCGTCCATCTTGCCTATCAACATCTTGGGCATGTGTGGCTGTGGGTCCGGCCTTGTATTGCCATTGGGCCTGATTAATGCTTTTAAGAGATCAAGACAGCATGAGACTTAAAGACTAATGCAGCACAGAGCTGTACCATGTGAGGAGGAGGAGGAAGGAGGAGAATCGGTTACCCAAGGAGAGAAGAAGGGAGACGACGAGACTGCAGGAGTGAAAAGGAGGAAAGGAAAGTAAATTTGTGACAAGTGAGGACAACCAACATCAGGAGCCTTTGTCTTTCAATGGATCACCTTGTTCCCTGAGGCTCAACTGAACTACCGGAGATGATGGTTCCCGAGGATGGCACCACCGCCTCGAGTCCTCACGCAGTGTGCCCCACTTCCATCCCTGGCCCAGGAGCGTCCTGGAGACATGCATGGGATGCCGGAACAGACTTGCTTCTGCCACCATCTGAAACACCCGCCAGCCAGGCTCCAGAGCGGCCCAGAGGTGCCTCTTGGGCGTGGCCACGGACACTCCCTGCCAGCCTGACAGGAGAGAGCGCTCGTGTCCAAGGTGACCCAGCGGGTGATGGCGAGAACTGTAAGCAGCATGTTGACTGTTGTCCTTGTTGCTGTGGGACTGGCACCAGGAGATGGAAAGCTGGAGACCTAAATCCCGAAGCCCTGGACGTGCCGTTGCGAGGCCTCCTCCAGGGCTCCCATATATTTCTATTTTACTTATAATCATAGCGTAGATTTAAAATGTATTCATTAAAAATAGCCTTTTTTTAAGATTTTAGGCAACATAGAAAAAAAAAAAAAATAAATAAATGGTGCTGGGAAATTTGGTCAGATACATGCAAAAAAATGAAACCAAATCACCAACTTACACCATACACAAAAACAAACTCAAAATGGCTAAAGGACTTGAATATAAGATGGGAAACCATAAAAATCCTACAAGACTCCACAGGCAACAAAATTGCAGACATATGTTGTAGCAATATCTTTATAGACATAGATCCTAGGGCAATAGAGACTAAGGAGAAAATAAACAAATGGGATTACATCAAAATAAAAAGCTTCTGCCCAGCAAAAGAAACCATCAACAAAACAACAAGAAAGCCCACTGCATGGGAGAACATATTTGCCAGTGTTATCTCCGATAAGGGTTTAATCTCCAACATTTACAGGGAACTCATACAAGTCAACAAAAGGAAAATAAACAATCCAATCAAAAAATAGGCAAAGGACCTAAATAGACTATTTTCAAAAGAGGACACTCAGAAAGCCAAGAGACACATGAAAACATGCTCAAAGTCACTAATTATCCGAGAGATGCAAATCAAAACAATGAGGTACCACCTCACACCTGTCAGAATGGCTATCATCAAATCAACATATGACAAGTGCTGGAGAGGATGCGGAGAAAAAGGAACCCTCCACTGCTGGTGGGAATGCAGACTGGTGCAGCCACTGTGGAAAACAGTATGGGTTTCCTCAAAAATTTAAAAATGGAACTGCCATTTGACCCAGTAATACCACTTCTAGGAATATATTCCTGCTGGCTTTTGACTGTGTGCCTCTCTTGCCAGTTTTAAACCCGACACTTCGGCTGAAGTGACAAATTTTGGAAAGCCAGGGAAGACAGAAAAGCACTGCTGTGAAATAATAAACAAGTGCTTTTCCAGCCATGTTGGCCTTGCTGATCCATACAGTCAGTGTGAGAGACATTTGAGAGTAAGGATGCTTTGGGTTCTGCTTTCCTTTCAGTTCCAGATCCTACTTGAAGTAGAATTAAGAGAATGTAGGATCTTAGGAAGATGTACTGGAATTAAGCAATTGTATTAGTGGAATTTCAGATTAGGGAAATTTTTCAGAAGATAATCAAAATTTTTTAAAAATTATTTTTTATTGATTTCAGAGAGGAAGGGAGAGGGAGAGAGAGATAGAAACATCAGTGATGACAGAGAATTATTGATTGGCTGCCTCCTGCACACCCCTCACTGGGGATGGAGCCCGCAACCGGGCACATGCCCTGACCGGGAATCAAACTGTGATCCTCCTGGTCTATAGTTCAAAGCTCAACCACTGAACCACACTGGCTGAATGTAATCAAATTTAAAAAGAGATGTTTACTCCTGGTTTTTTTCTTTTCTTTTTTTTTTTTTTGGTGAGCTGTTTGCTGAAGCGTTTTATTTATCTGCACATCCCTGTATCATCAACCTGCCTGGGGGAAATGAACAATTAGCATAGGTAGGTAGAGAAGAGGGTTGGGTACTTTAAAAATGAGGAAACTGAGTACATCACCACCATTCACATAGGAATTAATGTGATGTAGTGAAAAGCACACTAAAGTAGAACTCAAGGCCAGATTCTCCCATTTACTAACCTGTGTGCCCCACATTTACTAGCTGTGTGTCCTAATCCAAGCCACTTAACTTCCGCGTCTCATTTTCCATTTTGGTCAAGTGTTGAGAGCATTACTGGCCCAGTCATGTTTTCGAGTTTGTTATAACGTACTAAACAATTGAAATGATGGTGGTGGTGGTGGTGATGACAATGATGATTGCCACAAAGCCTGGTGAGTATCAATGAGATATATTGGAGCTGTCAATTTTGTTAGTTGAATCTAATTTATTAAAGATTTCATGGTGGAAACAGCATTTGAGTTAGTCATTGAAAGATGGTTAAAATATATTGATTTCAGAGAGAAAAGGAGAGGGAGGGAGATAGAAGAATCAATGATGAGAGAGAATCATTGATTGGCCGCCTCCTGCACACCCCCTCCTGAGGATTGAGCCCAAAACCTGGGCATGTGCCCTTGGTCATAATCAAACCTGGAACCCTTCAGTCCGCAGGCTGACGCTGTATCCACTGAGCCAAACCGGCCAGGGCAAGATGGTTAAAATCTTGACAAAGAAAGGTGATGGCTAGAAAGAGGGGCATTTCAGACAATAAGAAAAGCATGAACAAAACATGGAAGCATTGTGTAACATACTTTGCTCTGAGAAGACTCCAGTTGGGTGGGTGCCTGGATTAACATGATGGAATGGTAGAAAATGAGACCATAAAAGTGACTTGGGGCAAGACTATTAAAAGCTATTTCAAGAAGTTGGGACATTAAAAAAAAAAGTTTGCCCGAAACCGGTTTGGCTCAGTGGATAGAGCGTCGGCCTGCAGACTCAAGGGTCCCAGGTTCGATTCCGGTCAAGGGCATGTACCTGGGTTGCGGGCACATCTCCAGTGGGAGATGTGCAGGAGGCAGCTGATCGATGTTTCTCTCTCATCGATGTTTCTAACTCTCTATCTCTCTCCCTTCCTCTCTGTAAAAAATCAGTAAAATATATTTTTTTAAAAAAAGTTTGGGATTTGATTCTAAAGGGAACAAGAGGCCACTGAAAATAGTTGAGAAAGGGAGATAAAGAATTTAGCCACAAAGGGCATGAGGGGTCTAAGAAAAATGGCTCCTAGTTTGGATAACTGGGTGGCTGTTTACCCTATTAATAGAGGTAAGGAACTTAGAGATAGGGGAGAAATGGAAGTTGAGTATATGTATTGGCTTGGCACATCCCTTTATCCTTTCTGGCCTGCAAACAAAGAATTAAATAATTTCTGAGATTCCATTCAACTCAAAGTTCCAATAATTCTCCTGATTTTGAGCATTCAGTGATAAGCATTAAGAAATCTTTAATTCTGAAGAGTCTTTCAGAAACTGCTGTTGTGTTTTTTCTGACCAAGACAACAACTTAGTTTATCTAGAATTTTTATTTAGCAAACATTTAAGCTTTAATTGTCTGCTTTCAAAGGGGCTATGTATTTCCTCCTTTCACAGCCTTGAAGCTCTCTCTCTCAGCTCTCGGCTCTCCTTTAGAAATCCACTGGGATTCTATTGACCTGCAGTGAAGGACTGGCTGCCTTGAGCAGTCAGATAGCTGAGATGAGTGCCTACCCTTAGCCATTAGTGGCTAAGTCCTGTCAGAAGACAAAGAGGCTCCTTCTCCCCCCTAGCAGTGCCTCATGTTTTTGTTTGTTTGCCTCACTTGATATTTTCCCATTGATTTTTAGAGAAAGCGAAGGGAGGGTGGAAGGGAAAGGGAGAGACAGAGAGAGAAATATCGATGTGAGAGAGACACATTAATTGGTTGCCACTCACACGCACCCTAACCAGGGCCAGGAATTGAGCCTGCAACCTAGTTACATGCCCTTAGTCAGAATTGAACCCAGGACCCTTTAGTCCACAGGCCGACGCTCTAGCCACAGAGCCAAACCGGCTAGGGCTAGCAGTGCTGCGTTTTTGCTTTATTTGGGAAGTATTGTAACACAGCTGTCCACTCTGGAGCCACACTGCTTAAGTTTAAATCCTACTTATCTCTCCTTAGATATATCTCCTTGGGTGAGTTACTTAACCTTACCTGCCATGTCTCAGTTTCCACATCTGTAAAATGGAGATACTAGAACTTATCTCTGTCTTTTTATGGGAATTAAATTGCTTAGAAGAGTGCCAGGCACTTAGTGGTATTCAAGTATCTGTTAAATACTTTTATTGATGATAGAGGACAGATTGGGGTGTTTTTTTGTTTGTTTGTTTTCTTTAACAGATTTAAATGGTTTCCCATAGCCAACATCCTAGCGTTCCAGAATATCAGACACGGGCTTTTTGTTTTGTTTTCTGAAGAGATAGCAAATGCTATCTAGGGCAGAAGGAAAATAAATGCTTTTCCCTCCTGGCATTTCCCTTCCATCTTCTCCCCGAGTGCCTAAGAGTGATAACCCTGGTCAAACTTGTCTGCTCAGCTCCAGCAAGGGTCACAGACAAAGGTTTCACTGTCGTCACTTTAAAAATAGTGTAGGTTACCTTTTCCTTGGTGGAATTTAGCTAATTGAAGCCTAAGACTGGCATGAACACTCTTGGAGAGGTGGCTTTGACTATTGCCATTTGTTCTCTTTGGCATTGACTTCTGCTTATCCAGACTCTGCTGGTATGGTGGATCTTACCCTCAGACAGACATGAGCCTTGAGCCCCAGGAGTCAGCATGTGTGCATAGCCACTAATTGGGTGTTTTCTCATTCAGAGTTGCTGATGATGAAGTTCCTATTTCATCCCAAAGTGTGACCATTACAAAGGTTCTGAAATATTAGCTACCGTCAGTGATTTGACCTTCAGTGTATCTCAGTCTAAATTCATTTTTTAAAATATATGTTCTTCAAATCTTTTGTTTCCATACTATGACCAGTTTTAAGCCTTTCTCCCAGTTTATTTTTCTTATTTATCCCTGCTGAAGTTTCTTCAATTTCTCCAACATCTCTTCGACAGCCTCTGAACTGGCTGATATTTGTAGCCTCCAGTGGTATTTAGTGAGTTTGACATTGTGTATGTAAAAGTAGTGGATCAGTATAAAGGCAAGAGGAACATCTCTTAAAACAGGCAGTCAACACATGAACTCCTGCACTGGTCTAAATTTCCATCATCAATCAGTGGGAAAGGTGCTGCTCTTTAAGCCACCATAAAAGCCAAGTTAGTTCTAAACATTTTGGAAAAGAGGTACATGCTAGGAAATCCTGAGGGATGATGAGTTGGCCTAACTCAGTGGTCAGCAAACTGCGGCTCGAAAGCCACATGCGGCTCTTTGGCCCCTTGAGTGTGGCTCTTCCACAAAATACCACGTGTGGGTGCGCACATACAGTGCGATTGAAACTTCGTGGCCCATGCGCAGAAGTCGGTTTTCGGCCTGGGCGAGTCTATATTTTGAAGAAGTGGTTCGGAAGTGGGGGTGTCCGGCGACGGGAGGCGTAGCAGCACCCAGCGCGGGGGAGGCAAGCACGCGATTCATGCACGAGTTGAGTGAGCCAATCAAGACGAGTGTGGATGGGAGAGTTGGAAGGGGTCGACCTCAGCGAACATATCTCAATCAGATTGAGGACGTTTTTAGCAAAGGTCAGTTTAGGAGTACCCTAATTAAGTTAACAATGTACCTACCTATATAGTTTAAGTTAAAAAAAATTTGGCTCTCAAAAGACATTTCAATCGTTGTACTGTTGATATTTGCCTCTGTTGACTAATGAGTTTGCCGACCACTGGCCTAACTGATTCCAGATTTGCTCCATTTTCTACCACTGGCCAAATCCTGCTCCTAATTTCTGTGGCACAGCCCTAATTAGACCTATCACAGGACTTTGTCCCCCAGATGCATTTGCTCCTTCAGGTAGATTCCTAGGAAGCACTGGTACCATGGTTTGCCCTTTGCCAGCACTTCTGCCTCTGTAGGGGTTATGGATGACGGGTAGGACCTGAGTCCTCTCTATTTCAGGAGATAGGGACAGGAACAGCAACTGACAAGTAGATACATTAACATTGTATTCAGATGCTTAGTAGAGCTCCACAAACTCGAATTTCTAACAGTTCCAGTGAGATGCCTTGTATACCACAAGATGTCCTTACTCCTGAATCATCTGAGTTCACTTATATAAAAATCCAAACCTGTTCTCTTACATCTAAACATTGGGAGAGAATTTCCTTTGGAAAGTTAAGTTGATAGTTTCATTTCATTCTGGTCTTTGTGTTTGATTATGACTACAACGGGGTTACTATTCTAACAGGGACTTTGAATTTCCTGAATCGATTTCCCTCTGGGTAGCAGGCAGAGGAAGTATCTGACTTTTTTTCACTTTCCTGGGTGGCCTGCATACTGTCTCATTGCCTTGTCATTTGTTGCCTTCTTTCCCCTTATCTCTGGTCAGTGTGATAATGAACAACAAAGCTGAAAGCTGGAGGGCTGTGTGCACTTACAAATTGCCTGTGCTGTGAATGCCAAAAGGCCAGAAAGCCAGTTTTGTAGTGAAATAGTGTAATGTTCTAAGAAATGCCTTCATTGAGGAAGAGAACAAGGGGGAACAGTGGAACATAAAGGCGGATAGAGTGTTTCTAAATTTAGATTCCTGAATTGGCCATTTATAGTTTTGTGGGAAGACAAAATGAGGAGCAGCTATCTCAAAAGGTTTTATCGTTTCAGTTATCCAAAATCTCTATTCTAGAAAGTTTCTACTTGGTGGTAAAATAAAGTCTTGACCTTAATATATCTCAGATTGGCTGTGCATTTGTCGCCTGCTCTAATCTGCCTTTAGTGGTAGGTATTAACTTTATGAAGATGTAATGGTATTGATTTAGTGGGAGGCACTCTGAACTTGGAGATGGAAACATGAGTTTAAATCTTAACTTTGCTTCTTTCTAACATTGAATAAGACTAAACTCCAGGCTCCTCTGTTTCTAAATCAGTCTAAGGCAGTGGTTCTCAACCTGTGGGTCGCGACCCCTTTGGCAGTCGAACGACCCTTTCACAGGGGTCGCCTAAGACCATCCTGTATATCAGATATTTACATTACGATTCATAACAGTAGCAAAATTACAGTTATGAAGTAGCAACGAAAATAATTTTATGGTTGGGGGTCACAACATGAGGAACTGTATTTAAAGGGCCAGAAGGTTGAGAACCACTGGAAGGGATTGAATGAAACAATGTGTGTGAGGATTGAATGAAACAATGTATGTGAACATGCCAAGCACATTGCTTGCTTAGAGTTTTTCACTTTGTGGGGGGAAGTATATTCATCCAATAATATCGTGGATGTAATTGTTGCATATTTTTTGCTTTTAGGCAAAAACTTGTTAGATGTCCATAAATATCTCCTACAGTTAATGTTAAAAAAACAACAACAGACAACTAAAACTACAATGCCTGTAGAATAGAATAGTGATAATTACCATACATTTTGCTGGTAATATCAAAATCATGTGTAAATTCCTGAAGTGGATCAGTTGCAATTTTGGCAACTGCAATTTTACCCGTCATTCTAAAGCTGGAGTGTTGTGCAATTGAGAGCTATTTTTGTACAGAGTAAAGAATAAATTTTTTGACAAAACATTGCATTTTGGTAAAAACAGATTATGAGAGTACGTAGAGAGTGACATTATAATGATGCTGAGAATAAAAAGCCCGGTGGGAAAGCTTGGTTGCCATGTGCCTGTAGGCACACAGGAACTAGACTCAGCTGTTATGAGTTCAAAAGAAAAGTTTGCTCATGTGGAAACTTGTTATTTCAATATGTGGCACCTCTGAGTAACCTAAGGAGAGCATAGTATATAAACAAGGGAACATGGACTTCTCCCCCCCCCCCCCCAAAAGATTTCCTAGATCTTCCCTATCCTGTAGTTGTGTGTTTCTATTAGGCCCCATATCCTCTGGCTAGATTTCATAGTTTCTGCTTATTACTCGACCCCCCTATATCTATTTGGGGCTCCTTTTGTGTACAGAAATGTACGTGACAGCAGATGCTCTCCTCACCCAGGTTCTGTGGCTCTCACCTAACTAGGTGCTATCATTTGTTTATCCATTTTTGGCCTTCAGTGTAGCTAAGTAAGCTGGTCGAATCTCTTTAGGACAAAATTCATGGGGTGAACATAACCTAATGAGCCCATTGCTGGTAAAATCTTTTTTTTTTCCTGGGCTGAAGGTGTAAATGTGACAGATGGGAAATGCAGTCTGTGGTGGGAAAGGCAAGGGGCCCATAGGCCTGATTGTCCCTGTCAGCTGTTTTGTGTGTGGGATGAACCCCACCAATTCATAGCACTTGAGTTCAAACTTCCTTTTGTTAACTTGTGGAATATATTGGTGATGTAAGCAAGGATCCTAAATCATCTGCCTGGTGCACTGAAGAAAACAGTCACCCAGTGTTCTGCCACCTTAAACTACAGCATATGGTTTTTGCTTATTGCCCGTCTGTCTTTGTTCACATGCTTTTTATGTTGTTGCAGTCATTTTATATGTGTATGTATGTATTGTTCTATACCTTTAATATAAGGGACTTGAGCATCTGCAGGATTGGTATCTGTGCCTGGAAGAGATGGTGTTCCTGGAACCAGTCGCCCTTGGATACCAAGGGACGACTGTATCCCTTTTTTCCATTTGTGTCATAAACATTTCCCATGTATATTTGTAGGACTCATAAATTATAGCATATTAGCTACCTAATTTGATATATCACAGTTTTTTCCTGTTATTACTAAGGTTATATCTAGTTTTTTGGTGGTTTGTTTATTTTTATTTGTTTCTTGTTATGGGAAGCATCAAAATAAACATCGTTTTGCAATGTTATTTTCCAAAGAGAAATTTCCAGGAGCTAGATGTCAGGGTGTGGACATTGTAATGGCTTCTGCTTTGTGATGTCGTATTTTGTTTTCCAGAGGCTCAGTGCCTTTCTACACGGCTGCCAGTGTAATTACAACCCCTTTTAAAAGCAAGGCTTTTAAACGTTTTATATGCCTTGCTTTTAGATGGGTCTTTTCTTATTGTAAAGAATGGACCAAGCAGCTTCATCTAGCAGTAGCTAACTTTTTCTAGTAAAAACTAGCAGGAAACATCTATTGCAGTGGTTCTCAACCTTGGCTGCACATTAGAATCACTTGGGAAACTTGTTAAAATCCTGATTTCTGGGCCTCATCATTAGTAACAAAGAAACAGAATTTCCGGAGGATGAGGCCCAGAAATCAGGATTTTAACAAGATTCCCAGGCGATTCTAATGTGCAGCCAAGGTTGAGAACCACTGATGTATTGTGTTGGACTGCTCACTCCACAAAGCCCTGGCTGGCTTGGCTACATATCTGATATATTTTAAGTCTGGCTCAGAGCTACCAAGTGCATTTTTGGTGAATTGTCTTTACTCCTCACATCAGATGTGAATGCTCAAGTTGAAGTTTTCATTATAGGTTTTTTGCTGGTAGAATATTGTAGAAGTACAAAGGAGCTTGCTGTATATTTTTAGTCACTGGTAAAAAAAAAAGTCCTGGTTTGTTTAGAATGACTGTGTTTCTCTATATGGTTCCTTTGCTCCTTTGAAAAAATAAAAACATCAAAATAAAGCCCCGTGTAGACAAAAGCATCTACTTGAACCTTCTGTCAGGACTGTTTACTTAACCATTGTAAGTTTCCATGGTTCATATGATCTTAAGTTATCTTGTGAGTTTATCTTGTGAAATGAACCCTCTGTTCCCTCCTCTGGGCTAACCATTTGTGTCTTATTTTTCACAGTGAACATAAAGATTCTGAAAAGAAACACAAAGAGAAGGAAAAAACCAAGCACAAAGATGGAAGTTCAGAAAAACATAAAGACAAACATAAAGACAGAGACAAGGAAAAACGAAAGGAGGAAAAGGTACAGAACTTTCCAGTGAGAGAGGAGGAGATGGGATGTACTTTTCATTTTGTTTACCTTTTAAACAGATAATGAAAGTACCTTCATTTCATAGAAAGATCCCATGGCCTTTGAGTGAAAAGGTCTGTCAGGAGACTTTAGAGTCAACCATAGTCTTAAACTATGGGTCTGTTGCCACTGTATAGCATATCTATTCAGGTCATTATTTTATATGGCAAGTGGATAAGTTGAAGATGTAGTGTTCTGGAGATGTCAGTTTTCCTTCATGGGGAAAATTAATTCTGTTTTGGGGGAAGGGCTTAATGCTACCTTGGTCCTCTGTTGAATGAAAGTTCTTCTTGAGTGAAAATGTGGTGATGCTGGTGCCTTTGCTGACTTTTGGTTCTAGCAGAACCAGTGTAGCCGTCTTGAAACAGCTGGCCTCCTCTGGCTGCAGATGAGTAGTGTTGTGCGTAGACTTTTTAAAAATTGTCTTAATTTTAGGTTTTAAAAAAGTAACATTTATATTTGGTAAATTCAGATAATTGAAATAGCGAATATAGTGAAAAATACATTTCCCTTCTATCCATTGCTCACTAGCCTCCATTTTTCCCTTTCTGGAGGCAGCTACAACGCCAACTATTCTTTTGTATTTTTCCAGAGATATGTGTGTGTGTGTGTGTGTGTGTGTGTGTGTGTGTGTGTGTGAGAAGATTTTTGAAATACCCCTCTGACAAGTCTAGAAAATGGGAATTTGAAGAAAGGGAATGTGAATACACTTTTCCAAACCAGAGAAAGCAGGAAATAGACTATTTTTTAAAAATATATTTTCATTTATTTCAGAGAGGAAGGGAGAGGAAAAGAGAGATAGAAACATCAATGATGAGAAAGAATCATTGATTGGCTGCCTCCCACATACCCACTACTGGAGTTGGAAACTGCAACCTGGGCATGTGCCCTGACCAGGAATTAAACCATGGCCTCCTGGTTCATAGGTCAATGTTCAACCACTGAGCCACACAGTCCAGGCTCATTTTGTTTTGTTTTTTATTTCCTGTCTGCACTGCGAAGGGCAAATCCTTGAGAGGTGGAGTATATTTACTGAGGGAGGGGGCCCTGTCATAATTTAAAGGTAAACTGTTATTTTGCACGGAAACTTTTCTCAGTGTATTGGATAGATTATCCTGAAGAATTGTATAAAATGAGTCTTAGAAAAATATGAAGACCTTCAGTTCACCTGGTCAGCAAGAAGAAGTCCGTCTGTGATTAGGGTGTCCCAAGGATTGAAGTCAAATGTTCTCTAATAAAGAGAGAGGCTTCTTTATTAGAGTCAAATGTAGCTTTCAAGGTACTAATCAGTTACTGTTGTTTGACTTTTCAGGTTAGAGCCTCTGGGGATGCAAAAGTAAAGAAGGAGAAGGAAAATGGCTTCTCGAGGTATGAGTCCTCTGCTTCCTGTGGGTGCCCTGCAGGCCAGCTGCCCATGTGTCTGCTGCCCAAGTGTGCCTGTACCTAACACACTGACCTGGCCACCTCCAGGTTTCCCAGGAAGTTGGCAGTGAGAGGACTTGGCCAAAAGTCCTCTGAGCATTTCCAGAGTGCCCTTTAGTGAGTCCGACCAGGATATTTTCCAGAAGTTATTTTGAGTGGAGAAGGTTGACAGGAAGAAATTTTTTTAAATTGCGATATAATTTACATACCATAAAATTCACCCTTTTAAAGTGTATAGTTTATTGGGTGTTAGTATATTCACAAAGTTGTGCATCTTTCCCACTATTGCACTGTCTGATTTCTGAACCTTTTCAACACTCGAAAAGAAACGCCATACTTAGTAGTAATTAATAGTATTCAGAGGCTCATATATAGATGCTTTCTTGATCTACATTTTAGGAATGGGTGTAGACTTGAGTAGATACAGGGTGTGGCAAAAGTAGATGTACAGTTGTGAGTACTGGAAACACAATCTGCACAGTCTAGAGGTCACTTTTCCTGTGCTATTTTTGTTGTTATGATTCTGTTTTCCTTATCAACCTCAACTTTTTAAAATAAGTCTAAGAATCCCCTCTAGCTTCAAAAAACTATAAATTTATGGTCATATATTCTCATTCGCCTCCACAAAACATCAGAATGGATTTACTAGAAGTTGTTGGAAGTAAACATTATTGACTTGGACAAAGTGTGTTGAGAGTTTTGCTTCCTTGAAACTTCGAACTTCCAGTTTCGTTTGAAAACTGTGGCATGTCCTCCAGGTCCTTTAGACTAGGAGCAGCAGGAGCCCTCTTCAGGCATGTTTTATAACTGTTCTAGGAATGCTAAATAATAAAATTCACTATAAGCTCCGTAGGCATTCTGATTTCTTAGATAAAGTGACTGAGCACAGGGAGGCTATTTTCTGCCAAGAAACTGACTGAGTGGATTTTTATTAAACTAATACGTACTAAGAAAAAATGGACTCTTTGGACTTGGAGTAGTTTTATTAAACTAATACGTACTAAGAAAATAATGGATTCTTTGAAACTTGGGTTCAGTTTCAGACTTTCTGGGTTAGAAGGTTAGGAACACACCTTTCCAGGCAGTGGGCTCTGCATTTGCTTTGCTGGACTGCTTATTTGCTTGCATGTGTATCTGCAGAGAATCACTGGATGGAACCCAGTTTTCTGAGACATTGTTTGTAACTTCACCTGGGACAATACTAGGATCTAGCATTTACTGGCTGGGTAAATGGCAGTGTTTCTTTCTTTCTGGCACAAAGCTTGTGGAGATTTTGGACCCTTGGATCTATGTTAGTCACTTTTGTAGTTGGGGGGAACAGCTTTAAAGGCTGGCATTTGGGGAGTGTGCAGAAATAAGGAAGGAAAGCTAATTGCTTTAAGCATTCAAATTCTTCTGCAAGCAAGGCGATCCAGTATGCTTAAGGGGATGAGGTGATGTGGAGGTGGCATTATCTACTCTTAAAACCCTGTGAATATCCTGACTTTTCTTTGCAGCTGAGTTTGTGTAAGCTTATCCCCTGGGTGTCTTAGAGGTGAAGCTTCATGTCCAGAGACCATTCCCTGTACTGAGTTAGTTAGCTCTGTAAGTGCTTCTGGCTGTAAGCAATGAGGTTCTGATCAGATGTGTTAAGCCAGGGAACATTTCAAGGCTGTGGTGATTATTGGTTTCATGGCTTTCTCTCTTCTTCCTTCTGCTTTTGGTCCAACATAGTTGTCTATAACAGAATTATCTTTTTAAATTCAACAGACAAAATCTTAATAAAGATAAGGCAAGGCACTCTTTTTATGTCAAGTAAATAAACCTAAGGAGGACATTGAAAAATGTCTAAACTTGGCTTAGAATGAATTGAATTTGTCCTGGGCCTCTCATTTAGCACGTGCCCTTCTTGTGTTGTGATGTCATCTTGGTTGTTTTCCCATGCAACTAAGGTTATTTTCCTTAGACCTTTAAGGTACCAAGTTTGGGAAATAAAATTTTATTCCTTTCCTTGTAGAAACTATATATTAGGTTTTGGAGCACTAGAATGATCAGTTCGAATCATTCCTGGAGTCAGATACATAGTCTATCCTTCATGTGAAGTGAGGAACCAATTCAGTTTAAGTTTGTTCCTGTTATGGTTTGGGTCATGCTGGCAAAGGCAGCTAAGATGTAGGGGAGATGAAGACTGACTTAGAGTAAGGAGTCCTGATCCCAGATCTTGATGTGCCTGTTCATCTGTAAAGTGAGGACAATAGTATCTACTTCACAGGGTTGAAGTGAGAATTACGTGAGAAAAGTGCTCATGGAAAACCTTTATAATAGATACAAGTGTATGTTGTTCTTATATTAGCTGCTTGTCAGTGCAGTAATTTATCCCTGCTTTGGATTACTTGATGTGTAGATGTTTCAACACTCATTAACAATTTTTTTCTCTCTAGTCCACCACGAATTAAAGATGAACCTGAAGATGATGGCTATTTTGCTCCTCCTAAAGAAGATATTAAGCCATTGAAGAGACCTCGAGATGAGGATGAGTGAGTATATCTCATTACTTTGATTTTTTTTTTTAAACAAAAAAGGAGTTGTTTAAAGGATAAATGTGATGTATGTCTCTGCAGTACACAGAGAAACTGCATTAATTGACTTTTACTCATTTGGAATTTGTGATTAATGGACTGACTGGGTGGCTGATTTCTGTTTGAATTATGAGAAGTAGGGTTTGCTGAGCAAATAAGTAGTGCACCTGAGGCTTAAATGGAGAATATATATTTCTATTTTTCTTATTAAAAAGGCAGTGCATATTGTAGGAATGTCAAATAAAACAGAATTCATGAAGAATATTTAAATTATTTAAATTAATTTAGGTTTATCATCACTTATCACAGATAAGTTTTCACTGGTAAACCAATTCCTCCTGGGATCTGTGCCTGTCAATACATTCTAAGTGAAGTTTCCGTGTGTAGGATTTTGCTCTGAATTAAGACAGGTATTTGAGACTTATGGTACCTCTTTCTCAGATTCAATCAGTGATGTTAAATTCTATTCATTATTTTCGATCTTGTATAGCTTATTATGTTCCAGGAATCTACAAAGGATTTATGGTAGAAAGTAGTAGGTGGGAAGAGAAGAAGGAAATATTTAGTGAACTCATTTGTGTTCATTCAGAATTCATACAGAATTTCTTTTCTGTCCTTTTGAGTCAGTCATTATTACTTTGTGGCAGTCATTGTTGCACTGTAGGTTCCCAGATTTCCATCTTCTAGTGGTGTCATTTATGCATATGTCCCTCCATTCCACTTTCCTCCCAGGCCTGCGTGTAGTATATGGTTGTTTGTTTTGTTCTATCTAGGGCTATAATGATTGGGCCTTGGTCTGGCCTTCTTTCTCTGTCCCATTCTTGACAAGAATGCTCAGCCTAGAATAATAGCAAACACTCCTACCTTGGAAGCCTCCAGGAGTAGTTAAGAGGTCCTAATCCTATTGGTGAGAACTATTGAGTCACAGTTGTGTTAATTGCATATTCATGTTCCCCTTTCTAGTGCTGATTTTAAACCTAAGAAAATTAAAACAGAAGATATCAAGAAAGAGAAGAAACGAAAACTAGAGGAAGAAGAGGTTAGTAAAGAGACTTAGGCCCTTTGGGGCTTGAGTTTGAAATAGGGAGTTTTACATAAAACAACTTTTGAAGGCAAATGGGTTTTAGGGATTTAATTGGTCTGTAGAGGAAAAACTCTTACCATGTGTACAGTGACTGTGCACTGTTGGTGTGAAGATCTCTCCTAGCCTTCCTGGGTGTCTGTCCATAGCTATGGTGCCAACTGACCCTTTTAGGGAAACTACCCTCATCATACATACGGAGGGAGGTGTAAACAAGAAATCATATTTGCTTACAACCCAGAATAGTTTTCCCTAAGAATGTTTCTTAGTGCTCTCCTATATATAACAAGGCTTGCTCATCTCTCACTTTGGGTAACCATTCCTATTTAGCGACCTTTAATTGGTGCTGCTTGGATGTAGGATGAAATCCAGGTTCTTTACCACAGCTCTACCCAGTCTGGCTCTTGCATCTTGTGCCTCTGTTCATCTTGTGCCTCTTCCCTAATTTGCTTTGTCCCAGCCACACTGATCTCCTGTGTTTCTTTTCCACACAGTTCTTTTGTGCTTTGGAGCTTTCTGTAGCGTCTCCTGTTCCCTGTGTCAGGAACACCAATGCTCATCCTCCCTTCTTCTCCTGACTTATAAACCTCCCCTAAAAATCTCAGTTCAAGTACTTTTCTAAGGGTTCTATTCATGTTTGTGGTAGATTAAACATATGATGTTATGGTTCCTTCTTTTGACACTTGGTATTTCTTATACTAAAAAGTGGTTAGCAAGTAATTCAAGTAAAAGCTGCCAGCAATTCACAGGGGTCTTAATCCTCCACTCTCCTATAAGAAGGAGGTGAGTGGGTTTTCACTTTTATGCTGCATTTGAGGTTAGCCATTGTCTTAGGCAGAATGGATTCACAAGTGTAAAGACAATAGCTTTAAGCATCACCAGTAAAGATAGTGATAGTGAGGGTCAATGACTCTTCAGAGCGTAATCTCTCATAGCAATAAGAATAAAAGTAATAATTAAAGTTAAATGTAATAGGTGCTTAATATGTGTCAGACACTGTTCTTATTTTAGATATTTAATTTAATCCTAAGAAAAACCCTTAGAGACAAATATTGCTACTATTAGCTCCATTTTACAGATGCAGAAACTGAAGTATAGAGAGGTCAAATCATTTGCCTAAGTTCACACAACTACTAAGTGGTAAAGCCGGGATTTGATCCCATGCAGTATGATTCCAGAGCCAGCACAATAGCTACCATATTATCTAGCCTCTTGGGGGACTTTTTTTCCCCACTAGAAAGGAGAAGAAACGTCTTTAATGAAATCATATTAAGAATATTAATGAGTAAGTGAGCCATAGAGAGATGATTGGGTCCTGGATTTAGGGTATTGTAGTTTTTCTGACAATCTGTTCTTGGCAGAAGTTGAAGTTTAGAGCCAACTCAAGGAATTGAGAGCGAGGTGTTGAATAGTGATTATGGTAGTCACTCCACTTTCGTGTAGATCCGGTGGGGAACGTTTTTTCTGTCAAGGGCCATTTGGATATTTATAACATCAATTGAGGGCCACACAAAATTATCAAGTTAAAAAATTAGTCTGCTCTATTTGGTCATTTAATTAACTCACCCCTAATACCTTTTCAGTGCCAGACCAAATGATTTCACGGGCCTTATACAGTGCAGGCCAGACATTTCCCACCCCTGGTGTAGATCATTAGACTAGTCAATAAAGAATTGTAAAACTTAGCTCTCCATGCTTCCTGTATCTCCTTAATGCTGATGTTGCATTTATGCACAATAGTACCTTTCTTGGAGCTTGGAAGAGGTTAGTCATAACTGTTAGGCCATTTGGAAAAAAGAACAATTGACTCCCCCTCTCCCCTTTTTTTAAAATTGTTTTTTAGCAACCCCTCTCTCTACACGGGGAGAAAACAATTTCAGGCTGAAAGACTGAAGTAATACAGTCTTATTGTGGCAAGGACCCCAAATGGCAAGATCGGTCATGAAACCACTTGCTGGCTATTTTTTTTTCATTTCTGGGAATTAGTCCGAAGTCTCTGATTATCCCATTGTAAGGCTTGAAGCGCATACAGTAGCCAGTAGTTCACTGATGGGACCTGCCTGTTCAGATGTGCATGCCTGTTCAGAAACTATTCAGAGAATGTCTTCACTGAGAAACATTTCCCTTTCCTGTGGTGTGTTTCAGCCTAAATAGTAAACATTCTCTGAATTAATGTGATCCTCCAGTACTTTCTACTCACAAACATACTTACACATTCCTATTTTCAAGTATATATGGTGTGTAGTCTTTCTTTTCTTCTACCCCAAAGGTCATTTGCTTAGCGATGCTTAGTTTGTCTTGATTTCCATCCTATCACATAGTCCCGGAATAGTATCTATTCCAGTCATTCCCATGAGTCACATTCTTTTATTTTTCTGGTCAACTTGGGCTTTCATCATGGTCAATATTAGTGATATGATGTTGAAGAAGTAACAAAACCTCTGTTTCAGACTTTCCTTAATAATAACTGGAAGAGGTCAGACCAAACTGTCTATAGAGCTCTTTCAAGCTCTGCCATGCTGTAATTGCTTTTAAGATAGTGCAAAACCACCTTTCAGAGCTACATATAAAATGTGTTGACTTAAATTATCTTGAATAGTAGAACAAAGGAACATTTTTCTTCAGAAGAGTTTCAATTCTCTTGAGTGGTAGCCCCACCTTGCACAGCACATATTTGCCTGATGTGTGTATGTTTTGATATTTATCTCCTGTATTGGTGAATTGCCCTTGTTTATGTTTGATGATCTTTTTCTGTGACACTGTGATAGTCATCTAGGGTTAGAGCCATAAAGAAATGCCACCATAAGAAACAGTAATCATTTTAGGACCTTCCAAATACTTGCTTACTGTTTTGTGACTGTGTGTATGCAAACAGTAGTAATAGAAAGTTCCCCACTAGACTCAATCAGGAATTTCCTTTCCAGTTGTATATTAAGCACTTCATAGCTTCATGTACTCATTATTTGGTGGTGTTAGAAGAGGTTTAAAGATGAGTAGATTAAAACTCAGTGAGGATAAACACTGGGATTACTCTGTACAGAAGCAGTACTTTCCCAGTCTTTCCTGAGGTTAAAAAATACACTTTCCTAGGCTCTTCCTCCACAGAATGAATGTTTTTAACTGCTTTCTTGAGCAATTATATGTTGGAGATTTGGGAATTACTGCTCTAGAGAAAAGTACTAGTAAATTTTTATTGGGGGGATTGGACCTAAGAAAGTCTCTAGTTCTAATCTTCTATGATTCCAGTTTTCTTCCTAATGGTCCCCCAAAACTACTTCTAGAAAAGCAGCTAGTCCTTTCCTTTTTTTAAGTGCTTTGTCACCATGTTTCTTTGTAGGATGGTAAATTGAAAAAGCCCAAGAATAAAGATAAAGATAAAAAAGTTCCTGAGCCAGATAGCAAGAAAAAGAAGCCGAAGAAAGAAGAGGAGCAGAAGTGGAAATGGTAAGATCTCAGACCGGGGTTAAAATGTCAGCTCTTTGATTCCAGAGCCTAATTAAGCAATAGTGTTGAGTTATTAAAATTAATACCTTGATATCTGAGGGAAGAGGGAAGTACTTAAAAGAATCTCTCTAGAATAACATTCTGAAATAAGTTTCCCAGGTCCTAGTGAAAGCATTAACTAGCTTTTAGCCTATTGAATCTCAAAACTAGGTCCCAGTCTATTGAACAGAATGAACTATAGAAGTAGACTTATGCATATATGGGAACTTAGCATATGAAGAATACTGCATTTAAAATGATAAGGATTATTTTAAATAAGATGCGTTATTACATAAATAGTGCCGGGGAAACCGCCTGTTTTAAAAAAAAAAATAATCTCTCCAAGAAAACCTGGGTGAATATTTTTATAATCATAGAATAGTGAAGTCCCTTTAAAGCATGTCATAATCAGAGCCATAAGGAAAAGCTTTATAAATTTGATAAATCAAAGTTAAATCTACCCTGGCTGGGCGGCTCAGTTGGTACACCAAAAGGTTGCAGGTCCGATTCCCGGTCAGGGCACGTGCCCAGGTGTGGGCTCGATCCTCAGTAGAGTGCAGCTGGTCAATGATTCTTGCTCATTGTTGATGTTTCTAACTTTCCCTCTCTTTTCCTCTCTGAAGTCAATAAAAACATATTTAAAAAAATAAATAAATGATTAGTAAACGTCTTAAAATATGGTCAACTATACAAGTAACAAAGGCACAAAGAGAAATAATCAATGATACATCTTTTTGTTTAATGTCTCAGACTGGGAAAGATTAATAAGTATCAAAATATCTAGGGTTGAGAGTACGAGAAAACAGGCATTCCCCTTCACTATGGATGAAGAACCACGCAGTCTTATGGAGGACAGTTTAGCAATAACAAGTTACTTTTGAAAAGTGTATTTAGGTGGGAAATTTCATTTTCTACTTAATAAGTTTGGGTATTTAAAATTTTGAAATAAACATGCATTTTTAATACTGATTTTACTTAAAACTTGGTTTTAGATGTATTGTTTTGTTTTCCAATTAATCTTTACCCGAGGGTATTTTCCCCATTGCTCTTCAGAGAGAGTGGAAGGGAGGGAGAAAGCAATGGGGAGAGGTAGAGATAGAGAGGGAAACATTGATGTGAGAGAGACACATTGATTGAGTGCCTTCTGAGTATACCCCAACGGGGATGGGGATCAAACCTGCAACCCAGGTATGTGCCCTTGACTGGGAATCAAACCGGTGACGACCCTTTAGCGCAGTGGTTCTCAACCTTCTGGCCCTTTAAAACAATTCCTCATGTTGTGACCCCCAACCATAAAATTATTTTCGTTGCTACTTCATAACTGTAATTTTGCTACTGTTACGAATCGTAATGTAAATATCTGATATGCAGGATGGCCTTAGGCGACCCCTGTGAAAGGGTCGTTCAACCGCCAAAGGGGTTGCGACCCACAGGTTGAGAACCGCTGCTTTAGTGCATAGGCCACCGCTCTCACCATTGAACCACATTGGCCAGAGCAAAACTGTGTATATTTAACTTCTACATCAGTAATATGTGATCTGTATTTATGTTGAAAAATTCAAATGAACCAGAGGCATAGGAGTCAGAAAAAAATGACAGTTCTCTTTCCCTCTCCCCTGTTCCCATTTTTCCTTTCCAGCTTTGGGGCAACCACTGTTTGTAGTTTGGTGTGTAGAGTTCCAGACCCATTTATATGCATTTACTCTATGGCTTTTATGACTTAGAAAAATAATCTCCTCTGAACCTGAGGGATGGGGAAGTATCAGTGATTAGGTGGTGGCGGAGAGGAGCAGAGCTGCAGTAGCACAACTGCTGCCATGTAATTGTGGGTGTGAACACATGGGGGTAAAAGGAAAATGTAGGAAAAAATCAGAGTCAAGGAATCCTGGGCCTGTGCAGAGATCAGAGTCAGAAAACAAAATATGTATTTTTGCTCTTTTCATTTTTTTCTTTGGAACTAATTGAAGTTTTTCAGTGACAGAATATTGAAAAGGTTTTATGACCTTCAATAAAATGATTTTTTTTAGATAAAATAAAGTGATTTTGTAAATCAGGGGTTATTATTGGGAATTGTGAAGAAGGGTTAGTGATTCATCAGTCTGTTGTCTCTCCAGGTTCTGTGATGGGAGCTCGTATTTATTGAATGAACAAGTTCCTTGTCATAACTAGCTCCTTGCTGTCTGCCCCCTTACTTGGCCCTAATGTTCTTATTGGGCCCTAATGTATTCTTTTCCTGGCTAAGCTTTGTGTGTGTGTATACCCTGGAAGAGTCTAATAGCCTAATTTTGCTTCCACGGTTGAAATCCTTGTTGGTGTTGCCACACATTAATTCTGAGAGACTAGCTTCCGTGTTTGTTTGTTTGTTGTTCAAGTGTGGGACTGGTTAGTCTTGAACTGAAGATGGTTGGTTTGGAGGAAAGCAATCTTTGCTATAGTCTCCTTGCATGCTTTTCTCAAGTCTGATTGTTAAGTCCTGCCCATTCTTAAGCACAATGCTTTGTGGTGGTGCAGTGTAAGTTTTAGAAGTAGAGAACAGGAATGATTAGTTTCTTACCTGAGAGGTTGCCTTTTCCTTCTGTAACTATTGGCTCCTATTACACCCTTTAGTCAGTGGTTGAGACGTATCACAGCGTAGTCAGGGAACTTTGATGACAGATACTCTCACTTGTACTATCCTCTTGATATTCCACTAAAAGAATTACACACTTTACCAGCTTGGCTAGTGTGCAGATCTTTTGTTTCCACCCAGAGCCTACAGACTTGCTGAAAACAAACTTTGATCCCTATTTCCCTCTCTTTGGTAATTGTGGGGATGGGGAAATGGTCAGGATCCCTCTAGGTTTCTTCACTGTCTTGCATTTCCCCCATAGAAAAAATGTTACAAGTGGAGGCAATATGTTCAGGCTTAGTTCCATGAGGATCTCTTTAACCCAGATTCCCCTATTTTACTGGTACCCATTGTAGCTGTATAGGATTTCAGCTTGTCCTCAGTTAAGTACAGTTTTGTGTCAGGGCTGACCTGTTGAAACATCGGTCCCATGTTTATACTACAAAGAAGACTTCACCAAAAGACCTGAGACTGGAGTTTGTTGCTGGTGTTAGGTGTGACTTTAAATGGAGTTTTGAGGGGGTTTTTTAGCAAAGAGACTCAAAAGATTATAATGTAGGGAATTTGTGTTGAAAGACTGGGCCTCATGAATACAATCAGTATTAGTGATAAGAAATTTATGAAATATGGATTGACATTCTCCTCAAACCATAGAAACTGTCCTTGATTCCATAGGTTAGCTTCCAGAAAGCTGTAGCATGTGACCTTTATTTCTGAGATTTAAAAGTTAAATGTTCATTTTACAGTGTACTATGAGGTGTTCGTTAACTATAAGGGAATATGATTTCAGAGAATATGTGGATGTTTACTTTCCTGTCTTACACACATTTCTAGCACTTTTTCATTTTGTTTACTCAAGCACATTTTATTGTCACATATATACCTAACAAGTTAGTAAGTTAAGTCTGCCATAGAGAAGTCATTTCGATGTCTACATGTTTTCCTCTTTATTTTTAAAAAATATATTTTTATTGATTTCAGAGAGGAAAGGAGAGAGATAGAAACATCATTGATGAGAGAGAATCATTGATTGGCTGCCTCCTGCATGCCTCACACTGGGGATTGAGCAGGCAATTCAGGCATGTGCCCTGACTGGGACTCGAACTGTGACCCCCTGGTTCATAGGTTGATACTCAGCCACTGAGCCACGCTGACCGGGCCTACATGTCTTTCTTAATTCTGATGGTGAACCACTGATTGGGGAATAAAGGGCATCAGTAGTGTCAGAGACATTTTGTACAGGGTGAGTTGCTGATCTAATAATATCAGCCTTTGGGAGTATACGTTCTATCTGGAGAGTTAGACTTGGCGATTTGGACGGGTTCCAGCTTCTAGGCCTTTTTATGCCAACGAAGAGTTGGGAGATCCTGCCAGTTTCACATCTGTAAAAGTGGTAGATTGGTCATAGAGGATCTTTAATGTTCCTTCTAGGTCTAACATTTTATTACATCTTGACCTTGACTTTTATTTTTTTAATTATCTTTAATTGTAGTAAAATAACATAAAATGTATCATCTTAACTATTTTTTAAGTGTTCAGTTGAGTACATTGCCATTGTTGTACAACCGTCACCACCACCATCCATCTCCAGAATTCTCTTCATCTTACAAAACTGAAACTGTTAAACGATAACTCTCCCTCATGTGAGCCTTTCCCCCTAGCTGTTGGTAACCACCATTCTACTTTCTGTCTTATTTCACTTAGCTTGTCTTTGAAATTCATCCATGTTGTACATGTGTCAGAATTTCTTTCCTTTATAAGGCTGAATAATAATTAATTTTATGTATATACTACACTTTGTTCATCCATTCATCTACTGATGGATACTTAGCTTGTTTCTACTTCTTGGCAGTTCAGTGTTGCTATGAATGTTCGTGTACAAGTATTTGCTTGAATACCTGCTTTCAATTATTTTGGGTATATTCCTAGGAGTGAAATTGCTGGATCATGTGGTAACTTTTGAGGACCTGCCATGCTGTTTTCCACAGTAGCTCTACGTGTTCACATTCCTACCAGGGCACAAGAGTTTCAATATCTCCACATCCTTGTGCACACTTACTATTTGTAGTTGTTTTTTTGTTTTTGTTTTTTAAATAAAGCCATCCTAATGGATGTGAGCGGTATCTCATGGCTCTGACTTATATTTTCCTAATTATAGGTAATGTTGAATATTTTTTCAGATGCTCATTGACCACTTGTGTATCTTTGGAGGAATGTCTATTCATGTCCTTTGCCAGTTTTTTAATTGGGTTATTTTGTTGTTGTTGAGTTTGTGGTTCTTTATATATTCTGGATATTATCTCATCAAAATTTTTGCTTTGCAAGTTATTTGTCAGTGCCTGGGTTGGTTTTTCCCTCTGTTGGTTGTGTCCTAAATTTTGTAGTCCAGTTTACCTAATTTTTCTCTTGTCTGTATTTTTGTGTCATATCTAAGAAATCATTGCTATATCCAATGTTATGAAGCTTTTGCTTTATGTTTTCTTATAGCGTTTTATAATTTTAGGTCTTACATTTGGGTCTTTGATACAATTTGAGTTTATTTTTGTATATAGTATAAGATAAGAGACCAACTTCATTCTTTTGGTGTGAATATCCAGTTTTCCCAAAACCATTTGCTGAAAACACTGTCCTTTCTCCATTGAATGGTCTTGGTACCCTTATCAGAAATCATTTGACCATATATGTTGACTTTGGTTATATAGTATACTACTATTACAGCACGGTTTGATACATGTAATTTTTATTTGATATTTCTAATCTTCATTTAAAATATTGGAGTTGGAAGATAATAGGAAGTAATAGAATGTGAATAATTGGCCTTTGGAATGATTCTGTAGAACTGTAGGGCTTTTTATTTAAGGTAGAAATAGTGAAGATTAAAATATGAAGTTTTAAAATATTCTCTCTGTAAGACAACTGAGTGACTCTTAAACAAAGTGATAGTGTGAGGTCTGTCTAATTCTCGAGAAGGAAAGACTTGGAGACATACACAACCAGTTGTAGTATGTGGCCCTTAATTAGATTCAAGTTTATAAAATATATTTTAGATTTAATTGGGAAATTTATAATATGATCCAGATAGTAGAATGCTACTAGGGAATTATTAATTTTGTTACTTGTGGTAATTGTTTTATAGCTAAATAAGAGAACATCCTTATTTTTATAGAGATGTTTGTTGAAATATTTAGGGGTGAGGTGGTATATCTGCAATTTATTTTGAAAGGGTTCAGCAAAATAATGAAAATTTAGTATAATATTAACAATTGTACATAGGTGATGGTATATGGTATTCTATATATTCTGTTTTCCCCCCATGTTTGATCATTTTTAAAATAAAAAGGTTTTTAAAAGCTGTTTCCACTATGTTTTACATTTCAGTTATCATTGTCTGCGAGATAACTCTAGATCAGCAGTCGTGAACCGGTAGTCCACGGACCACTGGTGGCCCGTGAGGTCTGAAAGGTTGGCGACAGCTGCTCTAGATAATCCAATGCCAATCCAGTATAACCCAACTGAACTATTATTTCCCAGTCTTCTATTCCATTATGTATTTTCTCTTATGGTTGTTTTCCCCTAAACCTCCAACTGGCATCTCCACTCCCAGGAGGCCTTTTCCTATGTACCAACAGCATAAATGGTTATATATTTCATTGTTACTTACTTTCATACCATAGTGATACAACAACGGTTTTATTCCCATTTCCCCACTTGTTGCCAAGCTTCTTTATTGATGACCTCTTGTATCTAATATCTTTAAGCTGAACTGTTGAAATGTATTTTCCTCTATTTCATCTTATTTGTTGTATTGGGTTTTTCAAAGTGAAAGACACTGGTTATTTTAATCTAGGCTTTGAATATAGGGCTCTGAGTCATTCTAAAGCACCAGTCAATTGAGCAAATAATACTTTTGTTTTTTAATAGGTGATAATCTTTATAATAGATAAAGTGGCCACTAAATGAGGTTGTACCTTGTCTTCTAAAGGTGGGAAGAAGAGCGTTATCCTGAGGGCATCAAGTGGAAATTCCTAGAACATAAAGGTCCTGTATTTGCTCCACCATATGAGCCTCTTCCAGAGAGTGTCAAGTTTTACTATGATGGTGAGTTGTTCAAGGTTATCCAATTCTTGGACAAGAAAAGAGACTGATTCTATTTAGGAATAGAAAGTGAGGAAGGATCCTGTGCTGTATATCCTTTTGTGTATTTCATTGTGTTTTATTCTCTACATAGCTCACAGCACTGGGCCCATAGTCTGACCTTTTATCTGAACTTTATTTCTAAGGAGCCACTCTGCAAAAGTTATTAGAAAAGCCTTACTTGAATGATAGTGTTTTATTTTAGCAATATAATGCAAACTTGACAAGCTGTGCATCACTGGAAATAGTACTAATATTTGGTTGAGGATTAGTGTGTCATCAGCCTCTAGGTGTAGGCCTGGTCGGTGTCTGTCATTCATTCTACATAGCAGAACACTATACCTTTGCTATATGTGCATTCTAGTCTGATGAGCTGCTTTGAAAAAATGCCTTGCCTAGTTCTCATAGAACCCTTAGAAGTGTCCGTTTACTCTCATAGATATTTCTGTCCTTTGGTTGAAGAATTTGAGAATAGTCTTTGACTCTCCTTCTATTGGCAGTATAGCAGTATGAAGATAATAATGTTCAATTGATTTCCCTGGTTCCAAGATTTATATCCAGAAGTGGCTAGAGCATTATTTTTCAAACCCTTATGTGCTTGACCCCAGGTGGATCTGGGCCATTAAATAGGTGTGAAAGTGGTATTGGGTGCTTCTGAAGCAGTTGGTCTGCTGACCAAACTTTGAGAAACACTCAGCAGAAGAACTGAAAGCATCGGTAGTGAACACGCAAAGTTCTTATGCATCTCTGTCTGCTAGCAGTGGCCTCAGGGCCATGGATGCTTACAGGTCCGGACAGTAGTTTATATTGAAAGGCTGGGTCTTACAAGTAAGTAACTTGGTAAACTGGAATTTGTTTTTAAAAACTATGTTTCTTCAATGTGTCTGTGTTCAGATACCGAGATTCAGCAGTGGCCAGTATTGACTGTTCCTCGACCGCGTGGTGTTTGCAGTCTACTGGGACCTCATAGCCTCAATGACAAATGCTTATATCAAATAAACATTCTGATCTGTGTTCACCAGAGAGCACAGGACAAAGTTCTGTTAGCCCTCACAGTGGGTCATTTCTGGAGATTCTTAAATGTGACTCAAAGCCAAAAATACAAAGAAAAATTCTGTAGCCCTAGTCTGGGTTTACCAAGGGCTTTAGAAAGGCCAACTGGTAAAGCCTCACTTTGAGATTCACAGTGATTTGAGGGGAAGCTAGATTCCCTCCCTAGTCTTTGGGTTTCTTTTCTCAGGACTGGAAGCCAGGGCCTGAACAGTCATCACTTGTCACCATGGTCCCTCCCCCACCTCTTGCCCAGTTCTCCATTATAGGAGTTCCAGTTCCAGGGCTATTGTATTTTCTCAGTTGGTCTTTCTCTGGAATTCTTTCCTTTGATTACGTAAGCTCCCACTGCAGTAAGCCAGGAAGTCACAGTTCTCTTGCTTAGTCCTAATTGATTCTGTAAGTCCTGCCTACTCTCTAGGGAAGAGAATTATTAAATTCTTTTAGCCTGCCAGAGAGGTGGAGCATGGGCTGGCTGAAGCAGTGAATTGCCTCTAAGAACCTCGTTTTCAGCTCTGACTCAGCAATTTCTTCTTCCTGGAGCTCAGCCTCTTCCACAAAGCGCTGTCATTGCCAGGAACCTTCGAGTCATCCTCCACCACCTGCTGCTGGAAGATGTCATTTCATCTTTTGACAGCTCATCTAAAACAGGAGGTGTCAAAATTGCTTTCTCTAATGAGATAGAATTCAATAAAATTGTTCAGTCTCCATTTAACAGAAAATACTGTTGTTTGTTTAGTTTATACCAAACAGACCCGAGAGAACAGTTCACGTTCTTTCTTGCCATTTATTTTATTTTTAGTGACTTAATGTTTTCCTTTATATTGGAAGCATGTTACACCTTTACTGGCAAGTCTGGTTCAGACCTGAATGGGGGGGGGGGGGGGGGGGGGATTCTGAAGAAATGCAGGAAACCCTTGAAAGCCAGCCTATTTTTTGCCCTCAGTCTCTCTTCCAAAGGCTGGAGCTTGGGAGGTTGATGGGGAAGCAGCGCCACCTGTCGGCCTTTTAAGTTACAGATTCCAAGTAGGCTCTTTCTGTCTACCATGGCAGTTTCAATTTTGTGCTGTGATTCCTTGTATCCCTACAATCAGGAACAAGAACCTGCCAATCATCATGAGATGAGATGTCTTCTGAGTTTTGAAATGACTGGATTTCTAGTTGTTAGTTTTCTATAATACATGTGAAAATCCCTGGTGAATTATTAGTGCTTATGTAGTAGTAGCATAGTGTATGGTATTTAACCCAATTTTTAAGTATAGCCAAATTATGCCATGGATAGCATTGTAAAGTTGGATTTTCAAGGGAGAAAATGGAAATGGGCCCTAAGAGAACTGTTAAAAGTACTCTATTTAAAAAGTAGATTAAACTCCCAAGTACTTTTATTAACTACTTGAGGTCCACAAAACCCCAAGAACCCATTCAGATTTACTCCACGCTGTATAACATCAGGACTCCTTTAGAAGGGCTTTTATTCCGAGGACCCAGTCATCCCTGTATTCTCACTGAGTCCTAATGCCCTGAATGAGGCAGCCTCATAAGGCCTGTTCCAGGGCAATGCATCTCGAACTCTGCTGTGCACACAAGCCACTTGTGTCTCGTTAAAATGGACTTACTAATTCAGTAGGTCTGGTGTGGGGCCTAAGATTCTGTATTTCTAACAAACTTCCACTTGATGCCAATGCTGTTGGTCTGTGAGCCACACTTTGAGTAGCAACATTCTAGAGGAAGGTCTTACTTAGACTTTGCATAAGGGATAACTGGGCTTGCCTGCTATGGATATATTTCTTTATTCATATTCCACCCACCTAACTTGAAAGAAGAAAGTAGCCTATTTCTTTTCTCCACAATTCCTTTCTTCTGCTCCCTGCCCTATCCTTTCCTCCCCTTCTTGAACAGAAGCTGCTTAGCTTAGCAGTGGCAGGTGTCCCTTGAGGATTTCGTTTTTAAAAAATCATTGAAGAGGTGTAAAGGACCCTGCTTGCTGAAAGGAAAAGGAAGAGTGACTGGGCCTCCCCCAAGTCATCCCAGTCTTGAGCAGGCCCCTGGGAACAATTTACTGACTGACATAGTCTCCAGAAAAATGACTCAGGTAAATATCTGCTAAAGAGAAGGAACATTTATACAAGTTAGATACAAGTCAGAATATTATCTTTGTTGTTGTTGTTACCATGTGTCACCAGACCTCTAGATATCTTGGGAAGGTAAATCCTTATTAAAGTAGATTTCTCCAGAGCTCAGTGTTTATACTCAGAACATGAATATTATACCTTATTTTTTGGAACCACTTTTTTTTCTAGGTAAAGTCATGAAGCTGAGCCCCAAAGCAGAAGAAGTAGCTACGTTCTTTGCAAAAATGCTCGACCATGAATATACTACTAAGGAAATATTTAGGAAAAATTTCTTTAAAGACTGGAGAAAGGTATTGTAGCTCATGTAGTAATATCCTAGCATCTTGCAAAAATATTGATCAATTACTAAGAAACTAATTTTACAGCAAATCCCTGGATATAAAATTTGAGTTTATGAATTGTACTATGTTAAAGGTTATTTTTTTCTACTCATTTACTATATCATATAGGATTTCTATCCAACAAGAATGCTTACATTTCTTCCCTCCCCACTGTCATATGGCTGCATGAGGGAGTTAATTGGATTTGTCCAAAAGAAACCTCAGCTCCAGTTGTGCAAGGGAGAATTTGTCTCAGAGGCTTGCACTCTGTCTGCTGTTGCAGAGAGATGTTAGTGTGATTCTTATTTGCTTTAGGTATTTTCTGCTCTTAAAACCATCTATCTGCCTAGGTGATTTTAAACAGTCTTATTCTCAATTTGGATAATGTAGGCAGAGGCCGAGCTGAAGTTTACATTCTGAATAGTTCTGGAAATAAGGTTGAATAAGTGAATAGAGTAGGGATAATGTTTCTAAAAGAGACTGGGTATGAGAATAGTTCTTTATTTCTGTTTTTCCAACTGTGGTATTCATATGCCTAGAAAGGATTGTGGCGATGTGCCAAGGAGTCCAAGATACTACATAAGAGTTACCTTTTTTAATGATAACTGATTTTAAACATTTTACTATCAGATAAATATTTATCTATCAACACTAATAAAAGAGAAGAATGGTAATTGGCGTACGAGCTACCCTTTTCATTGGCTAATCAGGGCTATATGCTAAGAGCTGGGGGGCAGGGCAAAGGCAGCCCTGGGGCCGCCTTTGCCCTGCCCCCCAGCCATGATCAGAGAATCAGGTGCCTTTTCCGCCCTGGCCAGTGATAGCAGGAAGTAGGGGTGGAGCCAGCGATGGGAGCTGGGCACGGTCGAAGCTGGCAGTCCCAGGAGCTAGGGGTCCCTTGCCTGGGCCTAAAGCGAAGCCCATGATCGCGGGGCCGCTGTAGCTGTGGGTCCCCGCTGCCCGGGCAAGGGGCCGATCCTGTGATTGGAGGGTGATGGGGGTCAATGCCTGAGGGCTCCCAGTATGTGAGAGGGGGCAGGCTGGGCTGAGGGACACTTTCCCCACACACATACCCAGTGCACGAATTTCGTGCACCGGGCCCCTAGTATCCTATATAATAAGAGAGGGATATGCCAATTAGCCTGGATATGCTAATTAGTCATGTATGCAAATTGACCAGCACTCCAACACACAAGATGGCTTCCCCCATGCGGCCACAAGGTGGTCGGCAGGGGAGGGCAGTTGGGGGCAACCAGGCCGTCAGGGAAGGGCAGTTGGGGGCGACCAGGCCGTCAGGGAAGGGCAGTTGGGGGTGACCAGGCTGGCAGGGGAGGGCAGTTGGGGGTGATCGGGCCGGCAGGGGAACAGTTAGGCATTGATCAGGCTGGTAGGGGAGCAGTTAGGGGGTGATCAGGCTGGCAGGCAGGAGCGGTTAGGGGCAGTCAGGCAGGCAGGCGAGCGGTTGGGAGCTGCAGTCCTGGATTGAGAGAGGGATGTCCAACTGCCCGTTTAAAGGGGCAGTCGGATATCCCTCGAGCGGTCCCAGATTGGAGAGGGTGCAGGCTGGGCTGAGGGACACCCCCACCCCAGTGCACGAATTTTTGCACCGGGCCTCTAGTGTGTGTGTGTGTATGTGTGTGTGTGTGTGCCTAAGCGACCGGCTGGTAGCTATGATGGACAATGCACAATGACCAATGCAGGAGCTGCCAAGGGACAGCAACTTTGCAGAGTGCCCTCTCGCACTCTGGGACCCCTCAGGTGATGTCGGACTGCCAGTTTTGGCCCGATTCGTGCAGCCCAGGCCAAGGGACCCCACCTGCCTGAGGGACCCCACTCACGCCACTGATGCCCTTCAAGCCCCAGCGCTGCCCAGTTGTGGCAGGCCAGGGAGGGACCATGGGAGGTTGGCTCCAGGGTGTGTCAGGCCTGTCTCACCCAGCCCTGCCACGCTGGCCACCTTCTAATTAATTTTTTTTTCAATGTGCATGAATCCATGCACCAGGCCTCTAGTCTTATCTAATAAAAGAGTAACATTCAAATTAACCGTAACTCCACGACAAAGATAGTGGCGCCCATAGCGGCAGGGCAGGACGCTGGCGGCGTCACTTTGGCAATGTGAGCCCAGCAGGCATTGCATCGGTGACCCACGAGCAGGTCGCGCGGCCCTGGAGCAGGCAAGCACGGCCGCAGGCAGCTCCCAGCAGGGCCTGCTCCTGGGTCGCCACGGTGATCTGTGAGCAGGAAAGCGCGCCTGCAGGCAGTCCCCATCAGGCAGCCCCCAACAGGGCCTGCTCGCGGGTTGCCGCGGGGATCCCGGAGCAGGAAAGCGCTGCCTGCAAGCAGCCCCCAGCAGGGCCTGCTCCCGGGTTGTTGGGACGATCTGCGAGCAGGCAAGCGCAGCCTGCAGGCAGCACCCCACCCTGGCCACAGCTCAAGGGAGAGAACAACATGCAGGCGAGGTCAGGAGCCTGAGAGATCAACACAGAGGGGCGCCTGCTCCAAGCCTCCATGGTGTGGCTGGGGGCATGTCCCCAGCAGACACACACACACACACACACAGGGTGACTGCTCTGAGCCTCTGATGCGGCTGGGGGCAGGCCCCCAACGGGGACACACACACACACACACACACACACACACACAGTGCCTGTTCCGAGCCTCTGGTGTGGCTGGGGGCAGGCCCCCAGCGGGGACACACACACGCGTGCACACACACGTGGGGCAACTGCTCCGAGCCTACGTGGTGCGGCTGGGGGCAGGCCCCAGTGGGGACACACACACGCGCGCGCGCGCACACACACACATGGGCACCTGCTCCGAGCCTCTGCTGCCAGACTGTAGCCGTCGGTAGGACATCCACTGAGGGCTCCTGGACTGTGAGAGGGGCAGGCTGGGCTGAGGGACCCCCCCCCCACCCCCCCAGTGCATGAATTTCGTGCACCAGGCCTCTAGTCCTATCTAATAAAAGAAACATGGTAATTAGCCGTACTTCCGCTACCCTTCCCATTGGCTAATCAGGGCGATATGCAAATTAACTTTCAGCCAAGATGGCGGCCGGCAGCCAGGCAGCTTGAAGCGAACATGAGGCTTGCCTGCTTCAGTGACGGAGGACTCCAATGTTCCCCACCTGCCTTGCCGGCCTCTGAGCTTGCAGTTTGAAACATTGTTACAAATATAGAATCTAAACAAACTCTAGAAACCTGCTTTCAGCCAGCCGGGATCTCAGAGCTGGAGGTGAAACAGTGTTTCAATTATAGAACCCAAACAAACCAGATACCTGCTTTCAGCAGCGGAGGCCTCAGAGCTGGAGCCAAGCCTCCGAGCTAAAGCTGGCCCAGAATAAAAAAAAATGAAAAGAAAAAAAGGAGCGGTTGGGAGCTTCAGTCACCCACCAGCCTGAAAACAGCCCTCATCCCCTCACCCAGACTGGCCAGGCACCCCAGCGGGACCCCCACCCTGAAGGGTGTGTGACCAGCTACAAACAGCCATCATCCCCTCACCCAGGCTGGCCAGGCACCCCAGTGGGGACCCCCACCCTGATCCAGGACACCCTTCAGGGCAAACCAGCCAGCCCCCACACGTGCACCAGGCCTCTATCCTATATAGTAAAAGGGTAATATGCCTCCCGGCACTGGGATCAGCATGACGGGGCAGCGCCCAAACCCCCTGATCGCCCTGTGGCTCTGTGTGTGACAGGGGGCGGGGCCACAACCTCCCTATCCGCCTTGCTCTGTTCATGACAGGGGAAGGCACCCCAACCCCCTGACCAGCCCTGCTCTGTGCCTGATAGGGGGGAAGCTCCCCAACCCCCTGATTGCCATGCGGCTCTGTGTGTGACAGGGTGCGGCGCCCCAACCCCCCCGCCCCCCCCCCCCCCACGGGCCCTGCTCTGTGTGTGACAGGGTAGAGCCATAACCTCCCCATCGGCCCTGCCCTGAGTGTGACAGGGTGCGGCGCCCCAACCCTCTGATCCGCCCTGCTCTGTGTGTGACAGGGGGCAGTGCCCCAACTTCCCTATCAGCCCTACTCTGTGAATGACGGGGGGGGGAGCTCCTCAACCCCCTGATGGGCCCTGCTCTGTGTGTGACAGGGGGAGCTCCCCATCCCCCTGATGGGCCCTGCTCTGTGCGTGACGGGGGGAGCTCCCCAACCCCCTGATCAGCCCTGCTCTGTGCGTGACAGGGTACAGAGCCCCAACCCCCCTGATGGGCCCTGCTCTGTGAGTGACAGGGGGCAGTGCCCCAATCCCCTGATTGGCCCTGCTCTGTGCGTGACGGGGTGGCGCCACAACCTCCCCATCAACCCTGCCTTGAGTGTGACGGGGCGGTGCCCCAACCCCCCAATCGGCCCTACCCTGAGCGTGACTGAGGTTGGCATCGCAACCTCCCAATCTGCCCTGCTCGGTGCATGACAGGAGGCGGTGCCCCAACTCCCCAATCAGCCCTGCTCTGAGCCCGACCAGGGGCTGCACCTAGGGATTTGGCCTGCCCTCTGCCACCCAGGAGCAGGCCTAAGCCAGCAGGTCGTTATCTCCCTAGGGGTTCCAGACTGCGAGAGGGCACAGGCCAGGCTGAGGGACCCCCCCTTCCCCCCCCGAGTGCACAAATTTTTGTGCACCGGGCCTCTAGTTTTATAATAAAAGGGAATAATAAAATCATATATTTTTTTCAAATCTCACTAATTTAGATTGACTACCTATCCAGACACCTTTGACTGAAGAAATGATGCTTTGCTATAATTGCAGGGAAATCTGAGGGCTTATTAGAGTATTTACCTTTTTCTATCTCCCCGTTTTCTTTTGACTAGGAAATGACTAATGAAGAGAAGAATATTATCACCAACCTAAGCAAATGTGATTTTACGCAGATGAGCCAGTATTTCAAAGCCCAGTCAGAAGCTCGGAAACAGATGAGCAAGGAAGAGAAACTGGTACCATTTTTTAAATTTCTGAGGAGTTTGGAATAGGGATTGGTTCAGCCATTTTTCTTCTTGGTTCTTATAAGACAGCTTTGACTTGAGTAATCTCACATGGCTCTGTACTAAAGATTTAGGATTCTCAACCTAGTGGAGTAGATTTTCTTCAGGGTTTTGTGTAGACTGAAGATTGTGAATAAGCACTTTGATGGTTCAGTATAAAAACCCTGGTGCTGCTGACCTAAAAACCCCAACAATATAGTTTTTAAGGATTGACAGATCTGTCTCACTCACAGTGGCTCCTGGATGTTAGAGAGCTATGATAGATCAAATACTACTGGCCATGTACCTCCCTCTTCTCTGATCTACTTTACACTGGAATCTAGCCATGCTCATTTATATTCATCTTTCAGCCTTGACCATCCTTTTTCCTGAAGGATCTTTTCAGTATCCAGCTGGGATGTCATTTTCTTCTAGGGCAGTGATGGCGAACCTTTTGAGCTCTGCATGTCAGCATTTTGAAAAACCCTAACTTAACTCTGGTGCCGTGTCACATATAGAAATTTTTTGATATTTGCAACCATAGTAAAACAAAGATATTTTTGATATTTATTTTATATATTTAAATGCCATTTAATGAAGAAAAATCAACCAAAAAAATGAGTTTGCGTGTCACCTCTGACACACATGTCATAAGTTCGCCATCACTGTTCTAGAGCATCAGTAGGCAAACGACAGGCTGCCTGTTTTTGTAAACAAGTTTATTGGAACACAGCCTCATCTATTCATTTACACATTATCTGTGGCTGTATTCATGTGGCAGAGTTAAGTAGTTGCAACAGAATCCTTATGGCTTTCAAACCTAAAATATTTCCTATCCAGAAAAAGTTCACCAATTCCTGATCTAAAGGAGTGCAAGCTGGAGTTTCGTTGTTTTTTCAAATTGGAGGTCCGGAAGTTAAGGATTTTAAGAAATTCTTTGCACTTCAAAGTCCTTATAGTTTAAGTGTTTTAAAAACTTGGCATGCTTTTAAAATTTAGGCCGTTGTATTTTGTTATTTTTTAAAATTTTATTTATTGATTGATTTCAAGAGAGAGGAGGGAAGGGAGAGAGAGAGAGAGGAAAAAAAAACACACATCGATTTGTTGTTCCACTTATTCATGTATTCATTGGTTGCTTCTTGTATGTGCCCTGACCAGAGAGCAAACCTGCAACCTTGGCATATCAGGATGGTGCTCTAACCAACTAAGCTACCTTGCAGGGGCTATATTTCTATAACTCATTGTTTGATGATACCTATTTGACCTTTAATTTGAAAATGAGTTACTATAAGAATGATAATTGCATCAGCCTTTTTCATGTCAGCTTAGTCTTCTCCCCAATATTTCAGATTAGTGAAATTTGGTTTATTACTTCAGTGGTGATTTTAAACTTAAAAACCTCTTTGGTGTTTTGTTCTTGGAATATTGATCCAAAGATAGGGAGGTTTCATAAGTATCACCTTGTCAGAGCCCCTGCCAAAGACACTTGTTGCCAGTAAGTTCTGAGTCTGGATCCACCCACAGGGAAACAGGACTTGGTCAAATTAAATTGCTAAGTATAATAGGACTGACGAGGCAGCAGAGGGCAAGGGGGCTTCAAATCCGTCCCTTTCCTTTTTGGAGCAAGGGTCACAATGTCTGTAACCTGTATCGAGGAAAGAATCTGTAACAGGCTTGTTTGAGCTTGAAAACCCATGTGAAATGCTGTTCAACTGAAATGTCTCTGGAACCTGTTAGAGAACATGGAGTTGCTGCCTATGAGGCCCTGTCAGAGAGGCTCTTGTTCATCCATTTTGATAGTGCTCAACAAAATGGTGTTAATTTTTATATTTTAAATATATTTTTATTGATTTCAGAGAGGAAGGGAGAGGGGGGGAGAGAGAGAGAAACACCATTGGTGAGAGAGAATCATTGATCAGCTGCCTCTTGCACGCCCCCTACTGGGGATCGAGCCCACAACCCAAGCATGTGCCCTTGACCGGAATCGAACCTGAGACCTTCCAGTCTGCAGTCCAATGCTCTATCCACTGAGCCAAACCAGCTAGGACTGGTGTTAATTTTTAAAGTTACATTTAAAACTACTGAGGTGCTCTAGCCGGTTTGGCTCAGTGGATAGAGTGTCGGCCTGTGGACTGAAGGGTCACAGGTTAGATTCTGGTCAAGGGCACCTACCTCAGTTGCAGGCTCCATCTCAGCCCTAGTTGGGGTGCATGCGGGAAGCAACCAATTGATGTGCGTCTCTCCCCCTCCTTTTCACTCTCTCTAAATATCAATGGAAAAATATCCTCCTGTGAGGATTAACAACAAACTACCAAGGTAATGTATGTATGTATATATATATATATATATATATATATATATATATATATATATATATATATATATATATATATATATAAAAGAGTAATATGCTAATTAGACCGGATGTCCTTCTGGACAACCTTCCTGACAAAGCTGGGGCTGCAAGTGCCAGCCAGTGGTCGGAGGGAAGCCCCGGTCCTGGGTGCCAGAGGGAAGCCGATGCCAGCAGCCGGGGGAAGGAAGGCCTACTCTTGCACGAATTTCATGCATCTGGCCTCTGGTATATTTATAAACATATATCCTTAAAGATGACAGAATCAGTTTTGAATTTACAGTTGAATTAATCCTTATAGGTAGATATTTAGAGAAATTTTATTGTATTTAAGTTTGAAAATTCTATTAGAGGTTTTTCCGTAATTCATTTCTTAGCAATTTTTAGACTTTACTTGGACCTGTTCTCACACAAGAGATAAGTAGAGAACAGCCATTTGAACCCATTTTGAGTATTTTCTTTCTGTCTTACAGAAAATCAAAGAGGAGAATGAAAAAATACTGAAAGAATATGGTTTCTGTATTATGGATAACCACAGAGAGAGAATTGCCAACTTCAAGATAGAACCGCCTGGGCTTTTCCGTGGCCGTGGCAACCACCCCAAGATGGGCATGTTGAAGAGACGGGTCATGCCTGAGGACATAATCATCAACTGTAGCAAGTGAGCCTGGTTCATCTTTTGGGCCAGAAATGAAGTGGGGGCTTCCTTTGTTCTTAGTAGTTGGGAATATTTCCCACATTAGAGAACTGATTAGGGCAGCTCAGTATTTCCATGTGTACGTCTCCAAGTGTGTTTCATGTATTGATTGGTGAGGAAGAAACTTGGACGTATATGTGCAGCAGATTAATCCACATTAGGTCAAGAAAGGTGAAATTGTTCCTCATGTGTCCTCATTTCACTGCCCTCCTGTTTTGTTATTTCCACAGAGATGCCAAGGTTCCTTCTCCTCCTCCAGGTCATAAATGGAAAGAAGTCCGGCATGATAATAAGGTTACTTGGCTGGTCTCCTGGACAGAGAACATCCAGGGTTCCATTAAATACATCATGTTGAACCCCAGTTCAAGAATTAAGGTAAGGGGTGGCTCAGAGCTACCCCAGTTAGTGGGTAGTTTCTTTTTGTTGAAATGTAATGTTTTCAGACTTTAGAATCACTTGGACAAATTAAAAACCCTCCCCACAAAAAGAAAGCAAGTACTTTCATGGTTAGCATTATCCAGTGACCTTCCTAACATGCATCCGTTTTTGCATCACATTGTAATCTTGCTCATTTATTCACAAATATTTGCTGAAATCCCAGTATGTGCCTGACACAGTATGTGCATGGTGCTAGGAATGGTATTAGTAAACAAGGTAGCTGCCTTCACATTGCCTGCTAGCCAGTGTTCAGAATGTACATATATATTGGCTTCTACAGCTCCTTTCCTTTTCTTCACCTTTCCTGGCTCTGAAGAAGGAAATGTAATTGCTCTGAATCAAAAAAAAAGTTGTAAAATCTTACATAATCTGACTTGTCAAGGTTTCAGGTGAGTAGGTTCCACCAGGACCAAGTGGGATAATGCATATGAAAGCATGTCACCAACTGCTGAACACCCACATGCTGTTATTGAACGGGGAAAACTGGGAAGGGCAGTCAGTTCTTGTTAGCCGGCCAGGAAAACCCTGTTTGGGAGAGTCCCACAAACTTCCTTCCTTAGATACACCATGGAAATGTGATCAGCAGACTGAAAGAGAGGTGAGCTCCACAAGAAAACAGTCAAGGAATTAGTTCCATGTAGACTGTGACTGTTTACATGCAGGGGACTGGGACTAAAGACCTTCTTAATCTTGGTTTATAGGTCATTAAACGTTTGTTTAACCAGTAAGGCCGTAGCTCAAAAGGCCATGTATCTTAGTGAGACTAAACTGCACCTTTTCTAGCTCATAATCCTGTGTTCTAATGAAAATTGCCCATTTATGTTTTCTTTATTTTGAAAATGTCACTTTTTCTAGTTTAGAGTAAGTAGAGAATCAGAAAGAGAACCTCATGGTGAGCAAAAGTGAATTCATGTAAAGAAATGTATTATATTGTATTCCCTTTTGAAATCCCACACAGGTGGATAAACAGCGGTTTTAGCCCTCAAAGAACTTGTGGTCTGGTGGGCAAATTCAGTAAGAATTCAGTTATACTAGAAGAAAGGCAAATATTAAATGCTTTAGATAAATAGAGCAGTTATTCTCAGCAGTTAAGAGGCCAGGAACAACTTTATGAAGGAAATTCAGGGAAGGCTAGAGAGGGATGCAGGCCAAATCTTCAGACATTTCCTGAAGGTTTTTTATATTATCCTAAGTCCAATAGGAGGCCACTGGGTTTTAAAGAAGGTGAGTAATACTAGGTTTGTGTTTTAGGAACCTGTGACATAATTGATCATTCTGACTGCTGCTCTGTGGTTTAGATGCAAACAAGTAGGGAGACTCTTTAGTATTTCAGGCAAGAAATGGTGATGACCTAAAATAAGTGATGGTAGTACTTCAAGGGCAGAGATTTGTGCAGGTTTCTGGATGATGGTTATGGCAGTGAACCTAGAAGTCACCCACATGTAGGTCCTGCCTAGAACGTTATATCCAGTAGCTGACTCTAGTCAGCTGGGTTGGGATCCTAAGAGTCAAGAAGATGGTTAAAGACTTGGCAAGTGGTATTTGTTGAGGGGAAAAGAAATGTGAATCCTTCAGCTTTTACAAGAGGCTCAGTGCACGAAATTCGTACACGGGGGGGGGGGTCTAGGTGTCCCTTAGCCCGCCCTCTCGCAGTCTGGGAGTCCTCGGGGGATGTCCGACTGTTAGCTGCCGCGGAGGTGGGAGAGGCTCCTGCCACTGCTGCTGTGCTCGCCAGCCATGAGCCCGGCTTCTTGCTGAGCGGTGCTCCCCCTATCAGAGCGCACTGACCACCAGGGGGTAGCTCCTGTGTTGAGCGTCTGCACCCTGGTGGTCAGTGCACGTCATAGCTACTGGTCGTTTCGCCATTAGGTTGATTTACATACTAGCCTTTTATTATATAGGATAGGATTGATTTCAGAGAGGAAGGGAGAGGGAGAGAGAGATAGAAACATCAGTGATGAAAGAGACTCATTGATAGGCTGCCTCCTGCATGCCCCAGATGGGATCAAGTCTGCAACCTAGGCCTGTGCACTGACCAGGAATTGAACTGTGACCTCATGGTTCATATGTCAGTGTTCAGCCACTGAACCACACCAGCCGGGCAGTGGATTCTTGTCCATTACAGAGGGTTGACTGAGTAGGGGAAGAGGACAGGGGGTTAAAGGCAGCCCCTCTACAGTGGACACCTTGTTTTACTGAGATGGTTTTGGTAAAAACCTTGGCTTAGAAGACCAAAATAGATACTTTATTTTTTACAAGTATTCTGAAACTTGCTCAAGTGCATTTTACTCTGGATTCTGTTCAGGGACACTGAAGGCAGCAAGTATAAACATACTTCCTGGAGGCCCGCCCTCCCCTGCTGGACCTAGACAAGGTGGCTTCTGCCTCATCCCCATCGCTGGGTCCTTATTTGAGAGAATCCTGGATCCCTGTACCAGAAGCCCAACCAACATATGAGGAAAAGTTGGTCTTGTGGTAGCCTCTGTGAATGAATTATTTGTTGGGTTTTCTAAACCTTGTTTCAGTGGCATGACTAAGGGACTGAGGAAATAAATTCTACAGGACTTGGAAGAGTCAGAGTCAGGCTGTGGTAGGCCTCTGTACCTTTTAGAGTATGGGGAGAGAAGCCCACTCCTGAGCTGGAGACTGTATTGTTGTAGACGAGCCTTCCATGTCTAATCTTATGTGTTATATCACGGAGATGTATTACTGACTTGTTCACAAGGACAACTTATATCACACCTGTTCTTACTCTTAAATGTCAAAATGTACTGAGAAAAATCTGTGAGAAATTTTCAGCTTTCCATTGTCTGGAAATAGATATTTCTTCTGTATCACCAAACGACTAAATCACCCACCCACAACAACATATAGTTACTGAACCTCTTGTTTTATTGCCAAACAAATACATATAGCTAGTCCACACTCAGTGTGGGAGGGGTGCTGACAACTCCTTAGTATACTTGAGTGAGCTTTCATTTCTGAGTGTTTGTTAGGAGAAGTAGAAGACATTTCTTATTCCATGTACCTCACACTCCTACGTGCTCAGGCCAGTTACCTTGATCACAGTTCTTACATCTCAAGGACCACGTGTCATAGGCAGGAAGCAGGCATATGTGGGTAAAATCACTACTACTCTTGTTGTGGGGTGGGGGAATTAAGAGCATATTCTTGGGTTCTGAAATTCCATCCCTGCATTCATGTCCATATAGTGTGTTTTAGGCCTGGTAATACTTCTGATGCTCTTAGATTTCTTGGATATTTTTTCTCTCCTTACCTTTCTGACTTGATACTAATTGATACAAGATTTCAGCCTTTTCACACCCTTTCAAAAGTCTTTAATTTGCTTTAGAATTCAATTTTTAAACCTTCCACAAAAAGCTCTAATGTTTACAAAGGAAAGACTTCCCAGTAACATTATTTCCCCCAGTCTAATCAAGAATACTTTTAAATGCAGAAGTTAGAAAATGGTGCTTAATTACGGCTCTTCCTAGAAATCATTGTGTGCCTTCATAATTACATGTTGTAATCTTTGGTTCTGCTTCCTTCACAGTCTCTTCCATCAAACTAAATGGTTGTCTTGAATTTAATGAAATTCAGTTCCAGTGGAAAACTGCTGTTTGGTCACAGATTCCACAGTAAAGCTGTGATGGGGGTGTTTATACCCTTTGTGTTGACAGAAGTCAGTTTGGGGACATGCCATGTGGGCCTTTCCCAAGAATGTAAACATTTCAAAAAGTGGAAGCCAGAGGTTTTCTTAGTAATTAGGAGTCAGTTGAGCTCGACAGTGAAATGGGACCACATGAGTTCTCATCAGGTTAAAGGCCTGAAAATTTTTCTTTAGTACTCTGCTTTGCTCCCTTGCTTAAAAGCTCAAGTTTCTTCTTTTTGGTGCAGAGCCCTGAACTTGGGTATTTACAGCCTATCATTATTCACCATCCCTAAGCAATCCACCTTTGGGATTGGGTCTTTGCAGGGTGAGAAAGACTGGCAGAAATACGAGACCGCTCGGAGGCTGAAGAAGTGTGTGGACAAGATCCGGAACCAGTATCGAGAAGACTGGAAGTCCAAAGAGATGAAAGTCAGGCAGAGAGCTGTTGCCCTGTACTTCATCGACAAGGTGAGAGCATCTGCCTGTCACATTGCCTGATGTGTTCAGCTTAACAAAGATGTAGGGAGCGTTTACTCCTCTGGGCCCCATGCTAAGTACTGGAGAGGTGTTGACAAGCCAACACCTGGGGTCCTACTTATCCAGTCTCTGGTCCAATAGGGAGGGTAGAAATAGAGAGTCAGTCAGTCCATGTCTGGTGCTGTCTGAAGAGTCTGCCTGATAGGAGAGTTTGCCTGAACCTGAATATGCCGGAAATGCTGTGACATTCTCAAACTCTTTCTATGAGCCACCAAAAATAATTGGCATCACATCCCAACACAATTATATTTGTGTTTGTGTAACTGAAACAAAAGTTGCACAAAGCAATGCTTTTGCTGTCCTACGAGCAATGAATTCTGATATTTTCCTGTTTCTTGTAAAAAAATAAGATTATAACCCTTAAAATTGGTTGAAATTCTGCTAATATGTCACAACTACAGTTTGAGAGACTGTTCTGGAGATCAGTTTCTCAGTATTCTTCAGAAGAAAAGATTCCATGTTTTTTCCCACAAGTTTTATACTTTATATATTTGAGCACAAATTCTAAATTGTCTCAAAAATTAAGCAAAATTAAGAAACTAACTTTTTGAGTCTGATTGCCAAGACTAGAAACACTCCCTCACTTGCTGCTTTAAAAAAAAAAAAAGTCCTTCCTTTCCTCCATTCCCAGTTGAGAAGACAGAGTAAAGAGGTTAGATTTATAGGGAAGTTTAATATCCCCATGACTCTTCATACTTCCTTTTATAGAGGAAGAAGCAACAATGCAGATCCCAGGTCTTGCAGAATAATGCTCTGTCCCCAAAGAGAATTGAGAGGATTCTGATTTTGGTTTCATAGAGAGCCTGTGAGACTGAAGTTTCTTCATTCATGCTAATCTTTACATCTTCTCTCACTTTCTCCTCCTGGGACAGCTTGCTCTGAGAGCAGGCAATGAGAAAGAGGAAGGAGAAACAGCGGACACTGTGGGTTGCTGCTCGCTGCGCGTGGAGCATATCAATCTGCACCCGGAGTTGGATGGCCAGGAATATGTGGTCGAGTTTGACTTCCTTGGGAAGGACTCAATCAGATACTATAACAAAGTCCCTGTTGAGAAACGAGTAAGTTAATGTGGCCTATTTTTTATTAGTTCATCCATCCATTCAACAAGCATTTTTGTTGAGTGCTTTTTGTGTGCTCTGTGCTGTGCTGGGCACTAGAAAAACACTCAAAAGAGAGGAGAGAGGTATTATTTGGTGTCCCTGCCCTCACCCCCAATTCCTGGGAATGAGGGCCATCTCCCATAGCAGTATTCAACAGAGTATGCTGTAGAGGTTGGCCCTCACAATAAACTCAGCATAAGATTGAACCCACGGCCCAAACCGGTTTGGCTCAGTGGATAGAGCGTCGGCCTGCGGACTGAAAGGTCCCAGGTTCGATTCTGGTCAAGGGCATGTACCTGGGTTGCGGGCATATCCCCAGTAGGAGATGTGCAGCAGGCAGCTGATCGATGTCTCTCTCTCATCGATGTTTCTAACTCTCTATCTCTCTCCCTTCCTCTCTGTAAAAAAATCAATAAAATATATTGGAAAAAAAAAAAAAAGATTGAACCCACGATGTCATTTTAATGATGTAACCACATTTCCATATCCCTTGGTCATGTTGCACATTTGTCATTTGTTGCTTGGCTCTACTTCTCCCCAGTTCCTGATTGAGTGAAAAAGTAGCCTTTTGGTGCTTAGATCTCTAAGCCTGTAGCTGAAGAGGTATTGCAGCTCAGTGCACCTCCCCTCCCCCCATATTGGGCTTTAACCAGAGGCCTACAGAGTGTAGGATCCCAGTAATCCAGCCTTCGGGCTGAGGTGTCATCAGTAATGTGGGCTTTACTGGCTGTTGCAATGCTCCAGATGAAATAAAGCTAAAGGGACCTGGCCGTTAAATGTAAATCCTGAGCTTAGATTGGATTCCACATTGGGAGTGGTTGGAGGGTGAGGATATCATTAGGTCAGCTGACAAAATTGGAGTATGAACAGTAGATTCGATAAAAAGGTATCACTGTAAATTTATGAAGCTGATAAATACTGTGAACCTCCATCCTGTGTAAGTACCCACAGATTGTTCAAAACAGATAATTAGCGCACACGTAGAGAGAGCCAGCAGACATGCACACTGCACAAACGGTAAATGAGTTTGGGTAAAGAATGTGGTGCCCCTAGTGCTTTCTGTGTTTTTTTTTAAAGTTATAAGTGTTTCCAAAGTAAAGGTCTTAAAAATTATTATTTCTTGTAGGTTTTTAAGAACTTACAACTCTTTATGGAGAACAAACAGCCCGAGGATGATCTGTTTGATAGACTCAATGTGAGTGGACAAAGTGCACTGGGTGGAAGAGGGGCCCGGCCAGAGCCCACAAGCTCCTAAAGGAGAGGTTTGCCTGGGGTGACTTGGGCTCTCCCCTCAGCTTATCCTGTGGCGTCCTCTATGCTCTTCCTCCCTCGGGGCATACAGTGAATCCAGGGCCAAAGCCCTAAGACGAGGGTAAACAGACCCTGCTTTTATCCTCTGATTCCTGCAAGCCTTCCCTTGGCTAGATGCCAGCCACCTCTGGAGACCCCAGACCTGTCCTTCATATCCTATCAGGGAAGATGTTAACAGGGAAAGACACATTTGCTTTATGGGCCTGCTTAAGATTGAAGTACATCTTAGGGAGGTATCATGAACCCTACATTCCAGAATTCTCTTTCACTTTTCCTACCTTCCGTCTGGCAGAGCAGTAAACTTGGCAAGGTCATGATGCACTGGCATCAGTGTCCTCGAGCTTGCCAGAAGGGGTGGTGTTGTGTGGGGTGGTGTTGTGTGGCTTTTACCATAAATTCCAACATCCGTGTTGCTTTATCTCATCCAGACTGCTATTTTAAATAAGCATCTTCAGGATCTCATGGAGGGCTTGACTGCCAAGGTGTTCCGTACCTACAATGCCTCCATCACGCTACAGCAGCAGCTAAAAGAACTCACAGCCCGTAAGTACTGCTTGGCCACCCAGGGCCCACACCCTGCTGGTGATGCCCAGTGCCCTTGTCCCACTAAAATCCTAGGTCTGTTCCACATTTTCTCTTAACATTGTGACTGGAAACTTTTCCCTCCATCCCTCCAGTAGAGAGCTAAGGCTTAGTCTGTATAAACATAAGACCAGTGCCATTTCCTCCATTCCTACCCCAGCTTCTAGTTTCGATTTGTGGAATGCTGACAGGGGCTTTCTATCTGCTCTGAAAATGCCTGCACTTTGTTTTATATGTATGTTATTTTAAAGCTCACAGAGAAAAGACATAGTGCTGTAATGTTCTGTTAAATTGGAGAGTAGGTTGTCATGGTTACTAAAGTAATATCAGAGCAAATCCTTTCCTTGAGGTTTCTGTCAATTTTTTCCCTTATGAGTAGGTTGAATTCTAAAAACCAGCTGCAGAAGGTATCACCACAGTCTGCAAGCTTTTTTCCTGGAGCCCAGTCACTGCTAAATTCCTACTGTCCTCTATAAATATGTTCAATGGTTTTAGAATATGAGCCAGAAAAGCCAAAGATGGATATGTAGAAGGTCAGTATTTTAGGGCAGGATAAAGAATCACACAAGTAAGAAAATTCCTTGGCTAACACTTTTTATTGTACTTAAAAAAATATATTGCCTTAGGGTTTTAAAATGTAAAATTTATGGTCCCTTTGTCTTCTCTACCTTGGCTTCTTTCTGTCCCAAGTCCCTATTTTCTTCAGGTTACATTGGGTGGGGTAGGTTGGGGAAGCGGGCATTCAGCAAGCAGATGAGTGTGTAGACTTTTGATTTTGAACTGATTGGTGGTTTGGGGAAATTTGATCATTGGAGTGACATGAGACCTAGTAAAATCATGAGGATGGAGCACTAGGGAAGGCACATGGGTATTCTCTCTGGTTGTACAAATTCACTCTTTTTTACTGTCACGTTTCTTTCTGTACAGCGGATGAGAACATCCCAGCAAAGATCCTATCTTATAACCGTGCCAACCGAGCTGTTGCAATTCTTTGTAACCATCAGAGGGCACCACCAAAAACTTTTGAGAAGTCCATGATGAACTTGCAATCTAAGGTATTTTGAATCTGGATAGTGGGGTAGCAAAATGAAGAGAACTGTGTCTGCCATGAGTTGATATTCTGAAAACAAAAGGCATTTTTAATTCAGCTTTCCAGGCTGGGATATTAGAAGGCCAGTTCTGGGTCTGTTCTGGAAGAAAGGTCTACACTAGAGCTAAACAAATGGAACTATGATAGCAGTCATCCCTGAGGAAGACACTGAGTGCCTGGTACCCACTGTTCAGAAGGTGCTCATTCTGTGTGCACAAGTTCTGCATTGGCCACTTCCCATTTTGAAAAGCTCAGGTTGAAATATTGCTAATTGTCTTTATTATACACGAGGATAAATAGATAAAGTCTTCACAATTCCTTGCCACAGCCCAGAAATATAATTATTTCCAAATTAGATTGTATCAAATTGAAAAGATGAAACAATGATAGTTAATTTCCCCCCAATTCTAGCACAACTATTTTTATTTTTGCACATTCCACAGGGAATCATATTTTATGTAGCTCTTCTTCAAACATCTTTTGAATGCTAGGGAGAAACTGACATGCAAACAAATAGATACTGTTCCTCTTCTATGTGCCTTTCTCCTTCCTCCGACTCTGCCTGGTACTGAGCTTTTTTGTGTGAGCAGTGGTTGCAGATCTAATTCATTCTTATGTACTAACCCACAGTGAGAATTTTCATTGCTGACACATAGGGTTATAAAGGAAACCGACTATCATGAAATATACTTACCAAATATATTTTAAAGTCTGATATAGTAATAAATGTGCTTCCTTATTAACTTATTAAAATCGCAAGGTGGTTCTAATAACCTGTAAATTTCAAGGTAGTAATGAATATAAATGATCCTTTAAGAGATCTGTAATAATTATTGATATGAAAATATCTACTATCTATTGCTGATAAAATCGTAGGTACTACTTGTATCACATCACTATAGTTTGTTGCCCACATAATTGGAGGATAAATGATGAATTTCAACTAGAGGTTGATGAAATTACAGATGTGATATTTTTCCATCCATGTTCACAGAATTCTGTACTTGGACAACTGGAGTTTAAAAACTGCTATATAGTGAGACCACATAATATTTTCAAGCCCATCATGAAATTTTGTTCTGTTGAAATATCTTCAAGATACCTAGGAGTAGTACATCTGGGTCAAAAGATACGCACAACTTATGGTGCTGACTTACCTGAAGGGATGCATACATCCACAGTAAATGAATGTGTCCACGGAGCTCTCAAATCCTTGGACCATATGTTTGGCAGGCAAAGAACCCTACAGACCACCCTTCCTAGCAGCTCCCTTTTCCTGCCACTCTGTTAAATGGCTGTCACCTGGTATCATTTACTCTCATGTTGTTCTGAGCCAGAAATAAAAGCATGAATATTCAGGTGTTTACCTAATTCAGGAGACCCCTCCCTGGAGTATGAGGAGGTCTTTTGTTGATCTCACTCTGGAACCACTGCTTGGGCAGCCCAGGCTGCCTGCCAGACGAGCCCTCCAAGCCCAGGAACCCTCTCCTGTGTGCCCACAAAGCAAACACACGCCCCTTTGCCAAATGAATCAATGGAGTCTTTGATGCTTTGAAAGAATTTGGCATAGTCTGCCAACTTAGCATTCACAGAAATGGTTAAAAGATTGTGGTGTGTTGCATTTTTAGCCTAAGAAGAATCTGGCTAATGGTGTCTGTGATGCTTTTGTGTATAGAGTCAGTTCCTTCAGCTTGCCTTTGGACAACATAAATGTTGGAAGTAAGCCATTCATAGTAAAATGCATTTAATGATTGTCTCACAATGGTAGCCTCTGTTTCCAATCTGGGGCTGTGTATGTGCATCTAATAGGCAATTCTAGGCTGAGAGCAACAGCCCAGTGTGTTTGAATCAGGCATACATTTACTCTGTAGCGGTCCCCTTGACCTCCAGGTAAACAAGGTGAGCAGGTCCAGGGTACCTGCACTCAGCAGCGAGAGCTCACAGGTTTGGGTTCTAGTTCCATGGTGTTGCCTACTGCCATCCTCAAACAGGAACTCAGAGAAAAGCTTAGGTTCTCGAGGTGTTTTTCAAGGGCTCTATCAAGCAAGAAAAGTTGCAACTGCCCTGGTCTTTTTTTTTATAGACTGGGACTCCATGAGATTCATTTGGAAAAAGAGGTCAACTGCTAAAAATGTTTTCAAATCTGTTTCTGAGGAGTACTACTTTGTCTTCCCGTCTCAGCTCCCTCTATCTTTTTTTTACAAATCTTAACCAGAGGATATGTTTATTGATTTTAGAGAGGGGAGAGAGAGAGACATCAATGTGAGAAAAATCTATTGGTTGCCTCCGGTACAGGCCCTGAACCTGCAACCTAGGTTTGTGCCCTGACTTGGAATTGCACCCATGACCTTTTGATGTACGGGACAACGCCCCAACCAACTGAATCACCCGGCCAGGGATCAGCTCCCTCTCCTTTTGAAAACAATGCCAAAGGCAGGACATGCCATATATCAGCTTGGAATGGACTAGCTGACCTTTTAGTTGCCATTTTTTAGTCCCTTGGATATTCTCTTCACACATCCTTTTTTTTCTAGAAGCTGACAGCTCCTTCCCAGAGTGCTGGCATAATCTAAGAAATGAAGTGGGCTCAGACAGTGCAAGGACCCTGGCTCAGGTTCCATTGGATAAACAGCTTGTCTATAGCCCTCTTGTCAGGTGTCTATGGCCACATTCACCTAAAAGATTAGCACCCACATTCCTAGTCCCAGCTGGTTCTCTTCCTGAACATCTAGATTAATGGTGCCCTGGATCTCTGCTTATAGAATGCTCATTTCTTGGTGGGTCACTGAAGAACATAAATGGCCAAGTAGCAGTTGAATTCAGCAGTCACTGTGCACCTACTCTGTGCTTTCATGAAGCCACCCTTGGGTGTTTTTACCTGGCAGATCACCAAGGGAGACTGCCTGCCTGGTGGAGACGTCTAGGTTTCATCTTCTGTGATACAGTAGTTCTTTTCTTCTCTCTAGGCGTCTTGTATTCCTAAAACTGATTGATGTTCTTCCCCCACCCAGATTGATGCCAAGAAGGAACAGCTAGCAGATGCCCGGAGAGACCTGAAAAGTGCTAAAGCTGATGCCAAGGTCATGAAGGATACAAAGACCAAAAAGTATGTGCCTGGTGATGTGCAAAGCTGAGGGTTGGTTGAGAGAAAAAAGCATGTGTAATATGGGCCAGGTTTCTGGGCTCCAGCTTTTCTAGGGTTTCAGAATGATGCTTTTTGGAAATCTCTGTACTTGGGACTTTTCTGCTTTTACTGCCACCTAAGTGTCAGGGTGGGGTTGCAGTGTTCTTGCCAAAGGCCAGGTCTGGTTCTTGATGGACATCCATTCTCCCAGGGTGGTGGAGTCAAAGAAGAAGGCTGTGCAGAGACTGGAGGAACAGTTGATGAAGCTTGAAGTTCAGGCCACAGACCGAGAGGAGAATAAACAGATTGCTTTGGGAACCTCCAAACTCAATTATCTGGACCCAAGGATCTCAGTGGCTTGGTAAGCATTGAGCCCTTTGCTACTGGCTTGAGAAGGGTGGCAGGATTATGAGAGAACCATGCCCTTCTAGTGCTCTGGGAAACCTCTGCCAGCCTGTGCATGCTGCAAAGGCATCAGAACAGTCTGGATGGACTTCAGTGGTCAGTGCTGTTACAGTGCCTTTGAGTGTGTTTACATATGTTTTAAAAAGGCAGGTGCAGTCCCCATCCTAGATAAAAATAGAAACTCTTCACCTGTATTGAAGGAAATATATATAAGAGCCCCTCACTTCAACAAAATCTCATATATATAAAAGGCTAATATACAAAGTGCCCCCTTGGGAGTTCTACAGGGAGTTCCATTGCTCGCTATGATGTGCGCTGACCACCAGGGGGCGGCGTGGAACAAAGGAAGGCAAGGCCCGGATCGGCCCTGTTTGTCCACCAGGCCTAGAGACCCTACCCAGGCACAAATTTCATGCACTGGGCCGCTAGTGTTTCAATAAAATAATTTACAAGTGAAGGAAGAAAGGTAGGAACAAGGAGAAAAAACAAAAATGAGAACACAGATTTAAGCAACCTATACAAAGAGTTAGAGGGACCTTTTAACAAAGGCAGATAAATTTTCTATGGTTTGCTCACTTCCTCCATCCCCTACCACACACACAGAGTCATAAAATAATATCCCCAAATAAGTGGCTTTTATGAAGATGCTTATTAGTTACCTTGAGTTGCTAAGTTCTGGGCCTAGGTAGAAGAATCATCCCTTGTGGCCCCTACTCTTCTAGGCCTTTTTCCATCCTACTCTTGTACCCTTTCCTACTCTTTTGCCCTGTTTGGTGTCAGGGGATTGGTTAGTTTGCAAGGCACTATGGACTTGAGCCAGATGCTTGGGTTCAGTTTTCAGCTTTGTGCTCATTAGCTGCATGAGAACATAATTGTTCTACCTTGGTCTTTTTATCTGTATCTTTCTCATTTGTGCATTTGTAGTAGCACCTACTTTCTCGTTCTCACCAGATGCATGTGAAGGAGAAGGCAGCACATCCCAGCCTTGGCCCCAGGTCTGGGCTATTGCTCCCAGAGACACTAAACCCCCCCTTTTCTCCCTTGTTTGCAGGTGCAAGAAGTGGGGGGTCCCAATTGAGAAAATTTACAACAAAACCCAGCGGGAGAAGTTTGCCTGGGCTATCGACATGGCTGACGAGGACTATGAGTTCTAGCCAGTCTTGAGGAGCAGTTCTGTGAAAAGGAACAGTGTGGTTTGGAGAAGATGGATAAACTGTGAGCCTCGCTTGCCCTCACACCTGATGGGGGAGAGGCAGCAAGTCTTAACAAACCAACATCTTTGAGAAAAGATAAACCTGAAGATATTATAAGGGAGAGCTGAGCCAGTTGTCCTATGGACAACTTATTTAAAAATATTTCAGATATCAAAATTCTAGCTGTATGATTTGTTTTGAATTTTGTTTTTATTTTCAAGAGGGCAAGTGGATGGGAATTTGTCAGAGTTCTGCCAGGCAAATTCACTGTTTCACTGACACATTTGGATTCTCTTAGCTACTGTATACAAAATCCGATTATATTGGTGCGTTTTTACAGTTAGGGTTTTGCAATAACTTCTATATTTTAATAGAAATGAATTCCTAAACTCCCTCCCCTCTCCCCCATTTCAGGAATTTAAAATTAAGTAGAACAAAAACCCGGCGCACCTGTTAAGAGTTGTCAATATCTATTGTCATGGGAATCAATTTTCATTAAACTTGAAGCAGTTGTGACATCGGCAGTGTTTTGGTTCAGACACCTGTTCACAGAAAAGCATGATGGGAAAATATTTCCTGACTTGAGTGTTCCTTTTTAAATGTGAATTTTTATTTCTTTTTAATTATTTTAAAATATTTAAACCTTTTTCTTGATCTTAAAGATCGTGTAGATTGGGGTCGGGGAGGGATGAGGGGTGAGTGAGTCTAAGGATAATGAAATAATCAGTGACTGAAACCATTTTCCCATCATCCTTTGTTCTGAGCATTTTCTGTACCCTTTCAGATAACATCTTTTTCATTTTAAACCCCAGTCTTTCACCTGAAAGATTTTATTGTATAAAAAGTGTCACAAGTCAATAAGTCTAGAGGAAAATGAGTATTTGGTCCAAAAAAAAGAAAAATAATCAAGATTTTAGGGCTTTTATTTTTTCTTTTGTAATTGTGTAAAAAAAATGGAAAAAAGAACACATAAAAAGCAGAATTTTAATGTGAAAACATTTTTTGCTATAATCATTAGTTTTAGAGGCATTGTTAGTTTAGTGTGCGTGCAGAGTCCATTTCCCACATCTCTCCTCAAGTATCTTCTATTTTTATCATGAATTCCCTTTTAATCAACTGTAGGTTATTTAAAATAAATTCCTACAACCTAACGGAAACTAAGTGTCTGCCTCTTTGTTACCTAGGGCTCCAGGCCAGAGTGGGACTCTGGGGTTGGGACTTACTTGGTACAGAAGTGGTCTGGTCTGGCTACTCTGGTCAGCAAGGGTGGGTCCCTCCCCAGGAGTCCTGCTGCCATGGGGGTAGGTCAAAGGAGAGTCAAAGTGCACACCCTTAGAATGAAGGCAGGCCCAGGAAGTGAGGGAGAGTGCAGAAAGTCTATAAGAACAGATTGGGTGCAGGGACTGTATTAGAAGGCTAGAGCAAGTGTATTTGGGAGGCAGATTTTGGGAGCCCTTTCCATGTGTGCTGGCAAGAAGCAGTAGGGAGCTTTGGGTTTGCTTGTGTGGCCAGACTTAATAGGAGGGCAGGAATTGAAGGTACTAAGCCAGTTAGGACACTGGATCCCAGAAGCCCTCTCCCTGGTGAAATGCAGACTTCTCACTGCATTGATTGATTGATTGAAAGATGGTGATCTGTGACCATTTCCCAGTGCTCTGGTACCCAGGCTGACCAGGGACCCTATAAAAATTGTTCCTTTCCTCATCCGAGGTTACAGCAAAGTCTGGAATTCAGGGTGAAGGATGAGATCTCTGGGTCCAATGGAGCAGGAAGGCCAGAGTGGTCAGAATTGGTCACTTAGCTGTATGCCCTCCTGCTAGCAAGTGCAAGTTTGTTCTGGAGCAGAGCCATCTCCTTGATAGTCTCTAAACTCCCAGGGCCTGGGCCCACTGCAGATAATTGGGGGAGGGCGGGGCTCCTTTTTTGGCAGCCTGCATTTCATTGGCCAGTGGCGGGAGGGGGGGCGGGGGGGAGTAGCATTCACCCCAGGGAATAAAGGAGGTTAAGTAGCCACCATGGCTTTGGAGCTAGAGATTGCAGCCAGGTTTTTTGTTTGTTTTTTCCAGCGAGGTATTTTTAAATTTGGTGGTGCAGCTAGACCACTGAGTGTAAGGAATAGCAACAGAGAGGATCTTTCAGTGCCCAACTGATAAGCTTTATGACTGGTGGGTGGGTGATAAGAAAGTGGACCTCAAGTTTGGTTGGGATTTGAGCAGGACCACCCACAACTAGGACACAAACTTTGGTCCACAACCAGAAATCAGGGACAGGAGGCCTTGAGGCAGAAGATTTTAATAAGCAGGAACTTGTGCCTATCTTTTCCAGTTTTCTGGGGGCAGATGTAGGGCAACTAGGTGCTGGTTAAGAACAGCTGTGAAGAGCATCCTGAATGGTGGCAACAGGACTCAAAGAGGAAGCCAGAAAATGGGAAGCTGGCCTGGCTACTGGGCATGAGGGAAGAGGCTGAACAGGTAGGGAAAGGCCAGATGTGAAGGGCCCTGAAGGATGCTTGAGCATGGAGTCAGGAGACTGCCTCCCTTGCCTGTCTACCCACTGATTGGTTCCCTCCTCCCAGCTATGTTTTTTTTATAACAACTTCCTCCTGTCAGGCCTTTCTGTGATGCTTGAGTCCGGCTGTGGGCAAAGGGAGATTGTGTTTATGTACTGTGCTTCCCGTGCCAGACAGCTTGGTGCTTCCTTGGCTACTCTCCCTCTTACCCCCCACATCTGGTCAGCAGGTCCTGTCCGTTCTCCCTGCCAAATCTACCTGAGGCCTCTTACACATTTAAAACATGAAAAAATAAACCACAACTCCCAGCCCTTTCCAGCCACCACCCCCTCCCTCTCCATTTCACAAACAAGCACCTGGAATGAGTCATGGACACAACCCTGTCATTCCCCACCCACTGCAACTAGCTTCTGCTCCGTCTTGCCCCCAATTCCCCTCTCCATCTGACCACATTCACCAATGAAGGAGGGACCAAACCAGTAAATGGGCAGTTTACTACTATTTTTTAAACTGCTCTATTGAAGTATATTTTACATATCATAAATACACCAAATACACCTATTTCAAATGAGTGGTGCAGACATCACTATAAATCAGTTTTTGAATATCCACCCAGTAAGATCCCTCCCCACCCCCCACCTCCAACCTTCACTAGTCTACTTTCTCTGTAAATTATCTTTACTGGACATCTCACATAATGTGAAATTATACAATACGTGACCACCCCCTTTAAAGCACTTCTCTCTGGCTTCCACACCACCACCTGGTTTTGCTCCTACCTCTATCAGGCTGTTGCTTCTCAGTTACTCCTCTTCTCACACGGCCTGGTTTCATTCACACCTGAACGTGAAGGCTCCAGCCTAGACCCTTTTCCTGAGCTCCAGACACATTGCCAACTACATCTTTGCGGGGGTGTCACGGGCTACTCAATCTCAAATCTCTAGAACTGAGCTCAGTACCTACTAGAAGCCAGATGGTGAAACCCATCCACTGTCCCTCAACCGGAACCCAGGGGAGCCATCACCCTTCATTCCTTTCTCACAAGTCCAATAAATTAATGACTCTGAAATCACCTGAGAAAAGAGTTTACTTACATTTGGGTCCTTACAAAATCTCTCCTATAATAGGATGCTCTCTAAACTTGTTGTGAACCAAAAAGCACTTTTTTGGAGAAAACACATTACCCTGAAATGACCTCAGCCAAGCTACTTTTGGATGATTATAAGTAGTCCCATGATGGAATCAGTAAACAAGGAGGCAAAGAAATTGACCACACACTTAGTAATTATTTCTCACAATCCTAAGTATTACGTGTAAACAAACCTCTCAACAGTCATTTTAAATAGCAATATGGTGTTGATTTTTTTTTAGGTTTGATAATGGTACTATAGTTCTATATATAGTTTTTTAAAAACTCTTAGAAAAAAACACAAATATTTATGGATAACATAGAGTTAAGATTTGTGTCAAAACATTATAGAAGGGGTCTGTGGGTAGTCTGACCAACTGAATACTAATATATAGCTATGGGAGAATGGAAATAAAACCTGTCTTGTACAAATGCTATACAAAAAGGTTTAGTTAAAATTCCCAGTAATAGCATCACATAATTCAAAAAGTATTCTCTCTACATCAATGTGGACAAATCTCAAAAACTTTATGCTGGACTTAGACACATGGTGCATATAACTAAGGATTTCATGTATATGAAATTCTAGAATGGGCAAAACTAATCTGTAGTAACAGAAAGTAGATTAGTGATGGCCAAATCGGGGGCAGGGGAATGTTCTACATCTTGATTGGGTGGTATACATTTGCCAAAGCTCACCAAACTTTACACTTAAAATGGATGCATTTTATTATAGGTAAATTATTTCTCAGTAAAGTTGATTTTTCAAAAGTGCTCTCAACTTAGAAGGCAGCAAAGTGATGTGCTTTCAGAAATTAGATGACTCAAAAGTGGCTCTAGTGATTTCTACAAAGAAATGAAAGATTCATATAAAGAGTTCGAACATTATTACTGCAAAAGTAAGAGCAAGAAAGTAACATTCACAAGTTAATATATTGTTTCAAATAATATGTGATTTAAGATATGTGTAACTAAAACTTGTATGTGGTCATTTGAATCCTGCATCTCTAAAAATGTTTATATTTTAGTTGCAAAAAAGCCACAGAACACCTGAAGTGACATTTTTGGAAAAAAGAGTGATCACCTTATATTTGGACCTGCCACATATTCAGGCATATACTCTGTCACTTTTCTCCAACCCCTCAGCCATAAAAGGGCTAAGTCAGGTAAGGTCTGTGTCCCTTATCAAGGTTCCAGGGGCCTTTATCACAATGAACTGTCCTGTACTGGAGTGGAAACTTGGTCTGATCCATCTCTGCTGTGTTACTGCTATCGAGGAGGCACCAGGAGTATTTGTTAGGAGAAAAGCAGAAAAATAGGTCTGCCCTAGCCTGGGCCAGTGGCTAGCAAGGACTCTCCCCTTCTCTTCCTTTAGTGAAGCAATTACATATCCCTGCCACCTCCCTGAAGAAGGTACATCTGGAGCCCAGCTCTCCTGCCTCTCTGGGTCCCAGTATAGAGACCCATCAGCAGAGGCAACGAAGGGTCTGCAGAGAAAGCAGAGTCCCTGGATGTGGCTGGGCCAGGCCTTGTTTTGCCTTGAATGATAGAAAACATGAGGTTCTTAAAGGGCTGAGAGTACATTCCAGGTGAGAAGGAAAGCAGGACATCACTGAAGTGTCAGGTCCAACGACTACGTAGGAGGCATAGATAGATATTGGGGCCAGAGGTCAAGGAGCCTAGACCAAAGGTGGGGTGGAGCTCAAGGTGCACTGAGGTGAGTACTTACTAAGTACTGGCTGTACACCAAGGTGCAGGCTGGCTCAAAAACCCTTGAGAAGGGCTGGTTAGACATCTAACAAACTACTGAGTAAAATTTAAAGATTACTTTAAAGAAAAGGAATAAAGTTTTATGTATGGATCAAATTAGACACTGCCAATCTATAAATCAATGGTAGAAGGGACTCCACTAAGCTATACCGTTATATTATACCTTCTATATTTATTCATGGTTATTACCAGAAACAAATAAACTGGCAGCATTTGCTGTAAATTTGTTGAGAACATTCTCCACTATTTCAAACAAATAAGTGTCCATATAAGAAACTTCTTTTATAGTTTATCCCTAGGAGAATTTTTCTCCCCTAAGTTAATTAGTTATCAGAATAGAAAGAATTTTTGCTTTGGCTACGAGGAAGCTCAGCTACATCTGATTCTCAGTCACAGCAGCTATGTTAACCCATATTAACGATACTATAGTTCTCCTTTTATAACTGCAAATCCCATTTCTGTACTACAGTATTTTTGCCCTTTAAGTACCCTACACTTTTTTTAAAGGACTGGAAAAGAATGCATTTGTGGTGGGCACAGTGATGTGTGCCACCCAGATTCCCCAACAAGGAAGCACTTATTGCCCCAACTGCTGAGAGTGCTGTCAGCTATCTAAGGTCACCTCAGCAGCAGAGAGCCATTTGGCCAGGGCTCCCTGGGGACTCTCCCTGTGCCTCTTCCTTCCACAGTGTGGTATCAGTACCGCGCGCTAACCAATTGCGCCACCGGAGCTCCTTTCCAGAGTGCTGATCCCAGCCAAGGGCACTCCCTAATAAACATTCTGCATACTAACCTCTGTAGAATCTGCTTCCCAAAGAAACCCAACCTGTGACAGCACTTCACCAAATAACTAAAAATAGAAAACAGCGGGTATGGGTATTATGCAAAGGGGTGAGGATATATAATAGAATGTTCATACCTACATGAGAGGTGACAGAATTGACTCGAGCCAGGCTGCCTGGGTTTGAATCCCATCTCTGCCACCTCCTAGCTGTGTTTTTGGACATGTCTCTCCATGCGTTGGTTTTTCATCTGTAGGATGGGGATAATGAGAGTACTTACCTCAATGAGGAGTAAATGAGACAATGTGAGTGCAGCTGTTCTATTAGGCTTACTATATGCTAAGTACTGTTCTAAATGTTTTGTAATGAATATCTGGGAGGTCAGGCCCACACGCCAGAGGGTCATGTGGGCTGAGACACCTCCCCAGACCTCAGGCACAGGTATTGGTGGGGGCCAGGCATATTGAAGCATGAGTGTCGGCAGAAACATGCCCAAGCAGGACTAGCCTGGGTGATGTCACGGGCATGTGCCTTGAGTGGGTGCTAGGCTGCTCCCTCCCAGCCAGTGCAGCTGCACACATTGCCAATGACACCCACGTACCCATATACTAGTATATGCTGAGCTGGGGAAAGTCCATATCAGCCACACCCTTTGTGCGCCCTGATTTTCCTGAAACTCCTTTGGTGGAGGGAGGCACCTGAGGCCTGGGATGCTGGCTCAGAAATCCCAGGAGGAAGTGGGGCCCTGTTTCCTGAAGGAGGGCCTGGCAGCCGACTGAAAATATGAGCTTCTGTTGGCAGGCATTTCTGAAGCCCCTGGGGGCCCGGCCCCAGAGACCAAAGCACAAGCAAAAGCAAGGAAGCATGAGCTGCATTATGGAAGCTTCAGAAAATAGAAAAGCCGACTTTAAAAGTACATTACAGCCCACAGGCTGCCCAAGTTGGCATAAGAAGCTCAAGGAGAGCTGCAGCACTTAGGAGGGGGTCCTCCTAGAAAAATGGACAAAGTCAGATAGGCAGGGAGGGTCCCCATTCAGCCCGCACCTGTCTTCCTTACTTCAAATGCTCTCCAAGTGCTCCCCCATACTTAGTAAACTCTAGCCTCCTTTCTATTCCTCAATCCACTAAGCTCTTTCTAACCTCAGGGCCTTTGTACATGCTGTTACCTCTAGAAAGTACTTTCTTACCCCTAAAAATTCACCTGGCCATCTACTCACATCCTTTGGGCCTTTCTTCGGTCCTAGAGGGGTCCTCCTTACCTACTAGATCTGAAGTAGGGCTCTCTAACGTTTATCTCATAGCCCTCTGTTCTTTTCCTCTGTAGCTCTCATCCCAATTTACCTTACATAACAAGTGTTTGTCTGTTTAATGCCTATGAATTCCTGGAGGGCTGGTGCTGGGTTTCTCTTGTTTTCCCAACTCATGCCACCAACGGCCACACAGGGAAGCTCAGGGGCTGCAGACAGGGGCAGCACCATATTAAGCCCAAGCTAGCTCAAGCCACACTTTATGAGAACTTAAGTTTCTGAGTTCCATGTGCCCTGGGCCAGCCATACCCAAGGCCTCCCCTCACCTACACTGATTAGCCAGCTAGCCTCCATGCCCACTGACTATTGACCTACTTAAGCCAGTGGCTCTCTTTGAGGCAGCAAATGCATGGAGTCAGACAGACTTGGGTTCAAATGACCTCTTGTTAGTTGTGTGGCCTTGGGGCAAGTTACAGAACTCCGAGTCTGTTTCCTCATCATTAAACTGGGGACAATAATCCCTGATTAGAAGGTAATTATGAGGACCAGGTGAGACACGTGTGCAAGCACTGCTGCACTGGGGTCCGGTATTAGGTCAACTTCAGTTCCCTCCCTCCCACTTTAAAGGCTTGTCGCTAGGTGGCAGTCCATCTCAGCAGCTTGCCTCCTCCTCAGGTGGCTGAAGCCTCCTAGCACCAGGCACTGGACATCAGGCTGAATACTCAGCTTCCTTAGGGGCTGCATTCGAGGGAATCAAAACACATACACACACGTTACTACTACAACAAGACACAGTCAGAGCAGCGCGCCACCATCACCACTCAGCTGGGTGGGCTGCCTGAGCGGTCACTGCTACACACACACACATCCCAGAAGACCAGGATCTGGTATCTGCTGCATGCTCTGCTGGGCCTCACCTCTGAAATGTGGTAAATAATTCTGCTCTGGCTCAATATCTGGTTGTCCGGCTCCACTGTGATCTCAGATGTCTTTCGTTTGGGCAGTTCTCTGTGTCAGGGGCAGCTAGATTGCAGGGGCGAATCTAGAGAATGGCTTCAGGAAGACAAAGTATGACTTATTCAGCTACAGGTATATCTCAGAGATATTGCAGGTTCCGGTCCAGACCACCTTAATAAAGCAGGTATCATGATAAAGCAAGTCATGGAGGGTCTTGCCTTCAGTTTGTAAAAAAATCACAACACCTGTGAAGCACAATGAAGTCAAGTGCACTAAGATGAGGTCCACCTGTAACACAAAAAGGCCTTGTGGCTGGAGATGGAGAGTGAAGGGGAGGTGGTGAGAGAGGAAGTGGGAGAGCAAGGGACCGGGCCACACAGAACTTGCTGGGCCAGGTAGGGAGTGTGGATTTTAGGAGCAATGAGAAGTCACGGAGGGTTTGAGGCTGGAACTAGTAAATCATTTAATTTCCTTTAGAAGACCAAAGAGGGTCAAGTTTGGGTGAGAAAGGATGGGCCTTGGGCTTGTGGATGGAGTGGAGATATCTGAGAGCAGAATGAACTGCTGTGGGGTAGAGGCACCCCCAAGGGTGTTGGCCTCAGCACCTTAGAGTTTCGTGCCATGTTCTGAGAAAGTGGAGGCTGTAAGAGGAGCAGTTTGAGGAGGGAGCGAGGTGCCTGTTAAGTGGGGACGTGGAGCAGGCAATGGGATGCAGGGGAGACACAGGTGGGGCGCTGCGGGGGCCAGGGTCAGGGCGGGGGCGGGCTGAGAGAGAGGAGGACAACAAGGGAGTCAGTCCAGGAAAGCCACGGCGCAGGGGAGCATTTGCAGGAGGGGCGCCTTAAAGGAGGACCTGTACCGTGTGCAGTCCGCTGGACGCGGACGCGGAGAGCGCGGGGTGGCGGGCAGCGGCTGATGCCCAGGCCAGCGCCGCAGACCACCGGGGCCGCGGTGCAAAGGCCGCGCAGGGGCTGCTCGGCCTGGGATGCTTCTCCCCACGGCCGGACCCTCTCAGGATGGACCCACGGGCCGCAGGGGCGGGACAAGCGTGGGTCTGCGGCCTGTGGGCCAGCCCTGCGCGGCCAGAAAGGCGGGGCGGGACAGCACTGCTGTCCATCAGAGCCCGGCGGCCAATCCGCAGGCGGCCCCGCCCCCTCCTCCCGGGAGAGGGGGCGCCGAGGACCCGCAGCCGCCGGGAGAGGCGGCCCGCCTGGCTCTCCGCGCCGGGCAGCCCGCCCAGCGACGAGGTTTGACTGGCGGGCGCGGGGGCCGCTCAGCGCCCTCACCTCTCTCTCCGGTGGCTTCGCGGGCGGCGCTCGAGGAGCGGGGGTGAGGACACGGCTGCGGCCGGGCCTGTGCGGGACAGGGACAGGGCGGCTGCGGCCGACTGCCGGGCCGGCGCGCGGCTGCCGCGCGTGACGAGATCGGCCGTGGCCGCGTGAGGCGGCTGCGGGACGGGGACCGCGCGGGCTGGACCGCGAGCGGCGCGCGCGCCCCGCCACCGCGGCGCCCCTGTCCCCGCCCGGGCCTGTCGGGGGTCGCGGGGCGCAGGCGCGGCGGGCGGCGGGCGGGGGTCCTCCCCACGGGCTCGCGGGCGTCTTTGTTCCCGGCGCGCGGGCCGGGGCGGGGCCTGCAGAGCCGCCCGCCCTCCCCTCAGGCCCCGCCCTGTCTCCGCCCGCAGGAGCCGTCGCCGGGCCCGCTCGCCGGCCGCCCCAGCCTCAGCCCCCGCCGCCGCCGCCTCGTCTCGCCGGCCGAGCCCGCGCCGTCGCCTCCGCTGCCCCAGCGCCGAAGCCATGGCGGGCGCCGCGTCCCCCTGCGCCAACGGCTGCGGGCCCGGCGCGCCCTCCGACGCCGAGGTGCTGCACCTCTGCCGCAGCCTCGAGGTGGGCACCGTCATGACTTTGTTCTACTCCAAGAAGTCGCAGCGGCCCGAGCGTAAGACCTTCCAGGTCAAGCTGGAGACTCGGCAGATCACGTGGAGCCGCGGCGCCGACAAGATCGAGGGGGCCAGTAAGTGCGCCCCCGCCGGGGCCTGCCGCCCGCGGGGACCCAGGGGCCCGGGCCCGGGCGCCACTCCGGCAAACTTTCCGGGCCTCCGGGCCCCGCCCCCGCCTCAGCCCGGGTGGTCACCCCGGTGGGGGCATCCGGGTCCTCGGTCGCCTGGCAGACACCCCTTCCCCCAGCCAGGGGGCGTGTTCTGGCGCTTGGCCCAGAGGCCTCAGAGCCCTGGTGGGCAGGAGGGCGGCGGAGCAGGCATCGGGTCCCCCCCACCCCGGGGATGCTGGTGGGCTCGGGGGTGCGGGGAGCCGAGGCAGAGCCTCCACCCAGCCCCTGAACCTGGGGCCTGTCGCCTCCCAAAACCCTTTCTCCCCAAAGAGTAGTCGTGGTGAGACTCTCGGGCCCCGGGCTGGACTCTTCCTTGCAAAGGAACCTTGGGGTTCTCCAAGGAGAACTTGGGTAGGTGTGAGGGTCAGGCTGTTTTGGAGCAGAACCTAGTCTGCTCATCTCCCTCTTGGTGATCCCGTTTGGTTGGGCACAGCCTGCGAGAAGGCAGTGGCTGCTTCTTCCTGCGGCTGCTTTTGTTCTGAAGCTGGATTGTGGAGGTCTGTGTGGGTGGTGAAGAGCCCTCAGGCTCCCCTTGGCCCCTGGAAGCGCCTTCTGAAAGCTTGGCTCCAGCATGGCCAGCCTCGGAGTCAGGGACGTTTTGCAAGAATGGGCGGCCAGTTTGGGGTCTTTGTGTCCTCTCCTGGGGCTGCAGGGAGCCAGGGACAACTCCTCTTGATTTCCTGCCTCTTTGCCCTCCCAGGCCTGTGCAGGGCTGCTTTTGCACCGGTCTCAGTGGGAGGAGGGAGTGGGGAGATTTTGAAAAATCGCAGATCTGTCAGAGCATTATTCCACTTAGTGCATGCCTGTGCTGTGGCCCGATGGGCACCCAGCTCTGTTCTCCACTCCCCGCCTCCAGGTGTGAGAGATGATGTGTCTGCAGCCCTGTGCTGTGGGTTGCTTCCTGCAAGTTTCCCCCTGCGCGCCCCCCCCCCCCCAGACTAGTGTTAGAGGGAGCCAGGCTCAGAACTAGGTCCATGTGGAGGAGGGTGGTCAGGAAGTGACACCCCCAGGGGAAGGTCCTGCAGACCTCCTTGGGCATGGCGTGTATGCTCGGAGAGGGCTGAGGGGATGGGGAGGAAGGAAATCTTGTGGTGAGGCAGCCATCCTCAACTACAAACTCCAGATCTGATACAGCTGCTGAACTTAGAAACGGCAGCCGCCTTCCCACATGCCCCCCTGGGTCCTATCAGCCACTGGGTGAAATGTTAGTGATTTGAGAGACAGGATTTCAAAGTGGAGAAAGGACCGACATTGCTGAGGGTTGAGATAGTTCTGGGAGCATCACCTGGGTGTCAGACTCTAGGCACAGCCCCTTCCTTGCTTCTGTGGTGCTCCCTGTGAATTTGTGGCACTGGCTGGAGGTTCCCAGATAGAGATCTCCTGGGGAACAGGCTGCATTTTAACCATTCATGTGACCAGCAGGCAATAACGGCAGCACTAATTGAAGGCGTTGAAGCCCACAGTTTAGTTGTGTGGCACCCCCCCCCCTTACTTATCTTCTCTGAGCCTTAGTTTTCATCATCTTTAAAATGGGAGTATTAATATATCCAATATATATACTGTATGGTTGCTATGAAGATTAAATGAGAAAATTTATGTGAAACATTTAGCACAGTGTCTGACACATGAACGTTTAATAAATGTGAACTGTTATTAATAACAATAAATTATGACTGTCCGCCTAGACCAGCCGTGGGCAAACTACGGCCCGCGGGCCGGATCCGGCCCGTTTGAAATGAATAAAACTAAAAAAAAAAAAAAAAAAAGACTGTACCCTTTTATGTAATGATGTTTACTTTGAATTTATATTAGTTCACACAAACACTCCATCCATGCTTTTGTTCCGGCCCTCCGGTCCAGTTTAAGAACCCATTGTGGCCCTCGAGTCAAAAAGTTTGCCCACCCCTGGCCTAGACCCTGACTGTGAATGTTGTAGAGGTGGAATGTGGCTGTAGGAGAGGGTGAGGGTGCAGGAAGAGCGGAGGATGGGGACCAGACCGAGTTAACATTTCATTTAGGTCACTGCCCAACCTCTGGCCGGGTTGGAGTGTCATTCTGTGCACCAAAAGGTGGTGGGTTCAATTCCTGGTCAGGGCATATACCCAGTCGGGCGCATATGGGAGGCAACAAATTGATGTTTCTCTCTCACACTAATGTTTCTCTCTCCCATTTTTCTCTCTCTAAACTCAATTTTAAAAAAAAACAAAACATATCCTCTGGTGAGGATTAAAAATTTTTTTTAGGTCACTACCTGGAAAAGGGGAAAAAATGTTTTTCTGTTGTTGTTTTTGGTGTGGGTTTTTTTTTTTGTTTTGTTTTTTTTGCTCCAACCCACTTAACTCACCCACCCTCCTACCGTGTAGAACAGTGCGTAGAATAAGTATATGGAGATTTGCACATCTGATGCCTGACTTCTTGTTTGTAAGTTGGGTCCTGAGCAGAAGGAAGTGGTGTGTAAAGGCAAGAGCCTAGTCCATGGTGTCTCAGGTCTTTGAGGGATGGAGGGAGGAATGCTGAGAACCTGATAACCCTAGCCCCTGAGGATGGGTCAGCCAGATCTCATTAAGTAGCTGGGATTTGAGAGGCTTGGAGCAAAGGTAAAAGACAGAGAAGGGGCCCTGGCCATTTGATTTTGGAGACCCAGACTGAATGAGTCTGGGTAAAAAGACTAGTAGACACTTGTATGGCGTTCAGATCTTGTAAATGGAGCCCCCTACTGAAGCTGGCCCACTTCTGCCCATTCATGGGTGCACCTCATTGATGGGTTCTGATCCCTGCAGCCCCGCTCTGTGGACTCTGGGGAAGGTTGGGCTGCCAGCTGGGTCCCCTGCCACCTGGCCTCTTGCCTGTGCCTCAGGTGTCTGGCCTTTTCTTGCTGGCTTTGCCAAGATACCATGCAGTGCTTGTAGCTGGGCCAGAGAGAGAGAGAGAGAGAGAGAGAGAGAGAGAGAGAGAGAGACATTTGTTACCCTCGGGTGTCCTTGGCCCTAAAGGAACAATGCTGTGGTTCAGGGAAGTGCACAGCACTCACGTAGACCTCCTTCTGGCCTAGCAATGCCCTCTCACTTCACCACTTGTGAAGTAGGGCTGGTTTTTAGGGTGGTAGTTTGGCCCTAAAGAGGGGTGGAGAAGTGCTTTGGTGCCAGTTGTCATGGTGGTATGACAGGAACCAGGGTGATGTTTATACTTTTTTTTTTCCAGATACTGACATAAGTGAATACAAAGCAGTTACAGACTTCCTGCTGAGTGCTACAGACACTTTTCATCATGTTTTCTTGGCTAATCCTCACAAGGGCCCTAGGGGATCGTTTGGAGTACCATTCCATTTTACAGATAAGGAAATAGAAATGCAGGGAGTGAATTTTGCTGTGGGTGATAGTGGTGGTGTGGGACAGCCTCAGTGTACCCAACTCTCCAGGCAGTGGCTGGCTAACCAATCCCAAGAGGACTCTAAGCCTTAGGTTTATGCTGCAAATGGGCCTCAGGCCCATGTCATTGTGATCTGTGTTTCTCCTCTAAGGAGAAACCTTTGTGCTCAGACCTTAGGTGACAGACAGCCTCAGCCTCTCTAGGCTCTGGTTGCATACTTTTCTTCTGGTGTCTTCTGGATGAGATGGTTCAATGAAGGGAGGTTATGGGCAAGTGACCCAGGTGGAGGCTCCCTGGAGAGCTCTGCATGCCAGTCAAGCACATCTGTGGGGATTTTGGAGCCCTAGGCTTTTGTCTTTGATTTTTCTGGAGCTGATCTTCTAAATCAGTGGTTCTCAACCTTGGCTGCACATTAGAATCACCTGGGAATCTTTTTAAAATCCTGATTTCTGGGCCTCATCCTCTGGAAATTCTCTCTCTTTGTTACTAATGTTGTGGCCCCACCCCATAACAAAGAAACAGAATTTCCGGAGGATGAGGCCCAGAAATCAGGATTTTAAAAAGATTCCCAGGTGATTCTAATGTGCAGCCAAGGTTGAGAACCTCTGTTCTAGATGCTAGGTCCCCTTGTAGTGAATGGAAACAGATTCTTGCCCTCAAGAAACTGAAATAGACAATGACAATTCCTAGTGGTATCTTTGATGCCAAGGGGTGGGAGTGGCAGAAGAAAGCAAACAGTCTGGACAAGGCAGTCAGGCTCAGAGAAGAGATGATGTTGGGACAACTATCTGGAGCTTGACCCCTGTGACTGTCAGACTAGCGAGGAGAGAGACCACGAGGCCTGCACTAAAGGCTAGCTAGGCCCAAGGCGCCTGCTCAGGCCTGGTGTCATCAGGGGTTTTCTTTGTGCTGGCTGGCTGCTCCTAATGGGAGAGGGGCAAGAACACATGTCTGAATCTCCAGAGCTAGCCATCCCTGCCTGTGTTTCCTGTCTGACTGTAGTTTTTCCAGGGGAAGTGAGACCTCTTAGTGTTTCCTCAGCACCCCAGGCTTGCGCTGATGTGTGGGTTTCAGACCAGCCCTGCGGCCAAGCCTCCTGTCCATCTGGGGCTCTCTCTTTCCGGTGAACCTAGGAAAGGGGCCTGCTGCACAGCTGGCTGGAAGAGCTGAGCACACACCCAACACCTCCAGCTTCTCGTGTGTGTCATCAGTTAGAGATACTGGCTACTAGCCTTATTTTGGGTAGCCCCTTGGAATGAGGGGCATTTATTTATTCAGTAAGTATTATTTGAACATCTAGTTTTCCACTGAGGGTTCAAAGATGAGTGAGACATGGTCTGTGTTATTGAGGAAATCCCAGACCCTTGGAGAAGACAGACTTGGGAACATGTAATTATAACCCTGAGTGTTACATACTATGATAAAGGTCTGTACCGAGAGCTCTGCTTAGCAAGCTGGGGGTTGAGGGGAGAGAGCCAGGAGAGGTGACCTGTGCACTGGGCCTTGAGTGATGGGGGAACTTGCCCATACCCTGGTTGAGGCACCAGAGGTCATGTGCCAGGGTTGGGAATGTGTTAGGTGTGGTAGAGATGAGGCCAGGGCTGATGGGGGCAGCTCAGGGAGGACTTCGGTGTGCTGTGCTCATGGGCTGCAGTCTGTCCTGCAGTCTGTCTCTCTGAGATTGCCTGGGAGAGGTTGAGGAGGGAGACCAGTGAGCTACTGCAGTTCACAGGAGACAGTTGATGAGCAAAGCAAGACCTCGCTGAGGCAAGGGAGAGATGCAGTGGTGGTAGAGGAATGGGGCTGGGCCTGGAGGAATGAGACAGTGAGCATAGCACAGATGACCCTTGAACAACATGGGTTTGAACTGCTCTGGTCCACTTTATACTTGGATCTTTAAAAAATATATGCAATCATTCCTCTGTATCCCTAGGTCCTTTGGGTTCAACAAACCACAGATTGAAAATAGTATTTTCAGGGCCAGCTGTATGTATTGTTCTATGCCATTTCATATAAGGGACCTGAGCATCCTTGGATTTGGGCATCTATGGGGGTGGGGTCCTGGAATGTTCAGGATAGTGAGGGATGGCTGGGAAGTCAAAAGTTATACACGGATTTTCAACAGCATGGGGCGAGGTGGTGCAGGGGCCCTATCGTTCAAGGGTCAACTGCAGTCTGGCATTTGGGCTCCGAACTCAGACGGCCTACATTAAAAACCATGTCTGCAACTTGATCTGTGACCTTGAGCATATGACTTTGCCTCTCTGGGCTCCTCATCTATAAAAGTGAGATAGTAGCAAACTACATTTATTTCATAAGGGTTTTGTGAGGATTTGATGAGAATATGTGTAAAGTGCTTGCATTGAGTGTGGCCCAACATAAGTGCTTAATGTGTGGGAACTCTTACAAGGAGGAAGATGAGGGAGAAATTCCCCAGGAGGACTTGATAGCAGACGGGAGCAAATCCCACAGCTGTGTAGAGGGGGCTGGTGCCTGGCCACCAAGCCCTTTGATTGGGAGACAAGGAGGCCCACCCATCTTCTCTCTCCAAGCTCTCAGCAGGCCTCTGTTGTCGGGGTTGTTTCCCACTGCTGACTTTTGTAGGGTGGTTGAGCAGTTGGCTGGAAACATCTGCTTTGGTATCATCTGAAGGTATCAGATTGGCCTATTTCTAAGTGCCCATCCCAGAGCCCATAGTGTGAGACCCCTGTTTTCCAGGAAGTGCTCTAATGCCACCGCCTCATTGTGGTAGAGCCTGCTTGTGCCATCTACTGTCACTGTCCCTGCCCATCTCCATTAACTCATAGCATCTCTTCCCACTCTGTGCCCTTTCCTCTGGGACATAGCTTCAAGGAGGCCAGAGAGAGATAATGTCGCAAGACCTGTTAGTAAAGGATAAGAGACTTTCCCCCCTCTCCACTCCCTCTCTTAGAACTGGAGAAGTCTGTGGGGACTTTGAGGAGAGTCCTAGGAGAAATGGGTGTGGGATAGGAGGGGAATGTTCTGGTTCCTCTTGAAGAGTGCTTTGTTCAGAGAAGCATGGCACCCGTGCTTCCCTGGGGGATCTTTGAGAGCAGCAAGGTAACAGATGACTAGGATGAGGAGTGGCCTCCAGCAGCAGTTGCTAATTGGGCTGCAGTGACCAGAGATTTGTGGCTAGAATCAGTTAGATTTGGGTTTGAGTCTCAGCTCTTCCTGTGACCTTGGGCAAGCTACATTAAACTGCTTGAAACGGATCTTCGGCTGTAAAAGTAATTCCTTTCTAACAGAGTGTATTACCCATTGTCGAATGAGATTATATGAGAGTAAGGTTTTATGTGAAAGTGCTCAGCACAGCATTGGCACTTTTGATCACTTATTAAGAGTTTGTTTCCTTTGCTTTCACTTTAGTGACAGCTCCAGTTCCATCACCAAACTTGGCCACCAGTGCTGCTTTGATTTCTGTGTTCCCACTTTGAGTCTGGACACAGACACCTGGGACATGAGAAAAATCGGGTATTTGAATAGTGCATTAGAGTTCTGGACCATTTTCTCATCTACTGTGTTGTTTGGCTCCATGAATTGAGGGAGGGCAGGAATGATTAGCCCTCTTCTAGATGAGGAAACCAGGGCGCCAAGGTTAAGGTCATACAGCAAGTTCATGCGGTGCTGGGTCCAGAACCTAGCATTTCTGATTCCAGCTACAATATTCAGTTAATTCTCCCTCTCTGGAGAAAGTGACAATAAGATGGGCTGTTCTATCGGACCAGAGATTTTGTTTTTTTAATATATTTTTTATTGATTTTAGGGATGAAGGGAGAGGGAAAGATTAAAACATCAATGAGGAGAGAGAATCATTGATTGACTGCCTCCTGCACACCCCCTACTGGGGATTGAGCCCACATCCCAGGCATGTGCCTTGACTGGAAACCAAACTGTGATCTCCTGGCTCTTAGGTTGACGCTCAACCACTGAGCCACACCGGCTGGGCCAGAGTTTTGTGTGGTTTTTTTTGTTTGTTTTTTTATTTGTTTTTTAATGTAGACAGAACTGATATCTATCCTGCCTGCCAGACAGATGCGTTTGACCAGCTTAGGTTTCTCTGGACAAACTGGACTCCGTGCTTCTGTCTAGATCCTCTGCTGTCCTCATCTCATGACAGCGCCCCCAGAGAGATGCTTTCCCACTCCTGCAGGGGATGAGGGAGCCCCTGATTTGAGGTGGGGGGACAGAAGAGCCTCACTCTGACTTGTTCTTATTGGCTCATGATGACAGCTGTACCTTAGCCTCTGCCAGGGAAATGGGAACCTGGATGCTCTGAGGAGGGCCTTGTCAGGACCCCTGGTGACGAGCTCACGTGCATGCCTTCATCCATGTGTTCCTGCATTTGTCTCACATTGTGGCCCTAGCCCCTGGTGTGGACATTATTACTCTGTCTTATGACTTGTTGGTGGCCATAGATCTCTAGCCTAGCATGCTTTCTGTAAAAAAGAAAGAGAACAACCCAGCTCTCTTGTGCCTCCATGGCACACTGAACAAGCGAGACCCCCTAGCTTTGGACTCTGGCATTTGCTGACATGCCACACAGTAGTGACCATAAAAAGGTTATGGTGGATGCAGCCAGAAAGGACAAACAGCCAGGTGGAAAAAATAATTCCAGGGTGTGGGGAGTGCTCTGAAGGGGGCAAGCCAGAGGCCTTTGTCAGTTAGGAGAGGTGAGGGTGTGCTGGGATAAAGCACAGCCTCGAATCTTGGGGTGACAGCAACCAGGGCTCATTTGTCCCTTTTGCTGCTTGTCCATGACAAGCCACACCACTGTCCCTGAGAACGGTCTCAGTAGCTCTTGGTCAGCCCTCTGGTGCAGAGCCTGACCACCCTGCACACCTGGGCAGACTAGGCTGGAGAGGGATGAATTTCTGTGACTATGCCAGGGTGCTGTGAGGGCAGCGGTGCTGCTGTGGCAGAGGAGACGGCTGCCCGTGTAAGCCAAGAGGCTGCTTTGGCTGGGGTCTTTGAAATAGGTATCTTGTGTTCAGGCTTAGGTATTATAGCTGTGCCCTTGTCTGTCACCTCCCTACATTCAACCCAACACATGTGCCCCTATTGAGCTGCCCCTGAGCCTAGTCAGTTGTGGCCACATCGCCCTGCTATCACCCCAGAATTACAACCTCTGATCCTAGCTCCCAGAGCTCCTTTGCTGGTGTGTTGGGACCTCAGAGGGAACTTCAGTTCCCAGAGGAGAGGGAAAGAGGCATGAGAAGGCCTGGTCCCAGAATACTCTGGGGTGAGGCGGGGGCGGGGAGGGCAATAGGGAAGGTGGAGTTAGTTACTTTTGGGGAGGCTGTGATCCCATGAGATGGGGCTCAGAGAATCTCTGCTTGCGTTCCTGGCTCAGCTCTTAATATTCTTCCTCCCTCCTTGTAAGACTCATTCCTTTCGAGGTGGTGCTTGGCCAGCCTTTGAGAGGCTGCAGTGGCTATGTGCCCAGGCCCAAGTACTAGCGCTCTCCCCACTCATCACCTCCTAGGAACCGGGCCCATTCTGGGGGAAGCAGGGAGGGCTCCTTTTTATAGCCCACATGTAGGCTTTGTGTATAGGCTCTGCTGCTTCCTTCCGGGCCCTTCCCGGTGTTGGCAGGTGGCCCTGGCCTCGCAAGACTCAGGATGCAGAATAAATGGGGCGGGGCTCTTCTCTTGCAAAAGACGGGCATCTCCTTTGCTGAGCCCAGGCCTGGCACAGAGGAGGCTGAGATTAGGAAGCAAGAAAAGGAGGTGACCCAGTCCTTGATCCTGGGAAGCTTAGATCTGGAACAAGCAAAAAACCATGAAAGCCCAGGGCTGGCGGGAGGCAGTCATGCCTGAAGTGCTATGGCTGAGCCCAAGGGTCCAGACAGAATCTGTTCTCTCTGCAGCAGCCCATCCTGCCCTGGAGGCTCTTTCCCCTACTGGCTGGCACGCCAGTGTCAATTAAAGGATCTTTGCAAAGGTCGTGAGGGGCCTGGGAGCAAGGCGGCACGTGGGCAGTGAATGGTTTGACTGAAACTCAGGGCCTGGCAGCAAACAACTGACCAGACTGGTGAGGGGTTGGGCCACAGCGAGCTTGACCACTTGTTTGTGTGAGATCTAATTCTAACTCAGTCAGGGTGGGACGTCTACTTTGGGGTTGGCTTCCTGTTTTCTTGGACACCTGGGGATATGGCTGAGCTGAAATGTCCTGAGGGAAGTAGCTGTTTAAGGGATGCCCCCAGGTCACAGTGTCCTTGGCTTGGCCTTGTCAGTGGGGGGAGTAAGGCATTGGCCACACTGGGACTCTGGTGGTGTGGGTGGGTGTGTGGTGGGGGAATTCTAACCCCATGGGATTGATTGACTCTAGCCTCAGGCCCAGAGTGTTCATGGAGTGACTAATCCTAGGAAGGAGGGGAGGAGTTGGCCACAGGTCTAAAAGGCTTCTCAGCCCACTTGGGGGCAGGAGGTCAGCTGGGAAATTGGGCAGTGACAAGGGTGGGGTGGGGGTGGTGGTCTCTCTCTGAGGCTCTGCAGACCACTTCCTCTCGTTGCACCTGATAGTCCAGCTGGAGGCAGTGTTCTTCTTATCCTAGTCACTTCCTCTACCCACAACAGTATTTGGGTATAAGGTGCTTTATGTTCACTTGTCGGTTCCTAAATGGGACTGTGACTTTTCTTGGGCGCTCTTAACATATCTACCAAGGAGATTAGAAAAGGGAGCATATGTCACTTGATGAGGGGTGTTCCTCAGGGCCTTGAGGCCAGCAGTGACATAGAGAGAGTACCCCATCCAGTGAGAACAGAGTGTCTGGGGCCTGTACTGCTCTCTCAAGGTTGTCCTGGTCCCTGGCCTGAGATTGGCCCACACTGGAAGGGTGAGGCTCTGCAGGTGGTGGTGGGAGGCAGAGAGGCAGCTATCTAGGATTCGTGCTAGTAGAGGTGAGATCAAGTGCTGTCTTAAAATGGTAGAACTAGGGAGTTCAAATAAGGAAGGGGAGGTCATCCCTAAGAATCAGAGCTGGGTTTCCTGGGGAGAGAGGCAATGAGTGGGTAGGTGGGTTCCTTGTCACATTAGAATGAGGTCAGAGTCTAGACAAGCACTGGGGCCTCGCCTCCCCAGGAAGCAAAAGGAGGACAAGGAGAGTGGCTTGACTTTGTCTGGCATGGCCCAAAGGGAGTGTGGCCAGATGCTGAGAAGAGGCTGGGCCAAGCAGCTCTGGAAGAGGCTACTGGGGTGGCAGGAGTGGATGTCCTAGTGGCAGACCTCCAAGGGTGACCCCTTTTTTTACTTAGATGATCAGGGCAGATTGGGGCCGGGCCTGTCGGGAGGAGGAGACAGTGGGGGGTGGGTGCCAGTTGGGGGCGGGGTCAGCTGGTTAGGGGGGCCGCGGGTGGTAGCCGCCAGCCTTGCCCCTGATGGGGTGGTGGGGGATGATTAGGGGTGGGGCCAGCTGAGGGGAGGGGCCACAGGTGGTTGGCTGACTGGCCCTGCCCCTAATCAGGGTGGGGGGCTATCTGGGGTGGGGCTGGGCAGGGGGAGGGGCTTCAGGAGGTTGGCTAGCCAGCCCCGCCCCCTATTGGGGCAAGGGGGGTGATGGGGGGGTGGGGGAGGACTGGTTGAGGGGAGGGGCCGTGTGGGTGTTGGCCGCTGCCCCTCCCTTGATCGGGGTGGGAGAGGCCAATTGGGAGCAGGGCCGGCTGGCGGGGAGGGGCCACAGGAGGTTGGCCAGCTAACCCCACCAACCATCGGGCAGGTTCACTGGGCACAGTGGGCATCATAGCCACCAGTCGTTACAGTTTTCCGGTCGCTGGCTTTTTATATATATAGATTACAGGGGTGGGAAACCTTTTTTCTGTCAAGGGCCATTTGGATATTTATAACATCACTAGAGGCCCGGTGCATGACATTTGTGCAGGGGCAGGGGGGTGTCCCTCAGCCCGACTGAGCCTTTTTGCAGTCCAGGACCCCTTGGGGGATGTCCAAATGCCGGCTTAGGCCCGCTCCCCCCTGTGGGACATCCCCCAAGGGGTCCTTAGTGCTGCCACGGAGGCCCCTGTAGGAGCACACTGACCACCAGAGGGCAGCTCCTGCGTTGAGTGTCTGCCCCCTGGTGGCCAGTGCGTGTCATAGTGACCGATCATTCTGCTGTTCAGTCAATTTGCATATTAGGGTTTCATTATATAGGGTTCTCAGACCATATAAAATTATGAATTTAAAAATTAGCTTGCTGTATTTGGTCAAACATTTAATTAACTCACCCCTAATGCCTTGGCAGGGCCTGACCAAATGATTTCGCTGGCTTTATTCAGCCTGCAGGCCCGTCGTTCCCCACCCCTGACTTAGAACATCCCCAATTTCCTAGTCAAGTTTGACTCTGTTGGGGTTTAAAGGCTGCCTCACATCTCCCCTCAAGAAGTAGCAGGGCTCATGGTGGTGGTAACACAGAAACCAAAGAGGTGGGGAGCCAGGGCTGGGTGCTGAGAATGAATGCATTGGGCCCAGCAAGCTGCACATGAGGACGCCTCTGCTGTCCCCCCACGTGGGGTCAGTCCCTGTCACTGAGACCCCAGTCAGAGGCCCCTATTGTTTCCTTGAAGGAGGGAGGCCCCAGATATTTCTTCTCCTAACTCATCCCATTTCTTTTTTAAAAAAATATATTTTATTGACTTTTTTACAGAGGAAGGGAGAGGGATAGAGAGTTAGAAACATCGATGAGAGAGAAACATCGATCAGCTGCCTCCTGCACACCCCCTACTGGGGATGTGTCCGCAACCAAGGTACATGCCCTTGACCGGAATCGAACCTGGGATCCTTCAGTCCGCAGGCCAACCCTCTATCAACTGAGCTAAACCAGTTAGGGCTCATCCCATTTCTTGCTAGGCACTGGGGTATTGCAGGTGACAGCATGGTCCATGCCCTCAAGGAGCTTACAGTCCAATGGAGGGTATTGACTGTCAGTGAAATTGCCTTAAAGTACGGTTACCACTCATCTGGTGCTCAGTAAATATAGTTGTGAATAATAAATAAAGCCAGTCGGACTTGTTCACGGATTAGATTGGGAGAAAGGAGTGTGAGAGAAAAGGAGATATTAAGGATGATTCTAAAGTTTCAAGTTTATGCACTTGTTTGAAAGTAATGCTGTTAGCTGACCCAAGAGTTGTGGCCAGAGGGTTTTGGTGAGAGAAAATAGTGTTTGGTTTAGAGTGGCAGTCGCCAACCGGTGGTCCATGAGGTCCGAAAGGTTGGCGACCTCTGGTTTAGAGGAGTTTCTTTGAGGTGAACAGGTGGAGATGGCAAGTTGGCAGTTAGATGGAAGGGCCTGAAGCTTGTAGTCCAGGACGAGGATAGAGCCATGTTTGTGAATTACTTGTGCTAGGAGATAATTAAAGCTGTGGGTGACACTGACTAGGAACAAGGTAGAACATCAGGAGAGAAGACCTTGGCCTTGAAAGCCTGCATGTGATGGGGATAGGCCTAGAGCCTAAGGAGAAGCAGAAAAATCAGGAGAGCTTGTGAGGGAGAGAGCAGTCAAGGGCAGAGCTTCTGGTAAGATGGAAGGCACAGTTAGCCGTGTTGAGTGCTGAGTTTTTGGAAAGAGGATAGAAAAGTGACTTAAGCTGAGCACTCTGGTTCTCCAGATGGCCTGAATATATTGGCATTTCGTTGGGCCCTTTGAGATCCTGGACAGCTCTGGGACCTGGCCCTGGAGGCCCTCGGCTCTCTCCTGTGGTGGGGGCCTGGCAGGCAGGCCATCTAGACTTTAGGTAGCATCAGCCTGCAGGGGAGGCAGAGGTCAAAGTGTACAGGACCTCTGCCCTGAAGCTGACCCATGGGCTGCTTGGGGAGTCATCTAGTCTCTTGGGCAGAAAAATTGGGACAAGCTCCTTCTTTTTGCTTTTTAAATTTTATTTTTTTTATTGATTAAGGTATTACATATGTGTCCTTATCCCCCCCCATTGCCCCCCTCCTCCACCCCCGGTTCATGCCCTCACCACCCTGGTGTCTGTGTCCATTGGTTATGCTTATATGCATGTATACAAGTCCTTGATTCTTGTTACACTTTCCCTTATAGTGTTTTCCCTTACGGTGGTGGTGCAGGCCAGGTAGGCCCCTTTTTTCTCTCTCTCGTCCACAGAACTCTGAACAAGCGACCTGTGAACTGAACAACCAGGCTACTGCATTGATGCTCTGGCCCCGTGCTTCCCCTCTTGGCATGACATCATAATTATCTGCTTCCCCTGTTTCCTCCACCAGGCAGGGGCTTTCTCAGGGGCAGGAACTTCAGTGCCTTATTGATTTCCTTTTAGCCAGGACCACCCCAGGGCCTGGCCCAGGGTGAGTAGGTGTTTGATCAGATGATGGAAAGAGTGAATACTGATAGACAACTGCTCTTAGCTTTTAGTTTTCTGGATGGGGCTCCTTTCCCTTCTTCCTTTGGGCTTGGGCATACTGTGCCTACCTCCAGAATGGGTGGGCTTCATCTAGCATCCTAGGAAAGAGAGTTGCCACCTGGAAGGTGTGAAGACTCGCTGGGGCTGTCCTGCTGCTTCTCAGGTATGGTGGCTGCTGTGGAGTCACTTCAGAGGGTCCCATTCTGCCAAGACCTACCATGTGGAGTATCCATTTCCTCATGGCTCCAAAGAGGAGCTTCACCTAGAATCTAGACTCTAGATAACATTCTGTACTGGTAAGGGTCCTTTACAGCCATGGCCTGAGGCAGTTAGTAGATAGGGGTGCAGGGTTCCATGTAGAAGGATCCAGAGTCCTGCGTCCAGCTGACAGAATGGCCTTTTCCTGTTTATCGAGGTGGGAGAGAGCCGGATGCTGAGTCAGGCCTGGCAGCTCTCCTCAGTCAGGTGTTTAGGGAGTAGTGACTGAAGAAATTCCAGCCAAGGGCAGATGCTGACCCCTGCCCTTGGTATACCTAGACTGCAGGGTTCACCTAGGGTGTTCCTGTGTGCATCCTGGGAATGGGCTCTGTTCCTCTCCCCCCTGCTAGTTGGCTTTGAAGGCAACTGCTGTACCTTCCTCTTGCTGTGCAACCCTGTGATCCTGGGTCTCCAAGCCTGGATTCTCATTTGTAAAATCGAGGTAGATAGCCTCCGCTTTTGCTGGAAGCTGCTTCTGTTTCTGTTGTAAGGTAGGAAGGGGAGAGGACCTCTCACTTCTGGAGGCTGTGGTAGTCAGTGGGCAGACATCTGGGCAATTGCTGGCCATCCCAGGCACCTGGCCTGCAGCATCAGGTTCCTTTCCCGCCCATGCCCAGGTTCTGTCTGTGTCCTCTTTGGCCACTTCCATCTTTTGCCTTTAGAGCTGTGAAGGCTCTGTTTGAAGCTGATATTCCTGGCTAGGACAGGTGTCCTGGGGTACAGAGCCCCTTTGCCCCTGGTTCCATGTGAAGATGCTCTCACGTGCCTGCCCTACCCTGGGGGAGCCGCCATGAGGGAACCTTTGAGCCTTTGAGTGTAGGGATGGCAGAGGTGCAGGGCCAGGAATTGGCCAGAGGACAGTCACTTCCTTTTGAGGCTTCCCTTCTGCATCTCAGCATTCTCTGGGGGAGAAGGCTAAGTTCCATTTGTGCTCCCTCAGGCCCTTGGCATGTAGTTTCTTTGGAGGGTGATAAAGTGGTTGGCTGACTTGAAGGGTGGGGGTACTGAGAATGGCCCATCTGTTTGCACAGACTGCATGGAGAAGGTGATTGATGAGAGCATTTCTGGGAAGATGTGCACACACCTCCTGACCCCTGGGACCCACTCTTCTGAATCCCCTGGTGGCCTTGGCTTAGAGCTAAGCAGGGTGTGGTGCTCAAGGAGCCCTGCCACGCCCTAGCCGGTTTGGCTCAGTGGATAGAGAATTGGCCTGCGGACTGAAGGGTTTCGGGTTCGATTTCAGGCAAGGGCACATGCCCAGGTTGCTGGCTCCATCCCCATTGTGGGGCATGCAGGAGGCAGTCAATCAATGACTCTCATTGATGTTTCTCTTTCTCTCCTTTCTCTTCCTCGCTGAAATCAATAAAAATAATTTTTTTTAAAAAGATATTGAACTAAAGTTAAAAAAAAAAAAAAAAAGGAGCCCTGCCTCTTCTACTGTTCCAGCTGCCTCATAGCTCCATTGACTTCCCATGGTTCCCACTGGCTGTAGGAACCTTTGTGGGGGACTTCCCATTGTTCCAGATTACACTGGCCCCCAGAGGCCACATCCCCCCAGCTGTGCCTGGTCCTTTTTCCTGCCCCCAGAGTCACCCCACTGACCACTGCATTGGCTTATTTGGTGTAGCTCCCCAAGCTTTGACCCTCTTTGAGTACCTGGGGTCTTCTGCTGCTTCTTAGGTAATCAGCTCTGGAATCTAACCCCAGGGTGTCATTCTTGCTTCTAAGCACTCTGCAAAGCATTTTGAGGCTTCACCAGGACCTGGGTTTGGGGAATAGAGGGAAGAGCCCAAAGTGGTTTATTCCTTGGTGAGCACACAGGCCTGTGGCCCAGACACCAGGAAGCACTAGTTGGTGTGACAGAGTCAAGGGCACTGAGTGTGCGCTGGCCTGGGCCTGCCAGAGTCAGGTGAGGTGGTGGCCCTGGCTCGTGCACAGGCTCAGAGGTAAGAAGGAGGGCTGGGAGCCAGTGTGAGGCTGGGCTCTGCATTTCGTTGCCTTGATTGGATTTGCACTCTTTAGAAGGACCAGGCTTTCCCTTTCCCCACTTTCCTCCAGTGCCCTCTGCAGGACTGGTCAGGGTGTTCAGGTTCCACAGGTGGGTATATTGACAACCCCCAGAGTGAAGGGGCCTGTCTGGGTTAATATTCACTTACCTCTGCCAGACAGTCAGGTTTTAAAAAGAACCTGCATATTTATCATGAGTTGTAATATTTTTTGTTGCAAAATATATTTACATGCATTTTTATGTGAACAATTTCTATTATAGTTTACATCAGTTAACTCACAGTTAAAATTACCTTATAAAGGGAAAACTTAAGAAACTTGCACTAAAAGCATGTTTCATGTCCAGAAATCTGTGCCATTTCCTTCTGTGTGTGTGTGTGTGTGTGTGTGTGTGTGTGTTATTTGTTTGTTTGTTTTTTGTTTTGTTTGTTTTTTCTGTCATGGTGGTTTTCTTGGAAATACCTTCATTTGGGGGTTTCAATTTTTGGTATGTTCTCCTATCCCTTCCTGGTAAGATCACTTAGTGTCTGTCATTGCACCGACATCTCACAGCAGCCCATGAAGAAGGTGCCAGGAGTGCTGGTCCCATTTTGCAGATGAGGAAAGAGGCTCAGAGATGGTGCTTCGCTCATGACTCTTTTCATATGTCTTCCTTGCCTGATGGACACTTTGGAAAGTGCCCTCAATTGAGGGCAGGGGACCCTAGGACATGGGTTCCTGATCAAGAAACTGGGATCTAAAACTTAGGGTCTTGGATGTGATTCTGGACACCCTCGCCCACTCCCAGAGCCCACCATGGTCAGGGTGAAGCCATGTTTCTGCAATGAGCATGGGCTGGCTTTCTTGGGCCATGCTCATTGAGGAGCCCTAAAAATCTTGGTGTCCCACTTTTGCCACCCCTTTCTCTTCCTTGGGATTCTTGTCTGGGGACTCTGCCTGGTCAACAGGAATGCTGCCCCAGCACAGCCCTGCAGTGGCTTCCAGAAGCCCTGGGCAGGAGCAGGGCTGGTGGGGCCCTCGTGGGTTGGCCTAATGTCTGGGAGTGGGTTGGGAGCAGGATCCCAAGACAGGAAGTAGCCCTACCTTCAGAGGGGCTGAGCACAGGCAGGTCCTCTGTGCTCATTGTCCTCTACCCTTCCCAGGCTCCAGACTGGCTGCCTGCCAGTTAGCTTGTCCCTTCACAGCACCCTCTCCTCCCCCACCCAGGACAGCGGGTACTGTTTGAGGGGTGGAGGCCTGCTCTCCTGTGGAGGCAAGTTCTAAGCTGGTCCTGAGTAGCATTGCCTTTTGTTGCTATCTAGTGGTACAGCTCCCAGAGTGCTTGGGGTCAGTTCTGTGGCTCAGATGAGGAACCTGAGGCTCTTAAAGAGAAAGTGACTGCCATTGCTTATATATGCAGAAGATATTTGCTCTTCAGGTCTGCATGCCCTGGGCACTGGGCTTTGAGTAACTGCTGGCCTATAGTCTTTGTGGTCTCAGGCAAGGAGCCTGTTCCTGGGCCAAGAGAGGAAAGAAGGGAGCATCTCCCTATTTGATCATCAAGCAAATTCAGTGCTTAGAGCCCCTACCGCCAGGCTGTGAGCCACTTCCTTCTGCATAAAGACCACAACAGAAAACAATCCAAGGTTGGGGCAGTCAGGGTAGATTAAGGCTGACTATCCCATGTGGCTCTTGGTGTAGCAGTCTGTCTGCATGTGAAGGGTTTTGGCAGGCCCATCCCACTACAACCTTCCCTTTATCCATGGCTTACCAGAGAGGAGAGCCGACGTGTCTAAGGCCCAAGCTATGAGCTTGGCTTGAAACTTGGTCTTTGTGATTTCAGATCTGTTAGCCTCCCATTCTGGCACCCCAGCCTATGAGAGGCGGTGGTATGCACATGCCTCAGACTGTTGGTGCGTGTGCAGGTGGGGTGCTGTGGCTGCCGCAGGCTCAGGAAGCAGCTTCTGGCCTGGGCCACGTCTGAATGCACTGATCTGAACTTAGAGCCCTTGTTCTGACAGAGATACCGGTCTCCCTCCCATTTCCAGCCTAGCAGGGACATCTGCGTGTCTTTGGCTTTTCTTTTCCCTTGTGTTTCCCTGAGCCTGTTCTCCTTTGGTTCTGAGTGGGTATGAATGCTGGGTTATGGGTCTCTGGGAACAGGGTGCTGCTGCTCTCCTGCTCCTCTAAGCAGTTCCCCTCCTGACCCCTGTTAGGGTCTCTCTTCCTATCCTTCCTGTCCCACTGCAGGTGTGACCCAGACTGACTGTGGTCCGAGCCCCCAGCCCCCCCTAAGTAGTGCCAAGGCTGTGTCCGACCCAGGGAGTCTCCTCTAATGATGATAGTCCCTGGTAGAACCAGACCTGGTTCTCTCAAGAAAGGGGACCCAGCTCTGTTTGTTCTGGGAGGCAGAAGGAAGGGAGACACGAGATCGCACAGGATGTGCCTTTGAAGAACCTAGAAGGGTGCCTCACTCTAGTGTTGTGTCCTTTCAGCCTGCTGTTGGCTTGATGGCCTTGGAGGGCATCAGGCTGGCACTTCCTTATGAGGGAAGTACGAGGGACCAGATGTGCCAACAGGAGCTTGGGAGACTTGGACGCCTGGCCTGGAGCTGCTCTGTGCCTACCTGTCTTGGGTGAGAGCCTGTTCTGCCTCCAGTCTGGTCTCAATGGAAGCGAGCCCAGGAGCACAGGGCATGGCTGGGGTTCACTCAGGGCTACCGTCCGTCAGTGTGTTGTGCACATGTGCATGCGTATGGGGTGGCTGCGTGTAGCCCAGCAGTAGGCTTCGTACTGACCTCCCAGCTGTCACGCTGTGACTACTTCTACGTACTGAAGGGAGAGGCTGAGAGGAAGGGCCCAGGTATGCACCACAAAGGCCTTGTCCTACATGCATTTGTGTGTGTGAGGTTGTGTGCCTCTGTCAGAGATGTGGGAGGATGACAGCAGCTTTGCACCGGAAAAGCATGCTGGTTTCTATTTCAAAGGGCAGAATTTGTGGTGGTTCTGCAGTTTCTCATCTGGGCATTTCCCCTGTTCAGCTCCTCCTTCCATCCCTGGAAACTCTCTCTTTCTGGGCTGGGTCTTTGTGACTCAGTTTTCCCCCTTCCTGTTTCTACCTGAGTATGACTCCTAATTAAAAAAAACAACCCACCCCCATTGCCTCTCCCCCCACCTGTGTGACTGTCTTTTTCATTTGTTCACTTGGTCATTGAGCAAGCACTGCCTGGCCTACAGGGAGATGAGGCGTGTGTATGCATAGTGCCATTGGAGGTCAAGGGTATGGCCACTGCATGAAGGCGTTTCCAAGTTGGGTCTTGGTAGAATTGGAGTCTGGGAGGTAGACAGTCCCAGGCTAGGAACCAAGATGAAATGGGGGACAGGAAGGTGCTGGCTGTTCTTGCCATTGGCCCAGCTTATTTTGGATGGAGTAGAGAAGATGGGAGGACAGAAGCTGGGGGTAGTAAATCATTGAGCCCCATCATGAAGGGCCTTAAAGGCCAGAAAAGAAGCATGTTCTCCTTAGGGAGCAACCTGGGGAGGGAACAGAGAACAATGTTCTGTAAAGATTCTGAAGACTCAGGAAGGATGGCTCATTGGTGAGAACTGGGGGCAGGGCAGCCAACAGGAAAGTCAGGGCTTTCAGCTTTAGAACCAGGCCCGAGGGCTTGCTGAAGACATGGGGCGGGCCGGTAGAACCAGTAATGTGTGGAGGGGGAGCTGGGGTTGGGGTCAGAAGCCTTGCCATACTGTTCAAGGTGGGATGGATGTATCCCAGCTGTGGCTAGAGGGACAGGGAAAGAGCCTGGGGATTTGGCCGCTTGGGACATTCCAGCCGGGTGGTGTGCAGTTTGGGCTGGGAGGGCTCCTGGGGCGGAGGCCAGCCAGGCAGCCTGTTGGCACTGCTCCTGGCCCCACATCTTCCAGGCCTGTCTGGGCTGAGCGCATTTGGAGAGAGGGGCTCTAAGGGAGTCCTCAGAGAGGGTTGTCTCTGATGGCTAAGCCAAGCTTCTTTCATTTGACCTGATCCTCCCTAAGTCCCTTTATCTGGCCTGGTAAGTCTGCTTTCTGTCTAGGATCCCAGCTAACACCTGGGGCGAGTGTGGCTGGGCAGCCTTCTCCAGGCCTGGGTTCAGAACATGTGTGCCTGAGCCAACTTTGGTGAAGGAGTGGGCACTGGATGATCTCCTGCCCTGCTGCCTACAGGGCTGGGTACTTTGGCTCTCAGGACTTTTGATCTTATCATCATCCTCATGATGCCGTTATTGGTTACTGTGTTCCCAACGGAGCAGCAGTGGGGTCAGAGCAGTTGTCACTCTGCTGAGGTCACACAGCTAATATGACCTGAGCTGGGTTCCAGCCAAGAGCCCATGAATGGTTTTCTACCACCCTGCCTTCTAGAGAAGCATAGTCTAGCCTTTCTTTATACATGGTGAAACCGAAACTGAAAGTCAAACGAGTCACTCAGCATCATCTCTGGAGTTATCGGCCGAGGCAGGTGTCTGCCATTCAGGCCTGTGCTCCCCATCTGTGTTAGGGTAGGGGGCGTGCGCAGGTCTGATAGCCAGGATAGGAAACACCCCATGGACAGCTGCTGCTTTGGGGGACAAGGCCTCTTGCTGACACTTGCTTGTGGGTGACTTCAGAGGGTCAGCCATTTCAGGGCTGCACCAGTTCTTTGGGCCTGATCCTGCCCAGCCCCGCCCTCCCCAAGGGACTGTGCAATTTGGTTTGTGTACTTTGTGTAAGGAAATGGTCCTCACAGAACAGCCTGTTTCTCTTTCTAGGTTCCAGCTTTTTTTCAGGTCAGAGTAACCTGCTGTATTCTCAGCAAGGGAAAGGTACACAAGACTGAGCTCCCTCTCCCCAGACAGCTCGCTCAGACCTCTCGGGTTTGAACAGAGGTATGCTTAGGTGCACCTCAGCTCTCTCTTGTCACCCAGCTGTCTGCCCTCCAGGAGGGGAGTCTCTCTGTGGTCCCTCCCTGAGGGAGAGTGTGGTATTAAGTGAGGAAACCAGGTTGCCCTTGTTTCAGTGCTGTCTCAGGGACCCCAGCCTGACCTTGACCTCTTCTCTACCTTCCTAGTTGACATTCGAGAAATCAAGGAGATCCGCCCAGGGAAGACTTCACGGGACTTTGATCGCTATCAAGAGGACCCTGCTTTCCGACCAGACCAGTCACATTGCTTTGTCATCCTGTATGGGATGGAGTTCCGCCTGAAGACCCTGAGTCTGCAAGGTGGGAATCGAGGGGCTGGTGGAGGCAGGGGAATAGTTAAGGGGAATGTCCCCTGGTCTCTGGCTCCGTGGGTGGTGTGTGTCCTCACAGTTCAGCTGTTCACCCCTCACTCACAGCTACATCTGAGGATGAAGTGAACATGTGGATCAAGGGCTTGACTTGGCTGATGGAGGACACATTGCAAGCAGCCACACCCCTGCAGATTGAGAGGTAAGAACAACCCCTGACCCTATGGTTAGAGTTGGGGGGTGTTGGGATCTAGGGAGCAGGGCAGGGACAACATGCTGATCTCCCTGGGCCTGGGCCTGGCCCTGGCTGGAAAAGTGGCCCTCACTGCAGGCTTTTCCCTCCAGGTGGCTGCGGAAGCAGTTCTACTCGGTGGATCGGAATCGTGAGGATCGGTAGGTTCTAAGCTGTGGCTCTAGCCCAGCAGGGTGAGCTGGGGCACCCATAACAGTAACCATGCCTCAGGGTAGCTGCCTGAAGAACCAACGGACTCAGGGGACCTATTTCTGAGGGACTTGGGGTAACAGGTGGTTCTGGCACAAGTAGCTTCCTGCAGAAAGCCCTCTGGTGGCCATGGTGCAAGCTGGCAAGAGAGGCCAGGGACAAGAAGCCATGTGCCCTGCCACTTTATTCAGAGACAGGAAGTGCAGAACTTGCTCTGGGCGCCTGGAAAGAGGCCAGGTAGCTTGTAATGTGTGCAGGGGGTGCTTTGAAGCTGTAGTGTGATAGCCAGAGGGGCCAAGGAGAGATGGGGGACAAAGACCAGGTCATGACTTTCTGTGAGAGAGACAGGAAGCCAGGGAGGGTTTGGAAGAGAGACACTACCTGACTTCACTTACACAGGCTTGCTGGCTGCTAGTGGAGAGTCCAGGGCAGCAACTCCAGCACTGTGGGTGAAAGATGGGGGGAGGGCTTGGGTCAGGGCGGAGGTGGGTGTGAGAAAAAGAGAGTCGAGGGTGACAGCTTTTTGGCCTGAGAATCTGGAAAGGCAGAGCTGCCCTTGACAGATGGGAAGCCTGGGAGGAGCAATCTGGGGGCTTACCAGTTCATTTGGGGTGTGTTAAAATTTCATGATGCCCTTAGATGTTCAGGTAGAGACATTAGTAGGTAAGTGGGCAGATGGAGTGTAAGGAAGAAGTTGGGGTGGAGATGTTAACCTGTGGAGCATTTAGATGATAGGAAGGCCATGAGGCTAGAATCACCTGGGGATAAGTGTAACAAGAAAAGGGAAAAGGGCCAGTGGCTGATCCGGGCTGCTTGGATGTTGGGGATTGGAGAGGTAAGGAGGAACTTGCCAAGCGATGTAGCAGCTCGTGAGGTAAGGGGGGGGGGGGCGGGGGGAGGCACTGTTCTGGAAGCCCAGGGAGAGGGAGCAGTCAGCTGTGCCAGGCCTCCAGGTGTGGTGAAGATGGAGAGGTGCCCCTTGGACTTCATAGCACAGAGGTTGTGGTGACCTTGAGACAGGCAGTGGAGAGGGTTCAGGGAATGGATGGCTCCTTCAAGGCATTGCTGTGAAGGGGAGCAGACAAGGGGGTGGGCAGTAGCTAGAGAGGTACACAGGGGCAAGACAGGTTTTGGGTGAGAGAGAGAACAGCCTGTTTGCAATGCTGATGGCAGAGTCCACGGAGCGAATGTGGAGTGATGCAGCAAGTTTCTTACCTGCGAAGTGACGGCCTACCTCCTGCTGACAGGGTCAGACAGCTGGCATCTGGACAGAGCCAGTGCTTCTGAACAGCACTTGCTGGTAGCAGGCCGACCCCTCATACAGAGCAGGATCCGCTCGGGAGTTTGGGTGCTGACTGCCAGGCTCTTGAGCAGGAAGAGGAGTGGTTCCCATCCTCCCCTCCCTGATACCACCTCCCAGGAGAGAAAGCCTTTCCCCCATCTTCTCCATCCTGTTGCTAGGCCCAGCAGTGTCCTCTAGCCCAGCCGTGGGCAAACTACGGCCCGCGGGCCGGATCCACCCCATTTGAAATGAATAAAACAAAACAAAAAGACCGTACCCTTTTATGTAATGATGTTTACTTTGAATTTATATTAGTTCACACAAACACTCCATCCATGCTTTTGTTCCGGCCCTCCGGTCCAGTTTAAGAACCCATTGTGGCCCTCGAGTCAAAAAGTTTGCCCACCCCTGCTCTAGCCCCACATTCTGGCAGGGCACCCCTGGAGGGCAGGGAATGCTTCCCATCAGGCCTAGGAGGGTGCCAAGTCACCGGCAGTGGTATTTGACTGAGTGACCTCACTTTGTCCCCCCAGTGCCTGTGCGGAGGCCCAAACTCCCAGCATCCCTGGGGTGGTAGTGGAGGCACTGCTGAACTCCCCTCAGAGGCAATGGTGGGTGGGCCCTGCATGAGCTGGACCTGCAGCATCTGGCTGCTCTCCTCTGTCCAGATGGGAGCCAGAGAGCTGGGTGCCAGAGGTTCGGGCTGGATCAGGGCTGGTGGGAGGAGGCCTCACTTTACTGAGACTGGTCACTCCTTCCTTGCCAGAACCCTGGGCTTTTCTTTACTCAGATGAGGAACCAAACAGAGAAAGGGCTCTGATCCAGCCTCATCCTCAGGACTTCAAGTCTCAGAGTAGTGCTGTTTACCTGTCTAGTCCCAGGTGGACTCAGCCTACAGGTCAGAGGTCATGAGAGGTTGGGTGAGGCCACTGGAGATGTTCATGTTTCTTCAGTATATCAGCCAAGGACCTGAAGAATATGCTGTCCCAGGTCAACTACCGGGTCCCCAACATGCGCTCCCTCCGAGAGCGTCTGACGGTAAGGGCCTCCTGATCTATCTGCGGTAGGTGAGCGGGGAGGCCGGGAGCCCATGGCCGGTGGGGCTGACCAGAATCCTGCCATATACCTTGCAGGACCTGGAGCTGCGCAGCAGCGATATCACCTATGGGCAGTTTGCTCAGGTGTACCGCAGCCTCATGTACAGCGACCAGAAGACGGTGCATGAAGCTACCTGCCCTCCCACGGCCCTTGCCCCTGCTCTCCTGCCCCAGCCCTGCTTGCGTCAGCCCTGCTGCCCTGCTTGGGGGCTTTTGGGTGCCATTTCTCCAGCTCTTCTCCTCCTGAGGCCTACCCCCATCTGTCACCCCAGCCTTTCTTTCTGAGAGCCCCTTTCCCACATGGCCTCCCAGGGCTCCCGCTCTGACCAGGTTCTGTCTCCTGCAGATGGACCTCCCCTTCTTGGAAGCCTGCGCCCCAAGGTTTGGTTTGAAATGGGGAGGTGGGGTTCCTTATGCAAACGGAAGGTAATGGGAGGGGGTGAGCCCATATTGGATCATTCTTGGCAAATGTGCTGGCTGGGAGCTGGGCTCTGCCTTCCAAGGGGCCCCTTATTGTCTGTGGACCATGTGAGCCAGCTGGCCGCCAGGCATTTCCCTTCTCTCCTGCAGGGCAGGGGAGCGGCCAGAGCTCTGCCGAATGTCCCTTCCGGAGTTCCAGCAGTTCCTCCTCGAGTACCAGGCGGTATGCTGGGCTGGGCTAGGACTGGGCCAGGGTTCCCGGCTGAGGGCGGCTGGGCTCATCACTGACTGGAGCCTCTCATGTGCCCCCACCCTGCCCACCCCCATCAGGAGCTGTGGGCTGTCGACCGACTCCAGGTGCAGGAGTTCATGCTCGACTTCCTCCGAGACCCCTTGAGAGAGATTGAGGAGCCATACTTCTCCCTGGATGAGGTGAGGCCTGCTTTTCACCCCTCTGTCAGAGAGATGGGTCAGGCTGACCAGGACCCCACCAGGTTTCCAGGAGCTGATCTGCCTTAGGGGTGCCACCTTGCCCACCCCACTTAAGAATGAGCACCCTCTCTCCTTCCCCTGCCAGTGGGCTAGGCCTGGGGCTCAGTTTCTCTTCCCTTCCTCTCCCCATGTGTTCCTGGACAGTTTGTCACCTTCCTGTTCTCTAAGGAGAACAGTGTGTGGAACTCGCAGCTGGATGTGGTGTGCCCGGACACCATGAACAACCCTCTCTCCCACTACTGGATCTCCTCCTCGCACAACACGTGAGCGGCACCCTTGGCCCCACCCAGCCTGACCTGGGGAGGGAGGGACTCACCTAAACACCCTGCCTTTCCTTCCCCATCTAGGTACCTGACCGGGGACCAGTTCTCCAGCGAGTCCTCCCTGGAAGCCTATGCTCGCTGCCTGCGCATGGGCTGCCGCTGTATTGAGTGTGCGTTGGGGCCAGGGCTGGGGGAGGAGGATGGGAGGCCTGTCCACTTGACCGTACTCATGTTCCCCAGTGGACTGCTGGGACGGCCCAGACGGGATGCCAGTCATTTACCATGGACACACCCTTACGACCAAGATCAAGTTCTCAGACGTCCTGCACACCATCAAGGAGCATGCCTTCGTGGCCTCAGAGTGAGTGTGGGTAGGGACCCTGGCTCGGCTGGGCTCCAGCTCTCTCCTATGGCAAAAGGTAGAGGGCCCCCTCAGAGGTCCTGTCCCCATTCCACCTGCCTTTCATCTTCATCCTTCCTCTCCTGCTGCTTGCGCGAGCCATTGCTTCCCACAGAACTCCCTGTTTCCTGCATCCTTGTTTCCCCTTTTGTGGGTCCTTCTCCTTAGGTTGTGGAACACAGTCAAGCTCTTCCCGTCCTTAAAAAAAAATACTTAACCCTGACCATTGTCCTGCCAGCTCTTCCCTTCACAGCCCAGAAAATTATTTTGTCCCATGTCCCATTCTACAACTCCTATTCACCCTCACCTGTGGTCACTGTGGGACAGGCTCTGGGAGGAGATCAGCAGTGACCAGGGCACTGGTCTCTGCTGCCTCATTGAAGGGATCACCAGGGCTGCCCAGTAGCTGAATTTGGAGGCTGCTTCTCCTCTTACCTGACCTCTTTGGTGTGGGATCTCTCTCCTGCTGGGGCAGCCTCCACCGTGGAACCAACTCATGGGACTGCAGCAGATCTGAGCCCCCAAGGTGCCCCTTGAGCACCCCTCCACCCTTCCAGTGGCCAGAACCCGCCTCCTCTCTGGGATAGCTCCCTGTAGATGGGACCCCAGGCCCTTGGCTCCTAACACCTCACTGTGAGGGCTGTTTGGACTGAGATTTGACCCTGCAGAACCGTAGGGTCTGTGTTAGAACGAAGTAGTGGGGATACCACTTCTGGAAGAGTCCGAAGCGGAGCCGTGACAGGGTGGTCCCCTACCCTGCAGGTACCCGGTCATCCTGTCCATCGAGGACCACTGCAGCATTGCTCAGCAGAGGAACATGGCCCAGCACTTCAAGAAGGTGCTCGGGGACACACTCCTCACCAAGCCCGTGGACATTGCTGCCGACGGGCTCCCCTCCCCCAACCAGCTCAAGAGGAAGATCCTTATCAAGGTAGGGAGATGGGCTGGGGGCCTCCTGCTCAGGACCTCTCCATGGTCATTGGTCTGGCTGCTGGTCTGGGGCTTCGGTGAGGCAGTGTGGCTCTGGGACTCTGGCTGGCACTGCCATATCCTGGCCTGCTATCCACAGCACAAGAAGCTGGCTGAGGGCAGTGCCTATGAGGAGGTGCCTTCATCTGTGATGTACTCTGAGAACGACATCAGCAACTCCATCAAGAATGGCATCCTTTACCTGGAAGACCCCGTGAACCATGTGAGGGCAGAACTGGCTGGGCCAGACTGGGCAGGGTGGGACAGGTGGTGGGAGCACCCTGTCACGGCCCCACGTCCGTCTCTTCCAGGAGTGGTATCCCCACTACTTTGTTCTGACCAGCAGCAAGATCTACTACTCTGAGGAGACCAGCAGTGACCAGGGCAATGAGGATGAGGAAGAGCCCAAGGAGGTGAGGGGCCAGCCCAGGGCTGGGGGCTGGGCTGGGCTCAGAGTCACTGAGTGTCTTTGCTATTGTCCTCCCCCGTGCAGGCCAGTGGCAGCACCGAGCTGCACTCCAATGAGAAGTGGTTCCATGGGAAGCTTGGGGCAGGACGGGACGGGAGGCACATTGCCGAGCGCCTGCTGACTGAGTACTGCATTGAGACCGGGGCCCCTGATGGCTCCTTCCTAGTGCGCGAGAGCGAGACCTTCGTTGGCGACTACACCCTCTCTTTCTGGTAACCCATTCCCTATGCTTGTGCACATGGGTGCAGCACCACCCTGAGGTAGCTGTGATCCATTTTCTTTCCTTCCAGGCTTTCAGGGGAAACATTTAATCTCACCCACAAGCTTACATACACTTACCCAGTTAGCGGCCTCCCTCCTGCAGGGCTGCCCTGTCCCCCTCTGAGATTTTGTGCCTGTGTGGGACTCGGGCCTGTGCTCACTGCTTCCCCTCTTCCCTCAGGCGGAACGGGAAGGTCCAACACTGCCGGATCCACTCCCGGCAGGATGCTGGGACCCCCAAGTTCTTCTTGACAGACAACCTTGTATTTGACTCACTCTATGACCTCATCACGCACTACCAGCAGGTGCCCCTGCGCTGCAATGAATTTGAGATGCGCCTCTCGGAGCCTGTCCCCCAGACCAATGCCCACGAAAGCAAAGAGTGAGGGCGGGGATGGGGGCGGGTGGGGACCTGAGTGGTGATGGAGGGAAAGGTCCTGACTCAGGCTTGTCCTCAGATGGTACCACGCGAGCCTGACCAGAGCGCAGGCTGAGCACATGCTGATGCGCGTCCCCCGTGACGGGGCCTTCCTGGTGCGGAAACGGAATGAGCCCAACTCCTACGCCATCTCCTTCCGGTGAGGCGTGTGGCCTGGGATGCTGGAGGTGGTGCTGGCCTGCAGCTGGTCCCCTGTGTGACTGTTCTGTCCTTGTCAAGGGCTGAAGGCAAGATCAAGCATTGCCGCGTCCAGCAGGAGGGCCAGACGGTGATGCTGGGCAACTCGGAGTTTGACAGCCTTGTCGACCTCATCAGTTACTACGAGAAGCATCCACTGTATCGAAAGATGAAGCTGCGCTATCCCATCAATGAGGAGGCACTGGAGAAGATAGGCACAGCTGTGAGGACTGGTTGAGGGGTGCAGCAGGCAGGGGAGAGACCAGCATGACCCTCCCGGGCTCGTTGCTGGGAGGCCCAGAATCTACCAGTTGGGATAATCCAGATGTGTGGAGTGGGACTGGGCACAAGTTAGGCAGATGAGGTGGGGGACAGCCATTCAAGCAGTGGTCCCTGTGGGCCAAGGTGTGGGTGAAGGGGTCCTGGAATCCACACGTGGAGAGGATGGGCCCGAGGATGGGGGCTTATCCAGACGGGTGTGGACTAGAGTGTTCCTAGGGCAGGAGAGCGTAGGCTACAGAAGTGGATCGTGTAGAACAGAGCTCCGGTGGGGGGGGGGCGGGGGCGGGAGGCTGGTGAAAAGGCAGGACAGTGAGGGTTCTGGACCAGGGTCTCGATAAAAGGAAGGAATCTGGGACGGAAGAGCCACTTGAGACTCCTGTCATCAGTGACGCAGATGGCATGGCCAGGGAGAAGACTGCCATCCACTCGAGCTGGGGTGGTGGAAAGGAGTGTGCTGGGGGCCAGGATCAGCGGAGTGAGTGAGTGAACTGCCGAACAGAGCTCCGCTGCAGTGAGCTTGCTAATGGGGTGGGTCTCAAGCTAAGAATGTGGAGAGAGGAAGGGGTGAGGCCATGCCCACTGAGGTATGAAGACCAGGCACCAGTGAAGAGGGCAGACTTAGTGACCAGCTGCCCTAGGAAAGGGGCATGTGGCAGCCAGCACCCCTTTCGTCTCTGGGTGTTAACATGTCCCCATTCTGTCCCCTTTCTAGGAGCCTGACTATGGGGCCTTGTATGAGGGACGCAACCCTGGCTTTTATGTGGAGGCAAACCCTATGCCGACTTTTAAGGTACAGCCTCGGGCCTGTGGCCACAGGAAGCTGGGGAGAGTCCCCAACTGCTTAGGGCTTACATTTCTCTGCTCAGGGCCCATCTGTGGTCTTTGTGGAGAAGTGGTATTTGTGGTTTTCTGAGGCCTGAGAGGTTATGAGAAATGTGTGGTTGGTGTGTGGCCGCAGCTCTCTCAGGGCCAACCCCTCCCAGCCCCTGTCCCTGGGGGTCGGCACTGACCCTGTAGACTGTTCCCCGGGGTAACCCTGGTTTCCTCCTTGGCAGCAGTGGGGGGAAGGGTAGCACACTTGTCAGAAAACTTTGTTTTTGCTACTCACTCCCTCACCTCGTGGTGATCTTTCAGACAGGATCTTCCCTTCCCCACCCCCACCCCCTTTTCCTCAGCAGCCAGGGAGCCTGGGAGAAGGTTCCTTTTTATTTTCAGATGAGGAATGATGGGGTCCCAGGGGCCCAGGCAGGGGCCTGCAAGGTTTCACCTGGACCCCGAGGAGCTTCCCTGGTAGAGGTGTGGCTCTGTCCCCAGTGACATCTGTCCTGGAGTCTCCTGCAGGGCAGTGTTGAGGACTGTAACTAGGCGGGCTGCTGCCTGAGCCCCAGCTGGGAAGTCCAGGCGCTAGTGTGTGCACGTGAGGCTGCAGTCGGAGAGTGGTGGACAGGGACTGTGCTCTCACCACTGCTTCTCTCCGTGCAGTGTGCAGTCAAAGCCCTCTTTGACTACAAGGCCCAGAGAGACGACGAGCTGACTTTCACCAAGAGCGCCATCATCCAGAATGTGGAGAAGCAGGACGGAGGCTGGTGAGCTGGGTCCCTGGGCTGGAGAGCCCTACAAGTGCCTGTCTGTCCCACGTGTGTCTCCGCAGTGCCTGCCGTGGCTTAGGTGTGGGGTCCCTGACAAAGGATGACCCCCCTCGTGGGGGTTTGGGGTGATTGCTGGGGGTCAGCAGCCTGTGGCTTCCACAGGTGGCGGGGAGACTATGGTGGGAAGAAGCAACTCTGGTTCCCGTCAAACTACGTGGAGGAGATGGTCAGCCCAGCAGTCCTGGAGCCTGAGAGGGAGGTGAGGCTAGAACTGCTGGCAGAACAGGAGTCCCACCACCAGCTCCCCTGTGCACATACTCATCACACAGGTGTGCCTGTGCATGCACAGCCACCCCACATGTGTGGTCATCACAGCTGTGATGTCCATGGTCTCCAACATATACATGCCACGTCTGTTTAATCATGTGCACACTTATAAGATGTATTTGTCGTATGCAACAGACATCCCCTCACACGCATGTATACAGGAGGCCTGCTGACGAACCTGTGGGCTTTGCTTCCCACAGCACTTGGACGAGAACAGCCCCCTGGGGGACTTGCTGCGGGGAGTCTTGGATGTTCCAGCTTGTCAGATTGGTGAGCCCCATCCTCTTCTCTCACCCACTGTTCCTCAGTGTCAGGCTCTCTCCATGCTCCAAGTGGGTAGGGGGGCCGGTGGTGGACCCAAAGGCTGCCCTCACTCTGAGTTCTTCCCATCCTTAGACATCCCCTTGACAACACCCAGGCTCCTTTTTGCATGCTCACCCTGGGCCAGGCACAGCAGCTGATGCTGACATCCACAGTCCCAGTGGGTTGAGTCACAGGGTTTGACAGATGGTTGGGGCGGGTCCCAGGGTCCAGATTTGAGGCCTGTATCAGACAGACCAGGTTCAAGCCCTGGCCTCCCCACTCCTGGCAGTGCAAACAGGCCTGGCAGAGTAGCGCTGCCTCCCTCCAAGTGTTGGGAGGAAGAAAGGTGATGAGAAAACTTGAGGAAGGCACCGAAAGTGTCTGACCAAGCTCTTCTCTTTGCTCCCCCAGCCATCCGTCCTGAGGGCAAGAACAATCGGCCATTCGTCTTCTCCATCAGTATGGCATCGGTGGCGCAGTGGTCCCTGGATGTTGCTGCCGACTCCCAGGAGGAGCTGCAGGACTGGGTGAAAAAGATCCGTGAAGTGGCCCAGACCGCAGATGCCAGGGTGAGTGCCTGCCGGAGTCTGCGGGGTGCTGGGGGGGCAGCATGTGAGCCTCTAGGCAAGGATATGGAGGAAACCCACATGAGCTAGCGATGTGGCCTGTTAGGGTGTGTTGAGATACGTGAGGCCATCCAGGTGGGTCTTCTCAGTGGGGCAGTTGGATACACAGGGCAGAGGTTAGAGGAGAAGTCTTGGGCTGGAAGCAGGTGTGGGTGCTCAGGAGGAAGAGGAGCCTGGGAAGAACAGGGCTGTGGATTTACGCACAGGCACGGTAAGGATCTGAAAGTACCCGTTGGGTTTGGCAGCAGAAAATGGCCTTGGTGACACTAACAAGAGCCATGTCAGTGTCAGGGCTGGTACTGGATGGCAGTGGCCAGGCTCTCTAGGATCTGGCTATAGAAGAGAGCAGAGGGCTGAGATTTGGGTGGGCATTAATGCCAACAGCTCAGGAGCCAGCGGGATGAAGCCCGAGCTTGGCTGGAAGATCAGCCTTCTGGGGGAACGGAGAAAAGGAAGTACTCGCAAGGATAAAGGAGTTACTACTTGGTGACCATTTGCCCTAGTCATTTAGGGTGGAGTAGAGTGGCCTCAAAACAGATTTGTGAGCTGAACATAGTGGGGACGGGTCTGAGGATTGTGCCAAAAGTGTAGCCTGGGATAAGGTACTGGCAGGTGGTTAGAGGGATGGATCCCAGGGTCTAGGCTGAAAGGGGAAGAAAGAGGCTATGAGTAAATGAGCCCCTGGTGGAAGTGGACCTCCAGGGGTAAGAGGACAGGATGGGGGCTCTCAGGAGTGGGCTTCTGTCGCCAAAATGTGGCTGTGGCAGTAGATGTTGCGTTGGACTGGGGGAGCTGAGGCAATAAGGCTCAGGGTGGTGGAAGGATGGTCCTTGGGGTACAGAAGACCAAGCCCTAGAGGCCCAAGTTCCCAGTGAAGTCACAGGGAACCAGGAGGTGATGACCCTTTGGCCTGAGAAAAGCTAGGTAACAGATGGTGACAAAGCATCCTTAGGTAGTGCAGCCAACCCGGACCCCACCCTCTCCTCAAGCAGAGAGGAGGAAGGACAGTTCTGGGTTGAGGCCGAAATAGAGGGCTCTGTGTGTGGTCCAGTGGGGTCTGGAAGGCGCAGGGGACCTACCGTGTGGACTGCCCAAGGCTGGCAGGGGCTGCTTTCTTCTCGGTGGGGCTCTGCCTGGGGCTACAGCGCCCTTGTGTGTGCCACCAGCTCACTGAAGGGAAGATGATGGAGCGGAGGAAGAAGATCGCCCTTGAACTCTCCGAGCTTGTCGTCTACTGCCGGCCTGTTCCCTTCGACGAAGAGAGTAAGGGCCGAGGCGCAGCGGGGTGCTCTCCACGGGGGGTGCAGGAGGCGTGTTTAGTCCCTTTATGCAGGGATTGGGTGCTGGCCCCCCAGCTATGCCTGGGTGGGCGGGCTCTGTAAGTGTCCTCCCTGTTTGGCCCAGAGATTGGCACAGAACGTGCCTGCTACCGGGACATGTCGTCCTTCCCGGAAACCAAGGCGGAGAAGTATGTGAACAAGGCCAAAGGCAAGAAGTTCCTGCAGTACAACCGGCTGCAGCTCTCCCGCATCTACCCCAAAGGCCAGCGGCTAGACTCCTCCAATTATGACCCCTTGCCCATGTGGATCTGTGGCAGTCAGCTGGTGGCCCTCAACTTCCAGACCCCAGGTGAGGAGGTGCTGTGGGGTGGGGAGGAGCACCCCGGGCAGTGGGGCTGGAGGTCACTCACCTGGCTCTTGCAGACAAGCCCATGCAGATGAACCAGGCCCTCTTCATGACCGGCGGGCACTGCGGCTACGTGCTGCAGCCCAGCACCATGCGGGACGAAGCCTTCGACCCCTTTGACAAGAGCAGCCTCCGAGGGCTGGAGCCACGCGCCATCTGCATCGAGGTGGGCTTCTGAGTGGGAACGGGGCTGCTCCACTGGGCTCGTTTCAGGAGCCAAAGATGGGATGCTGGTTAACAAGACTGGGGACGGGCACTGCTCTGTTGTTGAGCTTGAGGAAGACATAACTGTCCTCTGAGGTGGAAAGGGAGGTAGCAGTCTCCGCAGCAGGGCTGGCTCTTGACTAAGGAGTCAGGCTGCTCCTGAAGCCAAGCCAAGGGTAACCACTGTCTGGAAGGAGAAGGGCAGGAAGCTAGTGCCAGTGGTGAACCAGGGGCGCGGTGCTCAGGAGAGCGACTCGCCCCAGGCCCAGGCTCAGGCTCGCATGCTTTTGTAGCAGCTCTTGAACAACCCTGTTGCCCTGCTGATGTGGGGTTCAGGGTGCTTGGGGCCTGAGCAGAGTCTTGGAGGAAGAGTAAGGAGAGTATGGAGTGAGCATCTGCTTCTGAGAGAAGAGATTCCTTTTTCCCCTAGAGGTAATTAGAAAGATTTCTATGTTAAAACAGACATGGATTTAATGTGAAGTAGATTGCAAAAACTCACATGAAAATTTTGGTTAAGGCTAAGACATCTTCAAATGAAGGTTTGCTGTCAGCAGCTACTCCTAGGGACTTAAGGGGCAGTGTCCTGGGGGCCCAGCAGAGGGCGCACTGCCTTCACTGCATGGTGGGGACTTGGAGGGAGCAGGAAGGACAATCCCAGGCCCATCTTTGCCTGCCTTACAGGTGCTGGGCGCCCGGCATCTACCAAAGAATGGCCGAGGCATTGTGTGTCCCTTTGTGGAGATTGAGGTTGCTGGAGCTGAGTATGACAACAACAAGCAGAAGACAGAGTTTGTGGGTGAGCCTTCCTTCCCCACTCCTGTCCTCATCCTCCCCTCTGCACCAGCGGCCCTATCCTCTTGAGGTGATGGCTTAAGGCCTTTTATCCTTGCTTTCACAGTGGACAATGGCCTCAACCCCGTGTGGCCGGCCAAGCCCTTCCACTTCCAAATCAGTAACCCTGAATTCGCTTTCCTGCGCTTTGTGGTGTATGAGGAAGACATGTTTAGTGACCAGAACTTCCTGGCTCAGGCTACTTTCCCGGTGAAAGGCCTGAAGACAGGTGAGGACCCTGCCTGTGATCTGGGGTGGGAGGGTGGGGGCCCTTCCTCAGCTCCCTCCCAGGCTGAGGGCCAGGCTTTCCTCCCAGGATACAGAGCAGTGCCTTTGAAGAACAACTACAGTGAGGACCTGGAGTTGGCTTCCCTGCTGGTCAAGGTCGACATTTTCCCTGCCAAGGTAACGGCAGGGGGGGGGGCCCTGGCTGGGCGCAGCCTCGCAGGTGCAGGGGAGTCACTGACCTCTGGTGCACTTCCCTCCTGGAAGCAGGAGAACGGTGACCTCAGTCCCTTCAGTGGCACGTCCCTGCGGGAGCGGGGCTCTGATGCCTCGGGCCAGCTGTTCCATGGCCGGGCCCGGGAAGGCTCCTTTGAAGCGCGCTACCAGCAGCCATTTGAAGACTTTCGCATCTCCCAGGAGCATCTCCCAGACAATTTTGACAACCGGGAGAGAAGGTGAGGGGTGGGGGTGGGTGCCATTATGCATCTCAGCAGAGGGGGTGCTAGAGAGATGGGAAGTGGTTTGGTCAGTCGTCCTTTGATACCCTTTTCTCCTGGGTATAAAAGTTGTAACTGTCTGTCCTGGGGCTGGGCTGCAAGGCCCTACTGCCAGTAAGGACACTCGTCCCTTCTGTCCAGGGCCCCACGAAGGACTCGGGTCAACGGAGACAATCGCCTCTAGCTGTGCCCCAGCCTCATGGAGAGCAGCAGGTGCTGCGTGCCTCTTGGAATGCCGTGAACTGGGTTCATTGGAAGCGGCCTGCCAGGGCACCCTTCCTGGTCTCGCAGCCTGGAGCCTGAATTCCAGCAGAGAATGCTAGACAAAAACCAAGCCATTAAGATGTATTTCTGTTTGGGGCCTCCACAGCCCAGCCTGAGTGAAGGCAAAAACTACTGTGTCTCGCATTAAGCACACACATCTGGCCTGACTTCTGGAGGTGGATCCTACCATCTTGTGGGGCCAGGACCATGTCCGAAGCCCCTTGGAGAGAGAGGCTGCCTCAGCTGGCATCACAGGAGGCTCTGAGGAGCAGCAGCAGCCTTGCTGGGCCAGGGAAACCAAGTTTACATTGTCCTGCAGCTTTAAAACCATAGCCGGGCAGGGTGGGGGGTGGATGCCCCCCAGTTTGGCCTTGGAGTTAGGGCACAGGAGCACAGGGCCTGCCCGAGGAGGAGGACACAGCACAAGGGCACATTGCCCATGGTGGGGAACACGACCCAGCCTGAAAGATAAGGGGATCATGTTAAAAGCAGTATTGGGCGTCGCAGGCCATGGAAGGTTGCCCTGTGAGGGGCCAGTGGAGGAGGCTGAGCCCCAGGGCACCACTTGAAGCAGGGACAGGCAGCGTGTCCCAGAGCCACAGCAGCGTCTCAGGGCCATGGAAGGACAAGGGCCCAGAACTGGGCGCACCACACCACTGGGCTACACTATCTGCCACTGCCCATCACCGAGGACCTGCTTACCAGGTAGACAAGTTTGTGGATATACTTGAGGCCTTTGTCGGGATGATCGGCACCAGTGTGGCCAGGATGGAGGAGCACGTCGCTAAGGCAGAGGCCCCACTAGGGACTTTTTGCCCAGCACATTCAGGAAATTCCTGCACACAGTTCACATGCCCTCCTTCAACAAGGCTCTGCAGAGGCCCCAGCAGATCGGATATGAAACCCCGTCCTGAAGACCACTTTCCCTGTTACAGTGGAAGCCCTGGGGTCTGAGTGCCAGCCACCCTGCCAGAGGGCGCTGCCTGGGATGAAAACCCTATTATTAGACATACATGATGTTGGAGTATAGAATTTTAAAGTTTATTTTTTGCACACTATTTCTCACTATCTTCATTATTTCACATAGGATGTATGATTCTTCTATGTCTTCCATGTCTAACCTGACAGCTGCTTGGTGAAGGGATCGGGGAAGCCAAGTGAAAGAATTCGGCTGTGCACTGTGGCAGAACTGTTATTTTTATGGGTTTTCCAGCTCAGCTAACAGCGTGACTTTTTCACAATTTATATCTACTCTTAAGAAAAACCACTGAGCCGTTAGAGCCTTGCTATTATTTGGTCCCAATATTGATTCAGTTTCCTATAGCTTACTTTTAGGGTAGGTGGTCAATTATTTAACATTATGTTAAACTCTCATCATGAATTGTAAACTGAAGGAAATCATACAATTTCTGAGGAAATGTAGAAAGGATGACCTCAAATCCTGATTATAGCAAACATGTCTATATATGGTTGCCAACGTTTGGTTTATAATATAAATATTAAAAATTTTAAATTTTATTGGGAAAGCTTTCCTTCTAAAAAGGACTTTTTAAAAAAGTATTTTTTTTCTCAATGGTGTAACTAACTTACTCCTCCTACTCCTCACCATGGAGAAGCCTCTGAGGAGAGCAGCAGGGGGTGGCCTGCCCTATTGGGGGTTCAGTTTGGGGTGTTAAGGCACTGACAGGAAGGGGGTGGGAAGAGAGGAAATAGCAAAGCTTATTCTGGTGAGGTGGTTTTTTTTTTTTTTAAGGTAAAAAAGACTTAATGCGCTTTCCCTTAGGACTGGAAGAGGGACCAAGGAGTCGCCTGCCTTGTGGGAGGTCGGGGGACAGGACAGGCAGTCAGGTGCTGAATGAAGCCTCTGAGCTGATGGCAGCTTCTGTCTAGCTGGTTGAAAGGTCCAAGGAAGGAGGAGATGGAAGGCAGCCCCATCCCGAAGGGCAGGTTGGGGCCAGTCCCCAGGGTGCTTAGGTGCCTCACACACGCAACCCCATTGCCTGCATTTGGGCTCAGGGTTAGCCATTGCTAGTTATGCTGCTCTCAAGATCTGACTGCCAAATAAATCATCCTTGTCTCCTTTCTCCTTTAACTTGTGTGTTCTTTTGTGGGCTTAGCAAAGCCAGGTTTCTGGAGGCGTGTTGACAAGGGACAATCGCCTGGTGTTTTTTCTGCAGTAGAAGCAGGCGGGAAGTTCCCAGTCAAGCAGAACTTGCCTCCCCTGGGCTACAAGGAGGATGAGGCCACCCTCTCCTCCAGGGTGCCCACCTAGGGTGTTGATGGGTGGAGTGTGGCCAGCCAGCTATGGCAGTGGGCAGTTCCACAGAAACCACTCCTTTCAAAAAAGACAGTGTTAAACATAGGGTGCTAGGTGCCGTGCTGGTTGCCTCTGGGTCATGCAACCAAAATCTGCTCAGAATATGGTTGAAAAGGCCCTTCCCCCCCCCCCCCCCCTTCCCCTCCTGTGACTGCTTTTATCATGGTCTGTGCTGGTGGGGAGAAAAAATCATACCATACAGAGTGCCTGCCCGCCTGGTGGGTGGATGGGTGGAGACAGGCACATGAAGCCATCCCAGGGAGCCCGAGAAAACCTGTCATCGAAGGGATACAGGTAAGTGTAATTAGTTGGTTCTTAGGATGGTAATTAGCATCCCCTGCTGCATAGACCAAAGCATGGTTGGTGGCTTTGGACCAAGATTGTTTTAAGACAAGCCCAATGTGGATTTAGAGTTGTAGGTTCAAAACATCCCTTTGCTATTTGACAAGTCAGACCAAAGACATACATTTCTCAAGTTCACAGATGTGGGGTCAGTCCTGGTTCATTGTAGGCCCCTCTGAGCATCACCCACTTGGAGAACTGGGCTCATCATTTTAACTATTTCCTGTCATTCACTGAACTAGGTGTGATAGCCAGTACCCAACTGCCACTGCTCAGGTTCTTGCTCGCCTACTAGAGCTTCCTGGTACTTCTCAGAGGAAGGAGGGTAGTGAGTGATAGCCCAGAAATAAGCCCATGCCTTTATGGTCAATATTTGACAAAGGAGGAAAACAAACAATGGGGTAAAGAAGGTATTCTAGCAATTTTCAACCAGTATGCCACAAGAATTATTTTTAAAATATGCAATACCTGACTATTCAGGGGCACTGACCTCTTCCCTTAGATTGTCAAATAAAAAAATGACAACAGCCAACACAATAGCCATCAGGTCTGAATACGCTGCCTTGAACCATAACATATAGCTCATATAATAGATTGCATCTTATTGGTCACATTGCATAAGGTTGCGTCCAATTGGTTAATTCTTAGTACCAGAAATCATATATACTAGTATAGGCACTTGGTTTTTTACAACTTCAGAGATAAAAGGGTACGTAATTTGGTAAATCTGTCAAAATTATATCTATTTTTTTTGTCACATCGCCAATAAATATATTTTTTGCTATACCACAGAATTTTAGTAATTAGTTTATGTCAGTCATGGGATGGAAAAGTTGAAAATCGCTTGTCTATTCAATAAGAGGTGTTGGGAAAATTATACAGATACGTACAAAAAAATGAAACTAGACTGCCTTCTTACACTATATGCAAGAATAAACTCCAAATGGATTAAAGACTTAAATGTAAAACTTGAAACCATAAAACTAGAGAAAACATAGGCAGTAAAATATCTGACATTTCCATTAGCAATATTTTTTTCTGACAAATCTCCTCGGCCACAGGAAACAAAAGGAAAAACAAATTGGGACTACATCAAACTAAAAAGTTTTTGCATAGCAAAAGTTTTTGCATCAACAAAATGAAAAGACAATCCACTGAGTGGTAGAACATAGTCACCAATGATACCTCTGATAAGGAATTAACATCCAAAATTTATAAGGACTCATACAACTCAACCTTTTTTAAAAATTCAATTAAAAAATGGGCAGAAAACCCAAATAGACACTTCTCTAAAGAGGACATACAGATGGCCAATAGGCATATGAAAAGATGCTCAACATCTTTTCAGAGAAATGCAAATTAAAAACCACAATAAGATATCGCCTCACCCCTGTCAGAATGGCTAGCATCAATAAGCAAGTGCTGGAGAGGGAACCCTAGTGCACTGTTGTGGGGAATGCAGACTGGTGTAGCCACTGTGGAAAGCAATATGGAGTTTCCTCAAAAAATTCAAAATGGAACTGCCTTATGACACAGTGATTCCATTTCTGGGCATGTATCTGAAGAAACCTGAGACACTCGGAAAGAATACATGCACCCCTATGTTCATTGCAGTACTTTTTACAAAGCCAAGCTTTGGAAGCAGCCCAAGTGCCCATCAGTAGATGAGTGGATTAAAAGGCAGTGGTACATTTACACAATGGAATATGACTCAGACAGAAAAATAAATAAAAGAATGAAATCTTACCTTTTGTGACAGCATGGATGGACCTGGAGAGTATTATGCTCAGGGAAATAAATCGGGCAGAGTAAATACCATATAATTTCACTCGTGGAATCTAATGAACAAAATAAACCAACAGAAACACTCGTAGGTACAGAGAAGGACTGATGGCTGCCAGAGGCGAGGGGAGTTGGGGGACTGGGTAAAGGAGGTGACGTGATTAAGAAGTACAAATTGGTAGCCACCAAACGGGCACAGGGATGTAAAGCACAGCGTAGAGGACACAGTAACTGTGGTGCCCGGTGGGTACTTCAACTAGCAGGAGGACCACTTTGTAAAGTACAGGATTGTCTAGCCACCATGCTGTATACTGGAAGCTACTACAAATAATACTGAATGTAAACTGTAATGGGGGTGGAAAGGTGGTAGCGGGTGGGACTTAACCTGGGCTCTCCTGACCCATGTTTTCCGGCTCCAGATACTGGTGGACAGGAGAGCGCTTTCCTGATCAGTGAAGGAAGTCTGTGCTGGCCGTTACGGGCGTCTGTCATCCTTGCTGGTGGCAGCCACTTTTAATTGCCATCGTGCTGTCCCTCCAGTTCCTGAACACGAGCCTTTCTGGAGCCCCCCTGCGGCACTGCCTCTGCTCCCACTGCAACCTCCTGGTCCTGCTTCCTGGAAGGGACAGGGCAGCCTCAGTCAGGCACATTCACACATCAGTCTCATCTCAGATGCCTCCAGACTGGCCTGATGGTTCTCGGTTGGCCCAAGAGGCCCAGCAAGGGGTAGGGGTGAGGGGAGACCCTCGGTTGGGAGGGAATGTCTTACTCTCCAAGCCCAGGGTTGGTAGCTGGCTCCCTACACTGTGCCCACAGGCCATGTCCCTGCAGTCCCGCAGCTTGGGCTGGCTGGCTGCCTTCTACCCACAGTCATGCATCACCTGGGAAGCTTCTGAAAAACTGGTTTCGGGGACCCTCGCCTGTATTTTTCAAAAGCTCCCCAGATGACCTGAATGAGTGGCAGGGCTGAGAGCAGGGCAGGAAGAGGAAGTCAGTGGTGCCAGGGCAAAGGCAAGATGATGTTCCTTTGCAGGGTCCTCTGCTCCTGGCTGGCTGGCAGACTAGGGACAAGTAGACGGCTCAAGTGGCCGGCCTTGACTCAGCCTGTGGTCACATGCACACACAGCACCGTCTCCACAGTCAGACTGTCCCAGCTTGATCACAGGACTCGGGTCAGAACTCCTTGCTCTAGAGGCTGCCCCTGGGGGGAGGCAAGAGCAGCTTCTGACCTGCTGAGAACACTGGCACCGGTAAGGACCTGGGGCCACGCACATCCTGAACATCACCTGAAGGCTGGGGCTAGAAACTCACTTGTCTTTCCACTTGAGCCCATCTCGAACTTTCAGTTCTGTTGAGGAAAAAGTATAAGTCACATCAGGTTATCCCATCAAACTAGCTCATGGAACAAAATGAGGCCGTGCTTCCTCCACATTTCAGTTACACAGTCCAGCCCTGACTCAGTCTGAGGACCCTCCTCACTGGGTCTTCTCTATCTCTAGAGCACTCATGCCCAGATGTCAGTAGGGTTTTGTTCGCTGCCTGGAAACCCACAGCCACCCCTTGCTGGCCACCTCTCCCAATTCCATCCACAGTTGTGTCCCAAGGAGCCATTGCCGGAGTGTGCACCCACCCTGGGGGTCAGCTGAATGGCCTCAGGTTCCACACCTGTGTGGTCTAGCTCCCAGGGTGCCCTCTCACCAGATACCTGATGACTCCCAGCTCCATTCAGCCTCTATCTGGGAATTCCTAAAAGGCCGGATTTCTGCTGCGTAGAAGCCGGGCATGAGCAGTGCAGGAGAAACTTCTGAGTGGGTCGAGGGAAACTGCCCCGCTCATCCATCCAAGCTCACAGCCGGCCTTGCCCACAGAGTGAATCCACAGATGTGAAGTGTTTTTAGCTTTTTTTTTTTCTGACTCTCCCACAAAATAAAAGTCAGCAGATGTGAAATGCATTTAAAATTTTATTTAGGAACAATTGAAAGATTTGAAGTACCATTTCGGCCCATTTCAAATTGTACAAGCAGTTTTTCCCTGTTGCCTTCTCTTATCCACATCCACAGATACAAAATCTAGGAAATGTGCAATTTGCATCTTAGAAATAGCAGCATCCCTACAGGGACCTTGTGAGCCTGGAGACGACCCAGTGCCAGCCTCACCTCGGCACAGCCATGGTCCAAAGGCAAGTCACAATATCTGTTAAAAACATTCCCCTGTGGCAGAATCCCGTTCCACCCAGGCCTAAAGGACAAAGCCACAAAACGCCCCTCTCCGTTTGCGCTCTCACAGTGGCCACCGCAGGACGTGGGACCCCTCCTACACGGTTTGGTAACGTTTTAATCTGCCTCCCGACAAACAGAAACAGGGCAGCTGCCTCTTAGCACCAAGGTGATCACTTCTTCAGCCTTCTCTGGGAGACAAGAAGCAAACCAAAAGCAAACTGGTCAACAGTCATCCCCTCCTCACTTCTCAGCAGCCCTCTGGAACAAAGGGTTTGTACAGAGTCCAGAATCTACCCGACAGTAGAAAACCTGGAATCAGGACCTTGAGGAAGGAATCTGCAGGCCTTTGGCAAACTCCCCGAGTTCCACAAAGACTGTGCGCAGTAAACTTTCAATGAACAATGGCCGGCAGGAGAGGGGAAGGTTGGCGTATTTTCTCTTTTTAAACTATGGCCCAGTCTGGCCCTCCTGACACAGCTGACAAAGCAGCTGCTCATAAACCCAGCAGACTCCTCCATGCAGGCGCTCACCTCTCTCCTGGCACTGGCCGGCTTCACTGCGCAGGGCCGACCCTGCTGGCTCCCTACTGGGGGCAGGGCGGAGGCAGGCTCCCCTCCTGGCTCTGGGAAACCTGGGGCCCCCTTAAACTGCAAGAATGAGACACCTGTATGGGCAGGGGCCAGGGGCAAGTGACATTCTCTCTCTTTAAACACAAATTGCAGGATTAACATGTACCCTGCGGGGAAGACGGAGCACTTGCAGCTTTTTATGTTCAGTGACTGAACAGCCTGTGTCATCCCAGAGAGTTCACTGCAGCCCCAGCTACACTGAGTACTTTTAAACCCTCCACTCATCATGGAAAGAACAGGAGTTATAAAGCATTAGCAAAGAGAAGCTACTAACACACTCAAGTGCTCACGTGTGCACACACGCCACCAGAGCCATCTCCTGAAGGAAGAGGCACTAAAACAGGTAAACACTCCCTCACAGGAAGCCTGGCTTACCAGCCGCCCTTAGTGGACAGCAGGAGAGAGGAGAGGACCACAGCCCCATCCTAGGGCCTGCCCCTGTGCTCACCTCCCTCCGCTGGGCCTGGCTCAGGCCTGAGCAGCAGCAAGGACCAGGTCCTGAGGGCTGTGAGAGCCTTGGGGCCGGCAACAAGGCAGGAACTATATGTTCTTTGTGGATCCTTGCAGTCCTGCAAACTAAAAGATCTCATTTTTAAACTCCAGGTTGCAGGTGCTTGCCCTGTCCAGATGGTAACCAGGGCCTACCTCATCCATCCCAGACTTTGGGTCTCTACTCCTGCTCCAGATTTGGGGGCAGGTAGAATGCTGGGTTCCTGTGGGATCCAGACTGTCATGTCTCCAGTCTGATGAAGGACTAGGGCCCCACTCAAAGGAGAGGCCAGGTTTGCAGGCAGGTCACAGAACAGCCAGTCTTGACAAGTGAGCTCAGGACTAAAGAACCAGAGAAGCAGACTCTCTGGGACTAAATGCTCTGTGTCTGTGCTCCTCTCAGCTACGTGCAGATGCTGGGTCAACCCAGAGAGAACTGGGGTGAGCCCCCGGTTCCAGTGTGACCTGCACTGGGGACACATAGATTCCAGCAGAAATGAACTCGAACTGTAAGCCTCTGGACTTGCAGCTGAGCTGGGGAGCAGGCCAAGCAGCACCCACGAGAGCCACCTGCATGCATCCAGTCACTCGGCCCAAATCCAAACCCACCACTCTTTTTGCAAGGTCGCCCGCAGTCTCCTCAGCCCTGGTGCCGCAGGGCTCAGCACCACAAATGCGCCAGAGAAGCCAGCAGGGCGGGCACCTCATGTCTCAGGGCTCAGCATCACAAATGGGCCAGAGAAGCCAGGAGGGCGGGCACCTCAGACAGGCCTCGCTCAGGGCGGGGACTTTGCGGAGAAGGCTGGGCCTCCACACTCCCTCCCTTTCTCAGGTGCTGGAGCTTTGCTGAGGAAGGTGCTCCCCAGGGCTGGGCAGGAGGCTGGGCGGCCTGTGCGAGGGACAGGCAGCGGAGGAAGCCGAATCAGAGGTCCCTGCAGAGGGAGGGCTCCAGGCTGGAGTGAGGAGAACTGAACCCTATTCTCCTCCTGGCCCAGGCTGGCTGCTGGCTGTGCAAACCTTGCATATCTAGAGGATTTATTTCTCCAACACAACTGAGCCTTGCAAAGCAGTGGGATACATAAAGATTTAAATTTCACACAAAAGGTGAGTCAAATGATAACCTGCCCCAGGAGAAGTCTGAGCAAGGAAAAGGGGGAATACTTGAGGAAAAGCCCAAACTCCAGGTTTGGTTTTATTTAAGATTTTCTTCTTGGCTTGTTCTCCTCTCCCACAGAGGGCCTTTATCCACTTGGGTGTGGTGTCTGAACTGGCAAACTGCTCTAATCCCCAATTTCGGTCCGAGAAGAGAGGAAGACGAGGCAATAGGGCCCAAAGAGGGCAGCACAAGCAGGAAGCCATGGGAGAGAATGTGCAGAGCAAGGCGAGGCCCAACCAGAAAGGGCAGTGCACCTGCACGGAAGGCAGCCTGGCACAGGTGTCCGAGGCAGAGGAGGAGACACAGGACCACTGACCGAGCCACATCTCAGCCTGGAGGACACACTGAAACTCCCTGGGGCGACAGCCTCCCATGGCCAGCTGGGCCACGGCCATTAGTACACGTGGGAGCCTATAAGGCACCATCCAGCCCTCTGCTGAGCCCCCACCTTTTGTTTCTGAAGAGCAGGGTGCGGAGGCCTCTGGTCGAGGCGCTTTGGTCACTCAGCCAGAAAGGAGCCCTACGCTCCAGCGTCTGCCGAAGCCCAGTGCTGGCCACCACCCCACTCAGCGTTCTAGCTCAGGAACCCACGACTCCCGGAGAAGGGCCCTCCTCCCAAACCAAATGCTCCTCAAGACTCAAACAAGTAATCAAAATATGCAAACTATGTGTACCATAAATCCAGATTTCCTCTATCAGATGATGGTCTGGCTTCACCGCTTAAAACCGGATCTACAACCTCACTGTAAAAATAATAAACCAAACATGGCTAAGACATGGGCAACTAGAAAGAGTGAAATACTTGACTGCCTCTGACGAGTCCAAGTGCATGCAGAGGACCAGGGAAAGATTAGTCACCTTACAAAACAGGCTCCTCCTCTCAAAAGACTAACCCCACCCCACCTTCAGCTCTGCAGCCCACAGACTGCCTCTGCCGTAGAGGCGTCACAGAAGCTCCCCCTTCAGTCGTGTGCAAAACCACCTCGATCTGTCCTGTGGCAGGGCCACGTGCCCCCGGCACTGGGGTATAGTCCTGATTTCTGGGCTATTTCTCTGTGCCCAGTTGGCTATGTTTATGGTTCTGCACCAAAGCCTTGGGTACCTGCAATATCCTTTTAGGCACCTGCTTGATGTCCCGTCTCTCTCCCCATCATGTTTGATCTTTTATTCTTTCAAGCGTGAGGCCCACACCCCAATAACCACTCCGGCCCAAGAGCACGGGAGGGAGGCACTCTGCTCACTCTGGCCCCTAACCTGGGCAGTCTTGTTATTCCTTGTGTGGCCCTGGTGGGTGGACAGGGCCAACAATGTGAGGAAAACATGCCAATTTTTCCACCGTTTAAAGGTGAGTTGGTGCTGAGGTTGGGTTGCTCTCTCTGTCTTGAATGAACCTGTCCATCTATGTACTTTATTTTTTCTGTTTTGCTATTTGGACCGTAAATGAAATGTGAATACAAATAACCAAGAATATCCTCTCTACAGACACACCCCTTTGGCGGTGTGACAGGGTTCCGGGGGTGATGCCGGCAGGGTGTGTCTCAGACACTTGGAGATGGCTTCGTGCTGGGCCGCCCACTGCACCCCATGTACCAGCATTCCATCCAACACAGGCTACTTCTCCCAACACCCATGTGCCACCAAGTTCCTCAAGTGTACACGTCAGATGTCCATTTCACGAGCAAAGCATCAAATGATTATTTATACTGTATATGTGTATACATAAATTAACCTGCATGTACATAAACACTAAAGGAAAAATTTCAGGCATCTGTTCTCTGAAGGAAGGCAATATAACTCGTCATTCTTGGCAATTCTGTAAAGAGAGCTTTAGAGCTAAATAGCTTCACCCTCCAAAATGGAAAGTGTACAAAAAACAATAGGCTGCAAAGCTTGCCAAATACTCACAAGCCACCTGTTTGAAACACATAAGGGGTGGTACCTATTGGGACAGAGAGGGAAGAAGAAGACACTTCCAAAGAACAAGGTCTAAGGACTTCTGATTTGCAAGGCAAGCCCTCTCCTGGAAGGCCAGTGAAGAGCCTGCCTGGTCCAGTTCCTGGGGAGGGGTTGGGGGGAGGAAGGACCATGCCAAACCCAGCACCAGTATTTCTTGCCCAAAGCCCCTGCCCTCTCTCCGGGGTCTCCTCATGCTGCTTGCCCAGCCTGGACCAGGAGGGCGTGCCCAGGAGGTCCCAGTGCTTTGGGAAGCAGGTGGTGTCCAGGTGAGCAGTGCTGCAAGTGACCCTTCTTTTGCCTGCCGCACTCTGTACCTGCTGCTCTTAAAGCAGCCAGTCCTGGGGAGACGGAGTTTACCATTCAGTACAGCGTTGTAAGCAAGTTTCCCAATGTTTCAAAGGCATCTGTTCCTGTGATTTTTCTCAATAATAATATAAAAAAGAACACAATGGTTAGGCTAATGTAGACAGAGATCTTGTTTCCAAGTTTGCAGATATAAATATAGACCTTTAACACCATAAACCCTGCAAAGACCTGTGCAGTGATGCCCAGCACCCCTGGGCGAGTGCCCAGCACACCAGCCAGGCCCTTGGCATGGGGGCCAGGAGGACTCTGGGTGTTCTGCCAGGAACCCCCACATGCAGGTCATTGTGCCGAAGGCCACCCCAGTTCTGATAATCCCATCCGTCCTCTCACCCCGGGCAGGTGTGGGTCTCCCCTCCCAGAGCGCAGGGGGCTGTGCAGTGAGAGAGGTCGAGGGCTCTGAACACAGGCGGTGGCCATGCACTGTCGCTTTGTCCCCACTGCCGGTTCTGTTTTCAATTTCCTCTCTCTCTAAGCATGTCTAGATTTTTTTTTTTTTTTAATGCGGACATATAGTCAGTACATTAGGCTTAATAGCAAATGTTTCTTTAGTTGATCTGGAAACTAAAAAGTAACAGTCCATGATTCAAACTTCCATGAACAAAGCAGAATTACTACAACAGCTTAAGAGAGTGGTAATCACATAACCAGTCATTTCTTAAATGCAGTAACGGCAGGTCCTGCACCGATTATCCTGTCAGGCATGCGAGCCGGCAGGAGATTCTACTGGTCTCCACCTAAGGTAGCAGAGAGCACCTCAAAGGTCTGCCTTCCTTGAGGAACACAAAGGGGCCGGGGCTCCAGATGTGGTCTGAGTGTGCAATCACCCCTGCCCGACCTGGAAGGTGAGGAAACATGTGGCCCCAGCGATGTCCAGAGAGCAGACACAGGACATTTTCAGAGATGATGCAAAAGACAATGTACTGCTTTGCTAACAAAGTTTCTATGTAATAATAAGTGTTTATAATCCGATGTTTCATTAAATGTGTATAGGCGGACTTGTGTTAAAAATTGGATTCTGTGTCTATGACTATGAAATCTGAACTACTTTATCCACTGAAAGGCAAAGGACAGGTCCTACATTGTGGAAGAACTGACGGAAACTCTGCTCTCCCTCTTGCTTGGTGATGGCTGGCCGGAGGTGAAAGGAGGGATCTGGGCTGTCTGTGAGGTTCCAGAAGCTCTGTGCGCCCAGAGGCCGGGTATGGGAATGGATGTGTCAGCAGAGAGTTGGGTGGGGCCCTTCCACGTGGCAGGCAGCATCCCCGATGGGCCAGTCCTTCACAGTAATCGGTTCAATTCAGTCTGTTTCTGAGGAGAAAGCACATGCCTGTCAGCTGCCACGTGTGTAGCCCCCAAGGGCGGCATCACTGGCTTTGGTGACTTCTTAATTCCATAAGCACCGCCTTCCTGCTAGCCACTCCCTCCTCTGCAGCCTGAGGGCACGTGAAGAAGGCCTGTGGGTTAAGGACAGGACGCTGGCTAAATCTGGCAAGGGACCACTGCCCAACCCCAGGCCTAGGAGCTGGTGTAGGAGATGTCTTCCCTAGGCCCACCAATGTATCCCCTTGGCCCACTCCCCAGGCCGCCTCCTCGGGAGTCGTGACCTAACCCGCCTCGTCCTGCCTGCTCCCTTCGGGCTCTCCAGAACACACTGTTCTAATGTAACAGCAGCTGGGTCTAATCCAGGAGTGGGCAAACTTTTTGACTCGAGGGTCACAATGGGTTCTTAAACTGGACCGGAGGGCCGGAACAAAAGCATGGATGGAGTGTTTGTGTGAACTAATATAAATTCAAAGTAAACATCATTACATAAAAGGGTATGGTCTTTTTTTTTTTTTTTTTAGTTTTATTCATTTCAAATGGGCCGGATCCGGCCCGCGGGCCTTAGTTTGCCCACGGCTGGAATCTCTGACATGCATTTTACTGATGTCTTCATCTCTAACTTCCAACCCCACAGTCAAAGTCCGTGGGTTGTTCAGAGAGGTCCGTCATCCCTGCTGCTTTCAGAAGCAGCCTGCCTTGAGGCTGCTGACAAGGCGGGGAGAAGCCAGGTGCAGGCAGACAGCCCTTCCCGCACCTGGTACCTGCCTTGGATAGAAGAGGACGATGCCACAGGTGCAGGGTCACCCCTGCCACTCCTGTTCTGTCCCACTCAGGACACCAGCACTTCACTTTCTGGTGGAGTTAGTAGCTGAAGGGAGCAAATGCTTGCGATTCAAACCCATTCATCCCAATTCCAGGTTAGCTTTCTTCAAAAGTGTGGTGAAATATACATAACAGAAATCCTATCACTTTAAGTGGCATTAAGTACAGTCACACTGTTGTGTAACCACCACCCTAGTTCCAGCTGCACAAGAATATAATTTAGTAAAACTTTAACTTAAAAAAGCAAAAGGAATAGCTTGCTCTAGTTCTCTGCTATCCATGCTGTTTTGTTGGTGAAGCCAAAGCCCGGTGGGCATTCCCCAGGGGCAAGCCCAGTGCAGGAGATGAGGCCAAGGCAGCCGTCCTGTGAAGCCAGGCCTGTCCCTGATGCCCACAGTGCTCCCTGGGAGGCCCTCCCTCACGTGAGGGGCCTCTGTGAGGAGACAAATACCTCAGGGTACGGAGGGGAGGAGAGGCCTTGGAAAATCAACAGCCCATAGTGACAGCCAGTGTGACTTATCTGTAGCTTCAAGAAACCTGTCTTAGCCCTAGCTGGTTTGGCTCAGTGGATAGAGTGCCGGCCTGCGGACTGAAGGGTCCTGGGTTCAATTCTGATCAAGGGCACATGCTGTGTAACTTTAAAAATTACTTAACTTCTCACCTGGCCAACATGCTCAGTGGTTGAGCATCAACCTATGAACCAGGAGGTTGAGGTTCGATTCCCAGTCAGGGCACATGCCCAGGTTGTGGGCTTGATCCTCAGTAGGGGGTGTGCAGGAAGCAGCCAATCAATGATTCTCTCTCATCACTGATGTTTCTCTCTCTTCCTCCCTCTCCCTTCCTCTCTGAAATCAATAAAACATTTTTTTTAAAAAAAACACCTGTCTTAAATACTCTTGCAGAGTTTCCTGTCAAATACTAATACCATGACCCAGCATTTGATTCCATATACATCTAAGAAAGAAGATGAGTTTCCATTACTTCTACATCAGGAAGAACAATTAAAGAGAAAATTATAGGATTTTCATTATTAAAAAACTTCACCATGTATCTAAAGATAATTAAAGACTTTCTTTAGCTAAGAAATGGCTAGAAAAGTTTGGACCTTTGTAGGTTCACTATGTTCCTGCCCCTGCACAAGTTTTTAAGAAACAAAATGAAATAAACAACTCTCAACCCTTTATCATCTTATGTTCTGACGATGTCTGCTGCCAGTTACCCTGAAGCAGCTGGGCAATCTTTGAAATAGCAGATGCTCCCATGCAGTAAATCCAGTGCCCACCCATGGGTGCCCCTTCCCCATACCCACAGAGGACAGCCATGGCTCCTATGGGCTCCTTACCCAGCTGACGACCAGCCTGGGGACTTGGTATGTCACAGGGCTCTGAGCTGGCCTCAGGGGCACTGGGCTCCCACGACTCACTGTTTTCAGACACCTCTGAAGAGGCATCGCCCAGCCCTTTGTGCACTGCTGCAGGGTCACCGGGGCCCTGGTCCTCGCTGCCTGTGTCTGCCACTGCCCGGGTCTCCTCGCCCATTTTCTCAGCAAACCACTGCTTGACCTGCTGGGAGCTCATTTGGGTCTTGTCGCAGAGGCCCTGCAGGTCCTCCTCATACAGCATCTTGTGTGTCACGTAATAGTCTTGCAGCAGCTCCCGGTTGCCAGGGGTGATGACCAGTAACCCTGGTGGGAAGTTGCCCCGCTTGTAGTCTTCGTACCACTTGAGCTGGCCGTTCTTCAGGGCGTACCTGCTGTCGCCGAACCAGCGCACCACCTCTGGCCGTGGCAGGCCTGTCTGGGCCATGATGGAGTCGTAGTCCTGGGTGCTCGGCCACTGCGTCTGCACAAAGAGCTGGCGCAGCAGGTGCCGCTGTTGTGCTGTCTTTTTGCAGCTCACCTTGCCGGGCGGCTGCAGGGCCAGCTTGTTTGACCCATCGTCTTCAGGGTCACAGGTGCCCAGCCCGGGTAGCTCGCTCTTGCCATTGGCTTCAGTGACCCGCAGGTTCTTCAGGTTGATCTTGATGGGGCTGACTTTGCGTTCAGCCAAGGTGTGGCTGCTGGGCACTTCTGGGGAGCCATTCTCCCCAGGGACCCTCTGGTCACCTGCCGCCTCCTCTGCTCCCCCCTCACCCTCAGCGGCCTCCTCCTCCTCCTGACAGGCACTCCCATCGGCCTTGGTGGTCTCCTCGGTGGTCACCTTTTTCCGTCTCTCAGAAAACCAGCTGTCAATCTCTCTTCGGGTCATTTTGGTTTCAGTCCTCAGGCGGTCCAGTTCCTCGTCGAGAGGAAGGGGGTTTTGTGCAAAACTGCTCTCCAGGGCTCGGAGCTGCTCAGGGGCTCGCTCCTTGTATTTGGTTGGTGTGAAGTCAGGGGTCTGGTGCCAGGACTGTCGTTTGGCAGAAGGGTGGGCGGCCAGGGTGGCTGCCGTCGGGATGCAGGTCACCTCAGGGGCCTTGGACGCTGGGGAGAAGGGCACCTCTGGCACAGAGTCAATGATGATGGAGCTGGGATCCCCGGGCATCATGACCCGGGAGCCCTTCAGGTTCCGGCAGTGGTACCTCCGGTCACTGAACCATTTCCTCACCTCCCTGGTACTTAGGCCGGTCACTTTGGTCAGATGCTCAACTTCGCTCTGTCCCGGGAACTGGTTCCGACAGAAGCTGCCTTTCAGAGCTGACAGCTGTTCATGAGATTTCTTATTTTTGTAGATGCTGGCATCAAGGAAGGCTTGGGAAGTGATGCTCGGGCACGCTGTGAGCAATGATTGGGCTGCATTGACCACCTTCACTGCTGATGTCGTGTTTGAACACACAGTGTTAATGGGCGCAACAGTTGGCTGCTTGGGGATAGATGTTACTGCTAGAGGGAGAGATGAACTCGGTGCCTGCAACCCATTGGCCATCAGTGGCTGAGTGACCAGAAGTCCCCCTGCTGCGCCCTCCGGCTGTCCCACAACATGACCTGGGAGGGCAGCCTGGATGAGATGCTGGACGTTGCCAGCACTGGCAACCAGAGGAGTATTCAGAACGGTGATTGTGGGCTGAGGGACAGACTGAATGACTGTATTGAACATCTTTTTCCGGGCGTCCTCGATCTCTTCGGGGGACCAACTGATCCCTTGTTTCAGCCTTTGGGCTGTGAACCAGATCTTGAGCTGTTCTTCTGGATACTTGGTAACCACAGTCAAATAGCAGAGCTCAGCTTTGGTTGGGTAGGGGAACTTGTGGAAAGAGTTTTTCAAGAAGCTGTTGGAGTCCATGGCCGCATTGTATGTTGGAATGCTGCTCAAGGGGATCATCACTTTGGGAAGGGACTTGGAGGTGGGCAGTGGCTGGTGGGTGTGGTGCTGGGCATGTGCTGGGGGCTGCTGCTGGAGAGAGAGAAACTGTGCTATACCAGCTGGCAGAACTGGCACTGTCCCCAGCAGGGGCCCATTGGTCGTATGGGGAGGCTTGGCGGGGTTGGTGGGTGCCTGGCTGACTGGAACCGCCCCATTGACAAAGGAGTGGTCCCCTTCTTTTGCCTCTGTTTCCCCAGCTAGTGGGTTTGGTAAGGTCTCAACAACAGGTTGACTGGGGGCGTTTTCCTTGAGCGTATGAATTTTTTTGGCTTCAGCTTTGCCTTTCATTATCTTCATGATTGGAGTTTTGGTGATGATGATTTCGGCTTGTCCATCGGTCCCGTCAGTGCTGGGCTCGCCCAGTGGGTCAGGAGTGTTGGTGCTCTCAGGGACGCTCTGCTCTACAACCACATGATTGTCTGGCTTGGCCACATTCCACAGAAAGCTGGCTTCACCCGAGTGGCACTTGGCATTGTGCAGAGAAAGCCCCTCAGGAGTTTTTGCCAGAAAACTGCACTCAGTGCATACAAAGGTCGGGTCTTTATTAAAGTCTGTGTGCTCGGAGTTCATGTGTCCCACAAACTGGGTTATGTCCTGGGATCTGAAATCACAGTATTTACAGGAATACAAATAGCCATCCAAAGTGCTCTGATGCCCGTTGGCCAGTGCAGCGCTGTCGGTATTGCTGGAGGCCTGGGCGACCTCGCTGCTGGTGGCAGGCGCTTCTGGGGGCAGGTCCGGCGGGGGTCCTTCGGGCAGCGCCTCGGCGGGCTGGGCCTCTGCACTGGCTTCCTGCAGTGCCACGGTCTTCACAGGAATCATGCATGGGGTGGTGGATTTCCGCTTGCTGGCCATGGCGACAACCGCTCTGGGTGATGGCTTGGGGACAGCTTGTCCTGTCAAGGCCTCACAGTACAAGTTCCAGCTGCTGCATGAGGGCCAGAGAGTTTCCAAAGGCAGCTTTTTCAGTTGTTTGCAGAAAGCAAGTTTTCCCTATTAAACCTGAGGAGGAATAAAAAAAAAAAATGATTAAGATCTCTGAAGCTCTGTCTGTTTCTCAGATGCCCAGACACACTCCACTGCTTGACTTCTATCACTCCTGCCACTCGGGGGAAGCCAGCAGGAAGTTCGGCAGCAGCTTGGATGTCAACTTGGAGTCAGGAGCCCCCCAAACGCTAACAAAATGGTGCCCTGAAGAATGACTTGGGGATGTTCCCATCCCATTTGATAGACTTCAGACATGTGTTTCTGTTTTGTATTTCTCTCTGCATCCATGCATTAAGTAACTCAGATTCAAAAACAAAAACGACAACAATTAAATAATCCCTCTTTTGAACCTCCAAATTCATTCTGACCACGTCTGAGTGAGAACAAAAGATCCCAGTGTAGCTCTTGTTTAAATGTTTGGGCCAACCAGGGTTTTTCTTTTCATAGCCTTCCCACATATGAGAACAAGATGACGCCTCTGCCTCACCCAAGCCAGGCCAAGGCCAAGTCAGCTGGAGGGGGGTGTTGGAGCCAAGCCTCTCTCTGTGCCCTTTCCCTGCCTGCTGCCCTATCAAACACACTCCAGGCAACAGAAGAGGGATCACCTCACAATTACTGGCTCTACCCGAGACCACTGCCACTGGTGAAGGCAAAGGCCGTAGGGTCAGGGGATCCACAGACCCAGTCTGTGGCCCCGCCAGCTGCACATTCTCTTTCTGGGTGCAGCAATTTAAAGTGTGGCCTCACCTAGAGTGCACAAACTACACATGACATTGTATGGTGCTTATTTCATTTTTATTTCTTTCAATGCCTATCTTAAAAATACAAACTCTTAAATCTTTGATCCATTTGAAATTTATTTCAAAAGCTGGGGTGATTGATTTGTTTATATGTAAAGTAATTATTATAACAACTCTTTCTTTTTAAATCCTCCACTGAGGACATGCTTTTATTGATTTTAGAGAGAGAAGAGTGGAGAAGGAAAGAGAGAGAAACATCGATGTGAGAGTGAAACATCAATTAGTTGCCTGAGAAAGTGTTTTTGTGATTTCTATCATTAACATAATCCTATCTAATAATAGACAAACATGGTAATTGACCATACCTTCGCTACACCTCCCATTAACTGATCAGTGTGATATGCAAATTAACTGCCAACAAAGATGGCAGCTAATTTGCATACTGCAGGCAGGGCGGGACAGCGCCATCCCGCCTGCCCTGCCGTCATCTGGGCCTGCTATCTGCAACCCTGGGTGGCAGGCATCCGTGTGTGACCCGCCTGGGGTGGCACCCCAACCCCTGGATCGGCCCTGCCGTGTGCACCACCCAGGGAGGCGAGGCAGGCACCGAGGGATCGGGCCTGCCATCTGCCACCCGGGGAGTGGGCCTAAGCCAGCAGGTGGTTATCTCCCGAGGGGTCCCAGACTGTGAGAGGGCACAAGTGGGGCTGAGGGACACCGACAACCCCTAATCCCCCCTCCCCTGCCAGTGCACAAATTTTTGTGCACCGGGCCTCTAGTATCACTATAATCATCATTATCTTTTTTTTAGCAAATGATAATGCTAGCAATGATTAAAATAATAATTTTAATACCAAAATCATGTTATCATCAGTGTTTGGATTTGATATAAAAGTGTAAAGAAACTTAAAATATCCTATTTTTTTTTTAATTAAATCTTTATTGTTGATTATTACATTTGTTCTTCTTTTTTCCCCCCCACAACTCCCCTCCGCCCTTACTCCCCACCCACTGTCCTCATTCATAGGTGCGCGATTTTTGTCCAGTCTCTTCCCGCACCCCCCACACCCCTTTTCCCCTCAAGAATAGTCAGTCCATTCCCTTTCTACTTTCTATGCCCCTGATTCTATAATCACCAGTTCATTCTGTTCATCAGATTATGTATTCCCTTGATTTTTAGATTCACTTGTTGATAGATGTGAATCTATTTGTTGTTCATAATTTGTATCTTTACAAATTTTGATAATACCTTATATTCCTCTTGAATTCCAGCATCTATATCCAGCATTTCATATAATACTGGTTTGGTGGTGATGAACTCCTTTAGCTTTTCCTTATCTGTGAAGCTCTTTATCTGACCTTCAATTCTGAATGATAGCTTTGCTGGATAAAGTAATCTTGGTTGTAGGTTCTTGGTATTCATCACTTTGAATATTTCTTGCCACTCCCCTCTGGCCTGCAAAGTTTCTGTTGAGAAATCAGCTGACAGTCATATGGGTACTCCCTTGTATGTAACTGACTTTCTTTCTCTTGCTGCTTTTAAGAGTCTCTCTTTGTCTTTTGCTCTTGGCATTTTAATTATGATGTGTCTTGGTGTGGTCCTCTTTGGATTCCTTTTGTTTGGGGTTCTCTGCGCTTCCTGGACTTGTAAGTCTATTTCTTTCACCAGGTAGGGGAAGTTTTCTGTCATTATTTCTTCAAATAGGTTTTCAATATCCTGCTCTCTCTCTTCTTCTGGCACCCCTATAATTCGGATGTTGGTATGCTTGAAGCTGTCCCAGAGGCTCCTTACACTATCTTCGTATTTTCGGATTCTTTTTTCATTTTGCTTTTCCGGTTGGGTGTTTTTTGCTTCTTCGTATTTCAAATCTTTGACTGGATTCTTGCGCTCCTCTGGTCTGCTGTTGGGTGTCTGTATAATATTCTTTATTTCAGTCAGTGTATGCTTAATTTCCAGTTGATCCTTTATCACAACATCAAGGGTCTCATTAGATTTCTTGAGGATCTCACTGTATTTATCGGTGGTCTCACCAGTCTTTTCGAGGGCCTTACTAAGTTTATCGGCAGCTTCTAGACAGTTCTTGAGGGACCTTAAAAGTGTGGTTTTGAACTCTATATCCTCCATTTCTGTCAGTTGTGTCCTGTTTCTTTGTCTCCGCATTTTTTATGCTTTCTTGGTGCACCCCCTTGTGGTCTTTGTGCGGTCTTGTTGTAGTTAAGCCTTGATTGTTGTAGGTAATACTGGGGGGGGGGAGATTTGACCTCCAGGCCAACTGGATGTGTCAATTGTTTTTTCTATACTGTCTTAATAAATGTTTAAATCCAAACAAGTTTTCTTTACAACACATTGATAATCACCAAGTTATATGTGAAAAATCTGGTAACTCTGACCTTTTTTCAAGTGTTTAAAAAACACACCAAACTGCCTGTTAGACCCCTAAGTGAAATCCTAAAGAAGACAATGAATGATGCCTTTAACTCTGTTCTAAACAGAGCTAAGTGCACAAATTACCAACATCTTCCTCCAGCAGCTAGAGACACACAAAGCCAGGTGCAGCTACCACCACAGTTCATCCCCTTTCTTCTTCTTTAATAATTGCTCTCCTAAGACTTCCAGTAGTATGTTGAATAGAAGTGGTGAAAATAGGCATCCTTGCCTTGTTCCTGATCATAGAGGAAAAGCTTTCAGTTTTTCACAATTAGGCATATTAGCTGTGGGTTTTTCCTATATGGCCTTCCTTATATTTTGATAATACCTTATATTCCTAGTTTGTTGAGTGTTCTCATCATGAAAGAATGTTTAATTTTATCAAGTGCTCTTTCTGCATCAATTGAGACAATCATATGGTTTTTGTCCTTCATTCTGCTAATCTGCTGTTTTATATTACATTGATTGATTTTCATTTGTTGAATCATCCTTGCATTCCAGGGATAATTTCACTTGGTCATGATATATAATCCTTTTAATGTGTTGTTGAATTCAATTTGCTAGTATTTTGTTGAGCATTTTTTGTATCAATTTTCATGAGGGATATTTGGTCTATAGTTTTCTTTTCTTATAGTATCTTTGTCTCATTTTGGTATTAGGGTAATGCTGACCTCATAAAATAAATTTGAAAGTGTTCTTCCTTTTTAAATTTTGGAAGCATTTGAGAAGATTTGGTGTTAATTCTTCAAATGTTTGTTAGAAATTTCCAGTGAAGCCATCAGGTCCTGAGTTTTTCTTTGTTGGGAGATTTTTTTTTTAATTATTGATTCAATCACTTTACTATTTACATGTCTGGTCAGATTTTTATTTCTTCATGATTCAGTCTTGGTAGGTTGTATGTTTCCAGGAATTTATCCATTTCTTCTAGGTTATCCAATTTGTTGATGTATAACTGTTCATAATAATCTTTTATAATCCTTTTTATTTTTGTGGTATTAGTTGTACTGTTGCCTCTTTCTTATTTTTATTAGTGGATCTCTCTTTTTTCTTAGCCTGGCTAAGATTTCATTGATCTTTTTTAAAAAAACCAACTTGTCTGTTTACTTTTTCTATTGTTTTCTTATTCTCTACTTTTTTTATTTTACTTTTCAATTACAGTTTACATTCAGTATTATTTTATATTAGTTTCAGGTATACAGTACAGTGGTTAGACAATCGCATACTTTACAAAGTGTTCCCCCTGATATTTCCAGTACTCACTTGGAACCATACACAGTTATTACAATATCATTGACTATATTCCCTATGCCAGTGATGGCGAACCTATGACACGCGTGTCAGAGGTGACATGCGAACTCATTTTTTTGGTTGATTTTTCTTTGTTAAATGGCATTTAAATATATAAAATAAATATCAAAAATATAAGTCTTTGTTTTACTATGGTTGCAAATATCAAAATATTTCTATATGTGACACGGCACCAGAGTTAAGTTAGGGTTTTTCAAAATGCTGACAGCTGAGCTCAAAAGGTTCACCATCACTGCCCTATGCTGTACTTTACATCCTCATGACTATTTTGCATACTTTTGCTCTGATCTTTATTATTTCTTTCTTCTGCTAAGTTGGACTTTAGTTTTTTCTTCTTTTTCTAGTTCCTTGAGGTATAAAGCTAGGTTTCTTATTTGAGATATATTTTCTTTTTAAAATGTAGACATTTACTGTTATAAATGTACTTCTTACTACTGCTTTTGCTGTACCCATAAGTTTTGGAATGTTGTGGGGTTTTTCTTTCTTTTTTCTTTTCTTTTCAAGATGTTTTCTGATTTCTCCTTGATCCACTGTTGTTCAAGAGTGTATTGTTTTATTTCCACATATTTGAGAATTTTCCAGTTTTCCTTTTGCTATTAATTTCTAGTTTTGTTCAACTGTGGTTGGAAAAGATACTTGGTATGATTCCAATTTGTTAAGACTCATTTTGTGTCCTACCATGTGATCTGTCTTAGAGACTGTCCCATGAGCACTTGAGGAAAAGATGTTATTGAGTGGAATGGTCTGTATATGTCTATAAGGCCCAATTGTTTATTGGTGTTGTTAAGTCTAAATTCTCATTCTTGAAAAAATTTAGCAAATGAAGTAAATGAAGGGAAAAAGAAAACAACATCCTTAGATAAAGAATCTCTATCAGAAATCATAGCAAACATTGTACCTAATAGTGACACATTCAAGTCAGGAAGAAGATAAGGATTCCCATTATCATTATTTAACCTTATAATGGGATCCTAGACAGTAAAACATGACATGAAAAATAAATATGAGGAATAGACATAAAAAGAAAGGTGAGATAAACCAGTGTTATTTGCAAATGAGGAGATTATCTCCTGAAAACCTATTATAATAAAAGAACTGAGTAAGATAATGAGGTACAGCCCTAACCGGTTTGGCTCAGTGGGAGTGTCGGCTTGTGGACTGAAGGGTCCCAGGTTTGATTCTGGTCAAGGGCATGTACCTTGGTTGTGGGCACATCCCCAGTGGGGTGCAGGAGGCAGCTGATGGATGTTTCTCACATTGATGTTTCTAACTATCCCTCTCCCTTCCTCTCTGTAAAAAAATCAATAAAATATATTTTTTAAAAAAGATAATGAGGTACATTTGTAATATACATTAACTTTCTCTTATGCCAAAAAATAATCAATTACAGAAGGAAATGGGATTCGGGGGCAGCATTCATATTAAAAACCAAATCTGGGTGATGAATAAAAAAAAAAACAAAAAACCAAATCTGGAAAAGATCTCAAACCTTTCAAGACATGTGTAAAATCTATAGGACAATACTAGTAACTATAAAACTTTAATAAGAACAAAAAGACCTAAATAAATGGAGAGTCATAGCATATTCCTAGAGGTAAAATTCAGAATTATATGAATGTCAGTTCTCTCTAGATTAATCTCTAAATTCAGTATAATTATAGTCACAATAAAAATGCCATTAAGTTGTAAGATGTTAATGGTAAAATCTAGGTGGTGAGTAGATGGATGTTCACTATAAATTTTTTTCAATGTCTCTGTATGTTTTTTTTAACTTTATGCCTTCTATATTGTTTGAAAAAAGAAAATTAACAGTACAAATTAGGTGGCCAGCAAATGAAACGGTTGTGATTGCTCATTTAGCGGTGGGAGGTTTCAGGATGACATGAACCAAAGAGGTAGGAGAGGGGTCCTGATATACCCATAGGTGCCAAGGCTTTGTCAAAATGGAGGCCCTAATTGGTATCACTATCATATCATTTACTTGGCAACCTTCTCTTGTTGAAGTAATTCAACTGGAACAATAAATAATAACCAGGGAGGTGGAGGGAATATGATCACTCACTGTTTTCAAATACAATCAAATATGTATGCAAGGGTTTTGTATCCACACATTCAACCAAGTGGGGATAAAAAATATTTTTTAATAAAAAAGTTACATTTTTGCTCACATGTACCCCCTACAGTTAGATCTACAATAGTTGTGCCTATACTGAACATGTACAGAGGTTTTTCGTGTCACTATTCCCTAAATAATACAGTCTAACAACTATTTACATAGCATTTACATTGTTTTAGATGTGATAAGAATCTAGAGATGATTTAAAGTATATGGGATAAAGATTAAAAGAGTATTTGATGACATAAAAATATATATAAATAAAGTATATGGGAGATATGTGTAGGTTATATGCAAATACTACAGTATCTACACTAATAAAAGAGAAAGATGCAAATTGACCATACCTTCATGACGCCCACCAGCCAATCAGGAGTGAGTATGCAAATTAACCCAACAAAGATGGTGGGTTAATTTGCATAGGCAGGCACCAAAAGGCTGGGGGCGGGACAGGACGCAGGCGTTCCGCACTGCCCCAGCCGCTCTGGGTCTCTGGGCAGCTTGGGAAGGCAGAAAGGAGGCTCCAGCCAGAGCAAAGGTGGTGTCTGCAGCCAGGGGAAGGAAGGCCCATTCTTGCACGAATCTTCGTGTATTGGGCCTCTAGTTTTATATAAGGGACTTGATCATTTGCAGATTCTTGTATCCATGAAGGTCCTGGAACCAATCCCCCAAAGATACCAAGGGGGACAACTGTATCAATTTCAAATCATCAATGGATTTGACCACTTCAATGGACTCTTGACACCCTGAAATCCATAAGGGCACAATTTGATTGAGGCAGAATCCTCAGGAAATGCAAAGTTTGACCTTGAGAAGAGTCCTAGATAGAAACATCCTTTAAAAATGCATATTTGTGTGAAGCTGCATATAATAGCTGAAAAAATTAGTGACTCCCATGCACTGGAAGTGTCAAAAAGTTGTTCTGGGACCATATGTGCAAAGAAAACATAACAAAGAATCCACCAGGTTCTCGTGTGAATTGAATCAAGGCTGAAAGTGATAGAATGCATGAGTACCTTTTAGAATTGATTTCTGGCATGAGTCAAGTGATCTCAACAGTGGTAGTAGCTGGCACTGTGAACCACTGCCAAAAACTCCAAATTAAACAATGGGTTCCATTTCAAGAGACTTCTGAAGTATAAGATAACACTACGTACAAGTGGATCAGTTTGCACTGATGGCGCCACTGCTCTGCTAAAAAATAAATCTGAGAAATTTCCATGACCAACCAGGACACTAGATTTTCTTCAATTCCATCACCCAGAGTGCTTCATGGTCTGCAAAGCACTTTCACCTCTTTTGATCCAGCTTCATAGCCTCCTGAATTGGATATTATTGTCCCTTCCCCCATTTTAGCATTGAGGAGCTACTGAGCAAGAAAGGGGAGGTGATACAACCAAAGTCACACAGCAGATTTGTGGTGAGACTGGTATTGTGACTCTAAGTCTTAAGTTCTTTTTCAGGCCACATTCACTCTGAATATCAACTGAATAAACCTATCACCTTTAATTATTTTGACATTTTTTACATGGGCAATTATATTATTTTGAGCCTTCCTACAGAGGGATCAAAATTCTTAAAGCTCAATTATTCTAGTGTTATTTTTTAAAAATTAAAATGACTTGACAGGGCTATCATGAGCCTTATTATTTATAACACTTTTGTACAGTCTGAAGAGGGGATGTATTATTTACTATTACCTAGGACTAGAGAACTCTGGTACAGTGGGCCAAGTGATGAGACCAAGGTTAGTCAGCAAGAATCTATAACAAAACTAACACAAGGGAAACTATCCATCCTCAGGGATGTGTGGGGCACGACCCTGACCGTCCAACAGATCCACTGGCTAGAATCATCAGATTTCCACTGAAACGAAGGCATTTAAAGACTTCAAGTCTGTTTCCAAACCCGAATCCTCAAGTGTCAAAGCAACGTCGAGCCCAGAGCTGGCCTTGTTTTGCTCTCTCAATAAGTAAGGGTCACAATACTTTCTGCACTTCGTAATTACCATTCAGCAGAGGGATTAGGGCCAGAGCTCTCCACTTGTTTTCCCCCCCTCAAACAATTCTTGTTTCTGTCAGGTCACCAACAGAAATAGCCTGCTCCAATCAGATGTTATCACCTCTGTAGTGAACACTCATTTATTCTTTCTCAAGCCAGAAAGGTGATTATAATATAAATACAGAGGCCTCAGAATTAAAGGGACTTTAGAGACCACTTGAGATTTCAACCACTCATCTTTACATGAATTATCTTGAAATACCAGCAGGTGGTTAGGATACCCTATATTTGAATATCTCTGAAGACAGGGAGGTCGGCACCTATTGAGATAGAAAATATGTTGGAAATGATTCCTTCTTTAAGCATCTCAAAAATTACCTTCCTGTAGGTTTTAATCACTAAATTTAATTTTTTACTCAAATAGAGTTGAGGACTTATTATGTGCTAAGTACTACTTGCTAGGTACTGGCTATACAGAGATTTTTTAACAGATGCCATCCTGTAGTCAAGAAGCTAATAGTTCGTAGTGGATATCAGGCCATTCATTAATATTCTGGGGTGGGCTCTCCTTTTGGACACATTGGATTTCCCTGTCCACCTGAACTGAAGTATATAACCAGTGAAATGTAAGCAAATGTGTTATCTCCAGGGTAAAGTTCTAGGAGAAATTTCATGCTTTGGTTCACAATTTACTCTCTGGCCAAGCAACTGGCAATGTCCCTTACTGTGGCTACTCTATTACCCTGGGTCCTAAAAAGGGAGAAAAAAGCTGACCCACAATGTACACATGGTGTGAGCAAGAAACAACCTGTTATTTTAAGCCACTGAGGTTTTTGAAGTTGCTTGTTACTACAGCATAATTCAACCCATCCTACCTGATACACAGCATAAGGAAAGCCACACAAACAGATTACCCAAACTCAAACATTAAGCCGAGTGTTGTAGTGGAAAAATGCACAAGATTCACGAGGGCAGGGAAAGACTTAGCACCAACCTAAGTTTTCTGAAGGGCTTGGGGAAGACCTCACAGAGGGGACAGCCATGAATTAGAGGCTGAAGGATGAGTAGATACTACCAAGTAGACATGTTGAGAAAAGGGTGCTCTAGACAGAGGGAACACTTCATGCAAGGCCACAAGGAAGAGAAAACATGTTTGGAAAGTTACAAGGAACTCAATTTTGCTGGCAGGGGAAATCTAAATGCGGTGGATTTACCGTCAAGCTAATGAAACTGAACTTCCAGGACCCTACACCTTCCAAAGCCTGTATCTATATTTTTATAAATTTATACTTATACTCTTTATACTATTTTTTTTTAACCTTAGGAGGAGCTCCCTTCTAATGTTCAGGTTTCACAAAAGCTGGACCTGCTTTGGATGGGGTGGAAGGCAATAAGGAGGTGATTATAGGTCTATAGAGCAGATCTGTAGACCTCTTAATCTTCCACATGAGACCTTTTTTAACACTTGGAAAAAGGAATGGTGTTCCTTAAGAGTCTTCTTCCCCCCCTCCAAGCCAATCATCCTCATTCCTGGTGGCTGGTTTCTGTCACGGGTTGGAATGTCTGCACCATCCCACTGCTCTTCTCCAAATGTGCTCTTACCTGCCCATCGCCCTCTTAGAAGTGGTACCTGGATCTAAATCTAAGTCTCCAGATGTCACCCAAATGTATCTGTCACTGTCCTTAATGAAGTTTCTTGGGTTATACTTAACCCTTCCATAAGAGTTGTTACCCAAATGATTCCAGTTAGTTATACTGTGACATTCACCAGAAAAATATGGATCAGTGCTCTAGGATTTAGTTATATAACCAGTATCAGTATCAAAATACAACACATATTGTTTCAGTTTAGGTTTGGCAGACTTTGAGGAACAAGTTTGGTAGAGAAAAGAAAGGTATTTCATTTAACAAATGTTTACTAAGCGCCCATCCTATGCTAGGCCATTGTTCTACATGCTAGACTATGGGTGGGAAAAAAAGGAGCTATAAAAACTCTACCTTCCTGGAGTTTACATTTTAGTTTGAAGGAGAGACAATAAACTAAATCAGGGGTCCTTAAACTACGGCCCACGGGCCACATGCAAATACAAATATTGTATTTGTTCCCGTTTTGTTTTTTTACTTCAAAATAAGATATGTGCAGTGTGCATAGGAATTTGTTCATAGTTTTTTTTTAAACTATAGTCCGGCCCTCCAACGGTCTGAGGGACAGTGAACTGGCCCCCTGTTTAAAAAGTTTGAGGACCCCTGAACTAAATAAACAAGTAAATGAAGTGTGAAAGGGTACTAAGTGCAATGGAGAAAAATAAAGCAGGACAGGGGACAGCGAGTGTGGTGGGTGGGGCAGGGATGAGGCTGCAGGTTTAAATATGGTGGTCAGAAGGGCCTCACTGAGAACGGGCAATGGAGCAGAGACTTGGAGGTGAGGAAGTGAGCCAGCTGGATGTGTGGGAGGAGCAGTCCAAGCAGAGGCACAGCTGGTGAGAGGACCTGGATGGAGGAGTGAGTCTGGTTTGTTCAAAGCAGAGCAAGGCCAGTCCAGCTGAGTAGCAGTGGTCGCAGAGAGAGCAGGAGAGGACAAGGCCAAAGAGGTGAGAAGGCTGGCTGTGCAGAGTCACTGTAATGACTTAGGTTTCTCTGAGATGGGCAGTGCCATGTGAGGGCTTGGAGCAGAGGCCTCACATGACCGGATCTGTGGCCTACAGGACGCCCCTCCTAGCTGTATTGAGAATAGACTGCAGGAAAAACAAGTGGAAAAGCAGGAAATTTGTCAGGAGGTTATGGCAGCAACCCAGGCAGGAGATGATAACAGCTTGGACCATGATGACAGAGATGGCGGTAAAGAGAAGTGGCTGGTTTCTGGATACATTTAGGAAGTAGAGCTCACAAGATTTCCAGGGGACTGATAGAGCGTGTGAACAGTGTATCCATAGGGGAGCTTTGACTTGAAGAGTTTTGACCTAACCAAGTGAAAGCATGGCATTGCCATCAAACAAAATAGGTTTGAACCTGCTAAGTCAGGTCTGTGCTGTTAAGACTGGATGGTCCCTTTCTAGGTGAAAAACTGGACTAAGCAGGCTTGGTCAGAAGCATTTCAGAGGACTAATGGGTCAGGCTGCTAATGAGCAGGGGGGCTGTGCAATGCCAATATTCCCAATGAAAAGACTCTGGTCTTTGCCAAAATCTGCTTGAACCAAAAGAGAAACTGCAGAAAGAGTGGTAGGGGGAAGGCTGGGAGCAAACTTAGGATACCTTGACCTTGAGAGCCAACTAGTCCAGCCGTGGGCAAACTACGGCCCACGGGCCGGATCCGGCCCATTTGAAATGAATAAAACTAAAAAAAAAAAAAAGACCGTACCCTTTTATGTAATGATGTTTACTTTGAATTTATATTAGTTCACACAAACACTCCATCCATGCTTTTGTTCCGGCCCTCTGGTCCAGTTTAAGAACCCATTGTGGCCCTCGAGTCAAAAGTTTGCCCACCCCTGAACTAGTCAGAAGCTACACCCTCAGAGATGTGAGACAGCTCCTTCCAAAGTCAAACACATTCCGCTAAAATGTATTTGCATCCTAATTACAAAAGCAAAGTACTTTATTTAATTTAAAACTAAAAATTAAAAAGCAATATAAATGGTTTGTTCTGAATGTGGTTTTACATCTGAATTACATTTGGTTTGTTTTAATTGAATTTTCCCAGTGTGGGCCAGAGAGTTTATCGGCTAAAATAGCTTGAAGGCTAGTGGGCCTGCTTGAACCTTCCAAGAACTCTCATTGAAAAGGAACTCTGGCTCTCTTCTGTGAATACAGCACTCCTCTCCTTCCAGGCTCAGTTTGCATTGATGAACTTCTTCAATGGCCTCAATACAAAGCCCATTAAGATTTTACACAGGAGAAAGGATGCTCGATTTCACTCACAGTAAGAGAAATACTAATTAAAATCACTTTGATTCTCTTTCTTTCACTCACTCTGGAAAAGCTCAAAAGGTTTGACAATATACTTAGCTGACAAGGGTTTAAGGAAATAAGGCATTCTCACACACTGCTTGTAGGAGTGAAACTTGGTAAAATCTCTATTGAGAACTATTTTTTAAGAGCTAACAAAATTATAAATGCCCAGTCTCTTTGATTCTGCCTTTAGGAATGTAGCCTACAGGTATACTTGTACATGTGTGCATTCAAGCATGTATAAGGTAAGCCACTGGCACCTGTGAATAATATGCACCTGTGAAAAAGAACAAGTGAACACTTTTTATATTGCTATGGAGTCATCTTTAAGATATCTTGATATATTTTTAAAGCAATGTATACATGTGCTTATGTATATATACACTTAAAATATCTCTAGACAAATACATGAGAAACTAGTCATTGCCTCTGGAGGGGGAGTGGGGGCAGAGAGACAAAAGCTTTTCCTTGTGAACCTTTTTAAATTCTAAAAAATTATAAATGTTCTATGTATTAAAAACAAAATTTGAATAAATATATAAATGAAAAAAAACATTTTCCAAAGTATGTGGGTTGTTATTACAAAAAGCAACAAGTGAGAAAATGAGTGGCTAAGGGGGTTGAAGCAGAGGTCCTGAAAGAGTATGTGACTGGGGTTGAATACTAGGTAGAACTTTACATCCAAACTTCTAATAAATACAGGTGGGCTTTGGGATTCACTTCTGTAGTGCTGCATTTGGGCACTTCATCTACATCTAAATATAATCCCTACAACTAAATATATTCCTTCTGCCTTCAGCTTACAGACATAGTTTTAAAACAACATAAGAGACATCCACGATAAAGGAAGGGGACAATCCATGCAGAGCAATCTCTTTCCCATTAAAAAACCCTACCACAACCTGTTATCCAGTCTCCATTTGAGTGTCTCCATGGTCTGAGACTCATTATCACAACTATTACAGAGCTCCATTCTTACCTGGACCTGATTCCCAGGTTTAGATCTGTCTTTAAACCAACATAAAACAAGGCAACACTCTTCACTATGTGATCAGTCCACTCTCTTTCTGTATATCAGCCTGTCACAAGTTGACGATTGTCATTTATCCATCAGTATTCACCTCTGCATTGTAACCATTCTGAATTCATTCCACATTCTCTAGTGACCTGTTCTTTGAATATATTTTAACTTGTCCATGTCGCTCTCAAAATGTGGCAATTAGAACTAAACCTGCATTCAAATATAGCCCAACCGGAGAGAATTCAATGAAAGCAGTGTTTTAATCATTCTACTACCACTAGTAATACCAGAAATCTATCTGGGTAGAAGTTCTATTTTCTTTTTCTCCCTGCACAGATGAGGAATTTGAGACCCAGTGGGACAAGGGAGCACTGCTGGAATTTGGCAGCACTGGGATTCTTTCATCACAGGGCCATGTGGGGACACATTTACACACACTCATTTACAATTCTGACAGAGGAGTTCTGGGCTTTCTTCCCCTTTGGCTCTTTGAACTCTACCTTCTTGTCTTAGGAGGGGATGTTTGTTTCTTGTTCTTTGTTATAGCCAGCTACATGGGATCACTAGTGGCACATGAGGTTCTTGCTGACTGCAGAAGGCCTGGGTGGGGATGGCATCTGGGACCCCTCTATGTCTGTGACACCTCACTCCCTAAGTATCACAGCCCTTGTGAGATCTTCTTTGATCACACTTTTTAAATGTCTAAGTCGGTCTCCAAACTCCACACTAATTAGTCATCCTCTATCACAATTCCCTGATTGCTTCTCTACAGCATTTATCAGAATTCATCACTGGATTTTTATTTGCTTCTCCTACTTACAGTCTGTCACCCCAGTTAGCTCTGTAAAGTCAGGGCCTATATCCACATTATCCTCAGCATCCAGCACAGTGCCTGACACATAATACAGTTTTCTCTGAATGAATTGTATTGATTTCAGAGAGGAAGGGAGAGGAAAAGAGAGATAGAAACATCAATGATGAAAGAGAATAATTGATCGGCTGCTTCCTACACCCCCCTCACTGGGGATCGAGCCCACAACCTAGGCATCAGGAATTGAACTGTGACCTCCTAGTTCATAAGTTGATGTTCAACCACTGAGCAATACCAGTCAGGCCCATTTTTAAGTGTACAGTACAATAGTGTTAAGAACACTATTCATCTTGCAAAACTGAAACTCTATATCCATCTTAATATATAAAAAGCCAGGGGCCATCACGACCAAAACAACCGGATGAATGACCAAACAGCAGGCTGTGTGGGGCGACTAGGCCGGCAGGGGGGTTAGTGAGGAACGACCAAACGACTATACAGCAGGCTGCGTGGGGCAACCAGGCCAGCAGAGGGGGGCAGTTGGGAGCAACCAGGCCAGCAGGGGGGGCAGTAAGGGGCAACTAGGCCAGTGGGAGGGCAGTTAGGGGCAACCAGGCCGGCGGAGGGGGGACAGTTAGGGGCAACCAGGTTGCCAGGCAGAGGCGGTTAGGGGTGATCAGGCTGGCAGGGGGGCAGTTAGGAGCAATCAGGCAAGCAAACAGGTGAACAATTAGGAGCCAGAGGTCCTGGACTGTGAGAGGGATCCCAGATTTGAGAGGGTGCAGGCTGGGCTGAGGGTACCCCCCCCCCTTGTGCACGAATTTCATGCACCAGGCCTCTAGTTGAACAATAACTCTCCTTTCCCCTCCCCCACTCCCTGGCAACCATCATACTACTTTCAGTATCTAAGAGTTTAACTGCTTCAGATACCTCATACAAGTGGGATCATGCAGTGCTTGTGTTTATGTGACTCGCTTATCCTATCTAATAAAAGAGAAACATGGTAATTAGCATACGACCGCTACCCTTCCCATTGGCTAATCAGTGAGATATGCAAATTAACTGCCAGCCAAGATGGCGGCCGGCAGCCAGGCAGCTGGAAGCTAACATGAGGCTTGCTTGCTTCAGTGACGGAGGACTCCAACGTTCCCAGCCTGCCTTGCCGGCCTCTGAGCTTGCAGTTTGAAACATTGTTACAAATATAAAAGCTAAACAAAACCCCAGAAACCTGCTTTCAGCCAGCCAGGATCTCAGAGCTGGAGTTGATACAGTGTTTCGATTATAGAACCCAAACAAACCAGATACCTGCTTTCAGCAGCGGAGGCCTCAGAGCTGGAGCCAGAGCTAAAGCTGACCCAGAATAAAAAATAAAAATAAAAAAAGGAGCAGTTGGGAGCTTCAGTCACCCGCCAGCCTGAAAACAGCCCTCAGCCCCTCACCCAGACTGACCAGGCACCCCAGTGGGGACCCCCACCCTGAAGGGTGTGTGACCAGCTGCAAACAGCCATCATCCCCTCACCCAGGCTGGCCAGGCACCCCAGTGGGGACCCCCACCCTGATCCAGGACACCCTTCAGGGCAAACCAGCCAGCCCCCACACGTGCACCAGGCCTCTATCCTATATAGTAAAAGGGTAATATGCCTCCCAGCACCGGGATCAGCAGAGCCGCGAGGCCTCCCGGCACCGGGATCAGTGTGACAGGGGGCAGCGCCCAAACCCCCTGATCGCCCTGCGGCTGTGTGTGTGACAGGGGGCAGGGTCACAACCTCCCTATCCACCCTGCTCTGTTCGTGACAGGGGAAGGCGCCCCAACCCCCTGATCAGCCCTGCTCTGTGCCTGATAGGGGGGAGCTCCCCAAACCCCTGACCGCCCTGCGGCTCTGTGTGTGACAGGGTGCGGCGCCCCAAACCTCCCTCCCCCCGGGCCCTGCTCTGTGTGTGACGGGGTAGAGCCATAACCTCCCCATCGGCCCTGCCCTGAGTGTGACAGTGGTGGTGCCCCAACCCCCTGATCCGCCCTGCTCTGTAAGTGATAGAGGGTGGCGCCCCAACCCCCCCTCCATGGGCCCTGCTCTGTGTGTGATGAGGTAGAGCCATAACCTCCCCATCAGCCCTGCCCTGAGTGAGAGTGGCAGCGCCCTAACCCCCTGATTGGCCCTGCTCTGTGGGTGATAGAGGGCGGTGCCCCAACCCCCTGATCCGCCCTGCTCTGTGTGTGACAGGGGGGAGCTCCCCAACCCCCTGATGGGCCCTGCTCTGTGCGTGACAGGGTACGGAGCCCCAACCCCCCTGATGGGCCCTGCTCTGTGCGTGACAGGGGGCAGTGCTCCAACCCCCTGATTGGCCCTGCTCTGTGTGTGACAGGGTACGGAGCCCCAACCCCCATGATGGGCCCTGCTCTGTGCATGATAGGGGGTGGCGCCGCAACCTCCCTATCCACCCTGCCTTGAGTGTGACAGGGGGTGGTGCTCCAACCCCTCAATCGGCCCTACCCTGAGCGTGACTGAGGGTGGCATCGCAACCTCCCAATCCACCCTGCTCTGTGCATGACAGGGGGCAGCGCCCCAACTCCCCAATCGGCCCTGCTCTGAGCCCGACCAGGGGCTGCACCTAGGGATTGGGCCTGCCCTCTGTCACCCGGGAGCAGGCCTAAGCCAGCAGATCGTTATCTCCCGAGGGATCCCAGACTGCGAGAGGGCACAGGCCGGGCTGAGGGACCCCCTCCCCCCCGAGTGCACAAATTTTTGTGCACCGGGCCTTTAGTCTACACTAATAAAAGAGAAACATGCAAATTGGTGTCACTCCACTATGCCCACCAGACAATCAGGATGAGTATGCAAATTAACACAACAAAGATAGCAGTTAATTTGCATATGCAGGTATGGAGCGAAGACTGAAGACAGCTGAAGACTGTAGAGGCTTGGCTTCTCTGCTGCAGCCAGAGCAAAAGGCCTGGGTCCCAGGTGCCAGAGGAAAACCGGTGCTGGCAGCCAGGGGAAGGAAGGCCTATTGCACGAATCTCTTCATGCAATGGGCCTCTAGTTTCACTTATAATAATGTCCTCAAGGTTCATCCAAGTTGGACCATGTGACAGGATTTCCTTCCTTATTTTTTTTTATATAGCGAGGAAGGAAGAGAGAGCGAGAGAAACACTGATTTTTTACTCCACTTATTTATGCATTCATTGGTTGATTCTTATATGTGCCCTGACCAGGGATTGAACCTGCAACCTTGGTGTATCAGGCCAACACTCTAACCAACTGAGCTTCCAGGCCAGGGATGGGAGAAGCCCTTCATTTAAGGCTGAATAATATTGCATTGTATAGACTACATTTTCTTTATTCACTCATCTGTTGATGAACATTTAGGTTATTTCCATCTTTTGGCTATTATGAATAATGCTGCTATGAACATGGGTGTGCAAATATCTCTCTGAGGCCCTACATTCAATTCTTTTGGTTATATATCGCATTTATGTTATGCTCCCCACCACCCAATGATGCCAGCAGAGCAGCACCAGTCATAGAAGTCATATTTGTCTTCAAATTATTTTTACTCTTGTCACCAAATTATCTCCCTCTCAAGTTTGTTTCCTAGTCCTTTCCAATGTTTTCCAGGTCCCTCTATTTTTAAGTGAATTCCACAGGTCAAATTTCAAATTTATCTCCTTGTCAAGAAGGAAAGGAATCTATTAAACCTTTCCTTCTCCCTCTGTTGGAAAATATCCTAGGCCTGAGTAGAATGGTGCTACAGAAAACCAGGGCACAGCACCCTGGGACGGTGCAGGGCTGTGGCACTGCCTCAGTTGGCCCAGGACAGTTTTAATAATGTTCACTTTATGAGTAATGTTTTGAATGTTGTTAGTATTCATCAAGAAGTTATAAGTTTCCCTTGACAAGTAAGATTAACTGGCATTCACTGGGTTTATCAGCCTTGTGACTTAGAGCTAGGATATTTCTATGCAAATCCACTTCCAATCTTATGATGCCCAACCAAAGGTACCAACTGAATTTGATTTAAAAAAAAATTCCACATTTTTCCAGAACTCTTCAAGATCAGGATCACTTTCACATCATTGTCCTGAGCAGGGCAGCAGAACAGAGGTGTTGAACACCAGATGGAAGACATGCTGGAGGTCTCTGGGGGTGCTCAGCTGTCTCATGAGGAACCTTAGGGTGCCAAGGTCACCCAGGGGTAAGGAGGAATAATAGACCTCAGCACCTAAGCCTTCTCTATTTTTATCCTATATAATAAAGAGGTAATATGTAAATTAACCCTCACACCCTCACAAGATGGCTGCCTATGACCAGGCCAGCAGGGGGGTTAGTGAGAGACAACCAAACAACTGAACAAGCAGGTTGCGTGGGGTGACCAGGCTGGCAGGGGGGGTTATGAGGGACGACCAAACGACTGAACAAGCAGGCTGTGTGGGGAAACCAGGCCTGCAGTGGGGGCAGTTGGGGGCGACCAGGCCAGCAGGGGGGGGCAGTTAGGGGCAACAGGCAGGTGAGCGATTAGGAACCAGCGTTCCAGGATTGTGAGAGAGATGTCCAGGATCGGGCCTAGACCAGCAGTCAGACATTCCCCGAGGGGTCCCGGATTGGAGAGGGTGCAGGCTGGGCTGAGGGGACCCCCCCCCCCCATGCATGAATTTCATGAACCGGGCCTCTAGTAAACTGTAAAGTCAATCACTTCACAAAAGTAAGAGTGGCTATGATTGTGTAAAATATAGAATTTCAACAACTATTTCTTCATAACCATTGTCAAACCAGGAATAAAGTACACATATATCCCTATTCCTACCTTAACCCTCTCCCTACGATATGGGAGGGCATACATGCAGGCACACCAGTGATAACACTCAGGAGAGTTTGGGGAGACGTACCTTCTGGTTCAAATTGGTACGCATATTTATTTTCTTTCTATGAGATTTCAGGAGCCTAAATAAAAAGTTTCTAAGAACTTCTTTTGATATGAGAATGGACATGATGCACCTACCATGATAAATTTGGTAAAAGTTATATTTATTTGTTTTTAAACAAAAGGAATGCTTTAATATTATGTGTTGTTTCTATGATAATCTTGGACAATAAATTTTCATTTGACTTTACTTAAAATACTACTTAACTTTCATAAGAATAGAAATCATCCTCTTAATTGGCCCTCTCCCTTTTCACCTCCCCTCTCCCCCGCAGAGCCAGCCTCCACCATCCCACTTATTTAACTTCCTTGCTCAGTCAGTCTTTGTCACACTGAAGGCTCCATTTCACCCTCCCATTCTGCCCAAACTACTTGCACCAAGGTCACCAGTCAAGTGGCCCTCTCCAACTCCTTGGCGAGTCTCAAAGTCATTCAGGCCCCAAAGGAGGTTAAGACCCATGCCTCTAAAAGCTCTCTACAAGGGAGCAAACTCATCTCTGCCAGGGCTTTGCAATCTCCTGTACCCAAGTGACCTCCAAATCACCCTGAACAGGCTTGAATTATCTGCCAAGCTCCAAATCCATCACTTCCAACTGCCACTGGTCCCTGTAGGTTTTTAAAAACTACACACATAGTTTTTGCCTCCTTACTTTGGCATTCACCCCTCAAGAAAAATAAACCTAAACAAAATAAGCAAAACGAAAATTCAGCCACCATGTTCTACTGCCTAGATCTTCATCTCACTTCGCACCATGTATACAGATTTCCAAGCAAGAGATCCAATCTCCAAATCACTCATGTGTCCTTTATGTAGCCCTCATGTCTTTCTCTTATCCAGCTGCCATCACATCCTATAAATCTAAGAATGTTTCAAATCGGACCTCTCATCTCCATCCATGTGAGACACAGTCCAAAGGAGCCAGACAGGCCTGGTTTATATCCGGATTCTGCTACCTATGAGCTCTGGAACACAAGCACAGTACTTTTACCTTCTATGTCCCCCTTGCTTCCTCTTTGTAAGTGAAGATAATAGCCTTCATCTCTCAGAGCTCTTGCAAGAATTATGATACAGGTGTGAGTGCCCTGGCTGGTGTTTCCCAGTGGTTAGAGTATCAACCCAAACACCAAAGGGTCACAGGTTCAATTCCTGGCAAGGCCACAGGCCACATACTTGGGTTGCAGAATCATCCCCAGCCTCAGTCGGGGTGCGTGTCTTCCCAGGGAAGGCAACCTATGGATGTGTGTGTCTCCCATCGACATTTCTCTCTCCCCGCCTTCCCTCTCTTCCTTCCACTCTCTCTAAAAATTAATAAAAAACTATATTTGGGTGAGGATTAATAAGCAAACAGAAAAAAAGATATGGGTGTAAGGGGTGCAACAACATGCCTGACACATAGCAAGTACACCACAGGCAATGGCTATTGGCTTTATCCTTGTGTCTTTTACCATAATTCAGTCCTTTGTTGGTTCTGGCTTGATGTCCTACAAAAACCCTTCAAGCTCCCAGCCCTTAGTTCTTTCTCCTCTTCCGTCCATCTCTAACATTATCAACAGAGTCAACATCCTCAAAAACAAATCTGTTCATGTCTCCTTGATTTAAAGAATTCCTACTTCCAATCAGAAGATTCTATTCCTATGCTGTTTGATACAATAGCCACTAGTCACATGTGGCTCTTCAGTAATTCAAGTGTGGCTTGTCCAAATTGAGATGTATGATAGGGTAAAATACACATTAGATGTGAAGACTTAGTATGAAAAGGAGTGTAAAATATCTCAATAATTTTTTAATAGTACAGAGTTCTTTATTTAAAGAGGAGCAGAACAAATGCTGATATGGTATCTTTTTAAAAAAAACAATTTTTACATTCTGCACACTGACATAGAGGTAAAAGAAAATGACTAAAACTTAAATATGAAAGAATTTTTTATAATGAAATCCACAATTTTATACATTTATCTTATTCATGTGTCACTGAAAAATCAACTATTATGAAATACAACAAATTATATCAAAAAAGAACCCCAAAACTTTCATAACAAATTATATGAAAAAGTACCCCTAAAATTTCATATATATCCAAGTATGAAAAGTACTATATTCTTTTTTATTTTTTTTTACACTTTTTTTTATTTTTTTTTAAATATATTCTTATTGATTTTTTACAGAGAGGAAGGGAGAGAGATAGAGAGTTAGAAACATCGATGAAAGAGAACATCGATCAGCTGCCTCCTGCACACCCCACACTGGGGATGTGCCCGCAACCCAGATACATGCCCTTGACCGGAATCGAACCGGGGACCCTTCAGTCCGCAGGCCGACGCTCTATCCACTGAGCCAAACCGGTTTCGGCCTATATTCTTTTAAAAATATATATTTTTATTGATTTCAGAGAGGAAGGAAAAGAGAGACAGAGATAGACACATCAATGATGAGAAAGAATCATTGATTGGCTGCATCCTGCAAGCCCCTTACTGGGGGTAGAGCCCACAACCTGGGCATGTGCCCTGTCTGGGAATCAAACTATGATCTCCTGGTTCATAGGTCGATGCTCGACCACTGAGCCACACCGGCTGGGCAAAAATACTGCATTCTTGATGTTTTCACGTCATTCTCTTCTGTGTGCTCATGTATCACACATTGTTTCCTCGGATAAATGCATCCCCTTACTTATTCTTCAGTTGTCCATTTACATATTCTTCCCAAGACTATTTTTATGCAGCCATCCAGGCAAACCAGGCCCCTTCGATAATCCACTCAAGAATTTAGTTTTACCACCACTGTTCTTCAGTGATTTGCTTTAAGAAGTCACTGAGGGTTGGTTTCCACGGACTCATTGTAACAATCCTGATCAGAAATCTCCTGGCTGGGACCTGGAATCCCCACTCTAGGCGTCCCACAAGCCTGGCTTCTGCCAACAATGGTATAAAACCCTGATCTTGTATTTTTTAGATCAGCTTTTTAAATCAATATGTGTGGGGGGCCACTGGCAAGCACATAGGGCGTTTTTAAGTATGTCGGCTGGACCTAGGGTGCAGGCAAAGCCACGCCCTGGAGGCGTTCCTAGCCCAAAGACAAGGACATCAATTAGTCTGACCTTTCCAGCCCAGGTGCTAGCTAGGGGGTGGATCTCACTAAGTCGCCAGAAACTCAAGGCCTACCCAGATGTGATGTAACTTCCTGTTACTTCGAGTATAAATTAAACATGCGGTTCATCTATCAGAGGGCAGATGCCACACCCAGGCCCAGCTTTTCCCTCTATTTCTGTCTCAGTCTCGTTTTCCATTCTTCCTTAACCCTCGTCTCGTTCTACTCAAGATTCTTTTTTTTTTAATTAAATCTTTATTGTTCAGATTATTACATTTGTTCTTCTTTTTTCCCCCCATAACTCCCCTCCTCCCAGTTCCCGCCCCACCCTATGCCCTCACTCCCCACCCACTGTCCTCTTCCATAGGTGCACGATTTTTGTCCAGTCTCTTCCCGCATCTCCCACACCCCTTTCCCCCCCAAGAATAGTCAGTCCATTCCCTTTCTATGTCCCTGATTCTAGTATGATCACCAGATTATTTATTCACTTGATTCTTAGATTCACTTGTTGATAGATGCATATTTGTTGTTCATAATTTGTATCTTTACCTTTTCCTTCTTCTTCCTCTTCTTAAAGGATACCTTTCAGCATTTCATATAATACTGGTTTGGTGGTGATGAACTCCTTTAGCTTTTCCTTATCTGTGAAGCTCTTTATCTGACCTTCCGTTCTGAATGATAGCTTTGCTGGATAAAGTAATCTTGGTTGTAGGTTCTTGGTATTCATCACTTTGAATATTTCTTGCCATTCCCTTCTGGCCTGCAAAGTTTCTGTTGAGAAATCAGCTGACAGTCATATGGGTATTCCCTTGTAGGTAACTGGGTTTCTTTCTCTTGCTGCTTTTAAGATTCTCTCTTTGTCTTTTGCTCTTGGCATTTTAATTATGATGTGTCTTGGTGTGGTCCTCTTTGGATTCCTTTTGTTTGGGGTTCTCTGCGCTTCCTGGACCTGTAAGTCTATTTCTTTCACCAGGTGGGGGAAGTTTTCTGTCATTATTTCTTCAAATAGGTTTTCAATATCTTGCTCTCTCTCATCTTCTGGCACCCCTATTATTCTGATGTTGGTACGCTTGAAGCTGTCCCAGAGGCTCCTTACACTATCTTCGTATTTTCGGATTCTTTTTTCATTTTGCTTTTCCAGTTGGGTGTTTTTTGCTTCTTCGCGTTTTGAATCTTTGACTTGATTCTTGCGCTCCTCAGGTCTGCTGTTGGGTGTCTGTATAATATTCTTTATTTCAGTCAGTGTATGCTTAATTTCTAGTTGGTTCTTTATCACAACATCGAGAGTTTCATTAGATTTCTTGAGGATCTCACTACATTTATCGGCGGTCTCACCAGTCTTTTCGAGGGCCTTACTAAGTTTATCGGCAGCTTCTAGACAGTTCTTGAGAGACCTTAAAAGTGTGGTTTTGAGCTCTATATTTTCCATTTCTGACATTTGCGTCCTGTTTCTTTGTCTCCGCATTTTTTTATCTTTTCTTGGTGCACCCCCTAGTGGTCTTTGTGCGCAGTCTTGTAGTTAAGCCTTGATTGTTGTCGGTAATACCAGGGGTGATTTGACCTCCAGGCTAACTGGCTGAGAGTCAGCTGTGTCTTCAGTGGGAGAGCTTCTGTGCTGGATCTCTAGGGCGGTGCTAATCTAGCCTTTGCCTGAGGCTATCCGGCAAATGGTTTTGCTCCGGGCTTGGGCGGGGCGGGTCCCCGGGGATCTACAGGGCGGGCCAGAGCGAGCAGTTATGGCTGCTCTCAATTCCGTCCCTAGGGGCTCTGCCTCTCAGAGTCAAAGCAACTGCTGGAAACCTCGGAGAGAAAGCTGCCTTCGAGTTCTGACCGAAGCCAGACAGTCCCGCTTCTCCCGTTTGAGTCTGGGTCCCCAGAGACTCGCCCGGATCTGGAGCTCAGAGTCTGAAACTCCCTCCCAATTGAAAACAACAACCGTGCCCTCCGCCGCCAGCCCACTCCGCGCGCACTCCGCACCTGAGTATTTCACTTCAGCACTGCGCCTCCTCTGAGTCTGGGTATGATATTCTCTTTCCTCCTAGTTGTAGAATTTCCACTCAGCCAGCCTTCCTGTGGTTCTGGATGATGTCTGTTCTGTCCTTTAGTTATATCTCTGAAGTGTTTGTTCGAGGCAGCAATCTCCGGCGTTAACCTATGCCGCCATCTTGGTTTCTTCCTCTACTCAAGATTCTTGAACCCCCACGTTCTCTCTTTCGGCGCTGGTCACGGGAAGCGAGAACGTACCCCCATAAATATGCTTATATTTTTTGGTAGTTTCTAATTTTTTCTTAGTCCCTTTACTCATGCCTCCTTTCTTTCTTTCTTTTCCCATCTGAAATTCTATGGTCTCAGAAGGAGGGGTTTTTTTTTTTTAGAAGGAGGGGGTTTTTAAAAAAATCTTGTGGCAAAATACATATAACATAAAATTTGCTCACTTAACCATTTTTAAGTGGACAGTTGAGTGGCACTTAGTACTTTCACATTGTTGTGTAACCATCACCACCATCCATCTCTAGATCTCTTTTCATCTTGCAAAGCAGAAATTCTGTACCCATTAAATAAGAACTCATTCCCTCTCATCCCAGCCCTGGAAACCACCATTTTGCTTTCTGTCTATGAACTTGACTATTCTAGGTACCTCATATAAGTGGAATCATACAGTATATGTCCTTTAGCAACTGGCTTATTTTACTTAGCATAAGTCTTCAAGGTTTAACCATGTTGTATCAATTTCCTCCCTTTGTAAGGCTGAATAATAGCCCATTATATTGTGTATACCACATTTTATTTATTCATTCATCCATCCATGGCCACTTGAGCTGCTTCTATTTTTTGGCTATTGTGAATAATGCTGCTGTGAACCTAGCTGTACAAGTATCTCCTTGAGTCCTTGCTTTTAATTCTTTTGGATATATACCCAGAGGTAAAATTTCACCCAGAAGTGGAATTGCTAGATCAAATAGTAATTCTATGTTCAACTTTTTGAGAACTGCCATACTGTTTTCATAGAAACTGTACCATTTTACATTCCTACTAAAAATGACAACGGTTCCAATTTCTCCACATCCGTGCCAACATTAGTTATTTTCTGTTTCTTGTTTTTTATAGTAGCCATCCTAATGGGTGCGAGGTGGTATCTTGCTGTGCTTTTGATTTACATTTCCCTAATGATTAGTGATGTAGAACATCTTTTCATGTGCTTATTAGTCATTTGTACAGCTTCTTTGGAGAAATGTATATTCACGTCCTTTGCCCATTTTTAAATCAAGTTGTATTTGGTTGTTGACGCGTAGGAATTCTTTATATATTCTGGATATTAACCCCTTATTAGATATATGATTTGCAAATAATTTCTTCCATCCTATAGGTCAACTTTCCCCTCTATTGAATATGTCCTTTGAAGTACATAAGTTTTTAATTTTGATGTAACACAATTGATCTATTTTTTTTTTCTTGCTGCCTTGTCTTTGGTATTATATCCAAGAAATAATTGCCAGATCAAATGTCATGAAGCTTTCCCCTTATCTTTTCTTCTAAGAGATTTATAGTTTTAGCTCTTACATTTAGGTCTTTATCTATTTTAAATTAACTACTGTATTTGGTGTAAGGAAAAGGGCCAACATCATTCTAAGTTGCCTATAGTTTCTGGGCACTAGTTGTTGAAAGGACTATCCTTTTCTTATTGAATCTTGTCAAATGTCATTTGACCATATGTGTAAAGGTTTATTTCTGGGCTTTCTATTCTATTTCACTGGTATATATGTCCTCATTAATAATTTTTAACATTAATATATGTTGAAACAATATTTGGAATATATTGGATTAAATAATTCTTAAAATTAATTTCATCTGTTTCTTTTTACTTTGTCAATGTGGTTCCTAAAACTTTTAAATCACACATGTGGTTTACATTATATTTCTACTGGACAGAGTTGCTCTAGATCAGTGGTTCTCAATGTTTTTTTGGCCATGCCCCACCTAAACATCTCTAAAATCCTGATGCCCACCCTGTGACATATGATTCTTATTATTCAAAAAGTGACTTCCTATTCACGTGGAGGAAGCTTAAAAGGCCCATTAACTTGCTCTAAACAAGCTCCAAAGAACATGCCATCCATAAAAAAGAAAAATAAAAGAACGAAAGAACAGTTGAAGTACTATGGAAGAAATCATTAAGAAATTAAAATAATAATAATTAGAAGAAGAAGAAGAGATATGAAAAAATAGCAAATAAAGTTCAAAACATATAATAGAGAACTGAAATGCATATATGTTTATATACTGTATATGAGGCCCTAGAGCCATAAGAAATGCAAAAAATTCACTGTCAATAACTCATTCTTGAATTACCCCCCTTAAAAATCAAATTGCCTCCCTGTGGGGCATGTGAACCCACGTTGGGAACCACTGCTCTAGATGCTCTGAACTTGGGCCACCATGCAGTGTGAACAACTGACACCATGGGATTAAATGATAGTCTGCAAGCCACCTTCTGTTTGTGTTACTACAGTGCTCAGGGAGCAGGAGAGTGGTGTGGTTGACAATTGAAAATCAGGTTTCAGTCTTCAAGACCTTTTCTGTCTAATACAGCAGCCACTAGCCACATATGCCTATTTGAGCACTTCAAATGTAGCTAGTGCAAATTGAGATGTAATATAAAGTTCAGACTAGATTTCAAAAAAACTTAGTAGAGCCCTAACCGGTTTGGCTCAGTGGATAGAGCATCAGCCTGAGGACTGAAGGGTCCCAGGTTTGATTCTGGTCAAGGGCATGTACCTTGGTTGCGGGCACATCCCCAGAAGGGAGTGTGCAGAAGGCAGCTGATCTATGTTTCTCTCTCATTGATGTTTCTAACTCTCTATCCCTCTCCCTTCCTCTCTGTAAAAAATCAATAAAATATATTAAAAACAAAAACAAAAAACTAAGTAGAGCCTGGCTGGTGTGGCCAAGTGGTTAAGCATTGACCCATAAACCAGGAGATCACAGTTCGATTCCTGCCTGGTCAGGGCACATGCCTGGGTTTCAGACTCGATCCCCAGTAGGGGGCATGCAGGAGGCAGACAATTGATTTTCTCTCATCATTGATGTTTCTATCTCTCTCCCCCACTCCTTTCCTCTCTGAAATCAATAAAAACATATTTTATATATATATCAGCAATAGGATTATTAAAACGACAATGAGATATCACCTCACACCTGTCAGAATGGCTATCATTAACAAATCAACAAATGACAAGTGTTGGTGAGGATGTATCGAAAAGGGAACTTTGTACACTGCTGATGGGAATGAAGACTGGTGCAGCCACTGTGGAAAACAGTATAGAGTTTCCTCAAAAAATTAAAAATGGAACTGCCATTTGACCCAGTGATCCCATGTTTAGGAATATATCCTACAAAACTCGAAACACCAATCAGAAAGAATATGTTCATAGCAGCTCAATTTACAATAGCTAAGATCTGGAAACAGCCCAAGTGCCCATCGGTAGATGAGTGGATAAAAAAAGTTGTAGTACATTTACACCATAGAATACTATGCCCATGTAAAAAAGAAGGATCTCTTACCCTTTGAGACAGCATGGAGGGACCTGTAGAGTATTATGGTAAGCAAAATAAGCCAGTCATAGAAAAATAAGTATCACAGGATCTCACTCATATGTGTAATCTAATGAACAAAATAAACTGATGAACAAAACAGATCCAGAGACATAGAAGCATGGAATAGACTGATGAATCTCAGAGGAAAAATGGGGGTGGGGAGTGGGTGGGGAGAGATTGACCAAGGAGCTTATGTGCATATATGCATAGACCATGGACACAGACAATAGTGTGGTGAAGGTCTGGGAGGGATGGATGTGGGGTGGAGGGGGTCAATGGAAAAAAAGGGGGGGGCATCTGTAATACGTTTAATAATAAAGATTAATTAAAAATAATAAAAGTTTTAAAATAAACAAAATCTAGTACAAAAAGTTTTGTAAAATATCTCAATAATTTTACTATATGTTGAAATGTTAACTTTTGATAGTTTGAGTTAAATAAAATGTATTATTAAAATTAAACTTATTTTGATTATTTTTTTAGAGCAATTTTAGGTTCACAGCAAAATTGAGAGCAAGGTATAGAGATTTTGCATATCACCTCTGTTCCCACACATGCATAACCTCTCCTGTTGTCAACATCTCCTATGTGTGTCACATTTGTTACAACTGATGAACCTACATGAACACATCATTACCACCCAAAGTCTACAGTTTACATTATAACTCGTTCTTGATGTTGTACATTTTAAGGGTTTGGACCAATTTATAATGACATGTCAGCACCATTTTAGTATCATACAGAGTAGTTTTTAGTGCCCTAAAAATCCTCTGTGCTCCACCTATTCATCCCTTCCCACCCCTTAACCTCTGGCCACCATGATCTTTTTAATGTCTCAAAAATTTTGCCTTTTCCAGAATGTCATACAGTTTGAGTTACAGAGTATACATAGCGTTTTGGGATTGGCTTCTTTCATTTAGCAATATGCATTTAAGGTTCCGCCATGTCTTTTCAAGGCTTGATAGCTCATTTCCTATTTATTTTTATTTTTTAAAATGTTGCTCCTAGAATTATAAAATGACATATGCAGCTCACATTATATTTCTGTTGGATACCTATTGGCCTGACACGGGCAGTTTTCAGTCTGGCATCAACCACTCAAGTTCATGCTTGGCTACACCTAGTTCACTGCATGCACCCTGACATACCAGCCTCCTTACCTTCATGTGTACTAGAGTCACATCACAAGAGCCGCCTTTTTAAAAAATATATATTTTTATTGAACTCAGAGAGGAAGGGAGAGGGGGAGAGAGAGAGAAACATCAATGATGAGAGAGAATCATTGATTGGCTGCCTCCTGCACGCCCCCTACTGAGGATCGAGCCCACAACCCGGGCATGTGCCCTTGACCAGAATCGAACCTGGGACCCTTCAGTCCGCAGGCCGATGCTCTATCCACTGAGCCAAACCAGCTCGGGCACGAGAGTTTTCTTTAACTCCTTTAACCCTGAAGACTAATTCATGTTCAGACCCACATCAAATATGACATCTTCAAGGGAGCCTTTCTAAACTTCCACTGTACTTAAGTCACTCTTTATAGTACTCTGCACTCATTTTGTAATTTTTTTTAAGCACGTGTTTGACTTTCCCTCTAGATTGTAGATTGTGAACTCCTTTAAGTAAAGAACCATGTTTTGTTTCAGTAGGCATTCATATATGTTGAGTGAATAATGAATGAAGGAAACACAACAAAATTCATATCCTCCAATAAGAGATAACACGTCCACTTAACAGTCAGCACAGAAAACGATCCTAAATGTAACAAACTAGGCTGCAAAAGTATATCCGTCAATAGCTAGATTACAAGCTAAAATTTGTGTTTTATGTTAAATCAATACCTTAATAATATTTATAAAGCATGTCACAATTAAGTGATAATAATTAGCTCCTTAATAGTTATTAGTAGATTCTGATTGCCTTGGAAATATGGGGATTGGCTACAGAAACTGGATGGTTAAAACAACCACATTCCATATCCATTAGCTGAAAGCCCAGATCCCACCAGAATAGAGGCACTAAAACTGAGCCTTTGATGTAGTTTCCAAAGAAAGCCACCAAGATGATGAAAGAGTTGGAAAATGAGATTTATGGGGAATAGCCACAGGAACAGGACAACTCTGCCTAGACCAGAGAAAAGGCCGAAGGGTGACTTAATAACCATCTTCAATCATTGTTATTATACAGATGATGGTGACCAGATGGTCTCCATTTCCATCAAAGAAAGAATACTGAAAATGGACTTAAGCTGCAGCATAAGAAAAGTCTAGTTTTAAAGAAAGAACTTAATGGCTAAGAACTAGTACACAGTTAAACACACCCAAGGAGTATGTAGTGGCCACTTCCAAATGCTTTTATCATGCTAAGGAGGCAGCAAATGGATAGAGTGTGGTTAGGCCTTCACAATCCTTTGTTGAGGGCATATCCTCAACTGGCTAATCTTCAAATGAATCAAGTAACATACAACCATAGGAATGGAAAAGAACTAAGATATGAAAGTTGAAACGCAGCACCCTCTGGTGTACATAACTGTCTTTCAAACAAGGAAGATTCTTGATATATATCAGTATTTCTCAAAATATAAGGTCCAAACCATGATAGAATCAAGAGAAATATATATATATATACCAAGCTGGCCCTAGTGTTCATTTAGTTGCTTCATCCATCTTTATCAGGCACGTACTATGCATTTCCCCTTTTGGTACCAGGAAGGCTCTTACACAAGAAACCTCACTTCTGTAAACATTAAATATGGCTGCTTCCCCATCACTTTTTGAATGTTGCATTCAGCTGGCACATAAACATTTCATGCTGAGGCATGACAATGCTATCCACCAGATAAGTTCAATTTTGTCCTGCATTCAGAAGTACATTATATACAAAAGTTAGGGGACACCTGAATTGGGTGCTCTTTCGACATGTCCCCCTCTCTGTCGTAGTGTATAGAGCCCTTCCTTACCAATCTGGATCTCTTTGTCTCCTGAATGCCAGCAGCCATTCTCCTAGGCTATGTGCTTAAAAAATTCCTCCATCTACCTTTCTTTTATTTATTTATTTATTTATTTATTTATTTATTTATTTATTTATATTTTATTGATTTTTTTTTTTACAGAGAGGAAGGGAGAGAGATAGAGAGTTAGAAACATCGATGAGAGAGAAACATCGATCAGCTGCCTCCTGCACATCTCCCACTGGGGATGTGCCCACAACCAACGTACATGCCCTTGACCGGAATTGAACCTGGGACCTTTCAGTCCGCAGGCCGACGCTCTATCCACTGAGCCAAACCGGTTTCGGCTCTTTTATTTTTAAATACAAAAGACATTCCACCAGCTCAAAAAGTCTGAGAATCAATCAAGAATGTTTTGCATTCCTCTCCGTATCTTTAGTCATCTTGGTTCTGGGTGGGAGCTTCATTTAAGTGACACACATACTTCACTCATGTGACTCACTACAGTTAAGCAGCTGCTGTGTCCTAGATAAACACAACACAGGCCCTGTGTCTGAGATTCACAGTCCAGTGGGGGAGACAGAGATACAGGTGAAAATAGATAAGCTGAAACTCAGAGCTCTATGTACTAACAGAGGAAAAGTAAAGGGCAGTGAAAACACCAGAGAAGAACTATCTTGGCTCAGGACATCCGAGCAAGACATAAATCCTGTGGGAGCAGGTCTTAAGGCTGAGAAGATTGTCCAGGCAGAGGACACAGAAGCACACACCATTCTAGGTGTAAATACCTCAAGGCCTAAAAAATAAAGAATGGCCTCTGGCACATCACCATTTGGGACACTTCCTTCTGTCCCAAAAGTCTCCTTGAGGAGACATGAGAGACACACCTAAACAACCTGACTCCTACACATTATATACAGAACACACCCAAGTGGCATCAAACAAACAAAAACAAAGCAGACCAGACCCTGGTCTGAGGGAGGTGAGAACAGGCTGGAGTGGAGAGCACTAGGAGGCCAGTAGTCTGGCTGGGAAGCTCAAGCAGGTATTCCTCTAACATTGTCCTTGCCAGCTAATCAGTAGCCTTGCCCTGTGCCCATCTCCCTTGTAGCACTGCAGACAATGCATTAACTTGGGTACCATCTTCCCCTTCCACATGACGATGGGCTGAGGCTAAAGATGTATCTCTTTATCACTATGCCTCTATCACTTAACATACATGCAGCTCACAGCTCACAAATTAATTAGAATTTATTTAATGAACAAGCTAAGTGATTAGTTCATATGCATGACTAGGATTTAAAAGAGCAGAGCCCTGGACCTGTAAATCCCTAACACCTTCCTCTATCTACTTCCCTTTGTTTTGTTCTTCCTTATAAGCTATCCATCTTCCTCTGGTTCATGCTTTCCTATCTTTTCACTTTCTCTTAAATCAACTCCTACCCTCTAATTAGAGAAAGATGGCAAATATTCTTGTCCCCAGTTAAGAGTGACCTATGGCAAAATGAAACAACCAAGCCAAAGAGGCAACAAGGAATTGGCTTCTCGCGTACTCAGAAGAATGTAAGATTGCTGCCTCTACAGGGAAAAAGAGAAACCCAACCTCATTACAGAGCAAAAATAGGTCACTGCTTGAATACAGCCCTTTCGGTCACTGGCAGCAAACGCTTTTTGCTTCTGACTCCAGTGTCACAAGAAAGTGGCAGCACAGTCTTAGAATAAGGTCTCCACAGCCAGCTGGCCACCTCAGCCTGGCCTTCCCACAGGCATTCTAGAAGCAGCATGCAGGGCCAGGCAACTGCTGGGGAGCCCAGTGAGCCTTTGTCACTGGTGACATGAAATACCAGCATTCATGTTTTGTTTTGAACCAACTGGGTGACAATTCAAGGTTGTCCTTATAAGAAGTCTCTCTCCTTTGCATTCAGCTATACTTTATTTAGGAGGAAAGAAGTGAATAGAGCTCAGCTAGCTTGCTTATATCTATGTAGAGCCAGCAGCAGCCTCTTTTCCATGAGTTACAACTGTGAATTATTATAATGTTTTTCTTGCAGCAAATCTGTGTGTGCATAGCTGAGAGGGATGTCAAAATTGTGTTTCTATGTCAAAACTCTGCTGTATTGCTAAAAAAAAAATAGGCTGAGAATTACTGATCAAGAATCAGCGCTAGACTGCTGGTGGGAATGCAGACTGGTGCAGCCACTGTGGAGAACAGTATGGAGTTTCCTCAAAAAACTAAAAACGGAACTCCCATTTGACCCAGTGATCCCACTTCTAGGACTATATCCCAAGAAACTAGAAACACCAATCAGAAAGGATATATGCACCCCTATACAATTTAAAATAGCTAAGATTTGGAAAGAGCCTAAGTGCCCTTCAGCAAATGAGAGGATTAAAAACCTGTGGTGCATCTACACAATGGAATACTATGCTGCTGTAAAAAGGAAGGAGGCACTCCTACCATTTGCAACAGCATGGATGGTCCTGGAGAGCATTATGCTAAGTGAAATAAGCCAGTCAGAGAAAGATAAATATCACATGATCTCACTCATTTGTGGAATATAATGAACAACATAAGCTGATGAACAAAAACAGATCCAGAGACAGAGAAGCATCGATCAGACCATCAAACCTTAGAGGGAAGGTAGGGGAGGTTGGGGGTAAGAGTGAGAGATCAACCAAAGGGCTTGCATGCATACATATAAGCATAACCAAGGGACACAGACACTAGGAGAGTGAGGGTATGGGGGGGGGGGAAGGGAGGGACAATGGGGGGATAAAGACACATATATAATACCTTAATCAATAAAGAAAGGGAAAAAAAGAATCAGTGGTAGAATAGAAAAGGCAAGGAAACAGGCATTTGAACAATATGTTTTATTAGCAAATAGCATCCTATATAATAAAACCCTAATATTCAAATCGACTGAAGGGCGGAACGACCGATCACTATGATGCACACTGACCACCAGGGGGCAGACGCTCAATGCAGGAGCTGTCCCCTGATGGTCAGTGTGCTCCCACAGGGCGAGTGCCACTCAGCCAGAAGACCTGAGCCAGGCTCTCAGTTGGTGAGCACAGCGGTGGTGGTGGGAGCCTCTCCCGCCTCCACGGCAGCGCTAAGGACTCCTTTGGGGATGTCCACCTGCCCCGCAGGGAGCGGGCCTAAGCCAGCAGGTGGACATCCTCCGAGGGGTCCCAGACTGCAAGAGGGTGCAGTCCGGGCTGAGGGGGACCCTCCTCCCCCAGTGCACAAATGTCGAGCATTGGGCCTCTAGTATTTCATAATAGCAATGATTGACATTTATTAAACATAAGGTTCCAAAGGGCTCTGTTAAAGTAATTCTAAGAAAGAGGTTCCAGAATGGTCTATTGATATGTTCTTCTATAAAAATAGGCCTGGCTCATATAGTGTCTGGTGTACATCTTTTCTCTAGATGCAAGATCTCTGAGGTAGGGCTCAGCGCCAGACTATTCTGTTTCTGCAATCGTGATATGCACACTGTGGGTATATACATCAATTACACCTGCAGTGTTCTGCTTTACTAGCAAAAAAAGGGGGGGCTATGATTACAAGGTTCCCATCCAGTACCCATTTTGTTGCATGGGATTTAGTATCAAGTTTGGGTCCCTTGATACTAAAGCACTCAATACCCAGAATGTGTTTGCATGTGTGTAGAACTCATAGGTACAGGGTTTGAAAAGTTAAGCTGAATCTTAATGTAGCCATCTAAACAAAATTAATTAGAATTTATTTTATAACAGAGATTGAGATAAGGCTAAATAGAAAAGAAATGGGTGATAAATAGTTTAGAGAAAGGGAGAGAGAGAAAGAAAGTAAGAGGAGGAAAGATAAGGGGGAAGAAGGAAACACTTACCTAAGCAATGGCTTCACTACCAAAAACATTTTTGAAGAAATGTACATGATGCTTTTAACATCTGTTCATTGTAAAAACACATAACAGAAACCTATAAATTCAGTAGTTTTACCTAAATTTGTATTTCATGAAGCAAAACCTTCAGATAAATATGAAAAATATTAATATGTAGGCAAGAAATACATAGGTAATTCATGCTTTGCCAAAATGGAGCTCTCTAACCCCATTCCCCTCCTCCAAGGTAGAAGCTTGGTCCACAGATCAGAATCACTAAAGTACACAAAATAAAAGGAAATGTATCTCCATTTGAATTCTAAGGTACAAGTAATGAAAATCAATTCAAAATGGCTTACATAATAAAGTGGGTTTACCGGCATACTAAGTGGAAAGTCCATAGGTGGGGTCTGATTCAGTTGCTTTATAATGAAAGCAAGGGCCTGTGTGTTTTCTTTTGTTTTTCTCTGTTCCGTTAGCTGCCTCCCAGGGGTAGCTTCCCTAATCACTGCAAGATGCGACAGCAGTCCCAGGCTTCACGTCCCCACCATCCAGGACGGAGAGCGGGTTGACTTTGCGAAGACCTCTTAAAACACCGAGGAGCCTTCTTCCCAAAGTCCTCAGCAAACATTCTGACGGCCTGAACTGGGTCACACAGGCCAGCCCTGAACTAACTGACTGCTAGTCAGCCCTAGACGCTAACTGCTACTGGGTTAATCATTGTGGCAACATGCAGGAGTTATCTGATTGAGTTTAGACAATCAAGACCCACCCTGGAGCTGAGGGTGGGACCAATCCTTCTCTATCAGAAGACACACTGTCTGTCTGCTATGGAAGGGAGGCGGGAATAGAAGAGATTTTGGGATGGGGACAATTATAATGTCCTCCACACCTCACCTGGTACTGAATTTGACTCAGATCTCCAGTATCAAGGGCAAATATGGAAGTGCATTTTGAGTGACACTTGATCATTTAACAAAGACTGATGTTTATTCTTACATAGAGGCAAATTTTCTTGGAGGTAAACTCAAGGAGAAATAGGTCTTGGAACTCTATGTGAGGAGAACAGGCTACGTTTGGAACGATACGTTCAAACACTCAAAAAAGCCATCCTTACGTTGATCCCCCCGGAAGGCAGAGGATGTGACAGTAAAGCTAAGCGCAGGGCCAAGATGAAATGGTCCAGATGCTTTCCTTTCAAATAATCTAATTTACTGTAAAGAGCAGGCACTGACTTATCTTAGACTCCTTCTTATATATCAAATTTCTAAAAATGAGCTCGTCCTCACATGATGAGTTAGTTAGGTGAGCCCTGTGAATGCTGATGTCCAATGGATCATTTGTCATCTATCTCCTGCCTCTGACCCATGACTTACTCATGTAGTATTTCTTCATTCTTTAGCTGCTGACAAAAATGGAAGGCCAATAATATTTCTGCAGACCTTAGGACATAGCTGTCCCAAAGATGGAATTAGTTTTCTTTGATGTGCACAGACTTCCTCTCTGTTCTAAAAATAAAGCCATATGTAGGAAGTACGTTTGAAATTCTCTGGGCAAATCCAAGATGGTATTTGCACTGTTTGATATTTATATGGTTTTTATAACCCAGATCTAGGAATATATGAACATTGCCTTTGCCCACAGGATCAATAGTCACTAACCTCTAACAGTGTGGAAAAAGGTAATATAATGTCTGAACAAAATGTAATACTACTCCCTTTGTGCTGGTCTCCACGTACCAGGAAGTCATGGCAGTGAATGGATGCAGTGTCCCTCTACTGCAGTGGTTCTCAACCTATGGGTCGCGACCCCTTTGGGGGTCGAACAACCCTTTCACCGGGGTTGCCTAAGACCATCGGAAAACACATATATAATTACATATTGTTTTTGTGATTAATCACTATGCTTTAATTATGTTCAATTTGTAACAATGAAATTGGGGGTCACCACAACATGAGGAACTGTATTAAAGGTTCCCGGCATTAGGAAGGTTGAGGACCACTGCTCTTCTGCCTCAGCAGCCCCTTACAAAGCAGCTGACTTTTTATTACTTCGGGTCAGGGCAGACTGCCCAAACTTCAGGGCATGGCTCTAGGGCCCCAGTGTTCCAAGAGCGGTAGAAATATCTCCTTATAAAACAGTGGGCAGTCAGAAGTGTACGGGATTTCCTCTGCTTCCATGGGATGAGGGGAAAGTCTCAACACTCCAGTACTTCTCCAGTGAATAGGATGTGCTACTGGCCTGGTGCTCATCCTTGTAAGGTGTAATGGTGAGGTGCTATCTGGAATTAAGATTGCTACCAAGAGTGTAATGGGAAAGAACTCTGTTTTCAGGGTTACATCGGGGACCCTGGATTCATTTTTCAGTTTCAACCCACATTTGACTGACCACTGTGTGCCAGGTTCTGTGCTAACAAATCCTCACAGCTTCAAACAATTCTAGAAAATGGATATTTTTACCTCTATCTTACCTGTGTGGAAGCAAAAGCTCAGCAAGGTTATATATCTATTGTCATAGAGCTGGAATGTTATATTTGGGTACCAGACTGAACTCTCTTGATGTTTATTCCACACTGTGCCATTGACTCTCCTAGTGCAGTGTTTGGGGCTTTAGAACATCCTATCTAATAAAAGAGAAACATGATAATTAGTGTACGACCGCTACCCTTCCCATTGGCTAATCAGGGCGACATGCAAATTAACTGCCAGCCAAGATGGCGGCCGGCAGCCAGGCAGCTTGAAACTAACATGAGGCTTGCTTGCTTCAGTGACAGAGGAAACCAACGTTCCCAGCCTGCCTTGCCGGCCTCTGAGCCTGCAGTTTGAAACATTGTAACAAATATAGAAGCTAAACAAAACCCCAGAAACCTGCTTTCAGCCAGCCAGGATCTCAGAGCTGGAGTTGATACAGTGTTTCGATTATAGAACCCAAACAAACCAGATACCTGCTTTCAGCAGCGGAGGCCTCAGAGCTGGAGCCTCAGAGCTAAACCTGGCCCAGAATAAAAAAAGAAAGAAAAAAAGAAGCGGTTGGGAGCTTCCATCACCCGCCAGCCTGAAAACAGCCCTCAGCCCCTCACCCAGACTGGCCAGGCACCCCAGTGGGGACCCCCATCCTGAAGGGTGTGTGACCAGCTGCAAACAGCCATCATCCCCTCACCCAGGCTGGCCAGGCACCCCAGTGGGGACCCCCACCCTGATCCAGGACACCCTTCAGGGCAAACCAGCCAGCCCCCACACGTGCACCAGGCCTCTATCCTATATAGTAAAAGGGTAATATGCCTCCCAGCACCAGGATCAGTGGAGCCGCAAGGCCTCCCGGCACCGGGATTCAGCGTGACAGGGGGCAGCGCCCAAACCCCCTGATCGCCCTGCGGCTCTGTGTGTGACAAGGGGTGGGGCCACAACCTCCCTATTGGCCCTGCTCTGTTTGTGACAGGGGAAGGCACCCCAACCCCTGACCAGCCCTGCTCTGTGCCTGATAGGGGGGAGCTCCCCAACCCCCTGATTGCCCTGCGGCTCTGTGTGTGACAGGGTGCGGCGCCCCAACACACACCCCCTGCCCCCACGGGCCCTGCTCTGTGTGTGACAGGGTAGAGCCATAACCTCCCCATCAGCCCTGCCCTGAGTGTGACAGGGTGTGGCAACCCAACCCCCTGATCCGCCCTGCTCTGTGTGTGACAGGGGGTGGTGCCCCAACTCCCCTATCGGCCCTGCTCTGTGCGTGACAGGGGGGAGCTCCCCAACCCCCTGATCGACCCTGCTCTGTGCGTGACAGGGTAAGGAGCCCCAACCCCCCTGATGGGCCCTGCTCTGTGACGGGGCAGCGCCCCAACACCCTGATTGGCCCTGCTCTGTGCGTGGCAGGGGGTGGAGCCGCAACCTCCCCATCGACCCTGCCTTGAGTGTGACAGGGAGCGGTGCCCCAACCCCCCTATCAGCCCTACCCTGAGCGTGACTGAGGGTGGCATCGCAACCTCCCGATCCGCCCTGCTCTGTGCATGACAGGGGCGGCGCCCCAACTCCCCAATCGGCCCTGCCTTAAGCCGGACCAGGGGCTGCACCTAGGGATTGGGCCTGCCCTCTGCCACCCGGGAGCAGGCCTAAGCTAGCAGGTCGTTATCTCCCGAAGGGCCCCAGACTGCGAGAGGGCACAGGCCGGGCTGAGGGACCTCCCCTTCCCCGCCAAGTGCACAAATTTTTGTGCACCGGGCCTCTAGTCTATATAATAAAAGCCCAGCAACCATTACAGCAGAACAACCAGAATGACCTGTCACTATGATACGCACTGATCACCTGGGTGCAGACACTCAACACAGGCGCTAGGAGCTGCCCCCTGATGGTCAATGCAGTCCCACAGTGTGGGCGCTGCTCAGCCAGAAGCCATGCTCAGGGCTGGTGAGCACAGTGGCGGTGGTGGGAGCCTCTCCTGCCTCTGAGGTAGCAGCTAAGGAGCAGTGAGTCAAGCAGTAAGGAGTGAGCAGCTGGGCGGTTAGGAGCGAGCAGCTGGACGGTTAGGAGCGAGGGGTCCCGGATTGCGAGAGGGTGCAGGCTGGGCTGAGGAACTCCCCCTCCCACGAATTTTGTGTATCAGGCCTCTAGTTATTATATAAATGGATGTGAATGGTCATCTTCATTATAGTTAAGCTCTTACTCTGCTCTCAAAAGAGATAGAATAAATTAGGTTAAAGGGGGCTATTGGAAGGCAGAGGCTGTTAAGTGTTGCAATGAATGAACACAAGAGGTTTGGAAACCCTAGGGTGAGGATCAGCTCTACTGGACTAGGGACAAGGAAAGACTTCAGACAGGTGAAACCATCCTCTGGGGAGGAAGAGCTTTTGAGGGTAACAAGAGCCCCCCAACACAGACATGGAAGCAGGCAAGCACATAAAAGGACATATGGGAAATCTCTTAGATCAGGGTTTCTCATCCTTGGTATTGACATTTTAGACCAGATAAATCTTTGTTCAGGGGAGGGAGGGGCTGTGCATTAATAGGAAATTTAGCAATGTACCTCACCTTTATCCATTAGGTGCCACTAGCACATCTCACCCATCCCCTTGTTGTGACAATTAAAAAAGACTCCAGACATTTGCCTTAGATCAGTGGTTCTCAACCTTCCTAATGCTGCGACCCTTTAATACAGTTCCTCATGTTGTGGTGACCCCCCAACCATAAAATGATTTTCGTTGCTAATTCATAACTGTAATTTTGCTACTGTTATGAATTGTAATGTAAATATCTGATATGCAGGATGTATTTTTATTATTACAAATTGAACATTATTAAAGCATAGTGATTAATCACAAAAACAATATGTAATTATATATGTGTTTTCCGATGGTCTTAGGCGGCCTCTGTGAAAGGGTCGTTCGACCCCCAAAGGGGTCGCAACCCACAGGTTGAGAACAGCTGTCTTAGAGGAAGATGTGTGTGTCAGCAACTGGGGCCTGGCTGGATGTGGGGCCTGGGAAGACTAGTGTAAGAAGGAGAGTCCGTGAACCCCAGACAGGAGAGGGAACAACGTGTGCCCCAGGTGCCCTTTCATCAGCTCCCTCAGCTATGGACTCAGATAACATTAGGACAAATGGAGCCAAAGGTGATCCCGCAATGGGGTCCACTGGAAGAATGCCCAGCAGGATCCTGGCTGGGAGTAAAATGTCCACAGCAGGAGAGAAATGACTCTAGGCCTAGGCCATTTGGAAAGGGCAAACTCTTAGTCTCCTTTCTCCTTTCAGTAAATTGAAGCAAGAGAGGAAGACACGGGGAATGCTACAGGAGCCTGAAACTTCCAAACCTATTTGGGAGGGTTTGAGGGGACCTGGACTAGGAAAAGTGCTGAGTGGACAGGTGTCTAGGATTACAGTGTCACCCTTTCCTCCCACTCCTGCACCTCTCATCCTCAGCCTGCTTGCTGTTGCCAGGAAGAGTGGACAGGAATTGGGATACTTACTCCTGGGAGGCTGGGAGGAAAAAGGAGAAAGGGGTGAAAGTGAGAGAATTTTGAGGTTCAAGAGAAGTTCTGACAAGAGTTTACAAAGGGGGTCTTGTGGCTCAGTAAAGAGAATAAAAAGTACACCTGGGCCTGGGGGGTTGAGGACAGTAAAGAGGCAGAGAAACGCATATTCTGGGTAGGGTGCACCACATGACCATTCATTCTGTTTTAGAGCTTCTTATCTACAAATGGTGTGGATATTATCATCTTTTTATAGTAGAGGAATTTAAGGTATAGGGAGGCAAGTAATTTGTTTGTTGACAGACAAGGGACCTCCCAGTATGACCACAGGCCCCAGGCATGGTTGGCAGTTCCTCCCTGCTGTGCCTCCTCTGGGCTCCAGAGAGCACAGCTTCCTGCTCCAGGTGAGCCGTAGTTGCTTGCTTGTCTGTCTGCTTCACTAGAACAGACAGTCAGGGCTGTGTTTTGGGTTCTGGGTCTCCAGCATTTCCTTATGTGCCAGGTCCAGCCCCCAGAGCCACAGAGGAAGCAAGTAAGAGTTAATACCGAGGAGAACAAAGGCCCGGCCAAGGTCCAGCTGTGTGGATTTACAGCAGAACTAATGAGCACACCCAGTTACATAAGTGCTTCTCCCACTCTGCTCAGCAGCCACTCGAGCAAAGCAGGGCTCTTTCTTCCCTGTGCTATATATAATCTCTGTTTTGGCAGGAAGCATGCTACAGTTCCACAGCTCTGTTATAATAGATAGTAATTTTTTCTTCAAAGCCTAACAATTGTTTGTTGTTGTTGTTGTTTTTACTATTGATGCCACAAAGTAATACTTCAGACTTAGCTTAAGATTTAGATACTTTCCCCACATTTTCAGCATTTTTCTATCTCAAAAAACACTTTATTTCCTAGTTCCATTTTCAGAAGCAAAGGAAGGGTGAAATGAGATGCTGAAGAGAAGCTTGCCACATTCCATAATTATAGACTTTGATGCTGGAACCTCAAGGCTCCAATCCTAAATGGGATAGTATTTCCCTTTGGTAACTAAATAGGGACTGATCCATTGACCAGAAATATAGTTTTGATACAGAGTAGGTCAGGTTTGTTTTTGGTTCTTTCCCATCTGTCTCCTAGGCCCTAATCCTGGAATTCATGACCCCATGAGCATAGAATGAATATTTCATAGGAAGAATCACTCCTTTGTCCTAGGACTTGTTTGAAGGTGGTTTTTGCTTTAATAAATGTCTTTTGGAGCCCTGGCCAGGTAGCTCAGTTGATCAGAGCATCGTCCTGATATGCCAAGTACAAGAATCAACCAATGAGTACATAAATAAGTGGAACAACAAATCGATGTCTGTCTGTCTGTCTGTCGCTCTCTCTCCCTATCTTCCTCCTTCCTTCTAAAATCAATAAAAAGCATATCCTCAGGTGAGGGGGGGAAATAGTTTAAAAGCACACATTTACTAAAAATTACCATATTAACTAAAAACTTTCTAATTCCTGAAAGTCATAGTTTGTTATTTTATAAATTGTTATATATACACACTTACTTGAACATTAAAAAATTATACATATTTAAGTATATGCAGTCATTTATACTTTTTGCTAATTTGGTTGGGCCCTCTCCCACACCAATTTTTCTGAAATGGTGAACTACTAATCATGTATTTGACATTTTCATGGGATGTCAGGTTAAGAAGAAAAAGAAAAATAGGCTTTAAAAATATGAATTGTATCAGCATTAATAGTAAAATCTAAGTATTATATTAGTATTAGCAGTATTTGTAGGCATAGCTCTTAGAGAGTATTAAGACATTTTGAGACTTGCTAACACTAGTCGGCTCAGATGTAGCAAGTGCTGTTCAAAGTGGCTTGTCACAATGGTTGGAGTCAGATAAACCTGAGTTCCATCCCTGACCTGGCAACTTCCCAGTGCAGGTCACTGGGTCTTGGATGAAGTATTTAACCTTCCACAGCTCAGAATTCTCTATTTCAAACTGGGAATGGTATCAGTGTATACAGTGTAAGGTTCACTGTGAAAAGAAAATAAGATAGTATATGTGAAAGCATCCTTGTGGGGCATATTGAGAGTTAAGCAGAAGTCTTGGGCTTCCTGCCTCCTTCCTGGCCCCCTGCAATCCTCATTCACCTTTGTGGACCCTGTGCAAGGATCTGAACACTGTCCTCCTCTCACATGCAACTGTGGCTGTGACTTCAGTGACTTCTACTGCCTGTAAACACACACACACTTTTCCTCATACAGTCCCCTGCATCACAACCACATGTCTTTTCAAAACACACAGATCATTGTCTTAGTGATTCCTTGAAGGATAAACTCTGCCCACTTTAGCCTGCTGTCAGGTCCTCAGTCCGGTGCTTTCTGAGCTCCTGGCTCTTTACAAACCCTCGTCTTCCTACCCTACCTCGCCCAGGCCATGCCCCTGTTTCAAGTCCTAACACAGCCCCCAAAGCCCACAGCATAAACTTCAAACTGCTTTAAGTGGCATTTGAGACACATGGTATCCGGTCCCTGTCCCTCTCGTTTCACTGTCCACCACCCCTTCCCTTCCATACTTTATACCCAAGCAATTATACTTACAGGCTTGGAACTCCCATGCTGTCTCCTCACTCGTCCGTCAATTTACATATGCTCCTCTTTGCCCAGAATATCTTCTCCTCTCATCTAGTTGGCAAACTACCTAGACAGTCTTTACACTTCACTCTAATGACTCCACTTCTGTGACTGTCTGTAAAGTACCAACTCTGTGTCTTGTACATTCTAGTTATCACACTTGCCATACTGTAATTATGTTTCATGTTTTCTTATCATTCACTAGACCACCATAAGTGTCTTTTTGGGGGGATGGACCCAGGGCTCAGTCTTACACAGAGCAGTCACTCAGGAAATGGTTGTACTGTTGAACAGAAGAAGCTTCCAGCCTAGAGGGAATGTGGGAATGTGGGAATGCGTGCTACAACAGCAGTCTGCAACTGTGAGATGGCAGAGGGAGAATTCTACCACATCCCCATTTAAAATGTTAAAATGTTGGGGACAACTAGAACTCAGAAAAAGAAACCCCTTTAGGTGGTTACAACTCTAATAAGTCAATTACATTTACCTAAAGTCCATGGAACTCAAAAACTGTATTTTTCTTCTCCAAGTGTCTTTTTAATAAAGTTTCCTGTTCTGTGGAATGATCGTGGGCAATCACTTTTGCAGTTTTTGGTGATGCCAGTTTATGGCTATGTTTTTCTGTTCACTGAACTGGCTCATTTCTTCAGGAGAACAAACTGTTCTGCGCTGAAGCAGGAATTGGCTGGGTTCTAACAAAAAGATTCCCCCCACCCCCTCTCCCTGACAGTGTTTTTGCAAAAGACCCAAGTCAATTTATAGCCAAGTAACAAAAGGTCAGAAAGGTTAGTCAAGCAATGGGCGTAATTCCTGTGTGTCACAGCCAATAAAGGAAATGGGTGGGAATAAATAGTATGCAATATTAACCTGAAATTATTTGTGCAAAACTATTATTGTAAACTATACAAAGGGACCCATGGCTTCCAATATAAAGAATTTCCCACTCCGATTTTTTTAAGGCACATTTACTGTGGAAGAACTGAGATGACCTCGAATTTCTCATCTGTAAGTGGAAAATGTAAAAAAAAAACTTTTCACACTAATTTATGAAAAATCTTGGTCATTGTTTTACAGCCCTGAAATAGAAATGGTCACATAAAAAATTAAATATTTCATAGTTAAATCACAGTTAAATACAATTTACATGGTGGAATTTAATATAAAATATTTGCCAAAGAAAACTGACCAAAGGGATACCCTAAGAAAAGACTCTATAAATATGTTTTAATCACACTGAAAGTGTGACAACTACTGCATTATTCAACGAGCATAACAACAACAAGAAATGCCTGCCTTTGAAGCAGATATAAAGAACTGACATCACCAGCCAAGCAAGCAGATGAATAACAGCCTGTACTGGGCAGCCAACCAGGCCTGTGGAGTAAGGAAGCCTTTCAGAATCCAAGGCTATTGGAAGCAACCCCTACTCCCACCCAACCCTAGTCGTGATGTCTACAGTACTCACCATTTAAAACAACCTAATCATCCAAAAGATGAATGGTTAAAGAGAACACTGTCATGGTTCAGACAAGATGATGTAACTTATTTCTCTCCTAGCCTCCTTCCTAAGTACAACTATAAATTCTGGAAATAACACAAGAGGCAACCAAAGGAGAAGGTAGCAAAGGGAAGGCGAACAAATTAGAGATCCCAGGAGTGGAGGGACAACATAGCAGCAGGGCATCTTATGACACTACCACCCCCCACCCCCACCCCATCCAACTTAAAAATGTAACCCAGGCCCAGTGTTTCCCAAGCCCCAACCTAGCAACGAAGGTAACCCAGGTAGGCATATCTTTCCCCATGACAGAATGGGAGTTCTGCTGACTATACCAGGCCAGCTGGAAGCACCAACAAGGAGGATAGATCAGGAGCCCACTGATAATAAAATAGGCTGAAAGCACTCTCCCTCCCTGCAGGCCTCTAGGAAGTACTGATCATCCCAGCAGGATGTAGACTCCCTTCTCTCACCTAGAGGCACTAGGCAGCATTGTCTGGGGAAACTCCTCCCTCCATTAGATAGCATCAGCAGGGATCAGTGGGAGCCCCAGCTGCAACAGATAGCCAAGCAGACCAAAATAGTAAAGGCTCTGAAAAGTAAATTGGCATTGGAATCACAGCCTACAAAAGTAGATACAACCTGTGTGCTAAACTTAATTGGGGCGACTTCCTGGTGAAATAAAAAATTTAAATAGGACCCAGAGTCTCCTAACATAATGGACAAATGTCCAGAATAGAACTGAAAATCACCCAACATACCAAGAACTAGGAAAATGATCACTTGAGTTAGAAAATATAATAAACTGATATCAACATCAGGATAAATCTGATATTGGAATTAGCTTACAAAAGATATTAGAATAACCATCTTAAAAATGTTGCAACAAGTAACTACAAATTCTCTTGAATCAAATGACAAAATAGAAAATCCTATCAAAGAAACAGAAGTTATGAAAAAGAACCAAGTGAAAATTATAGAACTGAATGATACAATAAGAGAAATAAAAACTTGCTAAATGGCCCAGCCAGAATGGCTCAGTGGTTGAGCATAAATCCATGAACCAGGAAGTCAGGGTTCGATTCCCAGGTTGCAGGCTCCATGATTGATGTTTCTATCTCTCTCTCCCTTCTTGTCTCTAAAATCAATAAAAAAAAAATATTTTTTAAAAACCAACTTGCTAGATGGAGTGGAGATGACTGAGGACAGAAAGTGAACTTGAAGATAGATCAATAACACTTATCCAATATGAACAAAAGAGAGTAGACTGAAAATAAATTAACAGAGCCTCGGGCACTTGTGAGACAACAACACATCATTAGAGTCCCAGAAGGAAAGTAGAAAGAGAGGGGATGAAAGAGTACAGACAGTCTTTGGGTTACGTAGGACTCAAAGTACATCATTTTGTGATTAGATCACCATCTCCCATCCTATCTAATAAAGAGGGAATATGCAAATTGACTATCACACCATCACAAAGATGGCGGTACCCACAGCAGAGGCGGTTTCCATAACACAAGATGGCTGCACCCACAGCGGAGGCCAAGTTCCTGTAACGAGCCTTACCGAGCAATCAGCAGGGACCAGAGGCTGCATGGCACTGGGCCAGGGCAGGGGACCTGAGGTTGTGCGCCCCGCCCAGTGGGGCTTGACAGGGACCTCAGGCCATGCCCCCCGCCTGGCAGAGCTTGATGGGGGACCCCAGGCTGTGCCCCCCCACATAGCAGGGCTTGACGGGGGACCTCAGGCCGCATTCCCCGCCCTGGGACCAGGCTGGGGGACCTCAGGCTATGCCCCCCGCCCAGCAGGACTTGATGGGGAATCTCAGGCCACATCCCCACCCCAGCACTGGGCCGGGGGATCTGAGGCCGCAACCCTGCCCAGTGGGGCTTCACAGGGAACCTCAGGCCGTGCCCCCCACCCCAGCGCTGGAGGACCTGAGGCTGAGCCTCCCACCCAGCCCCGGGCTAGGGGACTGGAGGCTGTGCCCCCCACCCAGTGAGGCTTGACAGGGGATCTCAGGCCTCATCCCCAGCCCGGCAGGGCTTGACAGGGGACCTCAAGGTGTGCCCCCGACTCCAGTCCAGGCTGGGGGACCTCAGGCCACACCCCATGCTCTGGCCCGGGGAACCTTAGGCCGCACCCTCCGTCCGGTGGGGCTTGACGGAGAACACCAGGCTGGGGGTCCTGAGGGTGCGCTGGGGGAACTGAGGCTGTGCCCCTGCCTGGCGTGCACCAAGGGGACCGGAGGCTGCACCCCCATCCGGCGGGGCTTGACAAGGGTGGGGCCGGCCAATTCTGGATCTCACCCAGTGGGGGTGGGGCCAGCTGGGTCTGGGTCTCACGTGATTTTGAGGAGCCATGGGTGGGCAGGGACTTGCTCTGGGTCCTGCAGCACGCCCCAGACTCTGACAGGAGGAAGATTTTCATATACATTTTACTAATTTTCTTTCATCTCTGACACTTCTATTATAGAGAAAGGGCAAATAGCAATATTAAAATAGTTTCTCTAATTAATCCCCTTTTAATATGCATGAATTTCATGCACTGGGCCACTAGTTTATTTATAAAAAAAAAGTTCCGTCATTTCGATGTATGTACATATGTACTTTATGTTTTTCATTATTTATTTACCACAAGTAAAGGTCAGGAATTGTTATCTTTCTTTTAAATTTTTTCACTGTTTTACTTCATTACTGCTGTGTATGTGCTCCATGTGAGTGACATAGGTGCTTATGTAGGCAGTTCCAACTTACGGCGAAAATCGCGTTATGTCATGCCATAGGAACGGATCTCCGACATAACCCAAGGACCTACTGTATTTAAAAAGATAATGGGTGAGAATTTCCCAAACCTGGTCAGGACACACACACACACACACACACACACACATATATATATATATATTCCAGTGAACCTTTTCTTTTTAATACCACTTGGAGTCAGACACCATGGGCTTAATTAAATCTCAGTCCCACCATGCACTTCAGGCAAGTTACTTAATTTTGCATATTGATTGGTCAGCATCTGTTATTTGCAGATGGGATGAGCAAAATTAAATAACACTTTTTGGAAGAATTATTCAGTAAGGTAGAAATAAAAATTGTATGGCCTATATTTAAGAAAAGCCAGCTGAACACTGCCATGGGGAAGGTGAGGTCTCTCAGTGGACACCTGCAACTCCAGATGCCACATCTGGACCAAGGTGAAAATTGTTCATTGTTGAACTCCTTAAAAACTCCCAATCTCATTTGAGTCAGACACTAGAATTTTTTACATTCTGCCTCAAAAAACACCTCATCTGCCACTTCTCCATCACCGTTGCTACCACCTTATTCAAATTCCCATTGTCTCTCACCTGGATGACTGCCACAGCTGCTTTAAAGCCTTTGTGGTGCAGCCCACAGGATACTAACTCAAACTTGTTGGCCAGGCATTCAAGGCACTTGACCATCAGGCCCCAATATCCCTTTGTCCAGTCTCATCTCCAACCGCTTGGCACCTTTAGTTTGATGAACTAGGGCCGTGGTTGGCAAACTGTGGCTCGCGAGCCACATGCGGCTCTTTGGCCCCTTGAGTGTGGCTCTTCCTAAGCCTTAGGAGTACCCTAATAAGTTAATAACAATGTACCTACCTATATAGTTTAAATTTAAAAAATTTGGCTCTCAAAAGAAATTTCAATCGTTGTACTGTTGATATTTGGCTCTGTTGACTAATGAGTTTGCCGACCACTGAACTAGGGCAATGAACTTGGGTATCTTCAGGCTTATCCATTATCTCACAACGCCTTACTGGTAACAGTAACACTCAGCTCCCAGGATGCCTTCGCTTACTCAACAAACATCACTCCCTCCTCCCTCCCTGCCTCTGTGTCTCCAGGACACCTAACATGTCACATAGATTTTGCCATTGTTGATCTGCACGCAGGCCACCTCTTCACCAGAAAGGGGACCTTGAAGGCAGGGACAGACTGTCTTTATCTTTGTATCTCCTGCACCTAGCTCAGTATCAGTCCAGCTTGGCGTGAGGCCTTGGTGATTGTTAAATGAATCATAAGTAGCAGAATACTTATGACTAACAGGCTGATACTAACAAGAATTGATACACTTCATAGAACACATGTAAAGCATGAAAGGAAAAAATAATGGGGGTAGATAAGGAATAGGAAGAGTGGATGCCAAAAGAGAGAGTAACTGAATTTCCATATATGCAAGGAAAGGGAAGTTCCTGGTTTTGCTTTAATAATAGTAAATAAATGTAGAAACAAATGTTTAGCACTGAGAGAATTCAAAAGTTTGTTCACATTTAAAATTTGTTTTAAAGTGAAAAGGAAGGAAAAAACATTCCTTATAACAGAAAAGAGACAGGAAATATAAAAATTAAGAAATGAATTATATACAGAAAACATAACAATTGCACTATCAACCATAAATTAAAGATGATAAATTCACACATAAGTAAATTATAGAATCTTCAAGATTGGTTGAACAGGAGGACAAGCTTTAAATATTGACAAAAACATTAAAAAAAATAAACACACAACTAAATAATCTTGAGAAACAAACAACAACAAAACCTAGAGGAACTTTTTTAAAAAGAAAGGAATTAGATACTTGAAAGGAAAAACCAAAACTTTGGAAGGATCACAAGACACTAGCAGGAGTTGCTGCCTATGGAGGCAGACATAACCTATGGACATGACAGAATGATGCCAGCAAGAGTGATGTCTCCGTCCAAGTGCTATGAGACAGGAGGCATGCATGAGTATTTAATAGAGCTGAGGGGATACAGAATTACCTGCACATCTGCATGAGCTTATATGTGAGATATATTCCTAGAAAAAATGCAATTGCTGAATTAAATGGTATGTACCTTGAAAAGTGAAAGATTAATCTACATATATCTTAAAGGTGAAACAGAAAAAGCATGATGTGAGAATAAATAAAATATCATACTTGATAGAAGTGGAATGAGAAAAATGAGGTAAGGTGGAGCTAGGCAAGATACTAGGTATAGACACTGATATAACAGAAAACTGGCTTTCTCCTTCCCATTAACTTTGCCCCCACAGCAGAAGCCTGAAGGAGGAGGAGGACAGGAACCATGTGGCTATCTGGGAGGAGATTTTGGGCAGGACTCAGTATGATAATGAGCCTTAGAAAATGTGTGTAAATATTTACTTGCAAATAAACTTGTCTTCTGTTATTTTTAGTTTAGAGGACTAATATACAAAGCCATGAAATACTTTTTAATTCAAGCTGCGAACTCAGTTAAAGAATGAGCAAGCTGGAATACATCATATATTCAACAGCAGCCCTACTGTAATCCACCATAAGGCAGAAAGTTCCAGAAGCTAGAATATCCCATGGGCTGGGTGGCACCAGGCTTGTGGAGGAGTTGCCATGTCTAAGTCAGAATGCTGTGCACAAGCTTCCAGCACTATTACCACCAATGACTCTGATTCAATTTCCTCCACTTTCTTTCCCAAAATTTCTACTCAGTATACTGGAAAAGAGCTCTTAATGTTATAATGAAAAGTTATGTAATGGATTTCCTTTATTTAAAAATATTAACAACAACAACAAAAACACCTGAATCTTGTGAGTGCTGAATAACAGAATAAATTGAGTTCCCAACTAAATTAATAATAATAAAATTTTGTTAGGGCACATCTACTTCATAAAGTGAAGGCTATGTCTATTTACATTGATTGATTAGCCAGTCTGCTTTGTTTTCAGCATTAAATTTAGCATTGAAAAAAATGTTTACTGTTTCTGAGAGCATTGCTGCCCATCTCGTAGAATGTAACTTGAAAAACTAGTGTTCAAATTAGTGTTCTAGTTTTTCAAGGCAGTTATTTAATAAAACAAAGGTATAAGTTCTACATTCAGATTTAAAGTTGACCTTGGACTAACTCTGCATATCATAGAGACACAACTCTATCTCTATAATACCCAATTGTCAACCTAAGACGTAACAGGTTCCTAGGTGATCTGAGAAATCATATAAATTGCATATTTAATACAGATTTTTAGGCTAATTCAAAACAAATCATGTGGTCAAAGTGCTCAGCAATAAAAATGGAAGGAGGATAAAGTAACAAAAAGTTTAACAGCAATACAAGGACTAAATATTATGGCAAATATTATAGCAAGAACCGTGCTAAAATTCAGAAGCATACTATTTACCTGGGAAATATACTTTTTTCTTACTTCATTGGTTTCTTCAGTAACTCTCTTCACTTTATACAGTCCCGTGTGCATCTTTAAAGGTTCACTTGTTGTTGCTTCTGCAGTTGCAATTCAGTCCTGTAAAAGAAGCAGTATATCATCACTCCATGAGAAAAAAGATCAAGTATATTCTAGGAAGCTGAGTTATCCAATCTCATCAATCTCTTTTCCTAATTCATTTTCACCAGAACTACACAAAAACAGATAAGCCAAGGTGGTGGAGAGAGTAAAAAGAGGTCATTAAAATACAAACTAGACAGTTAAAACTACTTAAAATGCTAGTAGAAACTGAAAAATAAATGGAAATAAGGCAAAGTCAATTGTCCCTTATAATAGATCAGAACAAGATGATTCATTAAAATCTGTAATTTTAACACTGCACCAAAGAGTTTCCCTCTCTCCCTCCTAGCTAAATTTGAGATGGCTTAGCAGAAATGATAAAATCAACTGACATGTGGCTTTATAACTTCAAGGCTGCGCACCTTCAAGGATATGTTCTTTTTCACCACTTTTCCATTCAAAGCTCTAGGGTTTTCCTGGCATGGAATCTAGAGGTACTACAATGTTCTAGGTTGTGTGTTATAGGCCAAAAATTATGTTATCTTTATCTTTGTTTCTGACCCTTACCCCTACGTTTTCACCTTCTGCCCAGGGCCAATGAAGAACACACAGTATAACTCTTGGAATAAAAAATAAGACAGTGACAGAAGCTCTCCCACTGCAGACACAGCAGACTCTCATAGTCAGTTAGCCTGGAGGTCAAATCACCCCTGGTATTGCCGACATCAATCAAGGCTTAAAGGCAACAAGACTGCGCACAAAGACCACTAGGGGGTGCACCAAGAAAAGATAAAAAAATGCGGAGACAAAGAAACAGGACGCAAATGTCAGAAATGGAAGATATAGAGCTCAAAACCACACTTTTAAGGTCTCTCAAGAACTGTCTAGAAGCTGCCGATAAACTTAGTAAGGCCCTCGAAAAGACTGGTGAGACCGCCGATAAATGTAGTGAGATCCTCAAGAAATCTAATGAGACCCACGATGTTGTGATAAAGAACCAACTAGAAATTAAGCATACACTGACTGAAATAAAGAATATTATACAGACACCCAACAGCAGACCAGAGGAGCGCAAGAATCAAGTCAAAGATTCAAAACGCGAAGAAGCAAAAAACACCCAACTGGAAAAGCAAAATGAAAAAAGAATCCGAAAATACGAAGATAGTGTAAGGAGCCTCTGGGACAGCTTCAAGCGTACCAACATCAGAATTATAGGGGTGCCAGAAGATGAGAGAGAGCAAGATATTGAAAACCTATTTGAAGAAATAATGACAGAAAACTTCCCCCACCTGGTGAAAGAAATAGACTTACAGGTCCAGGAAGCGCAGAGAACCCCAAACAAAAGGAATCCAAAGAGGACCACACCAAGACACATCATAATTAAAATGCCAAGAGCAAAAGACAAAGAGAGAATCTTAAAAGCAGCAAGAGAAAGAAACCCAGTTACCTACAAGGGAATACCCATATGACTGTCAGCTGATTTCTCAACAGAAACTTTGCAGGCCAGAAGGGAATGGCAAGAAATATTCAAAGTGATGAATACCAAGAACCTACAACCAAGATTACTTTATCCAGCAAAGCTATCATTCAGAACGGAAGGTCAGATAAAGAGCTTCACAGATAAGGAAAAGCTAAAGGAGTTCATCACCACCAAACCAGTATTATATGAAATGCTGAAAGGTATCCTTTAAGAAGAGGAAGAAGAAGGAAAAGGTAAAGATACAAATTATGAACAACAAATATGCATCTATCAACAAGTGAATCTAAGAATCAAGTGAATAAATAATCTGGTGATCATAATAGAATCAGGGACATAGAAAGGGAATGGACTGACTATTCTTGGGGGGGGAAGGGGTGTGGGAGATGCGGGAAGAGACTGGACAAAAATCGTGCACCTATGGAAGAGGACAGTGGGTGGGGAGTGAGGGCGTAGGGTGGGGTGGGAACTGGGAGGAGGGGAGTTATGGGGGGAAAAAAGAGGAACAAATGTAATAATCTGAACAATAAAGATTTAATTAAAAAAAAATAAGACAGTAACTATGTTTTCAAAAAAAAAAAAAAAAAACCACCAGAGATGCTTCATGTGATCTAATAATTACTTAGGAAACAGTAAAAACCAATTCTTTTGAGTTCTTTACTTCTTTTCCAACGCATTTTCTTTGGTTGAAATGTCCACTAGCAGTATAATGGCCTTAAAGAGAATATGCCAGAGGATCTTAGACTTTTAAACAGAACAATGCATTGGTACACCAGAAAGGGTCAGAACTAAGAGTATCTGTAAAAGTAAACAAGTTTGCCCCTCAAAAAAGCACCCCTCAACAAGTAGCTCCTATTTATCTTTCACCATCATTCTTACTTCTTTAACATATACATAGCTAGTTCTGATTCTGTCAGGCACTGTTCTAAAGAGCTTTAACTAAATTGACTAATTCTACCTTTATAACAACCCTATGAGGTAGATTCTAGTATTCAGATTGTCCAGATGGGAAAATTAAGGCACAGAAAGCTTAAGTAAATTGTGCAAGGACATTCACTAAGCGCTGTTCACAGGCAGAGGTTCTTGGGCAAATGTAAGCAGTGTAAGCTGCAGTCTCGTCCACCTATTTCACTTTACTGCTGCCATTGTATAGTAGCTCAATGTCTAGTAGAATTAGCTCTCGTTGGAAATTTTTCCTAATTAATACTTTATTGAAAAACAACTTTTAACTCTCCACAACTGAAAGACTGACCTTCTTATTTTAAAAAATTATCCAGTGCACATCACAAAAAGGAAACCATAATTTTATGGAAATCAGAAGCAATAATTATTATAAGCTGAATACTCACATTCACCCACTACTTTAGCTTATTAGATTTATTCCAGACAGCTTGCTACGCTTACTAATTTCCTTCTAACTTTAAAGTCACAAGGCCCTGGCTCAAGCAAGGCATTTATTCTTTTACTCTCTAGTTCAGGTGATTGGGGCATGATGCTAATGATGCCAGAAGCTGTGGGTTCAATCCATTAGAAACCAATTAGCTTTGTTGGCTTCAAGTCTACAAACTCTTAGTCTGGATGGCATATTGTGGATCCTAAGAGGAACCAGGTGGGAGTGTGCAAGACAGCACAGATACTTCTGCAGGAGGAATGAGTCCACATATAACACTGGGGCAGAAGCAGGACGCGGGGAGGGGAGGGGAGAAGCATCAACTTTACTCATAAAGAAAAGCTTCATGATCATATTGACAAAACAGTTCTACCCTTCTGAGTAAGAAGTTCTTCTCAACCTCAGACCTTTTGCCAGAATCTAACCTAAAGTCCCTCCTTCAAAAAACAGGTGTAAGATTTAAAAAAAATAAAATAAGAAACTAAGGTTTTTAGCTTTTGCACAAGCTCTGCTTGATTGATCTAAAACAGGATTTTCTTTTTCTTGAATTTTTATTTCTGACATCAATTCCACTGACAATAAAAAGTATTTGTGATAGTTTTAGATAGTCACAAAAATCTCTAGCAGTGCAGCATAGCAAATTATCAGAAAAATCTTACTACAATACCATATGTATATCCTAGATTCTTTTTTTAAAAAAAAATTTACTCTTAATTTTTATAAAACCAAAATCTGCCCCATCTCCAAACAATATAAAGTTATTTTAGACATGCTTTCTCAAATTAAATGAAGAAACCAACCAATATCAGTTGAGATCAAACTTTAAGACCTAGAGCCTGTTCAAGATATAAATTTTACCAGCTTCTACAAATAAAAATGAAAAAAACAAAACTATATTCCTTAATTGTTATTTGAAAAGAAACCCACTTGGGATAAGCCATCTTCCAATTTTCCTGCCCACAGGTGGAAAGAACTTTCCCAATGTTCTAATACTATAAAGCACATGGGTTCCTACAGTCACAAGGTAACTATGACAGCAAAGCCACAGTTATTTATGAGATCACAAAAACTTTATGATGTAATTTTTAAAAATTGAGGTAAAATTGAAGTAACATAAACTTAGCCATTTTAAAGTACACAATTCAGTGGCATTCACAATGTTGTACAATTGTCACCTCTACCTAGCTCCAAAGCATTTTAGTCGCCCATTGAATTCATTAAGCAGTCACTACCATCCCCTATTCCACTAATATGTTTTTTGCTTCCATGGACTTATTTTCCATAATATTTCATATAAATGCAATCACACAATATGTGACCTTTTGTGTCTACCTTGAAGACAGGTATTCAAACAAATACTTGTACACAGATGTTTATAGAGGCATTAGAGGCCCGGTGCATGAATTCATGCACGGGTGGGGTCCCTCGGCCTGGCCGGCAATTGGGGCTGTCTCGCCCAGTCCCTATCGGGGCTGGCTGGTGAGAGGGTGGGACTGCAGGAGGTTGGCCGGCCAGCTGAGGGGAGGGACCGTGGCAGGTTGGCCAGCCACAGGAGGTTGGCTGTAGGAGCACACTGATCACCAGGGGGCAGCTCCTGCATTGAGTGTCTGCCCCCTGGTGGTCCGTGGACATCATAGTGAACGGTCAACCAGTCGTTTGGTTGACCAGTTGTAAAGGTTGTTTAGGCTTTTATATACTATATAGATTATTCATTTCTGCAATAAAGGCTACCAGGATTCTGGTAGAGCTTGCATTTCCATGGTTATAGTTTATTTTCATCATCTTTAGTTCCTAGCAGAGGAATTGCTATCATGAGCCTTATATGCTCAATGATAAGAGTAAATTGTTGCCGAAACCGGTTTGGCTCAGTGGATAGAGCGTCGGCCTGCGGACTGAGGGGTCCCAGGTTCGATTCCGGTCAAGGGCATGTACCTGGGTTGCGGGCACATCCCCAGTGGGAAATGTGCAGGAGGCAGCTGATCGATGTTTCTCTCTCATCGATGTTTCTAACTCTCTATCTCTCTCCCTTCATCTCTGTAAAAAATCAATAAAATATATTTTTAAAAAAAAGAGTAAATTGTTTAACAGACTTCATAGAATGGTATCATGAATTATCTCTGATATAATTCAAATTCCTAAAGCTGATTATGAAACACTAGCTACTTTACCAAAGACTGTGCTCAAACACACCTGCTAGAGCTTAAAGTGTCAACCATAATTGGGAGGGCTGGGAGGAAGACTCTAAAAGTCTTTTCTCTATAAACTAGTGGCCCAGTGAATGAATTCATGCACATTGAAAGGAAATTAGTTAGAAGTATTTTAATATCACTATTCGTCCTTTCTCTAAATAGAAATGTCAACCAAATTCACGACTGACAATGACAGATTGAACCACACACATGCAATTGGCACCAGTGAGAGCTTTATATGTATCGCGCATATGTGAGTCAACTTAGCCTTTTATATATAGCCGTCTCCAATCTGGGACCCCTCAGGGGATGTCTGACTGCCGGTTTAGGCCCACAGGGATCGGGCCTAAACTGGCAGTCGGACATCCCTCTCACAATCCAGGACTTCTGGCTCCTAACTCCTCACCTGCCTGCCTGCCTGCCTGATTGCCCCTAACTGCATCTGCCTGCCAGCCTGATCACCCCCTAACCGCTCCCCTGCTAGCCTGATTAACACCTAACTGCTCTCCTGCCAGCCAGATCACCCCCAACTGCCCTCCCCTGAAGGCCTGATCTCGCTCCCAACTGCCCTCCCCTGCCAGCCTGGTCACCCCCAACTGCCCTCCCCTGCCGGCCTGATGGCCCCCAACTGCCCTCCCCTGCAGGCCTAGTCCCCCCAACTGCCCTCCCCTGTTGGCCTGGTTTCCCCCAATTGCCCTGACCTCGCCCCCAATGGCCCTCCCTTGCCGGCCTGATCGCCCCTACCTGCCTCTGCCTGCCTGATCACCCCTAACTGCCCTCCCCTGCTGGCCTGATCTTGCCCCCAACAGCCCTCCTCTGCTGGCCAATTTGGTTCTGATTAGTCGGTTTCTATGCCAGTCAGTGTCAAAAGCTCCACCTCCTAGGCAGCCATTGGCTCCTCACAGTTCACCCAGATTTGGTTCTGATTGGTCGGTTTCTATGCCAATCAGTGTCAAAAGCTCCGCCTCCTAGGCAGCCATTGGCTCCTCACACTTCACCCAGATTTGGTCCTGATTGGTCGGTTTCCATGCCAGTCAGCATCTCTGGGCCTATCAACAGGGTCTGATCAGAAAGGCAGGGCTGAGCAGCAGCCCCAGTGGAAGCCTGGAGAGAAATGGAGGGCGGCTGCTGGAGAGAAAGAGAAAGGCAACAGTTGATCAACAGCTGCCATAGAGGCTGGGGATCAGACCCTGCTTCTCTCTTCAGGCCTCTCTCTGGGCCTGATTCGCAGCCCCCTCAGCAGTCAGTGCTGGGTCACTGCACCTGCAGCCGCAGTAATCAGTGCTTGGTCGCCACAGCAACCCAGCACTGACTGCAGGACTGACTTCCGGTTGGTCAGCCTCTGGTCATGACGGACCCAGGGTTTTTATATATTAGGATAGAATAAACTTGCTTAATTAGACCTGCTTTCTGATGTTGCTGAACTTTTCCCGGCTCAGTGAAGCACCCCAACTTTTCTTTCAAGTAACACAGCAGTAAATATCAACAAGAAGCAGATTATTACTGTAGATCACGTACAGAGAACAAGGGGTAAAATATTTAACTGCAGCAGTGTTTGACTATATTCTGTGCAGTGAAAAAACCTGAAGTCATTTTCAAGGTCCACCATTTCTTATTTCTTTTCAGTCACATCAAGTTTCTAAGCTTTCTAAATCTCCGTTTTCTGGCTAATGAAAAGAAAATAGGATTCCACCAAGTCTCCTATCTACCTACTCCAGGACTTCTGTGAGGATCAAATGAGATGAGGCACTGGAAAACGCTTCACAGACATTTGGTTAAAGTGTAAAATGTTTCCACCTGGCTATGAAGCAAGTTGTGTTCCTGGGCTGAAGAAACTGGGATGAAGAAACTGCAAGGAGGCTAGTCACTAGGGAGAGGAAGCCAGGTGTTGCTACGTGACATGACGTCATTACCCGGCGCCCACAGCCACCGTTTCCAGGCTGGACTGGGCTGTGGGCCGCATTTTGCGCATTCAGCAGCATTGGCTGTGATTTGATGGGCTGTCACTCTGGGATGGTGGTGGGGCCTGTGTCCCACTTGGGGGAAGCTAAGTGTTGCTTTGTCAGCGCCAGGTCCACATTGCAAATGGCCAGTGCGTGTCATGGCAGCTCCTGCGTTGAGCGTTGGCCCCCTGGTGGTCAGTGTGTGTCATGGTGACGGGTCAGACACTTAGCATATTAGCCTTTTATATATAGAGGGGTGTTTTTTTGCTAAAGTCTATGAGAGTATAATTGTTTGAAGTTATAAATGTAAATTGGACTGGACACAATCTATTCTTTGCTTGCACATCAAAATTACAACTAAAGACAACATAGTAACCCAGGAAAAATAACTGTGGCTTTTTATAAAACTAGCAATTTCAAGGAAATTATATATTCCCCCAAACTAAAAGTCATCTTGAGATCAATAAATTATTAGTCTGAGGGGCAATGATTGCTTCACTTCCTAAGTTTGGTGTCAACTTTTCAAAGTTTCAGCTTATACCTCCTCTCAAAACATGGGGCACATGGTCCAAGGTGATCCAGTAATATAACAATGAGCTTTAAGAATCAAAAAGCTTATAAATAACTTTAATCAGAAAATACCATCTGGTGTTGAAATAAACAACTAACAACCAAATCCTGGGAAAAAGAAATCTAACTCCATGCATTTTGTCATCTATAATGAAACTAAAGGCAATAAAAATATCTTCTGGCAGTTGCTCAGGGTCAGTGCCTTGGCAGAAAATGTTAACTAATGCAAAGTTCTGATGTCTGTTTTGTTTTTTAACCAGAAAGTTACAGTTGAAGAAGGCAAGAAAAAAGGAGGAAAGGAAAAAAACAGAGAAATGGAGGCCAAAAGACAAGCAGGTAAAAACCTGATGCAGTGAGGTAACAGACAAACAACAGTCCAGGGAGGGGGAAAGCTGGCCTAGGGTGATGAATGGACTACTTGTTGGCTGAGTCTGCCACTGAGCATCAGAAGATCCTTTTGGTAGTTATCAGCAAAGCTGGTCGGTATCTATATATCCTATCTAATAATGGACAAACATGGTAATTAACTGTAACTTCGCTACCCTTCCCATTGGCTAATCAGGGTGATATGCAAATTAACTGCCAACTAAGATGGCGGTTAATTTGCATACTCGAAATGATGGAGGTGAAAGGGGAAGGATGGAAGACAATGATCAGAAACCCAGGCGCAGGGAAGAGCCAGGGAGCAGGGCAAAGGTCGGCCCTGGAGGCCACCTTTGCCCTGCCACCAGCAGGTGATCGGAGGAGCCTGGGGGGGTGGGGCAGGGAAGTGGACACAGACAGCAACGGAGACTGCAGAAGCCAGGTGCAGGGGCGATCACAGAAGCCAGGTGCATGGGCAGGGAAGCAGCCTCCGCCAGCTTCCCCGGCCGTGGTTTCCGTGCCCCGCACCCGGCTTCTGCGATCGGTGACCGCAGAAGCCGGGTGCAGGGGCTATTGCAGAAGCCGGGTGCGGGTCAGGGAAGCATCTGCCGCCAGAGTCCCTGGCCACGGCTTCCCTGCCCCACACCGGGCTTCTGTGATTGGTGATGCCTATTTTTGCATGACACTTAACTGACTACCCTCCCTGGAAGCACAGAAGAAGAAGCCCCCAAAAGAAGAAGCCACCCACCTTTGGTCCAGGCGCCAGCGCCTGGGGCTGGCTGCAGCCCAGGAGATGGACAAGCTACCAGCCAGAGGTCCCAGGCTGCAGCCACCCGGAGAAGCTGCCAGCCCTGTGGTCCAGGGCGCCAGCACCTGTGGCCAGGGAAACAGGTTCCCTCTTCTCCTACTGTAGTCATTGCTTCAATATTCCCCTTCTGAATTTCTCTCCTGTGCTGCAACCCAACTCCACTTTTCATCGAAAGGATACAGAACAGAGAGAGCAGTGTTAAAAGCTTACATTTTTAAGCCTGTAAGGTTGGTACTTAAACATATAAATGGAAAACTAGAGTCCTTAAGATAACAAAGGCTACAAAGGACAGGGACAGCACATGACCTATTATATTCAGCAATCCATATGGGGACTGAAAACTTTGCAATGATGACAATTACTGAAGATATGAGTCAACTAAAATAGTTGACAGGGACAATTCTTCCATCTTTGAAAATATCTACATCAAATCTGTTTAAATAGATTTTCATCTGCATAATATAACACATTCTGACAAGACTACCACCACCACCAATGTGGTCAGTGTTGTGCCAATAAATGTTTAATAACTGAGAGACCCCCCCCCCCTCGAGTGCACAAATTTTGTGCACTGGGCTACTAGTATATATATAAAAGCCCAGCGACTGGAATGGTGGAATGACTAGAACGACTGTAACAACCGGTGGCTATGACGCACATTGCGGCATCCAACAGACCTGATCCGGGCCCCAATTGGCCCCCCCACCCTGACTGGGGATGGGGCCGTCCAGCCAACCTCCTGCAGCCCCTTCCCCTGGCCGGACCCACCCCTGATAGGCCCTCCCCACCCTGATCGGGGGCAGGGCTGGCCAGCCAACCTCCTGTGGCCCCTCCCCCCAACTGGCCCAGTTCAATGGGTCCCCATTGGAGCGGGCCAGCCAGACCCCACCTGTGCATGAAATCATGCACTGGGACTCTAGTAACATCCATAACAGACTCCCTCTTGACATGAGCTTTGCCACAAATTCTTCTAGAACTGGAAAGCCCTTATAACATGGCAGGTGAAGAGGGTACCCTTTCCTTTAACCCTGCCACTGCCTAATGAGGGCCCTGTCTTCAGCACCCACACAATTTCCCATCCTCTAAGAGTGTTTTCAACATGCTGACTGAATAGCTGTATTTCTCCCTCCACACTTCCTCAGCTCTGTGTACTCAGTAAACCTGAACTCTGTGTCAAGATTCAGGGGACAGGTGGGATAAAGGCCATATTCTCCTTGGCTGGTGGTAGCACAAAGGGAATGTATTCCACGGGGAATGATATAGGGGGTGCTGTACCCTATTCTGTTTCAGAGGGAGACATCCTGGGTCTCACAATTCCTGCTCTTGGATAATATGCTGAGTATCTGAATGTATGACAACCATTTAAGGCTAGGGGGAGTATTTTTTTCCAATTACCAAAACATCTGCCCAAAGAGGCCATGGGTTTTTTTTTATGTAGCCTGTACTGGAAGAGTAGTGAGGGGCTGCATAGCAAATGCTTCAAGTCATCTGGTGCTCCTTACCCCAGATGCCCAGCAGAAGGAAGCCCAGATGAACACTTGGTGACACTTACTGCATAGCCAGCTGGGGAGGAACCATCCCACCCACTCTCTGTCATCAGCACTCAGCATTCTGAGTAACCCTGAACAACTGCTGTGATAGTTTTCTCTAGGTTTTCCATCCTCCCTCCCTCCCTCCCTCCCTCCCTCCCTCCCTCCCTCCCTCCCTCCCTCCCTCCCTCCCTCCCTCCCTCCCTCCCTCCCTCCCTCCCTCCCTCCCTCCCTCCCTCCCTCCCTCCCTCCCTCCCTCCCTTCTTTCTTTCTTTCTTTCTTTCTTTCTTTCTTTCTTTCTTTCTTTCTTTCTTTCTTTCTTTCTTTCTTTCTTTCTTTCTTTCTTTCTTTCTTTCTTTTTCTTTCTATAAAAGGAGCTTTCCATAATTTGCAGGCTTGCCACTCTGTGCCCAGGCACTGAACTCCTGAGGCATCTGTCCTGGATTTGGCAGACCCACTTTAGTTTTGTTCTCTGCTCTCTGTGGTGCTCTTGGTTACAAGCTCCCTCCTGGAAACAAGCCCTTAACTGTCAGCAAATGCCTGATTTGCAAGCACTATTACACAGGAAAAGAGAAGCAGGGGGGCATGAAGGGGTTTATAGCAAAGCTACAAATTAACCACCCCTGGGTTTAAAATAGTTCAAACCTGGCCTGGCTGGCATGACTCAGTGGTTGACCATCAACCAATGAACCAGGAGGTCATGGTTTGATTCCCGGTCAGGGCACATACCCAGGTTGTGGGCTCTGTCCCCAGTGGGGGCGTGCAGGAGGCAATTGATCAATGATTCTTGCTCATCATTGATGTTTCTCTCTTTCCCTCTCCCTTCCTCTCTGAAATCAATAAAACAATATTTAAAAAAATAAAATAAAATAGTCCAAACCTGGGCACATCCTACATGTCTATAAACATGAGTATGAATAAACAAATGGTGGTATTCATACAATGAAATACCACTCAGCAATTAAAAAGAAAGAGTAGGTTTCTGATATATACAATATGGGTGAATCTCAAAATTATGTTGAGCAAAAGAAAGTAGACATAAAAGAGAATATGTTATATGATTCTTTATATAAAGTTCTTTTAAAAATCTATGATGTGCCGAAACCGGTTTGGCTCAGTAGATAGAGCATCGGCCTGCGGACTGAAAGGTCCCAGGTTCGATTCCGGTCAAGGGCATGTATCTGGGTTGCGGGCACATCCCCAGTGGGAAATGTGCAGGAGGCAGCTGATCGATGTTTCTCTCTCATCGATGTTTCTAACTCTCTATCTCTCTCCCTTCCTCTCTGTAAAAAATCAATAAAATATATTTTTTTAAAAATCTATGATGGTAAAAATCAGAATAGAGATTACCTTTGGGTGGTATTTACATGAGTATAAAACTTATTGAACTATACATTTAAAATCTGCACATTTTGCCCTGGCCAGTGTGGCTCAGTTGGTTGAGCATCCTTCCATGCACCAAAAGGTCACAGGCTCAATTTCCAGTTAGGGCACATGCCCAGGCTTCAGGTTTGCTCCCTGGTCGGGGTGCATATGGGAGGCTCATATCTCACATTGATGTTTCTCTCTCTCTCTCTCTCTCTCTCTCTCTCTCTCTCTCTTTCTCTCTCTCTCTCTCTCTCTCTCTCTCTCTCTCTCTTTCTCTCCTTCTCCCTTCCTCTCTAAAAGTATAAATATTTTAAAATAAATAAATAAAACATGCACATGTTGCTGTATGTTATATCTCAATTTTTATGAATAAAGTTTGAAAGTGTTTATAAAAATGGTAAAAAGACAGTTTTCCATCATGTTGTACCTGTGTCTAATATTTTGAGAAAGAGGAATGATATTTGAAGTACTCAAATATACTTCTTTAGACAAAACAAAGATAAATCTCTTTAAAGTAGTATAGAAATTTATATCAATGTATTTACTTAATTCTTAAAACTGAATTACATAAAGCATTCTCTCAAATTTCTCCTACTCTAACATCCAAGTTAAATATTTTAAACACATATTGAGAATAAAAAAGTATGGTGTAAAGGGAGGGAAGGTAGGAGAGGGAGACAGAGGAAGGAAGGAGGAGGGAGAAACATCGATGTGAGAGAGACACATCAACTGGTTGCCTCCCACACGTGCCCCAATCGGGACCAGGGATCAAACCTGTAACCTAGGCATGTGCCCTTGACGGGGAATTGAACCTGAGACTCCTGGTCCCCAAGCTGATGCTCTAACCACTGACCACACCGGTCAGCTCTTTATAATAAAGTGGGGGACCACCCACCTAAGTGCTAGGACTAAAGGAAGAAGAAATAGCATGACAAATGACAAGGCACACACACACACCCAGAACCCTGGAGGGATATTCCAACTATTTAGCAGGACCAGTGATCCTGTACCCAACTTGTGCTGAGGGAACCTGCTACAGTTACCACTCTGATCACACAACCAGGGTTCTCAGCCCAGGTTGCATGCACATCAGAAACACCTGAGTAGCTTTTTAGAAATACCAGTTAACATACAAATGGCCAACAGGTCCAGGAAAAGATGCTCAATACCGCTAATCATCAGGGAAATGCAAATCAAAACCACAATGAGATATCACCTCACACCTGTAAGAATGGCTATTATATAAAAGACAACAGACAACCAGAATTGGCAAGGATGTGGAGAAAAGGGAGCCCTTGTGCACTGTTGGTATGAATGTAAACTGGTGCTGCCACTATGGAAAACAAAATGGAGATGCCCCCCAAAATTAAAAATAGAACTACCATATGATCCAGCAATTCCACTTCTGGGTATTTATCGAAAGAAAATGAAAACACTAACTCAAAAATATATATACGCCCCCATGTTCATTGCAGCATTGCTTATAATAACCAAGATGTGGAAACAATTAAGTGTCCATTGATGAGTGAATGAATAAAGAAAATGTGATATCTATAATGGAATATTATTCAGCCATATAAAAGAATGAAATCTTGCTATTTGCAACAACATGGATGGACCTTGAAGACATTTAAGGTTGTCCCAACTGAGAGAGCTGGGTTCTAGTGGGTAAAGGCCAGGGATGCTGCTGAACATCTCACAATGCACAACACAGCCCTCACAACAATGTATATCCAGCTCAAAATATCAATAGTGCCAAGGTTGAGAAATTCTGCATTAGATGCCCCAAGGCATCTCAGTCTGCTCCCCAAAAGTTAAGAATTACTATTCCATGGCTTTATTTGCACAATAAAAGGCATAGACAAGAAGTGTTAAGCAGACTGAAAAAAAAAAAATAGTCAATTTGGGATACAAGAAACAGTGTTGATCAAATAAATTATTAAAACTTATAGTTAAATCCTGACAATTATTGATCAAGTAGAATGTGAAGTGCAATACAACTGCTAATAAAATATTCTTGAAAGGAAAATAGGCATAATGTAGAAAATTAATCTGGAAATCAAAACGTCTGGAAACCAAAGGATATGCTGCCAAAACCAAGTGCAATCACATTAACTTCTCTTCTCGTTAGACAGAATTAGGCTTTCAAATGCCTCTAATGAGATCCACTTCTAAATGATAGTCAAACATAAACTATAGAAACCTAGTTCTATTACATGCAGTAAAACCAGGCAAATAAGCAATCGAACAAAATGTACAGCGTCTTATGACCACTTCTAATTAACATTCCCTGAAGATAATTACTTTGATCAGCTAGAGACCGGTACAGGTTATAACACTCAAAATTAACTGCATCACCAAAGATACTTCACAGTTCCTTAGATGTCCTATTTGTGTATGTGTGCACATGCACATGCATGTATGCGTGTGCACAAGCATGACTCATATGTCAATGATGTTCTATACTCTGGAAATGTGGTCTCCCCCTCTCACCTGCATCTGTCCAGCTATCGTACAGCTTGCAAAAGTCCATAATATGGAGCTTCAGTTATTTACTAAATGCAGTTGAATGACTTCCTATAAAAAGCAATTCACCCACCAGTAAGGGGGGTGGGGGAAGGCAAGTACATCTCCTGGGGAGGCAGTCAATGAACATTAATATAACTTATCCATGGTCACTGTGAGTTAATGACAAACATGAGGAATCACATTCTCCAATCTCTAAACTAGACTCTGTTCAGAACACAATTTTATTTACAAACAGTACATGGGAAGTCATAGAAAATGAAGTCTTGGGTGGGACAAAGGTGAGGAGAGAGGTAAAAAGGACAAACTTAACTCTCTATACTTACAGATATTTTGGCTGTTAATAAATATGTTCGTATGTTACTTACATAATTTTGAGGGGGCTTTTTGTTAATCCTCACCCAAGGATAATTTTTCCACTGATTTTTTTAGAGAGAGAGAGTGGAAAGGGAGGTCGGGAGGAGGAGAAACATCTATGTGAAGAGAGACACATCCATTAGTTGCCTCCTGCTCGTGCCCCACTAGCACAGGAATTAAACCTGAAACCCAGTGCCCTTGACCAAGACATGAACATGAGATCCTTTGGTTCATGGGCCGATGCTCTAACCACTTAACACACTGGTCAGGGCTACTTATATAATTTTAAAAAGAAAAGTTATTACACAAAAAACTCCACTTCTCAAACATTTGTAATAGAAAAGTTAGTTCCCCCAAAGTAATGAGAAAATTGACTTGCTTCATAATGTTACAATTACTGAATAAAGAATGCTTATTACATAAGTACTTGAAAAGGGATACAGCTGTTGATCAAATAAATGAATTCAAAACATTTATTTGGTACTAACAAGGTGCCAAGAATCAGGCCATCTGAGATTCTCTCCTGCTCTCAGACCACTCACTTTCCCATGCTGACCTCTGTTCCAAGTGCTGCAAGTTCCACCTTACATGCCAACAATCCTCAAATCCAGCTTCCTCTCAACCACAGAGGCACCTACCCACAGCATATCTATTCTTGAGTGACGCATTGCTCCCAAGCTCACCATGTCCCAAACCAGGATGATCATCTCTCTCAGACCGGGTTCATTTCCTTTATTTCATGTTTGACTGCAGCTTTAGAGCCACTCAATCATGAATTTGAAATCTCCATGACAATATCAACTCTTTGCTCAGTCCTACCATCTAACATCCTTTTTATATAGAACAGCGACTGGCACATAATAGACACTTAATAAATATTTGCTAGCCCTAACCGGTTTGGCTCAGTGGATAGAGCATCAGCCTGCGGACTGAAGGGTCCCAGGTTCGATTCCGGTCAAGGGCATGTACCTTAGTTGCAGGCACATCCCCAGTAGGGGGTGTGCAGGAGGCAGCTGATCAATGTTCCTCTCTCATCGATGTTTCTAACTCTCTATCTCTCTCCCTTCCTCTCTGTAAAAAATCAATAAAATATATTTTTAAAAATAATAATAAAATAAAAATAAATATTTGCTAAATAAATACATAGTTAGAATTGTGTGCGCTAAGAAACTGCAAATTTAGAAAACTAAAAAAATTGGGGGATATTCCTCCAGCCAATGCCAAAGTTTACCAGAAGGGTGACAAACTGGAGGTTCATAGACAGAAAAACTGGACTGTAGAAGACAAGTCTTAGATGACCATAATGATATTTGAGGGAAAATAAATTTTTCTTACAGATAGGGCCCCCAAAGTTTCCCATAGATAACTACCACTCCTGTCTTACAGCAGACAAATTCCCACCTTTACTGGTATATTATATGCCCATGACCTGTGGTCTTTAAACATTCTCCATCACCAGAGGTATTGAGCATTTCTGTACTGGAAGGTCAACTATCCTAAATTACCTTTACACCCCTTTGAATTTCAGGTCTTTATAATTTTGTTTATTTAGCTGTATGTATTTTGTAATTACTTAACATTAAGTTATTAAGTTGAATGGACATAAACATTTGCAAAACTTTAAGAAGACATCAACACGCTTTTTAGACATGCTAACTAGTAGAACCTAATACTACTGAATATATAACCATTTTCAATAATCAGTAGGTCACTGGTGAATGATAACATAGTGTCAATTGTGTTGTTCAATGCAATTGTGCTTCCTAATTCAAGTTCATGAATGACTCCAAAGTCACAGTCAAACAGAAGGAAAATAAAGGAGGTCCTTGTTTTATCCCAAATTTGAATTTAAAGGGCTGATTACATCATTGAACTGGATACAGACTGATGTCTTCCTCAGTACATCTCATTTTATTCATAAAGAAGGCATCTGTCTTCCTTTGGATAACATATTAAGGATATGATCTTGTACCAATAAAAGTACTGGATATACCTACAAAACATTCCAAAATTTGCATTTTTCCTTTCAGTAGTTTTAACTATGTTTAGTATTGTCACATTTTTGACACAATTCAAGGTGCTGATGAAAGCTTTTTTTTTGCCCCTAGATTACAAATGCCACAGGGAAATGACCTTTACTTGTTCACTGCTATATTCCTAGTGTTCAACAGTATGTTTTACAAATAGTAGGTGGTCAATAAAAGTTTGTTGAATAAACAACTATTCACCTCTATCCTAGTTGTAATTTGATCAAAAACACACTGGCCAGGGGAGGGGAGGTAGAGGCTGGGTGGAGGGGAGCAAAGTGGGGGAAACGGGATATCTGTTAATAGTGTCAACAACAGAAAACGAATCCACACCTATAGACTGAAAACTGTAATAAGAAGTCCAAACACATTTTTAGCAAAAGCAACAATGGAATAAATAAGGGCATTTCAAGAGGACCAGTTTGAAAAGGGAACACTCAGGTTTGACAAACTTCTGTTATGGTTGTTGAACAATCTACTAACTCAGTCCTCACAACTCCGTTATTAAGTTACTAAAACTCCGTAGCCTTCCTTTAAAAAGACTAAGTCTAAAAAGAAGTGATGGCTAAATTACAGTTTGCTTTATTGAGTGATGACTATGTACCAGGTATTGTGCTTGGCACCTGACATTTATTTCATGTAATCCTCACGAACACCCTATGACGCAAATGCCCGTTATCTCCATGTTATTGATGAGGAATCAGACAGAGAGGCAAAGAAACCTGGCTTAGGTCATCCATTGGCAAGACTGTTGCTCTTAACCACTAGGCTATGCTGGCAGACCCAAAGTTTCTCTGATCATAATATTTCCATGGCAGCTATGTGGTCCAAATGAGCATGTGGAAAAGTAGTTATAGGCACTCACTAAACATTAGTTATTTACCTTCCTGTGTCTCCTCTCCCACTTTCTTCATCTAGGGGCCTCTGTCCTGGCTCCTTAGGCAATGTTCCCTGAGTTGTAATTTGGGAAGATAAGCAGTGACCCAATAATTTGCTTCCTCCCTGCCTACAAGTTTGGGGAGCTTTAGGATATTTTGAACAATTTGTGGTATTGTCTGATGCAGGCCACTGAAAAGCAATTAAACATATTAGTAATGATTGGGGAAGTTAAGTACACTGCTTCAGGTCATGCAGTTAAGCCGTGGAACTGAGATCCGAAACCAGTTCTTTTCTCCCGCCATGTAGTGCTCCTGTCACTACTGAAAGGGGAGTCACATAACCTCAAGATGGGCTACCCACATAAACAAGAAAGATAGAGAACAGAATTCATATAAAATTTAAGAATATGTGGAAATAGATGAGAGGAAGGAAAATCCAGAATAATACAAATGACTTTGCAAATGGAAGGCTACAGCAGCATCTGTAAGTAGGTTTTGTACTAAATCAAGTTAGTACAGGTTTGGAAAGGCTGAATGGAGCAATTTTTAAAAATATCTTCTCTTTTAACCAAAAATGCAATGATCATGATAGAAATTACTACATTTTCTTTGTTAATAATTTAGCAAGCACATAGCATAAGTACTACATAAAAGCTGCAGTTTTATAAAAGAAATAAAACACTGGTTAAAAAATAGATCTTCTAAACCTGTAATTCTTATATAAACCATCAATTAAAACTAAAATATGAGTTTTGAAAAAATACATTTTAAGCAATCAGGAAAATTTTAATATATTGAGTATCAGATTATATTAAAAAACTTGCTGCTATTTTTAGATATGTTAATGGTACTATAGTTACGGGGTTTAAGTTCTATTATTTAATCACTAGAGGCTTGATGCACGAAATTCATGCAAGAATAGGCCTTCCTTCCCTGGGCTGCCAGCACCGGCTTCCCTCTGGCACCTGGGACATGGGCTTCCTTCGCAGCCCTGGCTTCGTCAGGAAGGTTGTCTGATCTAATTAGCATATTACACTTTTATTATTATAGATTGCTAACACATCCAAGTCATTCTTTTCAACCTGGATTGAATATGAGCATGATTATTTTCACTGAAACTAAAAGCCTTATTATTATCAATGTCAAGACTTAGTTTTTTGCTGCTGTTGTTTTTCTACTCTGATTGACATTTCCTAATTTAATGTCTAGTTACAGGACTCAATTTTGTAACATATTTGGAAGACATAGTATTTAGTATTTAGGAGTTAGAATTATCTAAACATATTAATGAACAATGGTGAAGTAATCAACTCACTGAAACTAATAATACTTGGTTTGATTTATTGTCTTTTTTATGAGTTCTGTTTTGTTTGTTTGCTTAATCCCTTCACCTTTTCATTTTTCTTTACATATACTATTAGAGGCCCGGTGCATGAATTTGTGCACTGGTGGGGTCTGGCCGGCCCACACAGACAGGGGCCGATTGGGGCCAGGAGGGCAGGGGGAGGGGACTTGGGAGGGTGGCTGGCCAGTCCCACTCCTGAAAGGGGGTGGGGGGTGGGGGGAAACAGGGCAGGTCCGGCCAGGGGAGGGGCCGCAGGAGGTTGAGCGGGCCAATCGGGGCCCTGATCGGGCTGGTTGGCCTACACAGTACACGTCATAGTGACCAGTCATTCTGGTCATTCCAGTTGCTTGGCTTTTATATATATAGATAATTCAATAAAAATATTTATGTTAAGTTAAATACTGAAGTATTACAAATGAAATGCTAGGATATGTGGAATTTGTTTAAAAGATCAGAAGATGGGAGGTTGGAAGGGGAGTTAAGGTGCTCATGACCTCCCTGTGCTGTGTTCTACAGAACTCACTTGCTAATCTATAACTGAAAGGCAGCCAGCTGCAAGAGTATCTTTCAGTTTAGGAATGTAATTTCAACAATGCATCCATTTTCTCCAAATTCCAATAGAACAAAAAAAAATTGGATGCTCCATAACATTTCTTATAAAGGAATTTTATCAGTAACACTGCACTTTCTAGCCAATGTTTAAAAAACTAAGTATTTAGTTTCTCTTTGGGTAACTTTCTGATATACAAAAGTACACCAGATTTATAATTTAAAAAGTGCTCAGCATACATGAGCATTTTATCAATGTCCAGATGACAAGAAACTTGAAAAAATACCAAGTATGTTGGATAACAGTTTGTTGGGCTGGAATAAAGGGTCAATCAAACATGTACAGAGAGGTCTACAACCACTTCAAAGCTGGTGAAACTGCAATGCTCATGCCTTCTTCATTTACCTAGTGAGATAGGAGATGAAGCTCTGAGTACCTGCATCACACAGTATTTGTTGGGGGCTCTAATGGGACAGCACAGCTATCCAAACACTGAAGGGTTTGCACTAATGAACAACTGGACCCAAAAACTGTGCCTTACTGCTCAAAGTATGGCCTCATAGGCCTCACAGCATCAGCATCACCTGGCAACTTGTTAGAAAGATGGAATCTCATGCTGTATCCAGACTTATTAAATCAGAACCTGCATTTTAACCAAATTCCTAGGTAATTTGTATGCGCATCACAGTTTGAAAAGCGTGTGACTAGGGGATTACTGTCAATTTGGAGGAAGATTTACACAGGGCTCTTCCAGGGGCCTCCCCAGTCCTCATTTATACTGACGACTTAACATGAGGATACTGAAGAGCTCTCATCAAATCCCAAATGATATTAATCTAGAAGGACAAAATTACACAAGCATCTCTTGGAAGAGACCAGCTTGACAGCAGATCACGTGAAAAGATACAAGTAACCGGGTTTTGCTAAAGAAGAAAAGTAATATACATTTGAATGCATTACTGCTAATCAGATAATTTCTAAAGAGCTGGATGCAAATCTGGCCACATACAGTGGGGCCTTGACTTACGAGTGTCCCGACTAACAAGTTTTTTGAGATACCAGCTGTCTCTCGGACAATTTTTTACATTGAGTTTATAGAGTAATTTGAGTTAACGAGCTCCTTAACAAGCTCGGTCTCCAAACGAATTAAACTCGTAAGTCAAGGCCCACTGTATTTTAACAGAGTAACTGACAGCAAACTGTGGTCACAGACAATGGTGAGAGAATGACAAGAAGAAAGGGATCTGGAGAGTCTATCATGACAAATGGCTGAACTGGAGGACATTAAATCTGAAGAGGCAACTAAGTGGGGACATTGTAGTTGTATCCACACATTTGAAGGATTGTCTCAAGACAGTTCATTCTGCAAATTAGTTTCTGAGCATCTGTTGCGTGCCAGGCACTATGCCAGGAGTTAAGGACACAAAGAGTAAAAACCAGAACTGATCTCTGATTTTCTGAAGACTCCTGACTAGTGGAAGAAGCTTGTCTGTTGCTCCAGAAACTAGAACTATGGCCAGTGAAAAGCAAGTGGAAGGGCAAGGGCACCATACAGGGGAGCTCCTCTGGCCAGAGGGCTCCAGCTTTATAAAAGAGGGGCCAGGTCCCCCAAGTGAACAGAATGGATTCAGAAGGGAATGACCACCTCCCAGGGAGTAGCCCAGGGGACTACCTGGCCAATGCTAATATTACAGAGTTGCAGGATAATAGGGGCCAATATCATAAAGCAAATACAAGATCTGTTCAGAATTAAACTACGTTCAATTTAACCAAGAACACATTTTTTAAAACTTAATGTAATTTATGATTTCAGTTAAATTTTGTGTGCAAAGATAAGTGATGTCCAATTTCTCTTTTAATAATAATTTTTAAAACAGGATTTAGCCCTGGTCAGTGGCTCAGTGGTTAGAGCATCAACCTGTGCACCAGAGGGTTTCAGGTCACTTACCTCGGTTGCAGGGGGGATATGGGAGGCAACCAGTCAATGTCTCTCACATCAATGTTTCTCTCTCTCTCTCTCTCTCTCTCTCTCTCTCTCTCTCCCCCTCCTCCCCTCCCTTCTGCTCTCTCAGTAAAGCAATGAAAAAAATATTCTCAGGTAAGGATTAAAAACAAACAAAAACACACCTTAGGATTTAAATAAAAAATCAATATTAACTTTTTAAGCTATAACTCTGCTAAATGACTCATTTTAATTATAATCTTGCTTCTCTCAGAAACTCCTAAAACTATTTTAATGTTCTTTTGTATACCTTTGGAGATGCTTATCCTATTTCTGAGAAATTATCCTTAAAAAATAACAATTCCTTTCCCTTTGCCAGAAAGAACAAAAGAGGGAGGTGAGAAACTAGACACATGAAGATGCAAATAGACAATGTTTATAAAGAAAAATAATAAATAAACCATTTAAATGTTCAACAAAATTGCCAGTCCTTTTTGTGGCATAGAACAGAATAAATAACATCCAACAAATTGGAGAATATTTAAAGGTAAACTAACAAACTAAATAATTATGAAGGCTATATAGTAACATGGAAAAATACTCAGAATGACAAGATAGTATAAATTTGTACAGTTCTAGCCATGTAAAATTTATGCATGCATACAACAAAAACTAGAAGAACGGAGACAATTTTAATATTTAGTTTCTGGAGTGTTACGATTCCTCTCTTTTTTAATTTAAAATTTCAACTTCACTGTTGATTATTCAATAAGTACTTTTACAATGAATGTATCAGGAACCAAAATAATTTTATCCGTAAGTGTAATAATTTGTACGTTAGGAAGAAGTAAAATAAAGAAAACATGTAGTTTGATCTTAATGTTCAATTGGTTCATTGTCTTTTATGAAGCTATTTAAGTTCATAAACAACCAAAATTAAAAGGTAATAAGATTCATGTTATGAAAAGTGCTTAACATTTGTGGAAAGTAAAAAGGACCTTGTACAGTAGCCGCCCATGAACTCTGAGTAAAAGCAAAACTAAATTTCTGGATTCTATTTTGCTTTTCACCTTATTTGATCTCACTTAACATCATTTGTGCCAAGTTGAATTTTTTTCCTCCTCTTTCCCGTCTCTTCAAGTTCATAGATGTGAAGAAGAAAAATACACAGCAGCTCTGAACAGTCCTCCCCTGTTCTCCCAGCAATGCCATGAACTGTGGCTTTCTGGAATGGACTCCAGAGAATGTCAGATGTGAGGGATATCTGGCTACAATCTGTCACCACAGAGATCACCAGAACTGAGCTGATTTAAGGCCAAGAGATTTGGATTCAAGTTTTCCACATCTATAACGTGGAAATATTACTTACTCCAAAACATGATTGTGTCATAAGGTTTTACTGTTAAGTAAGACCACTGAGATAAAAATATTACATTAAATAAAAATTTTTGAAGTTCCACTCTAGAGATGGGTTCCAAGAGGAAGAGTGTCAACTGAGAATAAGTTTAACAAGAGACTGAGCCACCAAAAAAAGCTAACAAAACCTTGGGATCATCTATTAGGATCACAAGATATAGAATAAGGAAGGATGTTACATCTGAAGAAACTGGGTATCCAGAGTTTGGAGAGAAGGGCTTGGGAGACGAAAGGGAAAATGTTAGCTGTCTTCAAGTACTTGGAAGGATGTATAAGTTGTATAAGGTGGGAAAGACTCAGTAAATCCAATGGGTCAAAAGTCACAAGACACAGATTGCAGCTTCCTGTGACAATGTTCTCAGGCTAACAGAGGTCCCCCACATACAAAGAGGAGTTGGCATCACATCAGGAAGCATTCTGGAAAACCCTATGTCATTTCCTATCTGACAGTCTGAAAACCTACTGTTTTGTTTGAACATCAGAAATAAACATTTGTGGAATCAATAAAGTACAGCTCATGTGTGTAAGTATTTCTCACTCTGATAACCATAAACCCTGGAGAGAGTATTATGGAGGTCAAATGTAGTCCACTATTACACAGACGTAGCAGACTTATTTCATTTGAGAGATGTCTATAGTTAACAAATAACCCAACAGTGTTTTTTCTTTAAAAATAACTTTACCGATATAGCTCCTAGAACAATGGAAACTAAGGAGAAAATAAACAAATGGGACTACATCAAAATAAAAAGCTTCTACACAGCAAAAGAAACCATCAACAAAACAACAAGAGAGCCACTGCATGGGAGAACATATTTGCCAATGTGATATCCCATAAGGGTTTAATCTCCAAAATTTATAGGGAACTCATACAACTTAACAAAAGGAAGATAAATAATCCAATAAAAAAAATGGGCATAGGACCTAAATAGACGCTTTTTGAAAGTGAACACACAGAAGGCCAAGAGATATATGAAAACATGATCATTTGCATAATCATGCGAGAGATGCAAATCAAAACGACAATGAGGTTCCATCTCACATCTGTCAGAATGGCTATCATTATCAATAAATCAACAAAGAACAAGTGCTGGTGAGGATGGGGAGAAAAATGAACCCTCACGCACTACTGGTGGGCATGCAAACTAGTGCAGTCACTGTGGAAAACAGTATAGAGTTTCCTCAAAAAATTAAAAATAGAACTCCCATTTGACCCAGTAATCCCACTTCTAGGAATATATCCCAAGAAATCAGAAACAACAATCAGAAAGGATATATGCACCCTTATGTTCATAGCAGCACAATTTACAATAGCTAAGATTTGGAAACAACCTAGGTGCCCATCAGTTGATGAGAGGATTAAAAACCTGTGGTGCATCTACACAATGGAATACTACGCTGCTATAAAAAAGAAAGAACTCATCATTCTCAACAGCATGAATGGACCTGGTGAGCATTATGCTAAGTGAAATAAGCCAGTCAGAGAAAGATAAATATCAAATGATCTCATTTGTGGAATCTAATGAACAAAAATAGATCCAGAGACACAGAAGCATTGAACAGACTGTCAAACCTCAGAGGGAAGGCAGAGGAGGGTGGGCCAGCGGGTGGGGGGAGGAGTATAAGAGATCAACCAAAGGACTTGTATGCATGCATATAAGCATAACCAATGGGCACAGACAGTAGGAGGGTGAGGGCATGTGCTGGGGCGGGGGTTGGGGGGTGGGGGGCAGTGGCTGGGGAGAGGTCAGTAAGAAAAAACAAGACATATGTAATACTTTAAACAATAAAGAATTTAAAAAATAATAATAATCAGCCCAACACTACATCAAAAAGACTCAGGTGCCCTAGCTGGTTTGGCTCAGTAGATAGAGCATCAGCCGGGGGACTGAAGGGTCCCAGGTTCAATTCTGGTCAAGGGCACATGCCTAAGTTGCAGGCTCAATCCCCAGAAGGGGGTGTGCAGGAGGCAGCCAATCAATGATTCTCTCTCATCATTGATGTTTCTCTCTCTCTCTCCCTCTCCCTTCCTCTCTGAAATCAATAAAAATATATTTAAAAAAAAAAAAGACTCAAGTAACCCTGACCAGTGTTGCTAAGTGGTTAGAGCATTGACTCACGTACAGAAGGGTTGTGGGCTTGATTCCCAGACAAAGGCTCATACCTGGATCCCCAGCCCCAGTCAGGGCACATGCAGGAGGCAACCAATCAATGCATCTTTCTCACATCAATGTCTCTCACTCTCTCTCTCTTTCTCCTCTCTCCCCTCCTCTCCTTCCTCCCTTCTACACTCTCTAAAAATCAATGGGGGAGGGGGAAGGAAAGGCACAAGTACAACCAAACAAACAAAAAAAGACACAAGTACAATCTGTAGCATTTGATTAATGAAACTAAGGTTGTATTTAGTCAAAGGAATCTCTGCTTTTCACTCTGTTAAGCTCAGAAAACTAAACACTGAAAAAAGAAATCAAGAAAGATTCTAAAAATCAAACCACTGAGAAGAAAGTGATTCAACATTTTCTTTGTTCCACCTGCCAAAAAAGATAAAGTGGTTTGGAACTGAGAGAAAGACAAAAACAAAGAATTTAAAAGAGTTGAAAAAGACATTTGAAAGAGAAGCATGAGAGTTTGCTGACATTAACCACCCAGAACCTTACTGAAATTCCAGATGTGTGACATATAGAGCTAAGTGTATGTGTACTGCACTGTTTCTACATATTCTTTTCCATTCACGAATAAGCTGGTTAGCAGGAGGGAAGGCTATAAAAGCGGAAGTCATCTTTCTTTCAGCCTATTTGCTGCCTTCCACAGCTATCACAATTCAGCCCAGGAGAACATTAGTGCTCATCACCACGGAGGCAATTATAATGTCACAAGCCCAAAATTGTGGAATCACAAATCAAGGACCATGTAATACGTTTTGGAGTTGGAGTGAGGGAGTTGGAAACCAAATTACCAGGCAATACAGGTCTTTGGAAGCTTTTCTAAAGCAATTAATATTCTTAAATTCTCAGATTTTTTTTTTCCTTTCAGAAGATGGAGACAATTACTAATTCTTTTGAGTTAAATTAATTCCTTTGTTCATAGAATATATTATACCACAATTCACAGCCCTCAAACTCAGTGAGGAATGAATGCTCTACTAAAAGACATACAATCAAGTGTAGATACCTTCATTATAAAGTGAGGCTTTCATCTGAACTGGAGAAAGCAATCTTTGTCCTAGATCACTGGGTATTTCATTGTAATCCTATCCTTCAAGTACTATTAGACTGGGGAGACAAATAAGTAAACAGGGTGCTAAGTGTGATCATACCCACTTTATGCTCCAGGAGAAATGAAAAGGGAGAAGTGGCGCCTAACCCAGTCTGAGGAGTCAGGGAAAACTTCCTGGAGGAGGGGACATCTGAAATGAAGCTGGAAAGGCAAATAGTCTTTGGTCTGATGAAGAGGGGGAGGGTTCTTTTTATTCAGAGAGGCACAGAGGAAATCCAGGAGGACCAAGGTCAGAAGCCTGAGGAATGCTATCATTCAGGGCTGGCCAGAGGACTTGGGGTCCATTAAAGGGCCACAGGATGAGGGAGCAGAGACACAGAGGGCTAAGGAGGGGAGCATTTCAAGGCAGGAATGGCTCACGTGACTAGATGCCAGTCAAGCCAGGCAAGGGCCAAAGGCCTAGACTTGGCTAACCATAGAGACTCAGGTGCCCTTTGCCCAAGACATTTCAGAGAAGTAGCAATGACAGAGGCCAGAGCATAGAGGGTTGAGTTGAGGTGAGGAAGTAGAGACTGTGGATAAAGCTACTCACAGGAAGCTTGGCTAAGAACAGGGAGTGAGCTAACAGGAAATACAGGATCACATTTTCTTCATCAACCTGAACCTCTCTGCTCTGAGCTCCTCTTTTTCCCTCATCACTACATTCAGTATACACTGTAGCCTTCCATACAACAACCAGATTGGTCTTTTCAAATTGTAAATTGTACCCTCTTAGCCCCCACTCAAAATGGACAACGGTTTCCTGATGCCCTTATGTCGTGACGATATGTTCTTGTGTGATCTAGGCCTTGCTTCCCTCCCTCGCACCTTCTCATGCAATGCACCTCCCCCTCCTGCTGGTTGTGGACCAATCTGGTCTTCTTTCAGCCCAGAAACCCTTTCAGCGCATTTCTGCCTTAGGATCTTTGCTCAAGCTGCTCCCTCTGCCTGGAATGCTCCTCTCTTACTCTCCCTCCTCCAACAAAAGCTGCCAAAGGGTGAGTCACTTATAAAGAAACACACCACAGTTCCTCTTCCACCCTGTGCTCAGGGGTTCCTCAAACCAACTCCAGAGTCCACGTTTTCCAGCTCTCCAGGTGGGATACATCCAGGCTCTCACTACCAGGCACTTTGACAGCAAAAGACTCAAGACTTAGCTCATTTCTCTGCTGCCTATTAGTTGTGTGGCTTTTGTCAAGGCACCACCTAATCAGTTTTCTCATCTTGAAGAAGACAAGCAAAGTCTGCTCCCCTTTCCCCACCTGATGTTAGGAAGCTCATGTCAGAAGGTATGTAAACACCCCAGTTCTCACCCACCTATCTCCCCTGCCCCAAGGGCCTCTCCCACATTTGTAACACTTACCTTCACCAGAAACCAGTCCTCGGCCCTTCAGCCCTTCCCAATCTGTCCATCGAGGCAGGAGGGGGTAGCCTCTCTGTTTTGTCCTAGGGCTGCACCAGCCCAGCCTCACTCTCCTCAGCTCCCCGCCATCATTCTGTGCCCACTAAAGCCCATACACCCAATGCATTTCCCATCTAGGTTTGGTGAATAAGAGCCTCTGACACAATCCTCCACTCTTTCTCTTCCCCCAATTGCTGGCTGGACATCGATACCCAGGGCAACCTTGGAAACCATGGTTTGAAGATGGCCTAGCATCCATCAGTTGGACCCCTTCTACCCCCACTGCTGACTGAATTTTAAATAAGCGTGAAAATGTCTTCGGTTTTAAGCCACCGAGATTTCAGCAGGGTTTATCTGTTACAGAAGGTAGCATTTCTCTGTGTAATATAGGCTGAATTTCGATCTTTGGAGGGAAGGGGGAGGACTTTAGTGGTAAAGAAGAAAGTTCACACAAAAGCCTGGAGCCAGAATTACTCATGGCCTGATGACACCAGCTCCATTTACATACTTCTTATCATCTTCAAAGTAATTTAAAATACATCTTTTCATATGATACAACCATCAGCATTGGTACTTTTTAGATTTTCATTATAACTAACCGTTTACAAATGAAAAAACCGACTTAGAGAAGTTGAGGTATGTCTAAGGTCCCATAGCTAGTAAATGGAGGACCAGAGCACTCCTGACTCTCGGTCCAATGGCATTTTCACTATAGCATCTTCTCAAAGCCACCTTCTAGTGCTACAGCACAGGTACTCTTGGCTGAAATATAAGGGTGCTAAAATGAAACAAATAAGATAGGTAGTCTGGCAGAATTGGTTAAAAGCTGGTTGCTGAGGACTTTTATAAATGTCAGACTGTGGAGTATAACTTACATTCCACAGACAATGGGAACAATAATCAGCCTCCACTTTCAAGCACCACAGCAGTAATTTTATACCTTCACCTCTGTCTTCAAAGACCTTACTGCACCATCTCCTCTTGGCTATCAGTTGCTGCCAATAGCTCACTTTCCAAAGAAAATAGGAGTTTTTATGAGGGCAAAATTTCCAGCCCCCTACTTTCTATAAACATTGCTGTATCCCCAAATAGCCTTCTTTTTTTCCAGGCCAAGTGAGAGAGGCATCCCTCCCCTGGAAATGCTCTTAACCATCCCCTGTGCAAGTCCCTCCATCCATGGAGGAGACCTAGATCAACCACTGTCCTTTTTCTCCCTTGAGTCTGACTTCTTCCTTTCTTCTAGCTCCATTTCTTCAGACTCGGAATCAGGGGTCCTCAAACTATGGCCCGCGGGCCACATGCAAATACAAATATTGTATTTGTTCCCGTTTTGTTTTTTTACTTCAAAATAAGATATGTGCAGTGTGCATAGGAATTTGTTCATAGTTTTTTTTTAAACTATAGTCCGGCCCTCCAACGGTCTGAGGGACAGTGAACTGGCCCCCTGTTTAAAAAGTTTGAGGACCCCTGCTCTGAATAGTCCCTTTTATCCTAAAATCATCCCTTCCTCAAGAAGCCCACAGCCCTCCTTATCCTACTTCATAACTGAGCTTCTTTAATAAACAGCAACAACAAACACATATTTCCACTTCATCGCCATGGATTCTCTATTCCACCCTTCGTAATGTACCATGACACTGAAATAGTCACCTCTAACAATACCACCTAGGAGCTTAAGTTCAATGTACAGATTCCAACACTTCTCCCAACCTCTTCATGGCTGCACTCCCTCCTTCCTAAAATCCTCCCCTGCCCTGACTTCTCTGGCCCACTCTCTCCTGATCTTCCTCCTGTCTACTCCTTTTTGGTTTCCTATTGGCCTCTGTTCCTCCACCTCTCCCCTAAATGTTGGTGTTTCCTGGGGTTCCACCTTGATATCTCCTCTTACCTTACATTTTCTATTCTCTAATTGAAATCATCCATACACATAGCTTCAACTGATAGCTACACATTGGTGACTTGAAAACTTAACTGTCCAGACCACTCATGTAAGTTCTCCATACCCTGGCTTCATTTGCCTGCCAGTATCTTTATGTGGATTTCATGGGCATCTCAAACTCAACATGGCTAAAACCACACTAGGCATCTTGCTTAACATATTTATTCCTCCTTTTTCTGTACTGATAATGAGAGCATTTATTGAGTACTAGGTTCTCCAGAGAAACAGAACCAATGGGAGATAGACAGACAGACAGACAGACAGATAGATAGATAGATAGATAGATAGATAGATAGATAGATAGATAGATAGATATAGATAGATATAAAGATTGACTTATTTTAAGGAATTGGCTCACATGACTATAGGGACTGGCAAGTCTGAAATCTATAGGGAAGGCTAGCCAGCTGAAAATTCAGGCAAGAATTAATTTTAGGCTCAAGCTCATCCCCCACTCAAAAGGGCATTCTGGAGTCATGGTCTGGCTCTCTCCCCTCCAACTCCCCAGCATCCTACACAATGCCTGACACAGAGCAGAAGCTCAAATATTGGCTAATGGCCAACCAGGTAGAAAGTGAAATGCTATTAAATGAGAATGGTACAAAAGGATGAGGAAGGCACTGAATCATAATGAGGAAAAATCGGGAAACCTGAACAAAGGCTGTGCTATAAATCAAGACATGGTCTGCTGTGGCATTCACTTGCCAGAATTACCTGACCACTACACTTGTGAATGAATGACGATGATCATGTAGACAGAAGCACTTCCATTCTGATACAGTCAAACCTCATTTCTCAATGTCTCCCATCTCAAACAATTCGTTCACAGAAAAAATGTCAGTGTGGAACCAAACTTCAATTAGCACAATTTTAAAACATAAATAGGCCATTGAATGCTAATGTTGCTAGAGGTGTGAAAGAAACAATGATCACAGACAATTAAAGAGGCAGAAAAACTGTTGTTGATTTGGATAAACAAAAAACAGCCAGTGACAGCCATTTCAGAGGCAGTGATATATGAACAAGCAAAGCAACTGCATGATGACCTGAAAGACATCCCTGGACCGAATTCTAAAAGTGATTTATTTAGAGCTAGTAGGGTGGTTCGATAAACTTAAGAAAAGAGGTGTTTATTTATAGATTAAATAAGAAAGGTTAAAACAGGGAATCATTTAGGGATCTGGAGTGGATTAATTCAATTTACATTCTTTCAAGGGGGGGAGCAGGGAAAGGATTAGGTTTTGGAACAAATCGCTTCTCCAATACCCATCTGGAAGGAATTAAGTTTGAGAACCAAAGTTCCACTGTACTTTATTTGAATGTCTCAACCACTCTGTGAAGCTAACATGGCAAAGAAAAGGCCACATTTCATGAGTAAACTGAGGTTCAAAAAGCTGGTCTTGTCTAGGTTGCTAGAGAAAACATCTACAATGAAAGGTCTTAGTTTTTCAGTGATATGCAGGTAAGAGGGGCCATAAAAATAACAGGTCAGAAACACAAGGGAACCATGAAATTCAAAGCTCCTTATGTACCTAAATCTGCAAGAACTAAAGATATCTTCTAGTATTTACAAAGGATACTTTTTATTTTAATTATGGTTCAGATCAATTTTTGTCTTACTGCACTATAATTCCATGGTATGTATTATATTGTTAGCATTGTCATATTTTCATTGTTGTAGTAATAAATTTCTGGTTATAAAATAAATATCTAGAAGCACTGTTTTCTGAAATAATGCCAATATGTATTAAATCTACAGGTTTTTTTTTAAAATATGTTTTATTGATTTTTTACAGAGAGGAAGGGAGAGAGATAGAGAGTTAGAAACATCGATCAGCTGCCTCCTGCACATCTCCTACTGGGGATGTGCCTGCAACCCAGGTACATGCCCTTGACCGGAATCGAACCTGGGACCTTTCAGTCCGCAGGCCGACGCTCTATCCACTGAGCCAAACCGGTTTCGGCAAATCTACAGTTTTTTAGGGAAGACTAAGTAGACTATTTTAACCGAGACACCCCAAAATAGCTGGTTTTCTTATTTATTAGTAAACATTAGAATTAGTGCAATATTAAGAGATTTAGTCCAAGTATTTGGTGATTCTCTGAAGCTACATGGCATTCTCTAAAGCCACAAAGTAGTACTGGAAACCCTCCACTAGCTATTCCAATTAAACAAGACAGGGCTGATTCCCATCATTCCCCCACCTCCACTCCCCTTATATTTGCATCTATAGTAACTTGACTTTTTCAAAGCTCTTTCTACATAGTATCACTTAACTATTATAAAACTCTTATAAACCTTTTCAAAAGGTGTTTTATTCCAGTTGCCGGAAAATAGAGGCAAATGCCTAAGGACATGTAATTGATAAAAGGCAAAAGCAGGACTAGAGGCCAGGCCTTTCTGCCCTCTGGACAGTAGGTATGCTATACCAGTAAATCTATCATGGCTCCTGGCCATGGAGCCACCAGATTATAAGTGGCCTGAAGCCAGAGAGACCATGTCTGACTTGCTCCCCACTGGTGCCTAGCATAGTACCTGACACATAGTAGGCACACAATAAGTGCGTAATTGGTGAGGAACTGAATTCATTTTCTTAAGAGCTGCTTTAATCACTTGCATGGTAAAATGGGGCATATAGCATTGCCATATATATTGGCTTTTAAAATGCTATTGGCGCCAGTCAGAGAAAGGTAAGTATCACATGATCTGACTCATATGTGGAATCTAATGAACCAAATAAACTGATGATCAAAAATAGACCCAGGGACATAGAAACGTTGACCCTCTGTCCTAGCCGGTTTGGCTCAGTGGATAGAGCATCAGCCTGCAGACTGAAAGGTCCCAGGTTCGATTCCAGTCAAGGGCATGTACCTTGGTTGCGGGCACATCCCCAGTGGGGAGTGTGCAGGAGGCAGCTGAATCGATGTTTCTCTCTCATCGATGTTTCTAACTCTCCCTCTCCTTTCCTCTCTGTAAAAAATCAATAAAATATATTTTAAGAAAAAAGAAACGTTGAACCTCAAAAGGAAGGCAGGGGAGGGTGGGTGGGAAAAGATCAACCAATGACCCTGTATGCATATATGCTATGTATAACCTGTGGACACAGACAATGGGGTGGTGAGGACCTGGGTTGGGGTGACGGGAGCAGGCTGGAAGAGGTTAATGGAGGACCTATATGATACTTTCAACAATAAAGATTAAAAAAATAAGTATGCTACTGGCCTTATCAGTAATAAACAAACGGGAAAATACTGTATTTTCAAAATACGTGATGGTTTCCAAGATATCCAGAATTCTGAGCCAGAACCCCATTTCAGCGCAAAATGTAGAGGTGGTACGTTTTCCATTTCCTGGAAAATTGTGTTGAATTGATGGAGCAAATGGAAGATTGAAAATAGAAAATAGAACCTTAACAGGAGAAGGGGAAAAATGCAAGATGTCGGGCATAACAACCATTTGCAAGGCTGGCACAATGGTCCAGCTGTAGCTAACCCATCATGGCAAGAAATGGGATTGCTAAAGGAGAGATGATTCACCCAGAGGGCCACACGTCAGCGAGAGAGAATCCACTCTGTGGTAGGGAGATATAGCTTTAAAGCAGGACAAGCCCAGAAACAAGGCACACAAAGGCTTGGGGCGGAAGAGTAACTGTGGGCGGCTTCACAGCCTTCCTATAAACCCCTCTTGCTTAGCTAGAGTAAGGGAAACATGGAGGAGCTGGCCCCCTTCAGTTTATTATGGCCCCAGCCCATAATGCTCTCCTGCCCTCACTGACAACTATCCCTGAGAAAGATACTCAGAGCCGAAACCGGTTTGGCTCAGTGGATAGAGCGTCAGCCTGCGGACTGAGAGGTCCCGGGTTCGATTCCGGTCAAGGGCATGTACCTGGGTTGCGGGCACATCCCCGGTGGGGATGTGCAGGAGGCAGCTGATCGATGTTTCTCTCTCATTGATGTTTCTAACTCTCTCTATCTCTCTCCCTTCCTCTCTGTGAAAAATCAATAAAATATATTAAAAAAAAAAAAAAGATACTCAGAAATGAGATGGTGAGTGTTTAAGAGGCCTCCTACCCTGGCAGACTATTCCTTTCCTATGAAGGCCTCACCAACATCACTTAGAAATCCATCTTTTCCCAATTTCTAAACCATATATCCAAATATTACCTCCCATTATCATTCTGATTTTCTATTCACCACCATTTGAGACATTCACTATGGTCCCAAAATTATTTTTAAGGGCTTCCATAAAAGCCCTTCTCCACCATACTTTCCTTAATACTTCATATGTTAATTTTAGAGACAAGTTATCCAAAATAATTGAGGAATGAGGCATTCTTAATGAGTGAGTTATGTAGATAACTGAAAGCTAATTCATTAAGCACCAAAATAAAGAATGCCTTAGTAAACAGAGAATATAAAATATAATAATTATATATTAAATCCATAATTAAAATAAAGGATTTTATTTTAAACAGAAAATATAAAATATAATCATTCAAAATTCTTGTTAAAATAAAGGATGCCTTAGTAACAGAGAATATCTATATATATAAAAGGCTAAGTGTCCGTCCATCCAACAGGTAGCTATGATACGCACTGACCACCAGGGGACAGACACTCAACGCAGGAGCTGCCATGACACGCACTGGCCATCTATAATAATAAAAGCGTAATATGCTAATTAGACCGGACATTCTTCTGGACCACCTTCCGGACAAAGCTGGGGCTGCGAGGGCCAAGCCTCTTGCACAGATTTTGTGCTTCGGGCCTCTAGTTTAAAAATAAACAGCACCACCGACCTGGCACCAACAAACCAACATTCGGCTTCTCCCAGGTGGGACACAGGCCCCGCTACCACTCTGGAGCGACACCCCACCAAATCGCAGCCAACGCTGCCAAGTGCCCATGGCCAGCCCACAAATGGTGGCTGTGGGCACTGGGTAATGACGTCACGTAGCAACGCCCAGCTTCCTCTCCCTAGCCGACTAGCCTCCTTGGAGTTTCTTCAACCCAGGAGCCAAAACTGCTTGCTTTATAGCCAGGTGCAAACATTTTACAGTTTAACCAAATGTGTGTGAAGCATTTTGCTGTGCTTCATCTCATTTGATCCTCACAGAAGTCCTGGAGTAGGTAGATAGGAGACTTGGTAGAATTCTATTTTCTTTTCATTAGCAAGATGCAAATAGCAATCATCTACACTAATAAAAGAAAAACATGCAAATTGACCGTACCTTCACTATGCCTTAAGCCATGCCCACCAGCCAATCAGAGCAACTATATGCAAATTAACCCAACCAAGATGGCAGCCAGCAGCCATGGAGCTGGATCGAGCAGGAGGCTTGGCTGCCCCAATGATGGAGGAAGCCAAGCTTCCCACCTGCCGTGGGCAGCTCTGAGCTCCACTCAAAGCAACAAAGTTTCAATTATAGAAGGTAAATAAACCCCAGATACCTGCTTTCAGCTGGCCGAGGCCACGGAGCTGGAGCGAGCAGGAGGCTTCCCTCCCAACCGCCCTGGCTGGCTTTGAGCTCCTCTCAAGGCTACAAAGTTTCAATTATAGAAGGTAAATAAATCCCAGAATAAAAAAAAAAGAAAAAAAGGAGAGGCTGGGAGCTTCCGTCGCCAGGGGGCTTGGCCAACCTGAAAACAGCCCTCAGCCCCTCACCCAGACTGGCCAGGCACCCCAGTGGGGACCCCCCCCACCCTAAAGGGGGTGTGGCCAGCCTGAAAATAGCCATCAGCCCCTCACCCAGTCTGGCCACACCCTCATGGGGTGAGGGTCCCCACTGGGGGGGGGGGGGCCTTGACCAGCCTGCAAACAGCCACCAGCCCTCACCCAGGCTGGCCAGGCACAACAGTGGGGCCCCTCACCCTGAAGGGGGCGTGACCAGCCTGCAAACACCCATCAGCCCCTCACCCAGCGGGACCCCCACCCTGATCCGGGACACCCTTCAGGGCAAACCAGCCAGCCCCCACCCATGCACCAGGCCTCTATCCTATATAATAAAAGGGTAATATGCAAACTGACCCTAACAGCAAAACGACTGGGAATGACTGGTCACTATGACACACACTGGCCACCAGGGGGCAGATGCTCAATGCAGGCTGCCCCCTGGTGGTCAGTGCGCTCCCACAGGAGGAGCTCTGCTCAGCCACAAGCCAGGCTGATGGCTGCCAGTACAGCGGTGGTGGTAGGAGCCTCTTCTGCCTCCTCAGCAGCGCTAAGGATGTCCGACTGCAGCTTAGGCCTGCTCCCCGCTGGCAAGTGGATATCCCCCGAGGGCTGTCAGGCTGCCAGAGGTATGTCTGACTGCCAACTTGGGCCCGATCCCCCAGGGTGCGGGCCTAAGCCAGCAGGTGGACATCCTCTGAGGGGTCCCAGGCTGCAAGAGGGCATAGGCCGGGCTGAGGGACCCCACCAAGTGCACAAATTTTTGTGCACCAGGCCTCTAGTATTAAAATATTTCTAATTAATTTCCTTTCAATGTGCACGAATCCATGCACCGGGACACTAGTCAAATATAATCAATCACTCAAAATTCTACCCAGCCTTCAAGATGCAGTCTGATTACAATCATTCCCTGAAAGCATCTTCTGATCCACTCACCACTTCCACCAACTGCCAGGAATAACCTCTCTTTTGTCTGTGGCCCTACATTTTGATTGCATCTCCTTTGTAGCACACAGCATGGTCTGCTTGAGGTTAGAGATTTAAATGCACCTTCTGACTTTCAAAAAAATAAGTTCCTTGAGACCAGGGAACCTCTTTTTTAACCAAGGGGCCTAGTTCACAGCAAGTGTACAAACACTTCACAAATGGGATACTCTATCGAAAGTGATTCAAACACTATAAAGAGCACCAGAACACAGCTGAGCCTTCAAGGGTTCCTGAGCGCTGTAGGGCAGGAAAGTGGGATGGATTTTAGAGAACATGTTACTATCATTAAAATAGTCATTGGCCTCTGGTTCAGTATTTCTCAGATTTAGAAGAAAATGTTTTTCTAACAGTGAAAAAGTACTCTGAATTCCTGGGGTTTTTTTTCTAAAATAGAATTACTTTTTTAAACACTCAACTTGCAAACTGAAAGTTCTGGTTGAATTGGCATTGCTAACCCTCCACTGCCACATTTTTTAGGTCTCAAGACGTGCATTCAAGTGGCTCCCTGCACTTCACCAGGGAGATGAGACAGCAAGTGGAAGGATGTGGTAAGTGACAGGAATATAACCAAGATGCTATGCCATGTTTGGCACCGCGTACACCAATTTGAAAGCCAGGCTTCTCAGGACCAGCAGTGCTAAGAGGAAATAAGAAATGGAACACATGATAGAGCAAATTAAGTTTTAGGCTCAAGGTCCATAGCAACCACTTGTAGCAGGGCTGACAACATTCTTTTCTTAAGCCCTAGTGTTTCGTTATGACACACAGGGTGGTAGGTATAGTTTAAGGATTCTAAATACTTCAACTCAACTCAAAACCTCCTTCCTAGCAATAGGGGATTCTAAGTGGTCAGCCAAGGATGGCTAACTTTCAAGATCCCTCCCCAGCAACTATTCTTTTGGAGGATTCCTCTTTCTTGTCATGAAAAGGAACTGAAGTTTCTTAGTGAAAATAGGGAGAATGGGATGGTAGGATTACTGGTATTGTGATATTAAGTATCTAATCATATACACAGCCCCTTGGGGTTTATAACTGCTCTTGTCTTTGGTTTATCACTGAGTAAATTTTTTTTAAATGAAGAGAATCTCAAAGTTTATTTGAAAATCCATAATTAAAATGAAACATTTTAATATATTTTCCCAGGAAATGAAAAATAATATTTGTTAGCATACAACTGCTTAGAAAATTTAATAAAATAGTTTATGAAACACCTACAGAAGTGTTAATTCGGTCAAAAAACCCCACATACTTTAATTACAATCAAACATAATTGAAACACACTGAGGGCTTACATTAGGCTACAAGCGACAGGAAGTGCCCAGTCTGCCTGAGAGAAGGAAGGGCTGGGTCAAGGCAGCCACTGCACAAGCAGCAGAGAAACTCCCATGTCCTCCTTCTGGATGCACTAATTGTAGATATCACGGTCAATCAAGACAGCATACTCACTAGCACTGTTAATGCATAATGCATAAGATGTTTCCTATACAAATCAGACCCTATATTGATACAATATAGAAAAGAGGGGAGTAAGTCAGATCAGTTTTCTGGTGAACACAGCAGGCTCACAGAAAAATCCAAAGTCTGATGGATCTTTGATGTGGATCTTATGAAGAAACCAGTGGAAATTTCAGAATATAAATACCAGATAGCTGGTGGTGGTTTTGAGGATAGTCTTGATTGGAAGGTCAAAGGATCCGGATTATGGATTGGAAGATGGTGTTTCCATAGCTACTGTGTGTCTATCTATCTATTAGTCTGTACGGTGGCTCCAAAATCTGATTAATGCCTTCTTCATTTTTGCCTTCCAATCTCCTACAAGTATGGCTATAAATGAATTCTAACATGGAACCATCGAGAAGGTAGATTTTGCAAAATCAAGTTCCTAACATTACCCACATGGGAGAATGTCTCCAATTCTAGATTTTGTTGGCCCATCACAGATCCCTCATCTTAAGTCAACATTTATTCACCAAATACCAGTCAAAAGGAAGGACAAAAGGCAAAGGGCCAAATACGAAAATAATAATGTATGTGAAACTATATTCTTTCATAAACTTGTCATACATAAAATTTATTCCAATTATTTATTAGTATGGGAAACAGCAAAAGGCTCCTATTCTAAGTACCCGCAAAAAGGAGCTTTGTTAGAGCAAAAGGTAGAATATACATAATGAACTAAGGGTATAAAAGACTGCCACAAGGTCACTAGGAAAATCCAAATACCAACTGTCCTTTTTCAATAGCTCCTTAACACAGAATAAAACATAAACAGACATTTAACCTAACTGCATATAAAATACATTTCAATTTACCTATAAATCTAACAGGCTTCAAAATGGAGAGAAAATATTATTAAATAGCCGTAGCTAATCGCTTCTCGGCCTTTTGGCTAAGATCAAGTGTAGTATCTGTTCTTATCAGTTTAAATAGCCCTAGCTGGTTTGGCTCAGTGGGTAGAGCATTGGCCTACTGACTGAAGGATCCTGGGTTCAATTCAGGTCAAGGGCACATGACCGGGTTGCAGACTCAATCCCCAGCAATGGGAGTGTAGGACGCAGCTGATCAATGATTCTCTCTCATCATTGATGTTTCTATCTCTCTCTCCCTCTCTTCCTCTCCGAAATCTATAAATATATATTTTAAAAATGTAAATATCATTAAATGTTTTCAGAAAAAGCAGTACCTATTAATCTTATGTACTACTGTTGAAAGACAACTCTCAGAATTATCTCACATATATATTCATTTCTGAAATTAGTAGAAATTCACAGTCCAATGATATACTATGGAGGTTCAATAAACATTACATTTATAACATTAATAACTCTTTCATGTTGAAAGTTTTCTGGCACATTATACACGCATTAATTTCTATCAAGCTTTCTCCTTGGTAGAAATTAATTTCTACTTCTTTACATTTCTATTTTTTTTTTCATATGTACTGGTGTGGGCCAATTCAAGTCTTCCTTATACTGTTTACATTCAAGAGGTTTTATCCAGTGAGTCTTTTCATTGTTGGAAAGAAACTGGGATAACTTAAGCCTTTCCCAAATTCTGCAATTCTATTTGGTTTCTCTCCAGTGGACATTGTCACATGTCTTCAAAAATCTGTGTGATAAATGAAGGCTTTTCCACATTCCTTACATTCATAGGGTTTCTCTCCAATATGAGTTCTTTCACATTTTTGTAAGGAACTGGGGTCTAAGTAAGCTTTACCACATTGTTTACATCAAAACAGTTTCTCTTCAGTGAGATTTCTTTCATGATTTTGAAGATCGCTGGGGCACCTAATGCTTCATTAAATTTTTTAAATTCATAGGGTTCCTTTCCAGTGTGAATTATTTCATGTTTTTTTAAAGATAACTGAGACAACTAAAGGTGTCACTAAATTGTTTATCTACATAAGGTCTCTTTCTTCAGCATGAATTATTTTGTGTTTAAGGAACTGTGATCTCTATAGGCATCACCACATGGCTTATATTCCCAGGGGTTCTCTCCAGTAAGTCCTTCTGTGTCTTTGGAAGGTGCCATAATATCTGTAGGCTATCCCACATTCTTCACACTCAAGGGGTTTCTGTGCAGTGGGATTTCTTTCATGCATTTGAAAACTTTGATAGCATCTGATAACATCTGATGGCTTTCCCACATTCCTTACATTCATAGGGCTTCTCTCCAGTGACTTTTCTTTCATACCTTCAAAATTTTTGATAACATGTGAGGGCTTTTCCATATTCTTTATGTGCATAGGGCTCCTCTCTAGTGTGAGTTCTTTCATGTGTTTGGAAACCTAGATGAGAACTGAAAGTTTTACCCTACTGACATTCACAGGATTTCTCGCCTGTGTGAGTTCTCTGGTGGGTCTGTAAGGCACTCTAACACATGTAGGCTTTACCACATTGTTTACATTCATAAGGTTTCTCTGTAGTGTAAGTTCTGGCATGCATTGGAAAACAACTTTACTACTTCTTTACTACATTTTTTATATTCATGGGGTTTCTCTCCTGTTTGAGTGATGTGTTGGAGAAGTTTGATGATATCTAGTATAGACTTTCCCATATTGTTTACATTGACAGAGTTTCTCTTCAGTGTGGGTTCTTTCATGTATTTGAAGTGAAGTTGAAGAACTTAAAATTTTCCCATATTCCTTACATTGATAGGTTTTCGCTCTAGTGTGATTTATGTTTTTCAAAACACTGGAGATAACTGAAAGCTCTCCCACATATACTACATATATATGGTTTCTCTCTATAATTCTGATACTCATATGGCTTATATTCAGTTTGACATTTGATATTATGAGATGAATAAAGACTTTTCCACACATACTGTGTTCCCATGGTTTTACTCCAGGAAGAGTTTTCTTATTCAGAGAAATTTAGAATAAGACTGATGTTTTCTTCACATTGACTACCCTCTTTCCCACCACACATTCTCTCTACTATATAACTTCATTTCTAGATTTCTCGGGTCTCCCTGAGTCCTTCCTACACAAATCACAATGAGAGAGAAGCTGTGACACAGCCACCAGAGCCACAAAGGGTGGGCAACACGTAATCCTCAGCTCAGTTGGAGAGAGAAGAGAGTAAGTAGTTTTTTAATCTAGTGTCTTCAGAAATAGAATTGTGTCACATGAATTTTGTAGATAACTGAAGCAATAAAATATGCAAGCTTATGTTGAAAAGCTTTCTAAATTGCATTACTTCCTTCTGAGCCTTCTGAACTAACCAAACCATAATTTGACCTATTATTGTTGAACAGGATAACAATTATGATTACTGCATTCAGAGACCACTGAGGCTAACGAGACTGTTTCCTATACAATGAATGTTCCCAAACTGCTATACTTCAAAATATTTCTGCCTCTGTCATCACCAGCTAGCTGTCTCTTCTTGCTTTTGTCAGTGTGTTTGACTCTAAGAAAGGGCCCCTTACTTCATAGCTTCTGATATCAGATAGACCTGGAAAGACAGTCTATTAAAGGTCATAAGAGAAGGCTCATGTCCATGTCTGAAGCTTCAGACCCACACAGTCAACTTCCAGACACCATGTTCTTACCCACTACAGCTACATTTCCCTCCTTGACTTCAGTCACCTTCACTGGGTTCATTCACTTCAGGCCAGTGGCAAAAACCAGGAGCCTGTCATATCCAGTAATTAACTGCTCCAACTCTGAAATATTCCACTCACATGTCCCTCCCTAACCACATCCTCCTATTACTAAATCACTCCAATGCACCCATTCCTTTACTTCATCAATACCTCTGGTCCTTTTCTCCTCCACATCCAGCTTAGACATTTTTATCTTATCATGTTAATCACTCCCAGGCCAATGGCCTCAGTTCCTCTGCTCTACTGTCCTTCTGTTGCTCACCCCCTGCAAACTGCTATCCTGGCTCAATCCAACTACATGCCTTCTTTGCTTCTAAAATCAGGCAGCTGCGTGCTATGGTGTCCCAATCAATCCAGGGTCTCCTACCTCAACAGAGCCCTACACACTACCCAGAAATAATGGTTGTTACCCTAAGGTCACTCTTCCTCTTCCTGACCTCATTTATAAGTCAAATCTCCTTGTTTTCTCTCTAAACTCTTCCCACTTTTAGCAGAAAATCTCACCCTCTGTTTCACAGAGATGAAGGAAGCCACCACACTGGCACTTGCTTATAAGCCCAGAAAATGCAACTGTGCCCAGATATTCCATCATAAGGTCTGTCAAATCCACTGCATCTGTGCCAGTTCAACTGCTTGCTTGGGTATTTGAAGTAAGCTCCCGGTGATTATCATCACTGAAATAAGTAGCAATGATGGTGAGTACGTTTCTGGTGCAAAGTATAAAAATAATCAACCTCTCAAAAATAGCCAGCCCCTCTAAAGATCTCTTTACCTTGAAAATATAGCTTAAGAGAGGAAGGAGTTTAATAAGGAAGGAAGGAAGGAAAGAAGGAAGGAAGGAAGGAAACTATTTTAACTACAAACATTTAAGAAGTTTAAATCCAAACATAAAGCCATGCAGCAAAAGAATAATTATAAATCCCAAGGCAAATCATTAATTCCCTGATAATTTTAATAAATTCAAAACCAGAGTCAGTGAGATAATATTGTTATGATCTTTTTGTCACACTTACCCAAACTGTAATTTGTTGATGGGGCTACACAAGTCTTTTTTTTTGAGGGGGGAGGGGGCTTTTTTTCCCTTCTTATAATATTAATAGCTAACACTGATTGGGTTTTTTGTGTGTATAATTATGCTCCTCACAATGACCCTATGAGATAAGAATTATTCTTTTTCTCCATTTATAGCTGAAAAGACAGACTTAGATATGTTAAGTAATTTGCCCAAGGGTTTTCAGCTGGAAAGTGGCAACGGTAAAATTAAAACACAGAGCCTGAATACAAACTAATCTATGTGCTTTGGCAGAGTGGTTATTATCAGAAACTTCCCAGGAAATGCAAAATCCCAACCCAAGCATTCTTATTTTTTATACTCCAATGTATGCTTAGAAACAAAATGACGAGGAATCATCAAATATTAATATTATGGCATATTTCCTATTCATTCATTTCTACTCCATACATATTAGAAAGCATAATGAGTGAGAGAGAGATTTTTATAGTCAGATTATGTAGATTCAAATCTTAGCTCCAGCACTTTGTTAGCTATATAACTTTAAAAATTACTTAACTTCTCGCCTGGCCAGCGTGGCTCAGCGGTTGAGCATCAACCTATGAACCAGGAGGTCGAGGTTCGGTTGCCAGTCAGGGCACATGCCCGGGGTTGCAGGCTTGATCCCCAGTAGGGGGCGTGCAGGAGGCAGCAGATCAAAGATTCTCTCTCATCACTGATGCTTCTATCTCTCTCTTTCTTCCTCTCTAAAATCAATTTTAAAATATATTTTTTAAAATTAACTTCTCTAAGCTCAATTTTCTCAACTAAAAATAGAAATGCTAATGAAATAACCATCACTACCTTAGTTAAGGGTTCTCCCAGATATTTAGAGATATGCAAGAACACACCTTAGTAATGGACCTGGCACAAAGTAAGTCTCAAAAAAAGTTAGCTGCTATAATATTAATATTATTCAAAAGGTGTCAAGGTCCTGCATCTACTGGATTCTAAGCAGAGCACGGGGTGCCAGAACGGTACCATCAACAATCCAAGGTTTCCCCTGCCTCATAGATCTTGTGTCTATCAGGGGAGCAGACAATAAAGAAGAAAACACACATATAAATGAAACTAGAGGCCCAGTGCACAAAATCATGTGCAGGTATGGTCCCCAGGTCTAGCCTGTGATCAGGGCCATCTTCCCTGGCTGCCAGCAGCCACCCACTCGGGTTCTCCGTTCACCATCCAGCAATGGGAGCCGGACAGCTGGGGGAGGGACTGAGAGGTCAGCCACACACTGGCCCCTGTGTGTGGGGTGATCAGCAGGGCGGGGGCCTTGGCCTGGTGCCACCTGCATCCCCTGCCACCTACCCCTGGTCTCAGTTCACCATCGGTGATCAGAGACTGCTGGCCAGGGGAAAAGGACCAAGAGGTGGTCAGTGCACCTCATAGTGACTGGTCAAGCGGTCATTCCAGTCGTTCTGCTGTTATAGTCGCTGGGCTTTTATTATATAGGATACTTGGAATTTTGGCTAAGCAGGAAATGCACATGTACTGAGAGAAGGGGCAGTGGGGAGTTACTATAGAAGCGGTGATCAGGACAGGCCCCTCAATGTTTGAGAAGGCTCTATGAGAAGAGGGGGGCGGAGGAGGGAGTGCGGGGCAGAGGGAAGGGTCTGTAGAGGTACTTGGCATATTTGAGGAACTGACAGTGCTCCAACCTGATACAAGCATGGCAAGCTGGAGAGGAGGCAGAGCGGGAGACAAGGCCTGACATCTCTGAGTAAGAAGTGTGGATGTGGGCTAAGCGCAGTGGGAAGCCACTAAGCAAGAAGCTAATGTGATCTGGTTTAGATTTCTAGTAGGATCACCCTGGCTGTAGAGGGGAGAATGGGGTAGAAGAAGGTAAAAGTGGAAGTTAGGAGATACCAGGTAACAGGTAGAGGCAGTCACCCAGCTGAGAGAAGATGGTGGATAGATTAGGAGGGTGGAGGGAATAGAGGATTTGCGCTATTCTGTAGACTCAGCCACACGGATGGATTGAATGTGGAGTGAGGAATCAGGAAGAATCAAAGATGATTTTCTGGCCTGAACACTGAGTGAACAGTAATGACAATGAAACAGGGAAGGCTGGGGAGAGGGGAGGAAGGGGCCAGGAATGAGGAATACTAATTTGGAAGTTTAAGAGGAAGACTGAGCGATCAATGTTGGATATGTGTGAATTTTGAGATCACTGTGAGGCAAGCAAGTAGAGATAACAGGAAGGAGGTAGTTGAAAATGCAAGTCTGGAACCAGAAAAACGTCCAGGCGGGGGGTGTAACTGAGGGAGTCATCTGCATCCAGAGGGTATTAAATCCTGGGAACAGATGAGATCATTTAGGGAGAGAATATGATCAGAGAAGGGAGGTAATCAAATGAGAAAAGAGAAGAAATAATAAATCAGGTTGGTAATCTAACACTAATCGTAGTAATGTTAAAAACACACAGAAAAATTAAAAATAAATTCTTAACATATTACCTTTAGGCTTTTAAAAGAAAAAAAATTCATTTTGGATTTTTCCCAAAAGTTTCTATATATCGGAAGCATAAGAAAAAAAAATTTTAAGTTCTCTGTTTGGACTATATTCAGAAGGATCCTTTTCCTTAAGAGCAAAAATAAGATTTTTTTTCAAAAACTCACTACTTGAAATTCAAGGCTTTAAAAAGCTTACTCTCACACTGTGTCCTCTCTGTAAACATTTTACCTTAAGATACAATTCTACTTTAAGATACAATTGCATAAAAATGCAATTATATGTCTTATTATCAATGCCTTTTCATCCTGAAAGATGAAACTGGTCCTTTCAAACAGTCCAAGAGTCACATGAGAGGTATAAAATGCTCAAGAGATCAAGAATTTATTTTAAAATGTTAAAAAACTTAAGTGTACTCTCCCGGCCATCCAAAAACTGATAAGCAAGGAGCTGAAAAGGATAGACTTGCCAGGAAAAATATGTAAATATAACAGCTACTCCTCAAATGAAAACACATAAAAGCTGTAATTATATCTCTGGGTATTTGTTAACCCAAAAAACTCACCATGCTCTTGAGGCTTATACTGTCATTAAGAACTATCAAATTGAAATCATAGTTGTAAACATAACTGGGATACTTTATATGTTTAAAAGATTTGCAATGTTTCACAAGGGATGATGTATAAGAAGGAAAGTCAGTAACATTTGCCAAAACTGTTCCTTTCCGTCATTGTGAAATTAAATCAAGACTGAAATTCTTTTTTACAATCATAAGACTCACTTTGTAAAATTCTTCTGTTCAGATAAGGAGAGGACTAGCCTGACTTGTAAGGGATTGTTATTCCATTTCATGATGTAGCTATGTAAAAGCCTAGGAGGCTACCAGGAAGGTCACATGAATTGATGGATAATGAGCATTCATTCATTCATTCATTCAACAAAATATTGATAAAGCACCCATAAGTGTCAGGTGCTATTCTGGGCCCTGAGGTTACATCAGTGAAAAAGTCTCACATTTAGGGGTTAATGGGGGAGCCAATAAAACAACAAGTAAATACATATGTATTTGCCAAGTGGTGTAAGTGCTATGAAGATAAATAAGTAAAGTGAGTTGAAGGAGGGCTGGAGAATGAAGTGTATATTACCCACAATGATCAGGGAAAGCCTGATGGTTATACCTGAGCAGAGACTTGAGGTCAGCACCATGATATCCAGGGAACAGAGTTCTAGATAGAGGAACAGCAAGTGCAAAGTCATTGAGCCTAGGGTACGCTTGAAGTTTTTAAGGCATAGCAAAGAGAACCATCCAGCATGGCTGAAAGTGAAGACAGGGAGACAGCCTGACAGGCAAGAACTTCAGATTTTACTTTAAAATGAGAAGCTATTGGAGTGCTCTAACAGAGGTTCTAACTTTTTAAAAAGATCACAAAGGGAACACAAGTTCTTACTCATAAAAACAAAACAAGTAGATATCTCTCAATCTATTTATAAGTTTAAAAAAAATGCAAAAATACAATCTTATAGTATGGTAGCATTTTGTAAAAAAATACACATAGGAACAAAAAACTAAAAAGATAAATACTGTGATTTACTATGGTTTGTGGGATTGTGATTTTTTTTCTTAGGTTTTGGTTTTTCTAGTTTTCTGCCTTACACATGAATTACTTTTGAAAATTTAAATGTTATCTTAAGGGGGGGGGAGCACTCCCACTGTGAGACTGCCTTAGTCTGAAATTTTAATTATGGGGAAAAAATAAATAAAGCATGGGAAACATTTTCTCCAAAAATTACTCGACTTTCTATTCAATGTTTGCCTGTAATGAAGCACTGCACAAATAAAGTGCTGTTCAATGTATCAAGGTCACAAAACCAACTTGATTAATATGTTTATCATTACACTAGAGGCCTGGTGCATGAAATTCGTGCATGGGAGGGGGGGTGTCCCTCTGCCCAGCCTGCACCCTCTCCAATCTGGGACCCCTCAGGCGATGTCCAACTGCCGGCAGTTCGGACATCCCTCTCACAATCCGGGACTGCTGGCTCCTAACCACTCGCCTGCCTGCCTGCCTGCCTGATTGCCCCCTAACCTCTCCTCTGCCAGACGGATTGCCCCCAACTGCCCTCCCCTGCAGGCCCAATGGCCCCCAATTGCCCTCCCCTGCAGGCCAGATTGCCCCCAACTGCCCTCCCCTGCAGGCCAGATGGCCCCCAACTGCCCTACCCTGCCAGCCAGATGGCCCCCAACTGCCCTCCCCTGCAGGCCCAATGGCCCCCAACTGCCCTCCCCTGCAGGCCCAATGGCCCCCAACTGCCCTCCCCTGCTGGCCATATTGTGGTGGCCACCTGGTGGCAGCCATCTTGTGACAATGTGAGGGTATCCTGTGAGGGCACGAGGACCACCTAGGCTTTTGGCTTTTATTAGTATAGGTAGTAGCTCTGTCCTCTAAAGCAACTTTGATTACCATCTTTCCAGGGCAGCAATAGAAAGCCCTTTTCATTAATTTCTTAAGACTCTTTGATACTATTTTGCTGCTTCTGGATTTTTCCACTGTATGTCTCTTAGAAACAAATTAAGCCAGAATAAGTTGTTCCAGCTAATGAAGTGTACTTTGGGTTCTTTCCCCGTGATTGAGAATTCTCCAGCAAAATACCAAATTGTTTTAGGACGCATTTTCTCTTAGTTTTGAAATATTGCAATACTAGGTTACTACAAATAAAGAGCATCAAGATAACAATATACAAGAATGTGTATAGTCCTAACTGGTTTGGCTCAGTGGATAGAGCGTCGGCCTGGGGACTGAAGGGTCCCGGGTTCAATTCTGGTCAAGGGCATGTACCTTGGTTGCGGGCACATCCCCAGTGGGGGGTGTGCAGGAGGCAGCTGATTGATGTCTCTCTCTCATTGATGTTTCCAACTCTCTATTCCTCTCCCTTCCTCTCTGTAAAAATTTCAATAAAATATATTTAAATAAAAAAGAATGTGCATAAATGGAAACTACAGGACTCCTTTTTTAAAGCAAGGATACGTGGGGGTCTCATGAGTAAATTACTATGTGTCCACATAATTTAAAACAGAAAAGAGTATATGCCCTTCCTACTCCCTTACCACCCCCCCACCCCCACCCCCTATCATTTAACAGTTTCTCCCAGGGCACAAACTCAGGACAATCACTCCTCAGAAATGCAAACCACTCAACTCAAAGTGACTCGGGCTCTCAAACACTTTGCACCTGAGCGCCACATCCCACCCACCACTCCATCACGTTCAACAGTCTTCTCTGAATGAAAATCCCAAACCGGGAAGGTCTCACTGGCCCCCAACACCTCACACGCCACGCGCGGCACCCGGGAACGCGGCGCCCGGGTTTTCTGTCTTCGCGAGGCCCAACCAGGGTTCCAGGATTCAGGATCCTACTGTACCCCAGCGGGTCGAGTCCGGATTCATCTGCCTCCCTAGTCGAACTGGCGCTCTTTAGACCAGAGGCAGTGGCCGGGCCTTTCCCGCAGGACACGCGGGCCGGCGGGAGTCGGAGCAAGTGGCTCTGACCTCCCAGCATCTCCGCCTCCCGTCAGTCAGGCCGTGCCCGCACTCCCCTCCCTGCTCTCGGGCGCACGTGTCGCCCCCCGGCGCACCCTCGGACACGCACCCTCACACGGGCGGGAGGGCGGGCATCTGCGGACCCCCACTTTCCCTCCACACCCCCCTCGTTGCTCCTTTCGCAACTGTCTGGCCGACCTGAGCTACACTGAACCCTAGGAGCGGTGGCACCCCACGCCCCCAGGACGCCAGAGCCTGGAAGCTGGGGGAGGGGGTGATGACAGATGGGCGAAGGGCGGGGCTTCGGGGGGAAGGGGCGGGGCCTCCCAGCATGGAGGTGCTGGCGGCTGACAGTAAGAGTGGGGCAGCAGGCGGGAGGGGTACGCGGACACTGCGGGCAGGGCCGGGGGCTCAGACGTGGCGGGAAGGAGCTCGCGCAGACACAGGGGGCTGACAGGCAGAGACACACACAGACACGGGAACTGACAGTCGCGGGGACACACGGGCCGGCGGGCCGGCGGGCCGCGGCAGGCGCTCACCTGGCAGGGGCAGGGGCGGCGGCAGCGGCGGCGCCCGCGGCCGGGCGGCTCTCACCGCGCTCTGGGCCTCTCTCCTGGCGGCCGCCCGGCCGGCCGTCGCAGGCCCGGCTGAGGCGGCGGCGACGCCGGAGCCGCAGACTGCTGAGCGGCGGGGACGCAGCTGCACTAACCGACTCCCGGCCGCTCGGCTCGGCTCGGCCGTACTCGGAGACGCTCGGCTCCGCTCGGTCCCGCTCGGCTCGGCTGGGGGCGTGGCCCGAGGCCCCCCGCCCAAGTCGCCTCTGGCGCCGGTGGGCGGGGCTTCCATGCGAGCGCGAGCCCCCTGACGTACCCGGGACCAGACCTTGCCCCGGGCGCATGCGCGGGCTGCGGTCCCGCTCTGCCCCGCGTGGAACTTGAGGGCGTTGGTAAAGAAGGGGACAGGGGCGGATGCTGCGGCCCCAGAGGTTACCGGCTTTTGTATTCCATATCCTGGTCTTTCTGGAGGACCAGCTAAGGAAGGCCACACCAAGCTACACTTTGAAAAGGATGTGGGCAGGGGCCAGAGGCCGTCCCCGCCCTCTCCCCCACCCCCGTCCAGTGTTTCCCAGCACGCGTCACCTTGGGACTCCGTCTTTCTTTCATCCCACCAACAGGCACGTCACGGCAGTTTTGAAACTCTTCAGTTTCCTAAACAGGACAACAACTCCTCATCACTGCTTTCCTAACGTTACATTTTCAGGGACTTGAAACTTGAAAGCATCCATGAGCCCCCTCATAGAATAATGCTGGCCCTTCTTCACAGCTTCGGTTGTGTAACCTGTAACACCTGGGATGGGAGCGGGCCTTTTCCTGCGTTTTCCTCACCTGCTCCAGGCACCGTGTTTGTTATAGAGCCCAAGTCTGCAGCAAATGTGCTCAGGAAGGGGTCCCCACCTCTAGGATCTAGTGATTAATAAACAGCAAGAGCTCTGCAGCCTGACTAACTGGGTTGGAATCCCAGATCTGCATTACACCCGCAGATGAATAGTTGGTAGAGTGACTCGGGACATGCTACTTAATCTCTCCTCCGTAAAGGAGCTATGAAAATATGAGTAACGAAGCCAATAGGAATGGTTGAAAGGATTAAATAGCAGCACAGGTCAAGTTTTCCACACAGTGCCTGTTGTTGAATAAATAAGGCTGGCTTTAACTTTAGTTTACTTGCAATTTTCAGCGCCTGAAAATCAGTCAACATATACGAAGGTGGGCCAAAGTAGTGAGTATGCGAAAATTTATTTTTGTAGTATGTATTTTTCTGTATGAACTGTAAACCTACTTTTGCCCCTCACCCCCCCACACACAAGGGCCGAGCAATATGTCAAACTTGACGTGTACAATGCCAAACTGAAAACTGCTCCTCAGCTTGCTCCTTTCACAGTCTTCCCCACCTCAATGAATGTCAGTTCCTCCTCCTGGTGGCTCAGGACAAACCATTGGAATCATCCTTGACTGGGCTCTTGTATCACATCCCACACGCCGTCTAGCCGCAGAGCTTGTCCGCTCTCCCTACAGTACCCTCATCTTCTCTTTCCTGGAGTATTGCAGTAACCTGCTGCCTGCTCTCCCTGAATTCACTCTGCTCTCATGGCTGCTTGTTCTCAAGCAGCCAGAGGGATTCTGTTGAAACCTAAGTCAAGACATAGTTCTCCTCGAAAGCCTTCAATGGCTTCCCACCTCACTCAGAGCAAAAACCAGTCTTTTTTTCAAGGACCTTCAAGATTCTATGTGACTGCACCCCTCCACTCCCCAGCACTCTGCGTCTCCATCCAATCCACCCCCTCACTCCATTCCAGCCACACCAGCCTCCTTCCTGCTCCTAGAACATGCAGGCCACTTTCACCTCAGCACCTTTGCCCTTGGCATTTCTTCCCTCCAAGATATCAAAAAGGCATGCATCCTTACTCCAAATATCTACTCAAAAGTCATCTCCCCAGGCAGGCTGGTGTGGCTGCGTTGGCTGAATGTTGACCCATGCACCAAGAGCTCACGGGTTCGATTCCTAGTCAGACAGAGCACATGTCCCAGTTTTGTGCTCAATCCCCAGTAAGAGGCCTACAGGAGGCAGCCGATAAATGTTTCTCTTTCTTAGACTTTTCTGTTTCTCTCCCTCTCCCTTCCTTTTTCTCTAAAATCAATTATATATATATATATATATATATATATATATATATATATATATATATATATATATATATATATTTAAATCAACTCCTCAGAAAGACCTCCCAGACCACTCTACTAAAACATCAAGTCCCAACCCCCATCACTCTCTCTTTCCTCATCCTGCTTTATTTTTCCTCATGGCCCTTATGACCTGAATATCATCTGTAATGTCCCAAGGGCACGAACTTTGTGTTCTAGCATCTGGAGCATGGCCTGACATGACCTGAATATCATCTGTAATGTCCCAAGGGCACGAACTTTATATTCCAGCATCTGCAGCATGGCCTGACATGCTCAAGCACTCAATAAATATTTGTTGAATGAAAGTATATATGGAATGTGTTGTTCCGAAGGACTCCATTTACTCAACCGGCTTATCTGAGCATGTATTCTGACCCAGGCCCTGTGCGATGCAGAGGTAAAGGAGGCACTCTTCCGACCACTGAGAACTCAGTATTTTGGAGGAGACAGACATGTAAAGAAGCGCTTCTGGAAGAAAGTATGTCACGCTCTATGGCTATGCTCACTGCTTTGGGAAGCAGAGAGAAGGACATAATTAATACTACATAAGAGAGTGTGGAAAGGCTTCCCAGAGGAGGTGACATTAGGCTGGTTCTAAAGAGATGAGGAGGAGGAGACTCCAGGCAGAGGAAACAGCATGCACGTAAAACCAGTGTTGGGAGGTTTGTCACAAATCTCATTTACCCAAGGAGGCAAATTATTATTTTTTAAATAATTTAAGAAGATTCCAGGTGGTTCCTATAATGTCACCTGCACTCACTCACATTCTGATGAGCTTTCTCAAGCGGGAAAGAAACTGTCAGAAGTATAGTTGATGAAATCGAGTTATAACCTGAGCTCCGTTTTATTGGAGTGAGCTACACCTGTGACTTTTTTTTTTATGTCAGGGCCCAGAAGCAAAGAGCATTTTTCATTAGATGTTTACTGGCTGCAAGTACCAGTTACCCATCAGGCCAGTTTAAGGAAAATAAAAGGATAACTTAAAGCTTGGGGTGGGGGCAGGAGGGTGGTTCTCTCAGGCCAAGGGCAAGAACCCAGCTGGACTTCTGGATGAATTAGAAGTAGAGCAAGGGTTACCAGTAGGACCATCTCTCTGCAAACTTGTTTTCTCTGATTCATGATAATAAAATGGACATATGTCTGCCAGCCACTCCCAAGTACATGACAATTCCAGAGAGAGACTAAAAATCCCTAATTGTTCCAATTTCCAAATCCCAGAAAAGAGGCTCTCATTGCCCCAACTTGAGTCAGGTGCCCCCTCCTAGTTCACCAGGAACCCACCGCTGTGGATCAGGACCACAAAAAAGGAATTGTTTGGGGTTGAGGAGATATCTTAATAGCGCTCCCTCATAGAACCATTAATTTCACATAATGGAAAAACATCTGGGAGACATTTGATTGTGACACAGGAGCTGATTATTGAGTTTCTGATTTCTGCTTAGTAGGGAGGCCTCTATAGGCAGCAATCAAAGCAGGAAGTTGTTCTTTTCCCAACAAAAAGTGGACAGAAACTGGGGTGGTCTCCATAAGTCCTCTGTAGTGGGTATTCTGATGGCCTCCTGTGGTAGTTTATATTAATGCCAGCCACCAAAGATTTTTGGGTTCGCTTGCGAGACACCTGTTAGGATTGTACTTCTTTACATCTGTGAGTCAGGAGTGGCCATGTCACTTACTTTTGTGATGGTCAATAAAGTATGAGTAGAAGTATATCACTCCTGGACCCACATTTTAGGAGCTAGTAGGCTATTTTTTGTTTTCTCTTTCCCTCAGTAACAGCAAAAGACAATGCTTGAGATAGTTGTAGTTCCATCAGCCTAGGTCCTGGAGTGAGAAAACATGGAATAATGCCCCTAGATGACCCACAGTGGATATGTAGTATTAGCAAGAAATAAACCTTTGCTGTTATAAAAAAAAAAAAATTCGTGCTTGTTTGTTATCACAGCAAAACCCAGCTTATCCTGAGAGATGCATCTTCCTAACATCCAGTCTATCTCACCGCCCATTGTACAGCAAGACAATCTGAGTGGGAGGGACCCTCATCTCCCACATGGGTGTGGACCCTAAGCCAGTTGAAGTAATCTCATGCACCTTGTATTGGTTGCTCTAGCAATAGCCCTCTTACCCTGGCCTACATCTATCCGTACCCAATATTTACCTCATTGCAATAGTTGCATAAAACCTCCACTGTCTCCCTGGATGGCAGTAAGGAGCTATTTGCTGCTGGCAGCTACTTTGTGACCAGGAAGAGAGTCAGCCTAATGATGACACCAATGCATGGAAAAGGAAAGGGCAGATGAACTGAAGAGAAACAGAGCTGGGGTGCTGATCAAGGCTTACCTGAATCCATCTACCCAATAAAGCTACATAAGTCAATAAATTCCCTTTAGCATCGATTCTCATTTGACTTGGATTCTCATAGTTGAAACCAAAAGCATTCCAACTATGACTGTTCACTGCATACTTCTGAGTAGTAGCCAGTGCCATTAACTCATAGGTGGGAAAGAGTCTGAGCTATGAACACGTGCAGGAAGAGAAGCTGAGAATTCTACCTGATTTATATGCCAGTTCCTTATCAAGAATGAGTATCACGACGCAGGCACAGCACAAAGAAGGACCAGGATGAGGCCTGATGCCAGAGGCTGTCTTCTGCTAGCACTCACAGCTGGGGTCCTCCTGCCTCTATGGGCAGCCCAGCCCAGGACCCCCGTCCTAACACAGGGTGGGATCTGGAATCACATCTTATTTTCTAAACATGCAGTTTCTGCTGGACCAGAGACGAGTTTGAATGTCCCTGAGCTCTCCAAGCTCAAGGCATTGTCTGTCCCCACCCACTGCTCTCCAATAAATATGTATTGTGCACCTACCATGTCCCTGACCCTCTGTTAGGTTCTGGATATGCAACAGTGAATAAAACCAGAGACCTTCATGGAGCTTACAGCCTAATAAGTAGGGCAGATATTGGTCAAATAATCAACAACATAAATCTTACATGGTGCCGGGTACCATGAGATCCAGTGGGGGTGGGGGGTGGATGGGGGGGGCGGGGGAGATGAAAACCTTGGAGAATTTAATGCTGGCAAGCCTGCACTACCAGATTTTCAAGTCAAAGAAAAACAATTCTAGGTGGAAACACAGAACTATAGGACAAAATGAAGATCACAGAAAACAGTATATATGTGAATAAATATGTGGAAAACTACTTTAACTTTAAAATAATTACTATTTAAAGCAATAACAATGTATTTTGAGATTTGTAACATGTAAAAGTAAACAATATGACAGAAATATCATAGAAGGTAGAAGCAATAAAGATAATTATACTGGCCGAAACTGGTTTGGCTCAGTGGATAGAGCGTCGGCCTGCGGACTGAAAGGTCCCAGGTTCGATTCCGGTCAAGGGCATGTACCTGGGTTGCAGACATATCCCCAGTAGGAGATGTGCAGGAGGCAGCTGATCGATGTTTCTCTATCATCGATGTTTCTAACTCTCTATCTCTCTCCCTTCCTCTCTGTAAAAAATCAATAAAACATTTAAAAAAAATAAAATTTCAGTTTAAAAAAGAAAAGATAATTATACTGTTATGAGGTTCTTACATTGCTGGGAAAATTGTAAAATACTAATTCAAGTTATGCTGCAATAAGTACGGGTGTATATTATAATCTCTAAAGTAAGCATTAAAAACATAAAAATGGTTTATCTAACATTCCAGTGGAAAAGAAATTGAAAGCAAGGCTTCAAAGAGATATTTGTACACTCATGTCCAAAGCAACATTATTCAAAATAGCCAAAATGTGGAAGCAGCTCAAATGTCCATCAATAGACGAATGAAAAAACAAAATGTAACATACTCATACAGTGGAATATTATTCAGCCTTTAAAGGAAGAAAGTTCTGACATATACTACAACATAGATGAACTTTAAAGACATGAAGCTAAGTGAAATAAGTCAGTCACACACACAAAATAAAAATAAATGAGTCACAAAATACAAATACCCTATCGCTCCATTTATATGAATTACAGGCATACCTCAGAGATATTATGGGTTCAGTTTCCGACCACCACGATAAAGTGAATATAGCAATGAATGTTTTTGGTTTCCCAGTTCATATAAAAGTTATGTTTACACTATCCTGTAGCCTATTAAGTGTGCAATAGCATTACATCTAAAAAAAACACCAGTGTATATATCTTAATTTAAAAATACTTTATTGCTAAAAAAAATGCTAACCATTATCTGAGATTTCAATGAGTCAATCTTTTTGCTTGTGGAGGGTCTTTTAATTTGTTAAAAAAAAAATGCAATATCTGCAAAGCACAATAAAGCATAGTGAAATAAAGGTATACCTATATCTAAAGTAGTCAAATTCATAGAAACAAAAAATAAAATGGTGGTTGCCAGGGGCTGGGATGGGGGCAGGAATGGGCAGTTCTTGTTTAGTGGAGATAGAGTTTCAGTTGTGCTAGCTAGATGAAAAGTACTCTGGAGACCACCTGCACTGAAGTGGGAGTTACTTAAAGCTAGTGAACTGTACACTTAAAATGGCTACAAAGGCACATTTTGTTATGTGTATTTTATTGTTTTATGCTTTTATTGACTTTAGAGAGAGAGAAAGGGAGAGGAGGGGGAGAGAGAGAAACATCCATGAGAGAGAGAGAAACATCAATTGGCTAGCTCCTGCACACTCCTTACTGGGGATTGAGCCCACAACCTGAGCATGTGACCCCCACTGGGAATCAAACTGGTGACCTCTAAGTGTATAGGACGACACCCATCCAACTGAGCCACATTGGCCAGGGTTTGTTATGTGTATTTTACAACAGTTTTTTAGAAAAATTAAATGGAGCCCTAGACAGTTTGGCTCAGTGGATAGAAGACTGAGGGGTCACGGGTTTGATTCCTGGTCAAGGGCAAGCACTTTGGTTGCAGGCTCAATCCGCGCCCCAAATGGGGTGCATTTGAGAGGCAACCAATTCATGTGTCCCTCTCACATCGCTGTTTCCCTCTCTCTGTCTCTCCCCTCTCTTCCACTCTCTCTAAAAATCAAAGGAAAAATATCCTTGGGTGACGATCAACAAAACAAAACAAAATCAAACGGAGAAGATAAAATGAAACAATAATATATCCAAAAGAAGTGAGAAAAACAGGAACAAACACCAGGTAGTACAAATAAAAGACAAATAAGATTATAGCGGTAAATGATTTGGAACCAGACCTGTAATTATGTTATATGTAAGTGGACTAAATACTTAATAAAAAGAAAAAGTTTGACAGGCTGAATTACACAAACAAAAAGACTCAACTATGCAAAATTTATAAGAAACACACTTTAATTTAAGGACATATAGATTGAAAAATTAAAAATGGAAATATAGCTAACATTTAAATAAGAAATATTACCTACCTTATACAAATTCTATAAGAAAATAAGGGAACAATTCCCAATTTATTTTATAAGGTCAGGATAATCCTACTACCAAAACTTGGCAAGAATATGACAAGAGAAAATACCACAGTCTAGTATCTTTCATGATCATAAATACAACAACCTTAAACAAAATGTTAGCAAATCAAATACAGCATAAATAAAAAGGATAATAAATAAAAACCAAGTGGAGTTTGTCCCAGAAAGGCAAATCCGTTTAACATTTTAAAATCAACCAAACACTTTAACATAATAAAATAAAAAATAATTAAAAAATATATATTTTATTGATTTTTTTACAGAGAGGAAGGGAGAGGGAGAGGGATACAGAGTTAGAAACATCGATGAGAGAGAAACATCGATTCAGCTGCCTCTTGCACGCCCCCTACTGGGGATGTGCCCGCAACCCAGGTACATGCCCTTGACCAGAATCGAACCTGGGACCCTTCAGTCCACAGGCTGACGCTCTATCCACTGAGCCAAACCAGTTAGGGCTAAAAAAATAATTTGATCATCGGAATAGATGATTTTAAAAAGTACTTGCTAAAATTCAATACCTATTCACAATCAAAAACTTTTAGCAACCTAGGAATAGAACTTCCTCAATTTGATACAGGAAATATAGGGGGGAAAACAAAAACACCAAAGCTGGAGCTAACATCATCCTTAATGGTAAAATATTGAACACTTTCCTCCCTAAGGTCAGAACAGAGCAAGGATATCAGCTGTCACCACCTCTAATCAACATTTTACTCTATGTCCAAGCCAGGACTGTAAGGCAAGAAAAAAAAAGTCATAAAGAAAAAAAAGTAAAACTGTCTTTATTCAAAGATAACATGATAGTGGAGATAGGAAATCCTAAGAAATCTTAAACTTTTAGGACCAATAAATGACCATCTTAGTCTGGCTGCTATCATGAAATACCACAAACTGGGTCTTGTCAACAATAAAAATGTATTTCTCACAGTTCTGGAGGTTGGATGTCTGAGATCGGGGTGCCACATGGTCGAGTTCTGATGAAGGCCCTCTTCTGGGTTGCCAATTCAATACTATCCCCAAATCAACCTTATTTCTGTCGTCCAGCAAATGTCAGAAAATAGTTTATAAAAAGAATAGTCAAAATAGTTTTGAAATAACAATAACAAAAAATGCCAAGTACAGACAAACCTCAAACAATTCACTTCTCTACCCAACAATCCTTTCATGCTGATACCTGTATGATCAACCATGCATGTCTCAGGCAACAACAAAGGGGAGAATGCACAGGTATGAGTCAGTTTACCGCTAAACCTTATGTTGTTAGCATCTCAGGAAATTGTGCTGTGAATATTTTTGTGGGCTTTTTTTCCCCTTTGTTGCTGATTATTGCTAAATTTTCATTTTTTAATACATTTCATTTTCTTTCTTTAAAATATATTTTTATTGATTTCAGAGAGGAAGGGAGAGGGAGAGAGAGAGAGAAACATCAATGATGAGAGAGAATCATTGATTGGCTGCCTCCGCATGCCTCCTACTAGGGATCAAGCCACAACCTGGGCATGTGCCCTGACTGGGAATTAAACCTTGACCTCCTGGTTCATAGGTCAATGCTCAACCACTGAGCCATGCCAGCTGGGCTGGTTGAACTTCATAAAAACTGAACATTAGTTGTTAAATATCTGTTCATTTTCTTTTTTTTATTTTTTTTTATCTGTTCATTTTAATACACATAGATCTACTTCACACTTGGAGAGAAGGGTAATGCATATATTTATTATCTTGATTGTGGTTGATGGTTTCATGGGTATCTGCATGGTGTGGGGAGCAGGCCTAAGCCGTCAGTAGGACATCCCCTGAGGACTCCTGGACTGTGAGAGGGCACAGGCCAGGCTGAGGGACTGCCCCCTGCTCCAGTGCAGGAATTTTTGTGCACCGGGCCTCTAGTCATAAATAACCTCCTCCTTGTCATCATGTATCTAAGCGAACTTTCTTCAAAATACAGTTCAAGGAATGAGGTTGCTGAACAACATGCCCGAGTCAAGTTTCCCCGTGAAGCCCGCTGCCGGGAGGGTCCCAGTCTCTTCACTTGAGTTTCTGACCCTTTCCTGCTGCAACAAGACAGAGGGCAAGGACTTAGGTCCATGGCATCCCCCTTCAATTTGGTAGCGTCCTCGTGGTTGCTGACAAAGAATTCTTCAGGCACCTGGCTGTGGCCCTTCCGCAAGTGTGTAACAAATGAAATGTCTTTATTTTTTACTTGTTTTTTTGTCCTGTTTTGAGGGACGGGTGCAGGTTAGAGAAAGGAGCTCTATAGCCTGTCTTTCAGGGCACGCCCTGGCGGCCTTCAAAGGTCCACCCACAGGAGGGAGCTGGGCCTCAGGGCTTGGCCAAGGTTTGAAGCAGCCAGGAATGCAGCGACCCAGCTGGTCGCTCAGGAACACCTCAGTGAACAAGGCTGTGGGGAAGGAAGTCATTACACAGACAGCTGGACTGCAAAAAACAAAAATACTCCACGCACCAAACTCTACAAAGCAGTGTGGCTGGGTGCCCCATGACTCAACGGGTTGTCTGCCATGTGGCACACAACCCTCACCCACTGCTGGCCACTCCTCTGAGCAGCTTGGAAATGACTGGGCGGGGGCCCCGGGGAAATCCATGACTGTCTTCTCTCTCCACCCTCTCTGCTCTGCCACTGCTACCCTCAGCAGCTCCCTTCTCCTCACCCCTTCCTTTTTCACCCTTTTGCCTCTAAAAAAAAAAAAAAAAAAAGGCTGGAATTTAGTATTTCACACCTGCTGGAGACTTTGTGGGGACACTGAGGTCAAAACACTGGCAACCGCCCCAGCCGGTTTGGCTCAGTGGATAGAGGTTCAGCCTGCGGACTGAAGGGTCCCAGGTTCGATTCTGGTCAAGGGCACATGCCTGGGTTGTGGGCTCGATCCCCAGTGGGGGGCATGCAGGAGGCAGCCAATCAATGATTTTCTCTCATCATTGATGTTTTTTATCCCCCTCCCTTCCTCTCTGAAATCAATAAAAATATATTTTAAAAAAACACTGGCAACCTACTGAATCAGACAGATACCAGCAACAAGTCATACCACCTGGGCAGGGGCCATATCACCTAGAGAGAGGCCGGGGGAGACAGACGGCAGCAAGGGAGACTTCAAGGCAGAGGCAAGACCATCAGAGATGCAGATATTTACTCACTAATCTTGACTGGAGACCTACTCTGTGCCAGATACCATTCTGAGAATAGAAAGGTGCAGACAGATCCAATATCTTGTCACCCTGAGGACTACATTCTCCTGGGGGAAGACCCACAAACACTAAATACCATAAATTAGTAAATTAGGTAGCATCTGAAAAGGTGATAGGGCTACCAGAAAAGATTAGAACAGGGAAAGGTGGATGGGAGGGTTCAGGGTAGAAAGGTGACATCTGAGTCATCTGGAGGTGGTGGGGGAGTGAGCCATGTGGGTGTCCAGGGAAAGAGCATTCTGGGTAGAGGAAACCACCAGGGCAGAGGGGGCAGTGTGCCTGGTGTGCTTGAGAACCAACCAGGAGGTGAATGTGGCGGCTGCAGGCAGTGAGAGGGAGCTGAGTGGGAGATGAGAGCAGAGAGGTGGGAGGTGGGAGACTGGGAACCACTGGCGGGTTTTGAGCAGAGATCTAACCAGAACTGACTTTGGTTTTAACAGCGTCCCAATGTCAGGTGGCTTTGACCTCTGAGAGTCTGATGCAAGAGGAGTACAAAATGAAACTACTGAGTGTGGCAATGGTTTCATGGGTATCTACACCTGTCAAAACTCAAATGCACACTTTAAACATGTGTGGTTTACTGAACGCCAGTCAGACCTCAATAAAACTGGGAAAGTATGGAGCTTTAAATCTGTTACTATTTTCCCCACTTGATTCCCTAAATTCTGTCCAGGCTGTTGTGTGTACATCTAAGTCGTAGCTGCTCACTGCTGTGTAGAAAGAAGTCTTGCCAAAGACATAGAATTGTATGAAGTCAATGAGAGTGATGCTGGGAACAGCTGGAATTACAAAGCATTGGCAGATGAGGGTCTGGCAGTGCTAGAAAAGGACATCACAGGGCAGGAGTTTCCGAAGAATGATTTAAGTGAGAGATAAGAGAAGCCTTTGGAAAAACCAAAGGAGCCCAGAATTATTTTGGGATAGTTGTGCTTTTGAGAAAATACAATACTACATAAAGGATGTCATTCCATGCAATTATGCAATTGCTCCCTGCTCCCAAATTATTTAAATTATTCTTGGATCACACTAAAAATTAGGATAGGGTGGCATGCATAACCAAAATTTTATTCAGTATAGGATAAGATTTTGCTCAGCATATTTTTAAGTATAAGTTAATAACTGGTTTTCTTTTCTTCATGTATAACAATGGTTCCTACTTCACCAGCTTGCTTGTTATAAACTTCAAATAAGAGCATTCACTCACTTACACATGCAACTAATACTTATTGTGGGTCTCCTTTTGTGTACCAGGCACCAAGTGAGGCTTCAGGTTACAGTGATGAGCAAAAAGTGCCCTTGTGAAGACATAGCTTTCACTGAATGGTATATATAAGGCCCACATAAAACACTAAGATGAAAAGACACATAATTCTATGAGAGCCTATGTAAGGGAAAGTCAATCGAGCCAGAAGGTGTATTAATTAGCTATTACTGTGTAACAAATCACCCTAAACTTAGAAATTTTGAACAACATACATGTCCTAGAGGCCCAGTGCATGAAGTTTGTGCACTGGGGGGGGGGGGATCCTTCAGCCTGCCTGCACCCTCTCACAGCCTGGGAGCCCTTGGGGAATGTCCGACTGATGGCTCCAGGGAGAGGGCCTAAACCATTAGTCGGACATCCTTAGCGCTGCCGGGAGAGGCTCCTGCCATCACCACTGCACTCGGCAGCTATGAGCCTGGCTTCTGGCTGAGCCGTGCTCCCCCTGTGGGAGCACACTGACCACCAGGGGGCAGCTCCTGTGTTGAGCATCTGCCCCCTGGTGGTCAGTGCGTGTCATAGCGACCGGTTGTTCTGCTGTTCGGTCGATTTGCATATTAGCCTTTTATTATGTAGGATTATCTCACTACTTCTATGAGTCAGGAGTCTGAGCATGGCTTAGTTGGGTCTTCTGCTCTGGGACTCACAAGGCTGCAATCAAGGTCACAGCCAGGCTGCATTCTCATTTGGAGGCTGAACTGGGGAAAAATTACTTCCAAGCTCACGCAGGTTGCTGGCTGGGTTCATTTTCTTGTGACTGTAGGACTAAGGACTCTAGATTTTTGCTGGAGGCCGCCACAGCTTCTAGAGACCACCATAGCTCCTTGTGAGCTTCCTAAACCTGGCTGTTTACTCCATCACGTCAGCATGGAGAGTTTCCAGAGCTAGTCTGTAACATAATCATGGGAGTGACAGCTGGCACCCCTGCCATATTCTATTGGTTAAAATCAAGTTACAGGTCCCGCCCACACCCAAAAGGTAGGGATAACACAAAGGCATGGAGACCAGGAGGCAGGGGTACAGAGGGTCACCTTAAAGGCTGTCAGCACGGAAGGCTTCCCCGAGGAAGTAAAAATGGAGCTAGGATCTAGAACAACGACTAGCAACATTATGTCACTCTCCTGCTCCACACACATCAGTTGTTCCTCAGTGCCCACGGTTTTGCCCCATATTCCAGGCCAGGCAGGCTATCTGCTTGTACTCACTTTCGCTCCAGTATTCACGCCTTCATTCACCACTTCCACCCACTTAGGCTGCCGCTGGCTCTCCTGTATATCCTCCATCTACTTAAAATTCAAGGCTGAGCATAAATTGATCCTCCCTAAACAATATTTTTGAACATATATTTAAATGAAGAGCACCATGCTAGACCCTCCTTGAATTGGAAAGCATAATGAGGCATGGTCCTGAATGCCAGACGCAGAGTGGGGAGCAGAGGGTATCCTCAAATAAGAAGAGGAAGAATAGAAGGTTCCTTCGCTGAAGGTCAAGTTCATGGGGCAGCTGGTAAGTCCTACAGGGACGTTAGATGCACAGAAAGCTCCACTTCATGCAATGCTTCATGATCTTTCCGTATTCTTCCCTAGGCTGCAAATCACGAGCTGGTTCCAAAAGGTTTCGGTCAAACTGACGTTTTTCTGGGAAGGACAGTTGGAGCCAGGACCTGCCCAGCCACAGCCCACGCTGCCAGGCAACCTGGCCAGGCTGGCACCGGAGGCTTCTTTAGAAGGAGTAGGGAACAGCACAGAAGTCTCCTGCCCTCCAGCCCAGGATTCCCTGGCCCGGGGCCCAGAGCCTGGCTTCCTCTGGCCTGTGGCAGGGGGCTGGGTCAGGAGGGCGGGGCCAGCGGGGGCGCCTCTGCTTCCTCAACCCTCAGAATATATTAGCCTTGGACCCACGCACCTGCCCACTCCTGCGATAGGGGTCTGAATCTTTGCAGATGTTGTGAGGGCAGAAGCAGCTTGGATCTAGAGGTGGGGGAAGGCCGGGCTCCCAGAGTCCCCCTGCCCATCTTCCCTAGTGTCCACTCTACCTGGAAGCCAGTGGGCTTTTTCTCAATACCCATTAAAGCTTCATTTGCTCTGAGCACTTCAACACCATCAGAATCCTTCCCCACCCCACACTCCCACCCACCTCACTTCACTTTCCATCCTCAACAGTGAACTATCCCCAGGACCTTGTATAAAACTAGACCCTATGCCTGAAACATTGTTCCCACTCTTCTTCACCAAACAAACGGCATTTTTTATTTTTATTTTTTCAGGCTTAGACATCTACTCAGGTGTGGGGCGCGGTTACGGTTTTTTGGCCAGGTTCAAACCTCGGGCTAATGAAAGGACAGGGTCCTCTCATTGCCACGTGCAAGTCCCAGCTGGAGGGCAGGGCCCTCCCAGCACAATTATAGCCAACGGCTGTGGTTGTAAGCTTGAACCTATGGTCCGAACACGTAGCCCCACGTGCCTTGTGCTAGAGTTCAGGTGCATGTAGTTGAGTGAGGTTGAAACTCACGAGAATGCTGTAAACAACGTGATCACGCCCCTACTTTGCCTCCTGGCATCTGCTATAAAATAAAGACACGGCTTGTGGGCGCTGTCGTCTCCTCATCAGGGTCCCACCGAGACCCAGCTTTCATTCTCTTGTCTGCCTTTCCTTAATCCTTTCACCCCCCCACTCGGGATCACCCTTGGTTGTGCTGGCGTGGCACACTCAGGAAAGCTTGACTTGACCCCTCCCATCCTGCTATGGGCTCCAGGGCTTGGCCCACCACAGCTCTCATATTTTTACATCACAGTCACCTGACTGCCTGTCTATTCTTGTCTTTCTTTTCCTTCTTCCTCTCCTTCCCTCCCCCCAAGCCTGTGCTGTGGCTGCAGCATCACCGGTGTCTGGCCCAGGCATGGTGCTGGGTAAGATCATAAACACCTTGCCTGGTGGTCCTGTATACCTCTGCCTGGATTGGGGAGACTCCCGCAGCCGCTTCATGTCTTAGAGCAGCGGGTCTCAAACTACAACTGGCATCCGAATCACCTGGTGGGGCGGGGGGGGGGGGGGGGGGGCGGCGCTTTTAAAATAAAGATGGCTAGGCCTCACCCCCAGAGTTTCTGCTTCAGTAGGTCTGGAGTAGGGCCTGAGTTTGCATTTCTAAGGAGTCCCCAGGTGTGGCTGCTGCTGCCAGCCCAGGAACCAACTTTAAGAATCACTTTTTGCAAGTGTGTCAAACCCACCGGCTGCGAGTTTGACATGCTTGAGAGCATCAGTTTCCCCATGGCTAGAATAGGATAACTGCTGTTCCTACCTAGGTTTTGTGAGAATCCAATGAGACAATGCAAATGAAGAACTCAGCATTGTGCCTGGACCCAAGAAAGTGTCTGCAATTGCTAATGGGAGAGGGCAGGAGACATGCCAAGCCGGGAAAACATGAGCAAGAGCAGAGGCGGGACCGGGCCCAAGCAGGGCAGCGGGGCTGACAGAAGGGCCAAGGCCAAGCACAGAGGCCAGAGAGTCCAAGTTGCACGATGGAAGCAGCTGGGAGCAGGTGGAAACTGAATGTGGCAACACTGGGCAGGAGGCTGTCGCCGGCAGCAAATCCCACATGCTGGGTTCTCCTTGGCTGTTTGGCCAGGCACTGGGTTGCCAGGTTTAGCAAATAAAAATAAAGTCTGTCTTTAAATTTGAATTTCAGATAAACAACACATAATTTTAGTATCAGTGCGCCCCAAATATTGCATGGGACACACACTAAAAATAAAACACCTTATGTTATTGATCAGAAATTCAAACTTAATGAGGCATCCTTTATTTTTATTTGCTAAATCTGACAACTCTAGCCAGATACCAACTGCTTACCACCCAAACCCCGAGTCTGCATGCTGGAGGGAGAAGGTCCCAGATCCCTCTGCCTCCCTTCCCACCTTCACCAAGGCCATCAGGAGTGGTCCGAGCTGCAGGCCTGGGTGAGGGGGTCCTTTCACCTCATGCTGGCTCACCCAGCAACTAATCCTTGGGTCTGACTTAATGAAGCACAGAAGACCACCTAGTTCCATAGAGAAGGAAGTGCCACCTACAGTTCTGAGTTCATTAAGAAACCAACAGTTGCCAGTAGCAGGGGCCCATCCGGTGAGTGTACTCTGAGAGAGGAGAAAATAGCCTCTATCTATCACCCCAGAAAGGGGCAAACACAAGCACCCATGGCAGAGTGGGCCGGCCTCAGTCAGTTCACGTGGGCATTATTCTCCCAGAGGCTGCCTGTCTCCCCTGCCTCATAATCACCAAATTTCTGATTTATAGTTCCAGAAACAAGCCTGTCAGAAACACAATTTCTGCAACAAACTTTATATCAACTCCCTCCACCCAATCTAACAAGAAACAATGAAGACAATTTGTGTTGCATCTTAAAAAATATATGCCATAAACATTATTGAATGCTTAGTGTGTGCCCTGTGTCATATTTAGCATTTTATTTGGCCCAGTAGTTCTCAGCCTTGGCTACACATTACAATCACCTGGAGAGGTGTTTTGTTTTGTTTATTTGTTTTTTAATTCCAATACCCCAGACATTGGTTCTTGCACTGGACACAGTGATTCCAATGAGCAGTCAATGACTTTGTTTATTCTGTTTAATCCTCACAATACAATCCTGAAAGGGAGGTTTTATCTCCATTTTGCAGATGAGAAAACTGAGGCTCGAAGAGGAGTAACTATGCATCTGCAGCCACAACCTCTGAACCTCTCCTTCCTTCCTATTCTCACTGCAGGGATTGCGACGTTTCCAGTATTTCACTGTTATATATAATAGTTATAGCTAACGCTTCCACAGAAAGGTTTGTGGCATGGCACTGCCCTCTGGCCACTTTGAGATAGCTCTGCTCCCAACAAGGCTCTTCTGAAATACCAGCCAAACGCTGCCTGGGTTCAGGACTGACACCAAATGACTTTTGCTAGAGCAAAGACAACGGAGGTTCCAGCCAGGTCCTGTCCTCTTGGGTCACAGAACCTCGTAGCCAGGTCTCACTCCCCACCGCCCAGCACTTCTGAGTCTGGCTCTTTGCCATTGTGCCCCACCCACCCTTCCAAGCCTTTCCTCAGTGCCCAGCCCTTTAAACAGCAAATTCCCTCACCTCCTGAGCCTTCTGAGCGCATCTTCTTTGCAGGCCCCACATCCTGAGAGGCTGTCGGAGAGGTCTTTTGATACAGGACAGACCGCGAACCACAGATCCAAAAGGAAAAAAGCGTTCCCTGGCGCGAGCCTCGCCGGTGGCTCGCGGGGCCGACCGATCTTTTCAGAAGTGCGCGCACCTGGGCTCACCTGCCCCAGTGGGTGGGGCTTGCCGGCCTGGAGAGGCTATTTAGCTGGGCGAGAAGGCTGGTCATCGCCTGCCCTCTGCTGGCCAGTAGCGGTATTGAGCCTGCTGCTGCTCCACAGTGCGTCCAGCTCCTGTTGTATGCCCGGCACTGAACTGGGTGCTGGGGTGTAAGGATAAACGCGGAGTTCCAATTCAAAGGAAGAGGCTGACAATCATCACAGTCATTCGAGCAACTATGAAATTACAACTGTGGGCTGTGTGAGCATATGACAGATATGAGGGTCCTGTTCAGTCTGGGGTGGTAGAGGGGTCAGGGGAAACTGCCCCAAGGAGGTGACGTTTGAACACCAGGTACCTGACAAAGCCATTTCATTTAGTGTCGAAAATCCTGCAAGGTGGCTCTCCCCTTGGACAAAGCAGAAAAGGGGCTCAGATTGGGGAAAACTTACCCAAAGGCACACAGCGAGCTGGCAGCAAAGCCAGGAGGATTTGAAGGGCCCCGCCTCGCCGCGGTTCCTGGAAGCGAGGCAGGTGGCCAGCCACCCGCACAATGCTTCCCGCACCTCCAGGGCGTGGGGCGGGGCAGGGGTGGAGCCCGAGGTCTGACCCCGCCCATACGCTATAAGTGCAAGGGCGGCCCTGGGCGTGGGGACTGGGCGTGGGGACTGGGCGGAGGTGGGGTCTTTGGGGGGCGGGGGTGGAGTTGGAGCCCGCCCTGGGCTCGTGGAAGGGGCGGAGCCGGGATCTCTCCCGGTCCTAGAGGAGGCGGAAGTGCCAAGCGAGTGCGGGGCCAAGGACACTTACCCGCTGACCCTGTGCACTCAGGTAGAGGCGGCGGCTCCGGGTCCCGGTGGTCCAGTGGGCAGCTCCAGAGGCAGGGCCCAACCCGGGCCTGCGAAGAGGTACCCCGCGCCCCGTCCCGCCTTGCCCCGCCCATCTGTCCTGCCATTCGAACCTCATTCCTTCCTGTTCTCGGGCCTGAGTCGGTCTCTAGCCAGAAGGGAACTCTCGAGGGCTGAGGAACTCACTTCGCCCTTGTTTCCGGCCCAGCGGGGGTGGGGGGGCCCTGGACACCCAGAACTTGGGATCAGGAGATAATGAGATGCAAAAACCTTTCGGGGTAGGCTGGCCCAGCGTCATCCCAGGCCGACTGACCTTGGGAGGTAACCCACCCATTCTGGTACTCAGTAGTCTCAGTGGCAAAGCAGGGGTGACCTTGCCCGGCTGGCCCTGAGGCTGGCCAGGTGGGGAGGGTAGCTGTGAAGGCGGCTGGGAACCTGGGGTTGGGCTTTTCCCTTTCCCTTATTCTCTTGCTCCCTCTGTTCCTAGATAGAGAACCCTGCCCCTACCTAGCCCCAAATCTGGGACCCCCAAACGCTGAAAGCTCCCACCCAGGGCAGCTTGCTCCGGCTTCCCCGTGGTGGACTTGTGTATTGGCTTGGGAGACCTGAGCGTGTTCCCAGAGCGGTCTCAGGCTTGGGCCCCTGTGAGGCCTGCCTGGATCCCACCTGCTCAGTTTGCAAAAGTGGGGTCACCATATCATGCAGGGCCTTGAATGCTGAGTTAAGAAGTCTAAACTCTCACCTGTGAGCAGGGACAGTGCATTGGAGTCTGACCTGTAGTGTCGTCACGACCAGCCTGGGTGAATGGGGCTGTCACAACGCCAGGAAAGATGCTGGTGCTGATAGGTGACATGTATGGGCCTTTATTGCCTGCTAGTACTTTACTTGAATTATGTCATTAGTTGCTCTTGCATCCCTTATGTTATCCCCATTCCAGAGGCTGAAACAGGCTTGGAGAGGTGAAGAGACTTGCCCAAGGTCACAGCTAGTGTCAGGCAGGGGGGATTGGAACCCAGACAATTTGGTGCCTTCCCCACAGTGTCCTGTTGCCATCTAGGATCTAGGCATCCGGTAATAAAGCCTTGACCTAGTTCAGCAGGAGGAGAAAGGAGGGACCAGATGAGCAGAAAATTGGGGAATGGGATTCAGAGGTTTTTTGGGGGTACCCATGAGTCCTGAGAGAAATTCAGCTGGCCTCGTTTGGGGAGGGTGAAGTATTTAATTTTAGATGTTAGTTCGGGGTGAAGGGTGACACAGGGGAGCCAAACAGAGCTTCCCTCCATCTGGGAAAGACTCAAGGCTGGGTCCTGGGGGGAGGAGATGCCTTCAGGGATGGGTGCAGGTAGGGGAAGGCAGCCAGAGCCTGGCTCACAGGAATCCCTCCAAATGCTGAGCAGACAGATGTGGGGGCCTCCATTCGTGGGTGGGAGAACAGACTGAGGAATGAATTCTAGGCTGAGAAGGGTTTGAGAAATTGAGGCCTTGTTTCATAGAAGGGGAAATTGAGGCCAGCAAAGTTCTTGCCTAAGGACATTGCGTGGGTGGATCACCCAGGACAATCCCCTGAGTGACATCTCTGCTGTTCAGCTCTTTCTACTGCCTTCAGTGGCTCTCAACCACGGCCGATTTTGATAACGTTTAGAGACAATTTGATTGTCACAACTGCAGGAGGTGCTACTATTGGTATCTAGTGGGTAGAGACCAGGGATGCTGCTAACCATCCTGCAGTTCCCCCACAGCAAAGAATTATCCAGATTCAATTATCAATGATTCCAAAGGTGAGAAACCCTGTACTTGGTCCAGCTCAGGTTTCACCCCTCCCCTCCAGCCTCAAGCTCCTTTGCCCTCAGCAGGGCAGATAGCTCAGGCCTGGGCCTCCAGCTGGGCAGACCTTTGCTCCCAGCCCTGGTCTGCCCCTCCCATGGTTGTTCCTTTATTTCTGGTGGCTTCTAGTGTCCTCTCTGCTTTTCCTGGGCACAGTGGTCTGGAGTCCTGCCCACCACATGTCTGCCTTGTCAGTTTGTCTGTCTCCCCAGACCTATGTTCAGTTTGGTGTTAGGTGGGGAGACACCAAAGTGGAAATTTTCACTTTGTTGCATTGTTGATAAAATATTTATTACACTTGAGTGGCATGCTCAGGGTCCAAAGATCTTCATTTTATCTCAATTTTCACTTTAGCAATTGAAATTGTACCTTTTGTTTGTGAAGCTCTACACTTCTCACAAGCTCCCAGGAGACGCTGGTGCTGCTGGGGATGGAGCACACTTTGAGTGGCAAGGTATTACAGGGCTGCACAGAGGGGGCTGTGGGCCGGGCTGCTCTCTCCACAGACAACTGTGGACCGAGGAGTGGAAGGAACCATGGCATGGAGTCAGGAAACCAGGATATGAGTCATCACTCCTTCGCCCCATCTATGGCCTCTTAGCTTAATAGAGTTTGGATAAATCACTTAACTTCTTTGAAGGCTGGTCTTGCATGGCAGGCGGTCCTCCAGGAATTCTGATTCAGGGTCTGAGAGAGGGAAGTGCCCTGTGGAAGCCGATGGCCTGTGTCCTGGCAGCCAGAGGGCAGTGGGCCACTGGCCTGGCCAGCGGGGACAGCAATGAGCTGAAGTTGGCAGACCGGCACCATGCCAGCGTGGAGGCGGCTCTCATTGTGGCTCTGGTTTTTCTCTTTGGTGGCCACGACCTCCTGCTTCTAGCTCACCGAGCTGTGCCTGGCATGGGAAAGCTGGAGGGACAGGTCTGGCCGGGGAAGGAGGAGAGCTTTGGTGCCACGGGTCAGCCCTAGGTCTGAATAGTGGCCTGAGGACTGGGGGTCGGGCCTGAGAACGATGGCCTAGAGATACCGGGGTCAGCTGTGGGCCGTGGATGGACTTCTCATCCTCCTAAGGAAACTGGGAAGGACTTGTAGTTGGAGCCTTAATCTGGGAGCTCCCTCCACCCACAGCTATAAGGAGATGAACCCAGGAAGAGAGCTGGGCAGAGCCTTAGGCACCTGCGGTGCTCCCACCCCTGGTACCTCACAAATCAGCCGCAATGGACCAGCAAGGCCCCTTCCAATTCCTAGGACCAGGAGGCAGCAAGACAGCGGAACCCATTTCTCAGGTGGAAAAATTGAGACTCCTGTCTCCTTATTTACTGGGAGGATATCAGCCTTTAGGGCTGCTGCCTGTTACCCACAGGGGCCAGGGCCTGAAGTGTCCTGAGGCTGCCCCCATGAACCCCAGGGAGGGGTGCCTGCCTCCTCCTATTCCCACAGTTGGGCCACCTAGGGTTCTGGGGCTCAAATCTCCGCTCCTCTCCTTCCTAGTGTGAGATCCCGGGCAATTCGCTCCGCCTCTCAGCCTCAGCTGGCTTGTCTGTAAACAGGAATAATGACACCCACTCGGCCAAGCTTGTAGTTGTTGTGAAGAGGAAATGCGCCCTGTCACTGAGCACTGTGGTCATTATCATTACTCATGGCATTTAGAGGCTCAGAGAACCCCAGGTCGCCTTACCCTGCGCCCTCATTTCACAGATGTGGGCATCGGCACCTGGAGAAGGGAGGCAGCTGTCCAGGAGCCTCATGGCTGCTCAGTAGGTGAGCCAGAGCTAGAACCCACGTCTGCTGGCACCCCTCCCATCCTGTGACTTCGAAGGCGCTCCGAGGGCGACACACTGTAAGCCAGGGCACCCGGGGGGTGGGGGAGTCAAGATGCAAAGTCTCCCCACGGAGGCCTTGGTCCCAGCACTGCCTCCCTTTGCCAGCCCCAGCCATGAACTACGTGGGCCAGCTGGCGGGGACCGTGTTTGGGACGGTGAAGGAGCTGTACCAGGGCCTGAACCCGGCCACCCTGAGTGGTTGCATCGATGTGCTGGTGGTGGAGCAGGTGGACGGCTCCTTCCAGTGCTCGCCCTTCCACGTGCGCTTCGGCAAGCTGGGTGTCCTGCGGTCCCGGGAGAAGGTGGTGAGTGCTGGCCGCTGCCAAGGGCCACGGCTGGGTGGGCTTTGAGGCCGGGGCCGCCACCGCAGTCCCAGGAGAGCACCCAGGCCTCCCTGAGGGGGGAGCTGCCCTCTGAACAGGCTTCCTGCCTTCTGTATTTCCTTTGGTGGTTTTAGGTTAGTTTGGGGCTTTAGTCCAAGGGGTCCCTGTTTTCCCCTAAAAGCAGCGTAGTGGAGCCATCAGACCTGAAGCTGAGTAACCCTTCAGCGTACTCAGACCTTCCCCGTGTGTTCTCGCAAGTGGCTTCCCCTGTGCAAGTGGTGTCTTCTGCCTGGTGATTCGATAGGAGGTGATAACACCGTCCCCGGGCCAGGCCTGGGGGTGACCCTCAGAGGTTCGTTCCTCTCCCTTAGGAAACCTGCACTGTTGTCACTGGGCTCTGGTGTGTGAAAGGGGGTGTGGTGGGCCCAGACCCCTTCGCACGACTATGAGCTGTCCAGAGTCACAGCGTAACCTTGTGGGAGATAGAATAGTGCCTTGTGGTTAAGAACTAGGCTCTGGGTTCACAGCCTCCTTTGGCTGCTTCCCAGAGAATTACTGAGCCCCTCCCAGCCTCAGTTTCCTCATCTGTAAAGTGGGAATAATGACTGGAGCGGCTGCAAGGGGAGGCTGTGAAGATGAAACAAGATCGTCTAGAATAAAACGTGATGCAAGTGCCTAGGAAGTGGTCATTCTTACCATTGTTGGTCGAGCACTGCCCTGGGGCTGGGGACTCAACAGTGACAAGATGAATCACATCCTTGTTCTCATGGGCTGTGGGAGAGAGAGGAACACAGAAACCAAAGCATAAACAAGGATACGGAGACCATGATACATGCATCAAAGCTTCGAGAAGGGGGAAGTGTGTTGGGGGAGGGGCACGGAGGCTCAGCCAGCCTCTCCGAGGAGGCAGCGACCCTCTGAGAGGGGAGCAGCCGGGGACACTAAGGGCTGGGGAGACAGTTCCAGCAAATGCAGGGCTTGGGGAGGGGAGGCAGCAGGGAGCCCGTCACTGGGACCCGCTGGGAGGACGGCGCCCCAGTGGACTGGAGCGTGGGAGTGAGGGCAGACCGCGGGGATCATGCGCCCCACGGCCCATCATGCCCTGATACAGGTGGACATCGAGATCAATGGGGAGCCCGTGGACTTGCACATGAAGCTGGGGGACAGCGGGGAGGCCTTCTTTGTCCAGGAGCTGGAGAGTGATGAGGTAAGTACCTCTGTCCTTGATAGCACCTGCCCCTGCCCTGTACTAGTGCCCCCTCTGGGCGGGGCCTTGGGGTTTGTCACTGTCAGCAAGGGTCCGATGCAGGGGAGGGGTTAGTGCTGGCACTCATGATCTGCTACTGGAGCCTGGGTAGGATTTGGGGGTGGGGGAGGGGATGAGGGCTGACTTACTCGCCAGGGAAAGTTGGGGAAGGTTTCTCAGAAGAGGACACTTGAGCTGGTCCCTGAAGGGTGAAAAGGAGGGAGCTGAGGCGTGGCTGGGGCTGAAGAGCATGAGGTGGCTTGTTCTGGATCTGGGGCCGGCTCAGTGCAGCTGGCACATGGAAGTGCGAGGGGGGAGGAAGAAGAGAGGGGTGTTTGCAGAGGGAGGCAGGCCCAGCACGAGCCAGCAGAGGTGTTTAAATAGTTTGAGCTTGACAAACTTTAACTGAGCCCTGTGCCAGACACTGCAGCGAACTCAGGTGAGGGGTGACCCCTACTTCAAAGGAGGTTCCCAGACAAGCCTGGGAGACAGACACACAAATAGTGGCTGATGAAACCCTTTAGTCATTACAGTGAAGGGGGTTGGAACCGCGGCTGAGAATAGTCAGGGCAAACTTCCTGGAGGAGGTGACGCCTGGCTAAGTCTTAAAAGGGAAGTAGGCGTTTACTGGGGCAGGTGTGGGCAGAGACGATGAGAGGCTGATGCCCAGGTCTGTCCAGACAGTGTGGGCCACACCCTGGGCTGTCAGGGATGCAGGCAGCTCCTGGGGTTAGGGCTGCTTTAATCTGAGGGAGCTCCGAGGCCAGCTGCAGTTACAAGGCCAGGCTGCTGCCACCTCTGTCCAGCCTCCATGCCTGTTTCCCTGACCCCAGATGAGCTCACTGCAGGGCCTGAGACACTGGCAGGGCTCCGGATGCCCGGTGACCAGAGCGGTCCCCCTGAGCTGCAGCCCCTGATCTTCTCCGCAGGAACACGTGCCCCCCCGCCTGTGCACGTCACCCTTACCTTGGGGAGGCCTGTCTGGGTTCCCCTCGGACTCCCAGCTGGGTACAGCCAGCGAATCCGAGCCCATCATCATGGGTGTGGCCTCCACGGGAAGGAAGAAGAGGCTTCGTAGGAGGAAACCCAGGTGGAAGGAGGACACGGTGGCGGACGATTCTAGTTCTGAGGAGCTGGAGGCAGGTGCTGAGAGTGAGCTGTCCCTGCTGGAGAAGCCGAGGCTGGAGACCACAGGATGTGTGGAGACCAGGTGGGGGCCAAGGGTGTGAGGATGCCAACCCGGGTTCAAGCACTGTTTCCTCTGCTGGTGCTGTGTGACCCTAGGCGAGGGCCTTGACCTCTCTGGGCTTTAGTTGCTTCACCTCCCCAAGCCCCTGACGTCCAGGCTCCCATGCCCTGTGCTGTCGGTGACCATTTATTTCCCTGTGGCCCCTCAGCAATATCCAGTTGGAAGAGGAGTCCTCGTCACCGCCTACAGACATCTACCCCTACTCCGATGGCGAGTGGCCCTCCCAGACCAGGTGAGAATCCAGGTGGGCCGCAGTGGGGGACTCAACACCAAGGTGGTTTCCCTTTACATTTTTCTAATAAATAATGACTTAGAATACATTTAATGTGTTTACCAGCCACTTGTATAGCTCCTTGGTAAAGTGTTTAAGTTGTTTGTCCATTTAAAAAAAATTGTGGTAACATGCACGTAATGTAAAATTTACCATTTTAGTCAGAGTAAAGTGCACAATTCAATGGCATCTAATAAATTCGTGATGTTGTGCCACCATCGAAGACAATCCCTGTCTAGTTCCAGAATTTTTTCAGCACTCCAAATGGGAATCCTATACCCATTAAGCAGTCACAAACTTGCCCCTCCCCCCCCTTTTTTTTTACTGGACTGCCTTCTTATTATTGATTTGTTGGGAGTTCTTTATATATTAATATATCCTTTATATATTCTGGGGATGCAACACAAGCATAAATATGTTTTGCAAATATTTTCCCCAGGCTCGGGCGGGGGGATGGGGGGTGGGGGCGGCGCGTGGCAGGCTGGTGTGGGCGTCTCTGAATTCTTGTTTCCTGCAGCCTTTCGTCAGAAGGGCTAACATCCCCTAAGAGTGACTCGGAGCTGGAGGTGAAGACCCCGGAGCCCAGCCCCCTGAGAGCTGAGTCGCACATGCAGTGGGCCTGGGGGAGGCTGCCTAAGGTGAGTTCCTCTGTGCCATCCCCCATCCCTGCCTTTCGGGGCTCCATGGCCCTGAGGATGAGGACTGGAGTGACTGAGATTGGGGCCACCTTCCCAAGGCCTTGTGGGGTGTGGGAGGCAGCCCCTGCATCGGCCCTGCCCACATCCTTCCCATTTGTTTGACTGAAGGTGGCCAAAGCTGAGAGGCCCATGTCCTCGATGGTCCCCGATGGCAGCACTGGAGCAGCCTCAGCTCAGGGAGAGCCCAGCACCCCTGACCTTCGGCCTGACACGGAGGTGCCCACTCTGATGGGTCCCCCTCTCCCTGCCCCCGAGAGAGAAAAAAACAAGACTCAGAGATCCGGGGATGCGGGTCTCTCTCCTGCCTCAAAATCATGGAGCTGGGCTGCTCTGGAGGGTCCGGCTCCCACAGGGCCGCCAGAGGGGTTCTCCAGGAGGAAAGGTGAGTGATGGCTGGACACCCCCCAGTGCTTCCCTGGCCTCACATTATCTCCGGGGTGGACTCTGGGACATCAGGCATGTTTTGAGCACCTACTGTGTGCCTGGCATTGTGTTTGACACCAGCCCTCATGGGGGGCAGACAGATAATGCATACAAAAGCCAGGAAGAATGTTACAGGGATGATGTGGAATGTTACCGTTCACTGGGTGGGACGGGGCCATCTAGATCATGTGTCAGGAAGGCCTCTGCCAGTGGGTGATGTTTGAGCTGAGACGTGAACAATGAAGACCTAGGCAAGTGAGGATCAGGGGAAGAGAATTCTAGGCAGAGGGAATAGCATGTTTCAAGGCCATGAGATAGGAGAGAGGTTTCATGTTTAGGAACGGAGGCAGCTGGTGTATCTTGAGCGAGGCCGGGGAGAGGGTTGGCAGAGGAGGCCGGGATTTGAGCAGGGCTGGACATTCTCGGCTCATCAGCTGGGATTATTCTGAGTGCACGGGAAGGCACTGGGTAGTCACTGGATACACGTGGCTATTCAAAATTACAACTAAGTAACATTTTAAAAATGCCATTTCTCCATCACACCACATTTTAAGTGTGCTGATGGCGACCTGTTGCTGTTGGCTACTGGACTGGACTGCTGACATAGGACATTTCTAGCATCATAGAAAGTCTACCGGACAGTGCTGCTTTAGGTGCTCCAAGAGAAGGGGTCCTCATACTGCTCACACGACTGAGCACGTGCTAGGTCTACAGCAAATGTCATCTCCTCCGCCCTCAGGCTCCCTGAAGAGAAGCCAGCACCTGGGCCCCAGTGACATCTACCTGGATGACTTGTCCTCTCTGGACTCTGAGAATGCAGCCCTTTACTTCCCCAAGAGGTGCCTGGGTTCTGGGTGCTAGTGGCTTGGGATCAGGACTGGTGGGGCCAGGGGTTGGCTGTCAGGGGCTTGAGGGGGGTGAGGCCCTCCTCCCAGCCTCCTTGTATTCATGTCACTGCTGACTTCTTTCCCCACAGTGACTGTGGGCTGGGGCCCAGGAGGTGGAGTGAACCTGGTAGCCAGAAGCCAATGGGGGACCCCAACCCCGAACAGGAACCAGAACCCACTCCGGACACAGTGGACACGATAGTGCTGTCTCTCTGTGGAGGACTGGCTGACAGCCGGGACATTTCCCTGGGTATGTCCAACCATGAGCCCTTCTAAGGATTGGCCTTAGCTGGGGAGAGCAGTGAGGACCCCAGAGGGTGGGGCAGTCGAGGGGTGAGGCTGGGCCAGGTTCCCTGCATTCTCTGCCCTGTGGAGCCCACATTCAGCCAGCAAGGATGGGGCATTCCCAAGGCCCCCTGAAACCAAGGCCGGATGCTTAGCTGTGGCTTATCCTGTGAGTCCAGGATGGCTGGTGCCTGGGGTGGGAATGGCAGGTGCAAAATCACAGGAGGAGCCCTGTGCGAGGCCTGAGTGGTAGAGTGCGGAGGGACCCAGAGAGACTAGGGCATGGGTCATGCGGGATGTATCTGCCTCTCCCCTCACTCTCTGCCTCTGTGCCCAGAGAAGTTCAACAGGCACATAGTCTCCTACCAGGACCTCGTCCAAAACCCTGGCCTCTTGGACGACCCAAACCTGGTGGTGAAAATCAATGAGAAGTAAGTACCAGGGCTGGGCTGCTGGCTGCCACAGGAGTCACCCTGCCTCCTTCATGGCCCTGCAGCTCCTACACCCTGTTCTGTCCCTCCAGGCACTATAACTGGGCTGTGGCTGCCCCCATGGTCCTCTCCCTCCAAGCCTTTCAGAAGAACTTGCCCAAGGTAATGGTTAGAGCACCACTGGGCCTCCTGGGGGAAGTGGCCATGGCCTCAGGGTAGGGTGCCTTTAGCCAGAAAGTGGAGGGTGGGCAGAGATGGGCCTGGGGCTGGCGGATTGCAAGACCCACTCTGGGAGAGGAGACCCCTGAAGCCTCCTCCCTTCTGTGTGGACAGAGCCACCCCCTTCCCTGGTTTCCTGGCGTAGCTGAATCCCACTGGATTTGGACTTTACTTCAAAGGAGCTCAGGACAAACCAGAGGGGGGTAAACATTGGGCAGGGACATGCCTTCAGCAGGAAGTTTTCAGATCTGGGAGATGGAGGTCCCACTCCTCACCTGACCCTGAGAACCTCTGAGGCTGGGCTGCAGGTGTTTGCCCGCTCTATCAGCACACGTTTGTTATGTACCTACTATGTGCCAGGGACAGTCATGCCCTCAAAGAAAGACAGTTAAAGACTCAGCCAGGTGAACGTAAAATTCAATTGTGAGTATTGGGAAGGAGAGGTCTGGGTTGCTTTGAGAGCCTCAACAGGGAAGTTTGCTGAGCAAGTGCTTCCTGGGCAGAGATGGGAAAGATGAGTAAGCCTTGGCAGGAACAGCATGTATGGATGCTCAGAGGTGGGAAGGAACCCAGCCTCTTTAGTCCCTCCTTGAGCCTCCACCCTGTCCTGCCCTGCACCTGCCCCTTCTGCCCTTCTGGAAGTGGTCCAGGGCCCTGCCCTAGTCTATTGTTCTCCATTTGCTTAGAGTTGCCCAAAGAACATCACTAACCAGACGTAGACAGCTGATGCCTCCCTTTAGTGATGCTGAGCTCCATCCTCTGGCTGGCTCTGGCGCTGAGCTAGTACCACAGCCTGTGAGAAGGAAGAGGGTCGCTCTCCTGCTTGGCTGTCCTCACCTGGACATGCCCACCATTGAGGTCCCTGGGAGACTGCCTCAGCCTGTTCCCAGCTCAAGTGGGCACCCTGGCCAACCCACGCCAAGCCCATGTCCTCCTGGCGTGGGTGTACCATACTGTGTTTGTGGGAAGCACAGATCTAATCAGTATTTTCCACAAGCTCATGTTACCCCCACCAGACAGGAATGGTAACGTACAGAGGGTGCATTTATGGGATAGAATCACTGACCTTACGAGTTGCCTGTGTTGGTCTTGGAGGTTGCGGGGAGGACTGGCCCTAGACTGTCCTTCCTTCTGTCACTTGGTGGCTTCATGCAGAGAGTACCAGATCTTGAGAAACTCCCACAGCACTGCCTTCAGCTACTCTGGAGAAGCTGACCCACAAGCTTTAGAAATGGGGCCGAGGCTGGGCCAGAGGCAGGGATCAGGGCTGGGATGGAGTGGCCCTTGGTCTCCTGTGCTTACTTACATGAAACCCAGGATGGTGGTGGGTATGCTCCCTTGGCCTCCAATGTTGGCAGCACCTTGCTTGAAGGTCAGCCCCAGGCCCCGGGCTTATGGTGGCCCCAAGGGCAGTCTAAGGTGGAATTGTGTGATGCCGGGGGAAATGCCATGGCCTTTATCTGCCCACAGAGCACCGTGGACAAGCTGGAGAAGGAGAAAATGCCCAGGAAGGGTGGGCGGTGGTGGTTTTCCTGGCGACGCAGGGACTTCCCGGCCGAGGAGGTGGGTGGTCACGGTCCCAGGGTGGGGTCAGCCCAGGCAGGAGCTCACTGTTCACTGGATGGATGTTCTTCCCATAGAGAAGTGCCCCGAGGGAGAAGACCACAGCCAGGGAGGCACGGGGGTGAGTTGCTGTCTTGGCTGGGGTTGGGGAGGATTGCTGTTGGAGGGTCCAAGTGGTGCAGGCACCCCTCCCCCAGCCAGGGTTCTCTGTCACTCTCTAATCACTCCTACAGCCTTTCTTTCTCCTCAGAAATGCCCCCATTTCACAGATGGGAAAACTGAGACTTAGAGATATACCAAAGGTCCCACAGCCGAGAAATGGCAGAGCTGGAATGGGTGCCTGGACTCCTGGCCCAGACGAGGGGTTACTGTATTAAGGAGGGCAGAGCCTCTCCTCTCCGCCAGGGGCCGGCTGATCTTGCTTCCTTTTTTACCTCTGAACTGAGCCAGAATGCCCAAGGTTCGGGGTGGGGGTAGGGGTGGGGGAGGGGGGCAGAGGGTGGCCAAGGTGAATCAACTGAAGCCAAAGCAGGTAAGGTTGGGCGTAAACCCTAAAACACATTTCTGGGTTTTCAGGTAAATATCTCCAGGCAGGTCTGGCCTCCTGGCTGTGGAGAGGCACTGAGGGCTGAGAGTCCGGGCCCTGGCTCCGGCTCTGCCACCACCTTTCTGGGTCTAGCCTGCCGGCCCACATCCTTAGTCTGCTACCACCCCCAAAATGGGTGGCACCTAGAGGGAGCGGTTTCTGGTCCCCTGGGTAGTCTCTGGAGGGGCAGGGACAGGCCCAGGCTCCTTGTGGCCTGGGTGGAGGGGTGTCTACTGGGAGTGCAGTGCCTTCGGCTGGCGGAGGTGCCTGAGAGCTGCGCTGCCCGCAGGGAGAAGACTGATGTCCTGAGTAGCGAGGATGACGCCCCTGAGAGCCCTGTCATCCTTGAGGCTCCCTCCCTGCCGACCTTGCCTCCAGCCTACTCTCCTGCCTACAAGAAGTCCCTCCGCCTCTCCTCTGATCAGATCGTAAGTGTCCATGTGGGATGGTGGGGGTGGTGATAACTCTGTCACAGAGCCCCACAGTCACTAAAGCCCAGAATCCAAGCCCTTGGCAGCCGAACAGCCTCTGCTTGAATACCTCCAGGGGCAGGGGGCTCACTTCTTTACATGCCAGTCCATTTCTCTGTCAAATGCCCTCACTGGAGAAGCCCTCGCTAGGCCTACAATATCAACCTGCAGTGGGTGGGCTGGCTCCGCTCTAGCCCTTGGAAGCAAATGTTGATGACAGCCCTTCAGATTGGCCCTGGATTCGAGTCTTTGAGCTCAGTAACGGGTGGCTCCTGAAGTAAGGATGTTTTCCCTCTGAGTATGACTCCATGGCCAGGGAGGTGCCTGGGGGCCTGGCCGGTTTGGTACAGAGCAGCGCCACCTGTGTGGTACCAGGACTCACACCGGCTGTGGCTGAGCTGCCCTGATCCTTCTCTGTGGATCAAGGAAAGGGCTAGGGTCTCTCTTGGGGGATGTCACAGGTATCCTAGCCTCAGGCAGGGCCTTCCTATACATGAGGTGTCTCCCTGTCAAGGGCAACGCCAGCCTTGGGGCTGACCTGAGAAACTTGAGTGGGAGCCTCGGGCCAGGCTTTGTCCTCGAGCTTCACCCCAAAGGAACACAGAGGGAGGTTAGGGCTCCTGTGCCCGGCACTGTGCGGGCCCCCCCAGCACTCCCCTCACTGCCTCGTCGGGGCCACCCTCTGCCCACGTGGCTCTCTCTGATGGATTCAGGCAGGTTCTCTGAGCGGGGAAGGAGAGGCCTGGGGATTGAAGGCCACAGTTTGGGGTGGCAAGGGTGGACAGTGCCTGGCTGAGGCTGATCACAGCTCCCCCCACCTTTGCCCGTCCCCAGCGGCAGTTGAACCTGCAAGAAGGTGCCAACGATGTGGTCTTCAGCGTGACAACCCAGTACCAGGGTACCTGCCGCTGCAGGGCCACCATCTACCTGTGGAAGTGGGATGACAAGGTGGTCATCTCGGACATCGATGGTACCATCACCAAGTGAGGCCTGGTTGGTGGGGGAGAGGGAGGGCCTGGAAATGTGCCTCCCTCTGTGCTGGGGGGCAGGGGCCAGGGAGAGAGGCCCCCCAGTGCACCATCTTGGGGCTGGGAGCTGGGCCCCATGCATGGAACATGAGGGCCACATGAGGCTGCCTTGGAGTGACCCCTCCTCTGGGATCTAGGTCGGACGCTCTGGGCCACATTCTGCCCCAGCTGGGGAAAGACTGGACGCACCAGGGCATCACGAGTCTCTACCACAAAATCCACCTGTGAGTGCTGGGGCTGGGGCTGGGGCAGGGGCTGGGGCAGGGCCCTAGGGAGGAAGGGACAGGATAGTTTAGGCCGCCATAGCCTCGGCCCTGGGGAGCCAGGCTTGGGGACCCGCAGAACCCAGAGAGGAAGAAGCTGGGCCGTGTCGCTGGAGTGCTGAGACCCGCCCACCAGTCCTCCTGAGGAAGACTCCTTGTCTGGGGTCTGGGGTCTGGGTCTGACTGCTGGACTGCATGCTCCAGAGGAGGTCTGCAGACTTGCTCACACCCTTGTCCATCTCGGTCCGCCTGGGCCTCGGGACTCTGTCCATGCTCCCTCTCCCGAGGCCGCCTCTCCGTCTGCCCAGCTGTTCTCCTGGACCCTCCCTGCAAAGGGCTCTGGGTTGAGAGGCTTCAGCTGAGCTGGCTGAGGCCAAGAGGGCAGGATGGGTGGTGCCACCTGTCCCTGTGCCGGGCCAGGCCCCCTGGTCCCTGATGGCTCTGTGCCACCTGTCTCCACCCCCAGCAACGGGTACAAGTTCCTGTACTGCTCAGCGCGGGCCATTGGCATGGCTGACCTCACCAAGGGGTACCTGCAGTGGGTGACCGAGCGGGGCTGCGGCCTCCCTAAGGGCCCCATCCTGCTATCTCCCAGCAGCCTCTTCTCCGCCCTGCACAGGTAACCCCCTGCACGATACGAGCCCACAGCCCTGGAGGGGGGGTGCGGGCCCACTGCCAGCCCAGGCCGGCACTGGGCCTGTGTCACCTGACCCTGCCGTCCTCCAATTGCTACCCCTCCCCCGCTGCCTTCCCTGCCCTGGCCCCGGCCCCCCAGGGAGGTGATTGAGAAGAAGCCAGAGGTGTTCAAGATTGCCTGCCTGAGCGACATCCAGCAGTTGTTTCTGCCCCACGGACAGCCCTTCTACGCCGCCTTTGGGAACAGACCCAATGTGAGTGTCTCCTCCCCGAGCTGAGGCACTTCTCCCCACGCGCAGCCCACCAGCCCCTCCTTGTCTCCCACAGGACGTCACTGCCTACCGGCAGGTGGGCCTACCTGAATCTCGGATCTTCACAGTCAACCCCCGGGGAGAGCTCATCCAGGAGCCCATGAAGAACCACAAATCCACGTGAGGCCAAACCCTGCCCTGTGTCCCCAGGCCCTGCCATGTCCCCACACCCCAGCCTCTGCCTGGGTCCCAATTCCAGCTCTGCAGAGGGGCCTCTGGGGTGCAGGTGGCCTGATGTGACGGGGGCCGTGGTCTGGCGGCGGCTCAGGCCCTCAGTGCCGGCCCTGTTTTGCCCACAGGTACAAGCGGCTCAGCGAGGTGGTTGAGCTCCTCTTCCCGCCCTTGGACCGTGGCCCCAGCACAGACCTGGCCAACCCTGAATACAGCAGCTTCTGCTACTGGCGGGAGCCACTGACCACTGTGGACCTTGACACCCTGGCCTGACACCCCTTCCTCCCTGGCCTGGCCCAGAACTGACTGGGAATCCCAGGACATCGGGCGTTGGAAGCTGGGTGCCACAGGACCAACCGGACGCGGAGGAAGGGGAGATGAGGGCTGGTTGGCAACCTCTCTCCTCCCTATCCTGTCTCTTGCCTCTGCCAGCGGAGCTGCAGGGGGTGGGGCAGCTGTTCCCGGCCTCAGCTGGCCTGTGGCAATGAAATGGCTGTCACCTGGGCCCTTGCCGTGTTCTCTGAGCCCTTGATGTCTCTGTCCCCATCACTCGGTGACTTTGCCTCAACTCCTGCTGGGACAGAGAGAAGAGGAAGGCCCCACTGAGGCTTGAGAGCTGTAGGTGCAGGGAAGGTTGGCGGCAGCAATGGGGCACAGATTAGCATCTGGGCGGAACACAATGTCCCCCCACCCCTTCAGGGAGCCTCTGAGGCCAGACCCTTACATACCCCTGGCCCGTTCCCACAGCTCTGGGGCCAGACACCTCAGCATGTCCCCTGAGGATGCAGCCCCAAATCCTGCCAAGCAGGTGGGGTTGGCCTGCCGCCCTCCCCAAGTTCAGTGCCCACACAGCTGCTGAGCAAGCTCTTGCCCAAGGAGCTGTGGGAAGCAGGACTGACACCCACTGCAGTCATCCCTCCCACTGTCTGAGGAAGAAAGTACCTTTAGTTTAGAAAGGCTAAAAGCTTTAATCCAGGCCCACCCTCCCCCAACAGCACCAAGTGGAGGGCAGAATTCCAAATGTCGAGAAGCCAGAAGGCAGGGCTACTGGAACCTGCAAAACAGCACAGGAGGGCCCCTGCTGCCATGGGGAAACTGAGGCCAGGCGCCTCAGCAGACAGGCATCAGGGTCTCTGGGAACTGTGCAGGCCAGATGAACGCTTGTATTTTCAGATTGTTCCTCGGTCATGTTCTACCTGAATTCCTCATGACTTCATGAACATCCAGGCGGGGCTGGGTTTGCAAGGATTCTGGAAACTAGGGCTGGAGCCCTCTCCCTCCAGCCATGGCCTTCTGCCCAGGGCTTGGCCTCATTCAGGCCATGACATACATGAGAGTGGCCCTCAAGATTTCCCCACACACATGGAAAGGAGAGGACTACGTGGGGCCCAGAGTGCCTGAAAACATCTTTGGGGAAGAGAAGGAAGCGCATAAATTGCACGGGATCTCCAAACAGACCACCTGGGCCCAATCCCGTCCTCTGGGAAGCGACAGCTCCCTAAGCCCTCACCTGTGGGTGGGTCAAAAGGAATAAAGAGAACTTGTGCCTGAGTCTGTGCTTCTGTTCTGCCCGGAAGGACCTGTGGTGGTGGAAGCCTCTGGTCCTTGGTTCAGAAATAGCATCTGTGAAGCTGCCAGGTGTGAGGACAGTGCCAATGGGCAGCACCTTCCTGCAGATGACAGGGGAGAGAAGCTAAGGGGACAAAGGAATCAGGAGCCTCCATGGCCTCGGGCCGACTGCCCGTGGGCAAAGGGAGATGTGGACAGGCCACTGTCTGAGAATGGACCTGCAGTCTTTGCCCAGATGCCAACTCATGTCTGCAGAAGGGCAAGTGGCAAACTGGATTGTGAGGTCTCCTAGGTGCACCCTTGCCTGCAGGCATGTTGTACTCGCCTTGACCACTATCCTGAACTGTCCAGTTGGTGTGGCAGTGAGCATGGGTGTTGATGTCTGAGACAGTCACGCGGAGCTGGACCAAGACTGTTCCTTCAGTGGCCTCTGCAATGGCCTCTGCAATGGCCAAGGGAGGCTGGGAAGCATGGTCTGGGCTCTGGGGTGATGTCCCCAGGGTTGGTAGGATCTGGGTGTTGGGTCCTGTCCAGCCTGCCTAGTTGGCCCGCCCTGGCCTCCCCTGCTCAGCCAGCTGGGCTTGGCAATCTAGCAGGTCATCCCGGAGGCGGGCGATGTCCTGTGCGTGCTGGGCCAGCGTGCGATTCAGCTGATCCACATGGCCCCAGAGGCCCTCCCTGGGCCTGAGCGAATCAGTGGGCAAGCTGTTTAGGTCTGCAGCCACTGGGCCCAGCTTCCCGCACACACCCTCCACTTGTGCCACCCTCTGATCGAAATGGCCCACTGCCAGCTGGAGTTCCTGGGCTGTGTCCTGGCAGCGGTTCAGGCCGCCAGCCACATTGGCCACACCGGCCTTGAGTTGCTCCAGCTCCCCCCGCAGGCTCAGGACCTGCCTGTGGCCAGCTCGAAGCCGTGAGCCTTGGCTGCTGACCTGCTCCTGGATGGCGTGGACCTCGGCCTCCACCTTGCGTTCCCGCTCGTCCAGGGAGGTGTTGGTGGCTAAGAAGGCATCGGAGTACTGGCTGACGGAGTCGCTGAGGCCTGTGAGTGACTTGCTCACGGAGTTCAGATTGACCTTGAGCAGGGTGATCTCGCCCTGGAGTGAGCTGCCCGTTGCTTCTGCCAGCTGCCCCTGGACCTCGGCCACAGTGCCATTGAGCTGCTGGAGTAAGGCTGTGTGGCTAGCCACCTGGCGGAGAAGGACCTCAATCTGGCTCTGCCAGGCCTTCACCTCTGCCACGAGGTTGTTCAGAGCAGCTGAGGTGGTGCTGGGGGTACATGAGGTCTCCAGCGAAACCAGCCGTTGTTCCAGCACAGCGAGTTCTGTCTGCACCAGGGGCCCTGCCGGCCTGCCTGGTGGGGTACTGTCACGGCTTAGCTCCCCAGCCAGTGTCAGCAGGCGCTCCTCCAGGCTGTGCACACGCTCTTCCAGCAGGGTCCTGAAACCGCCCCCGCCCCCCTCCTTCACGCCCTGACAGCAGCCCCTCCCTCCACTCTCTGTCCCATTGAGGGTCTCCAGGCCCTCAAGAAATCCATCCACACCCCCCTCGAGCATGGCAGCAGAGAGCCGCGTGAGCTCATCCCTGGTGCTGGGGCCATGGCCCCTTTGGACCTCAGTGACGGCCTGCAGGTTGCTCTCGAGGCTGTCCATGCGGGCACTGACCGAGGCTAGTTGGCTGCAGCAGCTGCCCCTACCAGCCACGCTCAGGCCCTGCAGCCGGGTGCCCAGCTGTGAGAGCTCCCGGCGCAGGGCCAGCTCCCGGCCATCCAGGCTCTGGTGCAGCCTCAGGCTGGCCGCCTGACCTTCCTCGCACTGCTGCCGCACCTCCTCCACCCGCAGGTCGCATGTGCTCTGGACGCCTTGCAGCTTCTGCTCGAAGCCATCCAGCAGGCTCCCCCAGAGTTGATGCAGCCGTCGGTCCACATATTCGTCCAACAGGGCCAGGGAGGTGAGCGGAGATGGGGGCGCCTCCCGAAGCTGCTGCAGGCGGGCCTCGTGGCCGAGGGCCAGCCCGTGCACCTCGTCCAGCAGCTGCACCTTGGTCCGCAGTGTGTTGCTCACCTCCGTCACCTTGCTCAAGATCTCATCCAGAGGAGGTGTGAGTGGCCTTCCAGCTCTGTCTCCAGGGTTCACAAACCCCTCGGGGATGCCTCCAAAGCCCACCTGGGGATCGGGAGCTCTGGGGCCACCGGTCATCCTGTTGGGGTCCTCGTGGCTGGCCACCAGGCCGCTGAGGGTACCATATGCTTGCGCCAGGCGCTGGACATCACCCTCCAGGCGTTCCAGCCGCTCACCAAACAACCCCAGGCCTTTCCTTCCTGGGAAAGAGAAGGAGAGAACCCCCGGGCGGGATCACTGGCCTGGCTCTCTCAGCTTGTCCTGGTACCAAGCCACCTGAGAGATTTTCTGTTCTAAGCCAACCTTGCTGGGCATACCTCTGTCACTTTGGGGAGGGGGCCTGGGGGCTCACCCTTTTGCCCAGCACAAGATGCACCCTCCCTAGCCCTGCCCAAGCTCAGCTAGCTTGGGTCAGTCCCCTTCCCACCTCCCCCAAGAAACCCAACCACCTTGGTAGGGTCTCCATGGGCAGACTCACCGTAAGGGCTGGGGGTGGCTCTGCTAGGAGGGGGCCTGGGGCCTGGGCTCAGCTGCCCGGAGGGAATCTGGGGCTCAGGCTCCGACTGGGGTGGGGCGGCCCCGTGGTCTGTGAGGTGCTCAGGGCAGCCTTCTCCAGTGAGCCCAGGGCAGCAACGCCAGGAGAGTTCCGTCACCTTCTTGTAGCCAACTTTGTATTTGGGTCTGAGCACTGTGCGGTACCTGGGCCAGGGATGGGGAGAGGGCAGGGCTCTGTGTCTGTGGGCTGAGGCGCCTGCCTCCTGTCAGGTGACCTTGCCCCTGGCTGGTATTCAGGGCCACTCTCAGACACTGGATACAGTCTAGATGTCTTCCTGCCTCCACAACACCCTGTCACCTTCCTTTCCTGTGCCAAAGGTGACAGGGCCGAGTGATGGGAGCAGGCCCTTCCATACCCTCACCCCTGGCCTGCCTTCTCCACATCACCACAGCCCTCCTTGAGTCTGCCCGGGGCCCCTTTGGCATCAACCACTGCCAGTGTGACCCTATGCTCTCCCCTGTGCCCCCCACCCCCAACCCTTGCCCCTGCTTCTTCCTTGCCTGGTGCTGCCTCTCCCCTAGAAACCCTCCCCTGGTGCCCCTGTGGGCTCTGACCAGATCAGCCTGCCCCTAATTTCTCCCTGGCCCCCTCCACCCGGCTGGTGTGGGCTCTAAGAGGGTTGCAGCCCTTGTAGAGCTGGCTGCTGCTCTCAGCTTAAGGCAGGCCTGGGGCATGGGCCCAGGGATCCTGAGTGGGTGGGATGGGGGTGCACTCACGTGACTGTCCCGGGGCACTTGGGCCCCCATCCACACTGCCGGTACTCAGCCTTTATGTAGCTCTCTGCTCCCTCCTGTAGGACACAGGTCACATTCCTGTGCACCACGTAGGCGCAGAGGGCCCTGCAGGGGAGAATGGCATCCTTGGAATATCTGGCCTGGGCTGGGCCACTGAAGCTCCTACACCCCCTCCTCCATCTGTAGGCCTCAGCAGATGTGACCCCCATCTTTTCTCCTTATTGCTGGGAGCCAGGGCCCTGGGCCTGGGGTCCCGCCCACTGCTGGTCTCGCTGGTTCCAGCCTCCCCATTGGGTTGGTCACTTCAGCTCTGTACGGAACCAGGAGTCTGGTGCAGCTGCCCTTCCCTGGTCTGACCTCTGCCCTCCCTGCCTGGAGAAGAGACCCACCCTGGATTCCCCACTGAGGGCTTTGCCACATTCCAACTCCTTCACTGGCGCTCACCTCCTCACCTTAGCACTGGAGGTGTCTGAGGTCTCAATATAGTTCACGAGGCCTTTGAAATCACCCTTCTTTCTTCCTCCCCTGACCGACTCCTGGGGCAATGCACCCACCTTGTACCTTTCTGCCCCCTGCCTCTGTTCCGGTTCCTCATCCTCAGATCACTTCTTCTACCGCCTCCTCCAGGAAGCCTGCTCTGATGTGCCCAGGCCCACTGAGTGTCTGCTATTGGCCGACACTCCAATACCTCTGAAATGCAGCTAGAGCTCAAATGCAGCTAGCACCCCAGGCAGAGCCCCTAACTCACCTGGAGACCAGTTGGCATGCCACTGCCTACGAAAGACCAGAGGCTGAGACAGGGGAGGAGCAACAACCCCACTTACGGGCCACAAGGGCTGGGGTGGCGGCTGCCTGGCATAAACCAGCCACCTGTGGACTGCTGTGGAGCTCTGGAGCCACAACATGAACCCAGGACCCAGGAATCCCAACTAGCTCTGTGGCCCACCCACGTTGGGGCTGCCAAGGGGCTGCTGGGGCTGGCGGACCGAGGGACAGGGCGGGCCGCCGGGCGCAGGGCTCCATCTCCGACCTGGTGGGGCAGGGGAGTGGTCGAGGCCCGCGCTCCCAGTGTGGTGTGTGTGTGTGTGTGTGTGTGTGTGTGTGTGTGTGTGTGTCAGAGAGAGAGAGAGAGAGAGAGAGAGAGAGAGAGAGAGAGAGCGCGAGCGAGCCCCGCGTGCGGACCGCCCTCCCTCCCTTCCCTCCACCTGGTCCGCTGCGTCCGGGTTGCACACAGCGCAGCTGGAAAATGTTACTTCGCTGGAAAGGTTTCCGCGGGTACTGCCAGGATCCCCGCCGCCGCGCCAGGCCCCCTCGGCTTCCTTCTCTTGGCCAGTCCCGCAGCCGCCCGAGGCGTGGGGCACCCGCCCGGCACAAGCTTCGCCCCGGGAGCCGCCCCCTCCGCGCCGCGGCCTCGGGTGCCCGCGCCCTCCCGCCTCCGCGCGTGGTGGGGCAGGTGGGAGCGGCGCCGCGGGGCCAGCCCTCCCGTCCCTCCCGTCCCTCCCGTTTCCCGCCCGCCGCGCGGCCCGCGCTTACTTGTGCGGCCCCGGGCGCAGTCGCGGGCGCCATCCCGTCGTGTAGAGGCTGTAGCGGGACGCACCGGGCGGCGCGGGCCGCGCGAGGAGCGGGGTGCCCTTGGCCTGCGCCCCCGAGAGCAGCGCCGCGACGGCGCACAACCAGACCGGCAGGCGACGGCGGCCCATCGCCGCCCCCGCGTCCCCACCTGGTCCCGCGCGGGGCCCCCGCCGGTGTCCGCCCGCCGCGCCGCGCCGCGCCGCCGCCTGGGTCCCGCCGCCGCTCGCGGCCCCGGGAGCTCGCTGGCTCCGCCGCCTGGCGCTCCGAAGCGGCTGCGTCCGTGGAGTGGTCGGCGCTGCGCGCGGCTAGGGCCGCGGAGGGGAGGCGGGAGGCGGGCTCTGCGCGGATTAGCATAAACTTGGGGCCGCGTCGCTCTCCTCCGCCGGCCCCCTCTCTGCCGCCAGCCCCCCGCCCCGCTCCGAGCTGACGCGCGAGGGGCCGCCCGCAAGGAAGAGGTTAAGAAGGGAGCAGCCCCAGGGTGGCGGGGGCGCCGGCCGTCACGCCCTGGGAGGCCCCCAAGCTCACCCATCCACATGCACCGGAGAGAAGCAGAGCCAAACCCCTGGGCTGGGCTGGGTGCGGGGCTCTCGGGAGCCGCCCACCATCCGCCGGACACATTGGTCCTTAAAACCCATTGTGCACCTGGGACCGCCTTGGTCCAGGGCCAGCAACACGTCCTCAGCCACCGCGTTGGAATAGGCCCCGGGCCTTCCCCGTGGGCTAGCTCTGCCTCCAGGCACCCATCACTGTCCGGAGGTGCCCAGGACACCTGATAACTCTGCGATGGCCTCCCCGGCATGTTGACTCCTCCTGGCTAAGCCTCTGCAACCTCATCTGGTGGCTGTCCCTCTGGTTTCCTGGTGGGGTCGGTGTTATCTGTCTCCCTTAGCCAAGGAGCTCGGCTTCTTTTGGTGCATCTGAAGCTCGTGGCTAGCTGTACCACGGCACCGGCTCATGGTTAGCGTCTGGTCAAAGAAAACCTTCAGGTGTTTCTCACAAAGAGCTGCTGTTGAGCCAGGCTTCCTCCATATTTCCCGTGAAGTTGACTCTTGGAACCCCAGCGTTAGCCTTTGTAGTCATCCTTATTCAACATCATCTTGTTGATATTTTAACCCACACAGAGCGTGCTGGATCCTGCTTCTGTCATCCAACGGAGTGGCACTTCTTCCTGACTTTGTCTCATCCACACAGGTGACCACAGCCTCTGTGTCTTTAACAAGTGGCCGGTAGGTATGCAGAAGGCAAGGGACCCTGAAGCACACCTGGAGAGGCCTTGCTCCAACCTGACTTTGGGATGCAACCCACACCCTCCAGCTAAAGCAATGCTATCAAGGGGCCCAGAATGGGGCAACTCTGAAACACATCCATGCTTATTGCGTCTCCCAGCCTTCCGGGCATGTGGGACCATCTCCTGGGCTTGGGAACTGAAACACAGAGGCCAAGGGGACCCAGCTTCACAGTGGGAGCTGTATTAATGTTTCTAGGGCTGCCATAAAAAATTACCACACACTTTGTGGCTTAACACAACAGAAATCTACTCTCCCCTAATCCTGGAGACTAGAAATCTGAAATCAAGGCGTCAGCAGGGCCATACTGATTCCAGAGGTTCAAGGGAAGGACCCTGCCTTTCCTCTTCCAGCATCTGGGCCCCCTGGCAATCCTTGGCAGTCTTTGGCTTGTAGCCCATCACTCCAGCGTCTGCGTCTGTCTTCACATGGCCTTCTCCCCGGGTCTCCACGGGGCCCTCTTCCCATGGCCTTTTCTCTGTGTGTGCCTGTGTCCTCTCTTCTTATAAGGACCCCAGCCATAGAAGTCAGGGCCCAGGCAAACCCAGTATGACCTAATCTGAAGTCATTGCACTGCAAAGACGCTATTTCCACATAAGGCCACATTGTAAGGGTCTAGTCTAGGTGGACATAAATTTTGGGGGCGCAGACATATGATTCAACCCACAGGATCCCTGAGAGGACAAGTCATGTCCTTCTGTGGCCATTGCTCTGCGGGAATTATGGGGAAGCTGAGGAAGAGAATTCGCCAGGAGAGCGGGGCAGAGTCGAGAGGCAGTGGCCATCTGGCGACTGCCTTCCCCTGCCTGCTTCCAGTGACCCACTTCACTTGAGCTAGCTTGAACGGGCTTCTGATCCCGGCAACCAAAAGATGCCCGGCTAAGACAGTCTTTCATCCCCCACCACAAATCCACCGAATGTGTTATTTTAATCTCCGGCCTTTAACAGAGATGTCATGAGCCGTTTTGCTGAGGGCAGGATACAGTGTCCATAGCACGCGCTCGATCTGTAACCGCTGAATTTCCCCTTCGTGGAAAGGGGGAGACGTCTGAGGGAGGTGAACGGGCCCTGCCCCTCACCCCCGGCTGGGCTCAGACTGCCTGGCAGCACACTGCCCTCCGGCTCTGGAAGAAACCCCCTCCCCGTCCCAGAAACTGTGATCCTTTTCCAAGGGGTCCCGCCCCTTCCTCTCACTCCTTTCCCCAGCCCAGATGTGGGGCCCACGACTCACAGGGAGGAGGCTAGATCCTGTCTGAGCTTGGAAAAATCCACATAACAAGGGGCTGAAAGGACAGCCGGACCCCGCTTCCCTTTCCCAGGTGGCTGACATCAAACTGTGTTTAATTAGAACAGCCTCTTTCATTAGGACGGTCTCAGGAGCCAGCACTGGGGCCCCTTCCCGGTGGGCGTGGAGGACGGGGGTGGGAGAGATGCTCAGGGTCTCGGCTGGATCCAGGCAGAGGCCGGGGTCTCCCCCGCAGACGATGAGGCCACTTTGCATGTGCCAGACAGGAAACCTAGGCAGGGCCAGAGGCAGGGGCGGGAGGCGGACTTGTCCTTCCCCTTGGCTCAGACTGGAGTTTCCACACCTGAATGGAGGCAGCTGAGGGGCCATGCGCAGGGTCACACGATCTGTTCCTGGGGACACGCACGGCCATATCCAGACACATTCGGTCCACCCCACACCAATTCCCTATACACACACCCAGAAGCATACTTTCCCAGTCTCCACTAGCCCCTTAGGGACACATGTGCCACCTCTCTCTTCAGGAGGGACAGGATGCCATCAGGACGACAAGATAACCCTGAGGTAGGGAGCATAAAGTCTTGCGTTTGGGGTCCGTCAGTAAGTGGCACCGTGGGGGGCATGCGTAGGAGCCTCTGCCAGACCCTGCAGCATCCTTCCTCCATGGGCTCTCGGGGCAGAAGGAAAGAGCTGGCTCCTGGGACAGAGAGGCAGGTTTGCATGGTGGTGACCCACTCACCTGGGATAGCCCTTCCAGGCCTCCGAGTACTTCCCAGAATGCCAGGCTCCTCTCCCTCCCCAGGCTCCTCCCACCTCACAGGTTGTTCTCCGCATTTTATGGAGGCCCACCACATAAGGCCAGTGAGAGCATCACAGAGTTTTATGGAAAGCAGGTCCCCTAAAAGAGACAGAAGTAGAAAGCGCTGCCCCTGCTAGCTTCCTGGCACAAGCCTTTCCCTCCACAGATGAGCCCCCCGATGGGAGAAATTCACCTACCCGGAGTCAACTGGTGGTGGCACGCATCCTAGGATACAGGCTCCGGCTCCCCCCCCTCCCCCCCCACCAGCTCTTTTCTTCTGAGCCTGCGCAGTCACCTCCCTGCACATGCGGCCACCTGCGGAAGTTCTGTGCAGCAAGCTCTGCCCAGCTCCCTCTTTCCTCAACATAAACATCAGCACGCTCAAAGCCCAGTCGGCATTTTGATTACAGCCCCACGGCTTCAAAGAACGTTACAGTTAAATCCACACGCTGGCTTCTCCAGGACCCTGGGGTGTGTAGATGTGCAGCCCCAAGGTGAGGGCCTGGGAGAGAGTCCAGAAATCATGGACCATGGGCTCTGTAAAGCCAGGGTGGACTGCCACTGAGTTAGAGCTGCTTAGAAGGAACTTAAAAATTGTGCAGTGCTGGTGGACCCTCAATGTGGACACATGCAAACCAGATGCCATCATTATGCAAACGATATGCAAAATATATGTATGGGCCTCCCAACTTTCCCAAATGCCAGATGTGGCCCTTGGGGACCCTGAGTTTAGCTGAGCCCTATTGTGGGGAACAGAGATGACCTTGGACTCGTCAGTCTCTTATGGTGGGCAGAAGGGGCTTAGCTCTGAGGCTGTTCATGCACTGGGGGAAGGACAAGGAGCCAATTGGACCTGGGTTTGAATCCCAGCTCCTCCACTTGCAACTTGCATGAGCTTTACGGAGTCACGTCACTGCTCTGAGCCTCCGTCTTCCCATCTTTAAAATGGTTACTATGAGGACTAAATGAGAACATTGGCTAAAGCTGCCATCTGCAGGGTCGGGCACTAAGAGACACTGATGAGGAGGCAGGGCTCAGAGTGCTTCTCTCAGAGGTGGACGTCTGGGCTTCTTTCCACTCGCTGAAGTGGTGGCTGCCGCGGGCAGGACCCTCTCCCGGGGCAGCCGCGTGGCTGTGGGCTCGGGAAGTTCAGTGCTGATGGACCAAGTATCCATCTGCTCCTCGTTTATTCAGAAATCTGCCAGAGTCCTACTCTCCAGAGGTGGGGTGGGTGCCCGTTGGTGCCCTGACAGACCCCATTGTACCCAACAGTGCACCCGCCACCCCCTCTGCAGGAGTAGTGACTGCTGATGCTCACAGCTACCCTTCCTGTGACTGCCCTCAGATACGAGAGCCCCCTCCCCTGGGAAGTTACACACCCTCCCACCCACAGCCAACGACTGGCCGAGACACGATACAAAAGACTGGCCTCTTCGCTGCAAGGGTTTATGTTCCAGGCACCTCAGATCAGGCCACATCGAGGCTCCCCCTGAAACCGCATTCTTGACCTGCACGTGACACTCACTATGGCTGAGGACCGTAGGGGAGTGAGGGGTCCCAGAGGAAGTACCTGGGGTTGGGTCAGAGATGTCTCCTGGAGCTCACCTGTGAGGAGAAAACATTCCAGGTGGCAGGTACAGTGTGTGCAAGGCCAGGAGGCAGGACACTGCTCGGTGTGCGTGTGGAACCCGCAGAGCTGGAGGGGGAAGGTGGGCCCTAAGAGAGGCTGGCAGGGACCAGACAAGAGGGACCTTGGGTACCCCAGTGAAGAGCCTGACTGTACAGCAAGGGGACAGCTGTCGTGAAAAACATCCCCAAGCTGTCACTGCACAGAGCAGGCCCAGGGGGAGGCTGCCAGGAGGCAGCGGCTGCTGACGGGGCAGGGGCGTGGCTCAGGGGTTGATCCCAGAGGCTTGTAGGGCAGAGAGCTGACAGGCCCTGTTGGCTGATTTGGGGACTGTGAATGTGGGAAGGATTCTGGAAGTTGCCAGGCAGAGGGGAGACAAAACATCAGAATAGGGGCGCCCATGTGTGGGCAAGTGTGGGAGAGAGGAGGGTCTAATGAGCTGAGCGGGGCGGGCCTACATTCCCAGTGCTGGCCGTGGGCAGCCACAACCAGGCTGAGGAGGCTGAGCCTTGAGTGGGAGGCCTCCGTGAAGGCGGGTGCTGACAAGAGTGGGTGGCATAGCTGGCCGGATTCCAGGGGACCGGGAGCTGCTCCCCGCTGCAGGGGCGGGTGTAAGGCCCTGGGAAGGGCTCCTGCCCGCCCTCCTCTAACTCTTCTATTCATGGGCAGCGGAGTAAAAACCACACAGGATTACCGCCGGTGACAGAGGAGCCAGGCATGCGATGGGTGGGGGCAGCGAGGCCAAGCCAGGCCGGGCAGGGGGCTGCCCTCCACTGGGATAGGGGTGGGGGGGAGTCGTTGCTATGGAAACTCATGCTTGGATAGGCAGGACCTGACCTCCACCCAGACACTGCCCTTACCTCAGACCTGCTCTGCCTTCATTCCTTAATTCTCAGGACATTTGCTGGGTGCCCCGCTCGGTGCTAGAAGCACAGACTAGGGGCAGGAGAGGTGGCTGGTAGTTGGGAGACATCCCAGGAGGGGTCAGGAAAGGAGCCTGGGGAGGGGACAGGGGCAGGAGACTCCCTGAACCGGTGGTGGGGGGCATGCTCCAACGAGAGTGAAGTGGCTTAGGAGAGGGTGTGGCTGGATCGGGGAGGGGCCTGTGCAGGCCTCAGACTCGGAGGTGGTGCACAGACACACTTGGTCTTCTGCGCTGTGCACCCCTCACTTGCCACTTCCTCCCTGCAATGCTGATGTTTTTCTGCATGGAGCTCCCTCCTGACTGACAGTCCTTGCTTGATGCAGGGGCCACTTGCTGCCTGTGCTTGCTCTGCGGATGAACTGTGGGCTTTAGACGGGTCACTCCGTGGTCACGGGGAGGCTGGTACCGGGACCTAGGCAAGAGATGGTGGGAATGAGACAGGGCAGGCATTTGGAGGGAGGGCTGTCGGGCCTCCCGGAGCTGGCTGGAGAGATGGGTCCGGGCCAAGGTCAGAGTCATGGGGCCCACAACCTGCAGGGTCACAGGCCTGTCTCCCCCCATCTCATGCTTAGGGCTAGATGGTATATTTAGCACCTATGTAAAGAGCTCCCTGCCAGGGCCAAACCACTCTGACCCCCCAGAGCAGCCCACCCACCAAGTGACCAAGGGGGCCTTCCCCAGGTTGAGTCTCTGCAGCCAGTGACTCCCACATTCCTGGCTCTCCTGGCGTTGGCCGACAGCCCCAGCTCCTTTGGGAAAGGGCAGGCAGGCGGCTCCCACGGTGGGACTTTATCCCTCCCCCCTGCCCGGGGCTGCTTCCTCGCGCCCGCAGTGTGTCCCATCCCTGCCCTCCACTGACGGACTGCCTCTGCAACCTCAGCTCCTCCTGCCCTCACACCCCTCCTCCCAGCGGGGGAAGGGCTCGCTGTCCCTCGGCCACCCTCTGTGGAGTGCCTGGGTGCCAGAGCGGGGAGGGACAAGGAAAGGGCCGCCACGTGGTTAGGAGGCTGTGCTGGTGCCCAGGGTGCAGGCCAGGCTGCTGCCACGTAGGTGTGGATGGAAGGGGTGGGAAGCACCCAGGAAGATTAGGAGAACAGGAAAGCCTTGGTGATCTTTGAGGGGCTCCCAGGTGCCTCTGGGTGTCCAGCTGTGGGGTCCCTTTTTGCTGGGACAAGGGAAGAGGGGGACGCACGCTGGAGGAAAGCCATGGAGGTGTCCGCAGATGCCCTGGAGATGGGTGGCCAGGATATGAAGGCAGCTTAGGTGTCCCATTTGCCTACTGCCCCTTTCCAGTTTGGGCGGCAGGCGTGTGCCCGGCCTGGCCCCCTGGCGTGTGCTCACACTCACCATCCCATTGGTGTCCAGGGTTCCTATCGAAGCCGCAGGGAAAGGGGCCAAGTTGTGGCCCTGGAGACCCCGCTCCTGAGACGGCTGGCAGAGGTGCCTGTGCAGAGGGCATGAGGGCCTGGGCAGCTGCGGGAGGTGCTGGGCCCTTGCTGCCCCTGAGGTGGTGCTGCCCTTGTTCTATTGGCTGGGCCCCTCCCAGGCTATGGCTCCACCTTCCAGCTTTGGGACCCTGGTGTGTCCCCATCCTTTCCCCTGCCTCCCCAGCCTCTCAGCCTTCCTGCCCAGGAACCCTCCTACCTCTCACCCCAAACCTCATTCTCTTCCTTGTCCCATAATCAGGAGAACCTCAATTGCCATTATCCCTGGAGCCCAAATGGCCAGCGACAGAAGGGTTCCCCACCTTGAGGGCTCGGAGGTCAGACATCCAGGGCGGCCAGGTGGCGCTCCCAGGAGGAGAGAGGTGTCTCCATCCCACTCCCGAGAGGGCCGCCTCCGCGGGACGGGCTGTTGGCTCCTAATACAGGGGAAATAAAGGCCAAAGAAGAAGTTGGTGTAACCACAGTAAGTTGAAGGTTTAAATCCTGCCCCATCTGGTGGATCTGAAATTGGAGAGAAGTTAACTCACGGGCTAAAGTGAAGGCCATGGGAACGAAGCCATCTTCAAAGGGGCCCCTGGGTGGTGGGAAAGGAAAGCTGGGGGCGTTCAAGGTGACAACGCCGCGAGAAGGCAGTGCAGCCCTGTGCCGGGGCCAAGCTGGGCTCCAACAGGGTGAAGGATGGTGAAGGGGTGAGGAGCGGAGTCAGACCGGGGTGTGTGGTAGCTGGGTGGATGGTGGCTGTAGGCCCCAGTGTCTTCCCACTGACCACAGGACTTAGCAGCTTGAGGTGGGGCCAAACCATGGCTTATGGGCTTACCCAAGGCTGTGAGTGCGGACCTGGGGAGGGCAGGGAGGACCTGATGGAGTCAGAAGTACGTGTTCCCCCACCCAGGTTCCCAGAGAAATACATTCAGGATTGGCAGATACCTGAAACCAGGTATCGAAGTGATTAAACGTAGCTCCACTGTTTGCTTTGTGGCAATAAAATAAATCACACCTTCCCAATGAGAAAGAAACGGAAAATAATGAATGTTTGGGAACAATTCGGCTAATGCTGGCGTTTCCGTGTGCCCTTCAAGCTGCCTGGTGTCACCAGCCTGCCCACCTGCCTGGCTCATTCCTCACTCTGCTTGCAAACGTGTCCTGTGAGAGTTTTCTCTGTCTTGACCAAAGTTGGCTGTGGTTGCTTAGTAATTGTGATTATTTAAGCATGCTCTATTGCCATTTTTTTAAAAAAAAAAAACAACAACAACAAAAACCAAGAATCTTCCCAGGGGATTAAGTGACGGTACAGAGTTTTCCAGAATCTTAACATCTGGCACCAAAACAGAGCGACGGATACCATTTGGAGCCAGGTGTCACTGAGTGAAGGTGGGCGGGTCGACACAGCCCATCAAGAAGCACAGAGTTCTGTGCGAGCTGTGGGATTTTAAAGAGCCTTGGTGACCAGAAAGAGTTAGCATTGTGTGGCTTTTCCCATTGTCTGCCCTAAAGCGGAGAAGCTAAACCATTCACCAGGAACAGCGCATCCGTGGAAGTCATTTTAGGAAGGCATAGTTTTGGAGTTGTTGGGGGTCGGAATAGGAACCAAAGGAGAAGAGCTTTTAAAAAAATGTTTTTATTGATTTTATAGAGAGAGGAAGGGAGAGGGAGAGAGAGATAGAAACATTGATGAAAGAGAAACATAGATCAGCTGCCCACTGCATGCTCCCAACTGTGGATTGAGCCCATAACCTGTGCATGTACCCTGACCGGGAATCGAACCGGTGACTTCTTGGTGCATGGGGACGACGCTCAACCACTGAGCCACACCGGCTAGGCAAAGAGCTCTTTTGATCAGTGAAGAAGAGGGCTGATTTCTACAAAAGTGTACAAATTCTAAATAGTTGGGGGGAAAAAAACAACGCACCAAAAACCAAAAAAGTGAAATGTTGCATTTTGCGACAATAAATGTTTCCCTCAGCTTAAAAAAAAAAAAGAATAATGAACCCTGGCCTTGGTTCCACAGAGACTCCTTGAGCTATTCCCTCTCTTGTCGGGTGTATTTAGAAGTTTCCATAATAAAAAATTTTTTGAGTTAAAAAAAGAGAGGGGAAAGGATGGAACAATTGACAATAGATGCTGGTCATTCCTCTTTTCCCCTTCTCATTCTGGAAGCTCTGCTATATGTTGTCTTCCACTAACGTTGCCCTGCCCCTTCCTGGTTTTCATAGTGAAAAAACATTCTGTGACTTGTCAACAAGGTGTCCATCAATTCCTCCGGCCGAGGGGCTCCCTCCCCTTCTCCCTTCTCCCCACCCAACGGAGATATTTAAAATGCTTCTGCTGGCTCCCTTCCCCTCCTCAGTGCCTACCTTTTGCCAAGCCCGATTAGCACTTTTAGCTGCAGGCTGGCAATAGGTCCTTGGCTCACCAGCGATGGCGTCCTCTTTCCTTCATCTTCCTGTCGCCAAGCTGATCCGTTCCTTTCTCGGGCACTTCCCTGTACGGGGAGATTCAACGGACCCTGGTATTTTTTCTCTCCCGGGCAGGTGGCTAGCACCTCAGCCCGCACGGAATGCTTTGCTCTTTTCTAGCAAATGAGATGTGCGGTTCTAGTCTTTTCCTCTTTTCTTTCCGTGTAGCTCGTTCATTTGGGAAGCTTGTAAGACTTTTCCCTTTAATTGTGGAATTCAGGAATCTCCCCAGGCTGTGCCTGCATGTCTGCTTTTTTCCATCATTCCTGCCTGGAATTCAGCGAACCCTTTCAAACCCCATCTTTCTTCAAACCACGGAAACTTTTCTTTCCCGTCTTCAAGTTATTGCCGCCCCTCCATTTGTTGCTTTTTTCCTTCTGGGTTCATTATTCACACAGGCTGCCTCCTGGGTCTCTCTCCTCTCAGGCTCCTTATCTCCGCACGGGTTCTGCCTTCTGCTTTTTGCTTTGGGTTTTGCATCATCTCTTCCCCTTGGTTTTCCAGTTCTCCATCCTCTCCTTTAAAACCCCTTTTCCCTAGTTGAAGAGAGTGTTTTCTCTTGCATCTGACTTTTTAAAAGTGCTCTCGTATTGCTTAGTTTTCTTTTTCCTGTGGCTGTGAAGGTCGCGGTGTGTCTCCTCCCGCGGTTCTGAGTGAATGTCAGGCTCTTTCTCCTGGCGGTTGGGTTCCCTCAGTTGCCTATTATTTTCACTTTGTCTTTTTCTCCCCCAGAATGTCGATATAAATGTTATTAAGTTCCAATTTTCCTCCAGCTTTATTGAGGTATAATTGGCAGGTAAAAAGATATTAAGATGTACGCCATGATGTCTTGAGATAAGTAAACACTGACACACTGTGAAATGCTTGCCAAAACCAAGCTAATTAACACACCCATCACCCCAGTCACCTTTTTTTTTGACAATAAGAAAAACTCTCTTAATATAATACAGTCCATTAACTGTAGCCATATTGTTGCACATCAGACCTCCAGGCCGGTTCATCCTGCATAACTGAAACTTTGTAGCCTTTGACCAACATTGCCGCTGCCCACCCCCTCTCCCCCTCATCCCCCCACATCCCCAGCCTTGGCCACCACCACTCTACTCTCTGCTTCTAGGAATTGACTCAGTTAGACTCCACATACAAGTGAGATCACACAGTGCCTGTCTTTCTGAGTCTGGCTTATTTCACTTATCGTAGTGTCCTCTGGGTCCATCCACATCGTTGCAAATGGCAGAATTTCCTTCTTCTGAAAGGCTGAGTAATTCCCCATCATCTGTACAGGTGGGCAAAGGTAGGTTTACAGTTTTTCATATGGAAAATGATACAATAAATAATAATACAAGAACAAACTGTGTTTTGTGTACTCACAGCTGTAAACCTACCTCTGCCCACCCCTGCATGCACCACATTTCCTTCCATCGTTCATCTGACCTCACTCCAGGTATCTTTTCCGACCACAACACTGGGAATCAGTAACAGCAAGGAAACAGGAAAACGCACAAACATGTGGAAAGTAAACAGCGCACTCTTGAACAACTATTGGGTCAAATAGGAAATCAAAAGGAAATGGAAAAAAATATCCTGAGACAGATGGAAATGCAAGCACAACACAGCAAGACTTCTGGGATGCGGCAAACGCAGCTGCTAACAGAAGTCTACCCTTTGCCTTCTTGCGGCTCTCATCACCCCCAAGGCTCGGTCCAGCTGACAGGCTGGCTTGTGCCTGGGGTGCCCCAGGAGGGAGCACTCCGGCTCCCCATCTCCCAGGGACAGGAATGGGTTCTGAGGCTCCTCCCAGCAGCACCCAAGGCGGCTGGACCAGCTCGGGATGAATCCCTGCGCTGAGCTCTCTCTGCGAGGGTCTCTACTGTCTGCCCAGGGGAGCCAGCCCTCTGAGTGCAGGGCCCCGCCCAGCGGCCCGGCGTGCTGCTGCTGGCCCTGGAGCTGTGCTGAGCAGCAGCCTGAGAGCTGGGAAGCAGGCAGCCCTCGTCCAGGAGGCTGCATGAGAGAGAGATTCTCGGGGTTCATGCATGTTGAAGAGATGACTGGGATCAACCACCTCATGCAGGGTTATAAAAACATATCCGTGCCCTGGCCAGTTGCTCAGTGGTTACAGCATAGGCCCTTGGACTGAAGGGTCTCGGGTTTGATTCCCGGTCAAGGGCACTTACCTTGGTTGCAGGTTGGATCTCCGGCCCCGGTCTGGGCTAATTGGATGTTTACGTGGATGTTTTTTTTTTTCTTTATCTCCCTCCCTTCCTCTTACCCTCCCTTCCACTCCCTAAAACATCAATGGGAAAGATATCCACAGGTGAGGATTTAAAAAACAAACAAACATATCAGCAAAATAAATCAATCCTGTTTTCCTTGCTGTTACTGATTTCCAGTGTCATTCTGTTGTGGTCGGAAAAGCAGCAAAGTGGAATTGGCAAATCAAATTGAAGAAACGTTGAGGAGTTCTGCATATCTGTTGGTTCTGAGAATAACGAAGTTTTATGAGGGGAGGAAAGGACCTCGAGGCTCTCAGTTCTGCTCTTGGCACAACACGATACACCTACCAGGGAGCTCTCCAGACCTCTGGCAGCGGTGCAGACGGAGGTGCAGGAGGCACGGTGATCTCCTGCCGACACCTGCAGCGGTGGGGAGGGGTCCAGGTGCCGTCAGACCACAGGACGTGGCAGCAAAGGATTCTTCTCATCCTGCAAGAGACCGGTGGTCCACTTGATAGCCCTGCTTCCAAATTTGAATTTATCGTTTGTTTTAAATTTCTTTACCACATGGTAAGTGTCATGGGAATTTTTTTCTAAAGAGCTTCAAAGGGAAACTATAGACATTTTCTTTGTCTTTAAAAGCTAGCAAGGATCGTCATCTGAGAGAAATTATGAACATTGCAAAGCCGCTTGGGACAGAGTGGATAGATTATGCCAAAAAACAATTCCTAAGGACTTCAAAGTTGAAAAATATTTCTTTCCAAAGAAAAAAACTTCTGAAATAAAATAAATGGTGGCAATTCAGAGTAGGCATTTCTTCTGCTTTGTCGGAAGAAAAGTGCGATATGAATGAATAACTGTTCTAGGAGGGGTCCCTAGGTTATTGATTTAAATTTACACTTTCCTAGAAACAATCGTGACAAAGTGAAACAAATTTTTGAACCGCCCCATTCAGATGGAATGAAATAATAAATAGGAATGGTTAAACATGAGCAACTTTTGTTTGGCAACTTTTTTTTTTCAATTCTCACATGAGGGTATGTTTTCATTGATCTAAGAGAGGAAGGGAGAGAGAGAGAGAGAGAGAGAGAAACATCGATGTGAGAGAGACACATTGATTGGTTGCCTCCCGCATGCACCCTGACCGGGGCCAGGGATAGGACCTGCAGAGAGCTTCAGAATCTGTCCTTGACCTGGAATCAAACCCATGACTCTGGTGTGTGGGTCAATGCTCTAACCACTGAGCACCTGGCCAGGGCAACCACGTGCAACTTTTGATCCCACAATTCAGAGCATGTTTTTTTTTTTTTTTAAATATATTTTATTGATTTTTTACAGAGAGGAAGGGAGAGAGATAGAGAGTTAGAAACATCGATGAGAGAGAAACATCCATCAGCTGCCTCCTGCACATCTCCTACTGGGGATGTGCCTGCAACCCAGGTACATGCCCTTGACCGGAATCGAACCTGGGTCCTTTCAGTCCGCAGGCCGACGCTCTATCCACTGAGCCAAACCGGTTTCGGCCAGAGCATGTTTTATGAAACTCTGAAAGTACCACTTCTGCTGTGATTGCCTCAGCCTCATGGATCTTCGCAGCTTGCTGATTGACAAGGTCTTCGCCACCCTGTTCCTTCAACTCAGCTACTGAAGACGGCCGTGCAGAAAGCTAATTTTCCACTCTTTGTGGCCTGGATGTCCACTTTTGCTGCCCAACCACGAGGGAGGTACTGACTCTGATGGCTGCCAAGTAGGACGAATCCACAACAGTGAACACGTCCTGAGTCCTTACTTCCTCCAGCCACGGAGAACACCCTGAACTCATGAGTTCATTCAGTCTTCAAGTAACCCTCGGGAAGGGATTAACGCTTCATTTCTCGGGTAAGGAAAATGAGGCTCAGAAAGGGTAAGTGACTTGCCCAAGGTCACACAGCAAGGAAGCCTCAGGCCCAGAGCCCCAGACACCAGAGCCAGTATAATCACTATGTTATCTGTGAGCAAACAGAGGCGGAGCCGGGGCATGGAGCCTTCTGCATTAGCTGAGATAAAAATGTGCTACCGCCAAAACCGGTTTGGCTCAGTGGATAGAGCATTCGCCTGCGGACTGAAGGGTCCTGGGTTCGATTCCGGTCAAGGGCATGTACCTGGGTTGCGGGCACATCCCCAGTAGGAGATGTGCAGGAGGCAGCTGATCGATGTTTCTCTCTCATCGATGTTTCTAACTCTCTATCTCTCTCCCTTCCTCTCTGTAAAAAAATCAATAAAATATATTTTAAAAAAAATGTGCTACCACTTTAATCTCATCTCAAAGAACTTTTCATTTCAGGAGGCATCATGTGTTTCATGTACATTTCTGGGTGACCAGACATTCCCATAGAATTCTGAAGCTCTGCTGAGCAGTGCTGGCTCTGGCACGCCTTCTCTGATGCTGGGATGACATAAAGGACATACGTTACAGTGAGATACGATGAAAACTTCCTCTGCCATTAAAAAATAAATTTCCCTGGCTAAACAAATGGTGCAATATTTACATAATGGAAGAGTACTCAACCATGAAAAGGGGCACAGTACTGATTCATGCAGCCACATAGATGAATCCCAAAAGTCTTGTACTGGGTAGAGTAAAACAGACACAAAAGAATAGATATTGTATGGTTTTATCTATATAGAGTTTTAGAAAAGGAAAACCTAGTGTATCAGTTTGCTAGCACCGACTGCCATCGATGGGGATGCTAAACAACAGAAATTAATCTTTCTCATAGTTCTGGAGACTAAAAGCTCAAGGTCAAGGTGTGGTCCTAGCCAGTCTGGCTCAGTGGATAGAGCACTGGCCTGCAGACTGAAGGGTCCTGGGTTCTGTTCCGGTCAAGGGCACATGCCCGGGTTTCAGCTCGGTCCCCAGTGTGGGGTGTGCAGGAGGCAGCTGATCAATGATTCTCTGTCATCATTGATGTTTCTCTCTCTCTCTCTCTCTCTCTCTCTCTCTCTCTCTCTCTCTCTCTTCCTCTCTGAAATCAATAAAAATATATTAAAAAAAAAAGATTAAGGTGTGGCCAGGGTTGGTTCCTCCTGAGGCCTCGCTCCTTGGCTGTAGATGGCTGTCTTCTCCTGTGTCTTCTCAGGGTCTTCCCTCTGTGTGCCCACATGTCTGTGTCCCAACCTCTTCTTGTAAGGGCACTGCTTAAACTCGATTAGGGCCCACCCATGTGACCTCATTTTATCTTACTTACCTCGTTAAGGGTCCCATCTCCAAATACACTCACATTCTGAGGTTCTGGGGTTAGGGCTTCAATGTGGGAATTTTGGGAAAACATGATTCAGCCCACAACACCTACTCTACGGGGAACACACCAGAACAGTAGTTGCCTCTGGGAGCAGCGTGGGATAGAGGTTGACTGGGCCACAGTGAACTTTCTGGGGTTGACGGTAAACAGTATACAGTGACAGGCGTTTGGGTTACACAAGTATCTGTGTTTGTCAAACTTACTGGAATAATACACCTAAGACATATGCATTTCACTGGGTGTCAATCTCACCTCCAAGCAAACCATAAACAAATATTGAACTCTAGTTAATGATATGCTTGCATAGTGTCTAGAGGCAAAGTGTAGTGATGTCTGAAATTGCTTTTAAATTGATTGATGTGTAACTAGATGGATAGATACAGCAGCATGTTCACAATTGCAGAGTCCAGGAGGTGGGTTTATGTGGGTGGGTATTCATTGTATAATTCTTTCAATTTTGTTGTATGTTTGAAAATTTTCATCACAAAATGCTGGGGGAAAATATTTTTAAAAATAAAATTTCCACTTAAAAAATGTTAGCCAGACATTTCTCATAAAGTCTCCTTGATTACGAGGTCAAGGCCCAGTCATAGAGGGAATGACCAGGACTCCTGCCGAGTCACTGGTGGGTCAGCGCCCACAGTGTTTAGTAGCCCCAGGGCGCCTATGTCCAAGGAGGAAGGGTAGGAAGGCGATTCAGGGAGAGGCCTGAGGGTGGGAGGGAGTTCCTGGGACCAGCTAAGGTGTGCAGGCTCAGGGTCAGAGGAAGCTGAGGTGCACTGTGGTTTGGAATCCAGGACAGTCTATGATCTGTTTCCTTAAGCCGTGATGGCTCCATTTAGGCTCAGTGAGGGTGCTGGGGTGGACATGTGAACGACATGGAGTTGGCAGCGCATAGTAGGCACACAAGTACTGAATTTAAAGAGATTGGAAAGGGGCCTTCCCAGGACGTAATCCTCGGGAGACGGTGAAGTTGCTTGTCCGGCGGGGCAGTCTCTGCCTCTGCCAGGCCCACCTCTGGCCTGGCCTGCGATGCCTTGAGGAATGGGCCCGGAGGCTGCTGGGTCTCTGGGTTCCTGGACAGCCAGGGCGAGGGCGCCTTGCCACGTTTTTAGGAGAGAGCACATCCAAAACAATTTCTTTTTCTAAAAACGCGGCGCTAACGGGTTCCAGATGTCCGTTTGTTATATAATGGGGTTTGTTTTAATAGCGTCAACTTCCAGATGTGCAGCCTGGAATCAAGAAGCCCATTGGCCCCCTGGGGACCTGGTGAGCCAAGCCCAGAGCTGCCCGGGCAGAGAGCAGACGGACATGCAGAACCAGGCACGGGAGAGGAGCTGGTGGTGCCCTCCTGCTGCCCACTGAGCCGCTCACCTGCCCAGCAGCTATCCCCTGACTGGGAGAGTGGGGGTTGGGGGGGGGGTCCGCCTCCTGCTGCTCAGTCCTGACTCTGAGCAGGGCTCCCAGTGGACAATCACAGAAAGACCGCCTGAGGGGTGTGTGCTTGGGAATCAGGCCGCACCATTGCGGCCTGGTGACCTTGGTTAGGTCTCTCGGCCTTGCCGATCCTCACTGTCCTTGCAGGTACAGTGGATTAGCTCCACGCTACCCTACGGATCCCTGTGAAGTGTGAAGCAAGGTGAGGGGCACAGAGGAGGACTGGGAAGCCTTGGGCCTTTCCCCTTGGTCCGTGGAAGAACAATCCCTTGTAACCCAGCACACCCCCAATGCCCCTCCCCAGGCCGGGAGCCCCTGGGCGGCACAGGCGGCCTTTTCCTGGACGCTGGAAGGGAGCCAGTGATGCAGCGCTTAGAACCCGCACCCACACCCGCACCCCCAGCACCTGCCCCACTGCCCTGCAGCTCCCACAGACAGAACCTTCTTCCTGGCTGAGCCAAAGGCAGCCTCTGGGGGACCCCCAGCTGGTCGGAGCTCCGCTCTCTGCAGCCTTGCTGACTGCGTCCACTCCCTCGCCTACCTGTGGGCCCTCAGGTGCGGGAGGCAGTGACCAGTCTCCTGATCCTCTTCCTCTCAGCTGTCTGCAGCTACAACATCCGGTGGACTCAGGTGGTGGTGCTCTAGGAGGGATGTGCAGGTCCGAATGAGAAAGAGCCCAGAACCTAAGTGTAACCACAGGAGACAGACACACCCTTCCACGCCAGGAACACTGCTATGGTAAGGACGATGACCATCCCAAGTTAATGCGTGGAAACAATGCAATTCCAGCAAACTCCCAACCAAACTGGAGGGTGGAGGTGGAGGGTGGGACAATATAAAGGTGACATGAAAAATAAGTGTAGAGTAGTCATTGTAAGGGACTGAATGGTTGTCCCCCACCCCCAGTTCCTATATTGAAGTTCTAATCCCCAAGGTGATGGTATCAGGAGGTGGAGACTATGGGAGGTGATTAGAGGGCAGAGCCCTCATAAATGGGGTTAGTGCCCTCATGGCAGAGCCCCCCAGAGCCCTCTCACCCTTCTTCTGCCTCGTGAGGACACAGTGAGCGGTGGGCACTCTGCCACCAGGAAGAGAGCCCTCACCAGAGCCCGACGATGCTACCACCTGAGCTCAGACTTCCAGCCTCTGGAGCTGTGAGAAATACATTTCTGTCGTTTGAGCCACCCAGTCCATGGTATTTCGTGATGGCAACTCAAAGGGACTAAGAGAGTCATGATGTCTCTGTGAAGGAAGAACAATAAGGGAGGACCTACCCTCCCAGCTGTTAAAACAAATGGTAACACCTGGCAGGTGTGTAGCTCAGTGGTTAAAGCATCGGCCTGTGCACCAAAGTGTCATGGGTTCGATTCCCAGCCAAAGGCTCTGGTCAGGGAGTGTGCAGGAGGCAACCAATCGATGTATTTCTCTCTCTCTTTCCCTCCCTCCCTCACTTCCACTCTCTCTAAAAATCAATGGGAAAAATATCCTTGGGTGAGGAGTAACCAAATACCCCAAACATATGGTGAAACTCTAATGGTTTAAAGAGTATGGCTCTAACACCAGAATAGCAGAGAAATAATGGCACATAGAACTAAAAGTCCAGAAGTAGAGCCATCTACAGGTGAGAATGTGGAATGTGGTAAAGAAATTCATTTCAAACTAAAGCAAAATGCAATGCTAGCTGATGTGAGAGATGGTTTATTTTTCATTTTGTATCTTTCAGAATGTCTGACTTTTCTAACTTTATACATGTAGTACTCTTTTTTTAAATGTCAACATATTTTTATGTCAATGTGTTAAATAGAGATTTTAGTTCCTTTGGGTTTTCTCCTTTGTACATCTTTGTGTTTAAGAGAAACCTAAGAGGTATTGTAACACTAATAATAAAAGGGCATGTGACACCCTGTCGCTGGTTATCTCTGGGAGGTGGGCCCCGGCCAGGCTTGTTGCCGTCTATGCCATGTATTTCCATGGTGTTTGGACCGCTTCTCATCCTCCCCTTCTCTCTTTGATTCCAAGTGTGACTTTAAAAATCAAAAGAGGAGGAATGAATTTTGAACAAAATAAACAAACGAGTGCAGAAATGATGGATTACTCAACAAATGGTTCTGGACAACTGGCTAACAATTTGGAAAAAATAAAGTTAGGTTCCTACCTTATACCATAATAACCTCATATGGCTTTAAGATTTCAATGTTAGAAGTAAAACCATGAAAGAATCCCGAAACGTGCCCTGGCCGGTGGCTCAGTTGGTTGGAGCGTTGTCCGGTACACCAAAAAGGTTTCGGGTTCGAGTCTCAGTCAGGACACATACATACCTAGTTTGCATGTTCGATTCCCGGTTCGGCACATACGGGTGGCGGCCAATTGATGTTTCTCTCTCACATCCATGTTTCTCTCTCTCTCTAAAATCAATACATGTACCCTTGAATGATGATTTAAAAAAAGAACCCTGGAACATATATGATTTTAGATAGGCAATGATTTTCCTAAGAAGACCTCAAATGCACAGATTGATAGATTTGATAACAAAATACATAGTATCCCCCTTTCCATCAAAACAAAATATAATAAAGGTCAAACTGAGAAAAAAAGACAGATAAGAGTCCTACATAACAAAGAATGAAGACTGTCAGTATATAAAGAGCTTTTACAAAAATTCCTGCCCCTCATTTCTTTTCCAAGACAAGAATAGAGGGAATTTGACCACAGTGAGCCCTGAGTTTCCTAGCGCAGCTGAGGCTGGGGGGTGGGGCTGTCCAGAGGGTTCAGAACGGAGTGGAGAGCTCATGGGGCACTCCAGGGCCGGGCTGGGTGCCCTCCATGTGGCAGGGGTTCCCCAGTCTCCCTGGCATCCACAATCCTATCGGGTGCCAGCTTCTCCAGTCCAACCTGACACACGCCCCTCCGGGCACATCTAACATGTTCCCATTCCTTCACACACACCAGGCACTTCCCGCTTCCATGACTTTTGCAAACGCTGGTCTCTCTGCTTGGCTCACTCTCTTTACCAGAAAAAGATTCAACTGCTCCTTGAAGGCTCAGCTCAAATGTCCCCTGTTCTGCGAAACCATCTCCCCCCCTCCCCCAACCGCCCAACGGAAGTCCCCTCAGGCTCCCGCAGCGCCTGCCCATCGTTCTCCCACCCAGCTGCACTTTTCTGCTTATCTGGTCCCCCAGATGGACAGGGCCTCCATGGGCTCCCCTTCCCCACTCCAGGTCTGGCTCGGGGCAGCGGTTAACCAGTTCTGCATGAACAAATGAATTGCCTTGTGATTGACAGAGCAGGGCACTTGATATGACACTCCCTATGCTGGCTGGTTGAGCTTTAGGGTCAATCAAGTTATTTCCTAAAACCATATAATTTCATTCACTATTGGACATAGGTTATGTGACTATTATGTAATGAGAAATACATTAGAGAGAGGTGCCCAGTTACAGTACGAATGAAAGTAAAAGAAAGAAGCGCACCGAGGGGCAATGGTATGTGAACGCACTTCAACTACGGATGGCCATGGCTGAGACCCACAAGCATAGCTTCATACCTGGCTTGGTGCCAGCACACCCTGCCCTTGAGATGCCCAGCCTCTCGGGGAGAAAGAGCTATGACAGCGGCATTCCCAGGGTTGGTGCTGACACACAGAAGGAAGGGAAGCGCCTGCAGTAGGATTGGAGCTCTGGGGGCAGACGTGGGGGAACGTGTGCTGCACAACCAGGAGGTGAGCCCAGTGGATCCCTCCCAGGCGGGAGTTTTGTCTCTTCGTCCGTCCCTCATTGCCCAGCACCTGGAAAAGCAGCTGGTGCACAGGAGGCCTTCAGTGAACGTTTGTGCACCGAGTGACTGGAATGAGTCGGGCACAGGGCCTGCAGAAGGGGCTGAAGTCACCTCTGGGGGGTCTCCCCAGGCTGAACACTCCTGAGTTAGAAAGTGGGGCTGTTCTCACTGGAGGTTCGGCCTCTAGAGGACCCAGCTCTGAGGGAGCAGAGGCTGGGGCAGGGGAGGAGGGACAGGTGCCTCCAGCGTGATGAGGAGGCTCAGAGGGCACGGGGCACCTGTGAGGCCGAGGCAAGGACCACAAGGTGGGGGTAAGGGAGGAGGGGAGCCCAAAGCAGGAAGCCGCGGGGCTGGGCCTGGACCCCGCTCCCTGGGACAGCAGGTTGCTAGCAGCCAGGCCCAGAGGTGAAACCTGCAGAGAGAGAAGGCTGCTGTGCCTGTGGGCTCAACGATGAGGATGTGCCTCCGGGTGGTGAGAACTGTATAACCAGGACTCGAATTTGAGGCTCAAAAGGGCCAGGTCTGTTCTCAAGGTCACCTGCTAGTGAAGGATGAGCCAAGACTCAATTTCACATCTTTCTAGTTCCAGAGACTGACCTTTTTTCACTCTGCTAAAAACAGCGAGGCCACTGGCACCAGACAGGCATGGTGCGGGGCCGGAGCCGGCCTCAGTCTGGGTCAGTGCGGCACCAGGGCTGGGGGTCAGTCTGAGGTCAGGGCCAGACGAGGGCCAGGGGCAGAGTGGCCAGGCCTGAGAGAGACTGGCTTTCTGGGCCCTGTGTAGCCAGTCAGGAAACAGTGTCCCAAGGGTGGTAGCAGGGTCTGCCAGAGCCCAGCTCCCTCTCCCTCTATCCCGGCCTCGCCTGACCTGCCTCCCCTGGGTGAGCAACTGGCCTGGCCCTTATCCTGGAGGAGGCTGCAGCTGCTCCCACAGCCCTGGTCCCAGCAGACAAAGGCGCTTTCTTTCCCAGCACAAGGTCTCGATTGCATGTTGCCCTGAATCTGAAAGCTCCTATGAAGCAAGTGGTCCCCTCCCAGGCTGTGTGTGTATGTGTGTGCGTGTGTGTGTGGGGGCGTGCGCACACTGGGTCCCAGGGAGCTGGGTCATGGGGCCGTCAAGCCCTCTCCCTGCCCACTGCCTGGGTGTGGCCCAGCATTTCTCTGTCTGCATCCTTTTTATACATCTGTGGGTGTGTGTGCGTGTACGTACGTGCCTCTCTGGGCCTGTATGTGTGAGCATGTTTGAGCATGTCTCTGCAGCGGCATGTGTGACTGCCTAGATGTATGTATGTTCCAGTGCACACCAGCACACACCTACGCGTTTGCGCACCTAGGTACCTGTGTAGCTATCTCTGTACCCAAGTGCTTGGGTGTGTGGGTATGTTTCACGTGTGTGTCTACATGAGGTCCCTGTGCCCTCTGGCCGCGCCTCCCCATCCTTCCCCGCCCCTGGCTGCTGCTCCTGCAGTGCGAGGCCTCCTGTAGTTGTCCCTTCCTCCTCGAGCTCCACGCCCCCCACCCCCTACCCCCGCCTCTGCGTTTGTCTGGGAACAACCTGGCCCCGTTCAGCTCTGGGAGGAAGACAGGTTTGTACAGCTTGGCCTGGCCCATACACTTTCCAACAGTTCCCTGGCTGCCTGCCGAACTCTGTGCAAAAAAGACTTGTGGGGAATAGTCTAACAGGAAGGTGGGGACCCTGTCGAGGGGGCTCAGGACCCCCGTTCCAAGCCCCAAGATGAAATGGGAACATCGGTCCATGGAGCCTCACCAGCGAAGGGCTCTGTGCCCTGAGGCTGAGCTCCATTTGAGGACCCTCCACCCGCGAGGAGGGGACACAGCATCTCGGGGCCTCATGCCCAGATGGCAGAGCACAAAGAAGGTGAGGCCCAGAGAGGCGCTTCAGGCCTTCAGGGGGCCGAGCCCCTTCCCGGCACCCTGCTGCCCGGCCCTGGTCACCTTCCAGGGACAGCCTGGGTCTGCCCAGGCCAGGGTGCTGCCACCAGTGCCACAGCCTCACGGGAGGCGCTCTGCCTACACAGAGCCCTGAGCCTCCAGACTCCAAATCAGGAAGTCGGTGTCTGAACAGCACCGATGTCACAGGGCGGGTTCTGTCCAGCACCCACCTGACCTGGGCCTACGGGGCCCTCCGGCTGGTTTCTCCCAGCCCCTTCCGCACCCCTGACCCGAAGCACAGGGGTGGGGGCTTCCCACACTGCTCTCCCCACTGATACCCGGGGCCCCACCTCTAATGGCACAGGGGCCCCAGGCTGTTGGCAGGAGGGCTGTCCAATGGGGTGAGAGCTGATCTGAGTGAGGCTCAGGGCACAGGTGGCAGCCACTCACCACAGGACCCGGGCGCTGCTGCTGGCAGAGGTGCCACAGCCATGTGAGGAGGGCAGGCCCGTGGGCACAGTGGCTGCTAGAGTTGAACAGGATGTGGCCGGGAGGCTGGCTCCTTCCAGTCCCCATGGCCTCCACCAACCGCCCCCTCTCCTTTTCCCTCCAGAAACCCTTTCCTCGCTGGGGAGGGACGTACTGGGAAGCATCGCTCTTACCTGGCACAGGTGTCCAGGCCAGGGGCTTCTTTGGAAACTCAAAAGCCAGCAAGACAATCTTGCCTTCCTTTTTCCAGTGCCCGCTGTCCCTGAGAAGCGAGCGTAGACTAGCTGATGGGGGCACGAAGGGGAGGGGGAGCCCACGGTGCAAGGAGGAACCAAAAACCGAAACACACCAGGCCAGGAATTGAGCAGTCTGTGCACCACAGTGACTCCGAAAAGAGGCACTTGAATGGGTGTTTAATCTCTTTGAACCCCTGCTCCTTGTAGAGGCTGGATGGCCGGGCCGGTGGGGCCTGGCCATGGACCGTGGTCCCTGACCCTGGGGCCTGTTTTGGGTGCTGGGTGTGCACAGAGAGTGCTGTTGGAGAGGCTCTGAGCCCACCTGTGCTGCTCCCTCCCTCTCCCGCCCCCAGTCCAGGGGAGAGGCCTCTCTAATCCCTCCCTGAATGGGATGCTAATGATCTCTAATTGACCTGGGGAGCAGAAGCAGGAACTTAGCCAGCAAGAGCACCCACTCCCCTGGCCCACTGTCCAACTCTCTCTCACATGCACAATGCACACCCACACCGGGAACACCGGAATCGAGGGCTCCGTTCCTCACAGACACACACCTGCTTCTGATGGGGAAATCCTACAAGGGGCTGGGCTGGGCACTCTCCGCAGGCCCCTCCAGTCCACCCGACAGGCCTGCGTGTCCCTTAGCTCCCGCCGAAAGCACTCACCCGGGCCTTGGCAGCCCCTCCGGTCTGGCTCTTCAGTGGCCTGGAAAGTTTGGGATCTGTGAATGGAAAAGCCTGGGTCAGAGCTGGAGTGGGGATGGGGTGGAAGCGGGGGTGGGGGGGTTGGGGGGGAGCAGAGTCTTGAGTTTTCCTGGTCTGGCCTCCTCCTGGTCCGAGCCAGGAAAAAGGCTAAATACCTCAGCAGCCCTGCTGGGCCTGGCCCCTCAGGTCCCGCCCTCCTCCCCCACTGCACCTATAGAGGGGCCCTAGGTGTGATCCACACGCTGGGAGGCCCCGAGGATTCTCAGGGAACCCGAACGTGCCGGGACCGAGATGGGTGAGGTCCAGGCATCATCCTGAGGGAGCGGTACAGCAGACTAGGGCCATGGTCGGCAAACTGCGGCTCGTGAGCCACGTGCGGCTCTTTGGCCCCTTGAGTGTGGCTCTTCCTAAGCCTTAGGAGTGCCCTAATTAAGTTAATAACAATGTACCTACCTATATAGTTTAAGTTTAAAAAATTTGGCTCTCAAAAGAAATGTCAATCGTTGTACTGTTGATATTTGGCTCTGTTGACTAATGAGCTTGCCAACCACTGGACTGGGGTAATGTTGGCAAGTGCCCAGCTTTGCCCCACATGGGACTGCCACACCTTCCTGGACACCCCCTCTGGGGTGGAGCACTCACCCCTCGGGGGTGCCCGCTGCTGCCGGCCTCACACCCGCCTGAACTCCTGAGCCTGTCCTAGGGTTCTGCTCCTGAGAGCCGGCTGAACGTCCCAGTGGGGGACGTCGTCCTGGGAATGCAAGCTGACTCTGTCTTCTCAGGTCGCCTGCTGGTTGTACCAGGAGCCACAGCCCACAGCTCTCCAATTACTCAGGTAGCAAATGTGTGCTCTGTGCACTAGATCCAACCTGCAGGCAGATATGTGTCCGTTCAGAGGATTTTTTAAAAATCTGAATTTATTGCACACATTTAAAAATCAGGGGATTTTATATAAATATCTGACTTTCCATCCTCTGTTGGAAAAAAAAAATATCAGGGTGTCAGGCAACACAGGGCCCACATTCCCGAGTGGCACCAGCTGGCTGTGGCTGTCCCTTTAGCAGGGCACCCTTCTTAGTGCCTTACATCTGGCCCACGACTCATGGACGTCACCTGCCTCACCTGGTGTGTGTGCGCGTTTACAAACGCTGCTATATATGGAGAAAAGGGCCCAGAGCCACTGGGGTGTGCCCAGATGGACACAGGCCCGTCTCTTAGTTCCCGTTGGGTCTGGCCATTCAGGCAGGGACAAAATCCCGCAGCTCTCCACTCTGCCCATCACCATGAAAACCACCTGGAGCTGCTCTCTTCACCCAACAGTGGTCACAAAAGGGGATGGAGGTACGCCTGGCTTGACTTGTCCTTAGTAAACACTTGGCACAATCCTTTAAAAAAACCATCCCTACAATTTCATCCACCAGGGTTGATGTCAAATTCACAAAGTTGTGGTGAGCTGAATTTCCCGTCTTCCTTTCCTGAGAATGGTGGCACTTCCTCCCACACCTCGGCCCTCACTCACGACGGCTCAGAGGCCGACACCAGCTCCATCCGTGGCCCTTGCTCCCTGCGGAATCCACACTGGTTGAAGAGATTTGAGTGCAACCCATTCAATGTCTGGTGCGGAGTCAGGAGAGGGTAACGTCTAGCAGATTTCATGGCCCCTGGATTGGTCATTTCCCCAACCAGACTCTGAGGTGCCTGACAGGATGGTGTCTCCCTGAGATAGCAGGAGAGACTTAGAGTCCTCGGGGCCGTGTCCAAGGGCTCAGTGCCTTTGGGAGGCCATGGGCTGGGCCTGATGGTGGGCCTGCTGCCCTCAGTTACAGGAGTGAGACAGGAAAAGATTGGAACTCACTTTTTCCTGCATAGACTTGGTCCCAGCTGCTCTTTCCTGTCTTCCTTTGAACTCTGCTTCCAGGATGTGGCTGCCTGGGCCTTGGGCTCCCAGCCACTGCTTCCTGGCACTCAGCTCCCCCACATGTGGCCTTCCTGTTGCCTGAGCTCCAGGTGGGAAGTGACCAATATCTGCTCATCCTCTAGGCCCGTTTCCTGGGAGGCCTCCCTTCTGCGCATATGCAGGTAACCGGCCCACAGCGCCTGACTGATCAGGACCGTCTTGCTGGCCCCTTCCCAAAGCAGGGGCAGTTCTGCCTCCTGGTCCTTAAGCCCACATCCTGCATCTCCTTCTGCCTGTGCCCCCTCCCCTTTCTGGGTCTTCTCTCTGAAAACGACCTCTTCTCTCTCACCAGCAGCTTCAACCTGTCCTTGGCTCCCCTTCTTAATCCCAAACAGGATGTGGTGTGAAGAGAGAGGGCAGGGCAGCTCAGCTTTCCCTCCCAAGTGAAAGGATGCCCTGCGGGTCTGGGGGGGCCCTCAGAGGAACTCCCAAGTCCAGGGCTTCCCTAAAGTTTATTTTACCTTAAGAGTAGATGTCATTCATATACTAGCGTGTGATTCATATTTCTACAAAACCATTTTTGAGTTGATATAAAAATGCTTTAAATAACTTAGTTTTTTCACTGAATCTATGAATAAAATTGATGCTGTAGAACAGGGGTCGGTCAACTTTTTCTGTAAAGGGCCAGACAGACAGTAAACCTCTTCGGCTTTGCAGGCCACGTGGTTCTGTGGACGATGCGACGCGGTTGCGGCGTGAAAGCAGCCACATGGTATGTACAGGAGTGTGCGCGGCTGTGCCCCAATAAACCTTTGCTCCTGGTCTCTGAAATGTCATTTGGCACGAGATTCACGTGTCATGAAGTGTTATTCTTCTTTTGATTTTTCCATTATTTAAAACTGCGAAGTCCATTCTTGGCTTGCAGGCTGCACCAAGGCCGGTGCCGGGCCGTGCACTGCCCACGCCAGCCTAGGAAGACAGTGCTGGGCCTGAGCTCTGGGCTATCAGACCCCTTCTAAATTTTGGTTCTTCTATTCCTGAACTGTGCCACTGAAGGCAGGTGACAGCCTACCTGAGTGCTGTCCTCACCTGAAAACGCCTTCTGGGATGAGCGCATGCCTGGCCAGGCCTGGCAGTGAGCAGCAGAGAGGGCACCCGGAGGCAGTGCTGGGCACCTTTGGAGCTGGCGGTGGCTGAGCCACGCTGGGTGGAGGAAGGCCTCGGCCAGGGCCTGGTGCTGCCTCCTCCCGGCAGCTCCTGCAGGCCCAGCACTGTAGGTGGGCGATCCACGAACACCCCTAGGGCGACAGGTGAGCAGTTTTCATACCAAAAGGCTCTCCTAGTTGGGATTCCTGGTCCTGCTTCCGGGAATGACTCACACCGGCTGGAAGTTAGGCTCTGCCTTCAGAGAGGACCCACTGTCAGGGAGGCTCCTTCCTCATTATTTGCAACTTGCCCCTCTCTTAACCCAGATTTCTCCCCCTGCCCCTTCCCCAGGCCCTTCTAGCTGAGCAGCTACCCTGACCCCCTAAACCTTCTTTTCCACCTTCTGGACGCTGCCTCTCACATGGCCCCTTGGACCTGGGCTGGTGAGACCAGACACCGAGAACATCCCTAGGCTCACACAGCAGGATGGGAAGGAAATATCTTCTCCTTGGGTCCCTGCTCCTCTGTTTCAGGGCTGGCAGCTGTAGGCCTGGGGCAGCGTGGCCAGAACAGCCCCTCTCCCCTTGCTCATCACTCCATGGCTATTTTACAAAGCTGCACCTTAGAGGGGCAGCCAGCCCCAGGCCTCAGGCTAGCTGCCCATCCTGACTCCCCTACTGGTCAGTTTATGGCTCTGAAACCTGTTTTCCTGAGTCCTCAAATTCCAGCCCCGCCATTTACCAGCTGGGTGATTGGGGAAGTTATTTAGCCTCTCTGGGCCTCAGTTCTCTCATCTGTAAAATGGGGATAACCTCGTAGAGTAACTGTGGAGATGAAAAACATGGCCATGGAGCACTGAGAACAAGCCCCACTCGAGGAAGTGCCTAGTAAATGTGTTACTACATTGAGTAAGGTTACCAAAGAAAATGTCTGCATGCAAGAGCTTAAATTCCAGATAAAATATTTTGAGTAAAATTGGATATACTTATACCAAAAAAAAAAAAATAGTTTATGTAAAATTCAAATATAACTAGGTGTCATTTCTCTTCCCCCCTCCCCGCCCCCCCCCCCCCAACCTGGCAACTCTACACTGAGGGGGCTTCACAGACCTGGGGCCTCCCTGCTCCCATCCCTTAGTTCAGGGCTCACATGCAAAGGCCCCTCCTGGGCTGTGTGCAGGGCTGTGGGGACAGAGCCAGCCAGAAAGCCCGATTCTTGCAGTGCTTTGAGTCCAATCCCTTGAGGCTAGGAGCAAGATCTTCCTTCTCCTTAACTTTCTTGCTAGAACATTGATTTGATTATCTTATCTTTCCGGGGGACTGGTAATCCTCACCTCCCAGCTACTCCAAAGGAGCAGATATACAAATCAAATATATCAAGCACAATTTTAAGCACCTGGCATTGATCCTGTCAATCAACCCCACAACAACCCTATAGGAGGTCCAAGTTATAATGACCCCTGTTCTGAGGAGGAAACTGAGGCTTGTGGAAGGTGGGGACCTTGCTTCTGCCTCCCTCAGGGAAGCCATGTTTCTTCCCAGGTTTCCACTGCCCTCTCCCCTCCTCCCCATTCTCCCCTCCCTCTGTCCTCCAGGCCTGGGCTAGGGCTGAGCCACAGTGCAGACAACGGGACCAACCACTTCAGTCACCATCATGCTCAGGTCTTCATTCCCAAACGGATCTTACGAACACCCTCCTTGTAGGAGCCGGGACCTAATTTCTCCCTTTCCCTCCTTTCCTATCTTATCCCACAGATACCGGGCCCAGTTTGGAAAATGAGGCCTATGAGCTGCACAAGCTGTGTCCTGAGGACCTGCCCTCGTGCTTCTGCACCTGAGACTGGGTCCTGAGAAGCCAGGTGTCGGCCTCTGGGCTGGGTGAGTCCTCCACTGCTGACCTGAGAAAGAGCCTTCAGTGACTTGCAGCCCAGACAAATGAACAGTAATTCTTGCAAGAAACCATTTTAAGAAAATTGGTGCAGATGAACCAGCATAAAGTTTTCCAGGGGGTGTGATCTGACTGTTCCGCTTTTCCCAGCCTCAACTTCTCTGAGTGCACTCCGGCTGGATCTGGTTTCTGAGGCTGAGGGGTCCCAGACTATCATAAAAGCTAGTGTTCCAGCCTTGGCTGTGGCACTGAGGGGTCTAGCCCCAGCTCTGTGCTCCGTGACTGATGAGGTAGCTTTGCAGCCTTCTGTTGGCTCTCATTAGGCTAACAGATCGATGCCCGAGTCTCTACCCAGCAACCAAGATAGCAGGAGGACAAAGGAGGTCACTTACGGCAAACACACATAAAACACTAAACACTGCCCCAGTGTACTGTACTGGGGGCTACATGTACTCCTCTGCCCTTGGCCAACAAAGCCTCTACTGGGGCAGGCTTTGAGGTCACAAATGAAACCTTTCCCACTTATTCTGCATAAATCATCCCTCACCCTGGCCAGGTGGCTCAGTCAGTTGGAGCTTTGTCCCGTACACCAAACGGTTGTGGGTTTGATCCCTGGTTGGGGCATGTACGGGAGGCACCTGATGGATGTTTCCTTCTCTCTTTCTTTCTCTCTCTAAAATCAACAAACGTATCTCTGGGTGAGGATTAAAAGAAGAATTATTCCTCTACCCAGAGCTCTCCAAGTCTCAACTAAAGATCTACAAAGACTATAGTAAATCCTTACTTTAAAAATGGTAGCAGGACTGTAAAGCCTTATAAAACAACTAGAGGCCCAGTGCATGAGATTCGTGCACTCGGGGAGGGGGGCCCTGCACCCTCTCACAGTCCAGGAGCCCTCGGGGGATGTCCCCACAGGGAGTGGGCCTAAGCCGTCAGTTTGACATCCTTAGCGCTGCTGCGGAGGCGGGAGAGGCTCCTGCCACCACTGCTGCACTCTCCAGCCGTGAGCCTGGCTTCTGGCTGAGTGGCGCTCCCGGTGTGGGAGCACACTGACCACCAGTGGGCAGCTCCTGTGTTGAGCGTCTGTCCCCTGGTGGTCAGTGCACATCATAGCGACCTGTTGTTCCGCTGTTTGGTTGATTTGCATATTACCCTTTTATTATATAGGACTAGAGGCTCGGTGCACAACGGGGGGGGGGGGGCCCTCATCCCGGTCTGTGCCCTCTCGCCGTCTGGGACCCCTTGATGGATGACCACCTGCTGGCTTAGGCCTGCTCCCTGGGGGATTGGGCCTAAGATGGCAACCAGACATCCCTCTGGCAGCCTGGCAGCCCTCGGGGGATGTCCACTTGCCAGCAGGGAGCAGGCCTAAGCTGCAATCAGACATCCTTAGTGCTGCTGAGGAGGCAGGAGAGGCTCCCACCACCACCGCTGTAGTGGCAGCCATCAGCCTGGCTTGTGGCTCAGCAGAGCTCCCCATGTGAGAGCACCCTGACCACCAGAGGGCAGCTCCTGCATTGAGCGTCTGCCCCCTGGTGGTCAGAGTGTGTCATAGAGACCAGTCATTCCCAGTCCTTCTGCTGTTAGGGTCAGTTTGCATATTACCCTTTTACTATATAGGATAGAGGCCTGGTGCACAGGTGGGGGCCAGCTGGTTTGCCTTGAAGGGTGTCCCGGATCAGGGTGGGGGGTCCCACTTGGGTGCTTGGCCAGCCTGGGTGAGGGGCTGATGGCTGTTTGCAAATGGTCACAACCCCCTTCAGGGTGGGGGTCCCCACTGGGGTGCCTGGAGAGTCTGGGTGAGGGGATGAGGGCAGTTTTCAGGCTGGCCAACGACTGAAGCTCCCAGCCTCTCCTTTTTTTTTATTTTTTACTCTGGGATTTATTTACCTTCTATAATCGAAACATTGTTGCCATTACTGGCGCTCCCAGCTCTGAGGCCACTGCCGGCTGAAAGCAGGTATCTGGGGTTTGTTTAGCTACTATAATCGAAACAGTGTTGCTTCCGGAGCTCAGAGCTGGGCTGCGGCAGTCAGGGAACCTTGGCTTCCTCCATCACTGGAGCAAGCAAGCCTCATGTTCACTTCAGCTGCGTGACTGCTGGCCGCCATCTTTGTTAATTTGCATATCACCCTGATTAGCCAATGGGAAACGTAGAAGAGGTACGGTTAATTACCCTTTTTGTCTTTTATTAGATAGGGTGCCCCACCATCCTCCAGGCTAGTCATCCACCACTTATTGGTACTCAGTGGGGACCCAGCAAGGGAGAGGAAGGTCATCTCTTTTCTGTCTCACTGAGACGTCAGCACTTCCTGCCAGTCTTGTGGACAACTGCTGACAGGCTTTCTGGGGCCTGAGAAGTGATGCTTCTCAAAACGAAGGACTCTGAAATTCTCAATAAGCATAAGAACTTCAGCTACTGAGGCATCCCCGGGTTTTATGGACCTGCTCCAACCCAGAGGTCTAGTTGCACCCTTAAGTTCCAGCTGTGCGGTCTGAGGTGGGACTTCGGGAATGGAGCTCAAGAAAGTGCTTCACTGAGGCATTCAGGCCCTGAGTCCCAGAATCTGTGCTGCACCCCCTTCCATGGCATCTCCTTTAACCAGGTGCTCTTGGCAGGTCAAGTCAACCCTCCTGAGTGAATATTTAACGAGCCCGCAACAGGGTGCACCCAGGAAAGACCGAATTCCTGCATGCAGATGATTCCTTCAGAAAGTGCCCAGGCAGCAAGAGACACCCAAGTGCCACTGAAGTCCTCACATACAAATTTGACTTTTCAACTTTTTTTTTTTTTTAAATCCAGCATCAAGACCACAGACAATTTATTATGTAAGACATGGGGTGAGGAACGATCAAGGGAATTTATGGCTGTGAGTGACATGGAATTTGATGAAAAGGCTCAAGTTGGCTGAAGAGAGTTTAAATTTGGCTTTTGCTCTTAATAACGTCAAAATAATAAGAAGCACTTATGCCTTACAGAGAAAATAATCCACAAAGTGTCATTTTCATTTTGCAAACAGGGACACAATAGCAGTCAAAATCAGCCTAAACGCCCAGAGAGCTAACATACAGGCTCGGGAAGCGGTAACAGGGGTTTTCGCATGCTGGTGGGTTTCAAAAGCAAATCCATACTGAACCCTGTGACCTACTGGAGGTTCTAAGTGGAACCTGGGGAAGCAGCTTTTCCGTACAAAACAAGGACGATGACGACGACGACGAAGAGCCCAGGCTCTGCTGGATGTCTATAATACTCATTTGCAGTAAGGCTTTCAAGATACATGAATTTTTATAGCATTTGTATTTTAAGGATTTAGGGCAAATACATTTTTTTCTACTTGATAAAAAGAAAATTAGTACTTAAAAGGTTCAAAAATATATTGATTGAGTGATTTTTTTTTACATAAATAAATTATATTGATTTTCAGGATTTAACAGCTGAAAAAACCCTTTCTGCTTCCACTGGAGGCAAAACTGAACAAAATGTTAGTTAAATAGAGAGAGCAGCATTTCTAAGAAATCTGTTGTCAGCATTACAGACCATCTATGCTACAAAGATGTAATTAAATAGGATCTGTTCAATTACTGGGTTCTTTCTTCTTACACGATCAGTTATAGATTTTCTGGTTTATAGCTTTGATTCACAAAACTGGGACTCCACTTTTTGAAAATACATTTGATTCTTTTCGGTCATGATTTAACAGACTTCTTTGAGATGCTCATTTTAACATTTACATAATTTATAATCCCAAATGTATAAAAGACAATGACAAAAGCATCATAAATAAATAATGCAAACTGAAATAGTTATGTCAAACTTTTGGACCTTCTGATAAATTAGCAAAACGGTAACAGAAAAAGTAAAAAATACAGTAAATTGTGACAACAAAAAGTGAAACTGGTACTAGTAACACTTCTGACATTTCCAACGGTCCTGCGCCGCCCTGTGCCCCCAGAGTTCTGAGCCATGAGCTATTATTTCAAGTCTCAGAATGTGGACTGTCAGGAAAGGGTAAGGTCATTGGAAGGTTTGGAACACAAGGGGGAAGGCCAAAGGAAACGGGCTGAAGTGCTGCTTGGGCAGGAGGAAGGAAAAATAATGTTAATTTGCAACAGTCTTGACTAACTTGATGATTTGGAATCTGGGTCCAACTGTAAAACCAAATAGAGAAAAAAATGGAGAATAAAACTTTTCACAGTCATTTTATAAAAGGTGGCACACACGTTTTGACAACCTCAGATGACTCTGACAGAAGGACCTAGGCAAGTGTAAAAGTGTTGAGTGACTGTTTTCTTGCAAGCTCCAGAAAGAGCCTGATTTTTGGTGGACGAAAGCACAAAATAAAAACCCATCAGGCCCAGTGGTGGCGAGCGCAATTCTGGAGAATGAGGGGAGTGGAGTGCTAGTCATGTGCTTGTGAGCAGCGTGCAGCTCCACGGAGGGTGAGCCCCTCACCCACCCCCGTCGCCAGCAATAACTCAAGGTGTGTAAAGTGTCCTCATACTGAGAATCATCCTTTACCTTGGGAGAAAGCATACACATATAAAATAATGCCTAGTCAGTACTTCTTCTTGCTGCAGGTGCTGAAAAACCATAAAGGGGGAAGTTAATTTACTACCAATAAGGATTTTGTTTTATAAAGAAATGAATATATGCATTTTCAATCATTAGTTATATATTTCTATCTATACTACTCATTTAGTAATCATGATAAAATAGGGAAATACTTTAACTAAAAAATGTGCACCAGCACTTCCTTTTCCTGTGCTTTTTGGTTCCCCATTACATTCTTTCCCATCCAACACAGCTCATGGAAAAAGAGCTGCTCCGCCTGTCCTTCGGCCCTTTAACGGTTAAGTCCCTAGACAGCCTTCTTATGCCATTTTTCCTCCTCAAATACGTGGGAAACTTGGAAGAGAAGGGGGTAGGGCGTGTCACCAAGTACTGTATTAACTACGATTGCTGGAATGAACAACTGGATAACAGAGGGAGAATTCTGTGCCTCCTAGACTAGGTCGACAACACTTATCTAATGAAGTGGCAAGACCCTGCAGCTATTGACATCTGTTACCATAGTTCTCAGACAGGAAATTAGGTAGGTAAATATTACTTATGGAAACACAGGTTCTTATGAAGGTGAAGGGAGGGAAGTAACAAACCTTTATGGGATAAGAAACTTACAAGTCACATCATTTCTTAAATGAAAAAGTTCTAATTGGTGTCACTGTTGGAGTCTTTGAGGCCCCTGTCCCCGGCCTGTGCCGCATGTTCTCTATCTGATGGCACAGGTGCCCTGGATTCGGGGCAGTTCTGGTCATTGCCCGGCTCCCTATCCGACCCGGGAGCAGGCTCTGGGTTGGGGTTCGGGTTGTCCCCTTTTGTTTTCTTCTTCTTCCTCTTCTGGCTCTCCAGCCCTGCTATCTCAGAGTGTCTGGCCTGCTGCATGGCTGGCAGAGCCATGCCCATGCCAGGGGAGAGGAACATGGGTGGGTAGATGAGTCCAGGAGACACTCCTGGGATGAGAAACGGGTTAAAAGCCACAGGACTACTTGTAGTTATTGCAGGTTCGGACTGATCGGAATACGGACTAGGACCGGGCTTGAGTCCGGGCTTGTCTTCCGCAGACATGTCTGTTTTTCCGTCACGGCTACTTGGCTTGTCTTCTGCAGTCTGTTCGGTCACTGACGTGCCACTTTTTGTTGTGCTTGACAGAGGCGCTGGAGCAGTCGAAGTGCAGGTAGTTGCCATGGGGGCATTGAGGAGGCCCCCGACACCGAACATCTGGGGCATGGTGGCCATTCCCGGCAGCATCATGGGCAGCATGCTCAGGGTGCTCTTGACCTCTTCACCAGTGGGCATCGTGGCGAAGCCGGCCGGGAACCCCACCAGCCCTGTGAGGGGGATGCCCGGCATATTTCTCATGTTCTGAAGTCCTACCAGGTCCATCCCAGCAATCAGTCCATTCATGAACAGTGGCCCCATTCCAGAGGGTGAGTCCGCTGCAATGGCGGGAGCTTTCAGGAGCTCACTCCGAGGCCGCCTCCCCCTCCTGCGGGGGCCTGCATCGCGAAGAACAGGCTCGGTCAGGGTGTGATTGAACTTGTTTTCTGGGAGAAACCCCTGAAAAGGGACAAAGAAAGAAGATGCTGAAGGTTACTGGATGACGTGTGACCGATCATCGGTCCCAGCTTGCGAAGGATCCCCGATGGCACAGGCAGCTCTCCTGACTCTCTGCACCTGAAGACTTTCTCCCTCCGAGGCCAACAGACAGCCGGTTACCACCAAGCAGTGCCATCAACATGCTCACTGTGCAAAGGCAGCATCCACCCTGTGGAGAAGCTGACAGTGCTGGGAGCTAGAGACCAGTAGGAGACGCCCAGGTCTTAGTCAAGACTCCTTTTAAAAAACTTTATTGAAGTATAACTGGCATAACATATTAGTTTTGGTTGTACAATGTAAAAACCATATGGAATACTGCAGGAATTTGCATGTCTTTTTTTTTTTTTTAAATAGGTTTTTATTGGTTCCTGAGAGAGATAAAGGGAGAGGGAGAGAGAGAAAAACACCGATGTGAGAGAGAAACATGGATCAGCTGCCTCCTGCACACCCGCTACTAGGGATGGAACCCACAACCTGGACATGTGCACCAACTGGGAATCGAACCTGCCACCTTTTGGTGCAATGGACTGTGTCATTCTTGTGTAGGGGCCATGCTCATCTTCTCGTAATCGTCCCAAGTGTAGTATATGTGCTACCAAGGTGTGCAGTCAAGACTCTTGTGGTTGCGACTCCTTGACAAATGATCCCAACATTTGTCTTCCTCATGACTCTTTTCTTTTTAAAAAAATTTTTTAAAATAATTTTTTACAGATTTCAGAGAGGAAGGGAAAAGGAGAGATAGAAACATCAGTGATGAGAGAGAATCATCGATCAGCTGCCTCCTGCATGCCCCCTACTGGGGCTGAAGCCTGCAACCCAGGCATGTGCCCTGACTGGGAATCGAACCATAACCTCCTGGTTCATAGGATGATCCTCAACCACTGAGCCACCCTGGCTGGGCACAGGAAGGTTTTCAATCAGCCAGAGCGGAGTAGGGAACTGAAAGTGAAGTGTTTAATACATTACCCGGCCCACAGGAAGGGACACTATTAGCTGTGTGTGCCCCACTCCCCTCTGGATCGTGAGCTCCTGGAGGGCAATGATTAACACACCGATGCATTTGCCGAGAAAATGAAAGCATTCTTGACTATCATTGGGGAAACGCATCAGAAAGCAGCGGTATTCTGGTTCCCCTTCAAGGAGACGATCTACTTTCCTCTGTTTAGAGGTACTCCCCAGTGTTCTTACTTAGTGGAGAGCTCCAGAACTCAGCACTCTGCTCCACGTGGATTGAACTGTGACTGTGCCGGGGACTTACAGCTATGCCTGCACACAGGTCACTGGCACCACACGTCTGGATGATTTAGCTACAGAGAATCACAGAGGGCCTACTGTCTAATGTATCAGTGAGCGGCAGGCAGATGGGGGGAGAAAGCACCCGCCTAGAGTGGGTTTGCTGCAGCCACACGTGCTTCCTGTGACTGTGGCTCAGGAGCTCTGGGGGGAAACGATGCAGGCAGAACCTGCTCCCCCAGCGCAGCAGCTACAGAGAATTATACCAACCACTGCCATTACAATGTAATGGACTCTGCATGTGTTTCAAAAATGGCCAGAATAACCCCATGTGCAGGGAGAAAGGTTTTCCTCACGGAAAGGGCGACATTTCTTCCAGGACTCGTCTGAATGCCTACAGCCTCTGGGTGATGCCTACGCCCCGTACTCTTCACAGCTATCATTAGGTTTATCAAGGTGATGCATGTCCACAGTATTAAAGGCCACTTATACTTCTGTTGTTAAGCAGCCTCAGTCTTCTTTGCTCAGAGGAGCATAAGGAACAGCCCTGCCCCTGTGGGATCCTAGGGAGTCATTCATCATCCCTTTCTGAGCGAGTGAGAGGAAGCATCTCTAGCTACTCTGGAGTCTCCTCCTGTGGTTCCTGTCACAAAGCGGGTGTTCTTGTACAACCTTCTCTCTTAAAAAAAAAGTACTGACTTCAGAGAGGGAGAGGGAGAGAGAGAAACATCAATGATAAGAGAGAATCATTGATCAGCTGCCTCATGCACATCCCCTACTGGGGATCAAGCCCATAGCCCGGGCATGTACTCTGACTGGGAATGGAACCATGACTTCCATGGTTCATAGGTCAACGCCCAACCACTGAGCCATACCAGCCGGCTACAACCTTCTCTTTGATCACAGCAATGGTAAGGCTAAAAAATGTTCAGAGTGGCCTTGTGGGATCTGTGACCCTGGATTTGCCCTGGGACGCAGGTCAGTTAGGGCTGGAGTGTGGACACGTGATAGGTTTAAGAAGCTCCTGGACTGGGTGGGAGGCTTCTCAGCTTGGCCTCTGAATGCTGGAGGAGCCACGCTTTCTATGATGGCTGTACTGCCTTTCCAGGATTCTCAGGCATCTGTGTAAATGCCTTCCCTTCCTGTAAGCCCACTGAAGCTCAGACGCAGGGACCCAGTTGCACTCCTCAATGGAGCACTCGGAGCAAGAAAGGAGGGAAAGTTTTCACCAAGAGATAGCGGACGGACCAGAAAAACATTGCTAGGGCCTGGTGAGTGTGGAGAAAGAAGTCAGAGCAGCTAAGCACATCAAAGGGCTGAGGCTGGTGATCAGAGCAGTTAAGAAATCTCTTTACAAACTTCCCAAGGACACCTCCTTTGAACTTTAATTGAGTTGCTCTGGTGTTTCCATTTGGTTCACTGCCTCTCCTCTCCCTTATCTGCTAAGTCAAATCCTTAGAAAGTCCCACAGATCTTTGTTTAAGGGGCTGTTGTAGAGACAGGGTGTGCTAGTGACACCGGGTCAGGTTCTCCATGAGCTGCGAGAACACACGTGTATGAGAAATAGCTGAGATGCAAGGGACACTGGCTGCCAGGTGCTCATGCAGGGGGAGTGGATAAGAGGAGCAGCAGCAGCAGGAGTGCTGACAGTAGGTTAAATAAGTACTTACCCATGTCAGGTACTATGCTTAGTGCTCCATCTGCATTATCGCAACTAATCACAACAACCCCACAGAGTTAGTACTGTTATTTGAGCCGTTTTACAGGGCGTTTACAAATTCATAGATACGTGAAAAACGTGCACTTGAATGTTTCCAACTCCCCCAAATAATGTTAATTTTGAAGTCCCACATCTGTTTTCCAAAAAATATGAAAGAAAAACCAGGTCACCATAAGCCAGGCAAAGAGCATTATGATGGTCCTCTCTCAAAAGCTTTGGTTTAGAAGAGCAGAAACCTCTGACACTGTCGTGCGTGGTCCCCCTTCTTCCTTACAAAGTGAGGGGGCAGGGATTTGACGCTGGGGCACAGTTGGTCAGGCCTGGTGGCCCTGAACCACACCACACTGTCTCTTGTCCCCACCCGTGACCAGCACTTGTGATGTGCACGGCTGCTTTGCCCCGGAGCGTGCTGGGCAACGGCTCACTCTGGGCCTGGGGATGCTGGGGGAACAATTCCTCAACTGAGGTAGTAGGACTTGATGGATTGGGGCCAGGCTACAAGTGCCATTTCTCATGAGTCTGTCTTGAGCCCATTAAGGAAAACTGCCTCATTCTGGACTCCACCACAGTCTCAGGTCCCTGTTGGGCACAGCACCTCAGCCCAGGACCCTGGCAGGGTAACCACAGCTCAACCACAAGGCTTTTCCAAGCCCTCTTTCCTACAGCCCACCCACAGCAAGAGCCAGGGAAAGGTGCCGGTGGGTCTCTTTCCTTTATACCCACAAACGTTCCCCTCCTCGCTCTCCCTATGACTCTCCTGAGGGAAGTCTTTGTGTGGGAAGCAAGCAAACCCAGAGCTCAGTGAATAACGCCCCCCATCTCATTTTAAAACAATCTGCTATAAAACAGACGTTCTTTAACATACTTGATTTTGAGCTCATCGGGGCAATTAGGACTGGACAGTGCACCTAGGACAGCCTGCATCCTGCAGGACCAGTGGGCTCTCTGGCCCTGCCCACTAAGTTCACGTCGCACTCCTCAGGCACCAAGATGTCTAAAAATATCCCTTCCCTGCCCTTGTTCCGAACCACTGATGCCAAGAGAACGCTGGGGCCTTTCAGAACTGGGAACATGCCAAGAAGGCCCAGGCTGGCCACTCTCTCCCCTTCAGACTGAGAGCAGCTGCAGAATGGCCCCAGGCGTGAGGAGCACAGTTCTCACCTACAGCAAAGCCAGAGGCGCGCTGGCAGAGGAAGTCGGCTCTCACCACTTCCTGTGGGAGGGAGAGTTGCTCCAGCCACCCAGCTGCTGCCCACCCTTGTCAGATGCCCCTCCCAGCAGCTCAGCGACCACACACAGCGGCAAGTCGGGCTTTGGCAGCGCTCCCTCCTGGTAATTATACCCTGGGAGCAAACCTGCTTCCCTTCCAGGGGAGGCCTGGGGAGAGGGCAAGGAGAGCGAGGAAAAGAGAGGCAGCCATGAAGCGGCACTGGGGCAAAGCTGCCTTTGCAGATGATTACAGGGGCCTCCCACACGAGAAGCACGCTGTCTTCATCAGCACCTGGTAGCACTTATTCCAAAACCTGCAGATTCCAACTCTAAAACTCAACTCCTGGGCGGAGGAAGGGTAACGGAAACGCCCCTGCTCCTCCCAGGAAGGTTAGCAGGTTCAGCCCACAAATATCCAGCGAGTGGCAAGATAGATGCAGCACGTGGGTCCCAATTTTAAAAATCCCACAAACAGACAAAACAGAAACTAGCTCTAAAAACATTTTTGGGACAAATGAAAAAATCTGAATCTGAACTAGATATTAATACTCACATGCGCAATAGTGGGAATAGTTACACAGGAAAACGCTGTTAGGAGATGCATGCTGAAGTATTTTGGGGTGACGTGTCATGTCAATGGCCCAGTGAGAAACAAACAGCAAAACCATACACACATGTGTGCATATAACATGAAACAAATGTAACTTACACATATGAAATATGTGAAGTATGTATGTGTACACACATACATCTAATGAGCAACCACTGTGTACTGGGCCTTCTGACGCTGAATCCCTGGCCTTACTGCGCACCAGTGAGCCACAGCCCACCGAGCAGTGAGAAGCCCCTGTGGGATGGGAGCCTGTCTCTAGAGGGGTAGGGTCTCCTGGGAGATAAGAGTGCAGTGCACCAGAGGGCTCCTCCCCAGGAGGAGCGTGTGAGAGATGGTGACATGGTTGAGAAATGGGCCCTCCTGGAGCCAAGCAGAGTGTCGACGTCAGAGCCAAGCCGGCCCTGCCCGTGGGAAGGCCGCGCAACCCTGAGGACCAGGTGGACAAGTGCTTCCTGTTCTTGCTGAGCTGCAGGAAAGGGCCTCCGAGGCAGGGACTGTGTTTATTTAACAAAGCAGGGAAAGTGCATCTCTGGTAAGAGGCTGACTTGCAAGAACAGCTTAGAAATGGGTTTTCTGGCAAGGGGTCAGTGTCTGTAGGGAGAGATGAACATTAATTTCCAGAGAACATGAGGGAAATTGTTAGACATGTAGAAAGACATGAGAGGGCCAAGGGGAAACCACATGGTTTTTCTGACAAGTCTCTAAACCAAGAGCTCTGACTTACAACAAAGCAAGAACTGGAGGTCTCTACGGGACAACACTGCTGAGTGCAGAAGGTAGGAGGCAGCGTGAGGGCTGGAGAGAGACAGATGGGGTAAGAACCGAAGCTGAATCAGCCTGCCCAGCACAAGCCAGTCTAAGAGGGCGGGAGGGACATTTTCTAAGGAGAGAACAAGAGAGTTGGAAAAAGGGCCTCTTTTCAACGTGACAAACTTTCTAAGAAGCAGGCCACAGGGACGGGACGGGCCTCCCTCCCCGAGTGGCTGCAGTGGATGGAGATGAGAGAGCAGTTATGTTTGCCGAGTTGCTGGAGAGAAGAGGAATCATCCAGGTGACAAATCAGTGACAAGCTTGGAGAACATTAAGTAACAGCTTCTTTCTGCACAGAGGAGGAAATGACTAGGGTGGGTGGTCTTTGGAGCTAAAACAATAAATCACCTCCAGCAATCTCACGAAGAAGGGAATTTGGATCCCAGGACTGCCGCGCTGGCCGAGCACTGAGAGGCACTCAGGAAGGCTGCGAGCGTGGGGACTCCCAGGAAGAGCAGGCCCCCGTGAGGATCTTTAGAGGCTTCCCATTAGAGCAGAATGCACTTTTAGGGGGTTAATAACACATTTAGGAATAATTTTCCCAAGCTCAACGCCTTTTCAGGTTGCAATGATATTGCCGCCCTCTAGAGGTTATGAATTTTCTATTCCAAATTTGTACTCATCTGTAAACAATAATTAACTCATATTTGTTACACTAGAAGTATTTTGCAGATGTCTTTGAAGTCTCTTCCAGGCTCATGATTCTGTAATAGAAAAAGGGCCGAGCTTGGAGTCAGCTGTTTCTCATTGTCAGTGAGGACGGACTAGGAGGAAATATCTTAAATGGTAGCCAGAAAAGCTTAGCTTAGAAAATTAAAATTCCCAATAATGAAGTTTGTTAAACACTGGAAACAGACTGCTAATGAGTTAAGGTATCTTTTCCCTGAACTGTACAAATGGGGAAAAATATCAAGCTTTGGTAATGGGTTAAATACATAACTAAAAGTTTTGCAGGTAAAGGCTGAAAACAAATGACCACAGCACCTACAGACGTCCTGTGCTGCCCCTTGTCCTCTGGGAACCGCCTGGGAAACCCGCTTCCCTGCGGCGTTCTCTCTCTGAGTCTGCAAGGCTGGGCTCTGCAGGGACAGGCCCCTCTTCCTTACCCTCAGTCCTGGCTCCTTGGGGGCAGCAGAAACCCTCTCTTCCCCACTCAGAGAGTTGACATCTAATTTCCCAGGTTCCTTACAGCGTGGCCTCCTCTGCTTTGGTTTGTCTGAAAAAGTCTAGGAGACAAATGGAAATCAACATTACAGAACATTCTGTCACAGAGTCTGAGGAGGGTGGTGCATGTCAATTGGTTTTGCTATTTTCTTATTAATGGCCCTCTGCAAAGGACACAGCCAGGGCATGTTGAAGGAAAAAGCCACCTGGCCCCCACCTAGGCTCTCTTCTTGAAGCAGCAGCAAGCTGGAAAACAGGCTGTGGGGGGCCAGACTAGAACACCTCGGCTGTCCAGACAGTTTCCCAGGGCACTGCCTAATCCCCAGCCCTTTCCTTATCAGCACTTTCTCAGCTTCTCTCGACTGCTACCTGCCCAGAAGCTCTGCCTGTCCTTTGAGGGTGTGCATCTGTGAATGCATTCCCTTTCTTTTCCTGTGAGCTCTCTACCTCCGTTTCTTATTAGCTAGATGTACCCAAAACACAGATGGTGGTGGGTAGACGGGCAAATAAGGAAAGAAAAACCAGTAAGACATCTGTGTTCAGTAGCCCTCTGAAAGATTTAGGGCTAAGGCAGTAAGAGGACTTGAGGAAAAGTCCCAAAGCAAGAACTATATAACTAAGAACAGACACACTCCTATAAAAGGATAATGTACTAACTTGAAAGGAACACACAGAACATTTTCATGAAGTGGCAGTGTTTATGCAACCTAAAGATTTCTCTGTGAACTTATGATACTGTGTGGTAATTCTAGGGGGGAAGGGGCTGAGCGTAGGCTAGCCGTCTTCATATTTTGCTTGTCTATTTGGCATAGTGTTCTGACATGGGTTATAACTTTTTCTTGACTTTAAAATGATGTCCTTAGTTGACAGAGATTTCTCCAAAACTTCCTGGTCTCCCTCAGCATACTCCTTATCAAAACAGCACCAAGTAGGCAGGAAGTAAAACAGCAATCCCAGGTAGTACCAAAAGCACTTACTGCTCCAAAGCCAGGGACGTCTAAGGAGTAGTCAGCCTGCTGCCTCAGCCAGTCAAGCAGACTTTTGCTGGGAATGGTCTTCTCCGCCTGGCTGCCAGCTGCTGGGGCTGGTTCTGGGGTCGAAGGGGCGGGCACTGGCCCTTCAGGGTGGGAGGTGCTCAGGGAGGCCTGCCCTGAGTTTTCATGGACTTCCTGGATGAAGGGAAAATAAGTATGTGTGGTTAATCATGCCAGAATGAAAACTAGTTTCTAAAAGGAAAGTGTGCAAGGTATGCTTTGAATCTTTCTGTCCATTTCTACCTGAATATTACCCTGCTGGGTGCTCGAGTAAGAACCATACAACTACTTACCCACACAGACGCCACTGCACATGAGGGGCGTTCCCTCCACCGGAATAAGCCTCTCCCTGTCTTGTCTTCTTGGTAAACTTTAATTCCACCCTATCTGCTCCGGTTCAGGGTCACCTCCCCTGTCACCGTCACTGGCAGTCCCCACTGGCAGCCCCTGGCAACACTGGCCACTCCTGTCCAGTTCCCCATAGCACTCTTCGCAGGCTTTCCACGCCTCACTGCAACTTGCTTACCTATTTCTCCCTTTATCGTTCGAATACCTCTTTTACTCATTTCTGTATTCCCAATGCCTATACTTGGGACTGCTGATAAAGTACAATGTCAATGCTAAATAAATGTCTGCTTAATAAATCTAAAAAAATACTCTCAAGGGGAAAATTTCACCAGTCATTCCAATGGAATTTCACCATCATTACAGAGAAACTATGGCTTTGCACCTCTGAAAAATTAGGCAACCATCCCAAAAGCTTGCAGGGTTGGGCAGGGAAAGAACCTGCCACTTCAGCTTCCCAAATGATACAGAAAGTCTAAGAGGAAGACCCATCTCAAACAATATACCTTAGCAATAAGCTGCTTGAGGAATACAGAAAGAAGTCCTTGGCTTGGTCCCCTGATCTGCCACTTACTAGCTGGATAATCTTAGGCTATTTCATATTTGTAAGCTTCAGTTTTCTCATCTATAAAGTGGGAATAGTAATACCACCTTCACAGGGTTGTTGTAAGGATCATATAGGACAATCATGTAAAACCTTGAACACAGTGCCTGGCACATAGTAAGTACTCAACAAATACTGGCTATTATTATTCCTTTTAAAATAAGAAGACATGCTTGGCTGAGTCGCTCAGTCAGTTAGAACGTCCTCCTGATACATCCAGGTTGCAGGTTTGGCACATACAATAATCAACCAATGAATGCATAAATAAGTGGAATAACAAATCAATGTTTCTCTCTCCAGGCCCCTTCCCCCCCGCCCCCCTCTCTCTCAAATCAAGAAAGAATGACAGGAAGGAAGGAAGGAAGGAAGGGAGAAAGGAAGGAAGGAAGGAAGGAAGGAAGGAAGGAAGGAAGGAAGGAAGGAAGGAAGGAAGGAAGGGAGGGAAAGGATAGGAAGGAAGGAAGGAAGAAAGAAAAGAATAAAATAAGAAAACATAAATGTGATCCCTGTTTTGGAGCTCAAAAATCAATAAATGGGAAAAACCAAAATATAAAGAGAAGTCAGTGGTCTGACACATTAAACAAAGTCTAAAGGGGTCTCTTTCTTGGCTGCTGAGCATTTCCTGTTCTTTACAATGATCTCCTTTGAGTTTAGAACGTCTTAGTGTGATCTCAGGGAATCCTCACAGCGACCCTCTGCGGGAGATGCTGTGGCCCCCACTTCACGGAGGAGCTAAGTGAGGCGGTGACGTGCCTAATGCTGACCAGGAAGTCGAGCAGTAGAGCCAGGATCAACCTGCAGAAGTCCTACTCCTGATCCTTCTTCCCACCCCAGCTCCTGGAAAGCCACTAACCTGGAACTACTGGCCACAGACTCCACCCTGCTGTCTCGCTTTGCTCATTCATCTCCAGTGGCTCTTTCGAGACACCCAAGGATTTGGATTGTTTCCATTTGAAATGGCAAGACCTCCTGGCTCATTTCTCCAGGATGCCTGCAGATTAAGGGCCCTTGGTGGATTAATACCATCTATTTCTAGAAAAAACTGAGGGTAACTTATAATGAAGACATAGTGAAAGTAAGCAGGACAACTGAAAAAGGGAGAAAAGAGGCACAAACCAAAAAGTTTTGTGCCTGAGGAAGGTTTATTGCTCTGTGTAGAAAGGCCAATGTTTTTAAGGCCCTGTATACCCACCAGGATTCCTGCCTGAAGTGTCTGCTCCTTCAAAAAGATGAGGTCCATCCCTCCTTCAGCATGTTTCCGCCTCCCTCTCCGCCTCCTCGCGGCAGCATCATCTCTTCTGAGGCTCCCGTTGACAATCTGCCCGGTCACTGGGTGGATCAGGCCAGCTTGTAGAATCCCAGACAAGTCCATGCCAAGGGCTCCTTGAAGTGAACTGATAGCCCCAATTTTAGGGGTGCTGGCACTCACTGGGAAAGGGGAGGTGGCTCCTGGGGACCCCTCAGATGTGCAGGAGAGGTCTATTGCTGACTCCCCATGCCAGCCATTGAGGATGATGGGGGGGTGCCCATGGGTGGCAGAGAACTGTTCCAGGTTCCGAGCCTTTGCATCCCGCTCCACCTCAAACTCGTAAGGACGTCTGTGCTTTTGCTCATCCTTTGGGAAAACTGGAGCCAAGAAGCTGTCCTGTGAACACACACATGTGGCTGAATGCCAGCCGTTCCTTCAGGCCCGACTTCCTTGGGCTGAGTATGATTTCTAATCATCTTCTAGCTCAAGCCTTCTCAAACTTTAGTACCAGATCACCTGGACAGCTTGTTAAAATGCAGATTCCACTTCAGTGGGCCTAAGAGTCTGCATTTCTAACAGGTTGCCATATGCTGCTAAAGCTGCTTGTCCATGACCTACACCTGGAGTTGCAAGATTTTAATTTAGGGAATCTCAACTTCGGCTGTACATCAGGATCAACTGGGAAGTTTAAAAAATACTCCAATACTCAGTACACACACACACACACACACACCAATTAAATCAGAACCAGCAGCTCTTCAAGGTTCCCAGTGGATTCCAATGTGCAGTTGAGAGTGAGGGTAAGTGTGCTCATTAGTGTACCTCCAATTAATCGTGACTTTTAAATTTGAAGTTATAAAAATAAAATAAAACTCATTCCTGCTTTGATTTTCCTAATTTCTATCAGCTGCCACCCTTTCTTAGTCCTCCATGTTTTGAACACACAAATCCATTCATGCCCCTCTTCCTCATATGCCTGCCAATTTCCTTGCCTTTCTTTGTATTCACTCTGCCACTGACCTAGTCTAGAACCTCACCTCTTCTGCAGCTCCTCACATGGTCTCCAGCTGTTGAGGCACCCCTCTTTCCTGACCTGCACCCGTGAGCCTGCACACCACTCCAGCTGACCTGCAAAACCCTGCCTTCATCACGCATTTCCCTGCTCTAAAACTTGTAATGGTGCTTCGCTGCCTACAGGATAAAAATCCAAATTCTTCAATTAACACTAAGGGTTGTACCAACCACCTCCCCCCCGCCCCCCAAACCCCTATCCATTCAGTAAACAGGTTGAATGGATGACTCAGCTGAGAAGTGCAAAGTGTGCCCCACTCTCTGTTTCATGGTCAACACCATTCTTGCGGCCTCACCTTCTGGATCTGGGCCACCAGCGCTGCACCGTTGCTGAAGCTGTGCTCCGACACTTCAGGCTCCGAGAGGCTGCTTCGAGAGCCAACAGTGCTGGCTAACACAGGGGCGGGCAGGGTGCCCGAGGGCTCATACTGCTGGCTGGGGGGCCACTTCCCGTTCAACACCACGTGGCAGATGTTATCTAGGCGGTTGATTATCACTCGATCCTGTAAAAAAAAGAAAAAGACAAAATCTCTGAGGAATAAGTACCAAGTTACCAAGTTTGAAAAGTCCCCTGAGATCAAGTTTTCTAACCAGAAAAACTGATTAGAAAAGAGTGCTCACTTTATAATCCTTAAAATAAAGTTCATAGCTGGACAATAAAAATCAAAGCCACAGCTGCTGTAAATATGAAGACAACTTAACACTTTTGTCTTATGGTCTAATTAGTCAAGTGCATATACCTTCAAATGTTCAAATGTTACAATACTAATACCTTTTCCAGATATTAAACCTTTCTCTGACTGTTACTCAGAAATACTCTGGAAGGTAAATATAAAGAATTCAGAGCTGAGAATGGCCTGGAGGAAGAGGGGAGGCGCTGGGAGAGACCTTTGGCCACTCGGAGAACGAGTAGAGGGTTTTCTCCTGCAGCAGCTGTGCGATGGTCGGGGCCCGGGCTTCCTGCAGGTCGTCTCCGATGTCGCCAGTGAGGCCTGACGTCGAGCTCTTGCTCTCCTCTTCAGAGTATTTCCCTGGGTAATCTGGGAAGAAAGGTTAAAAATTTAGATACTTGAGAGATAGGAGTGATCTGAAAGATCAGGATAGCTGATCTCTTTTTAAAATTAGCCCATTCTGTGTTATTTTAAATTGAATATTAATTACCATGCCTTCTATCTCCAGAAGGACCACACAGGTTAAACTGTAAAGGTAGATGTGCTCTAGGGCAACCCATACAAGTCATGAGAAGAGTTGCATCCACACCCCGACAAAAACAACAAGGAAATAGAAGAGAGAGGATGTTTTCCTGTGGACCCAAGAGGGAGAGGAGTGAATGACCACATTCACTAGTGGATAAGAGGAAATCAAACATTATAATCCTTAGATGCATTTGAAGGGACAGTCTATGAAATGCATCACAGCAAAAAGCTGATGTTTTGTTTTTGTTAATCCTCACCCGAGGATATTTTTCCCATTGATTTTTTAGAGAGAATGGAAGAGAGGGGGGAGAGACACAGAGAGAGAGAAACATCAATTGGTTGCCTCCCACACTGCCAGGAGCCGGTCCATCCTTGCTGTTTCAAGGGACCTGGCATATATGGCATACGGTTCTTAATATGTTTGCTCACCTTCTTGGCGCTGTGTTTTAACCAAAGTCACCTCTGAGAAAGGTTGAATCCCCAGGTAGGGATTTTCCCCTGAAGTTAGGGAGGGAATAAAACCCCTCAACTAAGTGCCAGGCGGGTAATTAATCCCTTTAACTATGAACAATCATGCTTAAACTACATAATCTTTTCTCCCTGGAATGGAGATAAGAAACGCCCTAACCTTTGTAATAGAGATTGATAGGATTGAATCAACTGGTATAAATACAGTTGTAACAAGACAGAAACACTCAGAACTCAGAACACAGAAATCAGGAGACAGAATTCAGAAGACAGAAAGACTCAGAACTTAGAAGAGAATCAAGAAGACAGAATCTACACGGAGCCTAGAGACAGAAGAACTTTGCTGGAGAGAGCATGCCGGAGGATCCTGGAGAGGGACTGGCCTCGGAGCCTAGAGACAGAGCCTAGCGGGAGAACATGGCAAGGGATCCTGGACTGAACCTGACTACAGAGATTGGCAGGAGAACCTGACTGGAACCTGGACACTGAACCTGACTGGAGAGCCTGGACAGAACCTGGCTGGAGAACCTAGCGAGGGAACATGGCTACAGAACCTTGCTGGAGATCCGAAGCAGAACCTCTCTGGAGATCCGGGCTAGAGATCCTGGCTAGGCTGCTCATCAACTGAACACTGTCTCCGTGTCCTTCCTTCTTCTCCAACTCCGTCTACACCTTTGGGGACCCCTGGACCTGCTGGGGCTGGACCCCGGCACCACACGTGCCCCGACCCTCTATCCACTGAGCCAAACCGGCTAGGGCCGTGGTCGGCAAACTGCGGCTCGTGAGCCACATGAAGCTCTTTGGCCCCTTGAGTGTGGCTCTTCCACAAAATACCACAAAATACCACGTGCAGGCGCACACATACAGTGCGATTGAAACTTCGTGGCCCATGCGCAGAAGTCGGTATTTTGTGGAAGAGCCACACTCAAGGGGCCAAAGAGCCACATGTGGCTCGCGAGCTGCAATTTGCCGACCACTGGGCTAGGGCAACAGGCTGTTAATGAAAAGGATGAAAAGTCATAAAACCTACTGCAAAGGTAAAACAGACACGATTTGTGTAAAAAATGATGCATAGGAACCTAGGACATTTAAATTACTTCACTGATACAAAGAAATGGAAATTCAACTTATTCTTTCAAGCTTCAGTGGATCTTTAAAGATCCACTTACCAGGAAGGACAGGGAGTGAATTAGAGGGGGTCCTCTCTTCCTGGTGAAATGACAAGGAATGTGTATCCTCTGATAGGTACAGATTTAACTTTAAAAAAAAATCTTATTTTTCAATTACAGTTTACACTCAATATTTTGTATTAGTTTCAGGTGTACAACATAGTGGTCAGACAATCACATACTTTACAAAGTGGCCCCCCAATATTTGAAGTGCCCACCTGGCACCACATAGAGCTCACTTTTGACTGTACAAGTCTCTTGGGGAACTGGAGAGACCCCTTACCATGAGCAGGGCCTTGTTAGGCCAGGGGATTCAAGGATACAGAAGAGCGATGTTGCCCTGGCCCGCAAGGATCGTACAGTTTCATGGGGAAAGAAAGGAAAACAGCAAATAAAAAACCACCACAGCAATAATAAACAAATAACTACAATTATGAGCCATGGTGAGTGCTAGAAAGGGAAAGAAACAAGGTGCCATGCTGGCAGGGGAAGGCTGGTGGAGAGGGGATCCCATTGGCGAGAAGATGAGGCAATGGGGAAGGGTGCTCTGGACATGTGGAGGAACTGAGACAGATCCGGGGAAAGGCACAGGGATGAGGCTGGAGGGGCAGACTCCTCTAGGTCATGCTGAGTTTTTAGGCCATGAAAGTAAATGCCACTTTTATTCTAGATCCTACGGGGAGCACCACTGAAAGGTGTTAAGCAGAGGAGATGGATTTAAGTTTTCAGGAAAAGCAAAATGATGTGTGAGAGAAAACCCTGGAAAAGGAGCCAGGAGATCTGGGAACTGGCCCAATAGCCGTGCCAAAGACTGCTCCTTCAGCTGTAGAATTCCAGTCTCAGAAACAGTTAACCCCCCGCCCCACCTAGTCCTTATCACACACTTGTGAGGGCCCTTCAGAGGGCTGCAGATGCACTTTTAGAAGCATCAGTGCAAAGAACTTTCACCCACAAATATGCGCAAGCTTATCAAGTTCACTGCCCCTTCCACCCCCGCTCAGCAAGGCTAACACTGCCCCTTCCACCCCCGCTCAGCAAGGCTAACACTGCCCCTTCCACCCCCGCTCAGCAAGGCTAACACTGTCCCCTCCACCTCCGCTCAGCAAGGCTAACACTGTCCCCTTCCACCTCCGCTCAGCAAGGCTAACACTGCCCCTTCCACCTCCGCTCAGCAAGGCTGCCACTGTCCCTTCCACCTCTGCTCAGCAAGGCTGCCACTGTCCCTTCCACCTCCCTCAGCAAGGCTAACACTGTCCCCTTCCACCTCCACTCAGCAAGGCTGCCACTGTCCCCTTCCACCTCCGCTCAGCAAGGCTGCCACTGTCCCTTCCACCTCCGCTCAGCAAGGCTAACACTGCCCCTTCCACCCCCGCTCAGCAAGGCTAACACTGCCCCTTCCACCTCCGCTCAGCAAGGCTGCCACTGTCCCTTCCACCTCTGCTCAGCAAGGCTGCCACTGTCCCTTCCACCTCCCTCAGCAAGGCTAACACTGTCCCCTTCCACCTCCACTCAGCAAGGCTGCCACTGTCCCCTTCCACCTCCGCTCAGCAAGGCTGCCACTGTCCCTTCCACCTCCGCTCAGCAAGGCTAACACTGCCCCTTCCACCTCCACTCAGCAAGGCTGCCACTGTCCCCTTCCACCTCCGCTCAGCAAGGCTGCCACTGTCCCTTCCACCTCCGCTCAGCAAGGCTAACACTGTCCCCTTCCACCTACTCTCAGCAAGGCTAACACTGTCCCTTCCACCTACGCTCAGCAAGGCTAACACTTCCCCTTCCACCTCCGCTCAGCAAGGCTAACACTGTCCCCTTCCACCTCCGCTCAGCAAGGCTGCCACTGTCCCTTCCACCTCTGCTCAGCAAGGCTGCCACTGTCCCTTCCACCTCCCTCAGCAAGGCTAACACTGTCCCCTTCCACCTCCACTCAGCAAGGCTGCCACTGTCCCCTTCCACCTCCGCTCAGCAAGGCTGCCACTGTCCCTTCCACCTCCGCTCAGCAAGGCTAACACTGCCCCTTCCACCTCCACTCAGCAAGGCTGCCACTGTCCCCTTCCACCTCCGCTCAGCAAGGCTGCCACTGTCCCTTCCACCTCCGCTCAGCAAGGCTAACACTGTCCCCTTCCACCTACTCTCAGCAAGGCTAACACTGTCCCTTCCACCTACGCTCAGCAAGGCTAACACTTCCCCTTCCACCTCCGCTCAGCAAGGCTAACACTGTCCCCTTCCACCTCCGCTCAGCAAGGCTGCCACTGTCCCTTCCACCTCCGCTCAGCAAGGCTAACGCTGTCCCTTCCACCTCCGCTCAGCAAGGCTAACACTGTCCCCTCCACCTACGCTCAGCAAGGCTAACACTGTCCCCTTCCACCTCCGCTCAGCAAGGCTAACACTGTCCCCTCCACCTACTCTCAGCAAGGCTAACACTGTCCCCTTCCACCTCCGCTCAGCAAGGCTGCCACTGTCCCCTTCCACCTCCGCTCAGCAAGGCTAACACTGTCCCCTCCACCTCCGCTCAGCAAGGCTAACACTGTCCCCTCCACCTACGGTCAGCAAGGCTAACACTGTCCCTTCCACCTCCGCTCAGCAAGGCTGCCACTGCCCCTTCCACCTCCGCTCAGCAAGGCTAACACTGTCCCTTCCACCTCCGCTCAGCAAGGCTGCCACTGTCCCCTCCACCTACGCTCAGCAAGGCTAACACTGTCCCTTCCACCTCCGCTCAGCAAGGCTGCCACTGTCCCTTCCACCTCTGCTCAGCAAGGCTAACACTGCCCCCAAAGGACATCAATGCCCTGCAGCTCTCCAGTAAACCATACTCGTCTATACCTTGCACTTGTTTGACTGCCTGGGTTTCAAAAAGCAAAGTGGGTTTTATAATTCACACATGGCAGCTGGCCTTTGTGGCCTGGGGTGAGGAGGATGGGCAGGTCAGACTGGCTCCTCTGAGTCAGCTGGGGCCACAAGCCTTATCCTAGTTAGTGTGCCAACTTTAATTTGGGTTCAGAAGATATTCCAAGATAATCACATCACAATAACTAAAACCAAAGGCTGGGAAATCACTGTATCTATATCCCTGCAAGACATGAGAAATCTCAGGGGCATCTAGATTAATATTTTAAAATTCCTTCTAACTTGAACCCTCATCTAAGATCCCCCTATTTAAAAAAAGATCAAGTATGTCTGTATATTTGTTGAGTTACTTATAATTTTACTAGGGGCCCGGTGCACAAAATTCGTGCACTGGGTGTGTGTGTGGGGGGAGTGTCCCTCAGCCCAGCCTGCCCCCTCTCACATACTGGGAGCCCTCAGGCGTTGACCCCCATCACCCTCCAATCGCAGGATCGCCCCCTTGCCCAGGCCTGACGCCTCTGATAGAGGCGTCAGGCCTGGGCAGGGGACCCTCATTTCCCCCCATCACTGGTTCTGCCCCCAGCCCAGGCCTGATGCCTCTGACCCAGGCATCAGGCCTGGGCAGGGGACCCCCAGACCCCTCCGATTGCTGGCTCTGCCCCTTGCCCAGGCCTGATGCCTCAGCCAGAGGCGTAGACCCCCATCACCCTCCGATCGCCTGATTGGCCCCTTGCCCAGGCCTGACGCCTCCGCCAGAGGTGTCAGGCTTGGACAGGAGATCCCCATCTCCCCCCGATCACTGGCTCTGGCCCCCGCTCAGGCCTGAGGCCTCGGCCAGAGGAGTTGACCCTCATCACCCTCCGATCACCAATCACCGGATCGGCCCCTTGACCAGGCCTGAGGCCTCCGGCAGAGGTGTCAGGCCTGGGCAGGGGACCCCCAGCTCCCCGCGGTTGCAGGCTCCGCCCCTGTCCAGGCCTAACACCTCTGGCCTAGGCGTCCGGCCCGGGCAGTGGGGACCCACAGCTGCAGCGGCCCCACGATCGTGGGCTTCGCTTTAGGCCCAGGCAAGGGACCCCTAGCTCCCGGGACTGCCAGCTTCGACCGTGCCCAGCTCCCATCGCTGGCTCCACCCCTACTTCCTGCTATCACTGGCCAGGGCGGCAAAGGCACCTGATTCTCCGATCATGGCTGGGGGGCAGGGCAAAGGCGGCCCCAGGGCCGCCTTTGCCCTGCCCCCCAGCTCTTAGCTCCCCCCTGGGTTTCCGATCACTGTCAGTGTCAGGGGGCTTCTTCCTGCTTTTCCTTTCGCCTCCCTGCATTGTGCCTACATATGCAAATTAACCGCCATCTTGTTGGCAGTTAACTGCCGATCTTAGTTGGCAGTTAATTTGCATATAGCCCTGATTAGCCAATGAAAAGGGTATCGTCGTACGCCAATTACCATTTTTCTCTTTTATTAGATAGGATTTTAATTTCTGCTGAGTTACTAAAATGACTCTGCTGAGTTACTAATGACCCAACATTAAGTCACAGGGTTTCAACAATGAATGAATAAACAGTGCTATCTTTCTTCACCTTAATAAAGATCACATTTGTATTTTTGTGGAGTGCCTGAAAAATTCCATCTGTATTAAGCTGCAGGTTCCTGAGGTTCCCCGGCTGTTCTGTTCTACTTAGTTTGAAATGCCCTATCTAGTGGAATAGCCAATTATTCCCCTTGATGCCAACCCTAGCATCTATTGGATAAGAAGCACACAGCCTCTGCCCCAATCACATGGCTGATGCGGTAAAGTTGCTATGATCATCTACAACCCTCCTCGCTTTTCTGGAATGACCAGAGTTAAGCTACTGTCTCATTTTCAGACCAAGGCCTGGGGGACCTTCAGTTTTAAACACATGGTGAGTGCTGGTAGACCTGTTTCAGAAGCCGTAAAACTCTTAGCACTCCCCACTTCCTCCCTGTCATGTGAGAACTGGCTTATCCAAGATACCACAAAGTCCCACATACTGTACCTTGATTATGGCAGTTTCCATCTCTGTCATAGTCATCTTTACTCTCGAAATCCATGTCTTCTGACTTGAGCTCACTTCCTTCAGGAGGATATGTAGGGAACCCTTTCTTCCCTTCTGCACTTTCTTTCCAAGGTTCTTTTACAAGTTCATGCTTCACTTTAAATGGCTCCAATGGAATGGCCGTGAGCTCACCCTCCATTGTGACGTTATTAGTTTTGCTTTTGTACAGGTCTGGGCTATGACCCTTGGGCTTCTCCACTTCAAATTCATCACTCTCCAGGCCGCGTGTCCACCTCTCCAAGTGTTTGCAGTGGCACTGACAGGCCACTTGAGGAAAAGCCCCCTGCAGCCCGGCACTCCGGCTCCCGGCCCCCAGGCGGCCTGTCTGGGCTTCCTCTGCATGGAGGCCTCGGCCCTTCTCTCCTGGAGTACTGGCGGTGGGCTCGCTCAGAGGCAGAACCTCTGGCCTACCCCTCCCGCCTGCTGCTACGTCCAAGTTTTCCTCCTCGTTTTCCTCCTCTTCCTCCTCCTCATCACTGTGGTTCTGATTCAGTATCAAATCAGTTTCTAAACTCTTGTTTTCTAGTAAATCAATTAATTGCTGCTCTGATGACGGGTTTCTTTTGGAGTCACAGACACTAAGGTTACACATATCAACAAACCCACTTTCATTTCCTTGATCCAAGGAAGGGGAAGCCAAGAACGTGGCTTCCAGCTGCCCGACGCTCTCAGGCCTCTGCTTTGCCTCGTTGCAGCAGAGCTCCTTGTCTCTTGCAAGAGACATCAACACGTGTTCTCCATTTTTAATGTTCATTTGAGCTACTCCTGCTTCCAAACTATCCATAAGAGAGGGGCCTGCAGCTACTGCTGCCTCGTGGCCATTGGGCCGGCAGTTCGCACCTCTGCTTGCTGAAATGCCAAGGGCATCTGTTCTGGCTTCTGTGTTGGTATGTGGGCTCTCCTGAAAAGAGCCAGGCTCTCGGCTGAGCCCCTTCTTACCATACATCATGCTCTCCAAGGACTCAGGCAGCAGGCTTTCCTCATGGGTGATAGAGATGACATCCTGAACTTTAGAAATAAAGTTCTCACACGTGATGTCTGATAAGCTGCCCCCAGGTGGGCCAAGATGATCATCCCTACCTTCTATTTGTCCTAGATTCTCAGGTTCAGTTTCAAGGGACTCTGAAGTCCTGCTCATTTGTGTGTATGTAGGAGATTCATAGAGTTTGGAGTTGGTCTGGTAAAGGCAATAGAGACTCTCTGGAGCCTGGGTGTCAGGTCTTTTATGCTGGGCGTAGTTTCTGTAGGCGTCCAGGAAGGACAGCTGGGGGTCAGTCATGACGTAATAGTCAGTGCGATTCAGCCCATGTTTGGCGGTGCCGATGAGCAGGTCCCGATCGTGCTTCCCACACTCCCACCACACTGGGAGGTAGAGGCTGGGCCTGCAGAGCTGGAGGCGTTCGTGCAGCTGGGGACACGTTAGCACCTGCTCTCGGACCTTCCGTAATAGTTCAATGCGGTACAGGGTTCTTGCAGCCCGTTCCTCAGTGATGGGTTCAACACAGATGGTGGGATCTGGGGGACCTGGGAAGGTAAACAGAAAGCCCATCACTTCAGGGAGCCCTCGGTTACTTGCTGCCCACCTGAGTCCCTGCTCTTTGGTCTTAAGTTTAACTCCCTAGCTCCTCAGCACGGCAGTCTCAGTGTGTGTGCCCCTGCCAAGATGAAAAGCTAAAAGAGAATGGGAGGTTTTTTATGAAACAGGACAGACCCAGCAAGGGTCAGAAAAGAGCACAAAAACTTCAGTTCTGGAAGTAAGATTAGTTCCCCTGCAGTAAGCATGTACTATGTGCCCTCAACACTAGGTGCTTTACACCTGTTAGTTCTCACAGAAAGTCTAAGATATACCAACACCATCCTGTTTTAAGGTTAAGGAAACATGTTCAGATAAGCTAACTTGCTCAAGGTGGCAGAACCAGGACTCTGATCCAGGTCTTGTCAGTGGGATGCCAAGGTCCAGCTCTTCCCACTCTATCCAAGCTCCTCGGCTTTAGCGAAAACACGCTAGTCATGCCACCCAGGGGCAAGAGTTGGGGCATCTGTATGTGTTGCCAACAGCACAGCACCCAAACTGAGTAGCCTCAATGTGTGTTTAGCTTTTCTAAAATATAGTCACATGGCCCAGAACAAGTTTATCTACAAGGATGAGGCTGAGGAGGACCTCGGAGGAACTGCTGCAAATAATTCCAAGCAGGAAGAAATTTCTCAGAAGAGGTCTCTATCAGACCAGATGTTAAATGACAGCCACTTCCTTTCTCTAGCTACATGTCAATACATGATAAATGAAGTTAAAGTTAAGATTTAATCTGCAGAAGGTGCAAAGTTCATAGCAGGATAAGTCTATGAGACTTAATGAAATAAAACTATACTTTGGAAAAGGTGATTAATAGTAGTCTCAATATTTCTGTGAGGTTTTAATCTGAATTTCAATTTTTGTTGGAGTTACATCATTTTGGGAGCGAGATTTTATTTTATGAGGGTGGACCCAATTTGGAGTTCATGAATTTGTGAAAACCCACTTGTTTTTACCTGAAATCTTCAGGTAGACTCCACTTTTATAATTATACCTAAAATAATTCTGAACCTGGAAAATAAGCATGTTCTTTCCTTGTCTCATCTGGGATACCATGACAGAGTTTTCTCACCGCCATCTTTCCACGGGGGCAGACGGCAGACGTGCCGGCACATGGCCACAAAACTATAAAAATAGTGTTCCAGGCTCTCATCCGATTTCTTGTCCAAACGAGAAATGATGCGGAACTGCGCCCAGTCGAAAGTTTTCTTTTCTTGATCATAAACAACACCAAAGGAAGACACTGTTCTGTAGAAGTCAGCTTGCTCCCTCCTTGTCCACCTGAGATTTAATCAGAAAGGGAGGGTGAGCAGTTTCCCTTTCTTTATAAAAAACCAACAACTAACTTATTAAACACCTACCTAAAGAGACTGTGAAGTCAAGAAAGCAGGTAGGGCTGGTTTGTCTATTTTATTGCTTATTTTTACGTAAGTTAAATTGGGCTGAGAGACTTATAATGAACACAGTCTACCAGCCGACCTGCTCTTGCACACCTTTCAGCTCTCTCCTGGTACTTACCTCTCCATTTCTAAACCCTGTGTGCCTATTTGTGATCTCCTGACTCATCAGTTTGAGAAATTACCTAGTTTATTTCCTCTTGTGAGAAAGATTTTTATAATCCTCTGTATGCTTACACATTTTGCCATATTTTTTGCCCCTGTTTGACATCCCAGAATCACAGAATCCTGGAGGGACCTTCCAGACCTTGAAATTCACCTCCTTCGTTTTACAGACAAGAAGCTGGTCCAGAGAAGGAAAGCACCTCCCTCAGCCACACACCTCCCGACTCCTTACTGCTCATTGGCTTTCTTCCTGGTTACGTATAGGCAGGTTGCCCATATCAATTATTTTCTCTAGAACACAAAGACTCTCTAGTCTTTATATCCTGTAGGATTAAGATAATGACTTAAGGGGGTTGGATGATTATACTCCACAATAGTCTTTGAGGGGCTTTGGGCACTGCATTCTTCACCCCCAGAAGAAGTGGGGTAAGGAGTGCAGCAAGGGGACCAGAGGAAGAGTGAGAAACGGGAAGAAGGGGCTCTGGCTCTTCTCTTCGGAGCTGCGAAAGACGGAAGAACTATTTCCCCCGTATCACCAAATTTCATAAAGCCAGGAGCGCAAAGAAGTAATTGAATGTGTTATGTGGTGGTGCTTTAACTCACTGGGTGTTACAGCAGAGGGATGGAGGTATATAAAAACTCAAAGAATTGCAGCTTTTGCCCTAACCAGTTTGGCTCAGTGGATAGAGCGTCGGCCTGCGATCTGAAAGGTCCCAGGTTCGATTCCGGTCAAGGGCATGTACCTTGGTTGAGGGCACATCCCCAGTTGGGGGTGTGCAGAAAGGCAGCTGATCAATGTTTCTCTCTCATCAATGTTTCTAACTCTCTATCCCTCTCCCTTCCTCTCTGTAAAAAATCAATAAAATATATTTAAAAGAAAAAGAATTGCAGCTTTGTTAATTTTTCTGGTGGTATCGTTCCTAACCTGGCCTTCTGTAGCCATTTTTTAGCTTAATTCTCAGGCAGGAAAGTAACTCCTGCCAATTAATATCTTCCTCCTAGGCTTGCTTTGTTAAAAAAAAAATCCTTACATGAGGATATGTTTTTTTATTTTTTTAGAGGGGGGCGGAAAGAGGGAGGGAGGAAAGGAGGGAGAGAGGGGGAGAAAAGGAGGGAGAAAGAAGGGGAGAGGGAGAGAGAAAAAGAGAGAGAGAGAGAGAGAGAGAGAGAGAGAGAGAGAGAGAGAGAGAGAGAGAAAGAAATATCGATCAATTGCCTCCTATATGTGCAGCAACCAAGATTGAGCCTGTAAGTGGCCCTGATCAGAAACTGAACCCACAACTTTTCGGTGCAGGGCAGTGGTCGGCAAACTCATTAGTCAACAGAGCCAAATATCAACAGTACAACAACTGAAATTTCTTTTGAGAGCCAAATTTTTAAAACTTAAACTATATAGGTAGGTACATTGTTATTAACTTAATTAGGGTACTCCTAAGGCTTAGGAAGAGCCACACTCAAGGGGCCAAAGAGCCGCATGTGGCTCACAAGCTGCAGTTTGCCGACCATGGGTGTAGGGGATGATGCACAAGTCAACTGAGCCACCACACCTGGCATTTCTTGGTATTTACTGTTTTCAAAGGCTTGACAAGGACTGGCAGCTATAATAAGACAGCTTCAATGCACACTATTCACTTTGCTGCTAAAAGAACATCTGATATATGCCCTTCGTCACTTCTTAAAATTTTTTTTTTCTTTATTGATTAAGGTATTACATATGTGTCCTTATCCCCCCCATTGCCCCCCCCCCCCCCCCCCGCATTCCCTCGCTCATGCCCTCACCCTTCTGGTGTCTGTGTCCATTGGTTATGCTTATATGCACGCATACAAGTCCTTTGGTTGATCTCTCCCCCTTACTCCCACCCTCCCCTACCTTCCCTCTAAGGTTTGTCGGTCTGATCGATGATTCTCTGTCTCTGGATCTGTGTTTGTTCATCAGTTTGTTGTTCACTATATTCCACAAATGAGTGAGATTATGTGATATTTATCTTTCTCTGACTGACTTATTTCGCTTAGCATAATGTTCTCCAGTTCCATCCATGCTGTTGCAAATGGTAGGAGTTCCTTTTTTTTTTTAATTGCTTAAAGTATTACAAAGAGTATTACATATGTGTCCATTTTTCCCCCCTGCCCTAGACAGTCCCCTAGCCTCCCCTATCCCCCAGTGTCTTATGTCCACTGGTTATGCTTATATGCATGCATACAAGTCCTTTAGTTGATCTCTTACCCCCCTCCCTCCTGTCCCCCAACCCTCCCCAGCCTTCCCGCTGCAGTTTGACAATCTGTTTGAGGCAGCTCTGCCTCTGTATCTATTATTGTTCAAAAGTTTATAATGGTCTTTATTATCCATGAATGAGTGAGATCATGTGGTATTTTTCCTTCATTGACTGGCTTATTTCACTAAGCATAATGCTCTCTAGTTCCATCCATGCCGTTGCAAATGGTAAGAGTTCCTTCCTTTTTACAGCAGCATAGTATTCCATCGTGTAGATGTACCACAGTTTTCTAATCCATTCATTTACTGATGGGCACTTAGGCTGTTTCCAGATCTTAGCTATGGTGAATTGTGCTGCTATGAACATAGGGGTGCATATATCCTTTCTGATTGGTGTTTGTGGTTTCTTGGGATATATTCCTAGAAGTGGGATCACAGGGTCAAATGGGAGTTCCATTTTCAGTTTTTTAAGGAAAAGGAGTTCCTTTTTATAGCAGCATAATATTCCACTGTGTACATGTACCACAGTTTTTTAATCCACTCATCTGCTGATGGGCACTTAGGCTGTTTCCAAATCTTAGCTATGGTGACTTGTGCTGCTATGAACATTGGGTGCATGTATCCTTTCTGATTGGTGTCACTTTTATCCAGCAGGTGTTTTTAAGCCCCATCCCCAGAGACTGGGGTCCCATTTAGGAAAGAGGGTCAAGTTGGAAAATCATAAACGTCTTGGAATTGTGAACAGAAGCCCCTAGATCTCATCAGACTCCCCAGTCAGCAAGACAATAATAACATTTGGAGGCTGGCTCTAATTAATTTTGGAGACCCCTATCTCCATGAGAGAACATGAAGTACACTTCCCTGTGGCTCTCAGCTTTCCTTTTTGCCCCTTCCCCCAGTGGGCAGCCCAGCATGCCCTCTCGGCTACTGGCTTTTATTTTACCTCTTTTGGGCTTCCTTGTTGATGAGGTCCATTTCAGAAGTCCTCCTGAACATCTCTTCCTGGACCCAGTATCCTTGGTTACCTGGTCCCAGAATTTCAGGCCGGCAGAGTTCCTTGCGGTTGCAACGCTGGTAAATAGTGACCAGTCGTCTGAGCCGAGCTGTGAGCGCAGATGAAACTGGCCAGGGCGATTTGTCTGGGTCGGAGCCATCCTGGGCTTCAAACATCAGTGAGGACATTAGTATTTACAAACAGAACCCAACAGAGGTGACTGAATAACTGAATGAGCTCAAGTGTTAGGCCTAGCTAGTGGGCTGCAATTTTGCTTTAGAAACAGCTTGGTGTGGTTGGCTGGTCTCTCTCAAATACAAACGTGCCTGTCTGTGGGGGTAGAACTGATTGAGAACCTTGCTCTAAGCCAGGAACAAGCAGACCCTCTGAGGCCTCCCCCATGGAGAACTATGGGCTTTTGTGTAGCTGGGCTTTTCAACTGCCAAAGACTATAAAGTGTGAATTCAGAAAAACAAAACCAAAAAAATCCAAACCAAACCAAACCCTCCTAACTTTTCTCCCCCGCCAAACATTTAAATTAAAAAAAAGAGAAAGGAAACCATAATGCCTTTGTTTCCCTCAGACTCCACCTGATGTCAGAGACCATCAGTGATTTCAGTTTTGAACTTCAATGACAGGTGGAGGAGGCTGGCCAGGGCCAAGCTGTAGCTCCGTGTACTACTCCAGGGGAGTTTGACCAAGGCCCACTTCCGTGGCTTTTTAAAAGACCCTCCTTAAAACACAGCATTTTATGAACCGGGACCTTACTTTCCTTTGCCTTCAGAAGGTCACAGTCTCACCTGCCCGGCTGTCATCCTTCTTCTCCTCACCAAAAATGCCATCCCCTCCGTCACTGGAACTCTCCTGGGGATAAAGGAAGCCATCAGCAAAGCTGCAGCTCAGAGGAAAGCACCCAGGCAGCCCTTGTTCAGAAGGAACAAAGGTGCAGAGATCTGCCCAGGAACAGCTCCAAGGCCATGGCCCCTGAGAAATGAAGCTCACTGCGGCACAATTGTAAAAGAGCCAGAAAGCAGTTTATTTAAAATAAGCACTTTTCCCCTGAACTGTGTGGAATGCAGAGAATTACAGCTCAAAGAATGATGAAGTTGAATGTTCTCTCTGGCAGTTACATTTTACAAGCACTATTTTAGCTGTGAATTTAAATATTTGCTTTACCATGCAATGTAATAGTCATTTCACAAAGGCTGTGCCTACATTTCTGCTGTGCAAAGTATCATGCTCATGTTCATTATGGTTAGCTTACTTTAGTCACAACAAAAAAATGCTATTTCCCTGAAACATGGCTGCTGCAGGTTTGAGACTAATGGTGCAAAGTCCCAGGAATTTAAAAATAAATTCTCGCTCTGAGGCTCTGGTTGAATCTGGAGTAGTATCACAGGCATGAAGCTTATCCAAGTTGGAGCATTGTTCAAACTGGCACTAATGGATTCCTTCAAGAACTCCTTGGTTTCAGGAATGGAACCTTAAAAGCTCCTTGTATATAAGGCATATGGAATGTGGGGGTGGGAGGAGAGAGTGCTGTTTTTCCACTGGACTCCATTTTTAACATGAAAACTTGTTTTTGACCAATATCTGTTGATCTGAATGATGGGAGAATGACCCCAGAGCAAAGACTTTGGCCATGTTAGAGCACAGGTCAGACGAGAAAGGTAGGCCAGCTAACTGTTCTGTATAGCCTTCAAGGTAAGAATGGGTTTTAGATTTTTACAGGAAGAAGAAGGAAAAGAAGGGGAAAGGGAGAGGGAGAAGATGGGTGACAGACTGATGTGGTCCCTGGCCCAGATATTTACTACCTGGTCCTTTACAGAAAATGCTTGCTGCCTCTGGGACGAACACACAGCACAGGGGGCCAGTAACCCAGGCATAGAGCAATGGACAGACACCTATGATGGACAATAGTTAAAATTCAAACCACTCTCACCCTGGCCACTGAGCAGTGGTTGGAGCGTTGTCCTATACACACGAAGGTGGAGGGTTTGATTCCTGGTTGGGGCACATACCCAGGTTTCAGGTTTGATTTCCGGTTGGGGCGTGTGTATTAGGCAACTGATATCTCTCTCTCTCTCTCTCTCTCTCTCTGTCTCTCCCCCCCCCCCCCCCCCCGCCCCATCTCTCTTTAAAAAACTATTTCAAGGCACTCTCTTGGGAGGCCCTGAAAGAGAACACTCTGAAAAGGCAACAGGAATAGGGGTGCATTTTCTGAATGCATTTGTTTCTTACTAGAATAGTGAGAGGAGCTAAATTACTGAGAATTATGTGTTACTTAAAGCACAGTGGAAAACCCTTTACATGATATCTCATTTAATTCTCAGAACTGCTTTACGGGGGAGAAAGTATTACCAACCACATTTTACAGAAAACAAGTTGTTCCAAAGGCTCTGTAACTTGCCCAAGGTCACACAGCTAGTAAGTGGCAGAGCTGGGTTTCAAACACAGTAGTCTGAGGAGAGCCTACACTTTCAGCCACTGGCTATGAAAAACAAGGGACAAGAGGGTCCGGCTGAAACTTCTGTTTTGGAGAATCAACACTAATAAAAGAGAAAAATGGTAATTGGCGTACGAGCTACCCTTTTCATTGGCTAATCAGGGCTATATGCAAATTAACTGCCAACTAAGATTGGCAGTTAACTGCCAACAAGATGGTGGTTAATTTGCATATGTAGGCACAATGCAGGGAGGCGAAAGGGAAAGCAGGAAGAAGCCCCCTGCCACTAACAGTGATCGGAAACCCAGGGGGGAGCTAAGATCTGGGGGGCAGGGCAAAGGCGGCCCTGGGGCCGCCTTTGCCCTGCCCCCCAGCCATGATCGGAGAATCAGGCGCCTTTTCCGCCCTGGCCAGTGATAGCAGGAAGTAGGGGTGGAGCCAGCGATGGGAGCTGGGCACGGTCGAAGCTGGCAGTCCCGGGAGCTAGGGGTCCCTTGCCTGGGCCTAAAGCGGAGCCCACAATCGCGGGGCCGCTGCAGCTGCGGATGCCCGCTGCCCGGGCCAGACACCTCGGCCAGAGGCCTCAGGCCTGGTCAAGGGGCCGATCCGGTGATTGGTGATCGGAGGGTGATGAGGGTCAACTCCTCTGGCCGAGGCATCAGGCCTGGGTGGGGGGCGGAGCCGGGGATTGGGGGGATATGATGGTCCCCTTGCCCAGGCCTGAAGCTTGGGTCAGAGGCGTCAGGCTTGGGCGGGGGGTGGAGCAAGCAATCAGAGGGAGATGGGGGTCCCCTGCCCAGGCATGATTCCTGGGCCAGAGGCCTCAGGCCTGGGCGGGGGCCAGAGCCAGTGATCGGGGGAAGATGGGGGTCCCCTGTCCAAGCCTGACACCTCTGGCGGAGGCATCAGGCCTGGTCAAGGGGCCAATCAGGAGATCGGAGGGTGATGGGGGTCTACGCCTCTGGCCGAGGCATCCGGCCTGGGCAAGGGGCAGAGCCAGCAATCGGAGGGGTCTGGGGGTCCCCTGCCCAGGCCTGACACCTGGGCCAGAGGCATCAGGCCTGGGCTGGGGGCAGAACCAGTGATGGGGGGAAATGAGTGTTACCTGCCCAGGCCTGACGCCGATCCTGCGATTGGAGGGTGATGGGGGTCAACGCCTGAGGGCTCCCAGTATGTGAGAGGGGGCAGGCTGGGCTGAGGGACACTCCCCCCACCCCACCCCCGACACCCAGTGCACGAATTTCGTGCACCGGGCCCCTAGTGAAATATACTTAGAATTGGAAAACAGTAGTTTAACCTCTCTTTCTCAGCCCAAACTGTTTCCGGCCATCTAACGTTAGCGAAAAGTGGAAAATGTCAAGCTGGTCTACCGTACCTGTTTGAAGTAGCACTTGAACATGCCATCTCATCCCCCCCCCCACCGCTTAGGTAGGTAAAAAATAGGCAAAAAAGCCCACAGCCATGCCTTATAGCCTTTCCTCCATCAAGAACATTTTTCAGTATCCTTAGTATCCACAGAGATCCTCTGAAAGCTGAAATTTGTAATTACAAACACTTTCAGACTGAGGAATGTTCTACAGCCTATACAATGCGGGAGTCAGGTGCCGGAGCTGACATGTTCCTTATTATGACGCATGGGAGGCTGCTGTGGGCATCACCATACCCCACACAAATGGGGTGGCTCCCAGCTTGGTGTGAGGCAGGCACACACGACATCAGGTTTCCCTTCCAGTCAATCTAACGGTTTTTGTTGCTGCAGTTATACACCAACCACCCTTTTCTGAATCCTGCCCTCTCTTGGAGGCATGTCCCCTCTCTAGAAAGGACAGAATGGAGAAACATGTCATAATCTTGGTTAATAGCCACCTAATGGGAGTGTGTGGTGTGGACAGCAGTGACAGACGGGGGTCACACAAGCACACCCAAAGCCCAGCGGCTGAACTAGTTATCTCAGGTTCTGCCTACAAGGAACAATGGAAAGAAATGTTCACCTTTGAAGAGGTATGAGTCAATCATTTCAGAGGGAAGGGTCCCAGAGAGTGCTGACAACAAGAATGTCAAAACAAAGGAAACTGACTACAACCGGCAATTTCTCCATCTTGAGCACACATATGGTTTGGAGTCTGACAGTTCATCTGGCCTTGGGCAAGATGTTTCCATCTCTCTCAGGCTCAGTTCTTCATTTGTAAAATGGAGATAATACTTTTATTGGGTGACTGTGGGGTGTAAATGGGTTGATTGTATAATGCGTTTAATCTGCTGGTACAAAACAAATGTCCAGCAAATGGTAGCTGGGACTGAAGAAATACTAACAGTCCCAACTATAAGGTAATCACTCAGTATTTCTTTTTCAACTAAAATGTGTACTCTTGCCTTAACTGGTTTGGCTCAGTAGATAGGGCATCGGACTGCGGACTGAAAGGTCCAGGTTCGATTCCAGTCAAGGGCATGTATATTGGTTGCGGGCACATCCCCAGTAGGAGGTGTGCAGGAGGCGGCTGATGCATGTTTCTCTCTCATCGATGTTTCTACCTCTTTATCCCTCTCCTTTCCTCTCTGTAAAAAATCAATAAAATATACTTTTAAAAAATAGATAAAATAAAATGTGTACTCTCAGGAAGGTTTCCTAACATAATAAAATGGCAACAATATCAGCAACAGAAGTCTATTGAGTTAGATACTGTACTTTATACATTTCCGTTTGTTTATGAGGGGATTTTAGACAAGAGGAAATTGCAGAGTGGGGAGGTTGACAAACTTGTCCAGGATTACCCAGCGTCTAAGTGGTGCATGGGATGCAAACCCAGGTCTGACATGACTGGTGAGCTCTAACCCTTGTGCAGCATTACCTCTGGGGGGTAGAAGGCACACTGCGCTGATCCAAAGCATGGTCGGTACTAACCGTAACTTAATTCCAGGCCATCACTTCTCTGAGGGTGTGGGGCTCTGTTCTTATCTGAAAACATAAGGTCTAGTCTCCCTAGCTCGTGGCTGCTCCTCCAGGCCTGGCTGCCTCCCCTGTTTGGTCTGGGTGGAGGTATAGGTGGTAACAGTGGCAGCACAGATCCTGTGGGACCTGCAGACCCAGAGAATTCCCTCTATGCCCTCATTAAAGGCTGATGAGTAGTCTTCTCACATTTAGCAAACAATGAGTGTCTCGAGTGCCAGTAACTATGCTAGGTTCTGGGGCTACGACAGCGGGAAATATGGAACCCTGATCCTTCTGGAGCCCGTGGTCTGATGGCATGACAGACACATTATGCTGGCCATGCAGTGTGATAAGTCCTCCTAAACACAGTGGACAAACAAGAGTCACCAACTCTACCAGACCCAAATCAGGTCAGGGAAAGATACCCAAGAAGTGACTTCCGAGCTTCACACTAAAGAACAAACAGGCGTTCGCCAGGGGGAGAAGACAAGAGCTCTCGGTGTCAAGGCAACAGGAGGTACAATGACGGAGTTAGAAAGATCCCACAACCATTTCCATTTTGCAGGAAAATCAAGCATCCTTCCACTCCAGCATAAACTTCATATGGAAAGTAAATACACATCAAAGGTCAGTAACATAAAATGGAGAGATCATGGAATTTAGAAAAAGATGTGAGGAGGGGAGACACTGCTTTTGTCCTTTAACTTTTTTTGAAGCAGATTAAAACTGAGCTTCCAGGATGTGGAGAAAAAGGAACACTTGTGCACTGCTGGTGGGAATGCAGACTGGTGCAGCCACTATGGAAGACAGTATGGAGTTTCCTCAAAAATTAAAAATGGAACTCCCATTTGACCCTGTGATCCCACGTCTAGGAATATATCCCAAGAAACCAGAAACACCAATCAGAAAGGATATATGCACCCATATGTTCAGAGCAGCACAATTCACCATAGCTAAGATCTGGAAACAGCCTAAGTGCCCATCAGTAGATGAATGGATTAGAAAACTGTGGTACATCTACACGATGGAATACTATGCTGCTGTAAAAAGGAAGGAACTCTTACCATTTGCAATGGCATGGATGGAACTGGAGAGCATTATGCTTAGTGAAATAAGCCAGTCAATGAAGGAAAAATACCACATGATCTCACTCATTCATGGATAATAAAGACCATTATAAACTTATGAACAATAGTAGATATAGAGGCAGAGCTGCCTCAAACAGATTGTCAAACTGCAGCGGGAAGGCCGGGGAGGGTTGGCGGGCAGGAGGGAGGGGGGTAAGAGATCAACCGAAGGACTTGTATGCATGCATATAAGCATAACTAATGGACAGAAGACACTGGGGGGTAGGGGAGGCCAGGGGATTGTCAAGGGTGGGGGAAAAAAAGGATACATATGTAATACCCTTTGTAATACTTTAAGCAATAAAAAAAAATTAAAAAAACAAAACAAAACAAAAAAAACAAAACAAAACTGAGCTTCCTCTTTTCTAGAACAAGGATAAGAGTAATGCCTAACTGAAGGGGGCCGCGCTTGTAAGGCTGGAAGTATTCTATATCCAAATATTACTGTTGTGTTCAGAGAACCCTCAAACTCTTAACTCAGAAGAAAAGGGTGATTTTTCAGTTCCAAACCGAATTTTTCTTACAATGGGATCAGACCATCAGGCATTATATTTCCCTGTAAGAATCTTTCTCAGGCTCACCGTGGAGATTTCAGAGGCACTTCGAGTAGCAGCAGCTAGGTATATGAGAGGAGGCTGTGCCACTACTCACTCCTATTTCTGTTCTAAGAGATGTTAATTTCCCTACATAATGGGTTTGGTAAAGAAAGACTCCAGGCCATTCTAAACACAAGTATACTTTTAGACCAACTGCTTTTGAAGGTCTCTGTAGGTTCATGGACTCCAGCTGCATCTGAAATCTGTTCACCAAAGTTCTTCTGCTATTAAACAGAGGGAGAGTTTGGGGAAAGGGAGTACACTAGATCAGCGGTCACCAACTGGTGGTCTGTGGACCACTGGTGGTCCGTGAGGTCTGTAAGGTTGGCGACTGCTGGTTTAAGGAAACCTTTGGAGCAGCGGCCACCAACCGCTGGTCCGCAGACCACTTGGTCCGTGAGGTCCGAAAGGTTGGTGATTGCTGCACTAGATCATCTCAAACGTCCCTTCTAACTCTAACATTCCATGATTCTTCGTCTGCCACATTTGAAGAGGACAGCTGTCACAGTGTGCTCTGAAAGGCACCAGAGTAGTGAGGGTCTGGAGACGATGTGATATGAAGAAAGGCAGAGAAACCAGGGAAATTGCACCTGCAGACTTAAAGAGATTAAGGTTGCTAACTGGCCTCAAGAATTAAAATCCTATCAGAGAGGAAAGAAAGAAGAGTTTTGTTCTTTGCAGCACCAAAGAAAACTAGACACAATCTATGGAACCAACTGGAGCCAGATATCTGGGTCAGTGTAAGGGAGCCTCACCCAATGAAATGGGCTTCCCTGGAGGGCAGCACATTCCTCCTCTTCCCCCATGGACTCCTGGAAGTACCTGAACCTACCTGAATGACCCCCTGACATTGAAGTTGCCAAGGGATGGACACTCAGACGTTTGTTAGGGCTTCTTGCAATGCTAAGAGTCTCCCAATCTATTAACTATTAACCTTTCTGCGTCCAGGTGTTTAATTCAGAGGAATTACTCTAGGTATGGATGATAGGCTCATTGGGCTTCTTGAACCCTGCTTGCTGATCTGCCTGAGGGGAGGGGAGTAGGGGTTGGGCAGCAGGCTTGCTTCAGATGTTGGCTGTTTTTCTGTATTTGTTACTTTAGCACATGAACTAGAAATCAAGCTTACCTGTTACATAATCTGCTCACCTCAAAATCTGGGGGAAGCCACTCTCCACTCCATCTGCTTTAGATTATATTGTATTTATAGCCCAGGTTTTAGAGGTTTCAAGAGCAAAAGAAATAATATTGGCATCAATTTTATAAATGAATCAAAATGTAGTTCCAAAGGAGTTTTACCTTACTATAAGAAAACTTTGCTGCAACCTCTTCAGTGCTCAAAGCTCTCCAAGATCAAAGACTGACCAGTTAGATAGGTAAACTTTACTGAACAGCTCTCACCGGCCTGGCCTGCAGGAGGTCTGGTGACTGCCTTTCCATAGAAGCGCTGCCGGGAGGACGGCGCATGTATGCACAGCTGAAATACCTTCTCCCTTCTTCATTATGAAAAGAATACTTGATTGGAAAAGAGAATACCAGAATATCGAGAGAATACCTAGGTTGAGCTCTAACATCTAGTAGCTGAGAGAATTTGGCCAAGTTCTTTAATTTCCTGGGCCTAAATTTGCTCAGCTCTCAAAGGAGGGCAGTAATATCTGAAGTGTTTACTTCACAAAGTTGAGGTGAGAATCAAACGAAACAAATGGAAAAGGTTCTTTGGAAAGAGTCAAGTTCCACATAAGTATAAGGTATTGCTTTCATTTCTTTGGCAACAGAGTTGTTGTCTATGAAAAACACACCCCAAATTCCAGACAAAATAAGTAGCAGAATAAGCTATGACCAAAATGGCAGAATTTGGGATTTTAATCGTCAAGGCCAGTACTCAGTTTCCCTCAGGTCCAGGCTCTGAAGCTTCATGCTGATTTGCTTCAATCTGCCACTCCCCAATTCACCGTAGGGAGACATGAAAACATAGCTTCGAAAAATAATTATTTCCTATTCTGGGAAAAGTGATGTCATTATTGCTATTACAGGAATCAGAGCTGATGGAAGCCAAAGTAAATATCACACATTCTCCAAACTAGAACCAAAAGAAAAGAGTTGATAACTTTTAGGTAGTGACCAGAAGAGGAGAGATTATTTAGGCAATGAAGTAAGTTGGGGACAATGCTACAGTAGCCTGTGGGATCCAGAATTCATGAAATTAGCTCCACTCCTCAAAGCCAGGGAAAAAATAGTAAATGGTGCCTGAGTCCTGGTAAGGTTTTGTTGTCTTCTGCAAAGTCTCAGAAACTCATTTGTAAAATGCAATGCACACTTATGCTTCTGGGAAGGTGCACATTTCTTCACTCCTCACTCTAAGTACAGCTAAAACCCCTGGACATTATACATAAAACAAACATAAGAAAACTCTTATGCAAAGAGAATAAGGCAGACCACCTAGGGATCATGGATCTTAGCATATCATTAGCATATTACGCTTTGATTGGTTGAACGGCTGATTGGTCAACTGGACACTTAGCATATTAGGCTTTTATTACATAGGATAATAAAATATCTAGAATAACTACTAAAAAGCAATGAAATATAGATAAATCAAAAAGTAATCATTAAAAACATTCAAGGAACCCAGAGGGAGGCAGGGAAAAGAAAATAGAGCCTCAAAAAGCAGAGAAAACAATGAAATGTCTGTAAATGGCTTAATACACCAACTAGAAGACAGAGACTGGCAGAATACATGAAAAAATATGACCTAACTATATGCTGTCTGTAGGAAACTCACTTCAAATACAAAAAAAGGCAGGTTGAAAGTAGAAAGGTAGAAAAAGATATACAAACATTAATCAAAGGAAACCAGGAGTAGCTGAGACAGAGAGGGACGTTATATATTAGTAATGATAGCAGAGACAATCCACCAAGAACACACAATCATAAACGTGTATACACCAAACAACAGAGCTGCAAAATACATGAAGCAAAAACTGATAGAACTGAAAGGAGAAATAGACAAACCCATAATTACAGTTGGAGACTTCAAGACTCTGCTCTCAAAAACTGATGAAACTACTAGACAGAACACCAGTAAGGATACAGAAGACCTCAACAACACTATCAACCAGAAGAATCTAAGTGACATTTATGCAACACTCCACCCAACAACAGCACAATGCACTTTTTTTTCTCTCAAGTGCCTATGGAGCATATACTGAAATGGACCATATCCTGGGCCATAAAACAAACCTTAACAAATTTAAAACTAAAATAATACAGATCATGTTCTCTGAACAAAATGTAATCAAACTAGAAACCAAAACAAAAAGATATAGGTAAGTCTCCACCTGGAAACTAAGTAATACCTGCCTAATAATCCATGCTTCATAAAGGAAGTCTCAAGAGAGTTTTTTTTGAAATACATTAAATTTAATGAAAATGAAAATAGAACATAGTAAAATTTGTGGGACATAACTAAAGCAATGCTAAGAGGAAAATTTATAGCACTGAATGCATACAATAAACAAGCAGTCAAGTCTCAAATCAGTAATCTAAGTGTCCATCCAAAATCTAGAAAAAGAAGAGGAAAAGAAAACAAAAGCGAGTAGAAGGAAGGGAATAATAAAGAACAAAAATCAGTGACATTAAAAACAGAAAAACAATAGAGAAAATTAATGAAACAAAGAGCTGATTCTTTAAAAAGATAAAGCAACAAATCTCTAGCAAGATGAGTAAGGGAAAAAGAGAAAAGACACAAATTACCAATATCAGGAATGAAATAGGGAATTTCACTACAAATTCTGCAGACATGAAAAGGAAAATAAGAGAATATTATGAACAACTCAACATATACATTTGACAACTCGGATGAAACAGATCAATTTCTTAAAAAACACAAACCACTACAACTTACCCAATATAAATTCACAACTGGATTTATAATTTAAAAACTCCCCCAAAAGGGCTCTCCAGGTCCAGATGTCTTCACTGAAGAATCCTACTAGACATTTAAAAAATTAATTCCAAGCCTGGTCAGCGTGGCTCAGTGGTTGAGCACTGACCTATGAACCAAAAGATCGAGGTTCGAGTCCCAGTCAGGGCACATGCCTGGGTTGCGGGCTCGATCCCCAGTGTGGGGTGTGCAGGAGGCAGGTGATCAATGATTCTCTCTCATCACTGATGTTTCTATCTCTCTCTCCCTCTCCCTTCCTCTCTGAAATCAATAAAAAAATATTTACAAATAAATAAAAATAAAAAATTAATACCAATTCTAGACAAACTCTATCAGAAAATAAGAGGGAAGGAACATCCAATTCATTTTTTTAAAAATATATTTTATTGATTTTTTACAGAGAAGAAGGGAGAGGGATAGAGAGTTAGAAACATCGATGGGAGAGATCGACCAGCTGCCTCCTGCACGCCCCCCAGTGGGGATGTGCCCGCAACCAAAGTACATGCCCTTGACCGGAATCGAACCTGGGACCCTTGAGTCCGCAGGCCAACGCTCTATCCACTGAGCCAAACTGGTTCGGCCCAATTCATTTTATGAGGCTAAAACTACCCTCATATGAAAACCAGATTAAAGATGGTACCAAGATAACTACAGACCAATATCCCTCATGAATAGAGATGAAAAAATCCTTAAGGAAATATTAACAAATAGAACTCAACAATAAAAATCATCCACCATTACTAAGTAGCATTTTATCCTAGTTTATCCATGGATGTAAGGCTGGTTCAATATTTGAAAATCAATCGAAGTAATCTACTAATATTATAGGCTAAATAAGAAAAATCACATGACCATATTACTTGGTACAAAAATGTATTTGACAAAATTCAACATTCATTCATGACAAAAATTCTTAGAAAACTAGGAATATAGGGAAATATCCTCACTTTCAATAAAGAGCATCTATAAGAAATCTAGAACATTATACTTAATGATGAAAAACTGAATGCCTTCTTCCTAATGTCAGGAACAAGGCAAGGATGTCCTGCTCTCATCCCTCTTATTCAACACAATGCTGGAAGTTTTAGACAGTACAATAAAGAAAAGAAAAAAGAAAAAAAAAAGGAAATACATGGCATATAGATCAGAAAGGAAAATCTATATGTATCCCAATTTGCAGATAACATGTTAGTTGATGTAGAAGATCTCAAGAAACCTATAAACACCTCCTAGAACTAACTCCTAAATGGAAAGATATGTGGTAAGCTTCAATGTAGTAAAGGTGTGAATCTCCCCAAAGTGATATGGGTTTAATGTGCAATTCCTATCAAAATTCCAGCAAGAATTTTTGTAGATGTAGATAATTCTAAAACTTATATGGAAAGGCAAAGACAGGAACAAGCAAAGATAAAATAATTTAAAAAAAGAACTGAGATGAATCAGTCTACCCAATTTAAAACTTATTATATAGCTACAGTAATCAATATAGAAGCTATTGGAGGAGGAATATATAAATAGATCAGTGGAAAAGAACAGAGAACCCAGAAACAGAGCCACACAAATATGCTCAACTGATTTTTTGGCCAAGGTGCAAATGCAGTTCAATGAAAGAAAGATAGCTTGTTAAAACAAATAGAGCCAGAGCAATTGGATGTCAGTAAGAAAATGAACCTCAACCTAATTTTCTTCTTTTATATGAAAATTAATTTAAAATGGATCACAGAGTTAAATGTAAAACTGAAGAACTTTTAGGAAAAAAACAGAAGAAAATCTACATCTAGGCAGAGTACTCATTTGAAACTAAAAACCTGATCCATAAGAGGAAAATATTGGTAAGCTGGACTTCATCAAAATAAAAAACTTTTGTTCTGTGAAAGACAACGTAAATGGGATAAAAAGACAAACTACTAGTGGGAGAAAATATTTGCAAACTATATTTTTGACAACACTAGTATCTAGAATAAATGAAGAACTCTCAAATATCAACAGTAAGACAAAGAAACAGTGCAATTAGAAAATGGGCAAAGGACATAAAAAAAACATTTCACTCAAGAGGTATACATTTGGCAGTTAAGCATAAAAAAGATGCAAAACATCATTAGCCACTTGGGAAATGTAAATAAAAAAAAGAGATATCCCACATACCTATCAGAATCGCTCAATTAAAAAATAGTGACAGTACAAAAGCTAGTGAGGATGAGGACATATTGCTGGTGGAAATGTAAAATGGTATAGCCATTTTGGAAAAACAGTTTGGTAGTTTATTAAAAAAACTAAACATGTAACTACCATATTACCTAGCAATTGTACTCCTGGACATTTATCCCAGAGAAATGAAAATGTATGTTCACACAAAGTCTGTATGTAAATGTTTATAGAGGTATTTGTAATATTCAAAAATTGTAATCAACTAATGTCCTTTAATTGATGAATAGTGAAACAAACTGTGGTACATCCACACCATGGAATACTTACTACTCAATAATAAAAAGGAATGAGTTACAACAACCTACAGGAAATTATGCTTTGTGATAAAAGCCAATTCCCAAAGGTTACATAGTTTATGATTCCATTTATATAACATTCTTTTTTAAAAATATATTTTATTGATTTTTTACAGAGAGGAAGGCAGAGGGATAGAGAGTTAGAAACATCAATGAGAGAGAAACATCGACCAGCTGCCTCCTGCACACTCCCTACTGGGGATGTGCCCGCAACAAAGGCACATGCCCTTGACCAGAATCGAACCTGGGACCCCTGAGTCCGCAGGCCGACGCTCTATCCACTGTGCCAAACCGGTTAGGGCTATATAACATTCTTAAAATGATAGAATTACAGGAATAAAGAACCGGTTAGTGGTTGCCAGGGATTAAAAGGAGGTGAAGGCAGGAGGGAAGTGTAGGTAGCTATAAAAGGGCAACATGATGGATCATTGTGGCCATGGAAATGTTAAGACTCCATCAATGTCAGCATCCTGGTTGTGATCTTGTACTATAGTTCTGCAAGATGTTCCCCGGTGGAGAAATGGATATGAAAGGTACAAGGGATCACTCTGTATTGTATCTTAAAATCACACCTAAAATTTACAGTTATCTCAAAATCAAGTTTCATTAGAATGAAAGTACAATGTAGTCTGTATGTTGACAATTTTTATAATAAAATGTTGGGGAAAACGCAATGCAATCAAGTTCCCCCAAAGCACTGCTAAGATGGGGTTTTCTTTCTTCATATGGCAGATCATGGGAATTACCAATACAGTACATATGACTCACCACTTGTTTCCGGAGGCCATCTAGTTTGTCTTCAGTGTTGTCATCTTTATCCGTGTTGCTTCTAAATAAAAGTTAAAAAAAAAAAAAAAAGGCATCATATACTACTTAAGGGCTATTTGGCAACCAGGATGCTTATAAGAAAGCCTCCTAAATCACAGAGCAAAGGGAATATTAGTAGATCCCTTTCCCCACAGGCCTCAAAATCTGGGTCTTTCCAATGTCATAACTTCAAAGGGCAAGGCCCCCTGTCAGACTGAGACTCCAGCATCTACTCAGTCAAGTAAGAGGCCAGCTATTCAACAATGATTCTATCATAACCCACCCAGGGTTATCGGATATGAGGCTTTGACAAAAGAAGACTTTAGAGACTGAAGGCTGTGCAAACCGAGCCAGTCCTGATGTGCCAACCCCTGAATCACAACAGGATGCTCTTCACACAGAATCACTCACTCTTGGCAGCAGTCACTGCTTCGAAAGGAAGCTCTGCTGACACTTCCAAGAAAGGACATTTTGCCCCCTGTACCACCAATCACTTGCCTCTAGGTTAGCTGACTAATGTCTTTTCTCTTGTGAACTTAACCACTGCTGGTGTCTATCTGTTTTTCATCATTCCTTTTAAAACTGCCTTTGAAGTATTCCTGTCTGAAATATTCTTATCTTTGCTGCTCAGATCCTGGAGGCATATGGATAATTTGGTAGTTACATGTTTAGTTTTTTTAATGAACTACCAAACTGCTTTTCCAGAATGGCTATACCATTTTACATTTCCACCAGCAATGTGTCCTCATCCTCACTAGCTTTTGTACTGTCACTATTTTTTAATTGAGCCATTCTGATAGGTATGTAGGATACCTTCACTGCTTAACCACATAAAGAACAACCAGCCCATAAGAAAATGAATCTCATGCCACATCCAGGTACCTCACTCACTCAGGCAATGTTTTCCCATACCCAGTGAATCTAATAGCCACACTGGTCACCTGGGCATTTGTTAACATCTCTCTGACTGCATCTACTTTCTGCTAGAGGAAACACCCATAGGTAGAGAATGTTATGGTAGCTAAAATGTTAATCAGGAGTTAAGAACAAATGGAAAATGCATTTCACTCTTTTCTCCACTACAGCAGATAGTGAAGGGCTCCGCGCAGAGCCACACCCTCATGTCCAGGTTTGGCCACAGCCCTAGGCAATGAAAAGCATATCTGCCACTTTGGGGGAAAAGATCAGGTCAAAAGCTCACCAAACACAAAGTAAGACATATATGTTATGTTATTTTAAATGTATACACATGTATTTTGGAGAACCAGTTTTTGGTTATTTAGCTTTCCTATAAACTTATACATTTGGAGGTTATGCCAATAGTAAAATTCAGCCAAAGAGGATACCTCCATACTTTTTTTGCATACCCAGGGATAAGGCTATTATTCCACAGCTGTCAAGCAGTGTGGCTCCTAAATCCACCTTAGTCACAGACCATGCAATCCTTAAATAATGCTGGAATTTCATCTGAGGAATGCCGAGGGCAGGAAGCCTGTACTCGTTGTGCCTCTTCTTAGCTTTCTGCCAGGTAGGAGAAGTCTGAATTCTTCCTCAAGAATCCTCTGACCAGGTAAGCGATGAGGATGAGCAGCAGCTTAGGGAGCCCATGTAGGACAGGAATCAGTACTTGGTTCAAAGTGCTCAGAAGTCAAAGAAAAGGCCTGAGGTGTAACAGGATGGAACCAAAGCGGCCATTCTAGAAGGCGACTCCAGCATGGCAAGGCTAAGGGAGATGCCACAGTGTGAGGAGGAGACTGAGTGTGCTGGACATAGGTGGAAGGGGTCATAGATTTGTGGCATGACACGTTAGTTATGGCACAGTTGGTTTATGCAGCTTCTCACCTTTCAGGAATGTCTGAGGTCCCATCCGTAACACCCTGTTCTGCAGAAAGGGACTTCTCATCTGGCATCCCAACCTTCTCCAGGAAACAAAGTGCAGGGTCTGCTCGCATGGCATTGTACCGCTCATACCCTGATCAGGAGTAATGAGAAATGTCAGAAGTCGTCAGAACTCGCACAATCTGCCCTGGGCTCTAGATGGTCATTTTGTTTCCCTTATTAAGTAAAAGCAAAACAAAAATACTTATTGAAGATTAACTGGATCCTTTAAGATTTCCTATCTGGGAAGAACCTTGAGCTAAAGTAGACACCTCTGAGTAGTGCTAGGCCTAAAATGAAAGCTTAGTGACTGCCATAGCAGGTTTTTGTTTTGGTTGTTAGTATTTGCCTGGAATATCTTATTTCACTCTTTAGATGTCAATCTCATTCTATCTTCCATCTGGTCTTATCTCACTTCCAGCACTGCTTCCCTGGGCCAGTCAGAGAGCCATTTCTTGCCCTCCTTCCCTGGAGGGACTTGCTTCCTCTTTCAGTGTGGGTATTAAACACCCAGACTGCCTGGTCTGCTGTCCTGTCAGCTCCTGAGCTTGCAGCTCTGGCTGTAATGTGTAGGATATCTGGAGTGACCTCTCCATTTGGGGCTTTCCTTCATTTCTTTCAGGTTCAGCTATAATTCACCTCAGCGTTCCGCATGTCTGTGGTGAGTGTCTTGGGTGGAGGGAGGGAGAGGAAGCACGTGCATCTGCCTGCCACCCTGCTGGGGCTGCAGGTGTGCCCTCCTGACAGCACACTGGCTCCATCAGGGAGTTGGCAATGTGCTCCACAGACACCACTGAAGACACGGTCAATGGACTCTCCCGCACACACCAAGCTCACATGCTCTGGAATGTGGCTGCCTGCAGCAGCTGGTCTACTTCTGGATTCTTTCCAAAATTAGATTAAACCAAGTTTCAGTTACACTGTGGACCCTTGTGCTTAACAGGGAGGTCACATGCTTCTCCTTCTCTCTTCAAAGTTGAGTTCCAACCCTGTACTGTCCAAAAGAGGAGCCACACGTGTCTATTTTAATTACAATTACATAAAAAACACAGTTGTATTAGTCACATTTCCAGTGCCCAACAGCCATATGTGGCTCCTCCATAGCTGACTTCAAGCACAGAAAAGGCATTTCCATAATCACAGGGAGTCCTGTGGCAGCACTGTTCCAGCCTAACCCAGTGGTTTGACAAAGAGCTCTCAGCAGCACTGGACCTCCTGAAGCCTGCTCTGGTAACACCAGAATCCAAGTTTTGAGGGAATTCCTCATTAACATATGCACAGTCATCCCTCAGTATCCAGGGAGGATTGGTTCCAGGATGCCCCCGAGGATACCAAAATCCAAAGATGCTTAAGTCCTTACATAAAATGGCATTTTATTTGCATAAAACCTATATTTGCATAGAGGCTACAGAGGGTATCCCTACACAGCGCTTCAGTCACATGGATTCAGTGTAATGTTTGGCATATGGCAAATTCAAAGTTTTGCTTTTTGGAACTTTCTGGGACTATTTTTGGGAAATATTTCTGATCCGCATTTGGCTGAACCGGTGAACATGAAACCCGCAGATAAGGAGGAAATGCAACTGGTTATTGCCTGTAAGTATTGAAGAATCCTACTCATAAGGCATGTGTTAGTTTACTTTCCAAAGGCAGAGTAATAAGCAACAGTGAAATAATGCCAAGCATCTATTATGTACCAAGCACTGTTCTAGGCAGTCTACATATATTGTCCTAGTTAATATTCAAATAACCCTCCACATCAGTTGTTTTGATGGCATTCCCCTTGTCTAAATAAGGAATTAGATCAAAGATGTTTATGAAATGCTTCTCAATATCTTTTAGTCTCTTGCTTACCACATTAAAAAGAAAGATGCCCATGCCATCTTCTATTCTCAAATTTTTATACCCAGTAGGGCAAACTAGAAATGTGTAGGATATCTGGAATGACCTTAGAATTCTATATACATATGAAATGCTAAAACCTTAACATTTTCCCCAACTACTACATGCCAGACACTAGGCCAGATATTGGGACAATAGGAATAAATGAGTGTGAGGCAGTCCCGGCCCAAGCATACAGACAGGCTAGGTGGGGAAGATACAAGGTCTTTATGGCCAACTCACTCTCTTGAAGTTCCTCACTGATACTAACATCAACTGTAATTTCGTGACTCCACATTCCTCCGGTTGAAATTCTGAGAGGACAGAGGTAAGGCTCTACTTTCTAAGACAGACGTGCAATAGGACTGTGGAGTTTTCAGGAAAGGGGGAAACACTGAAATACACACCATGTTTGAATACGCCAATCAGAAGGGACTTGTCGGCCTCAGCATCCCACCAGTCCACTGGAATCTCCACGTAGTCGATGTCAGGCAGAGGCACTTCCAGCTCCCTGTGGAAGGAAGGGCATGGACTCAGAGTTCCTTCAACAGACAGAAAACAACGTCAGAGCTACTGGCCGAACCCTGGTATTAAGCCACATCCTAGTTGGAGGCTTAGACACGAAGTAACAGGATGCAGGAATTGTGGGCCAAGGTTCCTTATAGGGCTTTCCCAGTGAGCTATCGCTGCATGTGTACTTGACTCCCAGGCTCCACCCTAGACTGACTGGCAAACTTTGTGGAGAACTCACTGTCGGTCTAGAGTGGAGCCTCAGGATCTATACACACGAGGTAGTTCTGATGTGCACTTCAATTGAGAACCACAGTAAAATCCATCTATATACCATTCATTGAAGGTAGAACACCTCTTAAATGGCTGAATTTATACATGATCAAAGGCTGAGAAGACGAGTTTCCAAATCATGTATATATCTCAAGCTCGATTCAAAAACAAGATGATGTGCTTTGGAACATGCAGGGATATGAAGAGAGCCCTTCAGAGGACATGGGCCACAATAGGTGGCAGTGGTCTGCTAATGCTCTGTAGGGTCAAAAATGACCACAAATTGCACTGCTCCTGGCCAAAGTAATAACAATGACATGTCCTAGGCCGTGGTCGGCAAACTGCGGCTCGCAAGCCACATGTGGCTCTTTGGCCCCTTGAGTGTGGCTCTTCCACAAAATACCACGTGCGGGTGCGCACATACAGTGCGATTGAAACTTTGTGGCCCATGTGCAAAAGTCGGTATTTTGTGGAACAGCCAGTATTTTGTGGAAGAGCCACACTCAAGGGGCCAAAGAGCCGCATGTGGCTCGCGAGCCATGGTTTGCCAACCACTGTGACCTAGGGAGTAGACATGAGGGGATTAGCAGGCCTGTACCATCAGCCCCTCTCTGAGGTTCTGTCCATGTTCTGAGAGCTCACATGGATCCTCAGCTCACTGTCTTCATTTGTCTTGCGCTGGGAGAGAACTTCTACCTGCATGGCTCCTCTCCCACCTTTCAGCTCCTGGATGGTTCCTCTGCTGCATTTGAAGTTTCTTATTGCATCAGGCTCATTTTACTGTGACACAGGGCTGATGCCCTTGCCAGGCCCAGCTCCCCTGTGAGGATGGTATCCCCAGACACACCTTTCTAGGCAGCTCCCTTTATCTGGCTCCCCTGCAGGGCCCACTGCTCTGCCTGTGTGAGCCATGGGCTGAACAACTTTTCTGGGATGAACTTTGATGTATTCTCTATGGCAATCTCTACAATAAGACATTACACCTGAATAGGACGAGGGAGAGCCAGGATTGAGGAGAGGAGAGGAGGAAAAACTGTGGTGAATGGACTGGCACTCTCCACGTTTTGCCTAGCTTCCATCTATCTACAGGTTTACAAAAGCAATGATGGGGATGAGGATGTTCAGATAGATTACCTGTGGCATGTAACACCTAATACAAATGATCGTTTGAATTCTGCTGCATCTATATGACTCAAAAATTGAACCTTTTTAACTAAACACTCAACTTCCCTGTTCCTTCTAAAAATAACTACAGTAACTACAGAAAGCCTACCAAGTAACCATAGTCACTGTGATGATTGCTCTGGATTGCAAATTGCCCATGAACAGGGCTGTCAATGTCCTTCATCCTTCTCTTTCTTCAGTGCTGCTACGATTACTAAACATTAGCATTGCCCAATGAAAAGGAAGAAAAAGAAGAGACAGAACCTGGCTGGAGAACCTCGCTATGCTGATCAACTGAACGCTGTCTCCGTGTCATTCCTTCTTCGCCGACTCCGTCCACACCTTTGGGAACCCCTGGACCTGCTGGGGCTGGACCCCAACAGAAGGGGAAGGATTTCCCCAAGTCTAGAAGATAAGAGGACCTGAAAACCTAGCCATGTTCCATTTGAGGGTGCTGCTCAAATGTTCAGGAGCTGCAGGGAGCTGAGGCTTCCCTGGCCTTCCAGTGCCAGAGCCTGGAAGTGCCCAGAGAATACTCGCCTGATCATAATCTGCCCCCCCCCCCCATGCCTGCCCTGCACAGGGCTCTACTGCCAACATCCCTTTGTCCCACACCTGAAAGCCAAACCCCTGTACTCCCCTTAAGCGAGCAGATTTTCAGCCAGGATGTTCTGATAGAGCCAAACTGAATGTCAACTACAGGTTGGTAAGCAGCCACTTCCTGAGGCCCAAATTGCCCCTCAATGCGCAGCCCTCCCCTTGACCACCCCCAAATTCTAGCAATTAAAGAATTAATGCCTATTGAGACAGGGGACCTCTAAAGGTTCCAACAAGCCTATTCTATTTCTTGCCTGTAAAAAAAAAAGGAAGAAGAAACCATAGCCCCAGGTCATCTCAAGGCAAAGTTCAAATACCAACTCTTCTGGTGACTTCTGGAAATGATGGGCATAGCACAGGGCTGGAGCCAACTGCACGTGTGGGGCAGGGAAAGGGGGCTGCCTGGTGATCCCACCTACAACCTGACAGCTTCATCAAGTGGGAGCTGGGAGCTGACAGCCTTATTCCCCCAAATCTCGGGAGGTTCCCACAGAATTCTACAGCTTCAGAAACACTACTTCACAAAACCAAGGTGCAAGAAATCAAACAGGTCAGAGGTGACAGGATTAGCAAATAAAGGAGAAGCACTCAAAGGCCAAGAATGGGATTCCGAGTAAAACTTCTGGTGTATACCCATCAGATCAAGCATATGAAAGTAATTAACGCTCATTCTACAATGATTAAGGAAGAGAAATGACTGTTCTGAGAGAGATTTTGCAACACTGTTAAGACAAAAACACTAACTTAAAACCTCACTGAAAGCTGTGTTTCTAAGAAAGTGTTTTCTCCTTGAACTGTCCTTAGTCCACCTACCTGCTCTCTCAACTAAGTAACTGACTGGTGAGGTGGGAACATGGACACATTGGCCCATTTCCAGGAAAAGGCATTTATGGCAACTCTTTACCTCAGAGAGGTAGGGTTGACTCATTTTACCTGGCAGGAGTTCCTTCAAATGCTTTATCAGCTGCTTCTCCCAGTATTTCAGCTTTTAGGTAGTAGAGCATCCGAACTCGCAAAAGTACCCTATGAAAGGTGAACATATTAATGCAAACACATTAGAACCCAGAAGCTGCCTAGGAACTGCCACCCCCAGTTGACAGAGAAATTCTGGGTATTCCCATGTCATTAGTGAAATGAAGTAACATATGAAAAAGCACTACAAAAACAAACCACTAGGTACCAATGGCAGACATTATTGTGATCATCCCATTTTACACAAGAAAACGCATTTCATCAGTTATCTTTAAGTCACCCTGTGAGCCATGTGGGGCGAGGGGGACAGCAGAAACAGTTCCTCCTGGTCCCTAAAAGAGTTCTCATCACTCCTTTTCTATGGCCTCAATGGTCTCTTTGGCAGAACTGCCTTCTAAGAGGCTGGTAACCAGTTTATTGAAGAGTGAGTCATGGTGAATGGCACTGCTTTCAAACAGTTCCACTTGTACATCATTAAATGAACCTTTTAAAGTCCCTTTCGTGGCAATACTATCAGAGAGTAACGTCTTTCACTGTGATTCTGCAAGGACCACACTCCAGCCCCATGGGGAACACACCAAACATGTTTGAGACAAGGCAATCAAGGAAGTATCTGCTGGGCAGCACTGTGTGCCATGCACCATGCTGGGTACTGTGAGGTACATACGGAAGTAAATAATTTCACCCTGTTCTGGAGGAGCCCACAGCAGTCTAACTGTGAAATGACACCAACCAAGAAAGAATCAGAGCTCAGAGGGTGACAGCGGGGTCAAGAGAGGGAAAGGCTCACTGATGCAAAAATGGTAAAAGTAAGGGTAGGCACAGAGAAGCCAACCATGTTCCAGAAACTGCTTCATATTCATGGCTAAGCTGAAAAGAGGTATAGAAGAGTACCTGTAACTTGCCAATACTAGCCAAGAGTAAAGGCTATCTAGCTATAATAATAAAAGTGTAATATGCTAATTAGACTGGGCAGCCAAATGACCTTCTGGACATCATTCCAGATGTCCTTCCCAATGAAGCCGTGGCGGCGAGGGGCCGAGGCAGAGGCAGTTAGAGGTGATCAGGCAGGCAGGTGAGCGGTTAGGGGCAATCAGGCAGGCAGGCAATTGGTTAAGGGCAATCAGGCAGGCAAGCAGTTAGGAGCCAGTGGTCCTGGATTGCAAGAGGGTGCAGGCTGGGCTGAGGAACACCCCACCCCCATGCATAAATTTTGTGCACCGGGCCTCTAGTTAAAAATAAAAGCCCATTTATATATACTGATATAGAAACTGATAAAGGCCAGCGGTCCCGGATTGCAAGAGGGTGCAGGACAGGCTGAGGGACACCCCCCACCCCCCGCATGAATTTTACGCACTGGGCCTCTAGTTAAAAATAAAAGCCCATTTATATATACTGATATAGGAACTGATTTCTACATAAGTTGTTAAAAAAAAGAAAGACAGCATAAACAGTATGTTAGATGTGTGCTATTTTAGGGAAGACAAAGGAGGCTGTACATTCACCTGTGCTAATTCATGTGCAGAGTACCTCTGTCTGGAAGAATTAGGTTAACAGCCTTTGGAGAGGAAATAGGGGAATTGGAGGTTGGAGGAAATCCTACTTTTGAGAAAATTGTTTAACACATATATGTATTAACTATTCTAAAGATGTTAATAATGGGTCGAGGCTTCTAAGAAAGCATAATTTCTTAGATGCAGGTAGAAAGTGCCACTGTAGCTCAAGTTGTAAGTAGCAATACACAAAGTGAACTTTTAGATCAGAAAGAACCCTAAGTTTTCTGGTATGCTATTCCTTACCTCGGCTGTCAATCAACTCAAATAATTTTGAGGGTTTTTTTGCTTTTGTTTTTAAAAAGTTCAGAGAATAAGTACTCTAAGAATTTACAACGATCGCTGATCCTTCTATCTTGCTGGCAGCAGCCGACAACCTCCTTAGTAAGAACCAGAACAAGGGTGTCTGAGTTATAGAATTCCTGCCTGCTTAGATTTAGCTCAGTGAGAGCAAGGCTTTCCTGAAGATGTAGGACACAGAACTGGTCCTACTTCTCTAAAGAGAAGCCAAAGTGTTAATATGTGGCAGTACCTATCGCACAAGAGAAAAGAAGTTAAAGCCAACAGTGTTCACTTTGTCTCCATATGAGAAGCAAATCAATTCAGTGAGCAGATGGACAACTCCTCTTAGAGAGCCATCTCCTCCCAGAGTGAGATGATAATCCCAGTTGGCATCTGAACTCAAACAAAACCCATTAATATTTCAGTGCCAGTATTGCTTTTTCTTTCATCTCTCTTCCTTTAAATTTTTTACTTATTGACTTGAGAGAGAAAGAAAGACACACAGAGAGAAACATCAATTTGTTGTTCCACTTATTTATGCAATCATTGCTTGATTCTTGTATGTGCCCTGATTGGAGATTGAACCCAAAACCCTGCTGTATCAGGACGATGCTCTAACCAACAGAACTACCCGGCAGGGCTGCATCTCTTTCTTAAAAAAAAACACACACACACAAAAACCCCAAAACATTTTGTTAATATGAAATATACTTCCCAAAAGTGCCCTTTGCATAAGCTTAAAGCTTGGTGGGATTTTGACAAAGTGATCACACATGTGCATGTAGTAACCAGATCAGGAAGCACAACATTTATTTCTCCAACAGGCACCCCGGTATCCCCTTCCAGTCACTACCTCCACCCTGAATGACTAACCACTGTCCTGACTTCTTACAGGTTAGATTTGAAGCAGCTGATTTTTAACATTTCCAAGTTCTTTAGATGACAATTTCATGTCCCTAAATACTATCCACTAATAAGAAACAATGCGTTGAGTACTTAGTACTTACTGTGTGCCAGCATGTATTAGCTCATTTAATCCTCATAACAATACTAACAGGTAGGTACTAGTGTTAATCTCATTTTCTAGGTGAAGAAAAGACACACAGAGGTTAAAGAATTCACCGGCTGGTCAGCCATGGGGCTGGGATTTAAATCCAGGCAGTCCTGACCCCAGAGCTTGTCTTAACCCTTATCTGATATTGGGTGGCAGTATATTTGCTAATATAGGAGAGCCCACAATCTAGAGCTCATGGTCATTTATGTTGAAGAAATTCTGCCTGTTTTCCACTGCATCTGAGGATAGAATCAGGACTCAAGATCAAAGGGTGGAAGTTTCAAGGCAGCAGAGTTTAGATTTCATATACAGAAGGACAATTAATTAAAGTCATCTGGTAATTAAATGAGCCTTGCTGAGAAATGGCAAACTCCCGTAAGTCTGAAGGCTCAGCAGAGGCTGGAAGACACCCTGTCAGGACACTGCAATCATCTCTCCAGGTGTACAGGGAAGTTCTGTGTCAACCTCTCCAGCTCAGCCTGTTTTTAGTGCTCCAGACCCACATCTGTAGCGGTAGGTGGAATAGCCAAATGTTGCTGCTCTAACTTAACAAGGCAAAACCTGAGCCCTTCGTTTTGCTCTTCATCTCTTAGTGAACATAACGATTCTCATTCCGTCACTGCTCATTCCGTCAAGGCTTATCGTCATGGAGTTAGCTGCTTTTTGTACTCCTCATCACACACTATGGATTCTTCTTTAGTCATGTGTCTCCTATTTAACTTTTTATTCCCAATTCTAATTAGCACTCTAATCTAAGTCCTTATGATCAATACTTAAACTATGACAGAACCCTTCTAGTTGGCTATTCAGTTTTAGGTTTAACTTCTCCATCTTGCAAATTATTGCCACATTAAATTTTCTCACCAAATACCTTATTTTTATCATGTCTAACTTGTTCAAGAAACAATGGTTGCTTAATATTTATTTACAATACAGTCCTTAGTTCAGTGATGGCGAACCTTTTGAGCTCGGCGTGTCAGCATTTTGAAAAACCCTAACTTAACTCTGGTGCCGTGTCACATATAAAAAATTTTTGATATTTGCAACCATAGTAAAACAAAGACTTATATTTTTGATATTTATTTTATATATTTAAATGCCATTTAACAAAGAAAAATCAACCAAAAAAATGAGTTCGCGTGTCACCTCTGACACGCGTGTCATAGGTTCGCCATCACTGCCTTAGTCTGTTGCATAAGCACTGCCATCAACAGGTCCTCTTGCTTAGCCAGCCTCCTCTTTCTGTGTCTTACACGTTGACTCTCATTTAGTCACAGCAACCATGGTAGTGGGTCCTGCACTAATCAGGCTCCATTATCCACAGCATGTGACCTTGAAGTCTGAGACTGAGATCTACTATCCCTAAAGAGCTTGTACTTTTGTGTACAGTAGTTTTTGTGACAGTATTAGGCATGAGACCTATCTTCAAATATTTGGAAGAATGAAGGGAAAGGACTAGACTTCATCTGTTAAAGAAAAAACAAACAAACAAAAAAACCAACCCCCAAACAACTATAAAACCATTAGGTTGATGTTATAGGGAAGAAGGGAAAAGCTAGCAAAACCTCTTCATTCATAAGGTCCTAAACTCTTTATAATAAGAGATGTGTAAACAGAGGCCCTCTCACTGCCTACCAGGAATGCCAGGGATATAATTCTTGCATGACCTAGGAAGCTGGATTAGATGGGTTCCAAGGGTCCTTTTAATTCTAATAGATACACTATATAGTGATGCAATTTCCATGTGTAAGCATATCAATGTTTCAGTGGCTGGGTGCTTTAACTCCTCAAAACCAAACTTCATACAAACAGAGTTTCATTATCTATCATTTTTTCCTCCGTCTCTCCCTACCCCGCCTAGCTGTCAGCCCAGGGATATAAGAATACTATCTCAGATGCATGTCTATCAAATACCTGGAGGCCACGAAAGGCAACAGAAACTGAGAAGAGGAAGCAACTTGGCAGGAGGGACTGCGAGTGGTGGCAACTAGGTTGGTCTTCTGCGCAAGTTAATGTGACCTCCGCGCAGAGGGAGGCAAATAAAAGGACAGTGAAATCACCAGGGTCTTAATTGGATTTGGAGTCATGGCAAAAAAACACCTTCTGGGGTAAAAACTGCACTAGCAGAAAGGTTAGGTTTTGTGAAGAAGAGATCAGAGAGGCTTTAAAGCTAGTGAATCCTGACCCAGCTTAGACCCATATCTTGCTTTTCCAAACCTTGCATGGCAGTACAGGAACATCACGTGCTCCTGCAGGGGTCCCAAGAACCTGGACAGTGAGTGGAGCTACCAGTAGGGGAGGGGTAGGGGGAGGTACACCCACTTGTTGCAGTGTTGTTTGAGATGTTTCTTGTAGCCATCATCATGCAAGACCACCTCGGGGTTGCAGGTGGCCAGCCAGTCTGCATTCTTTAACTCTGGGAGCAGAAGCTGGTTCTTTGTCTTCTTCCCCTTCCTCCCTCTGGGGACTGGAGCAGACAACCCTGAAACAGAAAGGCTGGTCGATGAGACAAGGCAGCATAAACATGGGCATGAGAGCTGGGCTGGTATTGCAAATAGGCAGCTAGGCTGTGTGTGGTGGCTCTGGACAACAGACCCCACTCCTTCATCCACCAAATAGTGATTGATGGTGGTGAAGAGATGTGCCTGGTCCCCAACTTAGGAAACCTCAGGACCGTTCAGTCAGGAAGTAAAAATTTACCAAGTACCCCATGAGGATCAAGAAAGGTGTACCATAACCTGTGCACTCTGGGAACTTACAACACAGCCAGGGAAAAGGAAGTTGATCTGAAACCTGAAGGTGAGCTATGGCCAAGCACAGGAAGGAGAAGCACAGCACAAGGAAAGGCACAGACAGAGGTGGAGTGGAGATAACATTGTGAAACGCAAAAGACAAACCATGGAGCACATGCTATGAGTCTCATCGGAAGAGGAACCCCTGTGATGCTCAAGTAAATGGGCAGGACTGGCACCTGGCAAACTTTGGAGGGCCCAGTAGTACTTAAACAAAACATCACAGTAGCTTGGGATAACTCTGAGGGGGAACTGAAAGAATCATCACCCTTTCCCACAGGTAACATTCTGAAACAGACCTGAGAGAGAGAAGTCCCCAAAGCACAGCAACATGGACCAACATGGGAAGAGGGCTGCAAGTGGAAGAGAGTTGTGCTTCTCAGGCCACCTCACCTGAGTGGTTCTGGAGGGTCTGGGCCTGCCCATCTTTGGTAGGTGTGATAAGCTCCCAAATGAAGCTCTTGATCTTCTCGTCCCCCTTGTAATGCTTGACACAGTACACCAGCAGGGCACGGCAAATCATCTCCATGTCCTTTTCGTTCAGATGCCATTTGAATCGCCCATGAGTCAGGATGTCCTTCCACCGGCCCCAGCTGAGTGGAAATACAGAAGGCTGTTGGGGGGAGCGAGGGCCATGCATGCCCTCAACACTGCAGGACAAAGAGGGGCCAAGAAAGCTTCTCATCCTCTGTTGGGTCTATTAACTGGTCCAAGGGCCTTGTCTTGGGAGGCCCTGGAGGCCTGCATGTTGTAGCAAACCAAATGTCACTAAGGTGACCTGGACATTGGCCACTGAGAGCTTTATATGGTCACTAGATTAAGAAGAGAGGGACAAAAATATTTGGATCATGAAATAAAAATTTGGAATTAAAGGAGTCCAGCTGCAGCATTCAAAAGCAATGGTGAGCTCCCAGAAGGTAAACCTTCTATTTCGATCAAAGCCAGAGCCCTGCACGAATCATGCCTTAATGGGAACATCTGTTGCACTGACTCCTTATATATCCTTGCGGGGGGGGGGAGGGCGGGGGCAGAAAGGCAGGAAATCAGTACCAGGCAGCAAATTAGTAGCAGAGATTCACTGCGACAAGCATATGAGAAGTCATGGCACATCTACAATAGGGCAGCAGAGCGTACAGTGACTGGGGTGGTGGTAGTGGGAGGTGGGGGTGTCATGGGCAGAAAGCACAGTTCTCTCTTGCTCTAACCGAGCCTGCATCAGCCCATAACTCCAGAGGTGACTGGAGAGACACACTGGACAAATCTCAGGGACCAACACCAACAACAAATAGGCACAGCCAATACCCACCCAAAGATGAGCAGGTTCTTCTCTACCCGGAAGCATTCGGCTCGGAGGTAGCGCCTGGTTTTATCATTGAGGCGCCTGGACCTCGTGGGCCTTTCATCAGAGTCACTGTCCAACTCTGAAAACTCCATGAGCTCATCCTCCTCAAAGGAGTTGTAGTGTTTGGTTTGCTTTCTCACACGAGGCCGGTCGAGCACTAAGCTTTCCTAGAAACAGAGAGGACTACTGGGGAGAAAGCCCTGCTTCTCTCTTCCCCATCACGATGCACAAGCATATCCTGTTGACATTCCTCAAGACACATTTGGGAAAGAACCACACCCTGGTCTCATCCTCCAGCAGGAAAGGCTGTCCCCAGCACACCTGCTATGTCCATGACTAGCAGCGGGGATTCTCTGGGACTGGCTGAAGTTGACGTGTCATCCGCCACCATCTGCTGCCTCTGCAGTCATTCTAACAGTACGGACAGGCAAGGCCCCCCAGTGCCCACAGTGACAGTCTGCTCTTGCCAAGAAAGACGGAGTGGTGCACCCCAGCCGTTCTGCCCAGCATGCAGAGGCAGGCCGCGTTCTGGAGACAGGACCAGTTGGAGAATTCCATCTGCTCAGCAACTTTCTCAAGACAAATACATATTCCAGCTGTTCCACTTTTTGCCTTCCACTGGCACTAAATACTAACCTTTTGTCTTTCACCAAAAAGATTATTCCTAGCTCAGGAACCTCTCATTCTGGTGGCTCCCCTGGCCACAACCATTGCCTCTTCTCTTATCTCCATCATTTCATGTGTCTCACTCCTTCCCCTTACATCTCTTCCCAAAGGCAGGCTAAGCTCCTGAATACTCCCCTGTGTAGCCCAGGTAAATTTCTAGTGTCATCCCCGCTTCAATCACCTTACTTCCCACCTGCTCCAACTGCTTCTTACTGTCCATAGGGCAAGAACCCTTTCTCCCCCCACTTTGCCAACTTCCCTGCACACTGAGTAACTTCTTGACTGTGCAACTATAAAACACAGATTACTAAAGGACTGCACAATCTTCCTATTTGGAAAAGAGTTGAATTAAACAACCTCTGGTGATCCTACAGAAGAAGAGTTAAGGCTGGATGCTGGCTATTCAATCAGCTGGATACCTGCAGAACTGTCTCCGGGGCTTGTGGGTTCACAAGAGTTCAATACTCACCTGGGAAGACAGGTAAAAAGGGATGTATGCTCATCCTGCAGTGAGGCGATAGAGTCTGAGGCGGAGGGAGGGGGAACTAACACTTAGGGCGTGGGGTGCCTCACAAGGGGCTAGGCCAGTGATGGCGAACCTTTTGAGCTCGGCGTGTCAGCATTTTGAAAAACCCTAACTTAACTCTGGTGCTGTGTCACATATAGAAATGTTTTAATATTTGCAACCATAGTAAAACAAAGACTTATATTTTTGATATTTATTTTATATATTTAAATGCCACTTAACAAAGAAAAATCAACCAAAAAAATGAGTTCGCGTGTCACCTCTGACACGTGTGTCATAGGTTAGCCATTGCTGGGCTAGGCAGTTACAGTCATGAGTGCTATCCCCACCTCCTTTCCAGCTGGTTTCAGTGAGGCCAAGTACCTTGCCCAAAGGCACATATTCAGTCAGGGGCAGAGGCAGTGTTCAAACTCTGTCTTTATTTCAAGACCATTCTCTCTCTTATGTATAGAAATAGAAAAATTCAAGATACTGAAAGAAAGGAAGTGAAGCCAACAAACTTTACTTATCGTGCTTTCCCCCTCTTCTCAATATTCATGTTTCTTTCATAGGAATGGTGAAAAAGAGGTAAAATGGTCACATACCAAGATTGGGATGTTGGCTTGGTTGGGCCAGAGGACTAAACTTGACCTATTCGGCCAGTTCCAGTTCTAACTGCCTTGATTTCTCAGGTGCCCAGTATGTCCCATAGGTCATTTTAAATTCTAACAGTTAATGTTTACGAAGCTAAGCATGTTTTAAGTATATTACATCTACCATCTCATTTAAGAATTAGGGCTCAGGAGTAAATAATGACTTGAACTGTGTGGGAATTTATGGTCCTTAAGACACAGTGAAATGTTCAATGGAATAAAATATGCTGTACCTTTTCATTCTTTGCTTCAGTGTCCAGTTCAGCTATTTTAGCCCATTTCTGCCAAAAATTCGGGTCGTCTAAGGAAATATCTGTTCTGTTTCCTGAAGCCACAAAGCTAGCCTGTGAAGAAGACAAGCATCAATACGCTGTGCCCGAACACAACACACGTTACTAAACACCTGGTTCTTTTAAATGTACCAGAAACTCAAACAGAGCCTCACAGCCACGCTTCTTCTCTTTTAAAAGACTGGTTCAGGAAATTACAATTTCAAACTACAGGATCATTTTCTGAAACTTAAACTTAGAAGCAGGAAGACAGCTCTGGAAGACAATGGCAATGTATGACTTGACATCTAGTTCCTTGTGAAAGAATTTATTCTTAAAACTTCCCTAGATAAAACTTTTCTTTCAGTTCACCAGTTGCCAAATGCCTGCTACAGAAAAAGCACTCAGGTGGGCAGTATGAGGTGGACAGATAAGTGATGGCTATAAAGCACAAAATTTCCTACTGAAAATGTTCCATGTCGAACAGGAATTTAATCAGATAGGTCACAAAGCTCATGGAGCCTGTGGTCAGGGAAACCTGAGAGTGATATGGTTAAGTGGTCTAATTAGCTGAATTCTAAATCCAGTAACTTGCAGGGCAGTACCTAGCTGGGATTACTGACTAACATGTATTTTCTCATGAACTCAACAAGATACTTGCTTGAGTTTGAGGACTCGGGTGTTCACTAGAAACTCACCAAGAGGTGCTCTGCAAGGAAATCAAGGTGACCAAAGGCTTCAGAGCAGGCTTTGTGAACAGTGAATAGTGCGACGTGCGAACTAAGGTGTCTATCCTGCTCGCTGAAACCAGCTCCCAGAGGTTAGGAGTGGCGTTCTTTCTGTAGCTTCTGGCTCATGACTGACACATCCTCTAAGAACCTGTTTCTTCAGAGTGTCACACAGAATAAATGTGTAGCCAGAAAATTTCAATAGTGTATTTAGGGTAACAGAAGTCTGGCTAATGAGGGTCAAACCATGAACAACTTTCTTCCTGCTCCCCCCACACGGACTCTGGAGAGAAGGTCCTATATACCTTGGCAAAAGTGGACCCCTGTCCTTCAGACTGGATCGTGATGGTGTGGGTTCTCCTCTGCAGAATCTGGTCTATGTCTTCTTCACAGAACTTGGAGCCTTCGTCTTCCTCATCCATTAAGGCTCCATAAGCACCTTTCCGGAGCAAGTCCTCTACCTCCATTTTTGAAAGCTGCTGTACCTGGACAGGTCACCAAAGGCTACTCACAAAGTGGAAAATGCACAGGAGAAAAACAGCCTCAAATCTGGCCCTTGTGACTCAGTACACAGTACCTCCACTAACTGACATATCAGAGGAATAAAGACATAAACAACAAGCCTTAGGAAATGAAAGCCCAGATAAAGGCATTCAAGAGAACTATGGGGAGGGAAGGCAGACGATCCTCTATAGGGAGCTCCAGAATAAAACCCAGCCCATGACTCAATGACCCTAGCATTCCTCAGGACGTTGGTTATTACCAAATGTCACAAGCCATTAAAACTATGCACCATTAAAGAGGATATATTTAATGTTTATTTTATATTTCAGTTTGAGTCTGTATCTTTAAAAACCTCCAGATGTACCAAATGGGCTAAAGAATGATTTCTTCATTATTAAATAAATACATTAGTATTGGAAATGATGTCATTTCTTAACTAAAGAGAGGATCCTGTGCCAAGTGTGATCTTCTCAATTGCTTGTTGAAAACAGGAAATGGGGAGTTCAAAACAGCCCTTTCTGGTTTTAATTAAGAATCTGGTTCTCTTTATATCAATCACAAGAGGGAATTCCATAACTCGCAGCACTGGTAACTTGAAGTATTATACTTAGCAACACATGCATAGCTACGAGGATATAGAACATCTGGACTAAAGAGAATTCATTTAGAAAGTTTAATTCCCAACCTTTGATGCCCTGAGCCCAGAGATTAAGGAGATATTCTACTTTGTTTGTCTATACTTTAATAAATTTAAGAATCTTAGCTGCAATTTTTATCCCCCTTAGAGGGGAAAAAAGATTTTATTACTTTAAGCTGCTAATCTATTCATTCATTTATTCACTGACCATCACACATTGAACATCTTTAATATGCCAAGGATGGTTATGGGCGCTGAGGGATACAGATAAAATAGGTTCCATTGTCTGGAGTATGAGGTAAAAGCATGGTGACAATAGATCATTTAGAGTTAAGTGTTAAGATCTACTCACTTCTAACAGGCACTGTTAAAAACTCTGTTTCCTGAAATGTTACTGCATGTTGGGCAGTCCTACCACATAACTGTTCCTACAGATTTCCTTCATCCATCTATCAGATGCAGAGACCTGACCCGAATTACCCTCTAGTGTAGGGTATTACCCAACAAAGTTGTTTGGCCTGACTGAGTTTGGTTGAGAGTTCATCTTAAAACAGCTGTAGGAAGGAAGAATCCAGAGGCCCCAGCTGTGTGACACATGCTCAGGCTCCAGCGCAGGTACCATCATACTCACTCCATTGGTGCTGCCCTTTCGGTTGATGTCCTGAAGAACAGCCTTGTCCAGACCCAGCTTCAGGCTGGCCTTATCAAACATTTCTCGCTCATAGGAGTTCCGAGTAATGAGGCGATACACCTTCACAGCTTTACTCTGGCCTATCCGGTGACATCGGGCCTGAGCCTGGAAAGGAAGGAGGGTCATACACATCATGTCACTAGATATAATGGCAGTGGCCCAATGAATAGGAAAATGCTTAAGTTCCATGTGGTATGAGTGGTCAGGTCTCAAAGTTATGAGTCATGGGACAGAATTCACCAAAATGCCAGCTGCTCTTTCAAGGTCACTTATTTCATCACCCGCTATTTATTGAGTGACCACTGTGTGCTAGGGTAAAGTGATGAGAAGAACATGGCGTACTCCCCTCCCTAGCCTGTGATCTTAGTGGAGGCACTCATTCCCAGGATCCGGTCCTGCTCTTTTGGGAAATGCCTCAGGGTTGGCAGCACCACTTTTTAATTTTACTACAGCAAATTCCACACACACAAAAGTAAAGTATAATAACCTCGTACAGACAATCCTGTTTCATCTATTATGCCTCTACCCGCCAAGATCATTAGGAAGCAAATCCTAGGCACTGTATTGTTTCATCCTTACACATTTCAATATGTATTTCTAAAGATAAGAACTCTTGTAAAACATATTGTCATTGCCATACTTCAAAAAATTAATACTCAGTTTCTTCCAATTTTCCTGCTTATCTCATACATACTTGTTAAAGCTCGCTTGTTTGGATCAGGATCCAAGGAAAGACATTACACTGTAACTGGTTGATATGTCTCAAGTCTCCTAATCTATAAATACTCCCTGCCTTTGATCTCTTTTTTCGTATGTATTTTTTTTTATTTTTTTTTAAGAAACCAGATATCTGTCTTATAGTTTAAGACAGTCTACATTTTGCCATCTTCATTCTGGCTGTGTCTGAGAATAAGTGCCCCTGCTCCTTGTATCTCCTCTAAAGTGGAAGTTATATCTTGAGACTTAAGCAGGCAAAGATTTCATTTTTGGCAAGTGTATTTCATAGATAGTGCTGAATTTCCATCAAGAGGCACATGATGTCTGGTTGTCTTTATTCTGAATTGATGATCACTGTCTAGATCAATTGTTTCATTAGGATTATAATTCCCCTTATCAAATTTTTGGTTACCCTGATGATACAGTTCATATAGGAGACAAGCTAAATGTTTAATTCCTTCTCTTTATTTAATCAGTTTCCAAAATAATATCCACCAAAAGTGAATAAGGAAGATTTTTACTATTTGGTTTAAGAAGCACAATGAAGTTACATTTAAATACATGTCCTATGTTTTATTGCACTGCTGTTATTATTTCTATTACTGTTCAAAAATGGCCTGTGAGAACATTTTCAAGTTGGCTCCTGAGTTTTTCTGACATGATCCAGTCAAATATAAAAAGGAGGGAGACTAGAATAAACTCTGGTATTAGAATGGAGTAGGAGGTATCAGGATGAGCTCATGGTTAAAGTCTCTGTGTGTGTGTGCATGCACACACATGCACACATGTGCATGCACACACATGCACACATGTGCATGCATACATACATACACATACAGATAAAGAAAAAGATATGGGTATGTCTGTGTTTGTGTTTGTATGTTTCAAGGCGTCCTAGTTTCTTTGATAGGAAATGGTAGTTGGAGACAACAGCCTGGATGCTCTAGAGGTGCTCACTGCTACTGGTTGTCATTGTTTCTAGCCTATTAAATGGGCAAAAATGGAAGTGTTTGTGTGTGTGTACAGTATATATAGCCAATGCACATACAAGACAAAACACATCATGAGATCATAACAATATTTTACATTCATTAACCATGTATCTGTATCTCTTCAACCATGTTTAAAAGCTCAGTTAACTACAACGTCGTCACTCATTTGATTTATCCCACTATATATTATATATATATATGTGTGTGTATATATATATATATATATATATATATATATATATATATATAAAACAGTCTCAGAAAAACAGTACCATTATAATCTCACCAAAACATAATTACTGAAAAACATGTAAGATTTTTGTTTTCACCCATTTAGGGTTATATCCCACTACATATATACAGTTAAATCACAGTGTTTTAAATACCCACTTGCAGGTAGGTTTCTTTTTCACAGTGGTAGGGTTAGCAGTTTCGAAACTACTTTCTGTGTAATCTAGGATTGAGCAAATTAGTACATACACTGAGAGTTGAAAAAGGAAATTACAAATATGGAAAGGAGGAAAACTAGAATGACTGTGGTGTTAGAATGGGTTGGAGGTTATCAGTGTTAACTCATGGTTAGGTGTGCACATGTGTATATACACACATGTAATAGATGTGGATATTCATAATTAAGTTTATACACTTGTTCATATACACATATACATATGAAGGCATGTTTTATATATATATATATATATATATATATATATATATATATATATATATATGCATATTTATATTCTCTGTGTGTATGTATTCCAGCTATGTTCACTGAGAGGGTCTTGAAGCAATAGCATTCCAGTGGCAAAGAATACAACTGACTCTCTGATCTTGGTTTCTAAATTCCATTGTTCATAAGACAGAACAAAGTCATGTTAGAGAAATGGCCAATTGAAGGGCTGGGGCAGACAAAGTATAAGATGAGCCTAAAACATATTACTGTGCCAGGATGCAAGGAAGTACTCACACAATGATGGAGACATATTAAAATAACACTCGAAACTTGAGGAGGCTGCCATTGGCTAAGTCTAGGACTATTTGAACATCAAAAGAAATAAAGATAGCAGTGGAATATAACCCACTGAATAAAAAAGAATTCATGAGTACATACTGACATAAATAAATGGGAGAAAAGGGAAAACTTTTTTATAGTAGTAGCCAACAAAATGTATGGTGACAGAAAATCACCACCTTGCAACCATCACAATGATGACTGATTCAGGCAAAAATAATCAATGGACACTAAAATCAATGTGTAAAATGTTGATGAGGAACAGGATATTTACATTGTTTCAAACTATCTATCCAAAATTGCTTATTAATTTCAAAGGGAAAAAATAGCAACTTAGAGTAGAGAAGTCTGGCAGATGCCACTTAACTAAGAGACCAAAGTCTGTTATCAGACAAACAGACATCATATGTTCCTCTTATGATATGTTGACAAGGACATATCACTTCAGTAGTAGTATTACTAAACCTGAATCAATCCTGAGGAGACACAAACAGAAACTGAGGGACAGTCTATAAAATGTCTGGCCTGTACTCTTTAAAAACATCAAAGTCATAAAAGGAAAAGAAATATCGATGAACTGACTCAAGTTAAAGGAGGCTAGAGAGAGGAGAACTTTATGTAATGGGTGATCCTGTACTGGATCTTAGGGGGAATAATAGCTATAACGAATGTTGAGAGAAATGACAGAATTTGATTAAGGACTATGGATTGGAGACAGTATTCTCATTTCCTGATTCTGAGAACTGAACTGTGTTTATATAAGAGAATGTCCTGGCACTTAGGAAATACACTCTAAAGCAGCGGTCACCAACTGGTGGTCTGTGGACCACTGCCGGTCCGTGTGGTCTGAAAGGTTGGCGACTGCTGCACTAAAGTGCTTAGCGGGCAACTTACACTCAAATGGTTCAGACAAAAATGGTGTGTGTCTGTGTGCATGCGCATATTATGTCTATGAATGCACTCAGAGACACAGAGGAGAGAGTTAAAAAGGGCAAAAATAATAGAGTCAACGCGGCAAATGTAAACAGTTGGTGAATCTGGATAAAGGGTATATAGGACTCGCAAACTGAAATCATATCAAAATGACAATGTAAAAATATTAAATATAGGCATTTGAAATAATTTCTTTCTTGAGTTCATGCTGTTTACTTGATATACAGCCAGATTCAACTGTTTTGTTTTGCTTTAGAATTTTAAAAATAAATTTTTCCCTACATTAATTTAATCACAATGAAGAGGGTGGGAATAAAAAAAACTAGACCCAGTATCTTTGGAAAATGATATTTTGATTGTATACTGTAAGACTAATAACCAAAAAAACCACTATGTAGTCCAATATTGCAGGTTGGTAAATTTACTTTTCACAGAATATGGGTTAGTAATTCTGAAATTAGTATACTTATGTGTATATTAGGATTGAACAAATGAATAAATATACTTTGTTATGATAAAAAAGATCCAGGCTCCTCACAGCCAGGGAAAGGAGTTACAAATAAGGAAGTGGGAAAGGCTAGAAAGAATTCTGTGGGGTTTGTCTGGAATCAGAAATCTCACTATGGATGGACAGAAATGGAATAAATAGAGATGTGTGGTATGAGCATTTGTGTGTGTGTGTGTGTATATATATATATATATATATACATTTCTTAGCTCTGTCTGCTCAAAGAGTCTAGAAGCAATAATACTCCAGTAGCAATGGGCATACCTAGTACCAAATAGTTTCTAAATGCCATCTTCAAATAAAAGGAACGAGGGATCCATGGAGAAATGGCCGATTCCATGGCTAGACCAAGAAAAATGGGACATGAACCTGAACACCTCATGGTCCTAGAAAGGAAGAAAGTGCTCAAAAACTGATGGCAGCCTGTCACAGAACACAGGAGCCAACGTGAAGGACCTACAAATGACCAAATCTGAACAACAAATTAACTAATGAGAATAATCCTATATAATAAAAGGGTAATATGCAAATAGACCAAACGGCAGAACCAAATAACCAATCAAACTGTAATATGCTAATGATATGCTAAGGCTGCTCAACTGCTCGCTATGACATGCACCAACCACCAGGGGGCAGACAGTCGACCGGTCGACCACTCGCTATGATGTGCACTGACCACCAGGGGGCAGATGCTCTGACTGATAGGTTAGCTTGCTGCTGGGGTCTGGCCAATCGGGACTAAGTGAGATAGGCTGGGCATGCCCTGGAGCCCTCCTGCGGTCCCTCCCTGGCCCAATTATGCTCCAGTGGGGTCCCTCAGCCTGGCCTGCGCCCTCTTGCAATCTGGGACCCCTTGTCGGAGAGCTGGTTTCAGCTTGATCCCGCAGGCTACTCCCCTTGAAAGGGCTCATGGCTGGGGAGTGCTGCTGTGGCACCGTGAGCCTCTCCTGATCAGGACTGATTGAGCACAAGCCAGCGGCAGGCACAGTGGGGCTGGGATGAGTGGGAGCTGCCAGCAGCGTTGGACTGTGGGTTTCAGCCCGATCCCTGCAGGCCACCCAGAGGGACCCTACCCGTGCATGAATTCGTGTACTAGGCCTCTAGTGAATTAAAAACCCATAAAATAAATATTATTGAGTCCATACTGACAAGTAAATAAATGGTGGGCAAAGGTCAACTGTTCTTTATAGTAGAATTCCAATTAATATCTGCAGAAGGAGCGACTGAAACAGAAAATTACTCTTAGCCAAACACCATAATAATAATTAATGAAGGCAAGAACCATTGATGAATGCTAAAATAGGCAAAAGTATGATGAAAAACAGGTTAAAGTCTCAGAATATCTCCTCCCAAGATAATGATTAATTTTAAAGGTAAAAAGAGTTACTTTACAGTGGAGAAACCAGGCAGATCCCACTCAACCAAGTAATCAAGATTAACATCACGAGTAAGGTATTGACATCATATGCCCCATGATAGGATACACAGAAAAGGTCATAACATCACTTCTATGATATTCTTGTCCAAAATGCATAACTTCAAAATCTGATAAGAAAACATCAAGCAAACACAAATTGAGTTCTAGAAAACAGCTGGTCAGTACCCTTCAGAAGTGTCAAGGTCATGAAAAATAAGGAAAGACGGAAGCGAATACAGATTGGAACAGGCAAAAGAGTCATGACTTTTAAAGGAAATGTGAGATCCTAGATTGAATCTCAGACCACAAGAAAAACATTTGTAGGAAACTGAAGGAATATGAAGAAAAGTCTGTGATAAAGTATTGCATCAATGATAATTTTCTGGTTTCAATAATTGCATTATGGTTATCTATAATAATGAAAGGGTAATATGCTAATTAGACCAGACATCCTTCTGGACAAAGCCGGGCCAGAGTGAAGCCTGGGTCCCGGGTGCCTGCCTGTGGCCAGAGGAAAGCTGGGTCCTGGGTGCCAGAGGGAAGCCGGTGCTGGCAGCCAGGGGAAGGAAGGCCTACTCTTGCACGAATTTTCATACATCGGGCCTCTAGTATAAAATATTAACATTAAGGGAAGCTGGGTGAAGGGTCCTAGAACTCTGCACTTATTTTGCAACATTTTTAAAGTTTAAAATGATCTCAAAGTAAAGTTTTTTTTTTTTTAACAGACTGATGAATCTCAGAGGGAGTGGGGGCAGGAAGTGATAAACCAAAGAACTTATATGCATATATGCATAACTCACGGACACAGATAATAGTGCAGTGAAGGCCTGGGTAGGGGGCAGCCATGGGGTAGAGGGTGTCAAAGGGGGAAAAAAGGAGACATCTGTAATACTTTTAACAAAAAAGATACATTTAGAAAATTAATTTTGTTTTATAATGCTATAAAATACTTAGGATGGTTTCAAAGTCAAAAATGCAATAGGGTGCCCGGCTGGTGTGGCTCAGTGGTTGAGCATCAACCCATGAACCAGGAAGTCAAAGTTCGATTCCCAGTCAGGGCATATGAGCTCAATCCTTGCTGGGGGGCATGCAGGAGGCAGCCGACTAATGTTTCTACTTCTCTCTCCTTCTCCCTTCCTCTCTCTGAAATCAATAAAAATATTTTTTAAATGCAAAATGGCGTATTTGGAAAAACTAGCTTCTATCCCTGTCACTTCCATCGTATTTCCTCACTCCCCCCATAGGTAATCATTTAAAAAAGTTTTTTGCCCTAACCGGTTTGGCTCAATGGATAGAGCGTCAGCCTGTGGACTGAAGTGTCCTGGGTTTGATTCCGGTCAAGGGCACATGTGCGGGTTACGGGCTCAATCCCCAGTAGGGGTGTGCAGGAGGCAGCTGATCAATGATTCTCTATCATCATTGATGTTTCTCTCTCTCTCTCCCTCTCCCTTCCTCTCTGAAATCAATAGAAATATTTAAAAATAAAAAAGCTTTTGTTTTATCTTTCCATGGGGCAGGGGAAGGAAGAGACAGCCTTTTTAGATAAATGCTTGCATACTTTTCCACCTTATTTTTTTCACCCAACACTATATTTAGGTGTCTGCAAACATAGTCCTCATTCTTTTATATATGGCTTAGTCAATCAGTCTTCTGTTACTGGACAACTAAGCCGTTTAGTCTTTGACTATTACAATTAGTTGCCACAACTTCTTTCTGTATCTTTAGTGGTAGTTAAATCTTTAGTATCAGGGGAAGGTTTGATGGATAACTCTGGTAAAGAAAGGAATCAAGATAAGTAATACAGTTTATGGAATCTATAAAGCAGCAACAATATGTGGCCATAGAATTTACACTGATTTTTCTTTTTCTGGCTCATCTAGTGTTGAGAGTAAATTACAGGAGGAAGTTTAAGAAAGGTTCTGAGCAAAGGTCTAATAAGAGGAGCACTGCAGACACTGTTAGTTACCTCTGTGGTATCCACATTTCCTTTCTTCCTCATTACCCGAACCCTGATTCTTGCAAAGGGCAGCAACATGTCCACATGAAACCACTTCCAGCCTCCTGGGGATGGCAAGGTAACACAGGTCTAGACAGTGAGATGTAGCAGAAGTGTACTGGAGATATCTGGGAAGGTTCTGCTTCCTGAAAAAAGCACCACACCTTCCTGACTGGGACATGAAGTATCCATCTGGGAATCAAGAGGATGTAAACCACATTCACTGAGGATGGAGGAGCAGAAAGACAGAAGGAACCTGGGACTCTGATGACACTATGAAGCCAGCCCACTAGTCCTGACTACACATCTCTGGACTTCTCATTAACTGAGAAAAGCAAACCTGTTTGGGGGACCACTGCCACAGGCAGCTAAATGATACCAGGAGGTAAACATATGCTCTACCAAGATGACTTACCTGAAAGATAACAAGATGAATCCTGTCACATTTAGAGACTCGTCATTTTACAGTAAAAAATCCAACAGTTAATCAGGTATTCCTAATTTTTCAAACTCACATACAAAAACATGTGGTAGAGAGAGAACTAGGGCAGCAACCGAGATGAAGTCCAAATAAGATCCATCAGCAAAGATATATATACAGAACCCTGGAGTAGTTAGGCAAGTGGGAGCAGTGGTGCCACCCCCACACAGGAAAAATTATAGAGCTCTGATGTGCTCCTGCACAATTTGCAGGCCCACCGTTAGTTCTTTAGTTTTTAATATATTTGAGGTGAACAAAGGCCTACAAAAAAAGTAGTGACGTTCAGATCCCAGTGACTGCAAAGGGAAGAAAGGGGGAGTGGCTTAGTTGCCCAAGCAGTGAGATTTTAAATTGATTCAGGCCTTTAATTGACTATTGTCACTTTCAAGTCCAGAACTTGGCAAAACCTCTCACCATGCCTTTACAATCATGTGAAAATAAAATAGTTGGTACAAAGAACCAAGCATAGTGCTATATCCTTTCTTGACCTTTATACTACTATTTCAAGTCATTAGCTCTATTACATTTAAAAAGCAGATTTTCTTTAATACTTAAAAATACTACTTATTACTTGATGTAAAAACTGCATAATCAGAGAGGTTAAAGAAATTACTACAGTGCTATTGGAACCCAACCACTTTTAGCATGCTGGTATAATACTGCAGCCCTGTTTCTGCACACAAGTATTTTATTTCAAGCCTAGCAATTTTACATTGCTCCTGCCAATCTAAAAGTCTGCCTCCACAGGTCACCTACTCATGCAAAAGAGGAATTAGACTCTTGGCAGCATGAGTCAGGGAGTACTGGGAAGAGGCCCTTCCTTTTGCAGGCCTACATTTGGGCTCAATAAATGTGTCAATAAGTCAGTCAAGAGCTGGCTGAGAATAGGAAGGAGAGGAGTTGACAGCATGGGAAATGGAAAAGGATACTTTAGGGCAGCAGGAAAAAAGGAACAGGGAGTGAAAAAGAGACACTGACAAGAGAGGCAGGAGAGAACTCAAAGAAACCTGACTCACTTTATTTGGGATTGAGACTGTACAGTAAGGGCCTGGCCCACCTGCTTCAGGGGTGCCACCTATGTTCACTCCCACCCTAAGTGGGTATACATTTTATTCCTATGTCTGGAACATTCTTCCTTCTGACCTTGTAATTTAAGATCCTTCCTCATCATTGAGGTCTCTGCTCAGATCACCTTCTTAAAGGAACCTTCCTAGACCACTTTCTAAACCAGGGCATCCAACCCTCATCATTCTTATCCCCTTATCCTGTTTTATTTGTTTGTAATAAGTATTGCTCTTTGCAACTCATATATTTTTCCTTGTTTACTGAAAACAGTGCCACACAATTTGTTTTATAATGACTTTTCCCTCTGAGTTTTAGCCAATTGTCATCAATTTAATAATTTAAAGGACTGGTTGTTTAACTAGTAGACTGCTTTCTTCAAATAAAATGTTGCCTGGAAACTCATTAAATGAAAAGGACAAAGCAGAATGCTCTGTGTGAAGTGGTGGCCATGGAAGAAGGCTCAACAGGCATCAGCTTGGCTCTCCCTCCTGGCCTCCCTTCCCTTGTGGAATCCCCTGGGATGCCTCTTCAGTTTTGTGAAGAAGCAGCCTCCAAACTTCTCTTATCAATCACTGTGCCATGAAAAGGTTGCGAGGCACCCACTACTCTCCCTACCCTACACTCACACTCCGAGTATTAGAAGATACACTTAGGATAAATTTATCGTTAATAATAATGTAAATCCATATTCTAAATGATCTTCTTGAAAAGTTAGAATCTCTTTGGCTAATTTACTGTCTAGTCTGGTCACTGTTTCAAACAGGGTTGATGAAGAACTCTAAACTGGAAGTGTTAGCTCTGTCATTTTCTTGTTTGTCTCTGCTTACTTTTTAAATGTATGAACTTCAATCTTTGAATAACTTCAATCTTTGTAAATCATCCTTTAAAGTCACCATTACTTAACTTGGGTAACACTAGAAATTACACCCTGTAAATCCACTTAAAAGGGCATATATAAACTCTGCATTAAGTGCAGAACAAATGAGCTAGTGAGGATGCCTGTCAGCCCTGACACACCGTGGAGCTTTCCCACCCCTGTGTTATTTCTCTAGCGGAATACGACATATGGCCATCTAACAAACAAGCCGAGTGAAAATGCCAGAACTGAGGATTAGTCAAGCTTAATAATTTTCTTTATGTCTGATGATGATAAGAATAAAGTAGTTCAATTCTATACTTGGAGGCTACATGCTATGAAATATCATTTAATTTAAAGTAAAAGGAAAAAACAATTCTCTGATTAGTAGGAAGGGCCAGCATTTACTTTTCATTCAGTTCCCCCAGGTCGAGGCCTTAAGCCTGCCCTCTGGCTGACACCATAGCATGGAACATGGCAGACACTCTATAGCCAAGCCAGGCCCTGCCATAATGTTCTTGGGTTCGGGGTGGCTCAGGCAAACAGCAATCATCCTAATGGTTACCTGCAAGTCATTTTGAGGGTTCCAGTCTGAATCAAATATGATGCAGGTATCAGCGGCTGTGAGATTGATCCCCAGGCCTCCCGCTCTGGTGCACAGAAGAAAGACAAAGCGGTCTGAGTCTGGCTTACAGAACCGGTCGATGGCTGCCTGGCGCAGGTTTCCCCGTACTCGCCCATCAATTCGCTCATAGGTGTATCTGAGGGGACCCAAACGAACGAAAGCCCAGGTGTTAATCATGACTTCAATGGAGAACAGCAAACAATGCAAGAAGCTGTTGACCGATGGCCTTAAATCCCTCACTTCTAAATATGGACCAAATGTCCACAGTAAGAATCCCCACCCTCTACATATGCAGCAGGGCAGACATCTAAACCTGCATTGCAAAGTGTTGCCCCTCAAAACCCAGACCAAAACAAAAAACCAGCCACAAACTAAGGAGGACTAGGAGAATTGTAAACATAAAAAAATATCAATTCCCACTGCCCAAATAACTTATTCCCAGTTTTAACTTGCACTGAATGTGATCCTAAGACCCAGAAAAGCAAATAAAAGCCTCAACCACCTGCTTTCAGTTGTGCTCATAAAAGGAATCAGAGTTCAAATCAGCCCCTCGCTGCTTTCTGGGAAACTGAAAATGGGAAGAAGACTATAATGACAGGCAGTCCCTTGATGTCTGGGCTGGTCGTCTCTAACCTAACAGTTACTCCGCGCTTTAAATATATTTTATTGATTTTTTACAGAGGGGAAGGGACAGGGATAGAGAGTTAGAAACATCAATGAGAGGGAAACATCGATCAGCTGCCTCCTGCACACCTCCTACTGGGGATGTGCCTGCAACCAAGGTACATGCCCTTCACTTGAATAGAACCTGGGACCCTTGCATCCGCAGGCCGACGCTCTATCCACTGAGCCAAATCAGTTAGGGCAACTCAGCGCTTTAGAGGTGCACAGCAAACCCTCCAGGCTTACAGCGGAAACCAAGGTCTTCTGGGCAGTATATTGCCAAGCAAGTAGGGAGAACTCACAGAAAATGTTTTGTACTATGTCAGGGGTGGGGAGAACTAAAGAATTTTTAAAGCAAAATAAAGTGAGGAAGTAAAGCTGAATATCCTTAAGAAGGCATATACCTGTGTGGAAGTTAAGAAATAAAGGTGGAAAGCATGGTGGAGGAGAGGGGAAGAGGAAAGAGAATAAGAATGAAACACTATGGGGTCATATTACTATCTGTCTACCCAATTAGAAAACACAGACGGCACCTTTCTGATGAAATAATGTAATTAATAGAGCATTAAAATATTGTAGCAACCTGGACAGCTGCTTAGAGTCTTATTCTTTTCTTACTTACCCCTGCCAACACATGAATTAACAAGGGAATGTTGCCCTGGACCCAATTTGACCTCCAAGCATGAATTGGTTAGTAAAGTAGAAGTAACAGAACCTTGTGAGAAGAGGACCAAGTCATCCTAGACCCAACAACAGTCAAGAACATGAATCCTGATGAAAATCTTATCAGTAGCCAGAATTTGGGAAATCTGGCCTCTAAAAATTCAGATAAATAATTGGCAAGAGAATAAGAATAGACAGTCTAGGGGCAGATAAGTCTGTGTGGGGATGACTCTAGACAACTAAATGTGGCAACACAATCCTGACTTCCTTGAGGAAAAGGAAACTCCATGTAAAGAAATCACCCAAGGAAATCCATGTAAAGAAACCAAACCAACTCAGACTCTAAGGGACATGTAGCACAGCAAAGAACCAAGTCCGAACATATGTCTTCCTTTTACAAAGCTGCAGTGCACCCATACCTGGAATTACAGGCGTAGACTTTCTTTTTTCTTTTTTTAATGTAACAAACTTAGGAATAATATTTGAAACTATAGTAGCAAATAAAATGAGTGGTGATGACAGGATTGTCATGACGATCTTATAAGATAAAAGATAAGAGTTACATTCTAAATTCTATAAAACGATGAAGCAATTAAATAAAATTATCATTCTATATAATAAAGAGGTAATATCCAAATTGACCATCACTCCAACACACAAGATGGCCGCCCCATGTGGTCAAAGATGGCCGGCAGGGGAGGACAGTTGTGGGCGATCAGGCCAGCAGGGGAGGGACCAGGCCTGAAAGGGAGGGCAATTGGGGGTGGCCAGGCTGGCAGAAGAGGACAGCTGGAGGGAACCAGGCCTACAAGGGAGGGCAGTTAGGGGCAATCAGGCCTGCCGGGGAGGGCAGTTAGGGGCGATCAGACCTGCAGGGGAGGGCAGTTGGTGGGAACCAGGCCTGCATGGGAGGGAAGTTGGGGGGGGGCAAGGCCTGCAGGAGAGGACAGTTAGGGGTGACCAGGCCGGCAGGGGAGGGCAGTTAGGGGCAATTGGGCCGGCAGGGGAGCAGTTAGGCGTCAATCAGGCTGGCAGGGGAGTGGCTAGGGGGTGATCAGGCTGGCAGGCAGAAGCGGTTAGGGGCAATCAGGCAGGCAGGCAGGCGAGCGGTTGGGAGCCAGCAGTCCTGGATTGTGAGAGGGATCTCCGACTGCAGTCGGACATCTTCCAAGGTGTCCTGGATTGGAGAGGGTGCAGGCTGGGCTGAGGGGGACCCTCCTCCCGGCCTGTGCACGAATTTCATGCACCGGGCCTCTAGTTCTTATTATAACAGCCACAGCAACAATATTAGCAGCAACCAAAGTGTCAAGCTCATCCTGCACAATTTCTGCACAGTGCCAGGCACTGTGATACATGCTTTACATGCACCATCACATTTAACTCTCACAATAATCCTATGAGGTAGTTTTACTGTTACCATCCCCATTTTACACTTGAGGAAATTTCAAAAATAACAAAAACCCAGACAGTCAAATAACTTGCTATTACCTAGCTGGTAAGTGAGCTAACTCAGATCTATTTGATTCAATCAAAGTCCATACTCTTAACCAGTTTGCTGTGTGGCCTTCATATTGTGCCCTACATTTCAATGCAGCAGAACAGAAAGATTTTCCTAAAAACTTAGAAGAGAAAGTTAAATAAGAGACACCAGTAAACTTAGGAAACTTGTAGTTCTGGTATAAAATGAAAAAAGAAACTACAGGTATCAAAATGATTTTGATAAATCAATGCAGCAAGGATCTGGCCTGGGTGGGTTCTCACAGCCGTTGGGCCATGTATGTGATGTGTGGAAGAAGCACAGGATTTGGAGGCAGGAGACAGGGCCGACACAATGAAACAATAGCAGCTACCACCCCCACCATCACACATGCCAACGATTAACACCACAGGCACAGAGGACTCAATGTTCTTTGACAAAACACCGCAGCCATCAGAGAGGAGCGAGATGCCCACGGATCTGAGTGAGGCAGGGAGTTAGCATAGCCTTGGGAGAAGTCAATGAATATGATGACATAGCTTGGCCATCACCCAGGGAAAGTTATTTCCATAAAATTAGATACCGTTCTGCCAGCTATGACTTAACAATGGTTTTAGAAATTGTGCAGGATGATTGGAACATTAATTCTCATTTGCATCACTTGTTCAGTTTTGAGGGAGTGCTCTCGAAGAACACAAAACTAAAATAAAATAAAAATTCAATTATTAGAGTTTTTCCCAATTGTTCCTCATCCCCTCACTTCTGAGCCAAATCCTTTGGCTATGCCCTCACCCTGGATGAGAGTATGGCATGAAATTAAATGGGAACAAAATCAAACTGACAGCTGGAGAAGCAATGAGGCTCAAAAACAAAGAAAATCTGAGGGCGAGTAAGTCTGAATGAAGAAATCAGACATCATAAAATTCCCCACACCAAACATCAGTGCAGCAATTAACCCTCTGCATCAACTGTATTGTGAACAAAATCCCTAGGAGTTGATGTGGTTCATGAAACTGTAATTCTGAGTCATTGTCAAATATCAATGAGAAGCAGGTGGCACTCTGGGAAACCTCTGTGCACTTTGTTTGGGGAGGAGGAGGGGGTGGAAGGACACATTTTGGCATAACAGAAAAATGTTCTCACAAGGCCTAAAGGAAAATGAATGACTTTCTTGTCTCCCAGCAATAAACAGCTGGAAAACATAAAGAGTGAAAAATCACCCATTCACAATAGCCATAAACATATAAAACACTTAGCATGAAAATTAGTAAGAAATATGAAGGATTTGGCAATATGACACTAGGAGCTATGTTGGTTTGTTCACCATGTCCCTAACACCTACAGAGGTTCGAGCACAAGGTAGGCACTTCATAAATATTTATTAAATCAACAGTGTATATAAAAGACCTGAATAAGTGTAGTGAATATTATGTTCTTCAATTCTGTAAAGATGTCAATCCTACTCTACTAAATGTGTAAAAGCCAATCAAAATCCCAATACATGGATATATGTATATAGAGATAAACACAGATGTGTAAATGTGTGTACACACACACACACACACAACACACACACACACAATTTTTTAATAGTGGGAGACTGAAGTAGTCAAGGGTAGACTAAAAAAGAATAATTCTGAAGTTCATCTGCAACAATATATGAGAAAGGACTAAAACTATTGATCAAAAGAACAGAAAGGTTAGGGATATACCCAGCATATATAATAGCTCAGTATATTTTATGGATAGTGTTTTAGATGAATAGGGGGGAAACATGGACTATTTAATAAATAGAAAATTAGACATATTTAGAAATAAACTAGGTTAGATGCTCATTATATACCACTTATCAAAATTACAGAAGGATTGCAGACTGACATATCAAAAAAAAAAAGAAATCCAGTTAAAGATTATGAATTAACATGCATATTTTATCCGTTTATCTTCCCAAACTTCTAGTAAAATGATAGCTAAAGGTTGTTTATTTTAAAATGCATAATACATTCCCCCAAATAAACCCCAAACAGAACAGGAGAAATTATAACTAAATTCTAGAAGATGGAAAGTCAGCTAAATGGTATTTAATTTAAAGAAAGCAGAATGCCAGGTGAGAAATAACCTGATTTAATACTGCAGAATACCCAAAGGGATAGGGCATTGATGGCATCAGATACTCCTAAAAATGGGGATGCAAAGCGTCTAAAAACCAGGGGAAATGGTTGAGTATCAGCCCTACAGATCACACATCCCTGCCCTGAGAGGGTAAAACAGAAGAACCATACCCTTCTCTACCCTAAGGGGTACCAATCACAGTTAAAGGTAGAAGTATTAGACTGAAAAAAGGAAAGAGAGAGTGCCTACCTCTCTCCACCCTGCTTCCCTACAGTCAGCTCCAAGTACAATCAAGTTCCCAGCCTTTAGGCTAGGGAAAGGAAGGAAACATCCAAAAATACTGACACTGGAGATTCCCCAATGAAATAGTCCATCTAGACGACTAGTGTTTACAGATGCAGGGTGTGACCCAGAACCAGCAGTCCTAGCCCACATACCCAGAGCTTCCAAGCAGCTCGACAGTGCGCATCAACTGATGGCTAAGATCTGAAACACAGAGGCTCTGCTTCTGGTATGGAGGGGCCAGGTCCTAACACACCAATTCTCAGCAAATAACAACCACAAGGTCCAGATGAAATACAGAAAACAAAACAAATGAACAGAGAAATTTCTCTGAGGGCCCTGGAGAGTTAAAGGAAAGCAGGCAGATTTTGGAGAGCAACAGAAACTTGTGGTTTTGAGCAGAGGAAAAGCCACACAGTTATGGTGGCAAAGATGCAGGGCAACTACAAATCTGATAAAAAGTCACCGTGTTTCTAACCAGAGGCATGAGGGGAAAGAGAATCGGGCAATCAGGACTGCCAGAGGGTGAGAAGACAACTCTAGAATGTAGAAAGAACAGAGAGGGTGTACCCCAAACTCTGGCTATAAACTCTACTCAAGTCTCTGGCTGGCCTCTGACTCACACATGCTTGGGGCAGACTGAGAGTAGTCTGAGCTGAGACTGGAGCTGTTATCTACTAGAGACACGGACAGAATTTGCATTTTGAGTCACATCTCATATAATACCTCCAAATAAAAACCATCACCTTCACGGCAAATAACAGAATCCTGAATCTCCACAACAAAATATTCACAATGTCCATGGAAAAACCCAAAATTATGTAGCATATGAAGAAACAGGAAAAATGTGACCCATTCTCAAGAGCAAAAAATCCAACCAACAGGTGTCAAATCAAAAAGTTACAATTATCAGATAAGAACTTCATAACAGCTGTTATAATTATGCTTAATAAAGTGAAGGAATATATGCAATAAACAAAAAGATAGATCACAGCAGAGAAACATCAAACTAAGAAACAAATTAAACTCTTAGAACTAAAATATAATTTGTATAATAAAGAAAGCATTGGATGGGCTTAATAAGCATGAAAGAAATAACAAAGAAGCAGAACCTGAAGACAGATAAATCAAAACAGAGAGAAAAAGGACTGGGGGAGTTGGGGGGGCGGAGCAGAACAAGGACCTGTGGGACAATATCAAAAGGTCAAACATTCAGGTAATTGAAGTCTTACAAAGAAACCAGAGGTGGGGGCAAAAGGAACAACAAAATAGAAGAAATAGAGACTCAAATCCCCCCAAATTTGATGATATACGTTTATACATTCATTCAAGAGGCTCCGTGAACTGTACAGGATGAATTTCACTCATCACAGTCAAACTGCGAATCAAAAATCAAAAGAAAATCTCACTAGACTGAATAAAATAACACATTACATACAAGAGAACAGTGAGTTAAATGACTGCAAAACTTCTCATCAGAAACTATGGGGGCCAGAACACAGTGGAATAATACTTAAAAGTGTTGAAAGAAAGAAAAACAAACAAACCCAGAATTTTAATGTAAAAGGAAGAGATATAAAACAACAACAACAACAACAAAGAATTGACTTGGAGAAAACTGTAGGACGAAAAAGCAAATCTATCATGATAAATTTCAGAAAGACGAAAGAAGTCACTGCACCTATGAAATAACCAGTAGAATGTTATAAGAATTGAAAATTTAGAGAAAAAATGCTCTAGGAAATTAAAAATATAATTATACAAAGAAAACCTAGGGTTAAAGTTGGAAGAAAGAGTAAAGGAATTCTATCAGAAAATATAGCAAAATATAATAAGATGGAGAAAAAAGAGAAAATCGGGTGATCAATCCAGAAGATCTGACATTAAAATAACAGGAGTTCCACAAAGATAAAACAAAGCATAAAAAAATAATGAAAGATAAAATCCAAGAAAATTCTCCAGAGCTGATGAACTTAGATTTCAGATAGGAAAAACTATTTAGTATCTAATTCAATGCATCCCATACAAAAAAAACAACAGTTCATTGTAAACCTTCTCAGCACTGGGACAAAGAGGATATATCAAAGCTTCTAAACAGAAAAAGAAAAAAAAAGTCACATACGCAGATTGAGAATCAGAAGGGCAGGGCTTTGAACTTCTAAACCACAACCCTGGATGCGAGAAGACAATGAACTAATAACCCTTCAAAATTCTGTGGGAAAATTATTTCTAATTTAGAATCTCAAACCCAGCCAAACTATTACTCAAGAATGAGAGTGGATGACAAACATTTCAAAGTTTCAAAACTCACTTATCATTCACCCTTTCTCGGAAGCTGCCAGAAGAGGTACATGGGATCCACCAATAAGGAAATCTGATTCAAGTGGGAAGGAAAGAAACTTGTCAGCATGATGAGGGAAGGGAGATAACAGATGACAACTGTGTACTAGGTGAGAAGAGCCCTGAACAGAGAGGAGCATGTTAGAAGGTCCCAGGAGAGATGGCCCTGAGAAGATGAAACTGATGTGCTTGACCGCCACAAGAGGAGATTTAGGCAACCAAGGTAAACTTTGGAGCTGAATTATAATAACTACACAGAAAAATAAGCAATGAAATAAAAAGCTAATTTTTAGCTTCAGGGGGAAAAAATTATGCACTAAAGGGTACTACATGAGTAAGCTGTAATTTAGCATTTACATAAATCCTAATAAACACTGAACATTAATCTGAAGTAATATGTGGCATTTTGGGAAGATGGGAGGACAGGAAGTTGCACATGTGGCATTTACATAGTGAGAACAGATAATATCTAAAACTGAAAAAAAATTATAATCATTAACATTTTTTAGATATAGCTATAAATACCAAAAGAAATAGCATAAAGAGTTTAAAGTAATTAATTGTTTCTGAGGGTGGAAAAACTCAGGGGCCAGCAGGGAGTAAATTAGGAAATGCAATTTTTCATAAGTCTAATAGAATAATTTGTCTCTTTAAGTTATGTTGAATGCATAACTTTAATGAAAATAAAAACTGAATTAGCCCTGGCCAGTGTGGCTCAGTTGGTTGAGAGTTGTCCCATGTACAAAGAGGTTGCTGATTCAATTCCCAGTCAGGGCACATGCCCGGGTTGTGGGCTCAATCCCCAGTAGGGGTCTTGCAGGAGGCAGCCGATTGATGTTTTTCTCTCTCTCTAAAATTAATAAAAACATTAAAAAAATTGAATTAAAAAGAGAAGAGTAATGATGATATTAAACCCAGAAGAACTCTGTTAGGTGCTATCAGGATGAAGAAACTATAAAAGAAACACCTCAGAATATTCATATGATGTAATGGTTAACAGTGAATGAAGGCTATTTAAGCATATTAATTTAATCATTTAAATTTATTTAAAGCTGTTTTAAGATGGAGAGATTTAACTATTATAAAATTTAAAGCTTCTGGGAATAAAGTAAACATACAAAAGCCCACATCCGTAAGTAAAAAGTCAAAAACAATAGTGGGGAAATACATGCACCATATTCTTAAGTAAACAAACAATTCTTATAAATTAATAAACAAAGACAAAGAGCAACAGCAAATGGAGAAAGAACATGAACAATTCATAAAAAAGCAAAATAAATAAAGATATATGAAAAAAATTCACTCATTAATAATCAGAAATACAAACTAAATCATAATTTAAATATCTACAGGGGTTTTGAAAATGTGTATTAAATGCTTTTAAAAATGTACATCAGAATTGGTCCTAAGGAAATAACTGGCAACATTTACAATTAATGTAAAGGGATATTCAGAGTTTCTTAAAGTACTGAAAATTTGAAAACAACCCATAAGACAGAATAAGAATATCAGACAGATCACCAAAATTGTGTCGTAGGAAAATAATTAAAAGAAAAAAAATTTCATAATATATTAAATAAAAATGCGAGTTACAAAGTAGAATGTAGAATATTTAAACAAGTAAACAACAAAGCTAAATATATGTATGAACAAAGAAAAACGACTAAGAAGATAAACACCTAAGTCTGAATGGGGGCTTTGGGCAGGCGTTGGTGTTATATGTGCCCATATTATCAAAAGACACTGTGTTACTTAAGTAATTTGAAAACAAAATAAGCAATAAATGATAAAAATAGCATAAAGGGAGCTAAATAAAGATATGCTACTTAATAAAAGTGTGTAAATTAGGGGAGGGAGGAGGCATATGTAATACTCTCTGTAATACTTTAAGCAATAAAACAAAATTTAAAAAATAATAATAAAAAATATAAATAAAAAAAGTGTGTTATACTGTTACTCATTTTGGGGGGTTCTTTAAAAAAACTGAAAACTACGAGTTGTTTTGTATATATTTTGAAGAGTAAGATAATATATTTATGAAAAGCAAGTGTTCTGGCAATGGGTTCCTAATCTAAAGTGAGTTCCGATTTCAAGGAATTATTTATATAACTATTAAATGTCAGCATAACCCATACCTAAATTTGGCATTTAATACTCTTCTAGAAATTACTTGTTAGAAGACCAAACAGAATCTTCCAGGACAAGAATATTTAAGACAACTGAGATTTGCCATGATTTTACTTTAAGAAAACAAGAATTTCCTATAAACTTAGCAATGCCTAGACCAGCTGTGGGCAAACTACTGCCCGCGGGCCGGATCCGGCCCGTTTAAAATGAATAAAACTAAAAAAAAAAAAAAAAAAAAAAAAAAAAGACCGTACCCTTTTATGTAATGATGTTTACTTTGAATTTATATTAGTTCACACAAACACTCCATCCATGCTTTTGTTCCGGCCCTCCGGTCCAGTTTAAGAACCCATTGTGGCCCTCGAGTCAAAAAGTTTGCCCACCCCTGGCCTAGACTAATAGTTTCTATGATCTTGAAAAATCCTTTATCATTAAGAGTTGTTAAAAATCCATTTATCATCTTCAGATCATTGATGTATCCCAACGTAACAAATGCAGTACCCACACAGAATCCAAATAACACCATTGACTTTCCACCTTCATGAGTAATGGACCTAGGATCAAGAAATTATAGGAGTGTGAACAAGAAAATAAAATGGGATGCCATAGCTAGTGTATCATAAAACTTTAGAGAGTTTGCTGAAAAAGGACATGAAATATCCCCACATTATTTTCCTGTGAGTTGTCAGATCATGCTCTTTTAGTAACCGGACACATAGTGATGCTTTCTAGGATGTATTTCTCTCATCATCATTAAGCAACAAAAAACAACAACAAAAGTAAACACATTTTTTTAACCTTTTCTAATGTTGATTAAATTGTTTCATCCAACTATAAAGAATATAAACAAACATGTAGGATATCATTTTTAAGCAAGGCCAGGGCTCTACAATATAGGCTATGAAATTCACTCTAGAGAGTTAAACTTGGATATATTGGTCATAAGATTTAACTCTGTGTTTTAGTGAATCTTTAAGAAGAGATTCCTTTCCTTCCTTTTTGAATGCTTTGTTGTTGTTGAAGCACAATTTTCGAATTAATCAAAAGGTATCAAGAAGAAGGCAGTGCCTGCAGCATCTGACACACAGCTTTGACATCAGTCTCACCTTCTCTGGATGAGATAATCTTCCAGGATATCGAGACAGCGCACCATCTGGGAGAAGATAAGTACTTTGTGGCCACCTGCAATCAGCTTAGGGAGTAGTTTATCAATCAGCACCAGCTTCCCTGCCGCCTGAATCATGGCCTGCAGCTGAAAGTCAGGGGCATCAGAGCTGTGGGTTTTCCGGAAATCTTCCAGAATTTTCTCCTCTGCCCCTGAAAACAAAACAAAACAAAACAAAATATTCCTTGAAAAAACATTAAGGGTAAAAGCTGCTCTCTGCTTTACAGATCCTAGGAGAAATTAAGTGAATTCTTGGGTCCAGGACCAAGACTAGTGAGGTAATGCCGTATGTGCATGCCTAGTCTGTGCCCCAGCAGAGGGCTCTGCAGTGGCAGCAGGTACAGAGAACTCAGGTGCTGTGCTCTCCTGGGAAGTCTCACCAGGTAAAGAAAGAATTTGAGATACCAAGATGACTTATGCAGTTAAAGAAACCTTCACAGAAAGTTGACAAAAAGACATATCTTTAAATGTCATAAAAATTTAACTATAAGCAAATCCAAGCCAGATATTGATTTAAAAGTATATCAAAAAGTTTTATTGCAAAAAAAAAAAAAGGCTCCAATATATACTCTTATTGTATAGGCAACTTCATTTATCTACAGAGTTTTCATCTCATTGCATCATGACCATTTACCCAACGAAGTAACACATGTTCTGTCCCAACGTGAAAAGTGTGGACTAAACCACAAGCACATAATGGACAACAGACTGATGAGTAACAGCCCCATCTTCAGATAGACAGTTTCAACATGTGGCTCTTTGTACTCATTAAACTGCTGAGGCAGATTTATCAACCTCTTTGAACCTCAGTTTAATACTCTGTAAAAAGGTGAGCATACATACATCCTAGCATCTAATGGGAACTCAATACCTAGGATCGTTGGTTATCATGAGCCTGTGGCAGAGACCCACAACAGGCCTGAGTATCCCCCTGCATCGCCCACTCACCGTTGATCAGGTAGGGATGGTTGCAGCACTTTCTCAGCTCCATCATGGTGTTGATGAGGTTGGGCATGTTGTGCTGATTTGCCCCTTTGGTCAGGAAGGAAAAGTTCTTTTCTAGGATGGCCCGGTAGTACTTTTTCTGGATATTGGTCAGCTCTACTTCAATGATCGTCTCTTGTTTGGGAGCAAGGTTCTTTTCCACATCATCTTTCAGCCGCCGAAGCATCATTGGTTTTAGGATAGACTGCAGTTTCTTCACCTGTCCAGGTAAATCCTGATTTAATGATTACTGGGGTATTCCACCCTTCACTACAATCTCTTGAGCACAGTACTGTGGTAGCAGACTAAATGAAAGCTCATCACTGATCCCTGAACATGAGGCTGAAAGGAAAAAAGGGGTCTGGTTTTCATTCACTAGTATTTACTGAGAAACTATGTGACAACCTTACAAGATAGAAAGAAAGAAAAATACAAAAGACAGTACCTATTCTCCAGCCTGTAGAAAACAAACCTTTCTCCCTCTAACATGCACATGTGTGCAGAAATTAACTGAGAAATATTTAAGCCTCATTAAGAGGTATAAGTGACATATTATAAAGGGAAGACTTAGATGCTGAAAGAGCAAAGTAAGAAGTAGAGGCAATCTGGGATGGGCGAAAAGGATGAAAGTGTCAAAAAGTACAAACTTCCAGTTATAAAATAAATGAGTCTCGAGGATGTATAGCAAGGTGACCATAGGTAATAAGTCTGTACTGCATATTTGAAAGTTGCTGAGAGTAGATCTTAAAAGTTCTCATCACTAGGAAAAATATTTGTCACTATGCACTGTGATGGATGTTAACTAAACTAGATTTATTGTGATCATTTCATAATATATACATACACTGAATCATTATGATGTGCATTTAAAACAAGTATGTCAATTATATCTCACATAAGAAGTAGAAGCAATCTGGAAACAGATTCTTCATATATCTTACAAATAACTGTAGCAAACGTGCTTGGGTGTAGCAGAATATAGAAAGCTGGTGCTATAAGGTGACTTCTACCATTCCATCATGCAAGCTGTCACATCAGGGGCGCTTTCAGCCTGATAGTGTTCTTTGCTATGATTTTTTTGTTCTTCTGACTGACCAGGCCTGGAGAACAGAACTCTATTCACTTTGACTGCACTGACCAGAGACCTGCTCCCTCTCCCAAGAAGACAATTCAAAGTCAAGGCATCTAAGTTAACTCTGAGATAAAACATGATACCAATAAGAGTAGTCCTGGTGGGAAATAAAATAAGGGAAAATGGAAGTGCAAAAGATCAAGTTTCGAGTCAGAAAGGCCTGTTCAAAACTTTTAAAGGAGTAGATTCTGCATACATAAGTTGTGCAGGTGCCAATGCTTCCTGAAGAGAGTGATTCAGAAGAGCTACTTACTGGAGCAGGTTTTAAACAATGATGGAAATGCTTTACTTTGAAACAGATGCTTTCTAGACCTTTTATTTACTGTGATTTAAAACATACACATTTGATGTCATTTTTGTGGTTTTCTCCTAACTAACCCCAATCTTAAACCTACCTCATTTGAGACTTTCATTTTACCTACCATGGTACTTAGGAATCTAATCCCCCAAGTGTTTAAGGAATTACTACATAAGAACCCAGAGAGAAAAGAAATAGGCACAAATGCCCATCTGCCACATGCTAGGTTCCGCTTTTGCCCTTCACTTGTTTCATACCTTGGATCATCTAGATCAGCAGTTGCCAACCTTTCTGACCTCACGGACCACCAGTGGTCCACAGACCACCGGTTGGCGACCACTGCTCCAAAGGTTTCCTTAAACCAGTGGTCGCCAACATTTCGAACCTCACAGACCACCAGTGGTCCATGGACCACCAGTTGGCGACCGCTGATTTAGAGTATACTATGTGCCAGAAACTGCGTTGCTCAATACAACAAACATAACTTTAGAGAAGATGTGGGCCTTTTACTCAAGAAGGTCATTGTCTAGGAAGAAGAAAAAACGCATACCACAAAATAAGTGCAATGGAAGAAGAGAATGCATTTCTAATGGTCCAAAAATGGAGAGGGGGCTGAAGCTGGCTTTTGAAGGATCAATAGATACTGCACACGTAGCAGAAGTGGAATTCAGTTTGATTATTCATTGCTCTCAAAGCCTGCCTTGCCACAGAAGTAGAAGTAAACAGATTGGAACCACAGAGTGTACCCTTGACATCTGTTAGTGAAAGTCCTTAGGTTTCTCAGTCCCCACATTCTCTGCCCTAACCCACTGTCACACCATTGCTAGATTAATTTAGCAGAACTAATTATGTCACTCCTGCAATCAAAGCCTTGCATTGCTCCTCTAATACCCACCAAATCCTTCAACCTGTCTTTCTAGATCTTCCCAAAATACAGCTCTGAACCTTAGTCCTCACACTCCATAATCATCCATTCTGTTTCCAGCTTATGTGAATGATTCCTTACTCCTGAACAAATTCTATTTAATAAACAATAAATTTCCATTTTTCCTATGTAAAATAGTCACCACCTCATCTCTCTCCACCTACTGAAAAATTACCCACTCTTCCAAGTCCACTTTCAAATTGTATTCTCTCTCTGAAATCTTTCCTGATTTCCAAACAGATGTAACCTTTTTCTCCTAATAAAGCCCCCAATTCCATTCTTTGTTTCTCTTGAGGCATTTAAACTTGTCTGGTGGCATGCAATATGTCAGAAAAAGAATTCAGAATAAGGGTCGTAGAGTGCATAAACCGGATGGAGGAAAAAATCAACAACTTATGCAAGAATCAAGAAGAAATGAAGATTGATATAGCTTCAATAAAAAACACCATGGAAAGTTTCAACAGTAGACTAGGCGAAGCGGAGGACTGAATTAGCGAATTAGAAGACAGGGAAGCAAAACACACTCAAACTGAACTGCAATTGGAGAAAAAAATTAAAAGACAGGAGGAGAGCCTAAGGGAGCTATGGGACAACATGAAACGAAGCAACATATGAATAATAGGGGTGCCAGAACAACAGAAAGATGAACAAGGATTAGAAAATCTATTCGAAGAAATAATATCAGAAAACTTCCCTGAGGTGGGGAAGAAAAAAGTCACACAAGCACAGAGTCCCAAACAAGATGAACCTGAAAAGACCCACACCAAGACACATCATAATTATGATGGCAAATGTTCAGGACAAAGAGAGAACCTTAAAGGCTGCAAGAGAGAGACAGAAAGTTACATACAAGGGAGCTCCCATTAGATTATCAAATGATTTCTCAACAGAAACACATCAGGCCAGAAAAGAATGGAAGGAAATTTACAAAGTGATGCAAAGCAAGAGACTGAATCCAAGAATATTCTACCCAGCAAGGCTATCATTCAAAATTGAAGGGGAAATAAGGAGCTTCACACACAAAAAATGGCTAAGGGAGTTTATCACTACCAAACCAGCAATGCAAGAAATGCTAAAGGGACTGGTGTAAAAAGAAGAAATAAAAAGGTAAGAAAGAACACAGGCACAAAAAGTAAAAATGGCTACAAACAAGTACTTTTTTTTTAAAATATATTTTATTGATTTTTTACAGAGAGGAAGGGAAAGAGATAGAGAGTTAGAAACATCGATGAGAGAGAAACATCGATCAGCTGCCTCCTGCACATCTCCTACTGGGGATATGCCTGCAACCCAGGTACATGCCCTTGACCGGAATCGAACCTGGGACCTTTCAGTCCGCAGGCCGAAGCTTTATCCACTGAGCCAAACCGGTTTCGGCATGTACTTTTCAATAATAACTTTAAATGTAAATGGACTAAATGCTCCAATCAAAAGACATCGAGTGGCTGAATGGATAAACAAACATGACCCATATATATGCTGTCTATAAGAAACCCACCTCAGAACAAGGGACTCACACAGACTGAAAGTGAAGGGATGGAAAATATCTTCCAGGCAAATGGAAATGAAAAAAAAAAGCTGGGGTAGCAATACTTATATCTGACAAAATAGACCTCAAAGTGAAGGCCATAACAAGAGATAAGGAAGGCCACTTCATAATACTAAAGGGATCAATACAACAAGAGGTTATAAACTTGTCTGGCTTATTTCTGTAATCTTTAGTAGATAATTCTACCCTAGTAGACAGTTATTTATTAATGTTGGTTGTTTTGAATCAGCTTTGAGTCCAATAAGCCAGACTCAGGACTACATCTTTCAAAACTGAGGAAATTTAGTTGATATGGACAAAGCTAGACTTACCAATTACTCTAATATATAATTGCCTTCTTTTCCTCACTGCTCTTGAGTACTTTGTTGTACTAAAGAATGAGCCTGGGAATATGTTGCAGATTATTTAGGAGGAAGGAGGAAGGGTGAGAGGAGCAAAAGAAAGCACCAAGATCCTGAAATCACAGCTATGAGCAAAATCACTGAACTTACGTGTGAGATCAGTGAAGGCTAGAGGCCTGATATGTTAACATAAAATATTTTAGGTGCTGATTCATTTATTCTTTGGATAACTAGCTTATCCTCCTCAACATAAACAAAAAACACATTAAATAAAGGATGTCAGAACTTGCTAACTCCTGTCCCCACAGTGGTTTCTCTCCTTGATGATAAGTAATCATCACATTGTCTCCTCGATTCTACAGGCCCCTATTTACCTGTTCCTCTGTTTTCAGATCTCCAAACTCCTCCAAGAAAGCAGTCTCTGAAGGAAACTGTGATGGCTCCAGGAAGTTGAGCAAACTGAAGAGTTCCTCCACAGAGTTCTGCAAGGGTGTCCCAGTGAGCAGCACTTTGTGTTCCTGCACAAATTAACACATGATGAACAGTGTTTGAGCTCCCCAAACAGTAGGCCAGGGCATTCTGCGCTCAATTTGGGGCAATTCTATTGTGCGTTAATGAAAAGACAGGGTGCCAACATTTCATGGGCATACAGTTAATAGATCAACCTTCCTTTCACATTAATAATTCCAGCAGCAATTTCATGTTAATTAAAGCAACCATTCATTCATTCATTCGTTCAACATTACCGAGTGCCTTCCCTCACATTCTGGGCACTGTGCCAAGACAATAATGTTAAAAACCCATCATTTTTGGTATCAGATCATTCAGGTACCCAGAAACAAATCAAAACACCTTACATTTCCAGGTCACAAATTTAATTGGATTTAAGATTCCCTTGGGTCCCTTTGGGAATCAATCTATAGCAAAGGTCAAACTGTTAACCCAGTTCATAACAAAAAACAAACACATTTGACTCCTACACTATCATAGCTATAGAGAGCAAACAAAATCTAGAGTAAAGAAACTACGCAAAAGTAAGTTACATGAAGAATGCTTCCTCCATAGTGAAGAGAAGCCCCCATGTTTAGGTGAAGAGCTTGCAACTCTCACCAGGGCCATGAGCTTTAGACCCTCCAGAAGTTTGCAGTTCCTGTTCTTCAACCTGTGAGCTTCATCGATGATCACACAGCTCCAGTGAATCTTCTTCAGCTCTGGGCAGTCTGCCAGGATCATCTCAAATGTTGTGATGACAACATGGAACTTGAAGACTCCAGAAAGGGGGTTTCCCTGAGGATGATACAACAGCAGGCAAAACTTTATGCAATGGCTATAGAATCCAGCTAATGGGCATCAGCTGGCCAAGAGGAGCCAGCACTAGAAATGCTAGGGCCTAGGTAAGAAGCCAATAAGCACTGCTCTTCCTCATTTGAGAAAAGAGAGAACACAAGAATGTACCAGCTATATAGACAAGAGACAGACCTCATTACATGGGTGAAACAGAAGAGAGCATGTGCCCTCACAAAGGTGAGACAGATGAGCAGTACGGAAGGCACAGCAAGGAAGCTTTTTATTTATTAACTGCCAGGGTAAGGAAAGCAGATGGGTTTTGATTCAAACATTCTAGTCACGAGTCTGTCTAAACCATGCATAGACAGTAAAGATCTTGATTACCCTGGGACAGGTGCTACCAGGAGGGCACACCTTTGTCTTTTAGCCTGTCTCAGTGCTGCCATCACATTTAAAGAACAGAGCTGCATCATGTCAGAGCACACCGTAAATTCCTTCCAAGTGTCTCCTGCAGTTACAAAGCTCCCGGCTGGCTTTTCTCTGATTAGATTCTTTTAATTTTCACCTTAATTATAAAATTCAGTGCCCAGAACAAGAACACAAGCATACTTGGCAAAGTCCTTATACTTAACAAAAGCTTTTTAAAAATTCTATTGTGCTTTTAACAATTTGAATCCTGTTTTCTCTTTATCCTTCCCTGTCAAATCTGTTAACGTCTTCTCCAATCTCCCTGGCTAGGAACCCATTCTCTATACACCAATTCTGCTGCTCACTTTCTTCACTGAGCATATAGCAATTCAGATAAAATTTTGTGTGTAAAAGTAACTTCATAATCCAACCCAGAAGCCAAGCTTTCAGAGTCCTCTGGTATATCTCAGGGAGTGTAAAGCATGCCCTATAGTTCCGTGTTTTATCATAAATTAAACTAGCAGGGAGGAGTAAGAAGTCTGCCTCAATAAGCATATGACTGACTCTACATAATCAGTAAATAGTAGCCCAAGGCACAAGACACTAAACTCCAGAAGAAAAGTGACAGAAATGCTGCTCTCAACTGTGACATCGAGGTGTCACTGGGTCTTTGTGATCAGCATAAGGCTCACCTGTGCATCTCTGTACACCATCTCATACTGCTGGATCATCTGCCTACTGATCTGGCTGCCGTGGTACACAATGGCATTCATCTCTGTCCACGTTCGAAACTCCCGTTCCCAGTTGGTGATAGTGGAGAGGGGGGCGATGATGAGGAAAGGGCCATGGACTCCCCTGAGGAATATTTCTGAAAGGAATGTGATGGACTGGATGGTCTTCCCTAGACCCATCTCATCAGCCAAAATACAGTTTTTCCTGCAGAGAGTAAGAAATACAGGCGATTCACAATCAATACAGGACAGAGGTAGAGGGTGGTTATAACTAAAAAGATACCTTAGAAGCATACCTCGACCTGTAAGTGAAGGTCTTATGAGCATTTGTCAGAGATGCAACTAAGGCAAGTTTTTGTTATTATTAGTCATATCTTGCCTGCTTCCAAAAAAGAATTATGGCAGATTGTGAGAAAATACATGAAATGGGTCCATTTAAATAAAATCTAAAAACACTAAAAATTAAAATAATAGAGAACAAAAATATGCCTCAAACTGAAGCCAGTTTCTGTATCCAACAAACTTCATGGAAGCAAAGGCAAAAATAAAATGATAAGTTACATGATTCTCATTGTCTTTCACTTGTGTTATCAAAGGACAAAATTAACCCACATAATAAATTTCTAATCAGAGAAAAGATGCTGATCTCTTCTGGTGATTCAGGGTCACAGATTGCACAGAGCCAAGACACTTGAAGCAAGGGTGTGGCCCCATCCAGTCTCACCTCTCACTGCATAGAGGGCAACCTCAGACCTAGAAAGCAACGCTCTGGTCTGAGAATAAGGGCAGAAGACTACGCCAGAACACACGCCTCCAGAGTTCCATCTTGGTGTGTTTTCCGTTACAACATGCTGTCGGGGGATGGCGGGGGGGGGGGGGGCGGGGGAGGAGACGGACATTCTAGAACAGCCGTGGGCAAACTACGGCCCGTTTGAAATGAATAAAACTAAAAAAAAAAAAAAAAAAAAAAAAAAAAAAAGACCGTACCCTTTTATGTAATGACTAGGGGCCCGGTGCACGAAATTCGTGCACTGGGTGTGTGTGTGGGGGGGGGGGGAGTGTCCCTCAGCCCAGCCTGCCCCCTCTCACATACTGGGAGCCCTCAGGCGTTGACCCCCATCACCCTCCAATCACAGGATTGGCCCCTTGCCCAGGCCTGACGCCTCTGACAGAGGCGTCAGGCCTGGGCAGGGGACCCTCATTTCCCCCCATCACTGGTTCTGCCCCCAGCCCAGGCCTGACGCCTCGGCCAGAGGCGTAGACCCCCATCACCCTCTGATCGCCTGATAGGCCCCTTGCCCAGGCCTGACGCCTCCGCCAGAGGTGTCAGGCTTGGACAGGGGACCCCCATCTCCCCCTGATCACTGGCTCTGGCCCCCGCCCAGGCCTGAGGCCTCTGGCTCAGGAATCATGCCTGGTCAGGGGACCCCCATCTCCCTCTGATCGTTTGCTCCACCCCCCGCCCAAGCCTGACGCCTCTGACCCAGGCTTCAGGCCTGGGCAAGGGGACCATCATATCCCCCCAATCCCCAGCTCCGCCCCCCGCCCAGGCCTGACGCCTCGGCCAGAGGAGTTGACCCTCATCACCCTCCGATCACCAATCACCGGATCGGCCCCTTGACCAGGCCTGAGGCCTCCGGCAGAGGTATCAGGGCTGGGCAGGGGACCCCCAGCTCCCCGTGGTTGCAGGCTCCGCCCCTGCCCAGGCCTAACGCCTCTGGCCTAGGCGTCCTGCCCGGGCAGCGGGGACCCGCAGCTGCAGCGGCCCCGTGATCGTGGGATTCGCTTTAGGCCCAGGCAAGGGACCCCTAGCTCCCGGGACTGCCAGCTTCGACTGTGCCCAGCTCCCATCACTGGCTCCACCCCTACTTCCTGCTATCACTGGCCAGTGCGGAAAAGGCGCCTGATTCTCCGATCATGGCTGGGGGGCAGGGCAAAGGCGGCCCCAGGGCTGCCTTTGCCCTGCCCCCCAGCTCTTAGCTCCCCCCTGGGTTTCCGATCACTGTCAGTGGCAGGGGGCTTCTTCCTGCTTTCCCTTTCGCCTCCCTGCATTGTGCCTACATATGCAAATTAACCGCCATCTTGTTGGCAGTTAACTGCCAATCTTAGTTGGCAGTTAATTTGCATATAGCCCTGATCAGCCAATGAAAAGGGTATCGTCGTACGCCAATTACCATTTTTCTCTTTTATTAGATAGGATGTGTACTTTGAATTTATATTAGTTCACACAAACACTCCATCCATGCTTTTGTTCCCGCCCTCCGGTCCAGTTTAAGAAGCCATTGTGGCCCTCGAGTCAAAAGTTTGCCCACCCCTGTCTAGAATGTTAAGAAAATCTCAACCCATTTTTCTCAAATTTCATCTGCTTCATCTATTGTGATAGGAACTAAAGCACAAAGAGTCCAACCTGAGCATTCCAGTACAAGTCTAGAACATCTGTGGCTCACAAACAAGTAGCAGAGTTGGGGCAAGAATTCAGATCTATTCCCCTTTAAAGCCAATTTTTGCTAAAGACATAGAGATAGAAAACATGTTTAAAGGATCCTTTGAGCATAACCAACATAGAGCATTACCTTTTGGCTAGATTGGCAAAGGCGAAAAAAAAAGCACAAAGTCGATGATGTATAAAGACCGTTCCTTTTGGTTGGGAGAAATACCTGACATAAAAATATGATATCCTAGTATGCGGGACATGCAAGGACTGCCAGCCTGAATCAATGGCTGTGTTGTCCTCTCAGCTCTCTGCTGCTCTACTCTAAGTGGGCCAAGGCAGCAACCCACCTTCAAGTACAAACACTTGATTAGAAAATCACCCATGCCCTAACCGGTTTGGCTCAGTGAATAGAGCGTCGGCCTGCAGACTGAAGGGTCCCAGGTTCGATTCCGGTCAAGGGCATGTACCTTGGTTGCGGGCACATCCCCAGTGGGAGGTGTGCAGGAGGCAGCTGATCGATGTTTCTAACTCTCTATGCCTCTCCCTTCCTCTCTGTAAAAAAATCGATAAAATATATTTAACAAAAAAAAGAAAATCACCCAAGATAGGAATGGTCTGGATCCTCACCTGTTATACCAGTTAAATAGAAGCCAGTTCATTCCCTCCAGTTGGTACTCCCGGAGCTGGTTACTGTTCTTATACTCACGAGACTTCTCGAGTTTCTGCCAGGAGTCTGAAGCAGGCCGTTCCTAGTAGAAAAAAGCAGAGAGCACACTACGTAGAGAATTATGTTTTAGAAGCATAAAACAAATAAGGACACAAAATAATAATGGGGAAAGTAGTAAATCTCAAAACACTGCCCTAAATCTGGCTTCAAACTACAGTGACTGTTTTCTGACTAATGTATAGGCCCTACATTTTCTAGGTTTCACTGGATTAAACTAAGAATATCTCTCTAAAATTTACAAGTAATTAATAAAAAAGAGAAACAGACCCACCTAAATCTTACCATTATATTGTATTACTTAGACTCTTAGATATCAATCCTACTTACATTTTAATTTCCCTGAAAGCCAATATTAGTCAGGTTTTTTGGTTTCTATAGACAGAATTTCTTTTATTTCTTTGTGCCTGTGGTATGAGCTTAGGAAAGTACAGTGGGTCAAATATTTTGATTAGTTTCTAGAGTCAGAACATCAGGCAAAAAGCCTGATAATCAAAACTTCAAATTCCTTAAATTCTTCATAAACACACTAGCAATCTTATTACTTTATCTTTCCATATGAAACACCAAATTCTACATAAAACTGATAGATTACCATATGCTTAATTTCAGGAAGAACTTGAAGAGATTCGAATTCTTTAACTTTAGCAGGATCCACGTCTTCCTCTAGCTCCCATGTACTTTCTTCATAGGGCAGTGAGCACCACTTCACCAGATAATGCGTCACTTCCTGGTGGGAAAGAGGAGAAAGAGAAAAAAGTTCTTTCTACTAGATTATAGGCATCGATCATACTCTGTCCAACTTATGGAAACCCACCCTATAATATAACACACAAATGCCATTCAAACAAAGACCACATGTTGACAAAACATGCACAATATAAGGTAAGAAGGGAAGACACTAGGAGAGTCAGCATAGCAAAACACCTACCTCTCCTGTTTCTGCATCCTTGGTGTGGGCCACCTCCAAGATGCGATCAACTTCTACATAGTCTGGGTTGAACAAGTCTTCGTCAGGCTAATGCAAACAGAGAGGAGTTTAAGAGTGTCCCCCTGACCTCAAATACCACTTCATGCTTTACCACTAAGTGACCCCTACTCTGGACCTATCAGGAAACACATGAAATGGTTCACCTGAGAATAAAAGTCACCTCAGACACTCTTCGCTGTCCTAAATCCTGCTCTCCATGACTAAACTGGAAGGAATCAACCACACCTCACAGGCTGCCCTCAGCCAGGGGAAGACTTCCCTCTGATTACTGTAGTGCTGTGCAAAAATCAGCACAAAGAGGATGCCCTTTTATTACTGCTCCCTGTTCCAAAGATCACCCTTGGAAACGCTGGTTTCTTTTCCTTCTTAATATAAATAACAGTAATAGCTAATGCTGGAAGGAGCCATGAGAGGAGCTTCTGGGGTGCAGATAATGTTCTAATTCCTGATCCAGGAGGTGGTTACACAGATGTGTTTATTTTGTAAAAATTCACTGACCTGTACCCTTAGGATCTGTTTATATACATTACTAGAAGCCCAGTGCATGAAATTCGTGCACTTGGGGGGGAGGTGTCGTCCCTCACCCCGACCTGCACCCTCTCGCAGTCCAGGAGCCCTCAGGGGATGTCTGGACCATCAGTCGGACACCCTTAGCACTGCCGCGGAGGTGGGAGAGGCTCCTGCTACTCCGCTGTGCTCACCAGCTGTGAGCCCAGCTTCTGGCTGAGCGGCACTCCCCCTGTGGGAGCACACTGACTACCAGCTCCTGCAATGAGTGTCTGCCCTCTGGTGGTCAATGTGCATCATAGCGACCAGTCATTCTGCCATTTGGTCGATTTGCACATTAGCCTTTTATTATATAGGATGCTTCAAAAAAAGTGTACTTATAAAACAACAATAAACAGCACTGAGAAATATTTAATGTGTGTCTGGAATCAGGTTAAATGCTTTCATTTAAGTCTCAAAACTACTTTATGGAGTAGGTACTACAATTACTTTACGGATGAGAAAGCTAACTCAGAGCGGCTAAGTAACATGACCAAGGAACACAGAGCTGTGAGAGCTGGAGGTTTACCTAGGTCTTTCTTACCCAGAAGCCCCAATCCTGGACAGCTAGAATGTTCTTATGGCCTCTTAAGTTGGAAGGCTCATTACACGCTATCTAGTTTCATCTTCTAACAGTTAGAATCTAACCAGTGCAAGAATACTTTATATAGCATTCCTGGCAAATCCACCCTCAGATTCAATTATTCTCATGTTCAGGAATATACTGCACTCTAAGACCTGACCCACTGCCAAGACAGCTCTACCTCTGCCTGCTCGGCAGTAGCATCATGATCTTTATCGTTATGACTATTAAATTACAGCTCCATTTCCATCCTGTAACTGTGACTCATTGGTGAGAACTGCTTCCTCTCCAGCAATGGTGACCAAGTTGATTCTACCTCTCTGTGTTGGCTCTTCAACAACCCCTCCCTAGCTGGGTTAAATAGCCCCAGACATCCAAGTGTCCTTCAGATGCTTTAATGTTTCCAGATCCCTTAATGATACAGAGCTCACACTTGTGGAAGAGTGACTATGGGTCAGGTATTGTGCTCAGCACTTCTACGGGTACAAACATTGTGTCACTTAATCCTCCCAGGTATTCTGTGAGGTTGATACTATTAGGAAGGATGTTATGCAAGTGGCCCAAGGCCACCCAGGTGTGTGCATGAGTGTGGGGGGAATAGTTTGGCTCCAGAACCCAGGCTCCTAGCAGCATGCAGTCTGCTTTCCACCTTTTTTTCTCAATCACTCAGCTATGATTGGAATCCTTTATCACCATTACAGTCCTCCTGCAGCTGCCCTCAGGATTTGCAGAACCTCACTGAATCCTGGTACCCAAAAATAAACATAACATATATATATATATATATAAAAAGGCTAGTATGCAAAGTGTCCCCATGGGAGTTCGACTGGGAGACCGGGAGTTCTATTGCTTGCTATGACATGCGCTGACCACTAGGGTGCAGTGCAAAATGAAGGAAGGCTTCGGCCAGCAGCCGGGGAAGGGAGGTCCAGCCGGCAGCCCGAAGGGACCCTACCCATGCATGAATTTGTGCACCAGGCCTCTAGTTTAGGAATCAAAACAGCAAGGCACAGCAGGACTGTTCTATTGGTACAGTGCAGGATTTATGTTACTTTTTAAACAGCCACACCCTACTCTTGGCCCACAGAAAACTTGTAATTAAACTGGCAACATCTTTCCTCCCTAGAACTGCTATCCAGTCATTCTCTACACTCCAAAATGTAAAGATCTTTAAATACACATGTATGACATTACATTTTACAGTCATTATATTTCACTCATCCTGGCCTGTCCAGGTAAACCTGAACATTGTCTTTGTCATTTATTCTCCCAGCATTATTTCTGGTTTTCAGAAAGGGTTTTAGTTGGGCCTCTATCCCTATGGAGTATGGGAACTCCAGTCTCTCCAGCTGGAGTCTCCTTCACAAGACTACCCTCTCCCCTGGCTACCTCATAAAGCACCTGGAAATAATAGATATGAAGACACTCTACTCAAAACTAAGTTATCATTTCTTTTATAAGAATAGCATTTATCCAAGTTATTAATAAAAATGTTAAAACCAGCCGAAACCGGTTTGGCTCAGTGGATAGAGCGTCGGCCTGCGGACTGAAAGGCCCCAGGTTCGATTCCGGTCAAGGGCATGTACCTGGGTTGCGGGCACATCCCCAGTGGGGGGTGTGCAGGAGGCAGCTGATCGATGTTTCTCTCTCATCGATGTTTCTAACTCTCTATCTCTCTCCCTTTCTCTCTGTAAAAAATCAATAAAATATATTTAAAAAAAAAATGTTAAAACCAAAGACAGTATTATAGGAACTATTCCCCAGGATTACTCCTTAATTTCATGATGTCCTCCAACCTTGTTTTCCCCCCCACAAGTGTGTGAACTGCTGTTATGGTATTTCTGTAAAAACAACACAATTTCATCTCTCTCTATTCCCAACCAAGGAAAGCTCACACCCTTGAGAATAAATCAGAAAATAGACACATGGGTCTTTGAAGGCTATATTAAGAAGCTTGAACTTTATTCCAAGAAAATGGGAAATTCTGAAGGTTCTGGAGCAGGGTAACGAACAGCATAGGTCAAACCATCCTCACTCCCTGGGAACAGCCAAATAATTACTGAGCACTGACTCTGTGCCTAGTACCAGGGCTAGAAATATGAGGAAGACCAGGGCCCTGTCTGTCTTCCAGGGCTCAAAATGTAAGATACAGACATGTTGTAAACAAGTTACTGCACTGCAAATACTTGCTAAAATAGAGGTGTGGAAAAGATGTTCCAAGAACAGAGGGAGAGTATCCAATAGGGTTTCAAGATGGTTTTCTAATTCTAGTAGTCACCTTCCTTTCCCCAATTCCCTACCAGAGGGATGATGCCATGAAAACAGTTCTCACAGGCATTAGAACAATTATTGGGGGAGTAGGGGGGAGGTCCTGGGCCAAACATTAAGGCTGAAGAGGAAGAACCCCACATTAGGACATGAAGAATGCTTATTGACATTGTCCTAAAATAATTTTTTGTCACAAGAAAAGGGAGTACAACATAAATAATTGGTAAATATCTGTAGCAATTTACTATAATTTGATGACATCTGAGTGCTCTCTTAAGGTTCAGTACTTATGACTACATTTTAAGAATAATTTTTATTGCTTCTTTTCTTCAAAAGTTATCTAAATAAAATTTAAAAATCACATGCTAAAAAATAAAATAAAAATCACCACAAGCCCATCAGCCAGAGAAGAGATTTTCCATGTCATTAATAACTGTTTTCCAATACCATTTTTTTCTGGCTGCATAGTATTCCATCCTATGGGCTGTATAATTTAACAAAAGTCTATTATCTAACACTTCATTTTCAATTTTTCACCAATATAAACAACTGTTTATCATTGTTAAATCTTTGCACAAAGACTTGATAGTTTCCTTAAAATAAAGGACAGAGTTAGTTGCTGGGATAGACGACATGCAAATTTTGAGACATTTGATGTCGTTTGTCATACTGCTCTTCTGACAGTCACATGGCCTGATGCTCCCACCCAGTGATGTGCCAAGTGTCTCTTCCCTACACCCTCACCAGCAATAGACAGTACTTATTTTTAAAACCTTCAAATACTTGATAAGAAAAGATTAGAAGATTCCCATTTTAATTTACATTCTTTGACTAGTAGTCAAATTGACTACATTTTTGTAGGTTAATTTGTCCATTTTTTTCTATTTTGGGTTTTATATTTTTCTTAATTATAAGAGCATTTCTTATTAAACTGCTGGTTATATGTATATGTATATATATAATGTGTATGTATAAAAACATAAATAGGAAGGTTCTCATACTAGATAAAAAATATATACCATGTATATATGTATGTGTATATGTGTATCATTAGAAAATATATATGTATATATAATGCATATAGATATTTCCTAATTACTATGTATGTATGTGTATATGTATATAATTAAAAATATTTTTACATACAATTTAAGATTTGTTTATGGTATTTTCTAATGTATAGATACTATAGATTTGTTTAAGATCCAAATCCACCAATCCTTCCTCTGGCTATAGGACCCATACTTAGAAATTCCCAAGTTTAATATAAATTTATTTATTTATTTTTGAGCATTTGGACTTTGTTTTTATTTTTTTACATTCAAATTTTGGGTCTCTTTGGAATTGCCTTTGGAGTTGGGGGATGAAAGAATTGTGTGCATATTCCTCTTGCCCTAGCTGTTCACTGGTATTCTGACCAAGATGCCTGTTCTTATGGGTTGTTAGTTTGTAAGGTTTGCTCCTCATACCTCGGTGGATAATTTGTTTTCTTTGCCTTAAATCTGGACTAGTTTTGCTATAAATCAGTGCATACTTATCAATTTGACTTAACTAACAGATCTGCACAAAACTTCAATTTAAAGAAACTTACACCCAGTATTTAATTCTGCAAGAAAAGCAGTAGTCAGATTAATCAGTAAATATTGCTTCACCTCAGTAAAAATGTGCTTCATCTGGGCTTGTTTATTCCTAAATCGCTTGATCTTCTGTGCGATGCGAGGATCCTTTTCGAGCTCTTCCATCGTGGCCCATTTACAGTGTAAGTAGGAACTATCCAATGACACATAACTTGTGAGACAAGCACAGAACTAGCAAATCACTAAGCTTTAAAATGTTCCAATAAACAGGATAACCATCTAACACAGAAGCAACTGGAGTGGTTTGTTGTGAAACTGCTGGAGATTTGGCCTACAAGGGCTTTGTCCTTAAAGCAGTGGTTCTCAACCTGTGAGTCGCGACTCCTTTGGCAGTCGAAAGACCCTATCACAGGGGTCGTCTAAGACCATCCTGCACATCAGATATTTACATTACGATTCATAACAGTAGGAACATTACAGTTATGAGGTAGCAACGAAAATAATGTTACGGTTGGGTCACAACATGAGGAACTGTATTTAAAGGGCCAGAAGGTTGAGAACCACTGCCTTAAAGGCAAAAACAGGAGAAACAATGGAGCAATTCCAAGCAATGGAGCACTCTGCAGCTTCTATAGAAAGAAACTGGCTCAGAGCAGAGGGCAGATGCAGGCAGGCTATCATTACACATTAGTGAAAGTGGGTGTGTAACAGAGAACTAAAGAAAAATGCATGGGGGGAAAGTATAGGCTATAAGAAGAGTGGTTTTCCACCCTGGGTGCAAATGAGAATCACACAGGGAGTTTTAAAAAAACACCAATTCTTAGGACATACTCCCAGGGTCTGAGTCAACAGGTCTTGAGTAGAGCAAGGGCTTCAGTAGTTTGAAAGCTCTCAGGTGATACTATGTGCAGCCAAAGTTGAGCACTATCACATAAGTGAACTTGAGTCAACTAACTGTGGGTCATGCCTTAGGGGTCATCCTTGAAAATATAGAAGATGAAGTGAAAGGGAAAGGAAGTTTCATTTATATAAAATTCAAATACAATAATATATTAAATAGACGTACAAATTTCTATACTTAACGTAGAACAGCTCCAAGTCAAATGGGGGTTCTCCAGGGTGAACCTGTAACCAAGAGCAAGCAGTTAATCAGCCCAGATATCTGCAGATCGCCTTTGTATGCCAAAAGAAAACGTAAATCAACATCTCTGCCTGGTTTTAATACAGATTTCTTGAGGACATATTCATTTTTCCAGGTCTTTTTCTGACAGCTACTGAGCAGGGTTAATAAGGCTGAATACACAGTTAGCTATAAGGTAAAAAAGAAAAAAATGATCCTCCCAGTGTCCTTCCAAGGTCCAGGCTGGGACAGTGTTGGTTCAGCTGATAACCGCAAACTGGCTCAGGGCTCTGAGACCCGCGAGGAGCAGAGCCTGGTGCAGAACTAAGAACATGTGTTACATCTCTGGAGTCCCCTCCCCCATGACCGTCACCCCAAACACCAGTGGTATTCACTCTCAAAGTAAGGAATGTTACTTTCATAAATACTTGAAGTGTTTATGCTCTCACTGGCACTTTCACTCAGGAACTTTCTCTAGAGAATACTTACAATGGCCCTGGGATATCTAAAGGAAAAACCCCAATGTTTCCATCTTGCCATCTCTTCGTCTTGGTTCTCTGATGACTTTCAATGGCCTACAGAAACTAAGGGATAAAGATCTTTTGCTAGGATCACAATGGTGGAAAATATCAGTTTGGGCCATTCACAAATATTTAAGAATTTTATGTCCTACAATAAGTGTTGACTAGCTTATCTGATACTCCAGCTAGGAATGACCATCCCAGATTCTCTAGCCAAACATCTCTATTTTTAAAAAATACATTTTTATTGATTTGAGAGAGGAAGGGAGGGGGGAGAGATATAGAAACATCAATGATAAGAGAGAATCATTGATCAGCTGCCTCCTACATGCCCCAAACTGGGGATAGAGCCTAAACCCAGAATATGCCCTGGCTGGGAATCGAACCGTGACCTCCTGGTTCATGGGTCGATGCTCAACCACAGAGCAACACCAGCTGGGCTAGCCAAACTTCTCTTCACAGAGGATATAATCTGTGCTAGTGATATGAAAGCCAAAATAATAAGTCACTGACCTCCTGGACAGTCTTAGATGCCAGGATCTTCTCAATGATGTTTGCATCATCTTCTGGAGGCTCCTGGAGATGGGGGTTAAAAGGAAAGAGAATCACTAGCAGCACAGAATCCAAGAAATAATTCTGTTAAGAAATAATACAATAGGTACTACTAAATCCAAAAGTTCACCTTTGAATACTGATGCCTCCCTTCTATAAGACCACAGAGTGATCAAAAGATAGAAAATCTTTTAACCTCTGGGCACAATCCTATTACCCGCCTCCACAAACAAACACATGCTGAAAAGTTATTCTGCTTTTCAGACTCTTAATTTCAGATCTGCCTTTATGCATCACTAAAAAAGTCCAAGGACTTCCTTCCTCTGCCAAAACTGCCTACATGTTGCCACATGTAACTTTCAGAAAAGTGTAGAAGTTACCGTCTGGGAGCTTTAGAATCAGCAGGTCCCAATTCTCTCTCTCTCTTTTTTTTAATCCTCACCCGAGGATATTTTCTCATTGACTTTTAGAGAGTGGAAGAGATAGAAACACCAATATGAGAGAGACACATCAATTGGTTGCCTCCAGCATGCCCTCCAGGGCCAGAAAGCCTTCAACTGAGGTACGTGCCCTTGACTGGAATCGAACCTGGAACCCTTCAGTCCACAGGCCGATGCTCTATCCACTGAGCCAAACTGGCTAGGGCAGAAGGTCTCAATCCTAATACCTACCAGCCTTTGTCTTTGGGCAAGTCAATGAACACCTCATGGTTTCCAAATCTATTAATAAAGGAGTTAAAAATGAATATCTCACTGGATCACTGGGAGGATAAAATGGCACATGAAAACATTTTTGGAGAGTAAGCCCTATGTAGATGGAAGGTGTAATTACTCCCTTCTAAATTGTACCATCTTTCCCCTCAGTATCTGGAAATAGCTGTTTCATTGATCATCCTTTGACTTTGACTACAAATCCCAACTGACACAAATTAATTTCTTCCTTTACTACTCTAGATACACATCAACATTTCTATGCTACTAATTTCCATGCAATTTCTTTTACAGAGTATGCAATCTTTAAAAATCTGCATTAAAAATGACAAACTTGCCCTGGCTCAGTGGTTAGAGCATTCTCCTGCAGAACAAAGGGTCTCAGGCTCAATTCCTGGTCAAGGGCAAGAACCTCAGTTGCAGGTTCCCCAGTCCAGGGAGGGGTGTGTGAGGGAGGCAATCAATTGATCTCTCTTGATCTCTCTCTCCCTCCTCCATATTTCTCTCCCCCCCACCACCTCCCTTCCTCCCACTCTCTAGAAAGCAATGTAAAAGATATCTTCGGGTGAGGATTAAAAACAACATAAACAAAAAACCCCTGAAAAACTTTAAAAAAGAATGCATTGAATCAGAACACTCTTGCATTTAACATTCTTTCTAGGACTTTAAGTAGTTTTATTTCAGTGGTTTCCTATGCACTATAAGACTGTCCCAGATCTTGTATTTATCATGGTATGAAATTTAGAACTGTGTATAAAAAGAATGTTCATCACAACAACCGTAACTCTCAAAATAACTACTAGGTATACCAGTTAATAATGCGGATTTTTTTCAATAGATGGAGTTACACATATGTTGATATATATGCGATTTGATATCTATGCTATTTTGTTGTATTGACAGCAAGCTTCAAAACTTCATATGTCAAATTTGCTGAAGGTGTAAACATCATAGATATTTTTACACTTAAAAATGTCGAATTCCGTGCCAAAAATGAGCATTTGTGGGAAGTTTTAATTCATTATTTTGAAGAAAAAGTTATCTTATACTTCGGGAAGCTTATGGTGAACATGACCCATCTCAAGATACTTGTGAACGCTGGTTTAAACGCTTTAAAAGTGACGATTTCGATGTGAAATCAAAGAACATCCAGGTCAACTGCAAAAGTCTGAAGACCAACACTTACAAGCATTACTGGATGAAGATGCGTGTCAAACTCAAAAACAACTTGCAGAAAGATTAAACGTTGCTCAGGAAACAATTTCTGATCGTTTACAAGCAATGGGAAAGATTTTAAAGGAAGGAAAATGGGTGCCACATCAACTGAACGAAAAGACAAATGGAAAACTGAAAAGTCAACAGTAAAATGTTGCTTCAATGGCACCAAAGAAAGTCTTTTTTGCATCGAATTGTGACTGGCGATGAAAAGTTAATTTATTTTGAGAATCCCAAGTGCACAAAATCATGGGTTGATCCAGGTCAACATCGACTGCAAGGCCAAATCGCTTCGGAAAGAAGACAATGCTCTGCGTTTGGTGGGATCAGGAAGGTGTGGTGTATTATGAGCTACTAAAACCAGGTGAAACCATTAATACTGATTGCTACCGACAACAAATAATCAATTTGAACCACGCTTTGATCGTAAAACGACCAGAATGGGCCAGAAGACATGGCAAAGTAATTTTGCTTCATGATAACGCACCAACACACACGTCAAAACCAGTTAAAGACATGTTAAAAGATCTTGCCTGGGCCCTAACTGGTTTGGCTCAGTGGATAGAGTATCGACCAGTGGAGTGAATGGTCCCAGGTTTGATTCCGGTCAAAGGCATGTATCCTGGTTGCGGGCACATCCCCAGTAGGGAGTGGGCAGGAGGCAGCTGAATCGATGTTTCTCTCTCATCGATGTTTCTAACTTTCTATCCCTCTCTCTTCCTCTCTGTAAAAAAATCAATAAAATATATATATATAAAAAAAGATCTTGCCTGGGAAGTATTAACTCACCCTCCGTATTCACCAGACCTTGCTCCTTCAGATTACCACTTGTTCTGATCGATGGCACACACACTTTCTGAGCAGCACTTCAAAACGTACAAAGAATTGGAAAATAGGGTCTCTGAATGGGTTGCCTCAAAACAAGAAAAGTTCTATTGGGAAGTTATCTTCAAATTACCTGAAAGATGGGGAAATGTGTAGCTAGCGATGGACATTACTTTGAATAAAGCATTTTCGATGTTTCTCTTGAAATTACCGTGTTTTCTTTAATTACAAAATGCGCATTACTAACCGGTACACCTAGTATTTGGGTGCCTGATCAGAACTTTCCAAAAGGACGGTATATTCTGTGTATCACTGTCTACCCATTCTAGGGTTCGGTTGTCAGAAAGCCATACCACTACAGAAAACTTGTATTTTCTCAGATCTTAAAATCAAGCTTTTCCCAGAAAAGTGATAGTGTACAAAAAATTAGGAGGGCAGATGGTAGGAAAAAAAATGTGGAAATCAGCAGGCGCGGACAGATGCTCCCAAAGGTTACAAATATTACGTCCCCCCAGACACATGGCATTGTGCTAGGTACCATGCAGAAGTTAATCCAAAATGACAAGTCTTTTTCCCACAGCTCAACAAGAAGGCAAGTGAACTATGCCTACCATACAACAGGAAGAAGCTTTTGTTTTTCTGTTTAAGTATTTGTTCTGTTTGATTCTTAAGCACAAGTTAGGAAAGGAGGAGGCAGTTTATTGCTTATGCTTGTCTTCTCCCATTCGATATAAACCTTTTGAGGGCAGAGATCCTTATTTGCTTTATTCATTGATGTTGCTCAATACCTCAAAAATGCCAGGCAAGAGTGGGTGACCAACAAATATTTGTTGAATTGGAAGAGAGTCCCAACAAATATTTGTTGAACTGTTGAAGAGAAAGAAAAAGACTTTATAGTGTCAGTCTTTAAAAATTTTAGCCATTCTAATGGATGTGTAGTATTGTCTCATGCTTTAATAGGAAATAAAGCATCAAACTCACAAGGACCACAAACTGCAGACTGTTATTATTCTTAATCTACATCATGTAATTAAAAAGGCTCCCTCTTCTCCATATCCTTGGACCTATCCTATACTATCAGCATGGCTAACAAAAAAGGGCCAAAGCAAGGTGTTCCCTTTCCTTCCTTCCTTCCTTCCTTCCTTCCTTCCTTCCTTCCTTCCTTCCTTCCTTCCTTCCTTCCTTCCTTCCTTCCTTCCTTTCTTTCTCTTTCTTTCTTTAACATTTGTTATTGATTTTTCAGAGAGAGAGGAAGAGAGAAAAATCAATGTGAGAATGAAACATCAATTGGCTGTCTCCTACACAAACCCTTCTAAGCCAGGAACCAAGTATGTGCCCTGGCTGGGAATTGAATCCACAACCTTTCAGTGTCGCCCAACCAACTGAGCCACACCAGCCAGAGCTAGATGTATTTTCTTGAGCAGTAAAGATCACTACCCCGACCCTGCAGCCAACAAACAGTGCTCTATGGCAAGCCGGCAGGTCCTAGGTTAAGAGAAACTAGATTAATGAACTAATTTCTTTCCTAACTTCCTACTTCCTTCCTAATTTCCTTCCATATTATTTACTGAGTGTCTCTTAAGTTTATGCACTGGTCTTACAGAAATAAATGAGCTATAGTCTTCATCATCAAGGAATGACCAGACATGCTAACATAACGCTTTAAAAGTTACTGGGTATGGCATCATACATACAGTATGCAGGGACCTCAAGTGTTCAGTTGATGGATTTTTACATATACACATACACACTTGTGTTAAGTACCATCCAGAGCAAGTTATATAACATTTCCAACGTTCTGGAAAACCCTTGTGCTCTCATGGGAAGTAACTGCTATTCAGACTTCTACCACTATTAATTAGTTTTGTTTTTTATTAAACTTTATATAAATTGAATCGTTATAGTACATGGTTTATTCTTCTGTATTACTGTGTAGTATTTTGTTTTATAAATACACCAACATTTATTTATCCATTTTACTGTTGAGGAATATTTGGGTTGCTTCCAATGTTCATGTATGTCTTTCCACTCAGATATCTTGGATACATACATAGGAGTGGAATTACTAAACTACTGTATGTTGGGTTTTAACAGATACTGTCAACATTTTTTCCAAAGTGATCTCAACATTTTTTACAGCCACAAGCAAGGTATGGATGGTTCACCTGACTTGATATTGTCAGTCTTTAAAATTTTAGCCAGCTAGTGGATATGTAATATTATTGTCTCTTTAATTCACATTTCCCTGATAACTGTGGCTGCTGAAAACCTTTTCATATGCTTCACTGGCCACGTGGATATCCTCTTTGTGAAGCTCCTATTCAAGCCACTTGCCTATTTTTAAAATTGTCCTCTGTTTTGATTTGCAAGAGCTCTTTATGTATTTCTGATTAGCAAAGAAATCTTGTTGGCTCTTCCTTCAAAATATGTTCAGAATCCAACCGTTTCTCACCATTTCCACTGCTTATACCCTGATCTAAACCAACTTTTTTTCTCACCCAGATTATTCCCAAGAGCCTCCTCACTAGTTGCCCTGCTACTCTGCTCTCAAACATTCACAAGGGTCCTTTTTTATTATGACACCTTTTGCTTAAACTGCTTAAAATATTTCTCTAACTCAGAATAAGCCATGGCTGGTGTGGCTCAGTTGGTTGAGCATCGTCCCATGCACAGAAAGATTGCTGGTTGATTCCCAGTCAGGGCACATATCTGGGTTGTGGGCTTGATCTGGTAGAGGGCGTGCAGGAGGCAGCCGATTGATGTTTTGCTCTCATGTTGATATTTCTCCCTTCCTCTCTCTAAAAATCAATAAAAAAAGAAAAAATAATAACAATAAAGTCAAAGATCTTCCAAAAGTCTACAAAACTCTATAATATCTGTACCCAGTCTCCCATCTCATCTTGTTACCTTTAAGGTCTCCTTGCCTGTTCCTCATATATACAGGCATGCTTCTACCTCAGGGACTTTGCATAGGCTATTCCCTCTGCCTGACGTGCTCTTCACCCCTACATAACTCCCTTGCTTCTTTACTTCCTCCAATTCTTTGCTCAAATGTTACCTTTATAGTCCAACACTGACCACCTTGTTTAAAACTGTAATCCCCATTCTTGAAATCCTTATCATTCTCTTATTCTAATTTTTTTCCCCATAGCACTTACCACCACTGACTACACACTTTTCTTATTTTTAGGTTTACTAGCAGCCATTCCCTAGAAAATTTTACCCTTTGGAAGTTTTGAACTTGTCTGTTTGGCTTCACATCACACATGGGTTCAAAATCTGGCAAATATCTGGAGGGAGAGGTTGATGGTGTGTTGGTTGCAGGCTTCTTCTTCATTTGCTGTAGGCTCCCTTCATGAGGGCAGACATTTTTGTCTCTTTTGTTTCTTGATGTTCTCTCGAACACTACTTGGCATATAGTAGGTGCTCAATAAATATTTTTTGAATAAATAATGTCAAGAGATTTTTGCTATACAACTTGGTAACAGTATAAAGCAAGTGCTATGGGACCACAGAAGCCGAGCATGTGGGAAAATGAGCAGAGGCTTTGGAAATACAGTACACCTGAGTTAGACCTCTGCTAGCCAGCACTGAAGTGTCATAATTGCCAACTACCTTTCCAACCTACTGCTAAGTCTGCATAATCCAGACTAGAATAGCCAGCAAGCACTCATACATACTGAGAGGAACAACTGCCTCTTCCTCACTACCAGATTCAAATATTCTTTTATTCTTACCTACCATGGAAAACAGGAAAAGATGGTTTCTGAGGGTAGAATTTTGATTGCTATTCAGAGTTTTTAACTAGGACCAAATCCAAGGAAACAGTAACACATGGATGAAGAAAGCACAGGACTTTATTCTGACTACTAAAAGGATGGAGGACTTAAAACATTCTTAATTATAGAAAATTTTCAAGTAAAAAATTAAGAAATTTGAAATAAATTTTCAATTTATTTTTTTGGCAGGGGTTACAAAAATCAATGGTCATCATCAAAATACTGAAAACAGGGTCTTACTCTATCCTAATAAAAGGAAAGGAGAGCAGCATTTCCAAAATACGCATCAAAATTGGAAGGAAATTGGGAAATCAAGATTTTTTTTTTCCTAAACAGAGATTGTGCATAAAAGCAAGATCATGTGTATATAAACACTTAGTGTATACAGATACACACAGATATAAACTAAATCTGCTTGCCAAGCACACTTCCATAACAACCATCTGTTCTCAACTGCTTGGAATTTTCTCAAATCATCCTTCAAAGAAGACCATTTTAATTCATTCACATTCATGTCAGAGACTCACATAATTAAACAGTTTTTCTTAGAAAAAATTTCAAACATTTCAAACCAATTTGCTCCCAACTTCAACCAACCACCTGATTTACTTCTATTTAACTAACCATAAGGAGAGACTATAACAAGAAGCACATCACCTTTTCAAATCATCAAGTATTTCCCAAGTGTCAAGGAAATACAAAAGTAGCATCAAACAAGATGCCCAGTTTCAGGGGTTTACACTCATTCAGGGAAAGCAAAATTAAACAGATTTTTCTTAGATGTCCCAGGATAAAGCTAATTAGTATGATAGCAACCATACGCTAACCAGAATGCAGAAGGCAAGAACAGCTTGGAATTCACAAAATAGATGGTGTTAGTTGGGCCCAAAAGAATGGTGGTTCATAAGAGGTCAGCAAACAGGAAGAAAAGCCAAAATGAACCCGAAGGATGAAAGAAGGAGTCTATGGGGAGTAGGATGCATATTTGGAACACTCAGTAACCAGTCTCAGTAGAGCAAAAGCATTATACACAATGAGGAATGGAAATAAATGAGGGTAAACAGGTGCAGCCACATTTTTTAAAAAATCAGGCAGGAGTTTCAACCTTTTAAAGGAGTTAAGAAGTAACCAGCTTAGATTCTTGAGCAGGACACTGAGAAACACCAAACTTTCTCTGGTATTGTGGGAAAATGTTTGGTAATGGATTAGGAGGACAGAGACTGCAGCAGGAGACTATACAAGTGCATACTGCCATAACCTGAACACTGGCCTCAGCACATGGGTAGCAGCAGAAACCAAGAGGAAACAAGTACAGGAGATGATCTGAAGAAAGATTCAGGGTGGGAAATGGTGGTTGTAGCCAATGAAGAAATAGGAAGAATCGAGATCATCCACCCAGGCCAAGTGGATAGGAGCCAAAGCACTGAATCATGGAAGCTGGTACAAAACTAGAGCAGTGCCAGATGCCAAAGAGCACCAAGTCATGTTTGCCAAGGGGTCTGTTTGCAGGCTAGAGTGTCTGCTTGGAGCAAGAAGTAAATGAATACCAATGGGAAAAATATGCCAGTATAAAGAAATGGAGAAAACAAGAGGCTGAGAGAAAAAAGAAAAATATCTCATTCTTGTTTTTCTAACCTAGGAGTTAAAAATCATACCTGTTTACATAATGGGTTTTAAGCATATTTATTCATTATTCATATATTAAATAAATATGTAAGTACAACTCAGTACAAGTCTTTACGTTGGTACTACCTATGTTAGGTGAACATTATGCTAAACTAAAAAGTGATACTTGTTTTGCAAGTTTATAATCTGACTGAGGGAACAATGGGGAGTAATATTCAGAACAGTGTGACAGAGGCACTGACAAATCTGAAGAGTCACAGGCTCTGGACAAGTGGGATATGGATTCCAACTGACTCCTGACTTTGGTAATAATAAATAAACAGTTGTAACACCACAAAACAGAGGCTGGAAAGTGCCATAAGTGAGTTTTTGCCTGAATAGTTCCTGGGAATTCATGTAAATTTTACTTTATTGAAATTCATGCCTGAGAGATACAGAGAAGAAGAAAAAAAAATACAAGCCCTATCCTTAAATAGTTCATGGTTTAGAACAGGGATTTTCAACTGGTCTGCTGCAAGAAATTTTGAAACATGCAATAATACCTGACTATTTAGTCAGGGACACTGACCTCTTTTTATTTAGATTGTCAAATTAAAAAAATGACAATCGTTAACACAACAATAGCCATCCATTGTAAATGAACCAAATTACACCTATTTTTGTTGTTGTTGTTCAGGCAAAATACAGTGTATTTTTTGGTGGGCTGCAGAATTTTAGTAATTAGTTTATGAGTGCTATTAGAAAAAAAGTTGAAAACTGGTTTAGAAGGAAAGCAAAAACTGGCAGGTGTTTAAAGGACAATGAAAAAGTTAATCATAGGAGAATGCTGTGGGAGCATAGGAGAGAGGAACTTATCCCCAGCTCAGGGGGAGTAGGGAGCTTGCTGGGGGAGGCAATAACTGAGTTCAACCTGCCAGGCACAGGAAAAGGCCAAAGCAGAGGGGCTGTCTGCAAAGACACAGTGGTGAGGCACAGGGGAGCACCATGAGTTGAACCTCATTCAAATTAAAGTCCTTTTGTTCCAAAAGGCAAAATCATACAAACCACACAAATTGTAGGAGGCAAAACCTGAGACAATCTTGCAAAAATCTATACCCTGTAAATGTACAACTGTGAAAGTTCCCTCTGTTCCAAGTACTAACATCCATGTGACAAAGAATAGGAAAACAAGAAGTTCGTGTCAGGGTGGAAACTTATTTCCAGCCCCTGAATCCCAGCTCCTAGTAAGGGGACTGTCCTCTGGACTCTAAAGCAGGCTGTGCTAATCTGCCAGTCTTGAACTAGAATGAATCATGTGTAAAGATGTTTTTAGCAACTCACCACTAGGTAACCAATACTGAGGTTGCAATCTGGGGCTGGGACAGGGGCCAGCAGCCACAGAATTGGGCTGAGCATGCTGATAAGAGATAGCACAGAACTGCCAACAGGTGCTAGCGGGACCTTTTTTATGCCTTTTCCACACCCTTCTCTGCCCTAAGCTAAAGTCAGCAAGCAAGCAGACACCATCCAAAGGGCCTTGGGAGAAAGATGAAAGAGAGCCTCATCTTCTTCAACTGATTTTCTGTGCCACTGGATGCTTTGAGGATTGCCTGGAATCCAAGACGAGATCCAAGGCTTTTAAGCTTTGCATTAGCCAGGGAAATCTTTGTTCACACCTCACCAGGAAGCCCAATAGATGAAAGTGAAGCTGTTTTGGTCCTGCAGCAGCCAGGACTTTATGGAGCACTGATTTTGAAGCCCACTCAACCCCCCTTGCAAGCTATCTGGTCTGCCCTGGGTGCTGGGCCAGGCCTATGGTCTGGTTGCTTTTCTGAACATCAGCATCAAAACCTCTTATCAGGCCTCTTTCTTGCTTAAATTTAGTAACCATTGTTGAGGCATAATTAATGCAAATTCAGATTCTATCTTGTATTTCACCATATATTTCCCTCTCTTTGCTGTATCCTTAAGAGGATAAAAAGAGCTTTAAGATATGTACAATTTCCCTAATTGTTTCTGTCAGATCTGCTAATTCTGCCCTTCAGGTACCAGGAGAGAAGTCATAACAATAACTGAAATATAGTTAATGACTTAGGCTAAATGGCTAGGAGGAGAAAATAAAATATCTTATTGATTTTTAAAAATATATATTTTTATTGATTTCAGAAAGGAAGGGAGAGGGAGAGAGAGAAACATCAATGATAAGAGAGAATCATTGATTGGCTTGTCTTCTGCATGCCCCACACTGGGGATCGAGCCCACAACTCCGGGCATGTGCCCCAACCAGGAATCGACGACCCATGACCTCCTCAACCACTGAGTCATGCCGGCTGGGGCTCCCTTATAGTTTTTTAAAAACCAAACCAACCATAAAATCTGCAAGGAAAACCCATTATAAAGCAATATAATCCTATCAATGCACGGCAGTCTGTGAGGGCTACTCTTAACTATTTGCTTGAAAAGTACTACAATGACAATACATCAATTATTATTCCTATTAAGTCTTATATTCCACCTGAAACCAAATCTTAGTGCTGGTCACTGATCAACACCTACTATATAATTCTATGACCTGGGTCTTTCTGTGCCTTTCTTGATTAAAAAAGGAACAATGACCCTGTTTCTAGCTACCTTCCATGCCAAGAGAGTGAAAGGACATGTGAAGTTATGTAAAATTGCTTCAAATTGGAGACCAGGTGGTTTCAACAGATAAAGGATTATCGGCTTCAGTGAGCCACACCGGCGCCCAGGAGAAAGGACAGGTATTTGTGCTGCTGCTGCACATGCAGAGCGTGAATTCTGCCAAGTCAGCAACAGTGACTCCGAACCAACAGATAGCCAGAATGTGCTGCTTGTGGCAATGATGCCCCTCCTACATGCTCAGCCTGCTTCTCCTTTTGCTTCTAGTTTCTTCTCTATAAGCTCCTTGGCACAGACCTCCTCCTTTTCAACATTTACCGCTCTTCCTTTCTAACATCTGGGCATCAGGTCCTAATGCTATCTTCTTCCTCCTTGATGTTGCTGCCAGTGGAAAGTCCTAAATGCAAACATGGCCATCCTGCTTCTCTGCTTGAGCCCATCGATGCCTCCTATCCCTCTCTGATCTACAGTATAAAGGCCAAATACCTTAGCTGACATCCAAGGATCTACATTATGTGACTTGTTCTACCCACCACTCAGACCTCATCTCCCAGCGCTCTGCAAACTAGACCGCAGCACTCAGCCACCTTGTCTATCATACCAGCCTGTGGTACCATCCAGGCTCTGGGGCTGTAGTTCATGTTGGACATTCCCCTCCTAAAGCCCTGACTGCCCTCCCGTTCCTGTCCATGCCTCCTTCTGTGCAGTTACAGTATCCAGCACATACTTCTAGGACTGCGCTTATCACGGTAGTAGGTCAGCCATACGCTCCTTCTCCTAGTTAACACATTTTGTACTGCTCAGGAGTTTTCTCGTGTTTCGCGCGCCATCTGTTAAGGACCGCTCAAGAGTGTTCTCGTTTTTCATGCCCATGGAAAAAGGAGCGAATCTAGATACTTATGTAAATTTTGTTTGGTCCCTCTTCATAGAGGAAAATGTTTTACGCAGTACCATACGTTAAAAAAGTACTAGGAACTTTAATTTTTAATTGTTTAATTGTTTTTGTAAATAAAAATGTTATAATTATTGAAAAACAACACCTAAAGTGCATTATGATGATTTAAATAACGTGCAGTTTGCCCAAAAACGTGCGGTTCTTGGCGTATGTCTTAGAGATTTCTATGCGGTACACAATGTGTTAAGGCTCCTGGGAGGCAGGGACCAACCCTTCATGCTCATCCTTGAATTCCAGGACCTGGCCTTGTGGTGGACTCTCAGTACACAAGTTCCAACTGTAATGACTAGTTCACATGATTTTATTCACTGAACAACTATTTATCACATATCAGACTTTTCCATTCTAGTGAGAGAGACAACAAAATTAAATCATAAATCCAAATTACAAGTGTAGTAAATGCTATGAAGGAAACACACAGGAGTGAAATACAGAATCACTAGGCTGAGGGACAGATACCTACTTTAAAAGACGGTGAACCAGTCATGTAAAATGTAAAGTACATGGTAAAGAGCATTCCAGGAAGAAGGGACAACACATACAAAGGCCAGTAGGTGGGAAAGAACTGCTAGTTGAGGCATTAAAAGACAGCAAGTCTTTTGGCTGCAGTGTCATGAGAGGGATAAGGAAAAGTCATTTATCTGAAAAATACATTTGGTGAAATAGTGTAATGGTAGAGGATCCTGCTTGGCACAGTGAGGGTCTGAATTTTATAAGCAGTATTTAAAATGATCTAACTTGTGTTAGCAAATAGCCACAGAACAACTCCATCAGGTAGACCAACATCGCATGCAAAGGCGTACCTCTGCCTGCCAAGCCAGGGTAGAAGCTGAGAGGGCAGATGCTCGGCCAGCTCCAAGAACAGCGATTGTTTCCCCATCGTCATCCACCACTTTGAAATCCAGGTCCTCGTTGTATTTTCTGCGCTTCACTTGCCGTCCAGAGCGTCGTTTCTGCAAGGAAAACACATCAGAGAGCTCTGTGAGTCAAAGGCAAAAAACTTGTAAAAGAATACTCTCAACTACACTCACTAACATGTAAAGGAGACTTTTCTTACATTACAAAAGGAGTCTTCCTTAAACAAAACTCTTTTAAAACTAAATTTGCTCAAAATGGGACCTAGTTGAGGGAGGGGATCCAAACTGGGGGGAACTGAGAAGGTGTAGTCTTGGAATCCAGTGAGGCATGTTTTATTCATCAACAGCAGTGACTTTTCACCTCCTTCTAGAATTGGGTTCTATTCCAGTAAAACAGGGATGGGAGGTAAACTCCATCATCTTTGAGGTCCCTTCTAGCCAGCCTAGCTGGAAGCTCTGATTTTATGATAATGATATATAATAGTTGATTTTGGCTTTGCTTAAATTCACCAACTTACATAATTCCTAAATTAAATAATACCAATTTTATTAGAATCTTATAATACTCCTTGAAATACAGGGAGACATGAGACATCTTAAGTGTGACAAAACAAGACTCATGAGTCACCATCTGAGGACTCGTCTATAATTAAGCAGCTTGTGACCTTTCAGAGACAACATTCTGCAACAAAGTGGCCCAGTGGCTTTCCTCCAACATAAAAACACATGGTTCATCTCTGTATACACATCATCCAGGCAGCAGAAACACGCTGGGAACCATTCACCAGCTAGCTCACTCTCAAGTACGTAAACCTTAAAAAACAAAACAAAAGCAAAACCCCGCCTCCCTTATTTCCTACAAGTTATCTCCTGAGCCTCTCTTAGCCTTCCCCTCCTTTCTTCACTGTGTCACCTCTGATGCTTAACTTTACATGAGGGGTTCTACATAGAAAGCTGCCCCTAGTCCCACATACAGATCACCATCCTAGAAACACTTAACCCCCTGCCAACTCCCATCAACCCAATGTGCTTTCTTTTCTGCCAATCAGATATTTAGCAGCCACAAGCCCAAATTTATAGGCAGTGAGGGGGGGGTGGCTCTGACACCCCAGACACTATTACTTATTACCACGATGACATCAGGAGCTGACACCTTCCTACAATGAAGATCACCTAGAAACCTATGAGGATCCAGATGGCACTGAAGTTACAGTGAGTCCGTCTTACTTTCAATGGTCCCCTGCAGCAGCACAGTTCAGATGAACTGCTGTGGGCATCAGAGGAGATAGCACTTCAAACGGGAGACTCATGTTGCTTCACTCAGGGAGCGCATGCTGACCAAGGTCATATCTCACCAAGGTCATGTCCTACCACGGGCATGAGCATACTTGGCATATTGTCAGAAACTGCATGTAGGTGGGCAACTCCTTGTTTTCATGTTTGGCCAAACTTTCCTTCCTATTTTGGCATAATAAATACATCCTGACTTTTCCAGCATCTAGGACTATGAAAATGTCCTTGTGCAGACTGGCCCAGCCTTGAGTCCTAAATGCATACTTACATTGCAAAACAAGGCCCTGTGCCTTACCTAGCTTAGCTCTAAACTTCATTTTCCACATTCATTCTCTCTGCAGCCAAATATGCTCCTTTGCAAGAAGGAAGCAAACACCACTAAAAAACTGGGAGATTATTTCATATTAATAATATTATACTAAAGGTCAGGACGCTAGGGAAAAGGTCTGTGGTCTTTTGGTGCTTACCCACCAAAACAATGAAAGCCCAGCCTAGGCCTGTGCACAAGGGATGTAGGCTTGAGAGGGAGAGGAGTGACAGGATCGCGTCAGCAAGATCCCATCTAGCAGCCGTAACCTTCACCAGGGCTCCGGGTCACAGCTGTACCTGGCTGTCTGTAGACTCAGTGGATTCCTCAGGACTCCGCAGGGATGGGTTCGGCAGGCCCTGATCCAGCTCTAAACTCTCCACTGTGGTTTCACTTTTCCTTTTTCCTTTCTTCTTTTTCTCCACTGGGGTTGGTCCTTGCTCCTTGCTACAAGGAGAAATTCAGAATTAAACCTGTTGGGCAGTTTTTGAAACTAAGATTTCTCATATGATCAAAGTTATGATATCACATCCTGGAATCCTTGGACCAGGGTAGGCTTTAGCTGAAAATCTAAAAGAATTTCTTCCCAAAAATATACAAAAACATGGGAAGAAATAGCTTTCCATGCAGAATTCACTTTTTACACCCCTATTGTGACTCCTATGGCTATGATTAATGTGATAAGAAATAAAATACAGTGGAACCTTGTTTCTCAAATGTCTTCCATCTCAAACAATTCGCTTCTCAACCTGACAACCCTTTCATGCTGATACCTGTATGATCAGTCACGCATCTCTCAGGTGACAAACAAAGGAGAAAATCCACGAATATGAGTCAGTTTACCACTGCTAAAATCTCAGGATACTGTGCTGTGAATATTTTCGTGGTTTTTTTGTTTTGTTGCTGCTTATAATTATTGCTATATTTTATTTTTTACTGTACATTTCCTTTCTTTTTTGTTAAATTATCATTTACATTTCATGTCCTTTTTGTTTTTAAAGTGTTTATAGATTAAACAGTACAATAGACATGTAATATATATAAGAAAGGTTAAAACAGGGAATCATTTAGAGGTCTGGAATGGATTCATTCAATTTACATTATTTCTAATGGGAAAAAATAATTCAGTTTTTGAACAGCCTTCTGGAACGATTTGAGTTCGAGAAACGAGGTCCCATTTTAATATGAACATTGCCAAAAACCTCACTTCCAGTTTATATAAATGTCTTCTCTAGGAAATACACTTGCTTTGCAGATATTGAGAAACATCAAATTTCAATCTCTCTTTAAGTTACATGGGAAGAGACATCTCCCTAATCTGTCATCATCCTCTATTGAGAATAATCTATGTATAAGACTCAAAGTGAGTACTAAAAACTCAAAAATGAAAAATGAAGACAACACTGTCCCTGCCTTGAGGAGATTACAATTATGAAAATTCCAAAGACCATGCAGAGCCACAGTCCAAAGTCCACCCATTCTGCAACCCTGCTAAGATGGCAACATCTCCTCTAAAAAGCCTTCCTGACCCTCCTACCGCATAGAATCTCTTTCCTACACTGCCAAAGCATTTCAACTGTTCTTTCCTTAAGGTACTCAAACTCTGATCTGTCACCAAAGTTAGTCATTAACTCTGACATGGGCTCAGTACCATACAGTGCCTGGATCCTCTGCAGTTGCTCGATAAACATTTGCTGAATGGACAACTTTTCCTAGAGGACAATATGTATTTGGTTAAGCTGTGTATTAGCCTTATGCCTTATACATAATAAGTATTAAATAAATATTTATTAAATATATAGACACATGGAGTTTATCAATGGATGGATTAGATTACTTATCATTGGGGAGATTTGGGAAAATGTATTTGAGTGGGGATATACATAGAATTTTGACAGAAGATAGGAATCATCATTATCATAGCTAATACTTATATAACAATACTTGCAGGCACAATCACCATCATCCTCATCATCATCACAACTAATACTTATAAACGATACATGCAGACACAGTTCTCTAAGTCCTTTACGTGAATTACCTCCTTTACTTTTCACAAGAACCTTATAAGGCAGATACTAGTCTTATTAGTCTCATTTTATCAGTAGGCACAATGAGGTTCAGTTAGATTTCCAGGGTAACATGACTAGTGAACAGCAGAGAAAAGATTTGAACCCAGACATGCTTTTAACCATCATGACATTTTGGGAAATGGAAGAGTTTTAAGAGCACATTTAGTAAAAGACAGTCTGTGTGGCTGGGTGACAAGGAAGTGAACAGAAGTACTAAGTGACAGAGCTGAAAAGAAACCAGGGATATACCAGCCTAGAGAGTTTAGATTTCAACTTCATTCTGTGTGAAAGGGCCATGATGGTATGCTCACACAAGAGGCAATGAAGACCTAGGCTAGACATAATCAATAAAAACTCAAAGGTGGGAATAATTTTAAAGATTCAGCTGAAGTAGAACCAGTAAGTCTTGGCAAATGACAGAATGGGAAATGTGGATATTTTCCATCAAGTGAGTTACTGGACGGTGTCGAGGGAAAGGAGAACCGAAGGCCTTGTTTGGAGAAGGGAAATCCAGCATGATGAACTGTGGCAGGACTAGCAGCCGGTGATGACTGGTCAGCATAAACAGCCCACCCTCAATTCCTCAGGTTGAAGACTGACGGGTCTACCTATCAGGAAAGTTATGGAAATTATTCTGGTCCAACTGAAGGCAATGAAACTCAAGGGGTCCTGCCATTTTAGAGGATTACACCTTTGAATAAGAGGTTTGCCCTCTCAAGCAGGGGGCGGGGAAGCAAAACTTCTCCCACTTATCAGTTCAGGACAGGAGACTCAGGTGAAACAGTTTTAAAAGATGCTAAATTTTCAAAGGAATATGTATCTCATGTTATGTGGCTTCTCACTAAGAAAACTGTATAGCAATTTATATTCTACAAAGCACTTTTTGTGTTCTGAGCCTCACTGAACTGTTAAAACTGCGATTCCATGGGGGAGCAGAGCAGATGAGTCATCTATTGCAGATGAAGAAACAGGTTTGAAAGCAGCACAGGCCCCAAAGTCAGCAGCAAAGCAGAGACGAGCACTTAGCTATAAAAAAGAGGAATCTCTTACCGTTTGGGGCAGCATGGATGGACCTGGAAAGTACTACGCTAAGTGAAATCTGAGAAAGACAAATATCACATGATCTCACTTATTTGTGGAATCAAATGAATAAAATGAATTGACCAACAAAATAAGACCGGAAGCCTAGAGGCATGGAACAGACTGACATATGTCATGGTGCGGTTGGGCGGGCGAGAAGAGATAAACCAAAGAACTTATGTACTTATATTCATAGCCTATGGACATGGGCAATAGGGCAGTGAAAACCTAGAGGGGTGAGTAGAGGCTGGGAGGAGGCGGGTAAAAGGGGGAGAAAATGGGAGGTATCTGTAATACTATCAACAATAAAAAAAATATATATTTAAAATTAAAACAAAAACCCCTTGATTTTATAATAAAACATATATTCACTTTAAAGAAAGCATCTACCATGTGTTTATGACATGCAAGAAACTTCAAATATATAAAACTACTAGAGGCTAAAATTGGTAGTTAGAAACTGGGTGTTAGATCTGAGTATGAGGAGAAAAGTCTGGGTATGTGTCACAGCACTGTATTACAATGATTTTTCTTTTATTGCTTTGCTCCCATGGATTCCGGTAATGAAAATTTTTATTTACCAAACAAATTGCATTATTTGAAAAAAGATTAATCTTCCCATTTTTAAATTAAATTTTATAACATGTCCATCAAAGTCTTAGCAGATAAGAATCAGTTACTGCCATAGTGAGTTGCCACAATTCCCAAGCTCAGAATGACTGAAAACAGCTCATGATGGCAATCACTGCTCCACAGACATGCATAGGTCTGGGGAGTCCAGCCCGAGAGCCACTGCTCCACCCTAGGAACAACTCTTCAGAGAAGCGTCCAGTGCAGGCCTTGCCACAGGCTCTGATCTTCTTCCTAGGAGTACAACACTGAAAACAGGGATACTGGCCCCAAAGAGCTCATTTGCAAAATTAATTCAACTTTTACTTAATGCCCATATTAGTTCAGCCTATATCCAGAGAACTGAGTTGGGCACAGGTTTTTTGATCATTGGTTAAAAGAAAAAAAATGCAAAAAACCCCTACTTGTTTTGGTGCAGATATAGTCAGCTATAGACAAAATGAGAAACAAATCACCCTGTCCTCAGTCCCTTTAAAACAAACCCCCCTTTCCAGTCAGAATCGCTCTTCACTGATACCTCCCTATCTCCAAATGTGCTCACGCCTCTAGTTCCTTAGTTATCCACATGAAGACCAGTTACAGGCATCCTGATTTGAAAGTTAATTTAAATCTTACATATCTCCCCACTTCTTCCTCTACTCAATATTTTTGCTGATTTTAATCAAGGCAATCATGTTTTAAATTTTCCTTAATTTTTCTTGTTAAACTTTCTTTTTCATAACCCATTTTTGTTTTGCAGACAAAGCTTCATCTTGAACTGAGGATTCTAACTTAAAATCTTACAAGTTCTTTTCTTTGACTTGTTTCTCCTGAAGACAGCTGTTCTGCTCATTTCTCTTTTCCTCTTCTTTGCTGCTTGCTTTCCTCACAGTCTCATGATCTTTGGTGAACTGTTCCTATTTAAAATGAATGAGGTTGACAATGCAGGTGTCTGGTGAGGCTATCTGCTGCCTAATAAGTTACTTTCTCCAACAAGCCTTGGACTGGGAGGCCAGGCCTGGGAACATGCATAAAGGTGCCGCCCCACCCCCTCCCTTTTAGAGTATGGGCAGGGAAAGGCAGAGAAGCTAGTGCCCCTTGACTCCCTTCTTGTGGATGTCAGTCTCTACTGGGAGCCCTAGAACCTCCCCCAGAGTAAACTGCTCAATATCCCTAGAGCAGTGGTTCCCAACCTTTTATTGGACACTAGAGGCCTGGTGCACAAAAATTTGTGCACTCGGGGGGAAGGGGGGTCCCTCAGCCCGGCATGTGCCCTCTAGCAGTCTGGGACCCCTCGGGAGATAACGACCTGCTGGCTTAGGCCTGCTCCCAGGTGGCAGAGGGCAGGCCCAATCCCTAGGTGCAGCCCCTGGTCGGGCTCAGAGCAGGGCCGATTGGGGAGTTGGGGCGCCGCCCCGTCATGCACAGAGCAGGGCAGATTGGGAGGTTGTGATGCCACCCTCAGTCACGCTCAGGGGAGGGCCAATTGGGGGGTTGGGGCACCGTCCCGTCACACTCAAGGCAGGGTCGATGGGGAGGTTGCGGCGCCACCCCCTGTCACGCACAGAGCAGGGCCAATCAGGGGGTTGGGGCGCTGCCCCCGTCACACACAGAGCAGGGCCAATCAGGGGGTTGGGGCGCCGCCACTGTCACACTCAGGGCAGGGCCGATGGGGAGGTTATGGCTCTACCCCATCACACACAGAGCAGGGCCCGTGGGGGGGGGGGGAGCTCCCCCCTATCAGGCACAGAGCAGGGCTGCTCAGGGGGTTGGGGCCCCACCCCCTGTCACACACAGAGCCGCAGGGCGATCAGGGGGTTTGGGCGCTGCCCCCTGTCACGCTGATCCCGGTGCCGGGAGGCATATTACCCTTTTACTATATAGGGTAGAGGCCTGGTGCATGGGTGGGGCTGGCTGGTTTGCCCTGAAGGGTGTCCTGGATCAGGGTGGGGGGCCGCACTGGGGTGCCTGGCCAGTCTGGGTGAGGGGCTGAGGGCTGTTTTCAGGCTGGGAGTGACTGAAGTTCCCAACCGCTCCTTTTTTTCTTTCTTTTTTTTTTTTATTCTGGGCCAGCTTTACCTTGAGGCTTGGCTCCAGCTCTTAGGCCTCCGGCTGAAAGTAGGTTTCTGGCCTTTGCTTACAATGTTGCGAATCTGCTGGCTGAAGTCCGGCGGTATTTGTTACAATGTTTCTTAAACTGCCCGCTCAGAGGCCTGCAGCCCCAGGTGGGGAACATTGGTTTCCTCCCTCACTGAGGCAAGCAAGCCTCATGTCAGTTTCAAGCTGCCTGGCTGCCAGCCGCCATATTGGCTGACAGTTAATTTGCATATCTCGCTGATTAGCCAATGAAAAGGGTAGCGGTCGTACGCCAATTACCATGTTTCTCTTTTATTAGTGTAGATGCTCCACCTCAGCATCTCTTAAACTTCATTACCCCCCACCCCGTGACATATGATTCTTATTATTCAAAAAGTGAACTCCTACGCAGTGGAGGAAGCCTAAAAGGCCATTAACTTGCTTTAAACAAGCTTCCAAAGAACATGGCATCCATGAAAGAGAAAAATAAAAGAACGAAAGGACAGTTGAAGTACTAAGGAAGAAATACACTAAGAAATTGTTAAAAAAATTCACTGTTAATATCTCAGTCTCGAATTGTCCCCCTGTAGGGTGTGTGCCCCACATTGGGAACCACGGCTCTAGAGCAATTGCCTGACTTCAGCCTAGAGCTGACAAACCACTCTGCCACTCTGCAGATAGTCCCTGCAGGTCTACTATGAGGAGGAAGCACTTGTACCTCTGCCACAAGCATAGCTCCTGCACGTGCTCTGAGCTGGGACTCCCTCCTCAGCATTTATTCATCAGTAAGATACCACTGGCCTTCCTCATCCAGAAATTCCTAACATTGCTCATCTTTGAAGAATGTACTCCCTCTGTTCTTCCAGTCATTTCATTAAGATTTAATGAATGGAAAATAAAAGTATGCTCAGTCTACCATCATAAAATTGAAAATACCCCCCAAAGAACATTTATTTAAATGCATTCTGGTCTTTTGCTTCATTTTTTCTCATGTACTAATTCCTTTAATACCTGGCTCAATATTCACCTCTTCCAAGGGACTCCCTGGAACAGAAATGAAATACTCCTAATCTTCTAAATTCTTTCAGCTATCCTATACACAGTTATACTAGGTTCTTTTGTTTGCTTGTATTTTTTTATTTTATTTGAATGCTTGCAAGGCTGTTTCTCTAACTCCTGAAAGCTCCTCAAATATAGGGACTGTAGATGATACTTCTATGACACTTTCCTTCCTCAACTATCCCATTCCCAACAAAAGGACTTATAAACAAAGCAAGGCACACAGGACACACTAAATATATACCAGAAAAATATATATCTTATAAAATATATCAAGCATTAGTATTAAAATAAAATAAATCAAGCATTAGTATTTTAGTAACTGATTCCTTATCGATCAGGTCAAAGTCCACCATACATGAGACCGTAATTTAGAAAGCTCTGGGATTACAGGGGAAGCACTCCAGGTATTCTTAGAAAACTAGGAATGGAGACTTAGTCCAAAGCGTCAGAGATGGTCTCTGCCCTTATCATTTATATTCTTCCCCTACTTAACATAAAGCCCAGTGGGTTCAAAGCACAAGGTGTCTATTCATTGTCTTCTTTCTTCTAATAAATTATTAGACTGTAAAAACAGAAAGAATCTGGTCAACTGACTGCTCTGGAGCCTAAGAATCCTATATAATAAGAGGCTAATATGCAAATTGTCCCCTCGACCAGGAGTCCAACCAGGAGTTCCACCAGGGGGTGGGGCTGCCCATAGCCTCCCCGACACACACCAGCCCCACCTTTGATCACCCCCCCACCCCGATTGGGGGCGGCCCCTTCCCCTGGCTAGACCCAACCCGTGCATGAATTCGTGCACCAGGCCTCTAGTTCCTCAATAAAGATATGCACTCTACAAAGGAGATGACCTTCAAACAGGGAGGCAGAGCTGAGCTGACTGAATTTTACTCATCCTGAACCACAGTTATCAGCTGACTAACAGCTCAAATGGTTATATGATCAGAAACTCTGGGGCTTAACTTTCTAGAAGCAACCATCCAAGAAGGAAATCAGGAAAGGTAAAACCTTACTTCCAAGATGTTACTAAACTTATTGGATGGGAGAAAAATCTGCTCTGAGCTGACAAAACAACAACAAAGAGGGTAAAAAGCTGAGGCACAGAAACTGGTGCTTGTGTTGGGAAAAACTAAGTTTTCCACCTTCCTGTGCAGAGAAAACCCAGTTCTTACAATGTTCCTCTCCTGTGAGTCCCTTTACTACTCACACAAAACACTTCACTTCTGACACTTCTGGTCACCAAGCATTTCTCCTCCTACAAAAACAATTCTCGGACACCAGCATTTAACTCAATTCTGACATCATCTACGCAGAGATAGCAGCAGATTCCACAGGGTAAGGGATCAGTGCCACAAGACAGGCCGCCCCCCCACCCCACTTTCAACGCCAGTCACCATCCCAGATTGTCACCCATGATCTAACCAACCAGCTATAAATTAGAGGTTCCAATGACCCACTCCCTGGGCTCAATTAATTTGCAAGAGCGGCTCACAGAACCCAGGGAAGCACGTTTATCGGTTTGATAAACGATATGATGAAGGACAAAGATGTACAGTCAGAGGGAGAGATACATTGGAGAAGCTCTGAGAGGGTCCTGAGCACACGAGCTTCTTCCTTGTGGAGCTGGCGTGCATCACCCTCCCAGCACATGAATGTGTTCACCAACCTGGAAGCTCTCCAAATCCCCTACACTTGACATTTTATGGAGACTTCCTCACATAAGCATGAGGCATGATCAATTTTAACTATTTCTAGCCCTTCTCCCCTCTCCGAAGGATAAAGGGGTACGGCTGAAAATTCCAAGCTTCTAATCATGGGTTGGTCTTTAGTGACCAGCCCCCCAGTAGCCATTCAGGAACCCACCCAGAGTTGCCTCATTAGAACATTTCACTTCTTTAATTATAAAATGAAAACACCACTTACTGTTATTGAACAATGGAAGTTATTATATGCTATGTTATATGAATCTTATTTTCAGGGAGAAGAGCTCTATCCATTAGTTCCAAGAAAACAATCAAATTTTATATATATAGATATATATAAATATATACATTCTACTGAATGACTAGAACAACCAGTGGACCAGGTGCTATTATACACACTGACCACCAGGGGGCAGACGCTCAATGCAGGAGCTGCCCTCTGGTGGTCAGTGCACTCCCACAGACAACCTCCCATGGCAAGCCAAAATCCTGTGGCCAGCCAACCTCCTGCAGCGGGCCAACCTCCCACAGCCCCTCCACTCCCCAGCCCGGCCAACCTCCCACAGGGGTCTGGGCAAGACACCCTGATTGGTCCTGATTGACGGCCAGGCTGAGGGACCCCACCCATGCACGAATTCGTGCCCCAGGCCTCTAGTGTGTGTGTGTGGATATAAAATGTATGTTAATAATATATAAAATCATATCTATATATATAAAAGGCTAATATGCAAAGTGTCCCTATGAGAGTTTGACCAGGAGTTCTATCACTCGCTACGGTGGTCAGCATGAAACACAGGGAGGCCCCGGCCAACATCCGGCAGCTGGCAGTGGGGGAAGGGAGGCCCTGGCCGGCAATCAGAAGGTTCCGATCGGCCCTGATCGCCGGCCAGGCCTAGGGATCCTACCTGTGCATGCATTTCGTATAGCAGGCCTCTAGTATTATATAAATACATATTTCATACACAAATTAAATTTACATTATATATAAATTAAATATATTTATATAAAATAAATTTTATGCCTCCTATGTAGCCAATAACCTGACAAACCTCTCTGGTGATGGACCCCCAGAACCATAAAAAAACAAAAAGCATGGTAGTCCTGATCTCAGGCACTTAACTTTTGTTGAGGAGACAAGTCACGCATACATGAAAACAAAAGTGTATGTATGCTCTAGCCCAGTGGTCGGCAAACTGCAGCTCGGCAAACCGCGGCTCACGAGCCACATGTGGCTCTTTGGCCCCTTGAGTGTGGCTCTTCCACAAAATACCGGCTCTTCCATAAAATACCGACTTCTGTGCATGGGCCACGAAGTTTCAATTGCACTGTACATGCATGCCTGCACGTGGTATTTTGTGGAAGAGTCACAGTCAAGGGGCCAAAGAGCCACATGTGGCTCACGAGCCGCGATTTGCCGACCACAGCCCTAGCCGGTTTGGCTCAGTAGATAGAGTGCCGGCCTGTGGACCGAAGGGGTCCTGGGTTCAATCCTGGTCAAGGGCACATACCTTGTTTGCAGGCTCCTCCCAGGCCCGAGACCTGGTCAGGCGTGTGCAGGAGGCAACCGATCAATTGTGTTTCTCTCACATCGATATTTCTCTCTTTCCCTCTCTCTTCCACTCTCCCTAAAAATCAACAGAAAAATATCCTTTGATGAGGATTAACAAAAAAACAACAGTGTATGATGGAGAGGTAGCCTACTGCAGAGGGAAGTGTACAAAACTGGCGGTCAGGACGTCTTGTTTACAAGTTACTGCTCTGTGGGTCTCCATTTCCCTGGCTGCAGTAACAGGGTTGGACTAGGTCTCTTTCAGTCTTCCCGGGTGTAAACATCTCTGACCGACAATGCAAAATAAGGTTTAAAATGCCATGGAAATTGAGATGGGATGGGTGAGCACTCTGGTTTGGGGAAGCTCTGTGGAGGAACTGGGACTTGCACTGAGAACTGAAGAATGGAGAGGACCTGGAACACTGGGAGGACAAAGGGCATAATGTTGGGACAAAGAGCAAGAGCAATCTGAAGGAGAAATGAGTCAAGTACCTTTAAGGGGTAGTGAGTTCAACCTGGCAAGGTCTGTTGTCAGAGGCAGGAAGGCAGGAAGGCAGGGAGAGGTCAGACCCCAAAGGATTTATATAACAGAAAAAGGAGTCTGGATTTTGTCCTGGAGGCAGCAGGAACAATCAGAAGTTTCTAAGCAGGTATAAAATGTTAGAGGAAATCTCATTTCCCTGTCCCAGGGTTTTCATGAGGAAAATCATGTTTTACTACCAAGGAGGGAACAATATTGAAAACCCATTTTCAGCCTTTCTTCAAACTCTTCTCACTTCTCTGACTGGGGACCTACCAGACTAGTGAGACTCGGAAAAGGAATGGAGCACGTGTAGCCCAGCGCCCTTTCTGCTCAGGGACAAGCCTGCAGTTCTGTGGATAAACTCAATGGAGCGAGTAACTTACAAGAAGCCTGATTCTGGCAACAAGCCAATGGAAATTTGTCAATCCAGTTTATCAGTAATAAAGCTGATAAGTGCATCTCCATCTCTGTTGACTATTTCTCAGCTGGTGTGAAGGAAGAGAGGGGAAGAGGGGGTTTGATTTATACCACCAATTATAAACATAAATAAGAAAACAGCAGTGCTTCAGAAAGATTAGCCAGGTGGCAGCTAGCAAGATGGACTGAAGGAGGAAAAGACTGGAAGCCCCTAAATCACTTCTGGAGCAACTGCAATAATCCAAGCATTCAGTGAACCATTTGTAACCATCAAGTATTATCTGGGGGCTAATCAATAACTGCTTACATCAAGACATGTACTTGAGCCAATCTGCAAGTTGATAAATCAAAGAGCTAAAAAAAACCTGAGACTTAATTACCAACATATATTTTTTACCAATTAATCACCCTGTCATAACTAAAATTGCTTTTGCTGACCAGTAGGGTCATTAATTAAAGGAACAAAAACAATTTTATAAATATATAAAGGACAAGAAGTGAAAGACTTGCCATCCAGAACCCCAATGGGCTACACAGAAAAATTCTATTATGTTACAAGTCACTCTTACATAGTCCCAAAATCAAGAGAGAGAAAGCTTCATGGAACTTGCCCACATTTATAAAGGAATAACTAGCCCTATCTATACATCAGCATCCTCCCAAAGGGTATCTTCAGAATTTCTAAACCTCAAGAGATTTCTGTTTTCTAAGTTAGCAGCCCTTGAAAGCACTACCAAACACTTGTCCAACTCATATTATATACAGACTAATCAGATCAAAATCAGGTTCCTTCAATATCTTCTACACATACATTTGCCTCAAAATGGACTTTCCAACAATGTCTGTATTCATCACCTTGTTTCACATTTTATCCAAAGTGAATGTGAATTCCTTTTAGAAAGGGAAGAAAATTGTAAGCACCAGTGGCTAAAGTGAGTTCAGACACCTATGGCTTTCCGGCTTTCTACTGCCTTACATACAAACCAAGACCCTTATTAGAGCTGTGAAGCTCTCCTCCAATTACCCTGATTCTAACACATTATCCTCAGGATCCTCTCTGTTTTCTATAATAATCAAAATAAGTCACTCCACTAGCTCACATCTGACTCTCCCTCTTCACACATGCTATTACCTGAGAACCACTTCAGCTTCCCAAAGAAATATGAAGAGGAAAGTTATTGGCAGAAGACAGAAACTCACTCTGCCACCCCCTACACACATCAGAGATCAGAGTATACACACTAGGTTCATTGAGAAACAGAGCCCACAAGTTTCTCATTAGCCAAAATCCTGATTTTACCTATCTGTCTTGACCTTCTGGGGCAGGCAGACATTCCTAGGATCCCACCCAAGCCTCTACAATAGACAAAAGATGAAATCTCCCACCAGACAGAAGGAAATGAACTTGATAAGACAGTCTTAACTTGGATTACAAAATCATCCATCTGGTCTCAACCAACTGTCCTTCTGAAAATGAACTGAACCATATAGTAAATTCAGAGTCGCAGCAGACAACCTACAATGCTTTCTCTCTTCAAGTTACTTCTTCCATGCCTCACTTCAAACAGGATGGACTCACTACTTTATGTTCTGTTAGCATTTGCATTTTTGTGTTTTTATGGGTGCCCCTGGTCTATATTCTACCTCTGCACTTAGATTTTAGAAACTTAAATTCCTCTTAAATATAATAAAAAGTTATATATTTGTTGTTTTGTATGTCCTCAAAATATGTTCGGCACCAAGAACTGAGACATAAACCAAACATAAAATATTACATTTGTATACAGATGACAAATGTTGAATTCCCTGAGTGCATTTGGATCCTGATAGAATCTGCAGCCAGGGCCCTCAGTTATCACCCAACTCCGTACTTCGTCCATGTCCTCTGATCTCCCCTCTCTCTACATATGGTCTCCTCTGGTCTCATTTACTCACCATTTCTTGAGCACCTACGTCCTGTCAGGTGCGGTGTTAATTACTGAATGCAAATAAAGACTACGAATGAATGGTCCTGCACTCAAGAGCTCACAGCCTAGGGAAGTTTGGCATCCTTTTCTTCTGTGCACACCCATGGCTTTTGCAGGTCACCTACACCACTGATTCCCAGGACTGTACCCCTTCTTTGCCGCTGTACGCTGCTGCTGTTCTAAAACCCGCTGCCATACCTGAATCACACTTGTGACGTCCCTTCCCTTCCATGCTGTGCATGCTAACATACTCTAATTTTTAATTCAAACGGAATGGCAAGAAATTGTAGGGCCAGTACTAGGTTATCTTGCTCTCATTACGAGATGAGAAAATAGTTCATTTTGGCAGAACATAGTAAAGTTGTGTCCAGGGGTTGGAGTAAGCCCAAAGGCAGAGACAGAGCCAAGAGCTCGGAATGGGGTGAAAGGGACGCACCTGGCCTTCCTGGACTTCGTCCTGGCTGTAGAGTCAGCACCGCTCCTCTTCTCTTTGGCCTCTTTGGTGCCCGAGACCTCCCGGGGCTTCCGTGCTTTCTTTGCTCCATCCTTCTGCTTAGGATCCTTGGGCTCCTTGGCCCTCCTGGGCTCCTTGGCCTTTCTGGGTTCCTTTGGCTCTCTAGGTTCTCGCTTCCTCTTTGGCTTGGGCTCCCTGTCCTTTCTTCCCTTTGCTGCCCCCTCTTGCTCTACTGGATCCTTTTTCTTCCGTTTCTTCTTCACTCCAGTGCCCCCTCCTCCACTGTCCTCCATCCCATTATGAGATGTCATTTTCCTAGGAAAAAGGGTCTCAGCTTCCTCTTCAGCAGGGTACAGGTCCTTCTGGGGCAGACAGTGACTGGCAACATCTTCAATTTTTTCTTCCTGATCAGTGCTGTGGTCAAACGGGGAGGGGGATTTGTAGTCAAAAGTGACGGAGGCATCAGACATTGGGGAGTGATTCAGAACTTTTAAATGTGACAACTATAAAAAGAGAGAAACAAGAGTATTACTCGTCTTTTGCATGCTTCATGCAAGGAACATTATTAAGTTTGAAGGCATGTATTTGTTCAACATTTACTAAGTTCCTACTATGTGTCAGTTTGTCCTGGGTTAGGCCTTGGGGATATGGTGGCGAACAGGACACACATTATTTGCCTTTCCTCTGGTGGAGCTATACCAAGTCATTGTTAATAAGAAATTATGTGAGAAATTCATATGTAAAAACCTCAAGGATTTTCCACGTTATATGCAAAATTCTGAAACATTTTTTAAGCTCCAGATTGTTAAACAGGTAACAACAACAGTTTCCCACAAAATACCTTTAGATGGCACTAGCAGAAACAAACCCAAGGCACACCGTTCTCACCTAGAGTTGCACTTATCATGCTCATACACAAAAATTCTGTTCAAATGTGTTCATGTATAAAAGTAATATTAAATGGGGTGGTAAGGCTGCAGCATCAAACTCAGTATGTTGCTTTATATCCCCCAAATCTTTGCTCTCACATATCATTAAGCAGCATCAAAATTCAGCTGGTTTGATTTTCAATAAGAAAATTTGCATCATTCAAAATTATGCCTTTTATTATTAAGTAAAAATAGTGTTCTACTGTATGATAGCCTAACTTATTCACCAGATTCGCACCAAACAACCTTTGGCCACATGAAAAAAACAACTACCATATAGAAGAAAGCTTTCTTGTAATGGATGCCATTAGAAAGAATGTGTCACAGAGGCTAAAGGCAACCCTAAAAAGGAAGTTCCAAAGCTGTTTTTGAGCACCATCAAATAAAGGTACAGTCTCCTAAAGTTACCACTTTTAAAGAAACATCTCCTTGGAAACATACGTTACAGCTCATACTTTCAGGTCTGGTGTGGCAAAGTGCATTTGTCATTTCATAACTAAGCTAAGGTTGGCAGTAATCTGGTAAAAACATGGATGCTAGATTCACAGAGCAACACACTCTCCTGTAATAACCAAAATAACTCCCTTATTTTGGGTCAGGAACAAAAAACTAACTTAAGGAGAACCTGGGAGGGACAAGCAGGCTTTCCAGGAAGATGGTTACAATGATCTTTGATGGCTCAGGAACAGCACCATGTGAGTAGCCTGCTCTCCTAACAAGAGGCCTGGCTGATGCGAAAGGGCACAGACACTTGCCAGGTGGTGAGGTCTGTCTGGTTACCCAATCTGTGCTCAGACTTCCTGGCCCACCCTGAGAGTGATGGAGAGTACAAAATTCAGCTGCATGATTCCCCTTCTGTTCTTTCCAGTTCCCTCCCCTCATCTGATTATTCCCAAGCATAACACTCAGAATCACAGGAGAAAAAAGATGAAAGAAAGGATTTTTTTGGGGGTGGGGGTGGGGGGGGAGGATCTTTATCGTAACTAAAGCCAGGGGAAACTGGTCATTCTGGCAGGACTCACTACTTTACACAAAGTGAAAAACATGTGTAATACTTTCAACAATAAAGCTTTATTTTTTAAAAAAAAAAAAGACCATTAGTTCAAAGAGATGAAGAAATTTGTCATGGTACATTCCTAGGCAATGGCAGGGCTGGAACATACTCGAGCCGTGGTTGGCAAACTGTGGCTCAAGAGCCACATGCGGCTCTTTGGCCCCTTGAGTGTGGCTCTTCCTAAGCCTTAGGAGTACCCTAATTAAGTTGATAACAATGTACCTACCTATATAGTTTAAGTTTAAAAAATTTGGCTCTCAAAAGAAATTTTGATCATTGTACTGTTGATATTTGGCTCTGTTGACTAATGAGTTTGCCGACCACTGTAGAGAAGGGAAACCCACAAAATGCAGCACAATTAGTCAATGATGAAAAGGGGGATTTTCCCCAAAAGGCAGATATTAGTAATAAAAATTATAAACTTATTATCTGTCAATAACCCACCAGAAGTGGTGTGGGATTTTTGTTTTTTTAATATTTTTATTGATTTCAAAAAGGAAGGGAGAGGGAGAGGGAAACATCAATGATGACAGAGAATCATTGATCGGCTGCCTCCTCATGCCCAGCCTCCAGGGTTACAGTCCACAACCCGGGTGTGTGCCTTGACTGTGAATCCAACTGTAGCCTCCTGGTTCATAGGTTGATGCTCAACCACTGAGCCATGCCAGTTGGGGAATGGTATAGGTTTTTTTATCCTCACCCGTAGATATTTTTTCCATTGATTTTTAGAGAGTTGAAGGGAGAGGGAGAGACAGAAAGAAACACCGATGTGAGAGAGACACATCGATTGGTTGCCTCCCACATGCCCCTGATCAGGGCTGGGAGCCTGCAACCAAGGTTATGTGCCTCTTTCTCTGGCAATGAACTCTCTACACTTACGCTCGGTCCTGAAGTCTGAGGATTGCTTTAGCATAATCATAATTTTCTGTTTTCACGCTCTGAAACTTCTTGTGGTTCAGTCATCAGTATGGCCTATCACCAGTGCTCTAGGAGGAGTAGAATCAATTCCTCCTGAAAATGTCTTCACTTAATTAACTTGCTCCTCTACCACAGCTAATATTAACTTTTAAATAATGCCCTGTTTATCAACATTACTGTGAAGCCTAAAATGAAAACCCCTCTGAGGCTACTCAATAGCTGGCTGACATACCAAAGGTCTTAATATGAACAAGTAAAACCACAAAAGAAAGAAATTCTAATTCATTTAGAGGTAATTCTGGTAAACAATGTTTTTATTGAAATAAAAGATTACCCAGTGGTCCACGGACCACCAGTGGTCCGTGAGGTCCAAAAGGTTGGCAACCACTGCCTTAAAGAATGTCTTAAAAATTAAACATGCCAATTGTTTTGAGGGTTTGGGGGCTCTCTTCCATAACAAGTTCTTTTTAACAATAGCATAATATTCCACTAGGTCAGTGGTTCTCAACCTTCTGGCCCTTTAAATACAGTTCCTCATGTTGTGACCCAACCATAAAATTATTTTCATTGCTACTTCATAACTGTAATGTTGCTACTGTTATGAATCATAATGTAAATATCTGATATGCAGGATGGTCCTAGGCGACCCCTGTGAAAGGGTTGTTCGACCGCCAAAGGGATTGCGACCCACAGGTTGAGAACCGCTGCACTAGGTGGATATGCTATGATTAAATAGTCTCCTTTTTGAGGGACATGTAAGTCTTTCCAGTTTTGCTTTTCTAAACAAAGCAGCAATGAAAGCCCTGTAAATACAGTTTTGCATACCTGTCTAAGTATACCCATAGGATAACTGCCTGACAGATGTAACTGCATTTTTGTCTACCAGCTGACACCCCATAGGGCCAGAACAGGAAGAAATCACTGCTCTTCCTGTTAAGAATTGGCAGCAGATGAGTCAATTAATTTCCCAAAACAGGTCGTTTGTTTTGGTTTCACAAGGACCTATCCACTGAGGACAGACCAGAAGGTAGTCCTTATAACCAAATCCCTAAGTTGCCCTTTATCTAACTGGTCACTGCTGCTTAGGAGCAGAGTGGAGAGGAAAGTTGGCTGATCCCACGCAACATATTTGCACAGGGGGCCAGTGAAGGGCAGGAATTCAGAACTCCCCAGTTACCAGGTGGTCATTTGATTCTATAAAAGGAAAACCAGCCCATGAGAGATAGCCTGTTTCCAAGAGACAGAAGCAGGTCCCCCCATCTCACCTCCCTGAGCTTCACTGGTTGAGGTCTCTGGGTTCCTTTAAATATGTAACCACCTGGAGCATAGAAGTACTAACTAAGGAAAAAGATCCTGGAAGGATCGGTCACAGAGGCCAATTTTTTTTTTTTATCAACTCCCCTCTCTTGCAGAAACCAAATACCAAATAGTTAATGTTTTCTCTAGAAGGAAACGTCCACAGAATTTATAAATGAGAATCCTTTTATTTTAGCCAAACATCAAAAGTGACAAACATATAAATAATTGATCACATTGCTCTTTATAAAAACTTAGAAATCCATATATTAACTCATTCAGAACAGAGCTCTCAGTTACCACATGGAGAATGGGAAACAGAGGCAACAGGGTAACTACCAGAGACTAAGATAGGATCCAAAACTGCTGGCTCTCTTTTTGTTAAAAAAGCACAAGTGTATGCCAGATGCATTCACTTAAAAGATATGTGAAATCAGGCTGCGCAGTGGTTAGAGTGTCGGCCCGTGCACCAAAGGGCCTCGTGTTCAATTCCCAGTCAAAGGCACATACCTGGGTTACAGGTTCAATCCCCATTGCAGGTTGGGGTGCATGTGGGAGGCAACCTATCAACGTGTCTCTCTCACATGGGTTTCTTCCCTCCCCCCAACCCTCTTACACTCTCTCTAAAAATCAATGGGAAAAATATTCTCAGATGAGGGTTAATTAAAAAAATTAAAAAGATAAGTGACATCACCTACCTGCTTCTCTTTCTTCTGTATTTTCATTATCATCTATTGAAGGAAGATATTTATTTCTGTAAAATATAAAAAAAGGCAAAGATTCTGATAAAATCCAAAATAAAATATTTTAGATTATCTCAGGATTAACTGTGACACATGAGGAATACACAGAACAAAGAAAAGAATACTTCTTCAGAACATTTGTAATCAGCAGTCTTCTAGTCCAACAATCCCCAGAGCCCTTAGTATAAGCCCTGGTGCTACCCAATTCTATCCCAAACCCTAATTTATTTCTCCAGATAGGGTCAAGTAAAAAAGACACTGTCTTTGTATATAAGTTATAAAAGATGCTGGCATATTAAATTACAAAAGAAGTCAGAAGAGGAACAAAAAAAAATGGCATGACTATGTTGAGAGAACTGGAGGAGAGGGGATAGAAATAAGCTAAGCTCTTATTTCCTTGGAAAGAAAATCAATAAATAATATCAGTAATTGATAAATCACGAAATACAAATATACACAATAAAAATGAGAGGTAAAAGAGTTCAAATTATTTCTTTTGAAAAAGTGAGCTCTGGCCAGTGTTTCTAACTGGTTAGAGCTTCAGCTGGCACACCAAAGGGTCAAGAGTTCAATTCCCAGTCAAGGGACATACCTGGGTTGCAGGTTCAACCCTGACCCTGGTCGTGGCGTGTGCAGGAGGTAACCAATTGATGTGTCTCTCTCACACTGATGCCTCTCCCCTCCCCCCCCCCTCTCTCCCTCCTCCTCCCTCTCCCCCCTCCTCCTCCGTCCCTCCCTCCTTTCACTCTTAAAAAAAAAAAAAAAATCAATGAAAAAAAATGTGGATTAACCAAAAAAAAAAAAAAGTGAGAGAGGAACTGGTGTGAGATAGGAAAGGTCACTCTTGCACTTCATAATATGCTATCCTGTATTACTTGATGTTTAAAACCATGTGCATATATGGTTTTAATTGACAAAATAAATTCCATTCCAATATTTCATATGACTTTTTATTTTTTTTAAATATATTTTATTGATTTCAGAGAGGAAGGGAGAGGGAGAGAGAGATAGAAACATCAATAATAAGGGAGTCATTGATTAGCTGCCTCCTGCATGCCCCCCACTGGGGATCAAGCCTGCAATGCAGGCATGTGCCCTTGACCAGAATTGAACCCGGGACCCTTAAGTCTGCAGGCCGATGCTCTATCCACTGAGCAAAACCAGCTTGGGCTCATATGACTTTCTAAATGACTGGTTTTATGCTACCCAGGACTTAAGTCCCATTTTCAACCACAATGCCCTTGGATGACACTGACCTTTTCCTCATAAATGACTTTAGAACCCAGCAGGTGTGGCTCAGTGGTTGAATGTCAACCCCTGACCCAAGAGGTCACAGTTCGATTCCTGGTCAGGGCTCAATCCCTATTGGAAGGCGTACAGGAAGCAGCCAATCAATGATTCTCATCACTGATGTTTCTCTCTCTCTCTCTCTCTCTCTCTCCCCGCCCCCATTTCTTCTCTGAAATCAATAAAAATATATTTTAAAAATAAATAAATAAATGACTTTGGAGCACCATAGTAATAAGAGCCCAGCAATTGGCTCAGAGGTGCACTGCGCATCAGGGGGAACAGGAACAATCCTAGTCTAGGAAACCTGTAATTTAGTTGTACTGCCTGGGGTCTGAAGCACTCACCTTCCCTCATATACAGTGTACAAACAGGTCATAGAGTCTCAGCTGCCCACTCTAGCCCAGACAGACACTGCCTCATATTTATTATGTACTTTGATTTCCTAAACATCCCACAGAGCTACAGAATACCATACCCTCAGGAAGCCATCAGAGGCACATAATTATCCTTATGTTCACGATTATTTCTCATACCCAAATCAATGTGTCATGTAGGCAATTAAGCAGAACTTGAAAGTGAGATGGTCCCATTTTCTGCATTCATGGTGTGTTTGATGAAATATGAAGGACTCATGATTCCAAGCATCCTTAGGGCCACAATTACAGTTTACCAGTTTAATATTTGTATATTTAGTGTGTTTTTTCCTCTAAGAGTCAGAGGCATTTTCTATAAAAAGGACCCTAAAACGCTGCCAGGATATTGGTACTCACAAGGAGGTAATAACAAGCTTCAAAGTGGGTGTAGTCAGCCTAGAGTAGACCAAGGGGAAAGGGAGGCGGGCAGAGAGGGATTTGGAAAAGGAAAGTCAGTTAGTAAGGGATATTTCTAAGAATCACAGTGAGGATTAGCAACTGATGGAACAATTATTCACCTCAAGAAAACTATAAATACCAGAGAAATGGTAAGTGCTCTGAATCAAGGTAGTTAAATGAATTTTACCCCTCAATCTTCACTAGTGGAATGAGTTCTAGGTAAATTATGTTAGTACAAGTTTACCTCCTTTATTTCTCAACTTTAAATTATCAAACCCCAGAAAACCATTCTCAAGTAACAAACTGTCACAAATTCTGAAATGAAGAAAGTTTGAGAAATGAATCCAGCTAATAAAAAGGGGTATCCTATCTAATAAAAGAGAAAAATGGTAATTGGCGTACAGCGATACCCTTTTCATTGGCTAATCAGGGCTATATGCAAATTAACTGCCAACTAAGATTGGCAGTTAACTGCCAACAAGATGGCGGTTAATTTGCATATGTAGGCACAATGCAGGGAGGCGAAAGGGAAAGCAGGAAGAAGCCCCCTGCCACTGACAGTGATCGAAAACCCAGGGGGGAGCTAAGAGCTGGGGGGCAGGACAAAGGCAGCCCTGGGGCCGCCTTTGCCCTGCCCCCCAGCCATGATCGGAGAATCAGGTGCCTTTTCCGCCCTGGCCAGTGATAGCAGAAAGTAGGGGTGGAGCCAGCGATGGGAGCTGGGCACGGTCAAAGCTGGCAGTCCCGTTAGCTAGGGGTCCCTTGCCTGGGCCTAAAGCGAAGCCCACGATCGCGGGGCCGCTGCAGCTGTGGGTCCCTGCTGCCTGGGCCGGACGCCTAGGCCAGAGGTGTTAGGCCTGGGCAGGGGTGGAGCCTGCAACCGCGGGGAGCTGGGGGTCCCCTGCCCAGGCCTGACACCTCTGCCGGAGGCCTCAGGCCTGGTCAAGGGGCCGATCCGGTGATTGGTGATCAGAGGGTGATGAGGGTCAACTCCTCTGGCGGAGGCGTCAGGCCTGGGCAAGGGGCAGAGCCAGCAATCGGAGGGGTCTGGGGGTCCCCTGCCCAGGCCTGACGCTTGGGCCAGAGGCATCAGGCCTGGGCTGGGGGCAGAACCAGTGATGGGGGGAAATAAGGGTCCCCTGCCCAGGCCTGACGCCTCTGGCAGAGGCGTCAGGCCTGGGCAAGGGGCCGATCCTGCGATTGGAGGGTGATGGGGGTCAACGCCTGAGGGCTCCCAGTATGTGAGAGGGGGCAGGCTGGGCTGAGGGACACTCCCCCCCACACACACCCAGTGCACGAATTTCGTGCACCGGGCCCCTAGTATATTATAATCGGACATATGTACTCAACATTCTGCCCAACAAAATGAAATCAACCATTTAAAAAATAGAGAAAAATTTCACCAATGCTAATAAAAATTCCTTTAAAAATTTTTTTAATTTATTTTTTACAGAGAGGGATGCGGGGGGGGGGGGCGCGGCATATGAAGGGCAGGGAGAGGGAGAAAGAGAAAAACATCAATCCATTGCCCCTGTATGCACCCAGCCCAGGGATCGAACTCGCAGCCTGGATTTCCAAGCGCACTTTCTTTCCACCGAACAATAAAGACTGCGTCTCCCAGACTTAGCTGAAACACTGAAGATGTCTCGCCAGAGCAGAGTGAAGCAGACCAGAGCAGACCAGCACAGGGCAAAGCAGAGCATGGAGGAGCAGAGCAGAGCTGTCCTACAGCCATGCTGTATCACAATTGAGCTGTTTTGCACTGAATAAAGCTCCCTTCACCGCAAAAACACACAAACACACATAAAACAAAAAACAATTTCCGATAAAGTACCACAAACTAGCATGCAAATAAGTAGGGCCACAACATTGCCAGGAATGTGAGGAAACCAGGTCCAACTTATCACTGCTAATGGCACTTTTAATTCTTTCAAGCTTTCTGAAGAGCACTCGGGCAATGTGCCATGAGATATGTAAACTGTTGCAGTCCTTTTCTCTGCCAATCCCACAAGTCAGGAGGAAATAAACCCGGGCCTTAGCGGGAGCTCAGGGATGAGGTAGGTGGAAGTGTGACATAATATTGACACTGGAGACAGCCACGGAGATCACACAGGCAGAGATCACACAGGACCACCACTCCTTGGGCCTGTGTTATCATAGGGCCAGAGAAGATCAGAGAACACAGGCTGGAATGACTGGGAAAGAGGTGGGACTGACTCAAGTATGGCTTGAATTAGATTACTCAGCAAAGAAAGAAGACTTGGAGGAAAAGACATCAAGGAAACCAAATATTCCACTCCCCCCAATTTGTTCACATGTAAGATATTGCTACCTGCACCTTCAGGGATATTCATGCTGCACAGATAACCCCACCCCATACTCTGAGGTGTGTGTGTGTGTGAATTCTGAGGGAGTGGAAGTGATGCTACTATAATAATAACTGCTCTAGTTCACTGAAATCTTTGGCAAACCTCATGTTATTATTGTGAAATCATTTATTGCACCCGGATGGACTGTCACACACCAGCATGCTGCCACTCCACAACGTAACAGATGTCATCAACAACATCAATAGGTGCTGAATGACTTTTATTTCTACAAACAGCAACTAATGATTTACAAAGCACTCTCTCTTAAATTACCTCTATTTTTTTTTTTACCTCTTTTATGGTGCACATTTAAAAAATACAAAACTACATAATCTTTTTGTAAAGAGAAATTTTATGTTGCAGGAGTGGATGAACAGATGCACACTAAAGCCCATACTTCTGCACAACACTGGAAATGGCATTGCAGCCTCTGTTGCTGCATTGCCATTCCTCAAAAGTTGTGGTTAAATTTTTCTGGCTCAATAAAGAACAAATTAAACAGTAACTTCAGCATCCCACAACTTAATTAGAACATAATACAGACTGTATGGGCAAACCAAGAAATTTGTCAGCAGGGGGGGAAATGTGTATAACTTCTGAATTATATGAAAACTAGTAGGACTCCTGCTCTCTTCCTCACTGTGTTTCAGTGCTTATGTATGAATATAGCATTTAATTACCTTCACAAGAAGATAAGCTAATAATGTAAAAAGAAAACAATAAAAAATTCCCATTCCTTCTTACTCTCACCCACCTAATGTTGCTTCCCTTAAGAAAAATGGGTGGGTGCCAGGTTTCAAATAAAACATTTTGAAAGTTACTGTTATTACTGTCTCTCTCCATTTCAAAAATTCTGCAACAGTGCTTGTGCCATTTCAACTTCCTTGGTGCCATTATGGACAATTAAAAATAATAAAACAGGTACACACTCTTCCACCATTCATTCACAGAGATTTACATTTACTATACCTTGAGAACTCTGCCACCCTAATAATGCCTCTCAGTTCCCCTGGTCTATTTCACTACAAGAGTGTGTGTTGATGCACACACACACACAAGTGCACGCACACAGCAGATGGCTACCATGGTCCTTTATATGCAAGGAGATCCTGGGGACTTTTGCTGTTAACAGGCCCCCATCCCCTCTACTCTGTCAGGCCCTTTGGGACAAAGAGTATGTGGGAAACTACTGTAAAATCAGATACACCTCAAATTTTCCATAATGAACATGAACTTTTATAATCTACTAGAGGCCGGTGCACAAAAATTTGTGCACTCGGAGGGGTCCCTCAGCCCGGTCTATGCCCTCTTGCAGTCTGGGACCCCTTGGACGATGTCCACCAGCTGGCTTAGGCCCACTCCCTGGGGGATCGGGCCCAAGCTGGCAGTCAGACATCCCTCTGGCAGCCCGGCAGCCCTCGGGGGATGTCTACTTACCAGCAGGGAGCAGACCTAAGCTGCAGTCGGACATCCTTAGTGCTGCTGAGGAGGCAGGAGAGGCTCCCGCCACCACCGCTGTAGTGGCAGCCATCAGCCTGGCTTGTGGCTGAGCAGAGCTCCCCCATGTGGGAGCTCACCGACCACCAGAGGGCAGCTCCTGCATTGAGCGTCTGCCTCCTGGTGGTCAGTGTGTGTCATAGTGACCAGTCATTCCCAGTCTTTCTGCTGTTAGGATCAGTTTGCATATTACCCTTTTACTATATAGGATAAAGGCCTGGTGCACGGGTGAGGGCCGGCTGGTTTGCCCTGAAGGGTGCTCTGGATCAGGGTGGGGGTCCCGCTTGAGTGCCTGGCCAGCCTGGGTGAGGGGCTGATGGTTGTTTGCAGCTGGTCACACCCCCTTCAGGGTGGGGGTCCCCACTGGGGTGCCTGGCCAGCCTGGATGAGGGGCTGATGGCTGTTTTCAGGCTGCCCGCACCCCCTTCAGGGTGGGGCTCCCCACTTGGGTGCCTGGCCAGCCTGGATGAGGGGCTGATAACTGTTTTCAGGCTGGCCACACTCCCTTTAAGGTGGGGTCCCCACTGGGATGCCTGGCCAGTCTGGATGAGGGGCTGAGGGTTTTCAGGCTGGCCAAGCCCGTGGGCAACTGAAGCTCCCAGCCTGTCCTTTTTTTATTCTGGGGTTTATTTACCTTCTATAATTGAAACTTTGTTGCCGCTCCAGCTCCGAGGCCACAGCCTGCTGAAAGCAGGTATCTGGGGTTTGTTTAGCTTCTATAATTTCAACTTTGTTGCTTTTGGAGCTCAGAGCCTGGCCACGACAGGTGGGGAACCTTGGCTTCCTCCATCACTGGAGCAAGCAAACCTCCTGTTCGCTTCAGCTGTGTGGCTGCCAGCCGCCATCTTCGTTGGCGGTTAATTTGCATATCTCGCTGATTAGCCAATGGGAAGCGTAGCGGAGGTACGGTTAGTTTCAATCTTTGTCTATTATTTGATAGGATACTAGAGGCCCGGTGCATGAAATTCATGCACAGGGGGCGGGGGGGGTCTCCTCAGCCCAGCCTGCACCCTCTCCAATCCGGGACCCCTCAGGGGAAGTCCGACTGCCTGTTTAGGCCTGATCCTGGGGATCCCTCTCACAATCCGGGACCACTGGCTCCTAACTGCTCACCTGCCTGTCAGCCTAATTGCCTCTAACTGTCCCCCCTGCTAGCCTGGGCACCCCCAACTGCCCCCCTGCTGGCCTATTCACCCCCAACTGCCTCTCTCACTGGCCTGGTCACCCCTAACCGCCCCCCCACAGGCCTGGTAGCCCCTTACTGCCCCCCCTGCTGGCCTGGTCACCCCCAACTGCCCCCCTACTGGCCTGGTCACCCCTCACTGCCCCCCTCTGCTGGCCAGGTTGTCCCTCACTGCCCCACCCCCTGCCGGCCTGGTCACCCCATGCAGCCTGCTGCTCAGTTGTTTGGTCGCCCCTCACTAACCCCCCTGTGGGCCTGTTTGCCCCACGCAGCCTGCTGTTTGGTCATTTGGTTGCCCCTCACTAACCCCCCTGCCAGCATAGTAGCCTCACACAGCCTGTTTGGTTATCTGTTTGGTTGCGATGGTCACTTAGGCTTTTATATATATATATAGATGTTATTTATACACACACACACACACACACACACACACACACACTCTCTAGAGGCCCGGTGCACGGATTCCTGCACTGGTGGGGGGGCGTGGCCTGCGGGGATCAGCCCACTGTGAGAGTGCCACTCATCCCAGTCAGCTGAATGGCTGTGGACCCGCCCTGTGAGTGGCTGCTGAATGAGGAAATTAGTCTGAGCTGATATTTTGGGGTAATGTCTTGGGTAAAAGCGTGTTCTGTGTCCTGGAGGAACCTGGAGGAGAGCTTTGCACCCCAAAGCCACTCGGTGAATGTCCTTGATGTGTGATGCCAGGTTGGTGACACCATCAGGGATGTTTAGGGCAGCCATGCCCCAGGATCCTCAGCCATCAGGACAGCCTCCCTGGGGGGTCCACAGTCACATCCCCTCTTGCCACCTACCTATGCCAGCTCCCCATGCTCTTTCTAGAACACACCTTAGAGGGCCTGCATCAGCTGGTGGGATCAGGCTAGAGCCTGGATTGTCTCAGGTATTTGATAGGTGCAGAGACTCGACCTCACCCTGGGCCTGCTCGCGGCTGCTCCCGCTGTAGGAGCAACTGCTCATCCCGGTCAGCTGAGCAGCGCTCCTACTGTGGGAGCGCATTGACCACCAGGGAGCAGCTCCTGCATTGAGCATCTGCCCCCTGGTGGTCAGTGCATGTCATAGCCACTGATCGACTGGTCTGGTCATTCTGCTGTTCAATCGCTGGGCTCTTATATATATAGATATAGTATATATGTTGTTGTTTTTTTATTATTGATTTCAGAGAGAGGAAGGGAGAGGGAGAGAGGGATAGAAACACCAGTGATGAGAATCACTGATTGGCTCCCTCCTGCACGCCCCCTACTAAAGATTGAGTCTGCAACCCAGGCTTGTGCCCTGACTGAGAATCCAACACTGACCTCCTGGCTCATGGGTAGACACTCAACCACTGAGCCACACTGGATGAGCTGCATAGGTTGATCTTTGATGCTCTCTACTACAGGTTAGAGATAACATACCACCTTAATCTCATAACTACATGTCAAAAGCATTCACATCTATAAGACAAAGAGGACCATGAGGATAGGGACCTATCCTTTTTTTTTTTTTCATCATTTTGGGTATTTTTTAAAAATTTTTTAAATTTTTTCATTTATTTTTATTTATTTGTTTATTTTTGTTGTTAATGCTTTTTCTATTTTTTAAATTTTTATTTATATTTTTGGAGGGAACCTATTTTGACTACTACTATATAGCTAATTCCTAGTACAGAGTTTAATCAATAAATTAAATATATTAATATTACAAATAAATTTATCAATGGGAGGGTCAAAAGAGAAGGATCATACTGGTGTAAGGGATATATATCAGGTTTGGACTAAACACTGTTCTCTCCAAAAATGTAGATGCCTAAATTGAAATAACAGCCAAACATTACTAGTGAGAAGGCATAGTACTGTCAACTTCCAAACTAAGGCAGCTCTCTTGCTGGCTGGAAAGTACACTACCACCACCACCATTAACTTATATACTTTGCTCCTCAAAACAAGTGTTTTAAACATTTAATGTATTATAATAAAAGCTGTGATACTCCATATGTGGGTGATGCAAGCCAAAAGGCAAATCAAGAGTAGTGATTTTAATCCTTCTCTATAAGGCATAGTCAGCAGTAAGTGTAATAATAACCTTCTAGTAAACTCTTGTTACTGAATCAAAAGTTTTAGAAAACCCCATTTTGAAAGACTTCTTATTGGTCAACTGCAAAACAATGCTTTTTACTAACTGAATGAATTTTCTCTGGTTACTTAAACTAATTACTAATGACTTCCGTCTTGTGTTTGTATAATTCCTTACTAGAATCTGTTGTGCCTGAGATAGTATAAAGGTGTAAACCAAGCATGTCAAACTCAAAGGCTAACACGGGCCAAATAAACAAGGTTTAAGTTTATGTAGGCCACAAAAAAACAAAAGCTTCTATTTTCATAGAAACGTAGGTTTATTTCAATAGAGACATGTTGAATACAAAGGGCTGAAATAAATGAGTAATCGTTATCCTAAAATAATAGAACATTTTAATTAATATGTTTTCTTGAACATTAATTTACCAGACACTGAATAACTGCACAAATTAATATGCATAACGCAAATAAACCTATTTTTCTTGTTCTCCGAAAGCAAAATATTTCCTGTTGCGCACACCAAACAAGTCAGTACAAGACTAATGACGTGGCAATCAGCTGCTAAAATATTCGCTGCTAGTATTAGTGGAGAGATGGTGTGCCTGCGCATAAGGCGCATAAGGGAAATGAATGCAACAAATTATAGTAATCAGTCATTAGTGAGCATTGTAGTTTGTTATTAATAATTATGTATAACAGGATAATATTGTAAAAATTAAGTTACAAAATTTTTATTAAACGTTCTGAAAGATCTGTCGGGAGGGGAAGGGAGGGTCTATCACGCTTCTTACATACCGTTATATTGGCTGGGCCGCAAAAATATTCGTTGTGGGCCTTGTGCAGCTCGCAGGCCGAGAGTTTGACATGCTTGGTGTAAACTAAGGAAGTTCTCCATTGACTAGAAACATTTCAACATTGCTGCATTCACAGAATCAGAAGTAAATGAGACCTTTGAGCTACTTCAGCCAAACATTTGATTTTAATAATGAAAGAGACACATTTGCATAATACAGAAGAAATATCAACTCTAACTACCAGTTCATCTTTTCAATCAGAGAAAATAATTTTAACTCCTAATCTGGTGATAAAATTCAACTTGCTCGGTAAGAATAACTATTAAGGATAGTAGAAGAAAGTAACCAGGTACTACTATCAGTGCTCTCAAATAATCACCTTGTAAAGTAAAACCTGACTGTACTTTTTTTGTCATTAGACCCTACACACCATAATCCAGACAACTTGTCCAGATAAAAAATGATCACATTTCCTGACAGTCCAGCACTAAAGGATCAGAGCCCTGAAAATGAAAACTAACCATATGTGGGAAGACCAAAAGTTTTACAAATAACACTCCACATTCAAACTCAACAGGTCTCACCAGTAATGCTGTGAAGAAAAATTAAAACCTGTAGATTTGGGAGTGAAGATATGTATGTTCTGAACACTCACTCAGGTAGCAGTATTTGTACAATTTATTCAATCTTCCTGGGTCTCAGTTTCTTCATTTGTAGGATAGGGACAAAAACCATCTTTGGGGAGAGGAGATGGATGAGTTCTATTCTGAACGGGCTAAATTTGAAGGAATAGTAAGACTGCAACAGCCCTAGCCGGTTTTGTTCAGGGGATAGACTCGTGTCGGCCTGCAGACTGAAGGGTCCTGGGTTTGATTCCAGTGAGGGGCAGATGCCTTGATTGTGGGCTCTATCCCCAATAGGGGATGTGCAAAAAGCAGCCAATCAATGATTCTCTCTTATTGATGTTTCTATCTCTCTCTCCCTCTCCCTTCCTCTTTGAAATCAATAAAAGTATATTTAAAAAAAAAAAAAAAAAAAGACTGCAACAAAGTGAAGGGAGGGAACTTAAAGCTCAGGCAATGCAATCCTTTTATCTTAAATTAATGAAACTAAGAAAGCTGCCTGGTTGCCCAAAGGCTTACAAGTTATTCAGAAGTACATTTCCTGGATTCCAATTCAACTCTCTTAGTACTACATGAAGCTGCCTTGTAGGCAAATGAAAATAAGGTAAAAAGTCAGAATTTGGAGATGTTCTAGTTGGGACACAGAGATGTGGGCAGAGGTTAGAAAGCTATTCTGTAGATAAATTACAACAGTCTAAAAAAAGAAAGCCCATATGGGAAAAAAAGTGGGGTGGGGGGCAGGCTGTAGCAGAGAATGGATTTATTTGATCCATCCATGGGGTAAAAAGGAAGCAATTAAAACAGCTTGATATAACTATCATTCATGTGGACCTTTTGAGCACATTTACACAAGACGGATGAACCCTTCAGATAATATTACAAACAAGAGAAGAAAATATATAAATTACTCATATGATAAACACAGATAAAACCTTTAGTGATATAACTGCAAATAATTCTGTTTAAATTATTTATCTACTTTCAATAAGTTTTCAATTTGAATACTGAATTGTAAAAACAAAATTGTTTGGGGCAATTTACAGTTAGGAACAAAGTCTACCTGATAGCAGGAAACAAAATAAACACCAACAGAATCATAATACAGACAATACTCAGCAGAGTTTTTACTTTGGGATAAATGAAAGAAAAATGACATATTTATTGTCATCCAGGCTATGCACTCTATTCTACATGAAACAGAAGAGCCTAAGTGCAAACCACTGTACAATATGAAAACATTTTATCAACTACATCTGTGGGATTCTTAATGAGGCACAGGATAGTAAGAAGCTAGGAAAATTCCTTGGCAAATGGGGAAACTGAAGACAGATAGCTGAACAAATTGGCGGAGCAATTTACAGCCAGATACACTTCACCTGGGTTGGAAAGCCCGGGGGGACCTAGTAACAGGCAAACTGGTGCCAGACCTCACCCCCAGGATGGCCTTTCCTCCTTGACATACAGCTGCCATGCAGCTGAGACCCCTGTGACCTTTCCTCCAAAGAGATAACATGTAGGCCTCAGTTGTATTTCAGCTTCAGGCCCAGAAAAGCAGCAAAACTAGGGGGGTGACACCAGGACCAGCTGTAATGACTAATGACCCCCTGGCACTGACCAATCAGTGGAGATCACACCTGGAAAAACTGGGGAATATTCTATTGAGATCCTCCCCTGTAATCTCCCCTAAATTCCCCACCTTTGGGAAGCAAATAAAACCCCTGAAGACAAGCCAAGGGTGCACTCTCTCTGGAACACACCCTGGTGAACTTTTTACTTTCTCCAAACTCTAAGGGGCCCCACGAGACTTGCAACCAGGGGAGCAATGGGCAGCAGCAGCTCATGCCAGGTTAAGCCCCTGAACCTGTCCCAAAAGCCCCCTTTTCTGACTTTCCAGTGAGCTGACAGCAGCCCCTCCTTGGCCCATTTCTTTCCTAACATTTCTAGAGAGCAAAGCAGCCCCACCTAGGCTCCCTCCTATTGCTTCTACCCTAGGCCCTCTTTGTTTCACTGTCCCCAGCTTTAATAAACGTACTCTCACAATTACTTGCGCTTGTGTTGTGAGATCTTTTCCTGTACAAAGTCAAGAACCCACACTCTACAAGCCTGCCTGAGGCAGAGCCACTCAGGCCCCACTAACATTAGCACTTTTAAGATGGGGTTTCCCCCTATTTCTACAACTCTGTTTTGTTAAAGTAAAATAAAAACCCAGGATTTTTACGAAGTGTTTTCTCCTATTGTCTAAAGACAACGGATTCTGAATCTGACACAAATTTCCTTCAACCCTGAAACCTAACTTCCACATCTTGCATTGAATCACCTGCTGCCAACCCAGGAGGATGCTGCATCCTGATGGGTTCCATAGTCATTTCTGTCTCCTGAAAGCAGTTTAACGCTGGCACCTCCTGCACTTTCCTAAGGGCCTACGGATTTCTGTTTAATGGAAATTGCAAAGAATTTTTTAAGCTCTGGATTTAAAAAAAATTATTCTTAATCCTCTCTCACCCTCAATTCCCCGTTCTATGAAACCTAAAAGAAAGAGAATGCTGTGATAAATACAGAACCAGTCTGTGGGGGGGAATACATAAAGCAAGATGTGACTGAGATGAAAAGGTTCTCCTTGCAAAAGCAAGCTGAATGATGAGGCAGGTGGCTGGCAACAGGAGTCTCCTACTAATACAATGCCTTGGTTCTCTGACTCTGGTTGTACTGCACCAAGAGTAGAAACTGCAGGCAACAAGCAGAATACTTAAGAAGCCACCCAACGTAGGCAAGCCAATTAACTAAATCCGGTAACACCATCTACATAATAGGTGATCCATCTAATGTGCCTACAAATTGGTAAATATGTAGTCAACCTATTTTAAATTAATGTATTTGCAAGCATCATATTATTAAAACTACTGACTTCTAACAGGTAAACAATTCTGAGGACCTCAATTTAATGGACTTTGGATGTAATGGACAAAACTTCTGGTCCCTGTGCCATATGTGAAAATTAACACCATGTTCATTTTTAAATGCTTTTAACCAAGATTTGCTTGTAATTAAATTAACTGGGGGTTTTTATTTGTTTTGGTTATTAATTCACTGTTATTTTTAACAAATTTTAGTGAATAGGCTATATGTTGGAAAAAACACTGGAGTAATTTTGCTGACATAAATAAATATTACATATCTACAACTATAGTCCACATATTCAAATCCAAGAGTCAGCACTCATAAACAATGTGGGCAAATGACTAGCACATGATCACACGGCATCGTGAGCAGTAATTGGCTCTGTTGTCACATGGGGTAACTTTCTGCAGCAGTTTTTTTCTTTTTGAGGGAGGGGCTGTCTTCTTAAAAAATCTTTATTGTTGAAAGTATTACAGATGTCTCCCCTTCTCGCCCCTTTTTCCCTCTCCTGTCCCCCGTCCCAGGCCATTACCACCCTATTGTCTATGCTCATGTTTATGCCTATATTCACTTAAGTTCTTTGGTTAATCTCTCCCCCACCCCCTTCCCTCTGAGATTCATCAGTCTGTTGCATGCTTCCATGAGTCTGGATCTATTTTGTCAGTTTATTTTGTTCACTAGATTCCACGTGATATTTGTCTTTCTCTGACTGGCTTATTTTGCTTAGCATAATAATCTCTAGGTCCCTCCGTGTTGCTCTCAAAGGGTAATAGTTCCTTCTTTTTTACAGCTGCATAGTATTCCATTATGTAAATGTACCTACCACAGCTTTTTTATCCACTCATCTACTGATGGGCACTTGTACCGTTTGCAGAGCTTAGCTATTGTAAATAACGCTGCTATGGACATAGGGGTGCATATATTCATTTTGATTAGTGTTTCGGGCTTCTTAGGATATATTCCTAGAAGTGGGATCACTGGGTCAAATGGCAGTTCCCATTTAATTTTTTGAGGAAACTCCACACTGTTTTCCATAGTGGTTGAATCAGTCTGCATTCCCACCAACAGTGTATCAGAGCTCCTTTTTCTCCACATCCTTGCCAGCACTGTTGCTTGTTGATTTATTGATGGAGAAGTGTCTATTAAGGTCGACTGCCCATTTTTTTATTGGACTGTCTTCCTTTTGTTGTTTGAGTACTTTATATATTTTGGAAATTAACCCCTTATTAGATGTATCATTGGCAAATATGTTCTCCCATACAGTGGGTTCCCTTTTAATTTTGATGCTGATTTCTTTTGTTGTGCATAAGTTTTTGATGTATAACAAATACTCCAAAAATTTATATGGAACCAAAATAGGACCCTGAATAGCTGCAGCAATCTTGAGAAAGAACAAAGTTGGAGGTATCACAATCAACACTAATAAAAGAGAAAAATGGTAATTGGCGTACGGCGCTACCCTTTTCATTGGCTAATCAGGGCTATATGCAAATTAACTGCCAACTAAGATTGGCAGTTAACTGCCAACAAGATGGCGGTTAATTTGCATATGTAGGCACAATGCAGGGAGGCGAAAGGGAAAGCAGGAAGAAGCCCCTGCCACTGACAGTGATCGGAAACCCAGGGGGGAGCTAAGAGCTGCCGCCTTTGCCCTGCCCCCCAGCCATGATCAGAGAATCAGGTGCCTTTTCCGCCCTGGCCAGTGATAGCAGGAAGTAGGGGTGGAGCCAGCGATGGGAGCTGGGCAGGGTTGAAGCTGGCAGTCCTAGGAGCTAGGGGTCCCTTGCCTGGGCCTAAAGCAAAGCTCACGATCGTCGGGCCGCTGCAGCTGCGGGTCCCTGCTGCCTGGGCCAGACGCCTCAGCCAGAGGCGTCCTGCAGGGGCAGGGGCGGAGCCCGCGCGATCGCGGCACCCCCCCGCTGCCACTGCAGGTCCACACTGCCCGGGCCGGACGCCTAGGCCAGAGGCGTTAGGCCTGGGGAGGGGCGGAGCCTGCAACTGCGGGGAGCTGGGGGTCCCCTGCCCAGGCCTGACACCTCTGCCGGAGGCCTCAGGCCTGGTCAAGGGGCCGATCCGGTGATTGGTGATTGGAGGGTGATGAGGGTCAACTCCTCTGGCTGAGGCATCAGGCCTGGGAGGCATCAGGCTTGGGCGGGGGGTGGAGCAAGCGATCAGAGGGAGATGGGGGTCCCCTGCCCAGACATGATTCCTGGGCCAGAGGCCTCAGGCCTGAGCGGGGGCCAGAGCCAGTGATCAGGGGGAGATGGGGATCTCCTGTCCAAGCCTGACACCTCTGGCTGAGGTGTCAGGCCTGGGCAAGGGGCCGATCAGGCGATCGGAGGGTGATGGGGGTCTACGCCTCTGGCTGAGGCATCAGGCCTGGGCAAGGGCAGAGCCAGCAATCGGAGGGGTCTGGGGGTCCCCTGCCCAGGCCTGATGCCTGGGCCAGAGGCATCAGGCCTGGGCTGGGGGCAGAACCAGTGATGGGGGGAAATGAGGGTCCCCTGCCCAGGCCTGACGCCTCTGTCAGAGGCGTCAGGCCTGGGCAAGGGGGCGTTCCTGCGATTGGAGGGTGATGGGGGTCAACGCCTGAGGGCTCCCAGTATGTGAGAGGGGGCAGGCTGGGCTGAGGAACACTCCCCCCACACACACACACACCCAGTGCACGAATTTCGTGCACCGGGCCCCTAGTATCAGATAAGAAGTTACACTACAAAACCACTGTAATCAAAACAGGCTGGTACTGACACAAGAACAGGCATATAAATCAATGGAACAGAGCAGAGAACCCAGAAACTGACCCAAGCCATTATGTTCAATTAATATTTGACAAAGGAGGCAAGAGCATACAATGGAGTCAAGACAGTCTCTTCAATAAATGATGCTGGGAAAATTGGACAGGTACATGCAAAAAAATGAAACTAGGCCACTAACTTATACCAAACACAAGAATAAACTCAAAATAGATAAAATATTTAAATGTTAGTCATGAAACCATAAAAATCCTAGAAGAAAACATAGCAAAATATCATACACCTCATGAAGCAGAATTTTCACTGATACATCGCCTAGGGGCAAGAGAAACAAAGGAAAAATAAACAAATGGGACTACATCAAAATAAAAAGCTTCTGATCTGCAGCAGTTTTAATACTTGCCAGTGATGTTATTTTATTTAGACTAAGAACAGAGGCATTTGAAAGGAAGTGTAAGTTGCTCCACAGAAGGCCTCAGTAGTAACAACTTGATCCCAAATGGAAAGAAAGGTGGTCTGACAATTAATATTTTTGCTGAACGAATGAGATACCTGTTTTGTTTTTGTTTTTTAAGGTGGGAGTTTTAAAAAAAAATGTTTTTATTAATTTCAGCGAGGAAGGGAAAAGGAAAGAGAGAAACGTCAATCGACTGCCTCGTGCACGCCCACTGCTGGGGACTGAGCCCAAAACTGACCCAGGCATGTGCCCTGACCAGGAATTGAACCGATGATACTCAACCACTAAGCCACACCAGCTAGGCATACCTGTTTTTTTACATTAAATTGGACAGTCCTCAAATAGGTTTCAAAATTTTTTTTAAAAAGGTTTGTGATTCCAGGGATTATTTTGTATTTCCCCTATTCTAGACAGAATCTTGTTTTTAAGTTTACTTTTGGAATCAGACTATTTCACGTTTTAACTTTTATTGAAGTACTAGAGGCCTGGTACACAAATTCATGCATAGTTGGGGTCTAGCCGGCCCACCCTGATGGGGGTGGATCGGGGCTGGGACAGCGGGGGGGAAGGGACGTGGGAGGTTGGCCAGCCAGCCCCACCCCCAATCAGGGTGGGGGGCCAATAGGGGACAGGCCAGCTGTGGGGAGGGGCCGTGGAGGTTGACCACAGCCCCCGCCCCTGATGTGGGGGACCAACTGAGAGCAGGGCCAGGGGGAGTGGAGGGGGCCCATGGCCAGTTATGGGCAGGGCCAGCCAGGGGGAGGAGCTGCAGGCCGATCGGGGTGGGGGCAGCCAATTGGAGGCAGGGCCAGCCAGGGGGAGGGGCCGTGAGAGGTTGGCCAGACGGCCCCGCACCCAATCAGGCCAGTTGGCTGCCCATAGTAGGCATCATGTCAACCGGTCATTCCGGTTGTTCTGGTCACTAGCTTTTTATATCCTATCCTATATAATAAAAGGCTAATATGTAAATCAACCAAGCAGAACGACCAGTCACTATGACATGCACTGACCACCAGGGGGCAGACACTCAACATAGGAGCTGCCTCTTGGTGGTCAGTGTGCTGCCACAGGGGGAGTGCCACTCATGCAGAAGCCGGGCTCACAGCTGGCGAGCACAGCGGCGGTGGCAGAAGCCTCTCCCGCTCCGCAGCAGTGCTAAGAACGTCTGACTGCTGGCTTAGGCCTGCTACCCCTGGGGAGCCAGCCTAAGCTGTCCACCAGACATCCCCTGAGGGCTCCCAGACTGTGAGAGGGCACAGGCCGGTCTGAGGGACACCCCCCCCCCCCCGCCGAGCGCACGAATTTCATGCACTGAGCCTCTAGTATATCGATAATATACATGAACACATGCATTTAACCAGCATCCATATCCAGAAACAGAACACGGTTATTAGCACAATGAAAGCCCTATCCATGACCCTTTCTGATCACTACTACTTTTCCCCAAGGATAACCACTAGTCTGCCTTCTAACAGTATAGATTTGTTTTGCTTGTTTCTGTACCTTGTAAAAAAGGAATTACATAGTATATATTCTTGGTCGTGGCTTCTGTGATACTTATCATCTACTGCCTCTCAACTCCAAATTCACCCTTCAGTACCTGCTCTGTGATAATGCACTGTGCTCTTAAGTATTTCTCCTTTACACAGAATGATGTTAAGCTTGGTCAGGAGAGGGCAGTGGAGGGACATTGCAGGAGGAAGATAACTGGTCTTTAACGTTTGAGTGCAGTGCTTTTGCTTGTTTTTGCTCCTACTCCAGAGTCACCAGTGAAAGTATGTAGGGACATCTATCTGGTGGTCCATTCACAAGCCCAGAGCATTAGACTTTTCTCATTCTCAAAGATGATCTGGAAGTTTTAATTTGCCAGCATAGGTCGTACCTATACTTGAGGATAATGAAATCATCCTATAGGTGTGTTTTCTTTTCCTTCTCTAGGATAAATATTCTCAGATAGTTAATATTATTAGTTAATACTCCATATATTTTTCTGCTCTTTCCTGAACCTTCCATGTTCTGTATCCTCCTTATTTTGCAAAGTCAAAACCTGAACTATGATACTTTATCTGGGTAAAGTAGTATCAACCCTTACAAATATCCAATTGCAACAAAATCAGATCTTATGGTCAGATGCTGAAGGCACTCCTATTAAAAAGTCTGCAACACAAGGACACCATCCATTAAGCATTGCTCTGGACGTTCTAGAGAATATGAAGGAAAATTATGAGATGTATAAACTGGAAAGAAAGATACAAAATTATTATTTATATATGATGTGACTGTTCCTCTTCTAAGCCTTTAACAAATAATTTGAGAACCATGAGAATCAAGAAAATGTTTATAAGATGGTCAGTAAAAATATATTTATGCAAATATCAATAACTTTGTGGAAAAAAAACTCAAGCTTCATGTATGCACTTGCTACTGAGTCACGACATGCATACCAAGTGAAACCAATTCTACTACTCTGGTTGCGACTTCCTACTCAGGGACTGGTGCCAAGGCAAAGGCCCACTTACAGTCCAGCCAGGAGAGCCAACCTCCTGTAGTATGGTTTAGCACCATACTGAAACAGACCTAATCAGCCAAAAGCCCACACAAGGGCAACCCATGTTTAGCCTGATGAACATAATATTATCTTGAATTTCTCAAATTTCTACATCTCGTTTTATGGTTTATCGTGTATCTCAGGAGCTGGCCATCTCACTCAGCAACCAACAAGAGGATATACAGAACCAATGAAACTAGTTTCACCAATGAACCTAAGAATTGATCTGGCTGGCATGGCTCAGTTGGTTGGACGTCCCCCATGCACTGAAAGGTTGCCAGCTTGATTTCTGGTCAGGGCAAATGCCTGGATTGTGGGCTTGATCCCCAGTGGGGGTTGTACAGGAGGTAGGCCATTGATGCTTCACTCTCACAGCAATGTTTCTCTCTCTTTCTCTAAAAATAAAAAAAATAAAAAACCCTCAAAAAAATCAATAGAAACTAAAGAACTGACTCTTTCCTCAACTATAAAATGAGGGTGCCTGACCTAAGGTTTTAAAAATCCTATGCCCTAAAATCCTATAATTCTATGACTCCAGTACATATAATAGCTACATAGTAAGAGAAAATAAAAAAACAACTATGGAAAAGAATCCTGCAAAAACATTAATATGTTCCCTACTTTACTGAGTTCTCCATTCTCTAGGTGAATAAGAAACTATTTTGTGATTTTTTTTAAAGATAGAAGAGTAATAAATTCATTTTTTTCTTCAAAATTATTAAAACGGAAGAGCTGCACAGAAGTCAGAAAGATGATTCAGGAAATCTATTTCTGTTAGAAGGCAAGAACATTTTACTTTTTAAAAAAAGTATTTAGTACTTTAAGAAATTCTCTAAATTTGGGGAAAATTAAACCATGCAATAATAATTACCGAAGTTATATACAGTGTCAATATTTAAATCTATAGATAGAATAAAACAAAATTAAGAAGTGTGTTGTTTTTAAATCCATACTCACTCTTATACCTGGAGGATCAATCCACTCAGGTCTTTCCTGTTAAATTTTACCACTGGCACACAAATGCTGGAAGCTTTAAACAGACTAAAAGAGAACTAGCTAAATCCTTATCATTCAGCTCTTACCCCTATCAATGATATCCAACTGTTCAAACCATAAGACTATTACAACAATGTTCACATTCTTGAGAATCTAGTCATTTTCTTACCCACACAGATTAACCTCTTATCAGACCCATACAAAACACACACAATTCAAATATAAAAACATAGATAAATGGAGAGATATTTTATGAAAGAACATGACCGCTCAAATTATTCAATGTTCCCATCTGAACTGACATTTGGTGGAAGTAATAAATTCATTTGCTAAAGTAAATACAGAATGACGGAAAAAGAGAGGAAGAGAATTATTTAATAGCTTGTTAAAATATGAGCTACATTACATCAATGCAAAAAAAAAAATCACTTGGCAAAGAGACAGTAGAGATAAACGGGACAAGATTATCTATAGTGCCTCCTGCCTCCTGGTTCTGTAGTCAAGACCTATAGCTGCTATTTATCATGACTTGGAGCAGCGTTTGCCAACCTTTCGGACCTCACGGACTACCAGTGGTCCACGGACCACTGGTTGGTGACCGCTGACTTGGAGAATTTGAAAATTTGTTTTTATGGTACTAGATACTAGTTATATGGCTTTTTGCTCCAAAAATAATTTGAAATTGTGTAGCTAAGATCTGGGTGGCTGCTTAGAGAGCAAGCAGCTTCATCTTCAAGACAGAAAGGATCTACCGGCCAGAATAGTATCCTGTGCCTATGTGAGTGAATCTGTGACTCAAGCAGTCTGCTAGGTTTCCTTTGTGACCTTTCCATCTATTCTGTCCTTATAAGTCCCTCTACACCAGAGCATATTACCAGAGTCTAGGGGCTGTTTATGCCTCTATCTATAATGTCAAGTTAAGAGATTCAAAAAAAGGTTTTAGAATAAGAAGGATCTCTCTAAAGGGAAAACCCTACATACTTGCTCCTCCATGTGGACACATTATGTTTGTATATGTTTGTGTGTGTATGTATGTATGTATGTGTGTGTGTGTGTGTGTGTGTGTATATATATATATATATATATATGTATATATATATATATATATATATATAAAGAGAGAGAGAGAGAGAGAGAGAGAGAGAGAGAGAGAGAGAGAGAGAGAGAGGGGCACACACAGCAAACAGAATATATATGTACATTATTTACATACAAATATTGATTATCCTCCAGGGCTCGTAGGACAGTACACTTGAGGTATTTTTCTAGTAACAGAGAGACTATATAATCTACTCTGTCCTGCTAAGAGCACAAATTCTGCAACCAAACTGGGTCCAAATCCTGGCACTCACCATTTATTAGCTATATGATCAGGGCAAATTACTTAATCTCTCTACCTCAATTTCCTCATATGTAAAACAGGAATGATAATCATGCGAGGATTAATTAATTAGTACATGCAAATTACAAAGTATATGACATATAGAAGTACTATATAAGGTTAAATATTACTACTGACATTTATACAACAGCCATCTAGGTAGGATTACAGGAAAAATAATATGTGATCACAGTAGTGAGAATAAATGACCTACATAGATTCAAGTGACTTACATGAATTCATGATCCATAATCCCCAACCAAAGTAACCTTAGAACTTTGTTAACTTTGGAGCAAGCCCCAATGTATATAAAAATATTTCACAAATGGCTAATAAGGCCAAATCAGTTCCCATAAAACCTTTTAAAGACAACTCATTCAAAACCAAATACTTTTCTACATGACACTCCTTTTACTAGGCATAATCAGAAAAAAAAATACTTTGCATAAATGAATTTTCTGGACACCTCAGAGTTTACATGCAGTTTTTTTTTAAAGTTCTTAATCAAAAATAGAAAAGAAGGGAACACTTCCTATCTCATTTTATGAGGCCAGCAATACTCCAACACCAACTCCAGCAATGGCAATACAAAAAACCATAGTTTAAAGACAAAGTTCAAAACACTGACACTAAAATTCTTAACAAAATACAGTTGACCCTTGAAAATCTGCATAGAACTTTTGACTCTCCCCAAACTTAACTATAGTTGCCCCAGTATTCATGGAGGGGGGCAGGATTGGTTCTAGGAACCCTGTGAATACTAAAATCTGTGAATGCTCAAGTCCCTTTTATTAAACTAGAGGCCTGATGCACGAAATTCTGGCAAGAATAGGCCTTCCTTCCCCCGGCTGTGGACACCGGCTTCCTTCTGGCACCTGGGACCCGGGCTTCACTCCCTCCAACCACCAGCGAGCACCCAGGACCAGGGCTTCCCTGTGGCTGCCAGCAGGCACCCGGGACCTGGGCTTTCTTCGCAGCCTGGCTTCGTCCGGAAGGACGTCCAGTCTAATTAGCATATTATGCTTTCATTATTATAGATGGCATAACAATCCCTACAGTAGGCCCCCTCTCCCATATCCAGATTCCCAGCTGCAGACTGAAAATACTGTACTTGATCTGTGGTTGGTTGAATATGTAGATGCAAAACCCACAGATTCAAAGGGCCAACTGTATATAAAAAAAAAAAATCTGTGTATACATGGACCTTGGCAGTTCAAACCTGTGTTGTTCAAGGATCAACTATACTATCACAATGAATCCAGCAATATTTAAAAAGGATAATATATCAAGACCAAGTGGGATTTATCCCGGGTATGCAACAGGGAGTCAACATTAAAAAATCAATTAATGTGCCCTAGCCAGTTTGGCTCAGTGGATAGAGCGTCAGCCTGAGGACTGAAAGGTCCCAGGTTTAATTCCGGTCAAGGGCATGTACCTGGGTTGCAGGCTCCTCCTCAACCCAGGCCCTGGTCAGGGCTCATGCAGGAGGCAACCAATCAATGTGCTTCTCTCAGATCGATATTTCTGTCTTTCCTTGTCTCGCAGACTAAGGGAAAAAACCCCATATGATCATTTCAATAGATACACAAAAAGTATCTGACACATTCCAAAGTCCATTTATAATTTTTTTAAAATTCTCAACAAACTAGAAATAAAAGAGAACTTCCTAAACCTGATAAAAAGCACTGACACAAAAAAAGTATAGTTAATGGGACTGTATTATTTTCCCTTAAACTCAGATATAAGGCAAGCATATCTAATCTCATCACATCTATTCAATATCACACTGGGGTCCTAACCAGTGCAATAAGACATGAAAAAGAAACAGAAGGAATATAGGTTAAACAGGAAGAAATAAAAATGTCTTTATTTGACATAATTATCAATGTAGAAAATCTCAAAGAATCTACAAAAAAAGCTTTTAGAACCATAAATTACTTTAATAAAGTCATAGGATATAAGATCACTATACAAAAGTCAATTATATATCTACTAGGGGCCCGGTGCACGAAATTCGTGCACTGGGTGTTGGGGGGGGGGGGGTGGTCCCTTAGCCCAGCCTGCCCCCTCTCACATACTGGGAGCCCTCAGGCGTTGACCCCCATCACCCTCCAATCGCAGGATCGGCCCCTTGCCCAGGCCTGACGCCTCTGACAGAGGTGTCAGACCTGGGCAGGGGACCCTCATTTCCCCCCATCATTGGCTCTGGCCCCCACCCAGGCCTGAGGCCTCTGGCCCAGGAATCATGCCTGGGCAGGGGACCCCCATCTCCCTCTGATCGCTTGCTCCACCCCCCGCCCAAGCCTGACGCCTCTGACCCATGCTTCAGGCCTGGGCAAGGGGACCATCATATCCCTCCAATCCCCGGCTCCGCCCCCCACTCAGGCCTGATGCCCCGGCCAGAGGAATTGACCCTCATCACCCTCCAATCACCAATCACCGGATCGGCCCCTTGATCAGGCCTGAGGCCTCCGGCAGAGGTGTCAGGCCTGGGCAGGGGACCCCCAGCTCCCCGCGGTTGCAGGCTCCGCCCCTACCCAGGCCTAACGCCTCTGGCCTAGGCGTCCAGCCGGGCAGCGGGGACCCGCAGCTGCAGCGGCCCCGCGACCGTGGGCTCCGCTTTAGGCCCAGGCAAGGGACCCCTAGCTCCCGGGACTGCCAGCTTCGACCGTGCCCAGCTCCCATCGCTGGCTCCACCCCTACTTCCTGCTATCACTGGCCAGGGCGGAAAAGGCACCTGATTCTCCGATCATGGCTGGGGGGCAGGGCAAAGGCGGCCCCAGGGCCGCCTTTGCCCTGCCCCCCAGCTCTTAGCTCCCCCCTGGGTTTCCGATCACTGTCAGTGGCAGGGGGCTTCTTCCTGCTTTCCCTTTCACCTCCCTGCATTGTGCCTACATATGCAAATTAACCGCCATCTTGTTGGCAGTTAACTGCCAATCTTAGTTGGCAGTTAACTGTCAATCTTAGTTGGCAGTTAATTTGCATATAGCCCTGATCAGCCAATGAAAAGGGTAGCTCGTACGCCAATTACCATTTTTCTCTTTGTTGATTAGTGTTGATATACTAGGAAGGACAACTATAAATTAACTTTTTTCTAATCCTCACCCAAGAATATGTTTTTAATGAATTTTTAGAGAGAGGGGGTAAGGGGAAGGGAGGAGGAAGGAGGAGGAGGGGGGAGGGGGAGAAATAACAATGTGGGAGAGAAGCATCAATTAGTTACATCCCAGACCAGGGATCAAACCCACAACCTAGGTATGTGCCCTGACAGAAATCGAACCCGCAACCTTTTGATGTACGGGATAATGCTCCAACCAACTAAGCCACCCAGCCAGGACTATAAATTAACATTTTTTTAAAGTACCATTTACAACAGTACCCCAAAACATTAAGTACTTAAAGGTAAATCAAAATTAAGAGCAACCTTTTAACTGTTTTAATTTGACCAGCTTTAATTTGACCAGTCTCTTCCTCTATACAGAAAAGCTGTGTAAAGCCTACATAGCCTAAAACTTCAGAGTAAGCTGACTTATTTTCTTCTCAACTCATTGGAAGGTTTTTCATGAGTAAGCTTTCCTTCCAGTAGATGGTCCCTTTCCTCACATTTTCCCTTAGAAGAGATTCATCCTGAGAATTCATGCTGTGTGATTGATATCTTGGAACTAAGAAACAAAAATGGAACGCAGCCCCAGAAAATTAAAAGCTTGCAAAATCCAAATTAAAAGCTTCCCTTCTGGTGACTGATGAACCCAGAAACTGACAAGCTTTAATACTAAAATCCCCAGATGAAATACAACACTGTGTAAAAGACTTGTCTTATCACTAAGCCTTCCACACATTCACAGCCTCTACTAATAAGGCTACTGCACCCATGTATTTCAAGACATGTCCCTCCTCCAGACACACCCCAGACACATCTAATTAGACCAGAGGTGGGCCCCTAATCCAAGGGCAGCCAATGCCTAAAAAAAGGCCAACAACTGAGGACATGACATTTCTGGAGGCAGGGAACACCCTGTCGGGCAAAATCGGTTTTCTCAGAAATCTGAAATGAAAAGTACCAAAAGAACAAGGCATTAAACACAACAGTAGAAGCTCAGAAGTCATTAAGTTAAGAGAGCCTGGAGGAGCTCTAAGAGGCTTTGGACATGGAAAAGTTAAGAGAGAACATAATATATAAGTAGGCAGACACTGTAAAGTACTAGTAGAGGAGAGCAATACATCGGGTGAGGAAGCTAGTGGGTAAGAAGAGTAGAGTGGGGCAGACCCACTGGGCATCATGTAAATGGCAAAGTACTAAGAAAGACCATCCAAAAAAAGCCTGCTCCTAAAGGCCTAGAGCTGCCCAGCATTAGTCATCTATTGCCACAATAATACTACACAACAAAAGACCACAAATTCTCAGCGCTTAGAACAAGAGCATTTAATTTTCCCTCAGGCATCTGAGTTGGATTGGCTCAGCTTCACGTCTGCTATGGTGGCTGTGCTCGATGACCTCCCTCTGAGGCCCACCCTGAAAAGGCTACAGCTACTCAGGGCTCTTCTCACCCACAGTGATGGCAAAAGCACAGGAAGACAAGCCCATCAGCACAAGCGTCCTGCAAACCTCTGCTCTCATCATGTCCACTTACATCCCCCTGGGTCAAAGCAACTCACAAGGTCAAGCCTAAAATCAAGGGGTAGGGACATGATTCCATCTACTACGAGGTTATGGCAAGGGTATAAATGTGAAATATTACTACAACAGTCAAAACTTAGGGCCAATAACTCAACCACTCTACACCACTTTTCTAAACTAACTTGGCCTAAATTTCTGTTCACTGCAACTCAAAGAATCTAAACACAGAGATCAGAAAAATTATCCTATCTAATAAAAGAGAAACATGGTAATTAGTGTACGACCACTACCCTTCCCATTGGCTAATCAGGGCGATATGCAAATTAACTGCCAGCCAAGATGGTGGCCAGCAGCCAGGCAGCTGGAAGCGAACATGAGGCTTGCTTGCTTCAGTTACGGAGGACTCCAACGTTCCCCGCCTGCCGCTGCCGGCCTCTGAGCTGCAACTCTAAGCAACTATGTTACAAATATAGAAGCTAAACAAAACCCCAGAAACCTGCTTTAGTCGCTGGGCTTCAGCCAGCAGGATCGCAACATTGTTTCAAATACAGAAGGTAAACAAAGGCCAGAAACCTGCTTTCAGCAGTGGAGGCCTAAGAGCTAGAGCCTCAGAGCTAAAGCTGGCCCAGAATAAAAAAAGAAAAAAGAAAAAAAGGAGCGGTTGGGAGCTTCAGTCACCAGCCAGCCTGAAAACAGGCCTCAGCCCCTCACCCAGACTGGCCAGGCACCCCAGTGGGGACCTCCACCCTGAAGGGTGTGTGACCAGCTGCAAACAGCCATCATCCCCTCACCCAGGCTGGCCAGGCACCCCAGTGGGGACCCGCACCCTGATCCAGGACACCCTTCAGGGCAAACCAGCCGGCCCACACCCGTGCACTAGGCCTCTATCCTATATAGTAAAAGGGTAATATGCCTCCCAGCACCAGGATCAGTGGAGCTGAGAGGCCTCCCGGCTCCGGGATCAGCGGAGCTGAGAGGCCTCCTGGCACCGGGATCAGTGTGACAGGGGGCAGCGCCCAAACCCTCTGATCGCCCTGCAGCTCTGTGTGTGACAGGGGGCGGAGCCACAACCTCCCTATCAGCCCTGCTCTGTTCGTGATGGGGGAAGGCACCCCAACCCCCTGATCAGCCCTGCTCTGTGTGTGACAGGGTGCAGCGCCCCAACACCCCAATCGGCCCTGCTCTGAGCCCGACCAGGGGCTGCACCTAGGGATTGGGCCTGCCCTCTGTCACCCGGGAGCAGGCCTAACCCAGCAGGTCGTTATCTCCCGAGGGGTCCCAGACTGCGAGAGGGCACAGGCCGGGCTGAAGGACCCCTCCTCCCCCCCGAGTGCACAAATTTTTGTGCACCGGGCCTCTAGTCTAGTATAATTATCTAGAAAAATTATGTAGTATAAAGACACACTACACTGGGAGTGTCCACTCCCCAATGCAACTCTACCTCTGAATCCCATCTCTCCCTTCTCCCCTTAGAGGTAGGATACCATCTGAATTATTTTTTAAAATATATTTTTATTGATTTTGGAGAGAGGAAGGGAGAGGGAGAAAGAGATAGAAACATCAATGATGAGAGAGAATCACTGATCGGCTGCCTCCTGCACGCCCCCTACTGGGGATCAAGCCTGCAACTCAGGCATGTGCCCTTGACCGGAATCAAACCTGGGACCCTTCAGTCCGTGGGCCGATGCTCTAGCCACTGAGCCAAACCGGCTAGGGCCCATCTGAATTATTTTATTGAAATACTTCTAATTAAAAAGATTAAGAAAGTCAGAAGACATGTCTAAGAAATATGGCAGCAGCTGCTTAAGGATATCCATAAATGGAAGGTGCCAATAAAACATAAGACCACTCTACCAAGGTACACAGAATTTCAAATCAGTCAGCATATTTATGGATTAAAAAACACTTTCCTAGAATAGTATTAACTATCTAATTAGTAAAAAATAAAAAGTAATGAATTATCAAAATAAGCAAATAGAGTCAAATCTAAAAGCAGAGTAGAACAAAATGGTAGAAAACAGAATTAATACAAAATAGAAAAACTTGGCCCAACTGGCGTGGCTCAGTGGTTGAGCATCGACCTATGAACCAGGCGATCACGGTTCAATTCCTGGTCAGGGCACATGCCTGGTTTGCACATTCAATCCCTAGTTTGGCGAGTGCCGGAGGCAGCCAATCAATGATTCTCTATCATTATTGATGTTTCTATCTCTCTCTCCCTCTCCCTTTCTCTCTGAAATCAATAAAAATGTATTTATTAAAAAAAAAAAAAGAAAATTTTGTAAAGTTAAAACATTTAATTTGCTTGAGGTATAAGAACTACTGTTTAGTTTCCTAAATGGAGAAGAATTTTGAAAATGACAATTTTGTTTCTTCAAAAAGTAAGTAAAATTCTGGGTACACTTTTGAACTGTGACCCATTTCAAACAATGAAGTTCCGTCTTGTTTAAAGAATTAACAATGACTCGATAATATCTGTTAAAAGGACCTCATTTCTCAGTAAACAATTAAGCAAGTTAAAGATAACACAAGTACTATATTAATGCTAGGGGCCCGGTGCACAAAATTTGTGCACTGGGGGGGTTGTCCCTCAGCCCAGCCTGCCCCCTCTCACATACTGGGAGCCCTCAGGGGATGTCCTAGTCATGGCTTAGGCCCGCTCCCTGTTCCCCTTGGGGAGCGGGCCTAAGCCGCAGTCTGGCCTCCCTTTATGGGAGGTGACCGGGCTGATCAGGGGAAGGCACCAGCCCCATCACCCCGCTGCTGCAGCCACTGCCAGTGACCGCAGCCAGCAAGGTTTTTTCATCAACACGGACTCCAGTCCCTTCACCATGAAAAAAATGACAACTTTCTTTAGGCATTTTCAAGATGTGTCTTTCATATAATAATAATTTCTTTATTATTTTTTTATCCTCACCTGAGGATATGTTTCCATTGATTTTCAGAGAATGTGGAAGAGAAAGGGAAAGACAGACAGAAACATCAAAGCGAGAGGAACACTTTGATTGGTTGCCTCCTGCATGAGCCCTGACCTGGGCCCCGGCCAGGGAGGAGCCTGCAACCTAGGTACATGCCCTTGGTCAAAATTGAACCCAGACCCTGCCATCGGCAGGCCAAGGCATTATCCACTGAGCCAAACCAGCTAGGGCAGGATATGACATTTCTTAGCCCTCCAGCAGCAGACCTTCGTTTTTTTCGCCAGGAGTGTGGTAAAAAAACCTAGATCACCTTTTTGGATTCTTATTACCCAAGTTACTAAGAATATTACCAGTGGCATACAGGGAGCTTAGCCAATGAGCGTTCAGAAAGGTGTTTCTTCTGTAGTTCACACCAATCGCCAGCTTGGCCCCGCCCGGCCCAGGCCTGATGCCTCAGCCAGAGGCATTGACCCCCATCACCCTTTGATCACCAGATCGGCCCCTCGCCCAGGCCTGATGCCTCTGACCCAGGCTTCAGGCCTGGGCAGGGGACCCCCATCTCCCCCCAATCACCGGCTCCACCCTCGCCCAGGCCTGACACCTCAGCCAGAGGCGTCAACCTCCATCACCCTATGATCGCCCGATCGGCCCCTTGCCCAGGCCTGACGCCTCCGCCAGAGGTGTCAGACCTGGGCAGGGGACCCCCATCTCCCCCGATCACTGGCTTCTGGGGCTTCTGAGGCCAGCCTGTGGCTGGGATTGGATCCAATCACTGGCAGCAGGCCGGCGGCTTCTGGGGTCACACCGGGGCCTGGATGGTGGCTCTCGCGCTGGCGGCTGTGCTGTTCCACCCTGCCTGCAGTATGCAAATTAGCTGCCATCTTTGTTGGTGGTTAATTTGCATATTGCACTTAGCCAATGGGAGGCGCAGCGAAGGTACGGTCAATTACCATGTTTGTTTATTATTAGATTAGACTAGAGGCCCAGTGCACAAATCATGCATGGGTGGGGTCCCTCAGCCTGGCCAGGGATCAGGGCTGATTGGGGCCCATGGGACCAGCTGGCCGGGGGGAAGGACTGTGGGGGTGGGGAGGAGGTTGATGGGTTGGGGGGGGGGCCTATGGGCAGTTGGCCGGCAGGCCCCACCCCCTGTTCAAACTCCCAGTCGAAGGGACAATTTGCATATTAGCTTTTTATTATATAGGAGGATAAAACACCATAGTCTTAACAGTGTTAGACATATTACCAAAGGCTCACGGGTTTGTGTGTGCAGATGACACACTATGAACACAGAGATGGCACTTTAAGACCAAGTCCAGGCCCCACAAGGGTCACACCAGACAATGGTCTGATATCTGCTTATTTTGACCTTATTGTGGCCTCTGCTTTTCTCTGGTAACAACCCTCAGACAGTCCAACAATGTTATGGTAGGTTTTGAAACGTGGTGTTATGAACTGAACTGTGTGCCCTCCTCCCCCCAAATTCATATGCTGAAGCAAAGCTCTATTTCCCAGTAATTCAAATGTGAACGTATTTGGAGATAAGGCCTTTAAAGAGGTGACTAAGTTAAAGTGGGGTCACTGGGGATGGCCCTAATCCAATATGGCTGGTACCCTTTTAAGAAGAGATGAGGACACAAACACACAGAAAAGACCAAGTGAGGACACAGGTGGAAAAGACTGTAAGCCAAGCTGATAGGCTTCAGAAGAAACCAAACCTGCCACCTTGATCGTGAACTTCTAGCCTCCTGAATTGTAAGAAAATAAATTTCTGTGTAAGCCACCCCATTCCTAGTATTTTGTTATAGCAGCCTCAGCAAACTGATACTACCAGGAACACATTTTGCTACAAAATGCCCTGACTAAAGAAGAGATGCTGCATCTAAAGCCACACTTAGGAAATTTTTGATGGCTTAATGGAACATCTAAAGTCATCTCAATAATGGGGGCGGGGGGGGGGGAATGCCACATTCATAATAAGCATCTAAAGTTTTATCTAACCTCATAAAACACTGCTGGACGCTTTTTCCTTAGCTACACAGCAATCACCAAAATTCACTTCCATTCCTTGCCTTCTACACAATGATACATTATAACCATTTGCTAAAGTGGTCATCTTCCATGGCTCCAGCCTAAGACTTCAGTCAAACTTACACATCAATGTTTTCCCCAAAAATTCTTCCCAAAATGATATTTGCTTCATTAGCCTGAAAGCTCCTTGGTGGCAGAAACTTATTCATCTTAATTCACCTGGTGCATGGTACTTGTTAATGTGTACTGAATAAATGAATGCCACCAATAAATTCATACTAAATTTCAATGACATAACTCATATGTGATTATTCTGGGTCTCTTCCTAACAGTGTGTCTGGTAATCAGTGTTCCCTGACTATCTGGATGAATCTCATAATCAAAAAGTTGAGTAAAAGAAGCCAGATACAAAACATATATTCTGTATGATTCCATTTAAATAGAGTTCAAGAACAGGCAAAACCAATCTTTGGTGACAGAAGTCAGAACAGTGTTTGGAGGTGGGGGTGGGGGTGGAGAAAGGGGGAAATGGAATATGGGTATTTTCAGAGAAGGGTTATGAGAGAACCTTCCAGGGTACTGGAACTGTTCTCTATCTTAATCTGAAGGTGGTGGTTACAAATGTATATACAGATATTAAAAAAACCATTTTACTTTACTGAATGTATGTTATACTTAAAAAACCCAATTTCTATGTTACGGTCCTAACCTACCCTCCTATCCAAAAGAGTCAGTGCTCAATTAACGTTTGTGGCTGAATGCCTAAATACCTTTAAAAATAATTTTTTCATTGATTTTTTAATATTTTTATTGATTTTTCACAGAGAGGAAGGGAGAGGGATAGAGAGCTAGAAACATCGATGAAAGAGAAACATCGATCAGCTACCTCCTGCACACACCCCACTGGGGATGTGCCCGCAACCAAGGTACATGCCCTTGACCAGACTCAAACCTGGGACCCTTGAGTCCGCAGGCCGACACTCTATCCACTGAGCCAAACCAGTCAGGGCTCATTGATTTTTCTTTTTAGAGAGGAAGGGAGAGGGAGAGAAATATTGATTGGCTGCCTCCTACATGCCCCCTCCTGCGGACTGAGCCTGCAACCTGGGCATGTGCCCTGACTGGGAATGGAACCAGCAACCACTCGGTGCATGGTACAACACTCAATCAACTGAGCCACACTAGCCAGAGCCCTAAATACCTTTTTAAAACAATGATCAATCTACTCTTTTCATATATGAGAAGAAAAGTCTCAGCAAGCATTGCAATCAAAGTCTTAAACTGGAGCTAGGCTAGGGAACATTATCATTCCCACATAAGCAGGAAACTCACGTCTGCCCCAAGTTGCAGCAAGCCTGCAAGTGCTAAATGGGTAGCAATTTTTCCCTCCTAAAACTGGCTGAAAGCAAAATCCCTACATGACCAGCCCTACTGCTGAGACACAGAATCCCAATGACATTTTAAGACACTAGCGGAAAAAAGGAAATTTCACAACTTGTTCTACCACATTAAGAATCTAGACACATTGGCAATAATATCAGAAGGAATCCTCTGTTCAACTCTCTAGCAATTATGACTTAACTAGAGGACCGATGCACGAAGATTCGTGCAAGAATGGGCCTTACTTCCCCTGGCTGCCGGCACCGCCTTCGCTCTGGCCCAGAGCCGCCTTTCCACCTTCCCACGCTGCCCAGAGGCCTGGAGTTGCTGGGGTATTCCACACCGCCCCCGGCCGCTCAGCGCCTGCACATGCAAATTAACCCGCCATCTTTGTTGGGCTAATTTGCATACTCACTCCTGATTGGCTGGTGGGCATCACAAAGGTATGATCAATTTGCATCTTTCTCTTTTATTAGTGTAGGTTATTCTGCAGCCTACCTGGCAAACTCCCATTCATCCTTCAAAACCTAATTCAGATGTTAACTCTTCTGGGAAGTTCTTCTTAACCTTGCACTTTCCTCTGTTCCTTTTATTGCTCTGTATACTTTATTACACTGAAATTTAAATACTGATCATGTTTATTTGGGCATTTTTACACTTCTAGACTGTAATCACATCTCTCACCCCAGCACCAAGTGCATGGCAGAGTACTTTGGAGGCATGCAAATATCTGTTGAACTACCACCAACCAAACCCTACCATTTAAATGTCTAACTACAGAGTCCTAAAATAAGTAGTATTTCCCAGATAAGGCGTAGTCTGTACTTAAGCAGAGTGAGTGAAAAAAAACTATAAATATTCTCCAGGACAATGTTATTTTTAGTATTGTAGTCAACAGCCTCTAAGAGTGAACTTCAGAGAAGCAACCTAGAGACTAAATGACTTAAATGAAGATCATGGGACCTACCAGACAGGCTATGCTCCAGAAGATAGAGGTATGGTACAGCAGACATAGTCCCAGAAGCAGTGGGTTCATTCACTTCAAGGCAGGCTCTCCAAGTTCCTGCACTTATATTATATGGAAGAACAAGTAACGATGTGACCCTAAACAGTTTTGTTACCTCTCTGTGACTCAATTTGTTCATTAGCAAAACGGGGGTGGGGTATGGGGGGTAATAACACAACCTACAACTTCCCACAGTTTTAAAGGGTTAAATGAGAGAATAAATGTACACTTAGTTCCTAGCATATAGCAAACACTTGATAAATGTTTGCTCTAATGATTCTGCTGCTCTAGGATGGGATGGGGATGTCTGGGTTTTATCTGGTCCTATCATATTCCTGCCCTGACAGGTACTGGGGCCAAATGTACTCTCTGGGCCTTTCCACCACTCGCTTCCATTTTTACACTGCTGACTCCCCCTGTTAGTTTCCCATTTCATTTCCTTAGTACTTTATCCCCTTTTAACAGATTAATGACAGTAAATTGATCAAACACACAGATCTCTATAGTCATTCTCTCAAATATTCTTATGGATAAATCCAATTAAGTAATGAGGATTTCAAGAATTTCAGGCTCTACTATCTAACATTAAATCAATCTTCCTTCCCTCCACTCCGACCCCACAATCACGTTCTTATTTTAGAAGGGAGAAGGGATGATGGCACCCCAAATCATAGAATGAAAATGCCCATTTCACCTTCCTGGAAGGCAAGCCCTTTGATTGCCACCAGAGCAGTTTTATTTGTGGGCTTAAATAAAAATATATTTTTAAAATAATAATAATAATGGCTCCATCTTCCCTTGTCTCCACTCCCAATGCCTCAATTCAAAGATTTAAATCCTAGCCAGGCCACTGCAGGCCTAGCCTGCCATCAGACCTCTAGGTTTCCTTAAACCAGCAGTTGCCAACCTTTCAGACCTCACGGACCACCAGTCCTCAAACTTGGGTGCACAATGGAATCAGCTGAGGTAGTTCATAAAAAATCCAATATCTGGGTCTCTCCTCCAGAAAATCTGATTTTATTGTGTGGAGCCTGGGCACTGGTATTTTTTCTCCTTTTTTTTTTTTAATACTCATCGGAGGACATTTTTCCATTGATTTTTTAAAAGTATTATTTACTAGCGGCCTGGTGCATGAAAATTCATGCACTGGACGGGCGGTCCCTCAGCCTGGCCTGCCCCCTTTCACAGTCTGGGAGCCCTCAGGAGCGGGAGGCAACCCAGCAATCAGGGGAAGGCAATGCCCCCATCACATCTCTGCTGCTGCCACTGCCAGCAGCACAAGCCTCAACCGCCCCTAATTACCTGAGCCTCGGGCATCCCTGGGCAGCCGCCATTCGAGGCTTGCCTGCACCTTGGGCCAGCCCTGGGTGGCTGGAGGGCTGAGGAGACTGGGGGACTCTGGAGGCAGGAGCGTGGAGTGACCAGGCCTGCCTGGGGGCGGGCCCAGTCTTGCCATGCGTCTGCCACCCTGGCAGGGCTGAGGGGACTGGGCACTGCCATCTTGTGGCTGTGGGCACCACCATCTTTGAGGGCGTGGCAATGAATTAGTATATTCCCTCCTTATTGGCTGTGGGCACTGCCATCTTTGTGATGGCATGAGGGTCAATTAGCATATTCCCTCTCCATTAGATAGGATTGACTTCAGGGAGGGAAGGAGGGAGGGACATCAATGATAAGAGAGAATCATTGATCGGCTGTCTCCTGTATGCCTTACTGGGGACTGAGCCTGCAACCCGAGCATGTGCCCTGACCAGAAATTGAACCCAGGACCTCCTGGTTCATAGGTCAATGCTCAACCACAGAGCCATGCCGGCCAGGCTCCATTGATTTTTAGAGAGAGTGGAAGAGAGAGGGAAATACAGAGAGAAATATCACATCGATTGATTGCTTCCTATACACGCTCTGAACAGGGCCCAGGCCAGGGAGAAGCCTGCAACTGAGGTATGTGCCCTTGAACTGGAATCGAACCTAGGACCTTTGGTTCGCAGGCCTACATTCTATCCACTGAGCCAAACCAGGTAGGGCTAAAGCTCTCACTTCTAATATGCAGCAGAGTTTGAGCATCACTGTTATAAACCAACCTCAGCTGGCCGAGTATAGAATATAATCTACTCTTTTGCATTAAAACCTCTAATGACTCCTCGATGGCAAAACAACTCTAAACTCCTTACCATGACCTTCAAAACCTTGCAATGTCTCCCACCTACTTCTCCAGCCCCATCGCCCACCACAATTCCACAGCTCTCCATTATACTCCAGCCACAATGAACTTACCATTTGCCTCCATCTGTTCGGAGAATACTTCCTATGCATGAGACTCTCTAAACTCAAACACTACTCCCAGTCTCTGATTATGAAACTCCAAATCAACTTTCAAAAAGCAATTTAAAGTTTCTTTCTTTCCAAAGCCTTAACCAACTCCCCTGGGTAAATGGTTGCTCCCTCTTATTTCCAAACAAAACTTTCTACATAGCTGGAATTTGACATTATAGTAGCAGTTTACATTTCTATCTCTACTAATAAACTGTGCATTCCTCAAGAACAAAGATCAAGTGCATTTATCTTCAAGTTCTCCATGCCCAGTAATGCTGAAACAAAATGAAAGTTCAATAATTATTTACTAAATAAATAGCTATCACATACTGTGGAATAAACAAGTAACATGAGAAAAGAAAAAGGCAGTTCAATATGAAATGCAAATTAGTTATAGAGACAAAATCTGACTCAGAAATGTAGAGGAAAGAGAGTGCTTCTGGCAGATATACAGGGGGAAGGCCCCAAGATGACACTGGGACTTGTTCTCAAGTCTCAAAAGAAGGAAAATACCTAGCTAGGCCAAGAGCAAGGGGCAGAAAACTATGAGCTTGGGATAAAGCCATTTAGCTGTGCCTTGGGTTTCCTCAAAAGATACCCTAAAATTTTTTTAGAAATTAAGCATGCTTTTCTTAGTTATATAAATCTACTCTGTCTCATTATCCTGCTTTATTTTTCTTCTAAGTCTTATCACCACTTGATACATTATGGTTTTGCATATTCAAATACTCACTAGAACAGTGGTTCTCAAACTTCCTAATGCCGCAACCCTTTAATACAGTTCCTCATGTTGTGGTGACCCCCAACCATAAAATTATTTTCGATGCTACTTCATAACTGTAATTTTGCTACTGTTATGAATCGTAATGTAAATATCTGATATGCAGGATGTATTTTCATTGTTACAAATTGAACATAATTAAAGCATAGTGATTAATCACAAAAACAATATGTAATTATATATGTGTTTTCCAATGGTCTTAGGCGACCCCTGTGAAAGGGTCGTTCGACCCCCAAAGGGGTCGCAACCCATGATTGAGAACCGCTGCACTAGAACATAAGCTCCATGAGAGCAAGAACTTCCTTTTGTTTGTTGTCTGTCCTTGGGTTTAATATCAGTGCCTAGCACCAATATATATTTGCTGAAAGGGTAAATGAACATATTTATTATAGGCTTCTGCTCTAATGCTCCCTTTCACCTAGGAAGACAACCTCAGTCTCCACACATCGAAATCCTGCCTATCCTCCCAAATATCCTCCCAAACGCTAACAAATGTCCTATCTGACTCTAAGGCTTTCTGACTCCCCAACTCTCCTTTTCTGAACTCCCTTTATCATTCTTGTCTTATAACACTTTTACAGACTACATTTAATAGCAAAATTATTTGTGTACAAGTATATCTTATCTCCCCCTTTATAATGTAAATTCTTTGAGGGCAAGCTCTAGGTCATCCCCCCCCTCCCCCCACCTTCAGCTTCCAGGCTTCCAGAGCATAGTGTCTTGTAGAGTTTTTCAGTAATCCCTGTTGAATAAAAGGAAAAATTAAATTAAAGGTGATTTTAAACCTTTAATATTGTCATATTAACATCAGAAAGATTAAGATCAATAATGACCTATCTCCGTTCATCATGGTTCTATAGTACCTGATTCTTTAAAATATCCAACACTTAAAAAAATAAATAAAATAAAATATGCAACACCTATACCATATTATAATGAATGTGTCAGGTATATTCCAAGGCTTTACATAAGTGAACTCATTTAATCCTCAAAACAACCATATGAGATAGGTATTATTATTTATCTCCATTTTGCAGAAGAGCAAACTTAGACATAGAGACGTTCACACAGCCAATTAAGTGGCAGAGCAAAGATTCAAACCCAGGTCTGGTTGCAGAATTCATGCATTTAACCACTAGTTGTAATGCCTTCATGATTGTTGGGTAGCCTCCTATTCATAAAGCTAAAGGCGGCCTTCTGAGAAATTTACTTAGAATATCAGAGATGTGAAGATATTTAAGGCAAAAAAGTACCCTCATCACATGAAAGATGGAATTCCAGAGGACAGTAAAAGTAGTAACAGGTAATATAAAAGGAATGGAGATCTTTGCAGTATAAGATTGGGAAAGACAAGTGCTAATAAGAGACAATCACCCTTGAGACTGAAACTTTAAGGGCATCTGAAGGAAGGGATGAAACAGAGGTAAGTGTAAGCTTTGGCATGAAGTTATCATGGGCAGAGTTCATAGTCTGTATATAATAGTGGGTATTGAGATAGCACAGCATAGAGAATGACAGCAAACTCTAGTGCTTAAGAATGTAGGGCTAACACTGCCTGGGTTACTAGTTCTGCAATTACAGACAACTTAATTCCTGTCTTATTTACTCAACTGTTGAATGGGCTTAGTATCAGCACTTAGCCATGAGCATAACCAATAATCATATACATTCATCAGGATGGCTTGGCTATGTGCAGTTAAAACTCCATTTTAAAAACTCAGTGGCACCCTGGCTGATATGCTCAGCGGTTAGAGCTTTAGCACCACGCACTGAAGGGTTGCAGGTTTGATTTCTGATCAAGAGCATGTACTGGGCTGCAGTTTCGATCCCTGGCCCTGGTCAGGGTGCACACAGAGTGGTAACCAATTGATGTCTCTCTCTCACATCGATGTTTCTCTCTCTGTCTCTCCCTCCTTCTCTCTCTCTCTCTCTCCCCTCCCTCACTTCACTCTCTCTAAAACTCAATGGAAAGAAATACTTGGGATGAGGATTAACAAAAACCTTAGTGCAGCGGTTCTCAACCTGTGGGTCGCGACCCCTTTGGCGGTCGAACGACCCTTTCACAGGGGTCGCCTAAGACCATCCTGCATATCAGATATTTACATTACGATTCATAACAGTAGCAACATTACAGTTATGAAGTAGCAATGAAAATAATTTTATGGTTGGGTCACAACATGAGGAACTGTATTTAAAGGGCCAGAAGGTTGAGAACCACTGCCTTGGTGGTTTAAAGCACTGGCTTACTTGCTTACATTACATAACCATTGCAGATTTCTTTCAGAAAAAAAAAGGTATCTGCCTCAAAGTGTCTCACATCATTTCCACTCTGCTTTGGATATTGAAATTTGAGTGGAAATGATGTCCAAAGCAGTCACACAGCCATGCTCAACTTCAAGGTGATGGACAAATGCAGTCTGACAATGTACCTAGAAGAAAGAGAATATTGGTGAATGGTCCTAATGACGACCACATCATGAAAGCACCGACAACCATACCTGGCATAGCTGCTATTATTATTATTATCATGATTATTGAGGGGGTCTGGGAAAAAACTATTCTAATAACCCTAAGTCATAAAGCTGTGCAGATGTGAAAAAATCTATCATGCATGTTATTTGTAATAAAGCAAAGGTCAATTTCACCATGATGTCATAGAGAGACATGCCAAAAGTTTCTAGTAGGCAAAACATAGTAAACAGAGCTACCAAGAGGGAAGGACATGCCAAAATGTTCCTAGTAAACAAGAGTTACCAAAATAGTACCACTCATTCTTACTCATTTAAGACATGAAAAATTTCATTAATAATTATCTTTATTTTATTTTTAAGAACATAAAAAAGGATTATGTAGATTTTCACATATTTATTTCTAATCTCAGAACACTCCTCCCCCATATTTTCCCCAAAAGTTCTTAAGGGAAATTCTTCTATATGAGTTTTCAGGACCCTAACCATCAGTTAGGGAAAGAGTCGAATTCTAATCCTGACTTGGCCATAAAGCAACTCATGGCATCAAAAAATATTTACATGACTAGGACTCTGTGCATCATTCATAATTGGACTAGATGGCCTCTGAAGTCCCTTCCCACTCTACTCTTCTGCAATTCTGAGAAGCTAGAAAGAGGCTTTGATATAGAAGAACCTAGTTAATATGCTGAATTGTGTGAAACCTGATAATGCTTAAATCTTGAACCAGAAATAACTGCCACGACCACACCTATAATGGCGGCAACAAAACTTTTTTTCAAGAGTGAACATGGAAGAAAGTCAGAGTATCCAAGGAGAGTCCTGCTAGCATGAAATGTTGCAGTCAGAGCACAGAGGAGTGAATAGAGTCTATCGTGTATAAATAAGGAGACTGATACTGGGGAATGGCTTATGAAATCCATCTTCTAGTAACATCTCATACCACATTCCAGCCACAGCTATGGGAACCAGTGACAGTGATGGGTACAAACTTGAAGCAAGGAACTTCCAAACCTTCTAAGCTTAGGATCTGTCAACTATCAGATTTCAAACCCAACAGGTCGGGTTTTCCAAGCCCGTAAGACCCCAACACAATAATCCAAATATATGCCTAGAAACCCTTGGGAGAAAGTCAAACAAAAGAGCCCAAAGCATGTTACAAAACAATAAGGCCCCAATCAGTGATAATTGTGTCATTTTCGATTAAACAGAAGCCTCTGCCCAGACAACCATGTCTGAGCATATAAGACTATCATTACAACAAAGCAACAGACACTGCTGCATTAATAATTCTGCTATTCCTGCAGCCCTATCCATGATCTTTAAGAAGCCTTCCGATCCCAACATTCTGTAAGTATATAGAGCACATTGGGATCCCTTACTGCCTCTCATGCTTCAAGAGTCACTGCCTAAGTGACTAACAATCTCCTGCTTGAAAACCTAAAGCCTGGCAAATATATTTAATAAAATTATGGTATGATTAGAAAGATTCATCTTATTATGCCTGAACAGAATCTTAAAAAGCTAAGATTCCACATGTGGATCTTCATTTTCCATTCTTTTTTCCTTTTTAATCCTCTCCTGAGGAGTGAGGACATTTTTCCACTAATTTTTATAGAGTGGAACAGGGGGGGTTGGGGGACAGGGGGAGAGAGGGAGAGGGGGAGAGAGAGAGAGAGAGAGAGAGAGAGAGAGAGAGAGAGAGAGAGAGACATCAATGTGAGACACATCAATTGGCTGCCACCCACACACGCCCCCATTGTGGATGGGGATCAAACCTACAACCCAGGTAGGTACATGCCCTTGAGGGGGAATCAAACGGGTGACCCTCTGGTGCACAGGCCAACATGCTAAACAGCGAGTTATGCTGGCCAGCGCTTCATTTATTTCTATGGCCATGTTTCATTCTACTTGTCAATCACAAAATAATTTCCAATTTTGAAATGGATATTGAACAATATGTTGGAATCATTGTTACCCTTGATTTTTAAGAGTTTAAAAACTGAATTACAGGAAGATGGGGCTGGAGGCAGGGAAGCATAAACAACCCTGAATGAGTAAAAAAAAAAACCAAAAACCTTTCTTTTAATGAATCAATTTTTAAATATTTGGGGACAATCTTTCTAGGGAGCCTTCAAGAATATTATTAAAAACAAAGATTACTTTTATAAACTGAAAAACCATCCTCTAAGTAAGTTGAAAAACCAGAAATACTTTACATAGAAAAATCTCCATTAACTAAAGACATGAGAACCCTCAATAACCAGTGTTTTATATTGAGAACTGAAAAATACAGTATTGCCTTTAACAGCTGCCTGTCTTAAATCTTTATACGAAAGAAAAAAAGCTTCAGAAATCATGTTGAAAGACATCATGCACGTTAGTCACAGCCATGAAGGGTCACTGGAACAGCTTTGCTATTTGCAAAACCTTACAAGGCACAGATCTAAATTTATTTTTTGATCCTACTATTTTCTTAACATCAGATCAACTTTCAGATAAAAATAAATAGGTAAATATAAATGGGTATACAGTGCCAAATTTTACTAAATGATTTGCTTAGTCTCATTTTAGGCTAAAGAGTAGTCTTGTCCTATAATGTATTTTCCTTTCTAAATGAAGAAAAAAATTCTACTTCCCCCACCCCTAGAAAAGGTTGTGAGGCAGCGAAAGGGTCTAGAGAGTTTTGCTGTCAAATGCCAATGCCACTAGCCATATGTGTCTATTTAAATTAAATTAACTAATAGTAAATAAAATTTAAAATTCTGTCCCTCACTCATACTACCCACCTTTTGAGGGCTCAGAAACTACATGTAACTAACAGGCCACACACAGACATAGGACATGTTCCATCACATCATGAAGTTCTGCTGGACAGTGCTGATCTAGAACACTTTTGCAAATTTTAATGTGCACAAAAATCACCAGGACAGCTTGTTATAACACAAATTACTGGGTCCCCAGTCAAGGTAGTTTATTTCAGTCAGTCTGGGATTGGGGCCAAAAATTTCCATGTCTAACAAGCTCCAAGTTAATACTAATGTTGCCTATCATCTTGAGTAGTGTACTCTAATGAAGGACTAGTTTTTGCTTTTTCCCAATCCATTGTGGACCAATACTTTAAAATACTAGAAAAATGAATTACCAGAAAAAAATATTTTTTAAACAAGGACTACACTATAAACTTACATTCTTTATTATTAGATTCAACAGAAAAATTCTTTTTCTAAAAACTGCTACAAAAGCATCTAAATCAGTGGTTCTCAACCTTCCTAATGCTGCAACCCTTTAACACAGTTCCTCATGTTGTGGTAATCCTCAAACATAAGATTATTTTCGTTGCTACTTCATAACTGTAATTTTGCTACTGTTATGAATTGTAATGTAAATATCTGATATGCTATATGTGTTTTCCAATGGTCGCGACCCACAGGTTGAGAACCGCTGATCTAAATGCTTCCTTTCAAGTTCTGGACTTACCCATCATAGACAGGTCACAAACAGTCCATAGACCTGCACAGATCTGCGGACTAACTTTGAGTAGCCCACACCTAAGAGGGCTTATTTTACATTTTTACAATAATCTTTCTGGAGCTGGTCATTAATGGTATCTTTCATACCCTCTATCATTTCCTCAGTGGATTTTTACAACTCAAGGCACAACTGTTAATGCCATTATGCAGAATACCCTTGAGGCCCTTAAAATGACACTATTCAGGGTTCGCTTATAGAAGCAATCTGATGGCATCATCAGTTATAATGTGATCCAAGTCTATCACATGGTAAAACATGCATGATGGCTTGACTTTTTCATGCTAACCCATGGTTGAATTTAGGCTGCTAACACTGCAAGAGGTGTTATGCCAAAATACACAATGAACTTTAATAAAATCCCTGTTAAATTATGTAAAATTGCTTTCAGTCAATAAAATCTGAATCTAGTTTATCAGAATAGTCTTGCAAAAGATTTCTTAGCGTACTGATGGTTTCCCTGAAGCCAAAATGAAGAGTCCAGGTACACTTCTTTACCAGGTACACTTCAGGAAGGAACTGCCTGACACTTAGGTGATTTCCCCAATTTACTATCAAGTCAAACAGATTTTTCAACTTCTGGTCTAGCCCCACAAATGGACTTTTATGAAAATCTTCAGGGTAACTTTAAGTTCAACCACTTCCTAGAGACACTAATCTTAGGATTTTCTTGTCCCTCTAGAATTTTGCTTTGCCAATTTGCTTGACTTTTAATTAAGTAAATTATAAAATAAGGTTCAGAGAACTTTTAATATGTGATCCTTTTTCCTATAGTAACAGCTAGTTCAATAGAACTTGACAGATATGCATGTAAAATAAGGTTATACACGCAACTAGACTTTATATTAAGATAAATTCCACTTAAAATGCACATTAAAATAAAAGTTGCTGGAGGGATGGGGGTGGGAGGGGTAATGGGAGGAAAAGAGACAAATGCAATACTTTCAACAATAACAATAAAGATTTACTTAAAAAAAGAAGTTGCAAAGTATCTCATACAAAGTCTGGAGAACACAAAAATGGAGGGATTCTTTTTAATTGCTCCTCTTACAGTGTATGAAAGAAAACTCTTTTCCTTCCAACATATTGAATAAAGAGTAACAGAATGAATAAAAAATAGTACTCAAAGTAAGAAAATGTCAGGAGCTTCTGCCATGGCCACCCCTCCAGTCCCATCTGCAGAGGCAGATGGCTGAAACTGAGGCCCAGGACCCTCTAAGACTGTCTTGCAATTGCCCTCATGCCTCCCGCTTCAACCTTTCCACATCAGGCTGCATGGGCAAGAGTGTGGAACAGCTTCCTAAGTATAACAAGGCAAGGGAGAATTCTGGGGAGGATCCTTGTCTGGATGCTGCCAGGAGGGTTGCAAAAGTATTTCCCCAAGCCCAGGCCAACTGATACAGACTGAGACTGCAGGTCCTGCTAAAGGGGAAAAAAGAAGTCAGGCTCCAGGCAAAACACTATGGTCACACAAAACCAATGTTCTGAGATAACCTAAGTCAATGATCCTTATTGTTTTTGCATGTGAGTGAGAAGAGATGGGGGAGAGACAGGAGAGTAGGAGTCACAAACCCCTCTAAGATCCTAAAAAGCAAAGATTCTCTTCACATAAAAGTGCACACACAAACAAAATTTTGCATACCATTTAGGGGAGTTCACAGACCAAAGACACTCTAGGGTTCCATGAAGCCCAGGATAAAAAGTCTCAATCTAAAAAGGTAAGAACTAAAGGTCAATGTTACCACAGTAGCTAAACCTTCTTTTAACCTGAAGCCTGATCTTTTTACATAAAGAATCTTTGAATAAAAAGAATAGAGATTCCAAAAATAAAATATCTTGGTCACATGGTATACAAGATAATCCAAAGCATATTAAAAATTTTGAGATCCCTGGCTGGTGTGGCTTAGTTAGTTGAAGTGTCATCCCGTATACCAAAAGATGGTGGATTTGGCTCCCAGTCAGGGCACATAACCAGGTTGCAGGTTCAATCCATGTTTCTCTCACTTACACTCAATGATATTCTCTCTCTCTCTCTCTCTCTCTCTCTCTCTCTCTCTCTCTCTCTCTCTCCCTTCCTCACTCTAAAATCAGTAATATGTATCCTATATAATAAAAGCCCAGAGACCAAAACAGCAGAATGACCAGAATGACTGCAGCCCCTCGCTCCAGCCGGCCCTGCCCCCCAGCGGGAATCCCCACTCTGATCAGGGGGGTGGCCAGTCTGCAAACCGCCTATGGCCCTGATCGCAGGGCAGGCCTAGGGACCTTACCCACACACGATTTCATGCACTAGGCCTCTAGTATATATATAAATTTACTGAGAAAATACTATATTAGATCAATGAATACTCTCCATAGAATTTTAATAAAGGAGCAGAAAAATTAAAGACTCTCTTTACTTATTTAGAAAGTTCAAATATGTGTCCATCACTTTGTAGTTGTTTCAATTCATTTCCTGAAGTTACCTTAAAATTCTACTTTCCAGTTTTCTTGAAATTTTCAAATACTGTCTTATGTCTTGGTATGTTCTCTTCTGAAATAACTAGCAGATAAAAGCACAATGGGAGTCTATTGAAAAATTAGTAGTTTCCTTGCTAAAAATTTTAAGTCCTCCATCATGACTATAAAGAAAAAAGATTTATCAATTTTTTTTAAATCCTCAAAATAGGAGTTATTTATGTCATATATACTATCAAAGATTCTAAAAGTCCCAATAATGGCAAGTGACGTAAGGAATAAATTTAGGATGATGTAAAGAATCACTATTAAAAACTATAGAAACAACTAATACAGGTACTATGAGCAAAAATAAATATTTTTCTCTGCATTTTATGCAAATAAATTAGTTCAGAAATGAGAACAGGGATGGATATTAAATAATCATTTTACTGCCTTTGGGAGTTTTATATAAGTAACAATTTTTCATGGGGGTATCAATGCCTCCACACAATGAACTAAAGAATATATTGGCAAGGGAAAAGTGACTGCACTCTCCTTTTGCATTTCATGGTTATTACTGTACCAGCTATGCCTGAACTCCTAAGTCCTAGGAAGACCATTCCTACAATGTAGAGACAAGGGGAGAAAAGGGTGTCCACACTATATTCCAATATGCCTTTCCAGTGACAAATTCTTTAAATGAAAAAAAATGGATGTGTGCATAGAAGAACGAAGACAAGGTGTGTTACTTTACCTAGCACCATACCACTAAAACATGACAGACTCACCAAGTGGCCTTGAAAACAGGAATAGTTTTTCATCTCTAGTCCCAATACCTGGCTGAGTGTTCAACACACACCAGGTAATCATTCAATGCTCCTTTTTTTGCTTCCTTTACAATTATGCCACATTCTTCTGCAAACAAAAATGTTCTCTAGGGAACAGATATCTAAGCCCTAGCTATTATTTTATGTATTTCAAAGAGTTTTCAATATACAGTAGCCCCTCTTTATCCACGGTTTCACTTTCTATGGTTTCAAGTTACCCACAGTCAATCATAGTCCAAAATATGAAAGAGAAAATTCCGGAAATAAACAATTCGTAAGTCTACATTGCGCACCCTTCCGAGTAGTATAATAAAAATTTCACACCATTCTGCTCTGTCCCACCAGGATATGAATCATCCCTTTGTCCAGCCTATCCATGCTCTATACACTATCCACCTGTTAGTCACTTAGTAGCCATCTGAGTTATCAGAGACACTGTCTTGGTATCGCAGTACTTGTGTTCAAGTAACTCTTATACCTCATAGTAGCCTAACACTGTTGCAATGCTTACATCGTTCAACTCACTTCCTCAGATCATACAGGCATTAAATCATCACATCATCAAAAGGGTTAGTATAGTACAATAAGATATTTTGAGAGAGACTACATTACTACAGTATATTGCTATAATTGTTCTATTTTATTTTTGTTGTTCATCTCTTACCGCACCAATTTTATAAATTCAATCACCACAGGTATGTATGTATAGGAAAAAACATAGTATAGTTGATTCGTGAACAATACAGATTTGGATGGCGCTGTTTCAGACACAGATTTTTTTCAGACTCTATTTGTATTTTCTCTTAGGATTTTCTTATTAACATCTTTTCTCGAGATTACTTTATTGTAAGAATACAGTATATAATACATATAGCATACAAAATATGTGTTATTAGACTGTTTATGTTATCACTAAGGCTTCCGGTCAACAGTAGGCTATTAGTTAAGTTATTGGGGAGTCAAAGTTATATGTGGATTTTCAACTGCATAGATGTTCAGCACCCCTAACCCCCATGTTGTTCAAGGGTCAACTGTACATACAGGGTTTGGTACTATTTTTGGTTTCAGGCATCCACTGGGGGTCTTGGAATATAGCCATCTGGATATAGGGGGACTACCATTGTAACTTGGTACTAGAGAATTCAGGCAAGTACCATGAAATTCACTGTAGCTCTTCCACAAAATTAAACTAAAGCTTTGTATGAGGAATGACAGTATAAAGAGAACCACTAAATATTTATTAAAAATAAAACTATTTTAAGCCTTGCTATACTGGGGAAGAAGAGGGAAGGAGAGAATAGTCAGTCACCTCAATTGATTTGGATACCGTCACTATCCTAATTGCTATCATTGTCATATACCAAAGATATTTTTCCAGGTAGAAGAATCCTTGAATCCTAAAACCTGTTTGAAAGGATTCAGAACATGAGTGGTCCACTGTGACTCCATTTGGTCATAACTAATACAAAGTCTTTCCATAAAAGTTGAAAAATAAGCCTGAGGATGTGAAACCAGTTTCCCTCCTGGTTTAACACAGGAAGACATAACCATAAACTCTGCTTGGGTTCAAGAAAACCAAAAAACTCCTTTGAAGCTTCTATAAATCAGAGACTTCCAAGACACAGTAGCCCAAGGGCCTGTCTTTCTGATAGGTTTCCTGTAATATAATGGCAACAGTCACAAATGAGATCTAGTTTCTAAAGCGATATAATTCTACTTCAGAATTTCTTTGGTATTTAAAATAGTTATAAAAAAAGTAAATTACAAAATACAAAAAACTAACAGCCAAAGGATTTTCCAGGAATGCAGTGGTGTTAGTCATGGCTTCCCCATTTCACTCAGAACTGGCCTTTCAACTTCTTGTGTGGTTCGCATGAAGTATTATACTGAAGAGTTCAGAGAACTCCAGCTCTACTAATAATAAATTATAAAAATAATTATAAAGAGAATATTAACAAGTTGTGGTAAAAGTGATCACACTGAAAGAGTTTTCAGTGCTATAACAACAAAAGAGCTAAATGTAAAAAGCAAAGAAATAACTGCAGTATAGAAGATGTGACTCCAGGCAGACTGTGATACCACGATAAGACACAATTAATTTCACAAAAGGTCTAGATTTACTTGCCATAGCCAGACTACAGAAGGAACAGTATCATAGTCTAGTCAGGGGTGGGCAAACTTTTTGACTAGAGGGCCACAATGGGTTCTTAAACTGGACCGGAGGGCCGGAACAAAAGCATGGATGGAGTGTTTGTGTGAACTAATATAAATTCAAAGTAAACATCATTACATAAAACGGTATGGTCTTTTTTTTTTTTAGTTTTATTCATTTCAAACGGGCCAAATCCGGCCCTCGGGCCATAGTTTGCCCACGGCTGGATAAGGGAGATTCCAAAGTTAGCAAAACGGAGGGGGGTAAATTATAGAGGATAGCTTTTAATAGTCCATTAATAAAAAAAAAAAATGTTTAAATAACTCATCATAATTCATCTCGGAAATTATCCCGGTACAGAAAGCAGTCCAAAACTAATAATTTTATCACTCCACATTTTCCCAGGCCTGCGGTTACAGTCATGCATGGCTTATATGAAACCACCTGTTCTGGTTGGCATAAACCATGTTACTTGACGATTCATGCCTAATCATGTTATCACACATGAATCTCAAACCGCCTTTCTATCGACAGAGAGCCACAAAGTTCACCAAAACTCTCTCCCTGAGTTTGCCAACCTGATCTTCCAATTTGGCTTACCAACAAACTCTGTGGTGTCATGCAGTTAATGAGTACACATCCGCAATAAGAAAGACAACTCAGCCTCAGGACCACAGAATGGTTCCTGTCCGGACTTTTCTAAGGGCCACAAATGTATCCCTACCAAGTATGTCAAAATTTGGGGCCTACTAGGATGGTATTCCTCTACAGTTTTTGAGAAACAATAAAATTTCAGGCAATAGTGCAGACATTCAGCCCTGACCGGTTTGGCTCAGTGGATAGAGCGTCGGCCTGCGGACTCAGGGGTCCCAGGTTCGATTCTGGTCGAGGGCATGTACCTTGGTTGCGGGCACATCCCCAGTGGGGGGCGTGCAAGAGGCAGCTGATCGATGTTTCTCTCTCATCGATGTTTCTGACTCTCTATCCCTCTCCCCTCCTCTCTGTAAAAAATCAATAAAATATATTTTTTTAAAAAAATAGTGCAGACATTCTAAAAATTATTTAAAAAAAAAAAAGTATGTATTTTCTCTGTTCATGGACCTGTTTATACCGGAAACGGGTAGTCTTGGGGGAGGGAGAGAATAATGCCCACACACAGCCCCACAGATGCCTGGAGATGCCAAGGACTCGCTAAAATCCTTGGCCAGATTACTAATGGTACATAAACCCTAATTTGGAGCACATGGGCCTACAAGTTCAAAACTGAATTATACTGCCTTATTAGATCCCACACTATCAAAACCACAGTCCCATCAGTCATAACTGGAACTAGGAATACTTTATGTACACAAATATAAGTGCCTGCTTATGTATTTTTAATTGGATCAAATAAAACGGGAGCTGCAAACAAACTCAAATTTCAATTATCTCACTAGTGAGGGGATTTCCTAATAGCATCTTTTTAAAAACCAAGTCGCTGGCAAAGCTCTGCACATCTGACAGGCACGTCCCTGGAAATTTGGGAGCAACAGACTCCGTTACTTCTCAACAGCGAAGGAAATAAATACCCTGAAGAGGACAGATGCCTGTTTTTGAAAGCTCAAACATGCAATCTAATAAAGCATAAAACTTGGCTGCGGGGTTGCTGGGCACCTCCAGGGTGCCAATTTTGGGGGCGAGTGCGCGCTAGTGCGTAAGAAGGGGACGGAGGAGTGCGCGCTCGGAGGACACGCGGGGGCCCCCGCCCCCTCCCGGAGCAGCAGCCTGGCACCAGCCCACCCTTCTCCACCCCTGCAAACAGACGCAAGACGCCAATAGAGCAACTTCTCCGCGGGGGCGGCCGCGGAATAGCGGTCACCCCCGCCAAGACGCGGCGCGGCCGGGTTGGGGGGTCACTCCTCGACCTGTCCCGAGGGGTCCTCCACACGCCCCGCCCCCGCCCGTCAGGCCTAGGGCCGGGGGCTGCCCGGACCCCCGCCCCTCCGCGCAGCCCGCAGCAACGCGCTCCCAAGGACGGCCGCCCTCCCGAGCGCGGCCAGAGCGCGAGCGGGAGCGAGGCGCGGCAGTGGCCGACCCCTCTCTTCAGGCCTCAGGCCGCCGCCTGCCCTCCGCCAGGCAGCCCGCCGCTGGCCCAGCTCGGACCCGGCCCGACCGGGCCTCGACGCCACTGCAGCCCCTCATCCCGACTCCATTCATAGGAACACCCCAGCCCGGCCAGCGGGGCGGGGCCGGGGACCCGCGGACAAGGCCGGCCCCCCGAGGCCGGGGAGAAAAATAAAAAGTTAAGAGAAGAACTTACCTAAAATGGCTCCTGCAGCAGCCAAAATACAAACAGCTATTATTTGGTGAAGTTTAGCTCAGACACCCTGCAAGGACACCCTAACCCGGCTCGGGCCCGCCTTCCTTGCCACATCATTGGGCTTCGCCAGCCCAAAACATAGAGTCATTGGTCAGTCTGGCTGCCGCTCAGGTAGAAGCCCATTTCAAGCTTGCTTGCAGGGGCGAGTGATGGGCTCGCTCCATTGTGCTCATATTTGCATGGATGTGAGCGCGGCGCTGATTGGCCAGCGCTGGGACCGCCCCGCCCCCTGCCTCGTGCCCCCCGCCTTGGAGACGCCGCTGCGCGCGGCCCCGCCCCCCGGGACTGAGTGGAGGGGCCACGGGGGGCGGGGCGGGGCCGGGGTCCTGGGGGCTTTGCGGGTCGGGGCGGGGTCTGTAGACAGCAGGCAGGGGGCGGGGACCTGGAGAGCGCGCGAGCTGGGCCGGGGTTCAGCCCGCAGGTGGAGGTCTCGCAGGTAGCCGGCTAGCCATCTGGAAGACCTGGGCCTGGCGTCTCCGGGTATGGGAAAGGATGTGACTGGAGTCCCGCGACCGAGAGATTCCGCTGGGGCCGAGGTCCCGCAGACAGAATCCAGGAGAGGCGAGGGTCCCGCAGGGCAAGAAAAGAAGGTGCCAAAAAGCTAAGCGAATAGCCAAGGAAATCTATGCTCTGTCTCCAGCCACATCTTCCGTCTCTCCAGAGCTTGGCTCCCTGACATTCGACCTGCTTCTTCCCAAGGCCCTCGCACACCCCGGGAGTTTTCCAGGCCTGGGGGTCCTGTAGCGCTTTGGATATACCTGCGTAAAAGCAGGTGTCTGCGCTATGGTGTATATATTTTCAGGCCTCTCTCCCGCACCATCCTTGTAGCATCCTCAAGGACAGGGCCCAGCATAGGGCAGAGATTCAACTAATTGCTTAAAATTTTTTCATTCGTTCATTAGTAGCTAATTTTTTAGTGCCCACCAAATGCCAGGCATTGATCTAAGACAGGGGATACAGCGGTCAATAGGACAAAGCCCGCAGGGAATAGGCAAGCTAATAGGAAAGAAAGACAATAAATACAAGGGGCAGGCAGTGATAAATGCTCTGGAGAAAATATATGGAGGCAGGGAAGGATGGGGAGTTTGCCCTGACTTGCTGAGTATGGCATCCCATGAATGCCCCCCTGCTAGGACCTTGTGAATCATCTGACCCCTCACTCTCTGCCTGTCCCCACCATGGGTGTTTTCTTAGCGCGCGCGCGCACACACACACACACACACACACACACACACAATTGGATTCTGCCTGGCCAGTGTGGCTCAGTGGTTGAGCATCAATCCATGCACCAAGAGGTCACCATTTCAATTCCTGGTCAGGGCACATGCTCGGGTTGTGGACTCACTCCCCAGTTGGGTAGCCGATCAATGTTTCTCTCTCATGGATGTTTCTATCTCTCCCTCTCCTTTCCTCTTTCTATAACCAATAAAAACATTTTTTTTAAAAAAGGTTGGATTCTAACTGCAGAGGCTCATTTTTACCTTCATTAAAGTATCAGTGACCTGAGTCCTGATGATTTCAAGAGGAGTTTCAGATAAACATAATTTGCCTTTGTCAGGGGTAGCTATAACGCTTTAGCAGAGCCTTACTGCATCCCCTGAGAGAGGATATTTTTAGTGTCTTTGAAACCCCCAGGGTTCCTGTGGTTTTCAGCCTGTGGTCTTAACTCTCTTCTGAGGACCACTTCTCTTCTTGGCAGATACCAGAAAGTTCACCAGTTTTAAAATACAGAGATAGCAGCCCCCTGCTACCTGTCTACCTCACCTGTGTACATGTCTGTCTCTCACTTGACTCCAGGCTGGTAAAGAAGGCTCATGGTACTTCCTTCCTCCTCTTTCTTCCTTAAACAAATATTAAGCACCAACTGTGTTCCAGGTATTGTTCCAGACGCAAGGGATACAACATTAAATAAGGCCAACAACATCCCTATCCTCAGGGAACCCATAAACTAGTTGAGGACAAGATAGAGATTTACACATGGATCCTGTGGACCTCCAATCCTGCCAAGCTGTTGGTGAGTGAGTGTGCAGAGAGCAGCTTGTCCCCTGCCCCCTACCCCCTGCCTCATGGGACAAGGAACTTGCTCTCCTGATCCAGCTGCTACTGGGGCTAAGGCGGGACCAGGCAACTGATAGCCACAGCCTCTTCACTTTGACACCAGGATCAAGGGGTCTAAAAGTCTCAAGAGTGATCATGGGGCTCAGCTTTGTGCACTTCAGTTTCTGGAAAGGGGATGGGTGCAAAGTTATATTAGAGATAGACTTGAATCCTATATGGATGTTCTACATAGCCCTCTCTTTGCACACAAAAGATGGGATCCAGACAGAGGAAGCACCGTATACATATGCCAACGCATAGAAGCAAGAGACAGCATTGGGAGGTGTGGGAGCAGGAGGGAGGGGGGAGATAGACTTGTCAATAATTCCTGTTCTTAAACTTGAGTAAAGTTAGTAGCATGTAATAAGTTAAACACACACAGAGACACAATATGTCACTAAATAAATCAGGAGGAGTACATGATCGATTCACAAATAAATGGAACAGGTATAAGCAATGGAAAGATCTGGAAGCTGCACTCAGGAGAGGCAGCAGACTTGACCTTCAAAGAGTCAGGTTTGCAGGACTGTGCAGGATTAATGGACTCTGTCCCTTAAAATACTTCCACAGCTTCCAGGGACCTGTGGCTAGGCACTGGAAGGGAAACAGACAGCTCAGGGGCTTTTAGCTATACCCATTCATGGAGATGATTTAGCCTGGATTCACCAGAATGCACCATCTGGTTCTATTGGTCAGATGTGAAAGGCAAAAGGAATAAGACAGGGTGGTTATTCATCTGGTCTCCACTAAGTGTGGCTGGTTGCTTCTACTCCACGGATTACCCTCTGAGAAGCCACATAAAATGAGTCTCAGTATAGCCTGTGGGAGGGGGAAGAGAAGGAAATTTATCCACCTGCTCATCTCCCATTGGCTAAAAGATTTACTCCAGTTGTGCACAAATAAGCACCAAGTGGGGTTCTGTGGCATCCCAAAACTCAGGGCTGTGAGTTAAAGCATTATCAGGGTACAGCTGCAAATCAGATGGAGGCCATGCAGAACTGGGTCCCACAGCAACTGCTGGAACAAGAGATGGTTGACACTAGGGGCTCTGAAGGTCTGTTATGGGGTGACACCAGTAACGCACAACTTTCTGTGTTATATAGTATGTCCACATTTACAAAATCCCCAGAAAAGCAAATCCTTAAGAGCTCTGAAGTGAAGCCACAGAGGGCTTCCAGCAGTTCTGGAACATTCTCATAGTAACTCCATAAACACAAGTGCATTCTACCTTCCTGCCTCCGTTCACTTGTCTGTTTCCTCCATTCGATGGTGAGCTTCTTTATTGTTTTTATTTATGTATCTGTGGCAGAGAAAAGGCTATTTTCATCAGCCCATTTCATTTTCCTCATAGGCTCATAGCAAAACTACATTTCTCAGTAATCAGTCAGGCCCATGTGACTGAGCTCTGGGTAATGAAATTTAGACAGAAGTGATAGATATATCCCATTTCTGGGCATCCCCTAAGACCTCCTGTGTTATCCTCAAGCTCCCCTCCATTCCTTATTAGCTGGCCAGATGCAAAGATATTTCTGGGAAGTACCATCCCAGAAAATGGCAATGGAGTGAGTCTGGGTCCCTGACTGACTGCATGAAGCAGAACCTCTGTGCTTCCCTGCCGTAGACTGTGCTGTGAGGGAGAAATAAAGTGTCATGGTGTCCAGTCACTGAAATATGAAGGTTGTTGGTCACAGCTGTTAGCACACTGACTAATACAGTACTTGCCTGACTCCATTTAATTCTGTGCCCCTGCTCCGGCCGGTATGTTCAGTGGTTAGAGCAACAGCCTGTAAGCCAGAGGGTCAAGGGTTTGATTCCCAGGCAAGGGCACATACCTGGTTTGCAGGTTCCTTCCAGTGCCTGCAGGAGGCAACCAACTGATGTGTCTCTCTCACATTGATGTCTCTCTCTCTCTCTCTCTCTCCTTTCTTCCTTCCCCCCTCTCTTCTACTCTCTCTAAAAATCAATGGGAAAAATATCCTAGCTCCTGGGGTGAGGATTAAAAAATAATAATAAAAAATCTGTGTCCCTCAGGGGCAGGGATCATGTTTATATGGCTTTGTAACCCAAGTATTTATATGATGCCTGACGTATAGTAGTAGGCACTGCTCAAGGTATACATGGGTATGAATGAGCTGATACTTGAATCTGATCCTAAAGGATCAGTGGTAGAATGTCAAACAAGGTAGCAGGTTGAAAGTGGTGTATTCAGAGGCTCATGGCATGTGAAGAGCAGAGAGACTTGGGAGAACATACATTGTTCTCAATAGTGCAAATGATTGATGGTGTGAGAGGGAAATGGCTAGGATGAGGCTACAGAGGAGGGCCAGATCACAAAAGGTCTTATTCATTATGGAAGGAGTTTGAACTATATCCTACAGGAATCACTCAAGGATTTTAAGCAGGGATATGATATCAAGTTTATGTTTAAGAAAAATATTTTTAGCAGCATAGAAGAAGGATGAATTAAAAAGGAGAAAGCAAAAATATGGATTTTTTTAAAGCAGCATTTCCCTTTGCCCCATATCATTCCATAAGATGCTCCATTGAAAGAGGTTTTGGGGTCAAGTTGGCTTGGTAAATTGCACATACTCCAGCTCTTTCCTATTGTTGCTCAGTAGTATATTTAAAAACTCTGAGAATTAATGAAATCTGTTAAACTTTAACATAATAGTTCTCAAAATTATTTGACCATAGACCCCCCCCCCCTTTTCATTTAATACTGATATTAGGATTAGATTAGCCTACATATAATAGAAAAAGAACAAGGATATAAGACTGAGGTCTATTTTTTTTGCCTTGTATTAAAGAAAACTGGGAAGCAGGTAGTCCAAGAGTGGTATGGCAGCTCTGTGGTATTGTGAGCAGTCCAGGCTTTGGTAATTTTGCTCTTCCATCCTTAGCTTTCCTTTCAATGGTCCAAGATGGCTACTGGAGCACCAGTCCACATGTCCTTGGAAGGAAAACTGGAAAGGAAAAATGGAAAAAGTGGAGCTGACTCATGTTCCTTAAACTGCCTTCCTGTAAATACTACACATCACTTCTGCTTAGATCTCATTGGCCAGAACTTGGTCACATGACCACACCAAGCTGCAAAGGGAGCTGGGAAATATGGTATTTTTATTGGCTAGATGACAAGTTAAAAATTGAGGCTCTAAAAAAAAAAGTGAAGTTCTGTCACTAAAGAGATTCAATTGTTCTCTGGCACAATTTCCCACAGAACATAAGTTAGGATAAAATAAATAAGGAGATTACTTTTTTAAAAAAACATTTGTAACAGCTTTATTGAGGTATAATTCATCTGCCATACAATTCATTTATTGCAAATGTACAGTTTGGTGATTTTTTAGTAAGTTTATATAGTTGTGCAACCATCACTCAGTTTTAGGACATTTTCATCACCTCCAAAAATTCTTTTTTTAAATTATTTTTTCCAGTATACAAAATAAATCTATTACCAGATTGTAGATACAAAATAATTAGCCATTATATGCAATACACATTAATATTTCAAGAAAAATGTTTTTAAATACAATATTACATGCAATAAATATTAATATTTTAAGAAAAAATATTTTAAACATATTACCGAAACTGTACTAACATAGTATAATATCACAAAAGTTGTAAGAAATATTAAAAATCTGCAAGTAACAGGATTACTTCTATTATATTCTAAAATATTTTTCCTCTGGCTCTATTTTTGTTCATCAGTTTATGTCCATTATATTTCACAAATGAGTGAGATCATGTGATATTTCTTTCTCCGACTGAATTCTCTTCTTCCCATTTGTAGTCAATCCCCATTCCTGCCCGAGGCTTTGACAATCATTGATCTGCTTTCTTCTCTGTAAGTTTTGTCCTCTCTAGAAGTTTCATATATACAGAGTAATAGAATATATAGTCATTTGTGTCTGGATTATTTCATTTAATGCAGTATCTTTGTGGTTCAATCATATTGTAGAGCGTACTGTCAGTTCCTTCTTTTTTATTGCTGAATGGTCTTCCATTGTGTGGATATGCCACCTTTGTTTATCCACTCAACAACTGATGGACATCTGGATTGTTTTACTTTGGAACTACATTCTATGTACCGGTCTTTGTGTGGACATATGTTTTCATTTCTCTTGGGTAGATACCTAAAGAAATTGATGTTTAAAATTGAGCACATTTATTGAAAGGATTTTTATTTAATGGCTATGACTGACAGGGTGCTAGGAATACATGGTGAATAAAATTCAGCACAAACTCAGCCCTCATGGAGTTAGCAGTCTATGGAGGAGACAGGCATTAGTCAAATAATCATTCAAACAAATATAAAACCTCACAGCAGTAAGTGTTATAAAGGAGGGGCACATGGTGCTGTGAGCGCCTATGCTAGAAGGATCAGCCTTGGTCAAGGTCAGGAAAGCTGCTCATGAGCTGAAATCTGAAATATGATATGAGTTCATATCACCCCAATGAATTTTGCCCTTCAAATTAATATCTTATGAGGCTATACACTTATTTCTAATAATGCTGCCCTGGCAAACAATTCTCAGCCAGTTTATTAGTGTGCTGGTCTCAGGCCTATTTGTCCTCAGTACTTTTGTTTTAACCTCTCTGTCTCATTTCCTGATTAGACCATGACTCATATAACAAACCATGTAAGAAAATGAGCTACAACCCTTTAGAATCACATCTCACTTGTTGCCAAAAATGAAATTCCCCTGCTCCATCATGGACCTTATTCCCCAGAGCTGGTGGAGAGGGGTTCATGAAGTTTGCAAAAATAAACTTACAGATGTAAAAGAAGAAGAGTGGACAAAACTGGATAAGAATAGTGAAACCCACAGGCTTCGGAACCTGAGAAATCTGGTTCAAATCCCAGCTCTACCACTAGTGACCTTAGGTAAGTCACTTAACTTACAGTTTCTTGATTCCAATAATGAGGTTGTTATGTGGATTAAGTGATTCATACAAACTACTTAGCACATGGTAACTGCTCAACAAATTGCTATTTACTGCGTTATTATTACATCCTTTCCTCTGGCTCCCATTTCCTCATGTTCTGTGTGGATCTCCTTCTTGTTGACTTGTTCTTTTTGAAACATATTAATGCCATTAACTTGACTAAAGTCAGTCTCTGCTCTTCCTGTCTTTGGTTGGAGAGACCTGTCTTTTAGAGTGCCTTCTGCTGATATATGGCTTCCATCCCTTATGTATTAATCTGACTGATTTAACTCGCAAAGACCTGCAGAGCTCTCCCACCCATGTATAGCACTACCACAATTTTGATCTTTTAAAATCTGAGATACTGTCAGTAGCTATGATTTATGGAAAGTCACCCCTCAAATGTTCTTGGGCAGGACTTATTTATTTTTTTTAAATGTATTTTTTTACAAAGAGGAGGGGAGCGGGATAGAGAGTTAGAAACATCGATGAGAGAGAAACATCAATCAGCTGCCTCCTGCACATTCCCTACTGGGGATGTGCCTGCAACCAAGGTACATGCCCTTGACTGGAATCAAACCTAGGACCCTTCAGTCCGCAGGCCGACACTCTATCCACTGAGCCAAACCGGTTAGGGCTTGGGCAGGACTTTTTTTAAAAATCACTGGTTGTTCTGCTCTGAAACAGCTCCATAAATCCCTCATTTTCACTCAGCAGTGTACTTTCCTGCAGAGACACACAATTTTAGCCATAAAAACTTGCATAAGCTGAGGCTTTTTATCAAGCCTCAAGTTGCTGTAGAATCCTTTTCCTTATGCACAATTCTACCATCAGCATTATTGAACAATTTAGAGGGGCTACCATCTGCAAATTGACAATAGAAGCAGCAGTGTTGTGCTCTGGTCAGTGTGACTCAATTGGTTGGAGTGTTGTCCCATGTACCAGAGGTTCCTGGTCAGGGCACATACCCAGGTTTCTGGTTTGACCCCCCGTCAGGGCGCATGGGAGGGGGGCAATCAATCTATGATTCTCTCTCACATCAATGTTTCTCCCTCTCTCTCCCTCTCCCTTCCTCTCTCTTTAAAATCAATTAAAAAATAAAAAGAAGCAATGCTTTTTTACACTCTAGGAATAAAGCACTTTTTAAAATTAATTAGTTAGTTTCCATGTTTTTCCGAAGGTAAGGATGGTCACTATATTTCAAGATAGGCCTCCATGATCTCATCTCCACGTGCTGGGATTCAAACCCTTATAATGTTCCTCCTATAATGAATAGTGCCAACTAGGAATGGCTTGCAGTGTGAAACCTATTTGCTATCTCTTGACATTGACTTTCTAGATGTAGTCATTTCACCTGTAAAATGGGGATAATGCCTGTCTAGACAATGTCTCCGGGGTTGTTATTAAAGTCAAATGAGATCTAGCATGTGAAAAAGCTTTGGCATAAACCCAAGAATTATTGTTGAGGATTTCAGGTGTAGCGTTTTATACAAAGGACATCAAAGTATAAACCCATTGTGTGTAATTTGGCCAGAGCCCATAGTCATAAAACAGTGGTCTCATGTTGAAATGTCAGTTCTTTCAAGATCTTTTGACCCAGAGCCCTAGAATCTTCCATCTGCTAAATGGAGTGACATCTTCCCAGACCAGACTGCCGATCAGACATAGAGTATTGCCTGGGCACTGGCCCTTTCCATTCATTTCTGAAATATTCATTTTGCCACGGCTCTGATAGTAGCACACTTTCCATTAAATCTTTCTTGAATGGTTTTGAAAAAGTGTAGACCAAGCATGTCAAACTCAATGGGCCAAATAAACAAGGTTTAAGTTTATGTGGGCCACACAAAAAATAAAAGCTTCAATTTTCCTAGAAACGCAGGTTTATTTCGATAGAGACATGCTGAATACAAAGGGCTGAAATAAATGAGTAATTGTTATCATAAAATAGAACATTTTAATAAAAATTAATATTTTTTTCTTGAACATTAACTTACCAGACACTGAATAACTGCACAAATTAATAAGCATAAAGCAAATAAACCTATTTTTCTTGTTCTCCGAAAGCGAAATATTTCCTGGCCTAATTGCGCACACCAAACAAGTCAGTCCAAGACTAATGATGTGGCAATCAGCTGCTAAAATATTCGCTGCTAGTATTAGTGGAGAGAAATGGTGCGCCTGCACGTAAGGCGTGTAAGGGAAATGAATGCAACACGATTATAGTAATCAGACATTAGCGAATGTTGTATTTTGTTATTAATAACTAGTGGCCTGGTGCACCAATTCATGCACATTGAAAAGAAATTAATTAGAAGAAATATTTTAATATCGCTATTTGCCCTTTCTCTATAATAAAAGTGTCAACCAAATTCACGATTGACAATGACAGATCAAAACACACACATGAGATTGGCACCACTGAGAGATTTATATCTATCACCCATGCGTGAGTCAATGTTTATTTTTAAATTGCCAGTGCATGTCATATGTACTGGACGGTCAGTTGAACGGTCAGACGGATGTATGGTCGGATATATATATACTAGAGGCCTGGTGCATAGGATTCATGCACTGGTGTGTGGGGCATGGCCTGTAGGGATTGGCCCGCTGTGGGAGCACTGCTCATCCCGGTCTGCCCAGCAGCTGTGGACCCACCCTCTGAGTGGCTGCTCCCTGGTCTGGCATCTTCCATGGAGCCAGAGCACTCACCTCTCCAGGGAACCCAGTTGGGGCCGGGCCCAGGGACAATAGCACTGAGAGGCAGCGGAATAGGCCTCAGTCCCGTAGGGGACACAAACCCGCCTCTGGCCTCCAGGGTCAGCTCTTCAAGCCCGGCAGCAGCAGCGCTGCATAGCCTGTGGGTGTCCGGAGGAGGCAGCAGAGAGCGAGGAGGAGGAGCCTGGGGCAAGGAGACAACAATCACAGCCCAGGTTCTTGCCCATCAGCCTGGGGTTCATGGCGGGAGCAGCTGCTCATCCCAGTCAGCTGAGTGGCGCTCCCACTGTGGTAGCACATTGACCACCAAAGGGCAGCTCCTGCATTGAGTGTCTGACCCATGGTGGTCAGTGTGTGTCATAGCAACTGGTCAACCAGTCATTCTGGTCGTTCTGTTCTGTTGCTGGGTTTTTATTATATAGGATAGATTATGTATAACAGGATATTGTAAAAATTAAGTTATGAAATTTTTATTAAAACATATCTTACATACTGTTATATTGGCTGGGCTGCAAAAATATTCATTGTGGGCCGCATGCGGCCTAAGGGCCATGAGTTTGACATGCTTGGTGTAGACTGTACCCTCAAAGGGTCACTTTGAGCTCCATTATGAAGTGCCAGCACTTCTGCTCACCCAAGTGAATGGTATCTGCAGGAGAGGAGCTGGGCTACCAAGACTTGCCCAAACAATTTCATTCCAGTTTGAACTTGTGCCCATATGGATTCTTGACCTTAAAACTCTACAGGAACCCAGCAGTCATTTAGTCATGATTGTCAGTGATCATGTTTTGACATAGCCAGTCATGAGCTAAATGGCAAGTAACTTGTCATGGATCATATATAAAGTACCATAGTCCAAAAGACTTGCCTTTTAAAAAATAAATAAATGGGAGCATATATTATTATAATACTGTCACTTGTGTTCATTTGTATTCTAATACACTCTCATGAATAATAGAGCAGAGGATGGCATTTTAGCTGGGCCTTGGGACTGTCACACATCCCACAGTCTACCTTACCTCTGCCTCAGCTTGCGGTGAAAGATCATTACCAGTTCTGACAACTATACATTATGGTAGTGATTTTATAGTTATTGCCACAATTAATTATTTTGCTTCAGTAGCATGTGGTTTCTCACATACTACTGAAAGTCTACAGGAAAAACAAACCTTGTTAAAAATAAAGTTAACCACATTTACTTAATTTTTTCCTTATGTAACAGCAATTTTAATGATTAAAAATTCTTTAATTTTTTTTTGTATTTTAAAAATGCTTTTATGACCATTGTACCACAAATATTTTTAGTATTATTTTTCTTACTTCCCTGGGGGGGAAAATCAACCTAGATTGTGTGGAGTATGGGTCTCACCCAAACCTCCTCATTGGAGGGTTGGGGGGTGGAGCAGGAAAAACATTGAGACAGAGTTATAATCCAGTACCTCCCCTACACACATATTCACATGTGTTAGAGTTGTTTGTTCTTTTCACTTCTTCTGGGCATAACCAGGAGAAGGGCAGATCAGGACCAACACTGGCAGGGCTCTGTAAACTAAGTAAAATTCCAGGAAGACCCATTGGCATGCAGCCAGTAACACAGTGCCACAGGCAAAACTGAGTCAGGGTTAGGAGCCAGGGGCTTCAAGTCATTTGGCATAAAAATGGTGGCTGAGAACAAATGACAAAGATCCAGGTAGAAAGACCTGTTTTGGTAAATAGGTGTGTGTGTGTGTGTGTGTGTGTGTGTGTGTGTGTGTACGCGCATGTATGTGTTAGGGGTCTTAAAAGGGTACTGTTTAGTTAATAAAAGCTCAAAGTCGAGATAGATAAGGGTAGCTCATAAATGATTAGATGAATAGTTAAATGGATATATAAATTGATGCATGAATGGATAAATGGGTATAATGAAATTAGAATTGATGGTTGATATGACAGATGAGTGGATGGTGTGCAAGAGAATGATTAGTTGGATGAATGGATAAATAAACGGATGGATGGATGGATAGTAGATAGATAGATAGATAGATAGATAGATAGACAGACAGACAGATAGATAGATAGATAGATAGATAGATAGATAGATAGAGAGATGAATGGACAATCAAACTGATGGATTGATGGATGGACACAAAGATGAACTAATGAATGAATGGATCAATGTATAAATGGATGGATGATATGGTAGGCAGAATAATCGTCCCCCAAAATGTCTTAATCCTTGAAATTTGTGGATATGTTCGATAACATGGCAAAGGGGAATTAAGCTTACTAATCAGCTGACCTTGAGATGAGGAGATTATCTTGGATTATCTAATTGGACCCAATGTAATCACAAGTATCCTTATAAGAGAAAACAGAAGGAACAGTAAGAGATTTGAAGATGCTATACTGCCGGTTTTAAAGTTGGAGGGAGGAGCCTTGAGACCAGGAATGCAGGTGGTTCTAGGAGCTGGGAAAGGCAAGGAAACAGATTCTCTTCTAAAGCCTCCAGAAGGACTGCAGCTCTACCAACATTTTAATTTTAATTCTTAAGACCCATTTTGGACTTCTGAACTCTAGAACTAAGGTTGTCATTGGCCACTGCAGCAATAGAAATGGATGAATACATCAGTGGGTAAGTGAATGGAAGATGAGTAAGTACCTGGATGATTCAATGGGTGAGTGATAAATGGATAAATACATAGGTAGATGGGTAGATGAACAGATGTATGGGAGGATAGGTGAATAGAAACATGAATAAATGGTTGGTTGGTGGTAGGGGGGATAAAAGAAAATGTGTTTCTCCACTCATAATGCTTCTCACACCAAATGTGTAGTTTTCCCTCACTTTAAATAATTCTGATACTAACTTCCTAGGGTTGACATACACCCCACAAGTTAAGGGCTCATCCCCACTAGACTGCCCTCCACTTCAGATACCAATCACAAGTAGTAAGTTTCCAGGTTACCCACACTTCTGTCCAATTTCGATAAATCGGGGCTTCCCATAACCCTCTCCTTTGAGTTTGATAATTTGCTATAACAGCTCACAGAATTCAGAGAAATGCTGTACTTATATTTACAAGTTTATTATAAAGTATGTTATAAAGTCTACAAATGAACAGTCAGATGGAGAGGTACACAGGGTGAGGTCTAGAAGGGTCCTAAGCATAAGAGCTTTTGTCCTGGTGGATTTCGGGGTGCACCACCTCCCAGTACATGGATGCATTCCCCAATCCAGACCTTCTCCAAACCCCACAGTTTAGAGATTTTTAAAAAATATTTTTATTGATTTCAGAAAGGAAGGGAAAGGGTGAGAGAGATAGAAACATCAATGATGAGAGAGAATCACTGATCCTGCAACCTGGGCATGTGCCCTGACCGGGAATCGAACCTCTGACCTTTTGTTCATAGGTCAATGCCCAACCACTGAGCCACGCTGGTGGGGCCATAGTTTAGAGATTGTTATGTAAGTTTCAGCACATAAGCATGATTGATTATTAACTCCATCTCCAGTTCTTCTCCCCTCCCCAGAGATGGGCGCAGGTAGAGCTAGAAATTCCGAGCTTCTAATCATGGCTTGATCTTTCTGGTAACCAGCCCCCATATGGAAGCTATTCAGGAGCCCACCAAGAAGCCTCTCCTTAGGACAAAAGATATTCTTATCACCCAGGAAATTCCAAGAGACTTAGGAGCTCTGTGTAAGACACACTATCACCTCACCACTCAGAAAATTACAAGGGTTTTAGGAGGTCTGTGTCAGAAACTGGGGGTAGAGACCAAACATATATTTCTTATTATGTCACAGAGAGATAGATAAATGAATAAATAGATACATGAATGGATAAATTAATAGATGGACACATGGGTAAATGAATGGGTAAATAGGTGGGTGGAGGATGAACAGATAAGTGGATATATAAACACATGGAGAGATAGAATATGGTAGATACTTAGATAGATAAATGGTTTTCTGGTGAGTGGGTGGACAATACATGGATTAGTATCTTATGCTTAAAGACAGAAGCACTACCTTTAACCAGAAATGTGGATGTTGGCCAGTAGGGAAGTTTCCAATTAGAAAGGGGCACATCCAAATAGACCAGCGGTTCTCAACCTGTGGGTCGCGACCATCAGAAAACACATATAGCATATCAGATATTTACATTACGATTCATAACAGTTGCCGGGAGCCGGTCCATGCTTGCTGTTTCAAGGGACCTGGCATATATGGCATACTGTTCTTAATATGTTTGCTCACCTTCTTGGTGCTGTGTTTTAACCAAGGTCACCTCTCCGAGAAAGGTTGAATCCCCAGGTAGGGATTTTCCCCTGAAGTTAGGGAGGGAATAAAACCCCTCAACTAAGTGCCAGGCGGGTAATTAATCCCTTTAACTACGAACAATCATGCTTAAACTACATAATCTTTTCTCCCTGGAATGGAGATAAGAAACGCCCTAACCTTTGTAATAGAGATTGATAGGATTGAATCAACTGGTATAAATACAGTTGTAACAAGACAGAAACAGACAGAACTCAGAACACAGAACTGAGAACACAGGGCTTGGAAGACAGGACCAAGAGAGACAGAGCCTAGGCACAGAACCTACACAGAACGTTCTCTGGAGACAGAAGAACTTCGCTGGCGAGAGCATGCTGGAGGATCCTGGAGAGGGACTGGCCTCGGAGCCTAGAGACAGAGCCTAGCGGGAGAACATGGCAAGGGATCCTGGACTGAACCTGACTACAGAGATTGGCAGGAGAACCTGACTGGAACCTGGACACTGAACCTGACTGGAGAGCCTGGACAGAACCTGGCTGGAGAAGTCCCTGTGTCATTCCTTCTTCGCCGACTCCGTCCACACCTTTGGGGACCCCTGGACCCGCTGGGGTTGGACCCCAGAAAACAGTAGCAAAATTACAGTTATGAAGTAGCAACAAAAATAATTTTATGGTTGGGGGTCACCACAACATGAGGAACTGTACTAAAGGGTCTCGGTATTAGGAAGGTTGAGAACCCCTGAAATAGACTATAAAGTGAACACAAAGCCTCGAGCACTAAGCCTCCATCCTCTATGATGAACAGTTTAAAACAAGGGACGTTGCCGCCGTTTTGGCTCAATAGTTAGAGTTCGACTGTGGACTGAAGGGTTGCAGGTTCTATTTCAGTCAAGGGCACGTACCCAGTCAGGGCGCATGTGGGAGTCAACCTATTGATGTGTCTCTCTCATATTGATGTTTCTCCCTCTCTGTCTCTCCCCCGCCCTTCCACTCTCTCTCTCTCTCTAATAAATAAATAAATAAATAAATGGAAAAAATATCCTTGGGTGAGGATTAAAATAAATAAATAAAAATAAAACGAGCCCTTTGCACTTGATGGTATCTCTATCTAGAATGTAATACTTTTTCTTCAAGTAATTAACTTCTACTCATTCTCTGCATCACAGCACGAGCACTGCTTTCTCAGGGAAGCCTTACTTAAAATGTGTTTATAAAAAAAAAAATGTGTTTGTAGTATAGTGTACCTTCCCTTTGCAGCACTTGTTAAAATTTCAATTTTACATTTATTTGTATAACCATGTAATTATTATAAGTCTATTCCGCTGGACAATAGCTCCACAGGGCAAGGATCCAAGTGTTTTTGCATACCATTTTATCCCCATCCCTGAAGTCATGCTTGGCCCATAGAAAATGTGCTTTTTTGGATGCGTTGGAACCTTCCTGTGGCATTCCCAGTCAAATCATCAGGAAAGATCTTAATGGGTTGCCAGGGTATTACTGATGCCCTGGCAACTAAGTCTGGCTTTACTGGTAGCAGACTTTGACCAGGAATGTGCTCCTCCAAAAGAGAAAAGCCATCCACTGAGTTCAAGTCTTTCTCTGACCTAGAGAGGCCAGAGACTGAGTTAACTATCTCTTTGCCTTAACTCAGATCCTCCTCACTCAGTGGTTCTGGAACCAGCAGCCTCTCTGACTAGATGAGGCCATCTAGCCATCTCCCACCCCGACCTCCATCAGTGCCAGCTCCTGCGATCTGCCCCTGCCCTGTTCCAGGCTGACAGATCCAAAGACCACACTTTGGATGGACAGCTAACACAATATCTTCTGTCACTCTGGTCATCCTTTTCTCTCATCCCATTAGTTTCACTTTGACCTTTACAGTTATCTGCTAGGCTTCAGTTTGAGCTTTATCATCCATGCCTTTCTGTGCCTGAGAGAGCAGCACCCAAATCCCAGCTGTGTGTGAACTAGTTGTGTGCTTTGTGCAAGTTATGTAACTCTTCTGAGCCTGTTTCCTAATCCAAGAAATGGATGCAATAAATATATGTCTCAGGGTGGTTGTGGCGATTAAGTATGATGATATAAATGAAGCATCTAGCATGATGACTGGCAACAGCGAGTGACAATCAATTATTAATTTCCCTTCTTCCAAGTTTTTCCCCTCTTGTTTCTTCCTGAGGCAAAATGCAATCTCCCTTTCTATTTTCCACTTTTCTGTCTCCAGAACACTTTCTAGTCCTCATAAAAATAGCACTACATAAAAAAAAAATTGCACAGTATTTTCATATCCTCCAAATAACTCCATTCATTTATAGACTGGTCAATTTTAGTTATTTGAGCATTACGAAGCCATCTGAAACTGGTAAATAAAGTTCTATCTTCACATTCAGGAAATAAAGAGCTAAATAAATACTTTGGAGGCCGGTAAGGGAAAGACATTTTCCTGGAGGCCTAAGACCTTATGTGGAATGTGTCACCCTATTGCTGCTGCCTCTGGCTAGAAGACAATGGACAAGAAACCCTTTATATTTTAAATTGGACACAGCAGCCATGAAGCTAGTGGAAGAATGGAGGCCTACATTTCCTGGGAAGAGAGATTTGGCAGGAGGTCCCTGTGAGTTACCCACAGAGTGCTCATGTGCGTAATTTAATGCTGAAGATTTGAAAATTCAGAAAGAAATTAAGAAATTAGTTGGAAAGGAGTTATCAACGTATTTTTAGAATAGTTAGTGGACTAATTAGGTAACAGCGAAGATATCTAAGCTATAGAGAGATGTCCAGATGGGGTCATATTCAGTTATTACGAAGACTAGCACAGAGAAAACAGATGGTCCAGAAACCATTCTGATTTCATGACTTTGGTCAAGTTACTCCATTTCGTTGGGCCCCCTTTTCTGCATCTGTAAATTAGAAACTAGTATTGGTTATAGCATATACATTGTCTGGCTATTAAACAGGCCAATTAAGTCCAGTATGGCTCAATGGTTGAGCGTTGACCTATGAACCAGGAGGTTATGGTTTGATTCCTGGTCAGGTGCTGGGGTTGACCAGCAGCCCCTGAATGATGGATGAATGGATTACTCTTACACAACATTTGCTGTGAAAGAGAGGCTAAGGGACGGCTTGGCCAAAGGGACCAGGCAGCCTCCATTGCCTGCCTCATTAGCCTTTTAGTGTAACAGCAGTTTGAAATAAAGTTTATCTTCTAGATACAATCAGAAGGGTAAGTAATCTTGGGAGGACACATGTGTTTGTAGTGTCTTTTAAGCAAGGACACCCAAAAGATTAAGCATAAGGATTCCAATAAACACCTAGTGCCGGGGTCCGACCCCAGCTAGTCCAGGGGTCCCCAAAGGCGTGGACGGAGTCGGCGAAGAAGGAATGACACGGAGACAGTGTTCAGTTGATCAGCAGCCTAGCCAGGATCTCCAACCAAGTTCTGGTCTCGATCTCCAGAGAGGTTCTGCTCAGGTTCTCCAGTCAGGTTCAGTCACCAGGTTCTAGTCAGGCTCTCCTGCCAATCTCCGCAGTCAGGTTCAGTCCAGGATCCCCTGCCATGCTCTCTCGCTAGGCTCCGCCTCCAGGCTCCGAGGCCAGTCCCTGCCCAGGATCCTCCAGCATGCTCTCGCCAGCGAAGTTCTTCTGTCTCTAGAGAATGTTCTGTGTAGGTTCTGTGCCTAGGCTCTGTCTCTCTTGGTCCTGTCTTCCAAGCCCTGTGTCCTTAGTTCTGTGTTCTGAGTTCTGAGTGTTTCTGTCTTGTTACAACTGTATTTATACCAGTTGATTCAATCCTATCAATCTCTATTACAAAGGTTAGGGCGTTTCTTATCTCCATTCCAGGGAGAAAAGATTATGTAGTTTAAGCATGATTGTTCGTAGTTAAAGGGATTAATTACCCACCTGGCACTTAGTTGAGGGGTTTTATTCCCTCCCTAACTTCAGGGGAAAATCCTTACCTGGGGATTCAACCTTTCTCGGAGAGGTGACCTTGGTTAAAACACAGCACCAAGAAGGTGAGCAAACATATTAAGAACCGTATGCCATGTATGCCAGGTCCCTTGAAACAGCAAGGATGGACCGGCTCCCGGCAAATTCCCCCTTTTTTATTTTTTAAAAGCAAGCATTAAAAAGAAAAACCTGAAATGCTCTCTTGTATCCATTTTAAGAGTAGGATTGGCGCTTTCCGCTATTACCTGAGTTCTGATCTATCACCCCCATGGAGAGCTTGCCAATCCTGCACTTTCCCAGGGTGGAAAGGCTGCAGTGGGGTTAAGGATAAGGCTCCTTGGGCCTACCTTCTCCCATGCCATTACATTTACCTTTCCTTCCTCAGAAAAGCATGGACATACTTCTTGTATAAAATGTTCTGTCTGACTGGGAGTAACCTTAATTCCTCTGCCAACAAGCATATATGTTAAAAGATCAATACGGAATCTTTTTTCTTTAGACTCAGTATGGCACATCTTCTTAATCTAAAGATCAATACAGAGTCTTCTTTCTTTGGACTCAGTATGGCACATCTTCTCAATCTAAGTTCTGTACTATCCACCTTCTTAGCCTATTTATCCTCTATAGGGGGGTCTGTAGCACCCTGGTGGAGTCCAACCCCAGCAGGTCCAGGGGTCCCCAAAGGTGTGGACGGAGTCGGCGAAGAAGGAATGACACGGAGACAGTGTTCAGTTGATCAGCAGCCTAGCCAGGATCTCCAGCCAGGATCTCCAGCCAAGTTTTGGTCTGGATCTCCAGAGAGGTTCTGCTTCGGATCTCCAGCGAGGTTCTGTAGCCATGTTCCCTCGCTAGGTTCTCCAGCCAGGTTCTGTCCAGGCTCTCCAGTCAGGTTCAGTGTCCAGGTTCCAGTCAGGTTCTCCTGCCAATCTCTGTAGTCAGGTTCAGTCCAGGATCCCTTGCCATGTTCTCCCGCTAGGCTCTGTCTCTAGGCTCCGAGGCCAGTCCCTGCCCAGGATCCTCCAGCATGCTCTCGCCAGCGAAGTTCTTCTGTCTCTAGAGAATGTTCTGTGTAGGTTCTGTGCCTAGGCTCTGTCTCTCTTGGTCCTGTCTTCCAAGCCCTGTGTCCTTAGTTCTGTGTTCTGAGTTCTGAGTGTTTCTGTCTTGTTACAACTGTATTTATACCAGTTGATTCAATCCTATCAATCTCTATTACAAAGGTTAGGGCGTTTCTTATCTCCATTCCAGGGAGAAAAGATTATGTAGTTTAAGCATGATTGTTCGTAGTTAAAGGGATTAATTACCCGCCTGGCACTTAGTTGAGGGGTTTTATTCCCTCCCTAACTTCAGGGGAAAATCCTTACCTGGGGATTCAACCTTTCTCAGAGAGGTGACTTTGGTTAAAACACAGCGCCAAGAAGGTGAGCAAACATATTAAGAACCGTATGCCATATATGCCAGGTCCCTTGAAACAGCAAGGATGGACCGGCTCCCGGCAACCTAGGGTTCTGCACGTGCACAGACTTGTTTGGAAAGGTCAAGGAATAATTTGGGGCACTGCCTTTGATGCTCCCCTAATTCTTCCCTAAGTCGGAATTCTGATAAACAGGCCAGGTGGCCTTCCACACATTTCCTTTTCTCAGAATGTCCTCCTTACAAACTTTCCAACCAAGTCTTATGTGCTCCCCAACAGTCAGGGCACATGCCCAGGTTAGGTTGTGCAGATTCCATCCTCCGTGTGGGGCTTCAGGAGGCAGCCGATCTTGTTTCCCCTCTTGTTTCTTCCTGAGGCAAAATGCATTCTTTCTCATCATTGATGCTTGTATCTCTCTCCCTCTCTCTTCTGCTCTGAAATTAATTTAAAGTATGTGTGTGTGTATGTATATATATATATATATATATATATATATATATATATATATATATGTGTGTGTGTGTGTGTGTGTGTGTGTGTATATATATTTAAAAAGGTCTGTATGAATTAACTCAGCCTAAAGTCCGACTCTCAACCTTACAACTCAGGAACCCAGTTAATTAATTTTCAATGAGAAATTGAGCTTTTGAAAAGACTAGAATGCTCAGGTATGTGTGACTTGTGCATTTTCTACCTGGCCTCACATGTATGAGAAACTTAGAGGCAGAGCAGTGAGACTCAGAGGATCTAAATGTAACCCCAAGGCAGCAATTTCATATTAGGGATAGCCTTTCCCATGCTGTGTATTGTGAAACTTAATCCTCTTGACTCAGCTAAAAAGGAAAACATTCGCCGACCAGCGTGGCTCAGTGGTTGAGCATCGACCTATGAACCAGAAGGTCACAGTTCCATTCCCGATCAAGGCACATGCCCCAGTTGCAGGCTCAATCCCCAGTAAGGGGTGTGTAAGAGGCAGCTGATCAATGATTCTCTCTCATCATTGATGTTTTTATCTCCCTCTCCCTCTTCCTTCCTCTCTGAAATCAATAAAAATATTTTTAAAAAGGAAAACATTCATCGATGAATTTGACCACTTACATTGTATATCTGGGTTCTCCACCAAGCTCAAACAGGGGTGTCCTCCAGAGCAGAAACCATGCTCAGTCATCTTTGTGTCTCCAGTGCCCAGCACAGACTGATGAATGGATGACGGTGCTCCTGAACCTGAGGTCTCTTCTCCCCATACAGCCTGTACCCATTCTCACAGAGCTATCCCTAACATGAAATTGCTGGCTTGGGGTAGCATGGACTAAAACCACTTTACATTTACATCCACTGAGTCTCACTGCTCTGTCTCTAAGTTTCTTATTATGTATCTTCCTATGAAAACTTGGCTTCCCACATACATGTGAGCCAAGGGAGAAAATGCACGGATCACACAGACCTGCTTTAGCTCTCACTCTGATTCGTTTCTTTGAATAATTTGCTTCCTTCTCCAACTTCCTGTGAAGATTGGTTCCCATTCAATCTTGCTATGAGGGCCTGATATATCTTTTGCTTTGTATTACCTGCCAGCTAATTCCGGCTGCTTGGTGGGAGAATCTCGGAGCCTGGACTTTACTGAGAATCCTGCAACCTCTTAAATCCTACCTGAGCTGGCAGTTTCCCCAATCCGGCCATATTCCCAGGATAAGTTCAGGACCAGGTCCTAAACCTTCTAGCCATCCCCACTGTCTTATAAACATAAGGCCAGGCCTCCTCATGACCATAGGATTCAAATGTTGGTTCCAACTTGACCTTCTACCATTCTTCCCACCTCCTACACTACTTCAAGCATGTCAGAAAGCAGATGAGCTGAGTTATGCCTGGGCCAGCATCACCATCATGAGCAAAATCAACGGAAAAGGAAATTAGCTCATTCCGCAGAGAGGCACTTAGAGCAGGCAAGCAGCCTAAAGTTCCAGGCAGGCCAGGCAAAGAACCAGCTAGACACAACTGTGTCCTCTCAGCTGTTGCTATTCTTTGAAGAGAAGTGCTCTCTGTGCCAATCCTTATAGATCCATTCACACACAAGCAGTCCCTGGCATTGGGGAAGGACCATGTCCCCCTCCTCCCCTGCCTGTCTCTAGGACCTTCATTTTTGCACACCTCCTCAAGATGAGCTGCTGGATTAGATAACGGGGGATGTGTGTTCTGAGCTCTAGGGTGAGGATGTGTGAGAGTCATAACTGAGTTAGTCTCTAAATACTCACTGACACCCATGATAAATCAGCCTCAAACATTACTACGTCATCATTCCTGCCCCTGAGGGTTCATGGTCCCTCAGATGAGGATGTTTTAAAGCATACCAGATTGGGCTCTTGTAGAGAAAATACAAGTAGAGACAAAGAAGTCCAAACAAAGCTCCCTTGTGTGCAATGTGGTTGAAAGGAGAGAGCAGTGGCCAGAGGGCTGGGAGAGCAGATTTCACTTTAAGAATTACCTTTTGAGAATCAGATAGCTGTGGTACAGAGGAAGTGAGGTAGATGAAGCTTAAAAGCTAGGTTAAAGAAGAGGACTTCATTTTGAAGACCAGATCGCTATAGCAGAACAGCAGAATATTCACTGAGCTCGGGAACACAGGAGAAGGAACACACCTGGGAGTGAAGATGACGTGCTAGGCTTATACAAGTTGAGTCTGGAATGCTGAGTTAGAGTGGAATCCATTGGATCTGTGTACTTGCTACATCTTTAGCCTCCCTGAGCAAAGTGGCTACAGAGCTTAGGCCTTGCAGGACTCTCTGCATGAGTCCTGATTAAGAGATCTAATCACACCATCTTTTGGGAAGATGGGATCCAAGAGATCAACTAAAACAGCAAAGTGGCCTTCAAGTTTTGAGAACCACAAAGAGAAGGCTGCAAGTAGAAGCAGTGAGGCAGCAAAGTCACCAAGCCGAAGAGCCCGTAGGGCAGACAGAAGGAGCCTGGCATGAAGCTATGACCCTGTGAGGGAAAATGGTTGGGAGGGGGGAGAGAAATCAATACACCCACCAGAAGGAGAAGCCATGAGCTAGAAGTAGAGATAGAACGGCATGAAATCATGAGCATGGTGAAGTGAAAAAGGCGGAGAGCAATAGTGCTCATTTCTCAGGGGGTCACGGGATGCCTGGAAAGACAAGTATTTTCTGTTCCTCCACAACTGCTGGCCTTCGGGGAGAGATGCAAGTCCACTCTCCCTGACTCTGCCTCTAAGCAGAAGGCGTGCCAATACGGATGGGCCAAGGCCAGGACGCTAATGGGGCCACATGGCTAAGAGTTACTCTCCCTCTTTTAGGGCCACATGGCTACGGGTTAATCTCCCTCTTTTAGGGCCACATGGCTACGGGTTAAGCTCCCTCTTTTAGGGCCACATGGCTACGGGTTAATCTCCCTCTTTTGCAATGAGCTCTTTTGTGAAATTCTCCCTTTCTTCCTCTCATGTGGCTGCGAAGGGAAATGGCCTGAGTCTGTGTTTCCAGCCCGTCAAGGAAAGCCTGGAGTGGGTGGGTAAGTCAAGATCTACTGTGGATGCCTGGCCAGCCAGCATGGCTTAGTGGCTGAACATCAATCTATGAACCAGGAGGTCATGGTTCGATTCCCGGTCAGGGCACATGCCCAGGCTGGGTTGTGGGCTCAATCCCTAGCATGGGGTGTGCAGGAGGCAGCGATCAATGATAATCTCTCATCATTGATGTTTCTATCTCTCTCTCCCCCTCCCCTCCTCTCTGAAATCAATAAAAATATATTTTTTAAAAAAGATCGGCTGTGGAACTTAAGATCTCTATCTTGCTCAGTATATTTGTCCTTGGATTTGCCACTGGAGTGGGGAGTGAGGATGCGCCCCATCGTGGGAATAGAATAAAAATGCTGTTGAATCATTTGGGGTTTCTGGTGTCCAACAATAGACAGCATGCCCAGTGATCCTAAAGAGAAAGGAATTTATTGGAAGAATCGTAAATAGCGTATGAAAATGATAGGAATGCTGGAAAACTGGCCTCAGAAAAGACAGATAAGCTCCTCTGAAAGAGACAGTCCTGTTAGGTTATTTTTGCCAGTTCTGCTGCCACTGAAAAAATACCTCCATTGTGCTGGGCTCTGGTTTCCTCCAAATAGAATGGGTGCTCAGATGCTGAGCAGCCAAAAAATGGTAAATGTTCTCTTCTGAGGTCAGTTTGTTCTCCCTCCAGCCCAGGTCAAAGAAATCCTCACATTGTTCAATTAAGTACAACAATAGGCCACAACCCCAGAGAAAGACTTTCTGGCCTTGTTCTCTTTGAAAGACTTGGGGAGAAGGGATGGACAGTAGTGGTTGTGGCAGAATGGGTCTCAGGTCTCAGGAAATTCTGGGCATCCTCCAAATTCTGTTATTTTGAGCATGACTTAACTCATTACAGTTGGTGATTGTGGCCAAGAGAGCTCTAAGCTGAGACCTGAAGAGTGAGTAGGATATAGGGGAAGGCTATGCAAAGGCTTATTCCAGGATGTGCAAAGAGTTGGTGTGTTTAGGTATAACTGACATAATTCCACATGGCTGGGAAGATAAGCAAAGGGGATGGTGGAGTGAGATGCACAGGAGAAGAAAGAATATTAGTGGGTTTGGATTTTATCATGAGGGCAGTGGGGTACTATTGATATATTTTAAGTTGGGAAAAGACATGACAACATTTGTGCTTTAGGAAGGACAACTGACTTCTGTAAGAATGTTAGTTCCATGCGGATGAGGACTTTGTTTTGCTTATCACCGTATGACCAACACCTAAGACATAGTAGGAGCTTGTCATAACAATTATAAAATGAATGAATGCCCGGCTAGCTTGGCTCAGTGGTTAAGCATTGACCTATGAACCAAGAGGTCACAGTTTGATTCCCAGTTAGGGCACATGCCCAGGTTGCAGGCTTGATCCCCAGTGGGTGACATGCAGGAGGCAGCTGATTCTTCTCATCATTGATGTTTCTCTCTCTCTCTCTCTCTCTCTCTCTCTCTCTTCCTCTCTGAAATCAATAAAAATATATATTTTAAATGGTGAATGAATGACCACTGTGGAATGGTCATCAGTTAGAAGGTGACTATGTAGTCCAAATATTAAGTAATAGGTGGTCTGACCTTTAGTGATGGCTGTGGGGATGGAAAGAAGTGGCCAGATTCATGGGATATTTGGGTGACAGAATAAATTAGATACTGCTTGGGGTATAGTGATGCTGGCAGGGGTAGCAAAGTATCAAGGACAATATCCTGATTCCTTCCATAGACAAATGAATGGCTGGGGGTACTATCACCTGAGAAAGGGAACCAGAAGAATAGGTCTGGGGTAGAGATGAGCAAATTAATGTGTTGACCCATTGTTTTAGGCATCTATGGAATGAACATTCAGGTAGAGAATTCCACTGGGAAGTTCATTACAAGAGAGGTCCCTGGGGAAACCCACCCACACACATATGGATTACATGTGAAAATTTAGCAATCCCTGAGAGCAGTGCTAGAGTCTGTGCCAGCTGGGACACTGGAGCCGAGGATGCTGGGACTCTGAAGTCCCGTGGCCCAGACTCTGCCCCCATCTTTGCCATTAAACATTTATGTAATAAACATTGAGGGCCTGCTTTGTGCCTTTGCCTGATGTCTTCCCTTCCATATCACATCCCCAGGCTCACTGTTTTGTTACAACTGCAAGAAGGAAGGTCAGCACTTCTCTTAGGGAGAATGAGCCCAAACACTGCAGCAGAGCCTCTCTCAGAATTATGTAAGCTACTGCAGCATGTGGGAGCCTCCATTTCAGCCAGCACAGACCGTGAAATGGACTGCGCAAATCACATAGTACTTGCATTGCTTTTATAGTTAAAATTGCAAAACTAAATTAAAACAAGTCACCTAACAAAATGTATGTACATATTCTGACAACTCCTTATGTATGTAAGAAACAGAATCCTGTTTTCTCATTGTGCCGCCCCCATTTCTCCGGCTCTGATGTGAGGCCAGCCTGCCCTGCAGTCATTGAGAGCCGGAAATAAGCCTGGAGAAGGCAGGGGAGGGTGGGGAGCAATTGAGAGATTTGTGTAACTAAGTCACCAAATAGTAACCGCCCTGTTCTCTGCTTCTCCGGGGCCTGGAGGTGTGGGGATCTGGGATGCGGCTTCTGCAGTGAAACTTCTGTTGAGGGGTCACTGCATCCCTTCACCCTACAGACTTATGAGTCAAAGGAAGTGTTGTTAATATGAACAGTAAACAAAGGAACAGGTTCCTTGATTATGTCAAGTACAGAGCTTTTTCTAGTAGAAAAGACTTTCCTATTTGTTTATATGATCATTTGTGTTTCTGAATAAATTTCAGAGCTTGGTTGTTAAGTTATGCAAAAATTCATGCTGAAATTCTGATTAGGACTGGATTAAATCTGTAGACCAATTTGGATAGAAGCCTCATCTTAATGATATCAAGTTTTCCAATTAAAAAAAAAAGACTTTCTTGTTTTGTGTAATAATATCTGTACGTAATAAGGAATTAAAATAGTGCATACATTCTGAACATTGATACATACTAATTAAGTGCTATTTAAATTAATTTACTTCTAAAAATTGAATAATACTCTTAACAAATGTAATTTAAATATGGAAGAATGTGCTGTCCAAGGTCTGTTTGCTCTCAGATCCACTCCTGGTGCTTCCCCTGCTTTGCTCTGTGTCACAGAGGGACTGATCCCACAGGCTCCTTTCTCAGGCTCCTCTGTCAGCTGGGTTATAGCATGGGAGGTACTGACGTGAGATTGAGAGCAAGAGGAAAGGAGAACCCAGGGTGTTTCTTTCCCGCTCTGGCACAGGCAGCATTTTCAACAGCAGCTGTCTAATGTGCGGTGGTGCCTTCCTATTGTTGCTAAACTGCGTTGCTGCTTCATCCTCTATTTGGCATATCAGTTCTCTCATCACTTACACAACCAATTCTCCAAGTTGAATTATCTCTCCTTTAAATCTTTAGCGTGATTCTGTTTTCCTGGTTGAGTCCTGCCTGATAAATGTTACATCAATGGACAGGGGTCATGGATGGAACATTTTTGTTTTTTAAACTGAAGATGACAACTTTCTGAATGAGGGTAACAAAGAACCAGAAGCTGAAGTTTGCCTGGGAGTAGTGGACATGTGGTAAGGGAATGAGCCTGGGCTTTCCCAGCCCTGGACTGAATGAGCTCAGGGCAAGGACACTGAGGTGACAGTGGGCAATGGAGAGAGGGCCATCCCTGTGGCATCGAGCAACAGCTACACACTTGGGCTAACGTAAGGATAAGAGGGATTTATTGGGAGACTAGGAACAGTCTCAGAATTGTAGAGAAATCAGACTACTCAGCTTTTGGAATGATCAGGAACAAGGGTAGCTCCAGGATCTAGGGAGCAGAAATTAGCCATCTCTTTTTAAAGCTTGATTGAAGTAGCTTTGTCCTTGGATCATTCTGCTCAAGATTCAAAATCTAGGAAGGGAGAGAAAGGGAGCCAATTGGCTCAGCATGAGTTAAGTGCTCAACATTCCCAGGGAGAGCAGGACCCTAAGGCCAAAGGCTAGGCAGAAAAGTTTGCCCCCCAAAGAGACAGCAGGCAGAAAGCTGTGTTATTTGCCACTGGGTCCACAGTAAAAGTAAAGGGCAAGGCATGAAAAAGTGGCCCCAAAAGGACAGGAGAATCTTCTTCAGCCAAGAAACTGACCAAGAACAAAAATGGAGGCCAATCTGAGGATGAAGTAGCTATTGCTAGAGACTGGCTGGGGACCAGATGATCCTTATGGACTTGCTTCCACCTTTGAGCCAAAGACAGCTGCCTGCTTCCATGTAACTCAGGGACTGGCGGGGTGATCCCCAAACCAATCACTTCTGGGGGTGGGCGAGAGGTGGTGGAGGCAGATTCCCAGACAGGAGGCCACAACATAGGGCAGGAATAGAGCCTACTTACTCTGTTCCTAAGGTATGTTAGAACAGCTACTGTTGTACTTAGAATTTAGCACAGAGTCATTTAGCATAAGGCATCATTGTTCCTGGGAGCTAAGCCCTGAAGAAGCACTCAAGGGTCTTGGTTAATAGAAGAATCATCATATCTTCACTTTTTAAGGAGACATTGGTAGGTGAAAGCAGAGGCTCATGAAAGGGACTAAAGATTTACTGAGATCAGCAGGGAGGCAGGAAAGTCAGCTTGACTTGGTCTAAGCTGTGTCCACGCATGGGATGTAGACACATTTGGTTTTGTCTCGATAAAACCAGACATCTCTTGGTCTGAGGGTATGGGGGACTTCTTGGGAGAAAACTCACCCTAAACAAAGAGGGGCCCCAAGAGCAAGATGACCTAGTGAGAGAGGTTCTCATCCTGGGTAATTCTGAGTTCAGAAAGGTCTCTTCCACTTAGATTTGTGTCCAATTGGCACATATCTGAATGCTAAGGGGGGGGAGGGGGAGATAGAGAGAAGGAAATACTGAACTCTGCAAAGTGAAAACATACTGTAAATGTTTTCTATTTGCTACATTAGAGACTTTACAAAGCCCTTTCCTCAAGCTGTTGGTCTTGTTGGTTCCCACAGCATGATACCCTGCTACCCCAGTGCATATCAGTATCAGTGACAATGTCTGGAGGAGGAGACCATTGCCCAGCAATATAGCTGTACCCACTGGAGGGTGGCAGGAGCCAAAGAAGACTATACCTGCAGATGTGTCAGGATAAGCTCCCAGGATAACCCTTGGGCCCCTGAGTGATCTGGTGTGAGATTCTCTCCTGGAAGCGGGAATTTTGTGTTTGAAACTGGGAGCAAAAGCCACCGAAATACAGATTACTGGTTGAAGACCATTCCAAGCAGAGGGAGTGGGAGGCGTGGAGACAATAATAACCTGCATCGCTGCATCTTCCATGACTGGCCCAGCTGCTATCACTTTAAAAATGTCTAGTCATCTTCAGCTTGGTACTGAATCTGCAGTGGAAATACTGTGGCTGGTATACGCATTCATGTATACCATGTGTACCTGTTTCTTAACGGTTGAGTACACTGTTCCACCTGGGGGCTGGCTGGCCTACCCCCTTCTCTTTCTCTCTCCTTCCTTCCCTCTTCTCCATGCTTCTCTTCTTTCCTCTGTCTCTTTCTCCATATTTTTAAGACACTGTCGTAGCTACTTTGACAAAGGCTGATGGCTTATGCCTTCCAGGAGGGGAAGTTCACAAATTACAAAAGAGGTTTTTGTTTGTTTTGGTTTGGTTTGGTTTGGTTTAGAGCTGAGCAGCAGGAACACAGAAACTGCAGGTTTGCTGCCTGCTCAGCGGGACAGAGAGCAGAGGGAGGAAGATGAAAAGCCAAGCCGACCAGAAGAAAGGCAACACCAGAGAAGCTCAGTGAAAGTGGGAGGAGACTTTGCTGAAGCCATTGGGGTGGGAGGAGGACACTGCCCCAAGCAAGGGCTGTTTCCCGTGGCCAGATGGTGTCATTTGCTCTGCAAAACAAGCAACAGACAACATGACTTGAATGCTCAGAAATAAATGTGTGAGTCAGTCATTTGGAAAAATGATGCCCGCAACATTATACTTAAACAGAAGAAATTCAACCATATTTGAAAACAACCGCCCTGTGTCCCTGGCCTCCAGTTCATTTAAATACTCTATTTACATTGTTGCTAGATATATTTGCACAACTAGAACTTTCCCCTGCTTGTAATTTACTTAGGGCACATACTGTATTTATATGGTATAGATCAGAGTGGGAAAACTGGTCATACCAGTTTAAGGCTGGAAAGAGTGGAAATTCACATGAAGTGTTCTTGGTTTTACCAGACCCACTATTCTTGCCACAGGAACTGGCACATAGTAAACATATTATAATAAAAACAACAACTTTGATGGAATGGTTTACTATGTGCTAAGCACTATTCTAAGAGCTCACAATAGTCAAGTGAAGTATGTATTATTACCCTCATTTTAGATGAAGAAACTGAGGCATAGAGAGTTTCTGTAACTTACCCATGGTTAAGCAGCTACTATGTGCTAAGAGCCAGGATGCTAAAGCCAGCATTCAAACCCAGGCAGTCTGGATGTGTGTTTCAGTCCTGGTTGTTATTCAACATGAAGACTTCAGTTCAAGACGGAAGATTCAGTAAGTGCGACTGATTACTAACCTTTTTCCCTAAAGTCCTACTAAAATAATAGTGCAGGAATTTTTTTTAAAGTTTTAATCTATGAAGACAAAGAAGGTGGGAGAGGAGACAATAGCCCCAAGTAGCAATATAATATTAGAAGCTGGAAGACAGATGAATGAATGGTGAGTGACTTAGGAGACCCAGAAAGCTAAATCCTAGACTGGCTGTGGAAAAAGCCGAGAAAAATCAACCTATTTCACAGCACAAACTCCTAAAGCTCAGGGACTGGTAGCACCCCTGGATGGTTTAAGACAGTAAGATTGGTTTAAAGTTGTCAACCTATGCTCAGTCATTGGTGCCAATTCAACACCAACAGGAATCCCCAATTTGAGGTGTGGTGAAGAAGGAAACTTCATTCAGTGCAAAACAGCTCTATTGTAATGGCGGTGAAAACAGCTAGGCTGTGAGGCTACCCTGGGGGCAGGCCCCACTCTGGCTAGACAGAGACAGCTCTGCTCTGCTCAGTGCTGGTGGGCTTTGCCCTGGTGTGACAACTTTGGTGCTTCTGCTCAGCTGAGGAAACACAGTTTTTGGTTGAAAGGGAATGTATGTTCCCAGAGCCAGTTGGGAGCTGACATATATAGACAGAAGTACCTCCCTGTGGTCCCTGATTGGTCCATTCTCATGCAAATGAGGATTCCAAATCCTTGAAGTTTGGTTGGTCCAAAAGGCACTGCCCTGATTTTTCTGTGAAGAAGCTAAAGAGGGGGTGGGTGAATATAGCTGCTCAGCTCTAATTGGATGAGGAAAGGCTATGTCCTATTGGTTGAAATAGGATACCAGGAACTCCTTTATAAGGGGGGTCGACAGGTAGAAACTGTGCATGTAGGCAGTTCAGTGTAGGCTTCCCCCGAAGTACAATTTGTATGAGAGACCCCTGTGTAGAAATGGCTGCTAGGCTGTTTTTTAATTTGGTTCGTTTTAGAGTAGACCCCAGTTAACCATGGGAGCCCTTTTAAGTAGGTATCTTCTTTCTTGGTCAACAAGTCTAAGATGCAGACCCCCCAATTCTCCATAGCCCCAGCAGAAGATTGCAGGTTTGTTTTCCAGAGAAGGTAAAAGAGGGCTTTCTGGATTGGGGGATGCCAGTTTCAATTGAAGGCAGGGGTGGTCCCTGATGAAAATAGGGAACTTGGATGTAAATTTGCATACTAAAAGTTAAAACTCCCACCTTCCTGTTATCTCACCCCTGCTAGATGCTGGTAGCTAGGATCATTCCCTCTAGACAGGAGAGTGGGCAACCCTTTTCTCCGTGGAATCTAAGCAGCCTAAGAAGAAGGTTCTAACACATGGGTCCTGGAGATCACCTTACAGTAAAGTTCACAAACTACATGTCCAACCCAAGTGCAAAAAGCTTCTGATCAGTTATTGCTTTTTTAATTCTTTCCTTGGTTTCTTTTTTTTATAATATGTTTTTATTGTTTTTTTAGAGAGCGAGGATAGGAGAGGGATAGAGATAGAAACATTGATGAGAAAGAAACATCATTGATCAGCTGCCTCCTCTATGCCCCCTCCTGGGGATTGAGCCCGCAACCTGGGCATGTGCCCTGACCAGAAATTGAACCTTGATCTCTTGGTTCCTGGGTTGACGCTCAACCACTTAGCAACACCGACCGAGTGAGCTCCTGATCAGTTTTTGGTGCTTTATTCTGAGGGTGATAAGGCAATCTAAATGTCTAAACCTAAGCCTAATCTAAATATCCAAACAACCACTAAACATTCTCAAATATTTGAGGAAAGCCTCCATTGTGAAAATAGACACACAAACTAATAGGTGTAATTTGAAGGAATTTGAGATGACATAGAGGGAAGATTAGATACTGCACCCATGAAAAAAATAACAGTATTATAAAAAGGGAAACAATCAGATCAAAAAAATAAGTCTTGGAAATGAAAACAGCTCTAATAGCCAGGATGATATTATTTTCCTTGGATATTTAGAGGATGTTGCTGCATTGTCTTCCATCTTCTACTTGAGAAATCTGATATCATTATGATTTTTGAAAAAATGTTGACTCTCTGGAAGCTTTTAGGGTCTCCTCTTTGTCCCCAATGATCTGATACTTCCCAAAGATGTGACTTAGGATAGAAATAGTTTTAGTGTTTGTTTTGGCACTCTGCAAACTCATGATTATCTTTTCTTTATACTTATATTATTTCTTTGATAATTTACTTCCATCTGTTTTCTCCATTCTTTATTTTGGGAATTCATATTATTCAGTCAATCTGTCTCCTCAAATTATCTCATATTTCCTCTCCTATTGGCCGTCTCTTTATCAATTTGCCCTCAGAGATATTTCCTCATTTCCACCTCATTTCTGGGTCAGTCCTGGACTGGGTAACCCAGAAAGTCTCTATTGGAGAATCCAGGGAGGCCTACCTTCCAGGGAGACTGACATCCCCTGATATGGCATCCATCCTCCTGCGATGTTTGAGCTGTGGGTGTGGGAGATAGTATTGGGGGAAAACCTCCTTTGGCTCTCTTGCTGGTATAGTGCTAGACCTCTGTCCACAGCCCCTCATTGGCTTTCCCATCCTCCAATCCAAATCTTTCCCATCCTGCTTCTACAGCTGAGTCTGTGGATAAAGAGTGGAGGAATTTGGGCCCTAGCTGGTTTGGCTCAGTGGATAGAGTGTCAGCCTTCAGACTGAAGGGTCCCAGGTTCGATTCCTGTCAAGGGCACCAACCTCAGTTGCAGGCTCCTGGCCCTGGTCGGGGGCATAGGGGAGGCAACCAATCGATGTCTCTCTTTCACATTGGTGTTCCTCTCTGTCTCTCCCTCTCCATTCCACTCTCTCTAAAAATCAATGGAAAAAACATCCCTTGCATGAAGATTTAAAAAAAAAAAAAGAGTGGAGGAATCAGGGATATAAGATGATCTTCTAACTCCTAGCATATTAATACATCCCTCTGTAGCCTCTCTTACTACGGCCCACTCCCAAAGAACTAGACTCCAGGAGTGCCCAGTGAGAGACCACGATTCCAATGTAGGCACACCCTTCTAAGAGCCAGTGTCTAGGTAAAAGACAAGGACCAACCTTACAGCAATTAGGGACTCACAACTCATCACAAATATGTGACAGGAAGATTTTTGTTAGGCTTCAGGTAACACACCACTGTCTAGGCTTTGCGGTGTCCTGGGATGCCAGAGGACTTGTTTCCTTAGCAACAATAATCATGTGACAGGAACACACAGAGCTCCAGAAATGTTGCTTAGCAACTTTGCTGCACCTGCTGGGGCTCTGAGTCCGCAGCTTGGGCCAGGGAGCCTGGTTTTGAACTTGGAAACCCCATCAGGGCTGGCATAAAAAGGAGGAAGACCTAATTTGGGCAGGTCCAGCTTGGGCCCTGGGCTTTGGCAGGGCCCAATGTAATGGGATGTGAGAAGTAATGGCAGGTGTAGGGGCAGGGCTGCGCCAGAGTTCAGAGAGATGTTTCTTCAGAGGAGGGTCTTCAGAGGAGAGTCCTGGCTTAGGACCGAACTAAGGACTTCTAAGGGCTCAAATCAAGTCAGAGCATCTGGTCCCTGGGAGTCAGTCCAAGAAGCATTCTCCTCTGCAAGAAAGCAGAGCTCTTCAAAATGGGTGGACATTAGTTGGTATCAGAAGATACAACAAGCCAGCCTCTGGAAACTGGCTACTCAACTATAGGCCATGGGAGCTGTCCATGATTTTGGGTGGCCTCCCCACCAGCTCTCTTTCTGACCCTGTGCCAGGGCCCAGGTGACCAGGAAGTAGGCTTAAGGTCAAACTGCTGAGATTTGAATTCAGCTTCCTCACCCAAGGACAAAGGACTAAAATTTGTGTTTCAGTTTATCTGTATAATAAGAATGATAAGAATGACCACCTCATGGGTCATTGTAAGGACTCAATGAGTTAACCCACATAAAAGTAATATCACACTTTCTGACATATAGTAAGTGCTCAGTAAAACTATCATCATCTCTACCTAACTCTCACTCTCCGCAACTTGCCCAGAAGACAGACTCTATGGCCAGGCCTTTCTCTTAATGCCCCCAGAGCACATGAAAGTAGACAGTGCCATGCAGCCTAGACTTTCTACTTTTGCAGATGGAAACATGACGACTTCCCCTGAGGAGCTTGCTGAGGGTTTCACTATCCGTGACCCACTGACTTTGTTTAATGAACCAAGTTCTCCTCCAACCCTTGCTGCCCCAAATATCCCAACTCTTCATCTTGGTGCTGTCCAGAAAATTATAAAAGCAGCATGTCACTTTAAGAGCCAGTGAGAGGATCGATTCAGGAGTTGGGTTCAAATCCCAGCTTCTGCCATGTCCTAATCATGAGACCATGAAGCTCACCTCCCTGAGCCTCAGTTTTCTCATCTGTAATACAGGAAAGTAATAGTACCTAGCCTCCTCCGTATGAGATATACCTGGCCCTTGATAAGTACTATTAGCAGTGTTAACATGTATTGATAGCCAGAGACAGGACCAAGGGGATGGCAGATTCCACTGATCCCTCAAAGGGTGAAAGGAGAGTTAAGGCAGCTGGTGGTTGAAATGTCCCTGTCTCTACCCTCAAGTGGTGCTGGCAGCGGCAATGGCAGCTTTGCTCTCCCGGGCTCGGGACTCTGACTGCGGCTCTGTGGTGCTGAGGGAATCCCAGCCAGCCTGCCTTCTGCCTGCTTCTCCACTCCAGCCAACCTGAGGCTCCTCGACGTGCTGGCTCCCCGCAAGCCACTGCAGAGGCTGGTGCCCTCGCTTCCTCCTTTTTCAGCCCAGCTTGTTCCCCAGATGACCCTACAGCTGCATCTTTCTCCAATTAGCTGGATCCTGCATTTGCCTCTGATAATTAATTACCCAAATGGAGAAAATTGAATAGTTAACTGGTTCACAGGAAGATAATTAGCTTTTCTGAGCCCCTGTTACAGGCAAATAAAGAGGAGGATTGTTTCTCAATTGACTTCATTAAAGGGAGTCCCTCTCACCCTCGGGGCTCTGTAGGGTTCCTTAATGCTCCTGGTGCTTCATCCCAAGACAGAGAGGCAGCTGGTACCGTGTAGCCAGTGCAGGCTTCTGACTCTCACAGGCTGGGGCTCAAGCCCTAGCTCCACCACGTATTACCTAGTGACCTTGACCATGTGATACAACCTCTCTGGATCTCCCTTTCCTCATCTTAAAATGGGAATAATGGTATATCCATCACAGCGGTATTATAAGCGTTGAATGATATAATGTAAATAAATACTTTCATCTTTGCTTATTGATGGATTTTTCATTAATAAAGTTCTACATGAAGTTCATTGTTCCCCGATGAAGTGTTCATTGACTGGGAGCTATTTTACCATATCAGCATCATTACTGCTACAATCACAGCACTATGTGCCCCTGTCATGGAAACAGAACCGATTTCGTCAGCCAGGGAAACACACACGGAAACAAGGGGTATGTTAAATTAAGATTAAATGAAGCATTATATGGTGAAGATGCAGAACCTACACAAGATGGAGAAAACACCAGGGTCTCCTCCAGCTGACTCAGCTTTTCCCTGTGCTCCTGACATTGGTTCTGCCCTTTGGTCCTCAGCTCTCTGAGTCACGTGTAGCCACCCCTCTCTCAGCAGCAAGTCCCTACCAACCATCTCCTAAGTGCAGCATCTTATCCTCACTTACACAGCCACAGACCTTTGACCTTTTAAATTTTAAATTACTTCTCCCAAGCTCCAGCCCCTGCTAGTGTTTCTCACTCTGACACTTCTAGTATGTACAGATAGATACATAGGAGTCAAGGGCAAGTGCTCTGGAGCCAAACTGCCCAAGTTTGAATTCAGTTCACACATCTACTATCTTAATTACCTTATATCTCATTATAAAATGGGTTGATGATAGTAGTACCTACTTATGGTGACAAAAGGAGATTTGACTTTGGGTGGTGGGCACACAATGCAATACACAGATGATGTATCACAGAATTGTACACTTGAAGTCTACATAATTTTATTAACCAATGTTATCCCAGTACCCCAATAATTTAATAGAAATAAATAAAATAAAAATTGGTAGTTTCAACTTAATATTGAGTTACTATGACTAACTACATGTGTTTAGAGCAGTGTTTGGACCTTGTAAATGCTCAGAAAGTAAATGCTATCTATTTCTATACCAGTTCTGATACTGGATTAGGGCAAGGAGAGATCTACAGATAGCGTAGAGAAAAGCAGGGCTAGAGATTTCACCTGGGTGTGAACTCAGGGTAGAACATCTCAGAGACAAATGGACCATCTCCGCTGGGAAGATTAAATTCTGGATATAATATCTCACATTCTCTGAGATAACTGTGTCGTACTCTCTCATTTCTGCTGAAACCCCCAATTCCTCCTCCAGACTCACTCTCAGCTGAGAATCTTGCTTCTTGTTTCACTGAGAAAATATAAGTAATTGGAAAAAAAACTTCAACAAGCTCCCTCCACTGAATTTACTCCCTGCCAGGACTCTGCTCATATATTCTGCTTTCCTCACTGTTACTGTAGATGAACTGCCTGTATGCTTTTCCAAGGTCGACCTTTTGCTTATCGCTAGATTCCATCCTTTCTTGCTTACTCAAGGACATCGCTCCAGCAATACTCTCTCTCTTTACTGCATCATCAATTTTTTCTCTCTACTGGAACATTCCCATCAGCATAAAAACATGCTTTTAGTTCTTCATTGTAAAAAACAAAGCAAAACCCACTTGCTTGCACAACCTTCCAGCTACTGCCTTTTTGCTTGTCTTCTTTTCACAGAAACTTTATTGAAAGAAGTTGTTGTTAACAATTGCTCCAATTATCCTCCTCCCATTTTGTCTTGAATCCACTCCAATTTCACATGCACCAGTCTACCAAGACGTGATGATCATGATCGTCAATTGCCTCCATATTGCTAACTAAATCCAATGTTAATTCTCAGTTATCACCTTGCTTGATCATGAGGTAGAGCGGGGTTAGCAGCTGCTCACCAAATCTCTCTCTTCTCCCACCTGGGTACCAGCTGGACCATATGCCCCAAATTTATCTGTAGTTAGATGTGAACATATAATTGGGATCTGGTCAATGGAATGTGAGGCATGTATGCAACTTCCAAGTCTGATTCACAGAAATGTCCTTTACTGGATATCTGCTTCTCTAGATCCACTCTTCACCTTTCCCAACCTGCTCTGTGTATCAGGAGCCTACCTATCAGGAACTTTATCAATGAGACTCTGGATTTTGGTTGAGTTAAGTCCATGGCAGATGACTGGAGGGAGGGAAAGGGTGAGGTAGGGTATTTGTTCCCCTGCCTCCCTGCTGTGGGGTTGCTCTGAGTTGGCTGTTTTCTTATACCAACACTTCACTGAGGCATGCCTCCCCACACAGTTGTGTCTCTCTCCCAATTCCACTAACCATAACTTTCTCTGTCTCTTCAGATTTGGGGTGGTAACAGCTCCTACTATCAACAACCTCAAGGTTATTAAAATCGTTTGATAGTTTTCCTGCCCCTGCTCATGCCTTTATAGATAGTCTCTTTGTTAAATAAACCTTTCTCAAATTACCCGGCTTGAGTGTGCCTTTCTTGTCAGTCTCTTACCAATACATTTCCCATGAACCATCCTCACCTCCCACGCCCATTTACTGGGGGACAATGACACCCTGATCGACCTTGAAAGCCACAAGTTGAAAATGACTCAGCCTCTGTCAACATGGGGCCCTGATTATCATCATGGAGCAGAGAAATGCTTTTCTCCTCCTTTTATCCTTTCTCTCTGCTGCTGAATATACTTTATGTGAGTGAGAAAGAAACTTATATTGTCTATGCCACTGATATATGAGGATGTCTTGATTACAGCAGCTAGTTCTACTGGGACTAATACAACCTATCATTTGGCACAGTTGATGATTCTCTCCTCCTGAAAACAATGTCTGTGCTCAGCTTTCATGACACTGCATTCTTCCAGTTTTCCTTCTACTTCCATGATTGTTCTTTCTTAGTCGTTTTTGCTGGTTCTTCTTCATTTTCCCATCTAAATGTTGGATTTCCCCAGGTTCAGTCCTTGATCCTCTTCTTTATTTTCACTTACTTCCTGATGACCTCATCCAGTCCCATGACTTTAAACACTCCCAAATTTGAATCTCCAATCCAGACTTCTCCCAAAACTCTTTGCTTGTATATCCAACTAACTGTTTGATATCCTCCTTTAGTTGTCTAGTAGCATCTCAAATATAATATGTCTAAAATTAAATTCCAGACCTCTTCAAAACTTTCTCATCTTGCCTAGATGGTGTAGCTCACTGGTTGAGTGTCGACCCCTGAATCAAGAGGTCACCAGTTGATTCCCGGACACGGCACATGCTCAGGTTGAGGGGTGGCTCCCCAGTAGGGAGTGTGCCAGAGGCAGCTGATTGATCTCATCAATGTTTCTCTCTATTCCTCCCCCTTCCTCTCTAAAATCAATAAAAAAAAATATTATAAAAAACAAAAAAAACAAAAACCACACACAAAAAAACTTTCTCATGTTATCATTTCCTCCATGTCAATAAGTAGCAATTCCATGCTTCCAATTGTCCAGGCTAAAAGCCGTCCAGTCATCCTTGATCTATCTCTTTTTCTCTCATCCACATTTAATTTGCCAGCAATTCCCATCAGATTTATCATCATGATGTATTTAGAATTTGACCAAGTCTCATTACCTCTACTATCTTGGCCTCAGGAGATGCCAGGCTTTAAGGAGAAGGGGGGAGAGATGTGGCAGTTAAACCATCCTGCCACATTATCATCACCATTATTATTACTGAATCCTAGCCTTGAACTGGTTTGAATGTGAAGTTTTCTAAGAACTTTTCCCTAAACCCCATCCAAACCCTCCTAGTTCTCTCCTCAGACACATATCTACAGTGCAGACTGTTTCCAGGAACTCATTCTCCCATTCCAACAGACATAATGGCATCAGGACCTCCTATAGGCAACATTCAGCAGAGGAATGAGATAACCTGAGCTTTTAGCACAATATGAACTGGCTCTAGGGTGGGAGAATAAACAGGTTTGAAGAAATCTGCATCCCCACACCTCAAAGGATGGTCGCTAGATCCTCAATGATTAAATTTGTAATCTGAAAAAGATTACTCTGAAAAATAAAACAAAAGGATTACCTTGGAAGCTGGTGTGAAAAATGAATTGATGAGGAGCAAAGATGGATGAAAAGAGACCAGGAAGTTGTTGCAATAATCCCTATGTGGGGAGGGTTGGGGAGGGTGATCTAAGGCAATGCAAATAACTACCAAGAGAAATGGATGAGTTAAAAAAAATAGTACTCTGTTAGAAAGAGTGATCTTTCTAAAAAGCAAGTCTCATGCTATAACTCTGTAAAGTTCTTCCATAGATACCCACAGCCCCAAGCTGAAGCCTGGCCTCTGAAGTCCTTATCATGGCTCTTGCTCATCTCCATGTGCACCAAGCTCTGCCATCCTGAAATATATTCAGTGTCCCATAAGCATTAGGGAACTCAGACCCTCAATGTTTGTACAAAAAGTTCCCTCATGCCTGGCTTGTCTGACTTCCAAAATTTCTGTCCTGTGGCTTCTGTTCCTATCATTAAAATACTATCACTAAATTCATCAATAACCTTCCTATTATTAAATCTAAAATACATTTTGAATTCTTATTTGATCTTAGTGAACTCAACATTGGCTACTTTCTTCTTCTTAAAATAAATATATATTTTTCATTTTTATAGTATGTATAGAGTATTGGGATAATCAGACATTATTCTTGTCCTCAAGCAAGATGTTAAGGGGTCCAATCAATGTTAGAAATGAAAGAATGCTAGCAACTGAAGAAAACAAATTTAAAAACCAATGAATTTGGCCTGCTATTATTAGTCATAGTCTTGGAGGTTCTAGAAAATGCCAAAAAAAAAAAAGGAAATGAAAAAGAGATAGCTAAAACTATTTCTTTTTTTCTGATGTTATTTAACAAGAAAATGCAAGTGGTTCCAGTATTAAAAAAAGAGTATATGAATAGATAATTTGATAAGGTATCTCGTTATATGATAAATATACAAAAATCCATAATGTTTCTCTATTTTACCAATAAATACCTAGAAATGGAAATAGGAAAATATTTATAATAACTTCAAAAACTACAGAATATTTAAGAATAAATTTAACAAGAAAGGCATAGGAAAAGCTATATAAAAAACTATAAAGTTTATTAAAAGGCATAAAAGAACTGAATCAATAAAAAGTTTACCATGTTCTTGGGTAGAAGGCTTAATACAAAATTTTAATTTTCTCAAAATTTATATATCAATTTATTATAATTCCATTTAGAATCCCATAGGGGTTTGCTTGAATTGAATAAAGTGATCTTGTTATATGAAAGAATGCCATAAAACTATGAAAAGAAGAGATAGGAGTCTTACATTACCAGATATTGATTAATAGTCAGGAAAAGCAACATGAGGTAACATTTTCCATCCACTAGACAGTTGAAATATAAAAAGGAGCTATTGCTGGTGGGGATATGGAGAAATGGTGCTCTCATACATTGCTGATGGAAATTTAAGTGTTGCAGGCTTTCTGGAAAGCAATCTAGTAACTTCTATTAAAATTTAAAACACATACACCTTCATCCAGCTAACTTATTCCTAGGAGTCTATCCCTTCGAAACAAGAGCACCAGTGCACAGGAACATTTGTTTATTACTTCATTGTCAACAGTGAGAGAGAAATCGGAAACAAAGCAAATGCCCAATAATGAGAGGATGAAGAAATACATTTGGATCCTTTTTAAAAAAAAAAAAAAAATGAAGTAATGTCTGGAGTGCGCCCACACCATCCCTACCTCCTCTCCCCACCAGGTGCGTTACCTCTGCCTTTTCGCCCCTAAACTCCAAGGGCCCCTCTTTTGCTTCAGTAACTTGTTTCCTGAAGCCTAAACAGCCCAGCTGGCTCACTTCTACTACCTCTGTAACTTTCTAAATAGACTTTCTTTTATAATTTGAAAAAAAAAATGAAGTAGAGCTATATTAATTGACATGGATAACATTTCACAAGGTTGTATGGGCCAAGGAAAACAAGCTGAAGATAGTTTTTCCTCCCTCAGTGAACAAAAACCTATATAAAATGTGTATGCTAAATAGGTCTGAATATCTATACTAATAAAAGGGTAATATGCTAATTAGATCAGGAGACCTTTTGGACAAAGCCATGGTGGCAGGGCCAAGGCAGAGGCGGTTAGGGGTGATCAGGCCAGGAGGGGAGGGCAGTTGGGGGTGAGCAGGCCAGCAGAGGGGGGCAATTGGGGGTGAGCAGGCCTGCAGTGGGGGACAGTTGGGGGTGATCAGGCCAGGAGGGGTCAGTTGGGGGACAGCAGGCCAGCAAGGAGGGGCAGTTGGGGGCTAGCAGGCCAGCGGGGGGGGGGGGGGGAGAGGGGGGAGGGCAGTTGGGGGCAGGCAGGCTGGTGGGGGGGGGCAGTTGGGGGCAATCAGGCCAGCAAGGGGGGGGGGCATTTGGGGGTGAGAAGGCTGGCAGGCAGAAGTGGTTAGGGGTGATCAGGCAGGCAGGCAGGTGAGCGGTTAGGAGCCAGCAGTCCTGGATTGTGAGAGGGATGTCCGGCTGCCGGTTTAGGCCCAATCCCTAAACCAGCAGTTGGACATCCCCCTAGAGGTCCCTGATTGGAGAGGGTGCAAGCTGGGCTGAGGGACACGCCCCCACCCCCCCATGCACAATGGGCCACTCGTAACTATATAATTATATAATTTGGAAAATATGAAAGGTTATTATAATAGGATTAGATTCACCTATGAATGAAGAAAACCTAAAATATCAGTGGCTTAAACAAGATAGTTCTGTTCTCCCTCATGTTTAAGTCCAGATGCAGGCGATCTGGAGCTGAGGTGGTTTCTCTCCTTCATGAAACCAAATATTGAGTATTGGAAACCAGGCTTCTGTCACTACTAGAATGTGACCTTCTTCCTTAAAGTCCAGCCTACACATCCTCACCTTCAGACTTCATGTTCCAAGCAGCAGGATGGATAAAGGAGTGAGATAAGGGGAAATGATGCAAGTAAATTGTTTCTTTAAAAAGGTTTCTAGCCATGGCTGGTGTTGCTCAGTGGTCAGAGCGTGATCCTGTGCTCCAAAGGGTCATGGGTTTGATCCTAGGTCAGGGAGCATGCCTGAGGCAACCAAGCAATGTTTCTCTCTCTAGAATCAATAAAAAACATATCCTTGGGTGAGGATTAAAAAACAAAAAAGTTTCCTAGATGTATCAACAAAACACACTGGTCAAAACTTAGTCACAGGAACACATCTGGCTGCAGAAAAGAATGGGAAATGTAGTCTTTATTCTGTGTGGCTATGAGCCCATCCAAAATTTCTTGGCTTTATGCATACCTTCTTCCAGACAACTTTAGAATCAATTTTTCAAGTTCAAAAAATAATCCCATAGGGATTTTGATTAGAACTGTTTTAATTTCATAAAATAATTCAGGGAAAACAAATATCTTTATATCATGAAATGTGGTATCTCCAACTTCTTAAGTTCTTTTTCTTTAGAAGTAATATACAGTTTTCTTCATATAAATCATATTTTTGATCAGTCATACACAGGTATTCTGTAGTTATCACTGCAATTATGAATGGAATCTCCTTTTTTTCATTACATTTACTAACTACTTATTGATAGTATGTAAGATTCATCTATATATTTCTTACATTGAACCACTTCATTAATCTCTCATTAGTTTCAATAATATTTCAGTTGGTTTTCCAGGAAGAAAATAATATAGTCAGGAAATAAAGATAACTTTCTATTTCTTTTAATATTTATCTCTTTTTATTTATTACTAGCTGTACCCGGCCACGCGTTGCTGTGGCTCAGTCTGGTTAAATGGAAAAGAAAGAAAAGAGAAAGCGCACGTTTCTAATATGTTTAATTTCACAATGCTTGTGGTTATACAATATTTTTTGTTGTTCTATTGTCTGTGCAGATATAGAGATTGTCTGGTTTGCTGACTCTAGAACACACAACATATAATTGTCCATGTGAGGAGCAATCCGTGTCTAGATCTAAACCGCACAATTCTAAAGATTGGCCCTGAGCTTTGTTGATGGTGATTGCAAACACCAATCAGATTGGAAATTGCAATCTCTTAAATTGAAATGGCATATCCGTTGGAATCATAGGAATGCGAGGAATGAGGACATCTTCACCTTTGAAAGGTCCTGTCAAGATTGTTGCTTCTACAACGTTGCTCACTAATTTTTTTACTGCAAGTTGTAAAGCTTTGGCTGGTTGATATTTCGCAACATGATAATTGGCACACCGATTTTCAATTGCAGTACGTGCGGTGGCATCCCTGGCAGATCGAGGGAATTAAAAAATTCTGTTGGATAATTAACCGCTTCATCTGCTTCCACAACAGTGTCGACGGACTTGTATGTGACTGCCTCGCTTTGAATGTTAGACTGAATAATATTGTTAAGTTGGTAGATGTCTTTGTTCTTGGCTGCAAGAATGGCTCGTTCACTCAGCCAATCGTGATTCTTATAATTGGTTTGAATATTGGGAAATACTTTTTCAATCAATTCTTCTTTTGATGTCACTAAATTGCAGAAGTTATGAGGCAATGAAATTCGTCCTGAGGTCAGATCAACCGGCACCTTTCTGTTCCCAATTTCCAGCAATTGATGTGAGAATATCTCAGCTGATCAATCATTTTGCAGCTGGACACGCATATTTGTAGTTAATTTTATCTACAATTTATAATTGTAAACAGAAACATTGAAATGGAACCATAAAATATTTAGTATAGCGTGTGTTGCTTTTACGTCCAACAGATGGCGCTGTTTTTCAAAAAAGCATGTTTTTACCAGTCATAGGTGTGACATCAATATAATAGTCTATCTAGGTATATAAAAACACGTGCGTATTCGAATGCAACGTTGTGTCAAAATTTCTAAGCAATCGGTGAAGAACTTTCAGAGATTTAAGATTTTGAACAAACGAACATTTACCTTTTTATTTATATAGATTATTTTTAAAACCTCACCAGAGGATATGCTGTGTGGGTTGTTTTTTTTTTTTTTAATTGATTTTATAGAGAAAGGAAGGAAAGAGAAACATTGATGTGAGAAAGAAACATCGGTTGCCTCTTGCATGCTCCCTGACCAGGGATTGAACCCGCAACCTAGGTATATGCCCTGACTGGGAATTGAACCACAAACTTTTTAGTGTACAGGACAATGCTCCCACCAACTAAGCCACCTGGCCAGGCCCCTTTCTATTTCTTCTTCTAAAGTAATGGTATTGTTCTCAAACTTCAAAAACATATTGATTAATAATAATAGTGAGCATCTCATTTAATAGAGACACTTCCAGTGTTTAATGTTTTACCATTAAGTTTGCTATTTGTGGCTTCAGTTTTAAATTTTTAAAAAAGTATCCTTGGCCTATTTGTAGAGAGAGAGAGAAACACTGATCAGCAGCCTCCGACCAGGGATGGAACCTGAAACCTGGGTAAGTGCGCTGACCAGGAATACTAGTAGAATCCACTACCTTTTGGTATACCAGACGACACTCCAACCAACTGAGCCACACTGGTCATGGCATGAAATAAATGTCATACTTTAATTAATGCATTTCTGGCATATATTGAGATGATCATATGCTTTTTTCTTTCACCATCTGATGTATTACAGAATGCTTGATTCAACACAGATTTCTTAATGTTGAACCAATCATTCTTCTGGGAATAAACACTACTCGGTCATGGTGCACAATTCTTTTAATACACTGCTGGGTATTACTTACTAATATTTTATTTAAGACTTTCATATCTGTAAGTGCCCAGTTAGACTTTTGTATTATAAAATGCATTGCATTTTTGTGTTATAAATTACATCTTTTCCCATGCTAGTTTAAATACCTAGTTTAAATAACACAGAGAAATGGTATTTTAAAATGAGATTTCCTAGAACTCATTCATAAAACCATCTGGGGCGCTGTCACTTGGGGGCATAAATTATTTACGACCTTTTCCATTGTATCAGTGGATTTTTGTATATTCTGGTATATAGGTTCTGTAGAATAAGATTTGGGAAATTATATTTTCAAGGGAAACCAGTCATTTCAAATAAAATTTCAGGTGTATTAACATAAATATTAACATAAAATTTTAAATAGTTTTTTAGTTCTTTATATGTGGAGTGCACTCTATTCCTTATACCTGGCACTGTGTGCATTTTGTTTTATCTTTCTCTCTCTCTCTCTCTTTTTTTTTTGCTTGTGCTTGGGTTTTTTCTTTTCTTATTCCTCTACCCATCTTTTTATCTATCTATCTATCTATCTATCTATCTATCTATGTATCTATCTATCTATCTATTATTTTGTTAATCCTCACCCGAGGATATTTTTCCATTGACTTTTAGAGAGAGCAAAAGGAAGGGGGAGGAGAGACAGAGAGAGAGAAACATCAGTGTGAGAGAGACACATCGATTGGTGCTTCCTACATGTGCCCCAACCAGGGCAGGGAATCAAGTCTGCAACCAAGGTATGTGCCCTTGACAAGAATAGAAGCCGGGACCCTTCAGTTCATGGGCCAATGAGTCAAACCGGCTAGAGCCACCCTTCTTTTTAAAAGAGTAAGTTTTTAGTTTTATTTATCTACCCTAATTATTTTTTGCTTCCTAACTTATTAGTTTCTGCTTCTATATTTAATAATTCCTCTCTCCTATTATCTGTGTTTTATCTTCACATTTGTTGATAGTTCTGCTGTGAGAATTCTAGTTCAAAATATGTTTTGACAAAGAAATAAAAAAAGTATTGCTCCATTATAGCAATGAGATAAAATTTTTCATATTAGCAATGTGTAAAATACCCAATGTTATCAAATGTGTGAGAAAAAGTCACTTTCAGACACTACTAGTCGGAATATTCTGGCAGGCAATTTGACAATATGTGTGAAAAGTTTAAGTGGGTATGCATATGAACAAACTATTCTACTTTCAGCAATTTATTCTTAGACAAATAACTAGACCAGGAGGCAAATATTTATTTAAAAGGCTATTTTTCAGAGTATTAGTTATAAGCAGTGAAAAATAAGAGAGTGAATAAATGATGACTTAGCCACACAATGAAGTACAATGGAGCATTAAAAAGAATGTGATGAGTTTATGTTTTGAGTTGATATTAAAAAACTGGTTAAGTATAATAGAATATGGTTCTCGTTATGTAATTACATTGCATGTAATCTGGAAGGCTATTGATCAAAGTGTGAAGATTGGTTATTTCTGCCCACAGGCAGTGTATCTTTCACATTCACCATTTTGTACCATTCTTTCAAAAAGTATTCCTGACCAGAAAAAAAATTATTTTGAAAAAAGAACTCCCAGGTGTTCACACATTCTAGGGTATATATACAATAAACTTGATTTGATGCCATGCTGGACACAGGAGGAAAAGAAGAGTCAGTGCAATTCTTTCCTTGAATGGTGAAGAGAAGGTAATATTCATTGCCTAGAAAGCACAGATGGTTGATGGAAGTCTTCCCTATCCCATCAAGTAGAGACTTCAAGAACATGGCAGGAGCCCTGGCCAATGTGGCTCAGTTGGTTGGACATCATCCCGTGCACTGAAGGGTTGCTGGTTCAATTCCTAGTCAGGGCACATGCCCAGGTTGCTGGCTTGATCCCCTAGCTGATCAATGATGTTCCTCTCTCATTGATGTTTCGCTCTCTCCCCCTCTCTTCCTCTCTCTCTAAAAATCAATTTTAAAAAATGAACAGGGCAGGAGTCCCCTGAAAATCTAACAGGGAGGGCAGGCCTCTTACCTTGCCTCAATCTGTTCAGAACTTTTGGGTTTCCTTCAACCCTGAAATACTGGCTCCTGGCTCCCTCTCCTGACTCAGTTTCCTGTACATACTCAACTACTCAACATCTCTCACAGTGTCCTGGGATTCTGTCCTTCAAACCACTCACAAGTCCCTAAATATACCATACCTCCAGTGTCTCCCAGCCCTTCCTGATGTGGTTAGTCTGGAACACTCATTCCTCCCACTGCTCCCTAGAACAGCATCCCTTGGTTATCTAAGATCCAGCTTGTGGAAGATTCGATGATGAGTCAACAAATATTTACTACTTCTCACTACACCTCTATGGGAGGAATAAATTTCCTTGCACCTTAGCTTTGGGCTTTGCCATATGACCTACTTTGGCCAATTGGATATTAGTACACATGATATGAGCAGAGGCTTAAAATATGCTTGCATGTTAGGCTTGGTCTCTCACATGCCTGTCTTGTCATGATAACCAAGTAGCCCACTGGTGCAAAGAGATCCAAGCATGGAACGTGGCTCACTTGGTTGGAGTGTCATCCTGTGCACTGAAAGCGTATGGGTTTGATTTTCGGTCAGGGCACATACCTAGGTTGATGGTTCAGCCTCTGGCTGGGGTGCATAAGGGAGGCAACCAATTGATGTTTCTCTCTCACATCAATGTTTCTCTCTCTCTCCTTCCTTTCTCTAAAATCAATAAAAAAAAAACATAACAAACACAAACATTCAGTCTAGAGCAAGTGTGACTAAAAATTATAGGACATAAAGCTGTTTAGATGTTTGAAAAAAGGAGGAGTCTCGATTAACTGTCTCAATTGGCTCATGCTTGATATTAGTGTGTATTGAACAAATCAACAAACAAGTATGCAGAAAGGTTACTAGGCATATCTTCTACAAACCAACCTCTCTGCAGTGATATTCCAGAATGTGTCATCAGGAACCCTGGGAAAACATGTGTGATCCGCCCCCCCCCCAACCCATCTTAAATATGAGGTTGGTATGAACTTAAATAAATCTAGTTACAGATACACATTGCTGTGAAAATAATTTTCCAATATATCACAAGCCTTAACAATGTCTCTACCCTTTGACCTAAAAATACTATACCTAGGGTGCTCTTCTGAAGTAATTAATCTGAGAGGTAGAAAAAGATCTACAATCGTGTTCATTACACAGTTATTCCTCGTAGCAAAAGACAATGGAACTTGTTTGCACAAACTGCTTTGTGGGCACTGTCAAACTTGCTGTGTCATCTCTCTTCAGAGCTACAGGCCAATGTAACTCAGAAGAGATCAGGACTGAGACAAGGAATAGAGAGAGGGAATGGGTGAAGCGTCAAGAGAGAAAGAGGGAAAAAGAGGAGGAAAGAGGCAGGAATGGTGTCAGAGGGGAAGAGAAAAAGAAACAGAAATAGGAATAGAGGCAGAACAAAAATATCAGTTCCTGGTGAGTAGCATGTGGTGAATAAATGTTTGTGGAATAAAGACTTAAAAGGAGAAAGAGTCAGAGGTAGGAGTGGATCCAGAGGCAGGTCCCCAGCTCCCTGACTGCATTAGACCTTATTCTCCCTGGTGCACCCACCGTGAGGCCCTGGCACACAGGGAGGAGGCTGACATCAGGGCGAACAGGGAGGGTAAGGAAGGGGCAGGGCTATCAGCATAGGCTGCTGAGCCCCTAGGGGAGCAGGGTAGAGGGAGGGCATCCCAGGGATGAACAGGCTCTGCCATGGGCATGGAGGACTAGGGAAAGGGCTGAGGTCATATGGGAGTGGAGAGAGGGATGCCATGTTCTAGGACCCCCATTGTGGGTTTGGATGACATTGCCTTAGCTCAATCATGTCAAAGGCTGCATGCCTCGTTTATTTGTCCCATGTTAGCCTTTGAGTTTGACATGCTTGCTTAGCTTGTCCTTTCTAATTGTAGCCTTCACCTTCCAGCAATCCTGGAGTCAACTTAGAGATTTTAATTGATAAATGCTGTTCTGACATTGTAGATGCCTTGGGTATTCTTGGAATGAATTTAGAATTTATCCTTCAATTATTTCAAGTTTCTCATTGCATGTCTAACTCAGATCTCAGAGGAAGTTACTTTTTCCTTTTCTACCTCTTGGTGGGTTCCTGTGTGTGTGTGTGTGTGTGTGTGTGTGTGTGTGTGTGTGTCGCATGCATGCTGGATTACATTTTCCTTACTCTTCTCTAAGTTTCTGCTTCCACTGAATGCGCACAGTTCCAGGATCACCCTGTCTTCTGGTCTGCACTGCAGCATCGCACAAGCAGCCTTTTCACTGGAACCCCTGTGCCCCAAACGTCACACCCCTCAGTGGTTGTGTGAGTAGCAGTCTTTACTAAAGGCGTGGCTTCATCCTGCCATGCTGCTTAGCCCCTTCTCCCCCCAAACTCCCGGCTTCCTCCCCTTCTCACCACTCCAGGTTCCCTTCAGAAGCCCAATTCTCTCTCCTTCATTTGAAAAAATAATTTAAGTCTCCACTCTTTCCTCATGTCAGGTTCCACCCTTTTCATACCTGCAGCATCCTTATCATGCTTTATAAATAAAGGGCTATCCATTCTTTCCATTTTTAGTAGCAAAGAACCAGCAAGGGCTCTGAAATAAGAGGTTGAGTTCTAGGAGCAGATTTGGAAAAGAGGATTCATGCAAAAATTATTTATTTAAGAAGTGTTTCCAGAAAAAACTGGTGGGGGGTTGGGTGGGGAAGTGGGGCCTGGAAAAACGAGGCCAAGCAAAGATATGACAGAAAGCAGAGTCCCAAGGAGAGCAGCTCTGGCTCAATCCCTTGTGGGAATTCTGGAAACACCTGACCATTGCCTCCGACAGGGAGCAAGAGAGCTGGAGGACTGTTCCCCCATGTTTGTCTGTCATTTGTTAAAGGGCTGGCCCTAAGGGCACATACCATCCCAGGCTGTCTATCAAGAGATGCAGGTGTAGGCTGTTTGGAGTGAAATCACATGAAGAGGAGAGCGAGGGGGGCATGAAAACCAGTCCAGGGATCCTAGGGGCTGTGGGCAAAGCACCAACAGCATCTGCTGCAGCCATTCCTTCCCCCCTCCTTACCCACTCTTTGAGGGGAAGGGAGCTGCGTGCAGGATCATTTCCTCACCAAAGTGAGTAGTGCCCCCGGAGGAAGCAGAGCAGCTATCACTGAGGGTGGCTGTCGGTATCCTAAGAAATATATTTGGTTTCCCTCTTTGGTTCCTGGCGCCAAGATCCTAAAATCCATGGCATTTCCTAAATAATAGGAATATCTTTTGTTATTCATAACAAGCCCTTTCAATCTCCCCCGAGTTTATGGCAACGAGGTGACCCAGAGTGGGGTCCCTACATAGTCTCAGGACGGGGTTGGTCACCCCGAAAGACCAAGTGATGTCAGGATTGGAATTTTCGGTCCTACGCACCGATCTAAGGAAAGAGGGAATGGGTGCTTCAGTGCTGCAGCTTAAGTTCTATAAAAACTCTTGAACAAGGAGATGTGATGAGCTTCTGGGATGGTGAAGGCATCCCCGTGCCGGGAGGGGTGGCACACCCCAGATCTACGGGAACAGAAGCTCAGGATGCTTCCTCACCTTGTCCTATGTATCGCTTCATTTGGCTGTCCATCTGGATCCTTTATCATAATAAATTTTATAATAAACTTTTAAGTGGAAGCAAGTACATCCCTGAGCTTTGTGAGCTGTTCTAACAAATGATCGAACCTAGGGGGTGTGGGGGTTTGGGGAGGATTGTTGGGGACCTCCAATTTACAGCCTACGGATGAGGAACACGGTGACAACTTGAATTTAGAATTGGCATCTGAAGTGGGGGCAGTCTTGTGGGATTGAGCCCTTAACCTGTAGGATCTGCTGCTATCTCAAGGTAGATAGTGTCCGATTGGAGTTCAATTGTATCAGAGCAGCAGACACCAGTCAGTATCTGCTGAGAATGGCTTGGTGGTGTTGAAAACAGTAGAACCTGTTTACCTATCAGAGCAGAAGCTTTTCTTCCAGGCCCTTCTCCCACTTCCCACTCCTCTCAGGCCTGTCTTAGCTCCTTATGAGGATGGAGGGGCTCACTATCAGAAGAAAAGGATAAGTACTGTGGATGAAAAATGTTGCTGTAATAGATCATAAATTCCTAACTGGGCAGGTCATGGTGGGTAGTCACACCTCAAGCCTATAACTTCTTTACTGAAAGGGTTTAAGCCAGTCCTGTTCATTGTTCTTGTGCATCTAGGTTAACATACCTTGGAAATACCAAAAGTAATACACATCAAAGGCATAACCACCATTAAGAAAGCACATAATCTTGTAATCCAATCCCTGTCTCGTTTTCTCCCACTCTTAGGCAATCTTCCTTATTTTCCCTCCTTAATCTCAAATGCATAAAAGAAACCTCAAAACTATTATTCTCTTGAGCATTTTGGATATTGCTTTCCAGCAACTGCCATCTGTTTTGGCTCACATAAACTCATAAAAGTTATCTACAGGTTTGTACATCTCTTACATCAACAGTACTCACATCTCAGAAATCAAACAGGTCATGTGGGGCTATCTCTGAGACAATGCCCCACTGAGCCCTAGGTGCACAGATGGTGACTGCACTGTCCTCTTTCAGAACCTGCCCCATCTGACTTTGGTTTGTTAGATGGGAGAGGTAAGTTAACATCCTGTTTGAGACATAGCTCTCCTGTTTGTGGCTTTCTGGCCCACAATGGAAGCAAGGAAGCTGGTGTTATCTAAGTCCTGGCCTTTTGCAGGGGGAGAGGTGAAGGGCTTCTGACTGAGGGTGAGAAATCTGCTGTTTTCCCCAAGTCAGGAAGTCAGTCTCAGGTGTTGGAGTCATGAGTTCTAAGTACATCGTACATCCTACATCGCACATCGCACACTGCCTCCTGGAGTCTGAGCAGGTGCTCTTAGTGAACACTGCTACTCTGAGCTGCTCCTCAAAAGCACCAGATATTGCCTCCCCCTGAATGAAGTCTCTTAATGGGAGAATGGGGTGGGTGACATTCATCTGGATCTTGGCCATCAGTGCTTTTCCTGTAGACTTTTGTTTGTTATGACTGATGCAGGATAGTAAGAAGCTACGAAAAATTCCATGGCAAGTGGAATGGGGAAACTGAGACAGATAGCTGAACAAACTGGCCAGATACAGAGGGTCACCAGGGTGGAAAGCACTGGGTGCCTAGCAACCGGCAAAACTGGTACTGGACCTCCTCGCCCCCAGGGTGGCCTTCCCTCCTCTGGCATATTGCTGGCCATGCAATTTAGACCCCTCTGACCTTTCCTCTGTCGAGATAACATCCAGGCCTTGGATATATTTCAACTCCAAGCCCAGAAAAGCAGCAAAACCAGATGGGTGACACTGGGACTAGCTGTGGTGACCCCTGCCCTGGCACTGACCAATCAGTGGAGACCATGACCATGAAAGATGGATATTCTATTGAGATTCTCCCATTAGCTCCCCTAAATTCCCTGCCCTTCTAAAAAAAATTTTTCCTAAATATGTTTCCATTGATTTCAGAGAAAGAAACAGAGATGGAGAGATAGAAACATCAATGATAACAGAGAATCATTGATTGACTGCCTCCTACACCCCTTTCCCCCCACACAGACCGGGCTAAACTTCCTGCCTTTAAAACCCTCAAGCCAAAGGACCCAGCGCAAGCTCTCCCTCCCAACATAATGCCTGTGCCTATTCCTTCCCCTTCTTCTTCCCCCACAGATGTGGATCTCGTAAACTCTAAGGGTCCCCATGAGACTTGTAACCAGGGGAGCAATGGATAGCAGCAGCTCATCCCAGGCTAAGCCCCTGAATGTGTCCCGAAGGCCCCCCTTTCCTCTGACTTTCCAGGGAGCTGACAGCAGCCTCTCCTTGGCCCATTTCTTTCCTAACATCTAGAGAGCAAAGCAGCCCCACCTAGGCTCCCGTTGCTTCTTCTAACCTAGGCCCTTCCTTGTTTCATTGTCCCCAGCTTTAATAAACGTACTCTCACAATTACCTGGACTTGTGTTGTGACATCTTTTCTGCATGAAGTCAAGAACCCACACACTACGGGTCGGCCCTGAGTCTGAATGTGTTTCCTCAGTTCAATAGCAATTTCCGCTACTGCTCTTTGCAAAAGCATCACTGGTCTACACACACACACACACAGTATTCCTCTCTACTCACTACATAACTGAATACGGTGCAGGCAGTGGGCCAGTCAGTACCCAGAGGCCTCTGCAAACCAGAGGCTGCGCAGACATCCAAGCAAGGCCCTGTGGACTTCTTGCAGTTTCTAATGACCCTCCCCTCAGGTACTGCCCACATTCTAACATCTCTGCTTTATGGGATAATGACATTGAAAACACGTGCATTCATTTCCGCCTCCTCCCCAAAGCCTCAAAATGAGAGAAGAAAAATTACAACAACAAGAAACCAGATATGCACAAGGACAAAGTGAATTGAAGAGGATACAGGAACAGATGACAGATGTCCAGAAACTTTTGGAATCTGGAGAGTCAGAGCAGAAAGAGCTGAGTTTTAAACCTGAAAAGGAGGGTGATGCACAACAAGAAGCAAGTGGATTTTTTTACTCTGGGGACTCAAACTGAAATATCTGCTCGAGATGGGGATGGGAGGGGGGGGGGCTGAAAATAGGAGCTGCATCTTGGCCGTGTTTGAGCAGCAGTGAGACACCAGATCTCCACTCCCACCCTGCTTAACTGAAGGAGAACAGAGAACTACACTAAAAAAAGGCATTAAGTGAAAGTCTACCTGTGAGTCAACCTCCCTTCCCACCCTCTCTACCCCCACACACTCACTCTCCCTTCTGAGCAGCCAGAATGATGGTAGACAAGCTTACATCCTCTGGGAGGAAGAATGGAAGATTCCTCTCTGGAGAAACTGACTAGGCCGAGAGAAAAGACCTACTGGCATTTGGTGTTCCCTCAATGGAACAGCTGGGTCCCCACTTGATCACCCTATTGTGAAGCCCACTGGAATATGAGCCCCTCTCATGCACCCAGGGCTCAAACATCTGAGCAGATAGCTAAGCATCCCATGATATCAGAGGGGAGCTTCTAATATAAAATACAGAGACAAATCCACCACCCACCCATTCAGCTATCCTAGGGGAAAGCAGAAAATGCACAAAGCAAAAGAAAATATGAAAACAAAACAGTAAGCTAGAAAAAGGGAAATCAAGAGACTAGGAACTTTTAAAAATTCAAAATACGATAGCAGAAATAAAAAATGCAATAGATGCATTAGAGCATAATTTGAGAAATTCTCTGATAGTAGAAAAAATACAAAGAAACAGAAAGCAGAAGAGAAGGGGAAAGATAATTCAAGGCTCATTCCAGAAGACCCAACAACTAATAAAAGTTTCGGGGAGAGAGAGAAAATTAGGGGAAGAAATGATCACACTAATAGGCATGATAGGAAGAAAAAACTTAATGCCTGTTATTGGGAGAATAAAGAAATTGTAATTTCTTCATACAACAGAATGCTATACTGCAATGAAAAGTTAATGAACTATGGCTATGTGCATAGATGACTCTTATGAACAATGTTAAATGAAATGTGAGCCACAGAAGAATGCCATTTCTTCATATGATGCTATTTCTACAATATTCAAAGCAAGTACAAGTAAACAAGCTGTCATTTAGCAATACATACATATGTAGTTAAACAATTTAAAAGGCAATCAAATTGGGGAAAAAGCCATGAGAGTGATCATGTGGCTGGTGGAGGGTGCGGGAAGGGGGGCAGCATGGGAAGGCAGGGAATGAGATCAGAAAGAACATATAGGGAAGGTCAAGGTATTGATAATATCCTATTTCCTAAGTAGGTTGGTGGCTTCAGAGATGTTTGTTTTACTACTATTTTTCATAACTTATATTACTCATTCTTTTATATATGTGAAATGCTCTCTCTCTCTCTCTCTCTCTCTCTCTCTCACACACACACACACACACACACACACACACAGAAATAGTATAAGAAAATTTCCCTGAATTGGGGGTGTGTACTTCTAGATTAAAAGTCCAATGCAGTAGGGGTAAATCTATTCCAAAACATATCCTTATGAAATTTCAGAACACCAGAGATAAAAAGGATATTTTACAAGCAGAAGAGAGGAAAAATACCTCATGTACAAAAAACAGAGAATAGAAGAGTATTGGTCTCTCACCATCAAGACTGGAAGTAGAAGACAACATGCCTTTACATTCTGAAAGAACAAGGTTCCTATCTAGAACTCGGGACCCATCAAAGAAGCAAGTGGGACAGCAGAAGGAAGGTAAACTCTAAGCAGTTAGGCCTCAAAAATGTCACCTTCCATACTCCCCTCCTCAAAATGCAAGAATGTGCTCCACCAAAATGAACTAGTAAACCAAGAAAGAGAAAACCCTGGAAACAAGGTTTCCCAAAATAGAAAAGAGACAAAAGGAATATAAAAGGTGTTAGTAGAGGGAAATAATCCCCAAATAGCAGGAACAGGCACAGTACAATCCAATTTGGAAGGAGAGAACAAGAAAACTCCCGGAGAGATTTCTCCATGTAAAACAACAGTATCAGCTGCCTAATACTGAAGTGAACTGAGTTATAGTTCTATGCGAGAGTTTCAGGAAGAATTACTGATTGGCACATAGAAAACTAAGTAAAAAATCCAACCAAATAAAAAGAGGCCATTTATTTACTCCAGGGAAAAACCAAAGTTGTACAGGAAGGGATATGTAAAAGTAATATATTATGTGGCTCATCTACACTAATAAAAGAGAAACATGGTAATTGGCGTACGACCGCTACCCTTTTCATTGGCTAATCAGCGAGACATGCAAATTAACTGTCAGCCAAGATGGCCGCCAGCAGCCAGGCAGCATGAAACTAACATGAGGCTTGCTTGCCTCAGTGACAGAGGATCGTTGGAGGAAACCAATGTTCTCCGCCTGCGGCTGCAGGCCTCTGAGCAGGCAGTTTAAGAAACATTGTAACAAATACCGCCGGACTTCAGCCAACAGATTCGCAACATTGTAAGCAAAGGCCAGAAACCTACTTTCAGCTGGAGGCCTAAGAGCTGGAGCCAAGCCTCAAGGTAAAGCTGGCCCAGAATAAAAAAGAAAAAAGAGCCAAAACCGGTTTGGCTCAGTGGATAGAGCATCGGCCTGCGGACTGAGTGGTCCCGGGTTCAATTCCGGTCAAGGGCATGTACCTGGGTTGCGGGCACATCTCCAGTAGGAGGTGTGCAGGAGGCGGCTGATCGATGTTTCTCTCTCATCGATGTTTCTAACTCTCTATCTCTCTCCCTTCCTCTCTGTAAAAAATCAATAAAATATATTAAAAAAAAAAAAAAAAAGAAAAAAGAAAAAAAGGAGCGGTTGGGAACTTCAGTCACTCCCAGCCTGAAAACAGCCCTCAGCCCCTCACCCAGACTGGCCAGGCACCCCAGTGGGGACCCCCACCCTGATCCAGGACACCCTTCAGGGCAAACCAGCCGGCCCCACCCATGCACCAGGCCTCTACCCTATATAGTAAAAGGGTAATATGCCTCCCGGCACTGGGATCAGCATGACAGGGGGTGGGGCCCCAACCCCCTGAGCAGCCCTGCTCTGTGCCTGATAGGGGGGAGCTCCCCAACCGCCCCCCCCGATGGGCCCTGCTCTGTGTGTGATGGGGTAGAGCCATAACCTCCCCATCGGCCCTGCCCTGAGTGTGACAGTGGCGGCACCCCAACCCCCTGATTGGCCCTGCTCTGTGGGTGATAGAGGGCGGCGCCCCAACCCCCTGATGGGCCCTGCTCTGTGTGTGACGGGGGCAGTGCCCCAACCCCCTTGATTGGCCCTGCTCTGTGCGTGACAGGGGGTGGCGCCGCAACCTCCCCATCAACCCTGCCTTGAGTGTGACAGGGGACGGTGCCCCAACCCCCCAATTTGCCCTACCCTGAGCGTGACTGAGGGTGGCATCACAACCTCCCAATCTGCCCTGCTCTGTGCATGACGGGGCGGCGCCCCAACTCCCCAATTGGCCCTGCTCTGAGTCCGACCAGGGGCTGCACCTAGGGATTGGGCCTGCCCTCTGCCACCTGGGAACAGGCCTAAGCCAGCAGGTCGTTATCTCCCGAGGGGTCCCAGACTGCGAGAGGGCACAGGCCGGGCTGAGGGACCCCCCTTTCCCCCCGAGTGCACAAATTTTTGTGCACCGGGCCTCTAGTCTTATCTAATAAAAGAGTAATATGCAAATTGACCATCACTCCAACACACAAGATGGCCGCCCCCATGCGGTCAAAGATGGCCACCCCTATGTGGACACAAGATGGCTGCCACAAGATGGCCGGCAGAGAAGGGCAGTTGTGGGCGATCAGGCCAGCAGGGGAGGGCAGTTGAGAGGGACCAGGCCTGAAAGGGAGGGCAGTTGGGGGTGACTGGGTTGGCAGGGGAGGACAGTTAGGGGTGACCAGGCTGGCAGGGGAGCAGTTCGGCGTCAATCAGGCTGACAAAGGAGTGGTTAAGGGCAGGCAGGCAGACAGGCAGGCGAGCGGTTGGGAGCCAGCAGTCCCAGATTGGAGAGGGTGCAGGCTGGGCTGAGGGACACCCCCGTGTGCATAAATTTCGTGCACTGGGCCTCTAGTATTATATAACTATATAGGGAGAATGAAGGCAATGGAAGTGTGTTTGTGGATCAGAGTGTATGAAATTAAGAAAATTAAATCTGTATTTTCTGTAGCTATAAATAAATGATTAATTTCTAAAATGAAACACACACACACACACACACACACACACAAAAGAAACAAAATAGGATTAGAGGAGAAAACTCCCCAATTCAATTACATAAACCTGAACCAAAACTAGATGAGGACAGCAGAAGACAGGAACTTAGAGCCAGTTTCACTCATAAGCATGTAAGTCAAAGTTTTAATTACAATGTTAGAAAGCTTAATGTAGCGGAACTAAGCTGGTCATATTGCAGTAATACAAAGTTGGTCCAACTTAAACAAAAAGTATTCATATAAATCATCACTATAATAGATTAATGGAGAAAAATCTATCTTGATAGGCACAGAAAACGCATTTGATAAAAATCAGTACTCATTCATGTTAAAAATAATCTTAGCCAAAGAGGAGAATAAGGAAATTTCTTTAACTTGACTGAAAACACTTTACCAATAATTTATAGCAATTAGAATACTTAAATGGTAGAGTATTAGCAACATTCCCTTTAAAATCAGGAAAATGACAAAGGCATCTTTTAACACCGTTCTACTCAACATTGTACTTGCAGAGGCTGGCCAGCATAGTAAGACAAGAAAAAGAAATAAATGACATAAAAACTGTAAGGGGAGAAAAAATGACCTATCTCATTCTGAGAACAGGATTCCAACCTAGAATTCTAGAGCCACGAAACTTGCAAATGAGAGAGCAGAATTATGACAAGTTCAGACAAAATAGGTCTCAAAAAGTTTATCTTACATGTACTTTGTATTAGTTTTTCATTGCTGCTAAAACAAATTGCCACAAATTTAGTGGCTTAAACAATGCAAATGTATTCTCTTACAGTTCTTGAGGTCGGAAATTAGTCTAGTCCATGGTTCTAAAATCTAGGTGTCAGCAGGGCTGTGTTCCTTCTGGAGGCTCTGGGAGAGACTATGTTCTCTTGTCTTTTCCAACTTCTAGAGCAGCCGTGGGCAAACTACAGCCCGCGGGCCGGATCCAGCCCGTTTGAAATGAATAAAACTAAAAAAAAAAAAAGACCGTACCCTTTTATGTAATGATGTGTACTTTGAATTTATATTAGTTCACACAAACACTCCATCCATGCTTTTGTTCTGGCCCTTGGGTCCAGTGTAAGAACCCATTGTCGCCCTCGAGTCAAAAAGTTTGCCCACCCCTGTTCTAGAGGCAGCTCCCAATCCTTGACTTGTGGCCCCTTCCTCTATAATCAAAGCACATCACTCCAATCTTTGCTTCTGTCATCATATCGTCTCTCTGTGCTACTTGTCATCATATAACCTTCACTGTCTCTGAACCTTCTGCCTCCATCTTAAACGGACCTCGTGATTATATTGGGCCCATTTGGATAATCCAGGAAAATTTCCCCATCTCAAAACCCTTAATGGAGTCACATCTACAAAGTTCATTTTGTCATGCAAGGTAACATATTATCAGGTTTTGGGAATTGGATTGTGGACATTTTTGGGGAGAGGCATTATTCAATCTATTACCTATTACTTCCATGCAATTATTCATAGGTTATATGATTATTTACATAGAAAGAGCCAAGATAACTTACAGATTATTAGAATTAATAGGAGAGTTTAGCAAGGTGATTCAATTGCTTTCCTATATTCAGACACAAAGAGTTGAAAAATAAAACTTAAAAAAGATGTCATTTATAACATTAGGAAATAAATTACAAAGTACCTCACAATAAATCTAACAAAAGATAGAATTGACAAAGGACTCAAACCCAGAATATAGAAATAACTCATAAATCAATACTTATAAAAGCTCAATAGAAAAACGAGTAAATGATAAAGAGGTAAATCACAGAATAAAAAGCCAGAATGGTTAATAAATGTATGAAAAGATGCTCAACCTCATTATTAATCAGAGGAATGCAAATTAAACCTTAATGAGGTACCATTTACTATCCACAGCTTGGGAAAATTAAAAAGTTTGACAGTTTCAAATTTTGTGGTCCAATGGAGAAATGAGAACTCCCCTACACTGCTGAATTAAGTGTACATTGGTTCAAGCATTTTGGAGACCAAGTAGACAATATCTCAAGGTGAAGACGCATGAGGGTGCATATGCCCTCCAACCCAGCAATTTCACTCATGGGTATCTAAATCACACAGAACCACATGCGTGTATACACTCTGGGTTTTTCCTTTGTGCGTGAAGACACATTTAAAAGAATGTTCATTGCGATGTGCCCTTGACCAGAACTGAACCAAGGACCCTGCAGTCCACAGCTCCATCCGCTGAGCCAAACCAGCCGTGGCAAGGATGCAGGATGTTTTTACGAAGATCTCCGGAGCCAGGCCTCCTGGCCGGCCGCCAGGCCACCGCACTCCCAGCGACTCGGTGGGGCTGGTGTGCAGGGCCCGCCCCACAAGCACCTGCGCCCCAAGGACGGTGTCCGCCCTTGTTCCCACTGGACTGGGAGCCTCTACAGCGGAGGACCTCTACTTATTAATATTTGAACCCAGAGCTTGTCAAGTATTAAACCTGGCATCGGGTCTACGCGAGGGAATGAGGCCAGGTCCTCCCACGCCCACCTCCCTGAAGAGTTACAGGTCCCTGTGCGCAGGACTCCAGGAGCTTCTAGGAAGTGAAACAGGGACAATTACCTCCCACTCAGCATCCGCCTTCGCCCGGCGCCGCCGCAGTGCTTCATGGGAAAGTAGTTCCAGCGCTGGTCGTGGGCCCCGCCCACTGAGCCCAGACTGACCTTCCCAGCGTGCAGCGCGCCGGCCAGTGGGCGGAGGACGAAGAGGGTGTTGTGCGGCTGCGGGACCTTCCGCGGCCCCCATTTCCTTCAGCCTCGGGCGCAGGGCCACCCATCGAGGGCTGGCCGGCCTGGGAGAGGCCTGGGTGCAGCCCCGGAAGAAAAGGGTTTGTTGAAGAAATCCCACCCCGCGGAGATGAACCCTTTAACTAAAGTCAAGCTGATCCGCGAGCTGAACGACCGCGAGGCCCAGCTCGGCGTGGCCCCGGCGGTGTCCTGGCACTCCCAGTACAGAGACAGCGCCTGGATCTTCCTGGGCGGGCTTCCGTACGAACTGACGGAAGGGGACGTCATCTGTGTGTTCTCGCAGTATGGGGAGGTCGTGAACATCCATCTGGTGCGGGACAAGACGACCGGGAGATCCAGAGGATTCTGTTTCCTCTGCTATGAAGACCAGAGGAGCACCATTCTGGCCGTGGACAACTTTAACGGGATCAGGATCAAAGGGAGAACCATCCGAGTAGATCACGTGTCTCATTTTCGGGCCCCTAAGGACTCAGGAGAAGTGGACATGTGACCAGAGAGGTCCAGGATAAGGGCTGTGGGACGCAAACCCCTTCCCTGAATTCACCTGGGGGCTCTAAAGGTGACAACCCCACCAACACACAGAGACACAGAAAATAAAGAAAAGAAAAAGCGAGGACTGATCTGGAAGTACCCGCAGAGCAGCCAGCCTCCACTTCACCTCCCAGAAACAAGACAACAATGGAAAAGGAGGGCCCCTGCTCTAAAAAGCACAGCAGCAAAAACTCAGAGCTGTTAAGAGAATTGGTTCTAACGAGAAATGCTTTGATAAACCAGTCGTGATAAGGAAGAGAGCAAGAGACTGGCACCCATGACCTGACCGGTTTGGCTCAGTGGATAGAGCATCGGCCTGCAGGCTGAAGGGTCCCAGGTTCAATCCCGATTAAGGGCATGTACCTTGGTTGCGGGCACATCCCCAATAGGGGGTTTCTAACTCTCTATCCCTCTCCCTTCCTCTCTGTAAAAAATCAATAAAATATATTTAAAAAATAAGAGAGACTGGCACCCAGGTTTCTTGTAGAAGAAGCACCTCCTTCTGGATAATAAGGAAATCGAAGGAGAACGGGGTCAGATGCATTATTGGCATAAATTTAAGAGGAAGACAATGGCTGAGGATTAGAAAGAAAGAATTGGAGGAAGAGATAAACCTAATGGAAAATTTTCAAGTGAAATTATGGGTGGTAAGATATCTTCCTATGAATTACAACTCCAAAGTAAGAATCAAAAAATAAATCATGATGAGGTCAAAAAAAGAATGTTCACTGCAACATTGTTTGTAATAATACAAAGTGGGAAGCAATCCAAATGTTCATCAACAGAGAATGGGTAAGTAAATTGTGCTTTATTCATATAATGAGATACTGCACAACAGAGGAAATTAATGGGCCACAGCTATATATATCATTGTGAATAATTCTCAAAAACATCTTATTAAGGGGAAAAAGGGTTTCAGAAAGTATTGTGCTATTTTTTAAAAACTTAACATAAAACAACATATACTTGGTTTGGGAATATAGACATAGCTAGTAAAAGTATAAAAGGACATGCATGAGAATAATAAACACCAATAAAAATCAAATGTGGTTTACTTTTGGCAGGGGGAATGAAACCAGGGAGGGTAATACAGAGCTGCAGCTATAAATGTAATGCTTTATTTTTTAAGATGGGTGATGGATATTTATCATTATTTATACCTTGGAATGAAATATGCCACTTAGCATTATATGCTTGTTGTTCAGAAAAATGGAAGGAAAGAGAAAAAAGAAAAAAAGTGAGTGGGGAGATGAAGGAAGGTGCAGTGGACTCTTATTTTTTAAAACGTGTACTTCTGCCAGGCCGGTGTGGCTCAGTGGTTGAATGTTGACCTATGAACCAGGAGGTCACGGTTCAATTCGATTCGCAGTCAGGGCACAAGCCCGGGTTATGGGCTTGATCCCAGTGGGGGCCGTGCAGGAAATAGCAGATCAATGTTTCTCTTGCATCATTGATGTTTCTCTCTCTCTTTCTCGTTCTCTCTTCCTCTCTGAAATCAGTAAAAAAAATTAAAAATAAATAAAACCTGTACTTCTGGATGACCTTTAAACTATACTTAATTATGCCTTCAATAAAAGTCAGTATTGTTATAGGCACCTCTCACTGACACTGGAGAGGTGTTACCGGACAGTATAGCCCCCTGAGCCAGTGGAACAGGGCTGTCCCCAACCTCGACCCTTGTTTTCTCATATAAATGAATTTATACTAGAGACCTTGACTGCATTGTGAAAAGCCAGTTTATTAAAGCAATTAAAGCATGCACCTTTATTGAAAAAAGCAAAGCAAGCAAGCAAACCTATACATCTGGCTTATGAAGCACAGACCAGCTCTCAGCTAATCTGAAGAGCAAGTTAGGTGGGGGTCTGAGGTGTTATATACCCTCCTGTCTATTGACTTCAAAATTCCTCTGCTGACTATTTTGGTACAGATTAATTTTCAAGGTCCCTGTTTTTACTCTGTTGTGGCCTTCCCAGAATTCATGAAAAGCACCTGGCAATTTTATCTTGCCAAACCTTGAGACAATAAAAATACATTTTTATTGATTGCAGAGAGGAAGGGAGAGGGAGGGAGAGAGAGAAACATCAATGGTGAGAATCATTGATCTGTTGCCTCCTGCACGCCCCCCACTGGGGATCAAGCCCAAAACCTGGGCATGTGCCCTGACTGGGAATGGAAGCATGACCTCCAGATTCATAGATCAACACTCAACATTGAGCCATGCCAGCTGGGTAAAATTATACCTTTTTTTGTCAGATGAGCATAATATATATTTTTTGCTCTGCCGCAGAATTTTAGTCATTAGTTTCGTGTGCCATGAGATGAAAAAGGTTGAAAATTGCTGCTTTATCTTGATGAAAATTGATATCTTTGTGATTTTTTTCTCCCTACAATGCTTAAGTTTTCTTGTTCATTGAGGATCTTGTGGTCCAGTCCTAAAATATTAATGTCCTATGTGGGATTTCCGAATTGTTCTATTTGTTTCCGGATATTTGCCTTGCATATAAAGATGTGGCTATTCTTTGCATGCATTTCCCCCAGAGAGACATGTAAACGTAGCTGTAATTTCCTGTTTGGTAAACAGCAAGTCTTTAAATTTAGAACCAGGTAGCAAGGTTAGTATGTAGAAGTGTAATAAATTGGATTGCTTTCAAAGCAATACCTTTTCCAGTTAACTGTTAACTCACAGTTTGCTTCTTTACTAAATTATACCAAGTATCACATGGTATGTGAAAACACTATAGATGGAGTTTAAAGTATCTCATGGACCTTTTTGCATGACAAATGGACCTCATGCTATAGAGGAACGGAAGATATATCTTAAAAAAACATTACCATTGTTAAGAGGACAAAATTAAACCAAACCTCTTCTCCAGTGTTTGGTAGTGTTACCATTGTCATTAGCTAGAAAGGAACAAAGAGAGGCCAGACATCATAAGCATGGCCCCCTGAGCAGCTTCACCAGAAAGATGCAATTTCACACTCCACATGGAACCACTGGCCCATTCCCTACAGATCACTGGGGGAAGGATCCAACAAAGGTGAGACAGATGCAAGCTCAGTAAAATCGGGGTGACACAGGGAAGATGCCTGTCAGTCAAACCTGGGAATAGAGATCACTGGCTAAAGGGGGAAGGGTTACATTCCAAATGTGCAAATTTAGAATACATAATCTCCCCAGACACAGTTCTCTCTCTTGTTGCTCCTGGTGCTCTCAAGGCTCTCTTGAGCTCATCTGTGTTCCTCCATAGCCCTGCGGACCCCACACACCATGGACTGATGGATGGCAGTGGAGAACACAAACTAAGCTAGCCTGATCCTGGACTGGATCTGTGCTCCAACATGGAGCGGAAACTCTGGACACTGGCTTTGATCCTAGCTCTGCTGAATCACTTCTTCTACGGCAGGGCAAAGACAATGGGATCTTGGAAACTCAGGGGTGTAATTCCACAGAAATAAAGTTTTCTACAATATCTGATACTCCCGAGGGAGTTTCCGGAAATTCTTATTCTAGTGGCACTCCAAGAACCCCACTTCCCCCGGCAACCGGTGGGAACAAGGGGCTCTTTCAGCCATAACAGTAGCATTCTTCCTGAGAAGTTCCATGCTGTGTGTGGTCTCCACCTGGGGACTCCAAAGCTTGCTTAATGGCCTGTGTGACAGCAGGAGCCCGGTCTACACGATATTCCACCTCTGAGATACAGCATAGTAGAGAACTCCGAAATGTCCAAACATATTTGTTTTAGATCTCCTTTTTTCCTCAAAGACCCATTTTTTAAAATTATTTTTCTGAAGCTAGTTTAGTTACTGATTTCCAAGGTCTTCTTACACCTGTCACTTCTCAAGTTGTTTTTTTTTTTTTTTTTTTTTTGGTCTATAATCTTTTAATCGTTCTGTAAAGCTAACAAAACATTGCCTATGCCTGGCTTTCCATCAGAAACATCCAATCTCTTTCCAGCATAATGCTTTTTAAAGAATTTGCATGCTGGGCTCATTTAATGTATACCAATTTAGCATCTTTGCTATGCTTTCTTGCTAGTTCTCATTTCATTGTTTATATGTTACTTTACATTTCTGCTCCATTCTTTACAGGACTCTCTACTTTGTTACCAACATGCCATTTGAGGATATTCTCATAACTAATATTTTGCTTTGCTCTACATTTCATTCTCATGCTCTTATAGGACAAACATGGGGTATAAGGCAACGAAGATAGCCCTTCCAAAGCCTTCCAGAGGCCTGGGCAGCAGACTCCCTGCCTCTATTTATTATCCTCTTCAGCCTTTGATTCTAGTGGCACCAACCTCCAGGAGCACCTAGTAAATCCAAAGAAAGTAACTGTATTTACCTATGGTTTGGGGTTGTTACAGAAGACTGTGAGGTAGGACAGGATTCTTAGGAACCAGGCTGGGTAGGGAAATAAATGAAACTAGGAGGGGCTGATAGTGAGAAAGGTCCCGCCCCAGACTCAAGTTTCTAAGGAGACATGGGTGAGGTCAAGGTGGTGGAGTGTGAACAGGAGTGGGAAAAGGTCCCCAAAGATGAGGCAACTCAATAATTGATTAATGGCTTTGCTCTACATTTATTTAGTAAAGCTTCGAAGCAACTGGGGTGATTTGGCCGCTGCACTGGCCAAGGCAGAGATAGAGCATGAAGACCTATAATAGCACGTTAACTTGAGGCCATAGAAGCCATACACATATACGATCAGCGCTGGCCAACAGGGACGCTCAGGGGCCAAGCGGGCCAGTCCAGAAATCGAGTCCAGAAAGCGGCAGCAGCTACTCCCCACAGCGGGGAACCCCTCCTTCCGTAGGGAAGTAAAGGCAAGACGCCAGGACAGCGCACCGCACAGGCCACGTGACCGAACCTGGCGAGGCTGTCCTCTGTTTCCCAGAAGTCTTCTTGGAAACTACATTCCCCAGATAGCCTTGCGGCGCTTATTTCCTCCAGGTTAATTAGATGGGGGATGGTGTCGGGTTTGCGCCCCCGCCTCCCCTCCCCTTCCCCCCATCCCAGCCCTGTCCTGTGGTATATGACTGGCTGGTGAGGATTAAAGCGTCTCTCGAGGCGGGGAGAGCGGCTCGGCTCCTGCCTTTGCACAGAGACCTGTGGGAAATGTAGGAACATGCAGGGCTCCGGGACAGCTGGCGCTCGCGTTTCTCCGGCTCTGTTGGTCGCGGGTGGAGCGGGATCGGTGGGGAAGAGGAGGGCCTTGGCTTCTCCACTGGAACAGGTGGCGCTGCGCAGGAGCATTTACCCACCTACCTCTTGCTTATCCCATGCTGGAATCTCCCTTCTACCCTACAGTCCCGAGAATTCTTTAGATTTCAATGAAGGAGTTTTTAGAGAGCTGCTGAAAAATGGGGAAAATATTTTAAAAAGAAATAAAAGACAACGGCCCTAAGTTAGCCCCCCTGCTCTGCTGCTCATCGGACGCTTTATGAGGGTACAGAGAACTGTGGCGCTGCGCATATGGGGGATCCATTTTATGTCAGGACTTCCTTCCGGAAGTCACTTTCGCCGCAGGGAGTGTCGGGAGTTCTTGCGGGTGTTCTCCACCATAACTGGCCTCAAGTGAGGTATCACGACCCTGCGCCCCAGCCCAAATCTTATGTCTGCCCTGGAGGACATTTGTTCTGCCCGGCTGCAGCGGCGTCGTTCTCATTTCACGGAGAGGAAACTGAGCGTGTGGCGGATAAAGGGTTGTCCACCTGCCCAGCTTATACCGACAGCTGTAAAGTCAGAACTCTGTACTGTCGGAACGAATTCCGATGGTCTCAGACCTGTCCTGTCCACTTCTTATGGTGTTAATCGCCTTTTCTCCGGTGTGCTGCTGCCGCCCTAGTTTTAAACCACGGACACCCTGGCTATCCTAACAGTTTTATCATCCAGTATTTATTGAGGGTTTGCTAAATGCCTGGCGTTGTGTGTGCTGGATGCTGGGGACACGGTTTTGAATGGGGCAGACACAACCCCACCCTCACGGAATTTATAATCTAATAGGGGAGACAGACATTGATTACACAACACAAACAAGAGTGGAATTTCAAGCTGTGCTAAACAGAAAAAAGAAACGGTGCTACAGGAGAGAGTAACGGAGGGAGCTATAAATAGGTTGGGAGATGAAGGAAAGGAAGAAGGCTTGTCCTGAGACCTGAAAGCAGAGAAAATAGAAACTTTGTAACAGCAAAGAAGAGAGTGATCCAGACAGAGGGAACATCCCGTTTAAGGGCCCTGCAGCTGGTAAGAATTTGGTATTCAAGGAGCTGAGGAGTTCTTTGGGACTGGAGCACAGTGAGTCTGGGAGAGGGTGGAACAAATGGAGACCGGCCTCCTTTTCTCCAGTCATGCCTCTTCGAGGCCGTCCCACACTGGCAATAGAGAAATCTTTTCAAAACTCAAATACGATGACTTGACTCCTTTTTAGAGCCTTTGTGTCCCCTGTAAGCCAAACTCAGCCCAGTGCTCAAGGACCTTCAGTGGTTTTACCCTGCTTTCCAGCTGTCTCCCACTCTCTGACTTTTTCCCATGTGCTGTTAGTTCTGCTTGGCGTGCCCTCTCCCATGTTCTTGCTGATTAAACGGTTCTATGTCTGTGCTGTTCAATACAGTAATGTCTCAAGTTCCACTTTAGACGGTAGCCCCACCCACCCCACCCCAGTGGTCCCTGACTACAGGCTGTTTCCAAGACAGTTCACCCTGAGACTGTAGACCCCTGGGTTAGGTCTTCAAGGGTCTGCAGATCCAAGCTATACCTTAGCTATAGCTCAAGCTGTGCCCCGAAACATGCCAGGGCACAGACAGATGGAATGTATGTGGCTCCTGGATATGACCAGTGCATTGCAGAGCTTGCCTCCCCAGCATTCCTGCCTGGAGCCTGGCCCAGAGCAGGTGCTATAAATGAACTTACTTTCTCTTTCTCAGCCTCGGGCTTCCTCAGCTACTGCAGTTGGCTTCTAGAATCCCTCCTTTTCATTGTGGACAAATAATGGCTTATGCCACTCAGTGGAGATTACTGGAACCAGTGCTTTATAACCACCTCCTCCATCCTGACCCTTTGGGGGTGTGCCCAGGGACAGCTGCAAAACCAGTGAGTAATCATTCTTTGGAAACATGCTCGATCCAGCACTTTTATGTGATAACCGGATTTTTATTTTGAAACTCCGTGTGCAAAATGAAAGCCCAGATGAGCATCTGCTACATTTGATTAGGGGCAGTGTGGTTCTGGGGAAAGAGTACTAGTCCCAGTGTCACCCGAACCTGTGACTAACAGACTCTATGACCTTGGACAAGGTGCTCTGTCTCTGGGCCCCTGTTTTCTCATGAGTAAAATGAAAACATTAGACTCTGAGCCTCTTCCTAAGGTAATGCAAATGCTTTAAAAATGGCTAGTCACATCTGCAATCAAAACACATTAAGTACCTTTCAAGTGATCATTTGTTTGAATCTGGTCTATTTTTACTGTTAGGCTTTTTGTGTGTGTGTGTGTGTGTGTGTGTGTTGTTTTTTTTTAAACACCTTTTCACTTAACTCTTCCGCTGCCAATGTCTTCCTCACTTGCAAGGTCTTTACTGATCTTTTGGCTGCTTGTTCAGATTCCAGTAAATCATGTTGGATTCTAGCCATTGATTCACCTTCCAAGCCCTGCCTGGAGTCTCTTTAATCCCCAGCAGTCTCAATTTCCTGACAAAGCCAAAGAAAGGTCCCCGTCTCCCTCATCTTCCAGCCCTCCCACTCTTCACTTTCCTGCAAAAACATTATCTGAAAAATCAGGGGTTTCTATTCTGGCAGATACCACTCTCACCACTAGATGGCACATGTGTGCAAGTCATCAGTCTTTGGACAAAAACTTTAATTTTATTATGTATTTATACTCCAGTCCACAAAAGCTTTGAAAGGAATTATAAAAGCACAAAATGTACAAATGGTTAAAATTCAAAGTTGAGAGCCCTCGCTGGTTTTTCTCAGGGCACGTGCAGGAGGCATCCAATCAATGTGTCTCTCTCACGTTGATGTTTCTCTCTCTGTCTCTCCTTTTCCCTTCCACTCTCTCTAAAAATCAATGGAAAAAGTATCCTCAGGTAAGGATTAACAATAAACAAGTAAATTAATTAATTAACTAATTAAAAGTCGAGGGAATTGGAAAAAATAGGCAACAAGTGGAAGAAATAGCTCTAGTATGACAGTAGCTCAAGGAGATGGATGCCAGCATGCGGTTGGCTCTGAGCTTCTAGACAGCCTTAGTAAAGAAGGAAACATGAGTGGTAATAAAATGCCAGATTTTACATGGGGAAAACAAAGTAGTTATTTAGGAGAAACACACTTTTCCTGATCCCGAGACCAGAGAGAGATTTTTTCCAGTGTGTCTTCAGAAAGAGGACACTGAGCAGTGAAACAAACACCAGTAACTTTATTGGAGCTGCTTCTATGACGTCCTTCTATGAAGGCCTGTGGCATGACGCTAAAGTACAGTTGAGGGAGAGTAGTTCTGTGGGGCTCCAACACTGGGTTTCTAGGACAGTAAATTCACTGCTGTGTGCCTTTGTACAGTAGTTCCTGCTTCTCCATGGGGGATATGTTCCAAGACCCTAGTGGATGCCTGAAACTGCAGCTACCAAACCCTATATGTACTATATTTTTTTCTGTACATGCATACGTATGATAATGTTTAATTTATAAATTGGGCAGATTAACAGCAATAATAATAAAGTAGAACAATTATAACAATATACTGCCATAAAAGTTATGTGAATGTTGTCTCTCTCTCAAAATATCTTATTGTACTGTATATACAGTACGGATACAATGGACAAAGGGATGATTCATGTCCCATGTGGGGTGGTGCAAGATTTCATCATGTTTCAGAATGGCACACAATTTAAAACTTATTTCTGGAATTTTCCATTTGATATTTTTGGACCATGTTATCATGAGTAAGTGAAATTGCAGAAAGTGGAACCACGGATAAAGGGGACTACTGTATTTCCAAACGGAGGAATTTGCGCACACACCCTCGTCCCCACTGGGGTTTGGGTGGGGTTTGGGGAGAGGAAGCTCTCCTTAGAGGCTGTGGTAACCAGTGTCCAAGATGACCCCAATGAACCCCGCCTCCTGGTTTTCACACCCGCCTGGAGACCCTCTCACATTGTCCCAAGAGGTGGTCTGTGTGACCAACAGGATACAGAAGTGATGGTATGCTCCTTCTGAGATTAGGTTATAAAAGATATTGCAGCTTGTCTCTTGATATGTCTGTCTCTGTCTGTCAGATCATTTGCTCTGAAGAAAGGGAGCTGCCATGTCAGGAGCAACGATGGAGAGACTCATATAGCAAAGAACTGAGGCCTCCTGGCAACACCCAGCATCAACTTGCTAGTCAGTCATGTGTGAGTCACCTTAGAAGCAGGTCCTCCAGCCCAGTCAAGCCTTCAGATAATTATAGCCCCAACTGACACCTTATGAGAGACCCAGAACTAGACCATCCAACCAAGTCACTCCTTAGCTCTGTGAGATAATAAATGTTTGTTATCTTAAGCTGCTAAGTTTTGGGGGTAATTTGTTATGCAGCAATAGATAATGAATATAGAGGCCAATGGAAATCCAAGGTTACATCGAGTACATGAGTGGATCAACTTGGTCTGAGAAACCAAGAAAATATTTCAGAAGCAATATTTGGGCATTAAATCTGATAGATGATGAGGGTGCCAATTCAGGCTGTGTCTGTGGACAAATGGATGTAGAGGGTCCCACATAAAATGTCTACAAAGGAGATTTCTTTGTAAAAGGATGGTAAGGGCAAGGTTAAGAACAACCTCAACTGTCTTGTTCCTTGTGGCACCTTCAGTGCCTAGCACATAGTAGGCTTTCTACAAATCTTTCGTTAATAAACTAATGGTGAAGTACGACCTTGAGAGAGCCATTCAGTTATCTGGGTGACCACAGTTCATTAAGCTCCTATCATGTACCAAGTACATAATGTTGGTTAAGTTCCATGGAACTTTTGTATCATACAGATTACATCCACCTTTTGCCTTCCCTCATTCTGTGTTTTTTCCTTGGAGTTCTTTTTATTATTTTTCTAGAGATTTCCATGTGCTTTAACGTCCATGCTGAAAACTTTCTCATGGAAATAGTGTTCTTAGGTCATCATGAGAAGTAATTTCCGGTGGCTGTTTCTTATAATATAAGAACCAGAGTTGTTCAGGACATTGGGTTTATTTTGTGCAATTTTGTCTCCGCCTGACCTATTTCTTTATTTTTCCCCTTTCTTTTTGCTGAAAAAAATGACTTGAAATGACTGATGCTAAGTAATGGCAGTTCGATTTTCCTGTGATGACAGCTAGAGTCTGTTTTTCCTCTTTCATACTGCCTTTGGAGCTGATTTTAACCAGATTTTACTGTAATAGAAATATTCTGGGGGTGAAGGAGAATCAAACAGAGTGATTTGCTTCAGAACTTGTGTCCTTCAATTTTTGGACACTCCTCTCTCCATGACTGGCTCTGTACTCCTCCTGCCGCCTCCTCCTCCTCCTCCTCCTCCTCCTCCTCCTCCTCCTCCATCACCACCACCATCATCACCATACAGCTACTGTTTATTGGGTGCTTATTACTACATACCCATCCCTGTGTTATGCGAGTGTTGCATGGATTATTGAATCTGTGCTAGAGACTGACTTGCCTCACCAATTTTGTTAGTCCCGGTCCTTGGAGAAGCAGTTACCAAGATGGGAGAAAATGTGCAAGAATTTTATGGGGGGTGGGGGTAGGGGTGGAAATATCAGTGGGAAAGGAAATAGGGCGAGAGCTGAAGAAGGGAAGGAGCTAGAGAACACCAGGAAGGCCATCAGACTCCAAGTGCAGGAGGGAGGGAGGGAGGGAGGGAGGGAGGGAGAGAGAGAGAGAGAGAGAGAGAGAGAGAGAGAGAGAAGGAGAAAGAGAAAGAGAGAGAGAGAGAGAGAGAGAAATTGGGTGCAAGTGCCCCAGATGGCCTCACAGTTTAAGGAAGACTCAGTCTAACAAAGGTTCCGCTTTGTCAGCAAGTCCTCGAGCCAAAGTTAGTTAACAAAGGAGTCCCTTGTCTGGAAGGACTGACTGGGTCTGACTTTGTACCCTTCCACACTCAGTCATTGGTGGGGTGCTGCCCATGGGAGGCGTGGCCAATGGACTTCAAAGCACAGCAGCTGGGGCCCTCAGCTCCCTGCAGTTGGAAGGCTGCAGAAGCACATTTTTGTGGCCGCCACACCAATATTTATTTATTTTTCTTGTTCAGTAACAGAAACCTCCTTTATTTGGAGGGGCAAAGGCCTCATGCTGAACTGAAAGATTTTAGTTCTCGGCCTTCCTTGCAAGTAGGTGTGGCTCTGTGACTGAGTTTTGGTCATGAACTATAAATGAAGACCTGCCAGAAAGGCTCCTTAAGGGCAACGGGCTCAGCTACTGAGGTTGGTCCCTTCTCCCTCCCCTATGACGGGTCTAGAGACAAAATGGCTGCAGCCTTGGACAGATAGGTAGCAAGGGTCTTAGCCCCTAATTATTAGGGACCTCATACGCCCTTTTGTTTAAGCCATTGATAACTTTGTTTTTGTTATAAACAGGCAAATCTAATCCTAATTGGTGGAATACTAATTTTCATGATGGCTCTATCAGGCAGGCATATTTATATCCGTTTTACAGATGAGGAATGATTAAGAGTTAGAACCTACATTAGCCTAGGGCCGTGGTTGGCAAACTGCGGCTCGCGAGCCACATGCGGCTCTTTGGCCCCTTGAGTGTGGCTCTTCCACAAAATACCACGTGCGGGCGCGCGTACAGGGCGATTAAAACTTCGTGGCCCATGCCCAGATGTCGGTTTTCGGCTTGGGTGAGTCTATTTTGATGAAGTACTGTTGATATTTGGCTCTGTTGACTAATGAGTTTGCCAACCACTGGCCTAGGGTAGTGCTAAGGATACTTTCAGCTAGGAGTCACAGAACAGTGGTTTCCAATCTTCTCTGAAGATAAGAATTGCCTGGAGGGCTTCCTCATTCAACGGGTCCAGGGTAAGCCCTGAGACAGTACTTTATCGCAAACTAGCAGTCCAGGCTCCCAGTGTGGATGAAGACCGATGACAGGCAGCTCAAACAGTAAGGAGGTAAATATTCCACATAAGAAGACTTCTGTGAGCATGGGAATCATTTGTGGAGCTCGATGGGAGTACAGATCTGGGCTCTGCTTTTACAGATTCAGTTAGCCCTTTGGTGGAACCTGGGGATTTGCATTTTTCAAATGCTGCCCAGGTGACCCTGAGGCCTGCAAGTCATAAAGTCCAGCTTGAGAGACCCCAGGTTAGCAGTTAGGAGGACCAGCGTTGGAGGAGGATGAGCCTGGTTTTGAATCCTGACGTTGCCATTTTTTGACTGGATAACCGGTAAACAGGCTAATTAAGCTCTCGTCTCAGGTTGCATCATTTTCAAATTGAAGAAAATAAGGCCTACCTTACAGAATTGTTGTGAGGATTAAATGAGATAATTTATGCAAAGCTCTTCGCTTTGCATACATAAGCTCTCAGTAAACAGTGGCTATTGTTATTATCATACCCCATCCATACTTCTTTCAAACGGTATGGGCACGGAGTTTTGTTACTATGGATAATTTATACAAATCCCCAGGAACTATGATTCAGCAGAGGCTGACCCAGGAAGCTGGGACTCCCCCTTTCTTTCTTCAGCTACTTCTGGTCTCTAGCCTGTGCATGCTGAATTTGAGTAAAGATCTAAGACATGCTTCTGTGTTGTTGTCCCCCACCGCCCCCCTACCACCTCCCCGCCCCCTCTCTCCTTCCCAACCATTTTCATTTATGCTCAGTGGCTCCATTTTCTCACTTCTAATTCCCTCCTCAGCCCACTGCAATCTGGATTCTGCTCTCATTACTTTTCTGAAGTGACTCAGCGAGGTCACCATGTTGCCACATCCAAAGAATATTTTATTTGTTTACTTATGGATTTTTAGAGAGGGAGAGGAGGAAGGGCAGGATGGAGGGAGGGAGGGGTGGGGGGGGAGAGAGAGAAATATTGATCTGTTGTTCCACTTATTTATGCATTCATTGGTGATTCTTATATCAATGACTGGGGATCGATTGAACCCACAACCTTGGTGTATAGGGATGACACTCTAACCAACTGAACTAGGCCAGGGCCAGATTATCTTTTAAAGTCTTCTCATTTGAGCCGGCTACAACATTTGATGCTGCTGTCTACTTATTCCTTCTTGGAACTTTCTTCTCTTGGCTTCCAAGACTCCACTGCTGTTCTAACTTGGATCACTTCCTCTAGACACTGCCAGACCTTTGCCTCTGTCCTTGTCTTACTCCGCTCTGTTCTCTGTCTTATTAATCCTTCATTTGCCTCCAATTCATTTTCACTTTCTTTTTCTTACTCTGATCAGAGCCCACTATCATTTAACTCTTCTAAGTTCCAAGTGATTTATCTGCCTTCTTAAGATATCCTGATCTAGCCACTTCTCTTGGGAGAACCAAGATGGCGGCATAGGTTAACATCGGAGATTGCTGCCTTGAACAACCAATCAAAACACACCTAAAAGACGGAACGGACATCATCCAGAACCACAGGAAGGCTGGCTGAGTGGAAATTCTACAACTAGGAGGAAAGAGAATATCATACCCAGACTCAGAGGAGGCGCAGTGCTGAAGTGAAATACTCAGGTACGGAGTGCGTGCGGAGCGGGCTGGCGGCGGCGGGCGCGGTTGGTGCTTTCAATCGGGAGGGAGTCTCAGATTCTGAGCTCCAGATCCGGGCTAGTCTCTAGGGACCCAGATTCAAACGGGAGAAGCGAGACTGTCTGGCTTCAGTCGGAACTCGAAGGCAGCTTTCTCTCCGAGGTTTGCAGCGGTTGCTGGGACTCTGTGAGGCAGAGCCCCTAGGGATGGAACTGAGAGCCGCCATAACTGCTCTCTCCGGCCCACCCTGTTGATCCCAAGTCCGAGCGACCCACCCGCCCCGCCCAAGCCCTGCACAGAGCCATTTGCCAGATAGCCTCAGGCAAAGGTTAGATTAGCACCTCCCTAGAGGACAGAAGTTTTCCCACTGCAGACACAGCTGATTCTCACAGCCAGCTGGCCTGGAGGTCAAATCCCCCTAGTATTAACTACAACAATCAAGGCTTAACTACAGGAGGACTGCACACAAAGACCACTAGGGGGTGCACCAAGAAAGCATAAAAAATGCGGAGACAAAGAAACAGGACAAAACTGTCAATGGAGGATATTGAGTTCAGAACCACACTTTTAAGGTCTCTCAAGAACTGTCTAGAAGCCGCTGATAAACTTAATGAGATCGTCAACAAATCTAATGAGACCCTCGATGTTATGATAAAGAACCAACTAGAAATTAAACATACCCGGACTGAAATAACGAATATTATACAGACTCCCAACAGCAGACCAGAGGACCGCAAGAATCAAGGCAAAGATTTGAAATGCGAAGAAGCTAAAAACACCCAACTGGAAAAGCAAAATGAAAAAAGAATCCGAAAATACGAAGATAGTGTAAGGAGCCTCTGGGACAGCTTCAAGCGTACCAACATCAGAATTATAGGGGTGCCAGAAGATGCGAGAGAGCAAGATATTGAAAACCTATTTGAAGAAATAATGACAGAAAACTTCCCCCACCTGGTGAAAGAAATAGACTTACAAGTCCAGGAAGCACGGAGAACCCCAAACAAAAGGAATCCAAAGAGGACCACACCAAGACACATCATAATTAAAATGCCAAGAGAAAAAGACAAAGAGAGACTCTTAAGAGCAGCAAGAGAAAGAAACTCAGTTACCTACAAGGGAGTACCCATACGACTGTCAGCTGATTTCTCAACAGAAACTTTGCAGGCCAGAAGGGAATGGCAAGAAATATTCAAAGTGATGAATACCAAGAACCTACAACCAAGATTACTTTATCCAGCAAAGCTATCATTCAGAACGGAAGGTCAGATAAAGAGCTTCACAGATAAGGAAAAGCTAAAGGAGTTCATCACCACCAAACCAGTATTATATGAAATGCTGAAAGGTATCCTTTAAGAAGAGGAAGAAGAAGAAAAAGGCACATGGCAGGATTACACTTTCTTGCCTCCTTCGAAGTTGGATGTGACCATGTGACTTGTCTTGGCCAATGAAATGTGAACAGAAACCATCTGTGTCACACCTGAGCAGAAGGTTTAAGAGCCAGTACTTAGGTTGTTGTGGAAGCACATACAGATATGGAGTCACCAGGAAGCGAAGAGCCCCCTGCCAGCCCATGCCAGATATGTATCGTAAGTGAGCAATAAATATCTTCTGTGTTAAAAAAAAAAAAAAAGATATCCTGATCTAACACAGCCTTTTTCTTCCTTCGTCTATGGCAGCGGTTCTCAACCTGTGGGTCGCGACCCCTTTGGCGGTCGAATGACCCTTTCACAGGGGTCGCCTGAGACCATCCTGCATATCAGATATTTACATTATGATTCATAACAGTAGCAACATTACAGTTATGAAGTAGCAACGAAAATAATTTTATGGTTGGGTCACAACATGAGGAACTGTATTTAAAGGGCCAGAAGGTTGAGAACCGCTGCTCTGTGGGCTGGCTTAAATCAGCCCCAAGCAGTGTGCTCCTCAGTCTCCTTCACTAGCCTTCCTAGGAGCCCTAGCAATACCCGTGGAAACATGACCTGGATTTCTTGCTGACCAGGCCCTGTGGTGCCTCCGAGATACTCCTTCTTTCTTTGTTTGTTAATCCTCACCCCAGAATATTTTCCCATGGATTTTTAGAGAGTGGAAAGGAGGGGGAGGGAGAGAGAGAGAAACATTGAGGTGAGAGAGACACATGGATTGGTTGCCTCCTGAATGCACCAGACCAAGGCCAGGGATTGAACCTGCGACCCAGGTATCTGTCCTTGACTGGGAATTGAACCCACGACCCTTGCATGCATGAGCTGATGCTCTAACCGTGTAGCAATACCAACCAGGACCTCTGAGATACTCTAAGTTGTTCCAGTTTATGCTGACCTTGAAGATAGACTCATTCAGTGGGATAAGTGTATGCATCGACCTCCTTCCCTTGGACTCTAAGGAGCTTGTCCAAACTGTTACTCCACTGACACCCAGTGCCTTTTCGGGGAGTTGGGCCATTCCTATGAATGCCATAGACCTGTTTGACTTCGGACTTTGCTCTAACCTTTCTGGTTTCACTTTTCTCATCAATGAAATATAGGAGTTGGACTAGTGCTCTCTGAGGTTTCTAACCACTGGCACCATCATGATCAGCTTTGTCATCAATTGCACAACCCTTGATTCCACTCCTGGGAATCTATCCTATAGAAATACTCTCCCAACCACATACCAGAATGCTCACCTTCAGGAACCTAAGTGTACATCAAGAGGGCCATTGAGCCCTAGCTGGTTTAGCTTGATGGATAGAGCGTTGGCCTGCGGACCAAAGGATCCTGGATTCGATTCTGGTCAAGGGCACGACCTTGGTTGCAGGATCCTCCCTGGCCCCGGCCCTGGTCAGGGCTTGTGCAGGAGGCAACCAATCGATGTGTTTCTTTCACATCGATGTTTCTCTCTATCTTTCCTTCTCTCTTCCACGCTCCCTAAAAATCAATGGAAAAATATCCTCCAGTGAGGATTAACAGCAGCAACAACAAAAGAGGGGGATTGGTTAAATACCTTGTGGGTACCTATGCTATTGCAGTGCTGCTCAAAGTAGGCAGTCTGCTGTTGGCTACCAGTCTGCTGGTAGAGATGGAGCTGGAGTCAGCTCCCAGACCAGCGCTGGTACACAGATCACATTTTTGAGTAGCACCGCTCCAGCTTCTCAAAAATGAGGTAGCTCCACCTGTGCAAATGCAGAAAGATTGTAAAATACATTGTTAAAAAAAGGATGCAATATAACAGTATGGCTCAAAAACAGGGCTACACAAGAAAGGATGTCTAAGTCCACAGATATGCTGGTAGAGGCATAAAACATTTCTAGACCAAGTCCTAAGAAATGGACAGTGGTTACCTCTGGGGAGTACGGCAGGAAGTCTCGGGGGAGAAACTTCTTTTTTGTTGTGTGTCCAGAGCAGGTCAGTTGCTGGAATCTGTTCTAATTGATCGGTGCCCTTTTTGACAGAGTTGTCAAATGTTTTAAGTGTTTAAGTGTAACACATCCTCTTAACATTTTTACTGTTGAACCTTTTTTTTTTTAATACTCATGTATCATTTTCATATTTAAAAACAAATTCATTGCAGAGAGAATATTGATGCTTCCAGAGCCTCTGTTTACTGGATAACAAGCCTCCGCTCTTCATTTTTCATGACCATTTCTCCCTGCTATTCTTTCAACGAGGTCTGGGAACAATGCATTTCTCGGTCCTGTGCCTGGAGCTCTTCTGCAGATACGTTCAGTTCACGGTAAGTCACTTCGGTCCTCAGCCTACTGATGAAGAGGGCCCAGGGGCCAGAGGGCTGATTGCGGTTCTAATTTACAATTACACAGTGATTTTCCGCACTGCTCGTGGAAGCCGGACTTCCTCCCTGTTTGAGTTGGAGAGTTAGAAGGATCTGATTTGATTAAAGTAACACATACTGTGATTATCATAAGAATTTGGCATATTAAATTGAATTGGGAAGTATTGGACAGCAAATGTAAATTATTTTCTTCTATTCTTCACTCCTACACAACTGTGTATTTACTGTTTGCTCTGACCTGCTGCAGTGAGTGAAATGACTTATCCTAATGCCTTTGAAACGGGAACTGTTGAGAGATCTAAGTGGCCTCGTTATTTTATTTTAATTTTTAAATATATTTTATTGATTTTTTACAGAGAGGAAGGGAGAGGGATAGAGAGTTAGAAACATCGATGAGAGAGAAACATCCATCAGCTGCCTCCTGCACACTCCCTACTGGGGTTGTGCCCACAATCAAGGTACATGCCCTTGACCAGAATCGAACCTGGGATCGTTGAGTCTGCAGGCTGATGCTCTATCCACTGAGCCAAACCGGTTAGGGCCAAGTGGCCTCTTTAAACTCAAGATGCGGTGTGCTGTTGGGGGCTGCATGGAGTTGAGACAGTGTCCCTGGAGTCTGGTAGTTTTTGATTCAAATGCTCTAGGCCTCCTTACTATGGTTCTTGATGAAAGATGTTTTTTAAAATTTGTGTTTGAAAATTTATTTTGTCTTATTTCTGTGTAATAAAGAATGTGGCTGGCCTTGGTCCCTGGTTCCTGGGAGGTAACCAGTAAACCCTTGAAATATTCTGAATGATAGGTGTGTCTTTGCTATTTATGGTGGGTCCTGAGAGTTTATGCTAATGAGATGAGTCAGGATGGGGAGTGGCCACTCTGAGAAAGACCAATGGTGTGAGGAGACCTCTGGGGAAAAGATGAGGGGCGTGGCCAATGATTCAACCAATCATGCCTATGTAATGAGACCTCAGTAAAAATTAGGGACACAGGAGCTTGGGTGAACTTCTCTGTTTCAGTACTCTGTATTGTCACACACCAGCATGAGGAGAGGGTAACAGGTTGTGGATAGAACAATGAAAATTTTGTACTTGGGACCTTTCCAGATTTTGTCCTGCGTGTTTCTGCCTTTGGCTGGCTCTGATTTGTATTCTTTCACTATGTAAAACTGTAATTGTAGCCTGGCTGGTGTTGCTCAGTGGGTGACCCATGAACCAGGAGGTCACAGTTTGATTTCGGTCAGGACACAGGACAGGGCACATGCCGGGGTTGGGGGCTTGATTCTCAGTAGGTGGTGTGCAGGAGGCAGCTGATCAGTGATTCTCTCCCTCTTTGTGAAATCAGTAAGAACATATTTAAACACACACACACACACACACACACACACACACACACACACACAACCAAAACTGTGATTGTAATTACAGCACTCTCCTGGGAGTCATTCAAGTAAATACAGAATCTGAGGGGGTAGTGGAAACTTCAGTATTTATAGCCATCTGGTCAGACATGTGGGTGGCCTGAAGACCCCCAGACTTGTGGCTGGTGTTTGAAGTAAAGGCAGTCTTCTGGGGGGCTTTACCCTTAACCTGTGACGTTTGACCTAACTCTGGCTAGTTAGAAATTTGGTCTAAAAAAAAAAGGTTGGTCCATTGCAGTTTTGCTAATTATTTTGAGAAATTTAAAACTTAAAGAAAACTTAAAAGAGTAGTATAATGAACACTCATGTAACCATCACTTAGTCTACAATTTGTTAACATATTCCAATATTTGTTTTACTTCTCTTTCTTTTTATGTATATAAAATTTTTTTTCCTGAACCAGTTGAAAGTTGCAGACATGTCATTCTTTTAAACTCTTCAGCATTTACTTCCTGAGGGTCAGGACTTCTCCTACGTAACCCCAATATCCCGATCACACCCAAGGCATTTAGCCTTGATTCAATAAATATTCTTTAATATGCCATATTTAAGTTTTCCCAGTTGTCTTCAAAATATCCTATCTAATAAAAGAGAAACATGGTAATTAGCGTACGACCGCTACCCTTCCCATTGGCTAATCAGCGAGATACGCAAATTAACTGCCAGCCAAGATGGTGGCCGGCAGCCAGGCAGCTTAAACTGAACATGAGGCTTGCTTGCTTCAGTGACGGAGGACTACAACGTTCCCCGCCTGCCTTGCCGGCCTCTGAGCCTGCAGTTTAAGAAACATTGTAACAAATATAGAAGCTAAATAAAACCCCAGAAACCGGCTTTTAGCTGGCAGGGATCTCAGAGCTGGAGTTATACATTGTTTTGATTATAGAACCCAAACAAACCAGATACCTGCTTTCAGCAGCTGAAGCCTCAGAGCTGGAGCCAGAACTAAAGCTGGCCCAGAATAAAAAAAAGAAAAGAAAAAAAGGAGCAGTTGGGAGCTTCAGTCACCCGCCAGCCTGAAAACAGCCCTCAGCCCCTCACCCAGACTGGCCAGGCACCCCAGTGGGGACCCCCACCCTGAAGGGTGTGTGACCAGTTGCAAACAGCCATCATCCCCTCACCCAGGCTGGCCAGGCACCCCAGTGGGGACCCCCACCCTGATCCGGGACACCCTTCAGGGCAAACCAGCCAGCCCCCACCATTGCACCAGGCCTCTATTCTATATAGTAAAAGGGTAATATGCCTCCCAGCACCGGGATCAGCGGAGCCGCGAGGCCTCCCGGCACCAGGATCAGCCCTGCGGCTCTGTGTGTGACAGGCGAAGGCGCCCCAACCCCCTGATCGGCCCTGCTTTGTGCCTGATGGGGGAGCTCCCCAACCCCCTGATCGCCCTGCGGCTCTGTGTGTGACAGGGTGCGGCGCCCCAATCCTCCCACCCCACGGGCCCTGCTCTGTGTGTGATGGGGTAGAGCCATAACCTCCCCATCGGCCCTGCCCTGAGTGTGAGAGTGGCGGCATCCCAACCCCCTGATGGGCCCTGCTCTGTGGGTGATAGAGGGCGGCGCCCCTACTCCCTGATCCGCCCTGCTCTGTGTGTGACAGGGGGCAGTGCCCCAACTCCCCTATTGGCCCTACTCTGTGAGTGACAGGGGGGAGCTCCTCAACCCCCTGATGGGCCCTGCTCTGTGCGTGACAGGGGGGAGCTCCCCAACCCCCTGATGGGCCCTGCTCTATGAGTGACAAGGGAGAGCTCCCCAACCCCCTGATCGACCTTGCTCTGTGCATGACAGGGGGGAGCTCCCCAACCCCCTGATTGACCCTGCTCTGTGCGTGACAGGGGGGAGCTCCCCAACCCCCTGATCGGCCCTGCTCTGTACGTAACAGGGGGCAGCGCCCCAACCCCCTGATTGGCCCTGCTCTGTGCGTGACAGAGGGGGGCGCCGCAACCTCCCCATGGACCCTGCCTTGAGTGTGACACGGGGCGGTGCCCCAATCCCCCAATCGGCCCTACCCTGAGCGTGACTGAGGGTGGCATCGCAACCTCCCAATCCGCCCTGCTCTGTGCATGACAGGGGGCGGCACCCCAACTCCCCAATCAGCCCTGCTCTGAGCCCGGACAGGGGCTGCACCTAGGGATTGGGCCTGCCCTCTGCCACCTGGGAGCAGGCCTAAGCCAGCAGGTCATTATCTCCCGAGGGGTCCCAGACTGCGAGAGGGCACAGGCCGGGCTGAGGGACCCCTCTTCCCACCGAGTGCACAAATTTTTGTGCACCGGGCCTCTAGTCCTTTATAATCTAATCAAGGATCACTCATTGCCTTTGTTTGTCATGTTTTCTCATTGCTTTTAATCTAGATTCTAGAACTGTCCCCTTGATTTATTATATTTTCTTGTCATTCATCATTGACACCTTTGAAGGGGCCAGGGTACTTGTCTTGTATATTTTCTTGATCTGGATTTGTCTGATTGTTCCCTCATTATTAGATTCAGATTATATATGTTTGACAAGAATTCAAACTACATAGATGGTGCATTAATGGAAGGTTTGGATTGGAAAAGGGAAAAAAGCACATCAAGAATGAGGTACCCATGGCATGAAGGTATATGGCATGTGGACAAACTGCTGGGGCCAAGGGCTTGCGTGTGGTGGAGACAGTTTTACAGAGCAGGATGCTGGAATTTCCCACAGCTCCTCTTCTCACTCTTTTGACATCATCTCATTCAAGCCCCACCCAAGGCTTAGCAGGATCTCACATGTCCATCTCCACCTCAGACCTTTTTCCCAGTTGTTATTTTCATCTCAAAGGGGTCTCAGAGGTTTTGTAGTCTTGGTAATGTCAACAAAAGAAACATTGAAACCTGTAGAGAATTTTTGTATATTTGAGCCAAACTCACTACAATTGAAGCAGAGTCTCAACAGATTGAGAAAATGCTCCAGAGGATGGCAGTTTTGCACTTTATTTTTATACATTACTAATCTAAAGAGGAAATATAAGTGGGTTACACGAAATCCATTGGTGATAGACTAGAGAGGTGGGAGAAAGCAAAGTGGGGAAAGCTCTGGGATTGTAAAATGATAGACATACTTCTTTTACCTAGGTGGGTATAGGATAGTTAACAGTCAACAACTCGTAGCAATGGGGTGATTTGTGGTCTCTGCAGAGTGGTGCCTGTTGTCCTGAGTAGATCCTGGGAAAGGACCTGGGGTGTTTATCTAAGGCAGGGGTCCTCAAACTACGGCCCGCGGGCCACATGCAAATACAAATATTGTATTTGTTCCCGTTTTGTTTTTTTTACTTCAAAATAAGATATGTGCAGTGTGCATAGGAATTTGTTCATAGTTTTTTTTTAAACTATAGTCCGGCCCTCCAACGGTCTGAGGGACAGTGAACTGGCCCCCTGTTTAAAAAGTTTGAGGACCCCTGATCTAAGGTGTCCCTTGAGATAAACTTTAACCATGCAGGTGCGGGACATTCAAGCAGTTGCTAGCGAAGAGTCTGCTTTTACGCAAGCAGGACCAGAGTGGCAGGCTTTAGGACCAAAAAGAGACCAGAAGCTTTAATTTAACTTTTAAGCGTATGCAAATAAAAATTCAATTAACTGCTGGAGGAATTACACCACATGAAACATATGCAGTTGCAAATCACACAGCTTTTTTATTACACAATTCCTGAGCTGTGGGTACAAACTTAGTTAGTCATCCCCATGGTGCTGTCCTCTGGGGTCTGGCAGTTAGGCTGGTCTGGTCTGGGTGCAGGGGGCCGGCGTTCCTCACCCAAGAGCTTGGCCGCGTCTCAATCAGGGGTTGTTAACCGTTCTTCTGTCGTCTGGCAGGGAGAGGAACATGGAGTGGCATTGCTTGTCAGACCGACAAAGGGACGGGCCTTTGTAGCTGTCTTGACAGGCGAGCATCGTTAGCTGGCCGGGGTCCATATTTAAAGCTTGTACGTACCCGTAGCAGCTCAGGTGGCTATTAATGATTTATGTCAATGCACATATGTTAATCTCAAACAGGGCGAGGGGGCTCAGGAGAGTACATCACTCACGCAAGTGTTTATCTTGACAAGTCACTCTTCGTCAGTTCAAATCCTTATCTCTGGGGTACACACGCTTCAAGGCAGTGGGGAATGTGTCTTTAATATTATACTTTAGGTTTTAAGAAAGTTATCTTAAACATTTTAAAACTTTTCTAACATTCTTTAAGCATTTTAAACGTTTCTATATTTTACTACAACACCTGTGCTTTCAGGGGTCTGGAAAAAGGAAATTACTTTGACATCCCAAAGGTATGTTATTGTAGATGCAAAAAGACAATAGACAGCCTTAGTTAAGGTAAAGATTGACTTTTATCAGGGAATATTACAGCCTAGGACTTGACTACCGACCATAAACTGCTTTTAGTTAAAAAGTTTTAGTTTCAGAGCATCCTTTGTGGTTATTTTAGGTCTCTGAGTTTGCCTCCATGCAGGCCTCCCCTGAGCTTGTCAGGTTTAGTATGTGGCCCCTTTTTGTTCATAGTAAGTTTGATAAAATATCTATTTTATCTGCTTAGTCTAACTTCAGAAGTACATGGGAAAACTTTTATTTCAAAGCAGTTTCTATATTTAAACTTTTTAAAAAGGAAGAATAACCACCATTTCTCCCTTCTTTCCATTCTGTCTTGAGCCATCTAAGGTCTGAGGGTGGGGGAGGCAGCAAATGAAGTGAGGCCATTGATATGCAAATGTGGTCATTAAGATCGGAGGCCCCACCCCAGAGCTCTGTCACAGTTCTTTCCAAATCAAAGTCAATTTGCATGAGAAAAAAAAGAATCTCCTAAACTTGAAATTATTCTCCAAAGCAAAAATGCATAGAAATTAAAGCACTACTACTATTAAAAAAAAAAGAAAAAAAAAAGAAAGAGTTTTCAATACAACACATTGCTGTTTTGGGGGAAGAGTGCTATCTGTCCTTCAACAATTAGGTTATTTGGCTTATGAAAGGGTACTGGGCTGTTAAGGATAGACACTCTTGACCTTGGACTTGCTGCTATAGGTTCCCTGTGGTATGTAGTTTCCTTGTGGGAAGCAGTTAAGGTGCTGCCGGAGATACTGCTGTTATCGGTGGAAGGGGGATGTCCACCAGGGGATGTGGGGAATCCCTTTCTCCACTGGGTGTGCTGGGCATCAGATTCTTAACAATATCTTGAGAAAAAGAATTTTCTAGGACTCGAACAGGAGAATGAGTGATTTTTATTTCCATGGAATTATATTTCTCGGTTTCAAAAGTCCCATTTCCTTTAAACCAGTCCTGGAAAAGGTGCAGCTGGGGATTTGGCAGAGCAAAAAGCAAAGCCAGTGTCCAGAGTTTCTGTTCTGTGGTGGAGCTTGGTCCGATGTAGCATCAGGCTTGTTCCAGTCCGTCAGTCCATTTGTGTGGGGTCTATATGGCCGTGAGCCATGTGGGTGAATGCAGGGGTGCTCACTCCGTGCAACAAGAGAGCCAGGAGCCCAATGAGAGAGAGAGAGAGAAAGAGAGAGAGAGAGAGAGAGAGAGAGAGAGAGAGAGAGAGAGAGAGAAACTCCTTTGCTCAGGCGTTTAAGTATCAAATCTTCCCGAGCTATCAGTGGTCACACCTATTCTGGCCAATGACCTGTTTCTAGGTGTGACTGATAGGCCTTGCCTATGTCATCCAGACTTTACTGGGCTCACGTCTGTTCTTCCCTGCTCCTTTCTAGTGCATGAATAACTGGGTTAATTTACAGTGGTATCACTGCTACCATTTTTGAGTTATGGAAACCGAGATCCAGAGGGATCATATAATATATTCAACTCAAACCCAAGTCTTCAGATTCCAAAGGCAGGGCTCCTTTCTCAATACTGTTTTAACTGGTCACATCCCTCAAAGGACTATGATTCCCTCTAGAGTAGAGACTAGAGCTGCCAGTGTTGCTTATGCCCACTCTTTGCCCACTAGATTTCACAGGAACTTTGTAATGAATATATCTCTATAATCTCACAAAAAAGAGGCAAAACAAATTCCGTCCAGCAAGAGGGCAGGGAGCCCTTTGTCCCGCCACTGAACCCGTTTACACACGAAAGCTCCACGGTGCTGTAAAATACTTGGGAGGCTGGGTGCCAGGGCCAGACTTGAGGACTTGAGAGGCAGAGGAGCAGAGCTTCTGTGATGACCTCAGGAAAGGGATGTGATGCTGAAGCCCAGAGCCTGGCTCCCTGCTAACCTCAGCCCTGGTGGCCAACGCCAGCTCCTACTGCTGATGGAGGATGGGCCAGCTGTGGACAGCTCCGATCTCTGCTTTGAACCCGTGACCATGTTGCCTTTGGGATTAGAATGTTGGTTCTTTGATTCAAATGGTTCCTTTCTTCTCTGTAACAGGCCACGGTAGGAAGTATGCAGTGGGTAGGATTGCAGACTCCAGTGCGCACCAACTCTGTGGTCTTAAGGAAGTGACTTCTCTGACCCTCAGTTTTTCCATCTGTGATAACAGACCCCATCTCGTAGGGCTCTTGTAAGGATCAAACGAGGGACTATAATGAGAAACACTTAGCTGGGTGCCAGACACTGGTTACAGTGGTGAGGACAGATTCTAATCAGTAGCATACTACTGCAATAGGGAAAGGAGTCCAGAGTGAACTGGACTCAACTGCAATTTGTACAGAGGCGGCTGGGTGTTTTAAAGGGCGGATGAAGCAATAGGGAGGGGAGCGAGGGGGTGCTTGGAGTCAGGAAAGTGAAAAATTACAAAAATATGTGAAACCCATCAGGACTTGCTAACTGGCAACTGTCCAATTTGACTCCCCTCCCACAGAGGCTGGGCTCTATCCTCAGGTGTCGGCTGGAACAAATAGTTGATTATTTTGGCAGCTTTGCGTTTTCTCAGGCAGGCACTTTAAAGGGGCTAGGCTAGGGCCATCCTAGGAATGTGGCCTTGAGATGTTAGAAACTGTGTTTGCTCAAGTCTTTTTTTTTTAAATTTATTTTTTATCCTCATTTGAGGATATGTTCATTGATCTTAGAGTGAGAGAGAGTGGAAGAGAGAGAGAGGAAGAGAGAGTGAGTGAGCAGGAGAGAGAGAGAGAGAGAGAGAGAGAGAGAGAGAGAGAGAGAGAGAGAGAAAGAGAAAGAGAAAGAGAAAGAGAAAGAGAGAAGAGAGACATCGATTGGTTGCCTCCCTTATGTACTCTGGGGATTGAATCCACAACCTTTTGGTATACGGGATGACACTCCAACTAACTGAGCCACCCACTAGGACTGTGAAAGTCATTATAGGTCAAGCTTGGGGCATAGTCCTGAGGGTTCAGAGGAGCTTGGTCTAGAGCTCAGTCAAGGAGAGAATCTTTGTCACTGGCCTGTAGCAATAACAAGAAAAGGTAGTAATTTTTAAGTAAATTAGGAAAGGGACTGTTTATGGGAACGCTGAGTGGGGACAATGCATAGCGACAATGTGTGGGAATGCTGGGGACACTATATGGGGACACTGGGTAGGGACAATCCATGAGGCATTGAGTGGGGACACTGCATGAGGATGCTGTGTGGGGAATGCTGCAGAGGGATGTGCTGTGACAAACAGCTTCATGGAGATGGCAGCTTGAGAAGGTGGGTCAGACTTGTGCTTTTGCAACTTTGTGAACCGTGTTCAAGGAAAAATATGAAGGGGACAGACTTTATAGGACAGCATTTTTGTTGTTGTTAATCCTTACTCGAGGATATTTTTCCATTGATTTTCAGAGGGAGCGGAAGAGAGAGGGAAAGACAGAGAGACACATCAATTGGTTGCCTCCTGCATGTGCCCTGATCAGGACCAGGCCAGGGAGGAGCCTGAAACTGAGGTACGTGCCCTTGACCAAAATCGAACCTGGGACCCTTCGGTCCTCAGTCCAAAGCTCTATCTGCTGAGCCAAACCGGCTAGTGCAGGACAGCTTTTGAAGTTTTATTGACATCCTGGCTGAGCTGGCTCTCAGATCCCAGTCTGGCTGACCCCAGGGCCAGTGAGCTATTGTCATCTCGAACAAGGATGAATCAGAGAAGACCCACCATAGGCCAGTGGGTCAAGCAGTCATGGTGGGAAGTGCTGGGCAGCTGAGGAAAGCTATTCCTGATAGGCCAGAGGAGTGGAGAGAAGTTAAGATGAAGGAGTTCAGGCTCAAGCCATGACTAGGAGCTAGTCTTCCTTTCACAGGGAGGGCCACCCTTTGTCCTTTACCCAGAAACCTGCAGATCACATGCAGGTTGCTGGCAGTGACTCCAGGAAACTCCCTTGGGTTCGCGTTGTGGTTTTTGAACTTGGCTGTCTAACATAGACTTTGTCTCAGAAAGAGGATTTGTAAGTGGCTTGTTCATTCATTCATTCCACAAACATTTATTGGGTCCTGTATTAGTCTGGGTTCTCCAAGATATGGAACCAATAAGGGAGATCAACCAATCAATCAGTTATAAGGAATTGGCTCACATGATTATGAAGGCTGAGAAGTCCCAAGATCTGCAGGGCGTATTGGCAAGAGAGACACAGGACAGCTGATGGTATAGTTCTAGTCTAAAGGCCGGGTGGCTTGAGACTTAGGAAAAGCTGATGTTTCAGTTTGAGCCTGAAGGCAGAAAAAGCACACTGTCTCATGCTGAGAGCAGTCAGGCAGGAAGAGTTCTCTCTCTGGCAGAGGGTCAGACTTTTTGTTCTGTCAGGCCTTCCACTGATTGTAAGAGGCCCACCATCCCGGGAGGGCAATCTGCTTTACCCCGTCTACCGATTCAGGTGTTAATCTCATCCAGAAACTCCCTGTCGGGCTGCCAGGGTGGCACCACTGGGGAGGAAGTGTTCTTACCCAGCCTCCCCTCCTTGTGCCAGCCCCAGGTGGCGGGACATACAGCAGCACCTTCAGCTACAAACTCTGAAGTGGGGGCTCCTGCTCAAAGACGGTGTTTCTCAGAGAACCCTCTCCTGGGGTGCAGCAGCAGGATTCCATCTGCTGGCGTAATCTCCCCACACCCCAGCACCTCTAGCTGAAACTCACACCTTTTCCGAGAGGCAGCTGGGACTGTGTTGGTGTGTAGATGTGTCCAGGTAGAATTGTTTCTTCTAGAGAAGACCGAAAATAGGAATTTAGTCTCCACAGTTTTCTGTTTCTCATTTTCCTTAGAGGAAAAGGGGAGAAGGCAAGGAGGCAGGGGACAGGCCTTTCAAGGGAGCCAGAGGCACAGTCCCCTGAAATGTCATGTTAGCCAAAAGAAATTGATAGTAATCCATTACAATAACACCACCACCAACATTATAATAATGGAAACTGATAGTAATCCATTACAATAACATTACAATACTTAACACTCATTGCCATAGACTACTAAGCACTTTATTTACATTATTGAATTAAAAATAACAAGTGTAAGATTGAAAGAGTACAAGAAGATATGCTGTAACATGTAAGTCCCCCTCCCCCTGCAGGCTTCCACTTTCCCTCCTAGAAGCAAACATTGTTTATGTCACATTATTCTGAATTTTTTAAAATCCATGAACCATCATATATGGGCATGTCCTTTAATTAAAATGGTTGCATTTTTATATATTTTGCACGGCTCCTTGCTTTTCTACATGTAATAATGTATCTTGGTAATTTTCCCATTAGCATAATAAGATCTGTTTGTTTATTTTTACAGCCACATGGTATTTATTCTTTTCTATTTTACAGATGTGTCATCACTTATTAAACCACTTTTCTATTGAGGAACATTTAGGTTGTTCCCAGGCCCTTGCTCTTATAGAGAACAGGGCAGTGAAAATCCTTCTGTGTATTTCTTTGTATACAGACATGAATTTATCTGTAGAATAAGTTCCTAAAAGTAAAATTGCTAGGTCTTATCTCTTTAGCCCTCACAGCAGTCCTATGAAGCAAGTGCTATCATTATTTCCATTTCACATACAGGAAAACACAAATACAGGGAGGTTAAGTAACTTGTCTAATAAGTTATTGGTGGAGATGGGAATAAAACTAGTTTTTCTGAGCACTGTGGAGATGCAAAACGTATTGAGAATCCAACTCTTCCAGGGACTCTAGACTTCTTTTTTTTTTTTTTTAAATATATTTTTTATTGATTTCAGAGAGGAAGGGAGGAAAGCGAGAGATAGAAACATCAATGATGAGAGAGAATCATTGATCAGCTGCCTTCTGCCCGATTGGGGATTGAGGCCGAAACCTGGGCATATGCCCTGACTGGGAATTGAATCATGACCTCCTGGTTCCTAGGTCAACGCTCAACCACTGAGCCACTGTGGCTAGGCAGAAACCTCTTTTTTGTTGTGTGTCTAGAGCAGGTCAGTTGCTGGAATCTGTTCTGATTTGTCTGTGCTCTTCTTGACATAGTGTTCTGCTGAATTGGTTATTTTTATGGGGAGAGGGATATTGTTGGCTATTAATTTATACACCTCTGTATTAATTGGCTTGTCATAATGACCAGAATTGCTTTGGTAGTTTGAATGGAAATCTACTTAAGTCTAGAAAAAAATTGAAGACAACTTGAAAAATTAAAATAGAAAGTTGATGATCTGGAAGAAGTGCTTGCCACACAATAAGAGCTCTGTAAATGTTAATTGTCAACATTGTCATGATTATCTTGGCTAATGACAATGCTTTCAGACTGTCAGTAGGTAATGCTTCCTCATGCTTGTGTACCTGTATCATGTATCGATAAGATCCCAATATTTGGATTTGGGCTTAGGAAGAGAGAGAAGACCCTACTTAGGTCCCATAAATAACTGCATCATCTCTTCATTAACAGACATTTATTGCTACTGGTTGAGATCATTGGTTTTCTGCCCAGCAGACTTTCTCTGATTCTTCTCAGCTAGCAGAATCTTTTTTATTTTTTCCCATTACCATTTATACCCTCTATACCCTCTTCCACCCCCCACCCCCACCAGTCACCACACTGTTGCCTGTGTTCATGAGTTCTTTCTCTTTTTTTCCCCCTCACCAGCCCCCTCCAACACCTTCCCTACCAGAGATGTCTTGATTATGTTTGGATAGCAATGTGCCCAGCTCCAATCCTCTTACCTTTTGATAGCGATTGCCAGGACCTGGGTCTCGCGCTCTCTCTCTCTCTCTCTCTCTCTCTCTCTCTCTCTCTCTCTCTCTGAAGGCAAATGCTCACTTTCCAGAGAAACATTCAGAATACACTGGGGCTACAAATTAACACATTATTTTAGGCCATTTCTGGACCATTGTTTTATCTTCCCCTTAGCTATTTACTGCATACAAATTTTCCATTCTATGCAAATAACTCACTTTATGCAAATCATCTACTGTGTGTTCCCAAGCCCCAGCACCTGCACCAGGCAGAATCAAATGATTCAGGCCTTGGAACACTAAAGTGCACTTAAGAAATCTCTGGGGGGGGGGGGGGGATAGTTGTGTATTGGATGATGGGGGTTGGCAGCCTCTGCAGATAGTCTGCTTCTCTTACTGGCTGTGCTGAACTCGGGCCTCCTCCCCTCTTCCCTGGCTACCTGCAAGCCCCTTCCAGATGGAAATGACCACTTGGAATAAACATTTTGATGTGAGTGGAATGCCTGGCTCTGCATAGAACCTTAGGCAATTAGGTTTTCTAATCAGTGCAGGCGAGTGCATCCTGGTGCCAGGCTGGGCTCAGCTAGGTGCTGGAAGGAGCTGGTTTCTCTAAGGTAGGCTTCCTGGGGATGGGGGCGTGGGGTGGGGGGCATGGGGGAGGGTTGAAGCAGCTACTGCTTAGCCTAGGACACACTTTGCAATCACCTGGGAGCTTTAAAAACTATTCATGTCCAGCCCCCACCCCCCCTCAAGTATTTTCATTTAATTGGTCTAAGGGACAGGGTGGGCATGGGGAGTTGAAAAACTTCCCAGGTGATTCAAAGGTACAAGCAAGGTTGAGGGGCACAGGACTGGGCTGGAGGCGTCTCTTTGGGCCTCTAGTCTTGGGTCCTCTCTGCTGGGGCACAACCAGAGACAACAGTTGGCCTGGAAGCTGCGTGTATGCTTAATTCATTAAACTAAAACAGTATCTTAATAGTGGGTTTTAAAAACAGCTTTATTGAGGGATGATTGACACACAATAAACTCTATATATTTAAAATGTGTAATTTGATGAGTTTGCCATACATATACACGCACAAAACCATCACCACCATTTAGACAAGGAGCCTGTCTGGATTAGTGTCCTGGGGCTGCCATACTAAGTGCCACAGACAGGTGACTCCAACCACAGGGCTTTAGGGACAGCAACATGCTGAGGGACTGGGGTAGGACTTCAGCATATGGATTATATGGGCGCGGGGGTGGGGGTGGGGGGGGGGCTACAATTCAGCCCACAACAACCTGTCACTTCCATAATTTTCCTGTTGACTCTTCAGCCCCTCCATCCCTCCTGACTCCCCCACACCCAGACAACCCCTGATTTATTCTGTCACACCAGATTAGTTTGCATTTCCCCTAGAATTTTATGTAAATGGATTCATACAACATGTTTTTTTTTCCTGACTTCTTTCACTCTGCATAATTATTATGAGATTCATCCCTGCTGTGCACATAATCATTTGTTTCTTTTTATTGCTGAGTAATATTCCGTTGTAGGGATGTAGAGAACTAGTTGCTAACACAGTTTGTTTTTGTCTGTTCACTTGTTGATAGACATTTGGGTTGTTGCCAGTTTTTGGCTCTTGTGAATAAACCTGCCAAGAACATTTGTGGCTATTTGAAGCTTATAAGGCATATCCACACACACTATCTCCTAATTCTCACCACAACACTGCATGGCAGGCACCCAATTCTTAGATTACAGATGGGGGAACCAAAGTGAGATGAGGCAGCCACACCACGTAGGAAGGGACCAGGTCCACCTACTACATGTCTCCAGGGCTGGACACAGTGATCTCAATAGATGTTCATCCCTTGAATGAATGACAATAAATGAGGAGTGAAGGGTTTGCCTGAGGTTGCCCAGTGGGGCCTACAAGCCTGACCACCTCTCTCCATGCACAGAGTTTGTATTGAGCCCGTAGAGAACAGAATAATCTCTGTGGGTCTCCCAGAATGGGAGCCACAGTGCCTGCAACTGCCTTGGCTGTGATCGGAAGGGGGTGGGACCTGACATTCAAGACGGCCTGGAGGCCCAGGCCCACCCTCCTATTGTGACAGTGGGAACAGTTCACCTGAAGATGATGGAAGGGAAGCCTGACTTTGGCCAGATGGAGTCATCAGAACATGGTGAGGGTGCATTATGGTTCTGAGCCCCACTGCGACTGAGCTGATTCAAGGGCACAGCCTCACCCAGGACACTGGCCATGAGCTCCTCTTCTGCCCCCTGTGACAGCCAGTCCCCATCACAGAGCATTACAACATTGGTCGCTTCTGTGGACACCATGTAGGAAAAACTCCAGAAACTTACCTGTACGACCTCTAGTTTAATCACTCCCACTCCCATGAAGGGTAGTGCTGGTCTCCTTTTATTGACGAGGAAACAGGCTCAGAAAAGGAAAGAGGCCCACCTGAAATCTCCCAGCTGGAGGGCAGCAAAGGTGCATCTGGCAGCCACCCCACTCCCAGTCCCAAACTGGGGACCCTGCACATTAAAATCCTGCTACTTAGCCTAATGCCCTGACCTCTGTGGACAGGAGATCCGGGGTTCCTCCTCCCATCCCTGGGGCCATTCACGGGGGCCCAGCACCACCTGAGGGGCCCAGCCAGGTGGGCCAGGAAAGCCTTCCCATTGGCTCCGTGAGCCATGCCTGAAAACGGGAGCTGCCTGCTACAGGAAGGTCCTGGGCACAAGGGGTCCTGTTATTGGGTGGGCCTCTGAGTGGAGTGAACTAAGAAGGCAGTGGTGGAGGGTGGGTTTGGAATCTAACAGCCCAGAATTTCCAGCCCAGGCTCTGCTCTTTTGTGTGACCTGACAAGTCTCTACCTCTCTGAGCTTCAGATTCCGAACTCATAAAGTGAGGATTATAGCCACAAATTCCTTTTGGGGTCCTAGTGAGGGTGACCTAAAATAGAAGAGTGCCCGGCACATAGTAGGGGTTCATCTTATGCTAATTTCTTTGTCTTCCTCTTTCCTCCTTCCTGATTTCTTTTGGTACAGATGACATAGATTTTAATTTTTAGAAAGCTTGTTACTAAATAGCAAACAGGACACAAAGGACATAATCACAGAGAAGCTGAAATGGGGACATTATTGATTTAATTCTTTAATGTTAAAAAATTAAGCTTCTAAAAGAGCCTTTCAATCAAGCATATTGTGTGGTTCCAAAAGCCTCAGCAGGTGAGCACAGTGCCTCCTGCTCCATTCCCCATCACAAATCTGTCTGCTGGGCCGTTCCTGGGACAATAGTGGATGAGGAGCTCAGGAGAGCCCCGCTGGGCATCCCCCTCACTCCCAGCCCACCTGGGCCCCCTTGCTCCTTCCTCCTTGCCTTCCTTCGGGTGTGGCATCTGAGCTTTCTGCAACCTTTTCAATACTCCAGCGTCCAACAAAAGGCCTCTGCAGAGCTGACCTAAAAAATAAAACGACCCGAGGAAGGAATGAAGGAAGGAATGAGCGCTTCCCACGGCGTAGAGCCACAGAAGAATGTCCTCCTTCCATGTCCTCCTGTGCATGGAGCTGGCAGGGTTTGCTGAGGGCTGACATGCTCTGTGTGGGCTAGGCAGGGCGACTCCTCTCAGCCAGGGTAAACAGCAGCTGCTCTCCACCCATGCCTCCGCCTCCGGGTGCCTCCAGATTCCTCCAGGCCGCTCTCCTTTGCCTGATGCTCTGTCTGGCCCTCGGTTTTAGGGACCCTCAGTCCCTATATTCTCATGTTAGCTCCACACCCATCCAGCCTTCAGCCTGTTCCCTGATGCTTGGCTTGATTGACCTCACCCACCTCTTCCCCAGGACATGACTTCTGGGCTCTGGCCTGCCATGTACACCACCCCCACCAGTGGCTCCCACTCCCTCCTCCCCAGGCCACAGGGTCCCGGAGTCAGACCTTCTCCAGTTCCTGCAGCGGGTTGAGCTGGAGTTAGGTCCTGACTCCCGCACTTGCTATGTATACACACTCAGGCCTGTTACTTTATCTTCCCAACCTTCAGTGAAAGTCTCAGAAGGGAGGGCCGTCACGCTTGGCCACACATTGGATGGATACTGTTGAGAGAGCGCCAGCATCCCAGACCCCAGACCCTAAAGCCAACACAGGCTCGTTTCCTTGATGAGAAAGTTTCTTCCATCGAAAATTTGTATGTCTTTCTTCTCCTCCCCCACTCCTTCCCCTCTTTTCTACCTCTGCCCTGCCTCCTCTTCCTCCTTCTTCAGATAAGGATGGGCTATTTCCAGGGCTGGTTTTCAGCAAATGATGAAGTTTTTAGCTGCTTGACCTTGGGCAAGTCGCTTACTCTGTATTTCATTTTCATTTTCTATAAAATGAGGAATACAGGGGGACCCACCTTATGCAAGGTACATTCATAGGTTCTGGGATTAGGATGTGGATGTCTTTGTGAGGACCATGATTCTGTCTACCGCTAGGTCCTATCTGGGCACAGGTTTCATAATGCATACGGTCAGCTGAGTCTTCTTCCTGCCCACCTGGAGAATTTTAGCTAGGAGCCTCCTGGGGAAGGAGGGAGGGACTGTGGGGATTAATGGCTCAGGACTGGTATTAACAAAGGAACAAAGACAAGGACCGGGTTCACTCCAGGAAAAGTGTCCTGCGGGCATAGAAGGCTTGGCTGGAGGCAAGAGAAAGGCTCTGGTTGGCAGCTGGCTGAGGAATCATTTTGTGAAGGACTCAGAATGTTGTCTGTTTAAAACGTTCTCACTCCTTTCCTGGCAATCCACCCAGTTTCTTGGCATAGAGGACCAAACACAAGAGCCTGGTCACTCCTCTGGGTGGGGATAAATTGTTGAAACAGATGGAAGGTGACATCCCCATCCCGCTGAAGGTAACTGTCCTGTGGGAAAGCTGCAATTGCTTACTATGGCCACCAGATGGCAGAGTGGAGAGCAGCACTAATTACAGTGTGGGTGGAACTTGACCTGTGAGAGGGAAGCAGGAGGTGCCTGGGTTTCCAGGGATGCTCCAGTGAGGTTCAAGCTGGCCTGGCAGTATGGGCTGCTGAAGGGGAGAGGAGCAGTCATTCCTATGTCGCTAGCTCAGGGATTGGTCTCAGAGTTCATTGGGTGGGCTGCTAGGAGACCAGCATCCCTGGGGATTAAGTGGTTCCTGGTATTCCCTGGCTTCCCCCGCTCCCCTTCCAGCACTGGGCTCAAGTCCATCAATGAGAACTGCCATCACATGAGAATGGAGGAACAATTTATCTTTTGTATATGTGTGCCCACACTACTTGGAAACAAAGGTGTGCCTCCTGTACTGGCATTAGGGCAGACTCTCTTTTCTTAGCCCTCAGCCCTCCACACTAGCTCCTCACTGGCCGGGCCCCAAGCAGCCACTCCCTGATCACTGAGAGAGGGGTTTGGAAGCTCTCCAAAGACCAGAGAAACTTGACTGTTTGTTTTTATAATTTCATCAAATAAAAGGGTAGGGGATGGAGGACCTTAGTTCTCTTTCCCATCTTGCAAGATGGCGGGTGAAAAGAAAACCGAGAAGCCGGATACTAAGGAGAAGAAACCTGATACTAAGGAGAAGAAACCTGAAGCCAAGAAGAAGGCTGATGCCGGCAGCAAGGTTAAGGCCCCTCTGCAGCCGAAACCCCGTCCTCGTCAGAGGAATTGGCAGATACTCCCGGTCGGCTATGTATTTGCAAAAGGCCATGTACAAGAGGAAGTATTCGGCCCCTAAATCTAGGATTGAAAAGAAAAAGAAGGAGAAAGTTCTTGCTACTGTCACAAAACCAGTTGGTGGCGACAAGAATGGTGGTACCCCAGTGGTTAAACTCTGCAAAATGCCTAGATATTATCCTACTGAAGATTTGTCTCAAAAGCTGCTGAGCCATGGCAAGAAACCCTTCAGTCAGCATGTGCGGAGACTGTGGGCCAGCATCACTCCTGGGACCATTCTGATCATCCTCACTGGGTGCCACAGAGGCAAGAGGGTGGTTTTCCTGAAGCAGCTGGGCAGTGGCTTGCTACTTGTGACTGGACCTCTGTCCCTCAATCGAGTTCCTCTTCGTAGAACACACCAGAAATCTGTCATCGCCACCTCCACCAAAATTGTTATCAATGGTGTGAAAATCCCCAAACATCTCACTGATGCTTACTTCAAGAAGAAGAAGCTGCATAAGCCCAGACACCAGGAGGGTGAGATCTTCGACACAGAGAAAGAGAAATATGAGATTACAGAACAGCACAAGGTTGACCAGAAAGCTGTGGACTCACAAATTCTGCCAAAAATCAAAGCTGTTCCTCAGCTCCAGGGCTACCTCTGCTCTCTGTTCGCTCTCACCAATGGGCTTTATCCTCACAAACTGGTGTTCTGAATTTCTTATAAGAACCCAATTAAATAACTAAAAAAAAAAAAAAAAAAAAGAAAGAAAAGGTAGGGGATGCATGGCAATGAAGTTCACTCCCTGCTTCATTCTCAGGATAATGTGTCTGGAAATGAATTAGAAACTGATCTGACATGGGTCTTGAATGAAAAGGTCAAAAGTGTTGCAACTCAAAACACTCCTCTCTGTTTAGTCAGTCCTGACAGTGCCTCCCGAGGAGAGAGGAAAAGACTAGTGCTCCTGGGCCAGGTAGCTGGCAGGTGCTTTCCTAACTTTGTGTCTGTGAAGTGAGCATTACTATTAGTGAAGTGATCACTAGAGGCCTGGCGCACGAAAATTGTGCGTGGGTAGAGTCCCTAAGCCTGGCCGGCAATCTGGGCCAGCCAGGGCCTTCTTTCCCCTGGCTGCTGGCTGCTGGCTGCGGGCCGGGGCCTTCCTTCATTCCGCGCCGCCCCCTGGTGGTCAGTGCATGTCGTAGTGAGCAGTCAAACTCCTGGTTGGTTGAATTCCTGGTCGGTCAAACTCCCGAGGGGATGATTTGCATATTAGCCTTTTATTATATAGGATTCCTATGTTACAGATGAGGAAAGTGAGGCTGAGAGTGTATTAGTTATCTATTGCTGCATAACAAATTACTCCAGAATTTAGCAGCTTAAAATAACAATCATTTATTATCTCATGCAGTTTCTGAGCATCAGGACTTTGAGGGTGGCTTACTTAGTTGGGTGGTTCCTCATTAGATTGAAATCGATGTTGGCTTGGGCTGCAATCATCTGACTGCTTGACTGGGGCTGGGTAATCTGCTTTCAAGATGGCTCACATGGCTGTCGTCAGGAGGCCTCCGTTCCTCACCATACATCACTGATGAGGCCTCCACAGGGGGCCTGCGTGTCAGTTGTTTCCTCAGGACTACTAATCAGAGAGAGACAAAGGGGAAACCACATGCCTGTTTATGACTAGCCTCAGAAACCACATATCATCACTGCTGCCATATTCTATTGGCCACACAGACCAACTCTGATAGAATGAGGAAGGGGACTGCACAACGACACCCATGCCAGTAGACAGGGATCATTGGGGGCCATCCTGGAGGCTTCCCATCACAGAGAGCTCAAGTAACTTGGCCATCAAATGGAGAGACTGAACTTCACTCAAGGCACCCACAGCTCCTTTGGGTATATGGTCAGAGGTCTGGGAGTGATATTCAGATAGGCTGATAATCCAATGGTTTATGTTTTTTCACTGTATTGAAAAAAATGGAAAAAGGCAATAATAATTATTTTTCAGGCCACGGAGAAATGGTCATTTTCATTCGCTGTTAGTGGTATGATCAAAATTTAAACTTGGCTTACACTTTGACTCAACCATTTGCCATCTAAGACTATTGCATATATTATTTATATTCTATATATATTCACACACACTCAAACACATACAACACATAAACAAGGCTTTACAGCACTATCCTATATAATAAAAGACTAATATGCAAATTGACCAAATGGCAGAACAAACAGTTGCTGTGATGCGCACTGATCACCAGGGGGCAGACGCTCAACACAGGAGCTGCTCCCTGGTGGTCAGTGCGCTCCTACAAGGGGAGCGCCGCTCAGCCAGAAGCCGGGTTCATGGCTGGTGAGCGCAGCAGCAGTGGTGGGAGCCTCTCCCGCCTCCGTGGCAGTGCTAAGGGTGTCCGTCAGTTGAACATCCCCCGAGGGCTCCTGGACTATGAGAGGGCGCAAGCTGGGCTGAGGGACCCCCATCCCCCCTGAGTGCACGAATTTTGTGCACCAGGCCTCTAGTCATTTATAATAGGGAAAAATTGAAGAAAAATCTGAGATTGGTTAAGTAAATATTTATCATTATAATGGAATATTATACAGTCACAAAAACAAGACAGATACAGAGTACAAGATATATTGTTGATTAAATATATCATGTCATAGAACAATATATATACATCCCTGTTGACCCCCTTCCCCCAACTCTCACCCCTTCCCCAGGCCTTCCCCGCACTATTGTTTATCCATGGGCTATGGATATATGCATATAAATTCTCTGTTTAATCTCTTCCTTCCTCCCCACCCCCATTCTGCAATACATCAGTCTGTTGCATGTTTTCAATGTCTCTGGGTCTGTTTTGTTCATCAGTTTATTTTGTTCATTAGGTTCCACATATAAGTGAGATCATGTGATACTTGTCTTTCTCTGACTGGCTTATATTTGCTTAGCATAAGACTGTCTAGGTCCCTCCATGCTGTCTCAAAGGGTAAGAGATCCTTCTTTTTTATAGCTGTATAGTATTCCATTATGTAAATGTGCCACCGTTTTTTTATCTACTCATCTACTGAAGGGCACTTGGTCTGTTTCCAGATCTTAGCTATTGTAAATAATGCTGCTATGAACATAGGGGTGCATATATTCTTCCTGATTGGTGTTTGAGTTTCTTAGGATATATTCCTAGAAGTTGTTATGTTTTCTTAATCTTTTCTAATCTATGAAAATATCTTCGTGGTTTTTTTTTCCTGTCTTTCATAACCTTGATATTTTTGAAGCAAGTACTGGCCAATTATTTTGTAGAAAGACCCTTAATTTGAGTTTGTCTGGTGTTCCCTCATGATTCAATTGAGGTTATGCATTTTTGGCAAGAATGCCACAGAAGTGACATGCTGTCCTTCTCGGGCCATTATATCACTCATGTTGATCTGTCTTATTACTTGTGATATTAACATGTGCCTGTTAGGTTTCTTCACTGTAAGTTACTATTTTTTCTGTTTGGATTTAATAAGTGTCTTGTAGGGAAGGTACTTTGAGGTTATGCAAATATCCTGTTTCTTATTGTACTTTCACTGGTATTTGCTTGTGACAGTTCTTACCGTGGAGTTTGTCCACTGGTGATTTCCTTATTCCATCATTTCTTCTATACTTATTAATTGATATTCTTTTGTATGGAAGAGCTGTCTCCTCTGATCTATTTATTCAATGATTTATTTATGCCAGCATGGAAAATAAAGATGTTTAAAAAATTGATTCTTTACAACGTTACTACAAATTAAAAATCTTGAATTTGGATCTTTTTTTTTTTCCTCCAGAAAGAAAGAACCAATAATATCTGGCAAAACAACTCCCTATCATGCAAAGCAAGAGAGAGCAGGGGTTTCCGGGGGTAGGAGTCTAGCCTTGGGGACCAGAAGAGAGCCTGAGCCTCCCAGCAGCATAGAGATTCTGAATTTCATTTTATAGATGATGAAATGGCTCAGAGAGGTTAACTCGATAAATCATATGGAACTGGGATTAGAACACATATCTGTCTGATTCCAAGACTCACTATCCTCCTTCAAACATTAGAAGGAAGTGAGCTTGAAGGTCCCTGAATTTCTGCATCTATGAAGTCTCCCAACTGTGTTAAGCTATAACCTCATCTTCTCTTCCGTGGGGAACTCAGACTGGAGACTCACGGCCCAGGGGCAGCCTCAGCTGCTGTTCTACAGACTCACCTTGTCTGAACCTCGGAGATAAGGTTGTTGTTTTTTTTCAAATCCTTCCAGCTCTCCACCTGAGCATGACTCCATCTGACTGCAGTTCCAGTCTGCAGGTCATTTAATTCCTGTTCAACACAAAAAGGCGAGAAATCAATTGTGCGTGGTACATGTGTGAATGTGTGCACACATGTGCAGGTACGTGTGTGAAATGTATGTGTATTGTGTGGTGGCGGGGTGGGGGAATGAATAGGAACCAGATAAAACACCCCCATTACTGGAGGTCAATTCAAATCCCATTGTTCCCAGCAGTCATCTCCCATTAGGCTTATAGCTTTAATGCGCTGAAAGCTCATGTCCTCTGAATTTCCTGGAAGATAATTCAGACTTTTACTTCTTGGCATTTCAGAGGAAGCCTTATTTGACCTCCTGGACTACTTACCACTCCCTGCCTCATTACAGTGGCTCACGGCACCTGTGTGTTCCTTCATAGCTCTCTTCCCAGAGCAGCATTATTTCAGTAATTATTTGACTTATGCTTGATGTCTTAGCAACATGGCGGACAACTACCATATTTCCTTTTATGAGCAAGAAAGGTGTGCCTGCATGGGTAGAGAATGGGAGACTTGGGAAGTGTAGTCTTTCTCTAATTTGCACCTGGGTAAAGCATGCCAGTTAGCTCAGCAAATGTGGGTTCACTGTAGGAAATTCTGAGTTTTCTGAAAACACAAAGGTTACATGTTCTTGAATCCAGAATGATTTGGGGATTTATTTTTTGCTTTTTAATCTTCATAAAGGGTTATCAGTGGTTCAGATTGTTAAATAGCAGGGCAGATGTCATTAAGCTATCCAAAGTTGTGACTTCTCAGAAAGTGTGTGCTGTACACACCCAGACAGGTGAAGGGGTTGAAACAGCCCTGTGACATTCTCAAGAACACCAGAAGGTGGCGCTGCTGCTGCTTCCCGAGCCTGACCATAGGGACCCGGCAAGTAGCAGCTGCATAAGTACTGTAAAAACTGCTGTACAAGTTAGAAGTGATTGCCTAATGAAAACCCTGCTTGACTGGCCTTGAATTTTGGCTAATGATGGAGACTTCCTCACAAAGATGACTTTTGGAGAAGGCCTCAGGGAAAGGCTCGTCTTCTTGGCTATGTTTGCCTGGGTCTCCCCTCAGTGGAGAAATGGCTGGATCCTGAAAGGTCAGCCTCTTTCCCCAGAACCATCATCAGCAGCAAGCACCCATTGGGTGTTCTCTCCAGCTTAAACCTGTCTGACATGGGTTTGTCCACCCTGGCCCCTCGCTTCTGCCATGGATCCAACCTGTGGGTTAGCAGTTATACCACTGAGCTGGGTCCCATTGGTGTGGGGATCTGTTCTAGCTGCGTAAGGACTGGTATTTAATTGTGATGGCTCAGGCATGCATGCTTCCATTGCACTGAGCTCTCTATGTGCTAGAAACAGAGGCTTACAACTGCAAATAAGTCAGCCAGGATTTGGACTGGAGTTATATCTTGGTTTCCTTGCCTCCCCAAACTAGTTTCTCTACACCAGGTGAGCTCTGAGCATATGCCTTGATCCTGATCCCTGGAACCTCTCCTCCCTTTGCTTCTTGGCCCTGTTCTTCCAAGTTCTTGATGCTGATCTATGCTCTAGGACTTGGTCCTGGGTCAGGCCTGGGGACTGAGGTGGGTGGAGGGCAGTCCCCGCCTTGGGAAGGGGCATGGATACATTTACACACTCCAGATAGAGTCAAGGGTCGTGGACCCTGTCCCTGGCATCCATCCTCCCTGACTGTTGGCACCAAATCCTGGCCCTGCCCTTTCAGCTGACTCTCCCATGCATCCTGTACCCCACCCCCTAAGCTTCAGCGAGATTCCAGATCATGGCCTGTGCTCAGCCTCCCTAACTCTTTCCCTGCTCTCACCTGGCTGTTCCCCCCCCCCCCCCCCCCTCCTCCTCCTCTTTGTTTCTATGACCCTGACCTTATTGCAGAACAGAGGTTTACACTTGCTGTCCCCAATTCTGACTTTTATCCCTCCTGCAGCCCAATATTTGTCCCTAATGAATACCATTCCTGGTGGCTGGTGGTCACCCAGGACAGCCAGTCTCATGTGCAGGGTGTGCGTGTGCATGGAGCGGGTGCTGGTGTGGCCACTACAGGACTTGGTCAAAGCAGAACCAGGGTTGGGCCAGGTTAGTGTGAGGGCTCCTAGTATCGAGCCAAGCTATTCCTGATCTCTGAGAGTCAGCCCAGGGGTGAGTGGGGAGCTGGAGAGGGGGGTCCTATCAGGATTTACCCAACAGGACCCCTCCTGGGGCAACCAGAAACCCCAAGTTTAGGGTGAAGCCAAGGTGGGAACCAGGGAGGGCTCTGGCTGTCAAGTGAGAGCAGGTGACTTGTTAAAAGTGACACTGGGGAATTTTGTCAAATGTTTTTATTGGTTCAAGAGCATCTTTTTCTTTGGACATGCTGCTGGAGGGACAGTGAGTGATGCGAAGTCCAAATACTTACCTGACCCACCTGTAGGGAAAGAGCAATTCAAAACCCTTGCTTTGCGGCCTAAGGAGAGAGCTGTGGCCTCAGTGGAGGGGGTCCCACTGCAGCTAAGAAACTGAGCTGGGATGTGGCAGCTGAGGAGGCCCTGGCAGGGACAGCAGGCGCAGCACCACATGGACAGAAGATCAGGCTGCACACCGAGGTTCGCATGAGAGTTGCCAGGGGAAAGGAGGGCTCCGGGGGCTGCTTAGTGTTGAATGAAAGTGAGAATGAAGAACCACAGAGAGAGGAGACAGGGCTTGCTCTTCCTTAGAAGAATCATGACTAGCCAGGCCCACCCTGGCAGGCAGCCTGAGACCTCTGTGTGGGCCGCAGCCAGGGCAGACACATTTCTGTGGAACCGGAGCCCTGCCCTTTCAGACACAGTGTTCAGCATCGCTGGGAAAGGACAGAAAGTCCATGGGGGCCTCGGATTCCCACAGAAGTGGCTAATTAACCTCTGAAAGCCTCACATTTTCTCATCTGTAGTCTTTTCTTTTTTAAAAAATAACAATTTTCTTGCAAGTTTGCTCTGAGGATTAAATGAGATAAACGGTGCCTGGGTCACAGTGAGCGCCCCAATTCCAGACCCACTGAGCACACAACTCCCAGATTGGTTTCGTAAGCCTTGGCCATTCTTCCAGGCTCCAAGGTCACACTTGGAGTCGCCTGCTGGCTGCGTCAGCTCAGCTGCCTTTCTGCCTGCCCCGCCCTGCATGCAAGCTCAGTCTCTAAACGCACAGGTGTTCATGACCGTGTCAGTGCCGGTAAAAAATGGTAATGTCTCACATTCCTGGGCCTTTCACAGAGTTTCCACATCTGTTGCCTTAATTTAAGCAGCACTAAGTCTTTTCTGGAACAAAGATGGGGTGTCAGTTAACTTTAAAGCCAACCCACTTGCAGCATCTTTACAATAACCTGATTCGTTTATTATCCTCATTTTGTAGATAAGAAACCTTTACCCGGCCATAAACCTGGGTGTGATCTTATACTTCCCTCTTCGTTTCTCTAAGAACCAGCTCCCCCCACTCCCATTGCCACTGTCAGTCCTCACCCCTCCTTTGCAGCAATGTCCCTGTTCTCTGGGCCTCAAATTCGCCTCCCTCCATCCTACTGTCTGTCCACAGCAACTGCTGGAAGAGCGAAGAGTAATCCTGCTATTCCTCTGTTTAGAAAGGCCAAGGAAGTCCTCTATTTTCTGTCATTGCATTCCTCACCACACCCCCAACTCCCTCAACTAGTGTTACAGTTTGAATATTTTTTCTGTCCAAATGTCCCCCCACCCCCGGGACACAGTCCACTTTCTTTAGTGTGACACACCAGGCTCTCCATCATCTGGCAGCTGTCTGCCTTTGCAGCATTCTCTCTTATCATGCTTGGCCTTGCACTCCACTAGCATTTCTTCTCTGCCAGGATAGACTCTGCGTTGCCTCAGGGTGTCCTGGTTTATCGATTTTATTCTATGAGCTTTTGAAAAATAACAAGTGCAGCTCTGACCAGTGTGGCTTAGTTGGTTGAGTGTTGTTCCATGCACCAAAAGGTTGCCAGTTTGATTCCTGGTCAGGGCACATACCTAGGTTTTGGGTTTGATCCCCGGTCAGGGTGAGTATGGGAGGCAACCAATCGATATTTCTCTCTCCCTCTTCCTTCCTCTCTTTCTAAAACCATATTTTAAAAATGAGTTCAATTCAGCTCTTTTCTGTTTTCAAATGAATTAATTCCTGTTATCTTAGTTATTCCTCCTGTCTGCTCCAGTTAGGATTTCTTGGCTGTGTTCGCTCCCTGTTCTGCCCCTCACTGCAGGTGGGCTCAGTCTCCCTTGGCAACAGTAAGAGTGGGAAGAGCATCTGAGCAGAAGTTTTCTTTGCTCGTTTTTGATCTTAGAATTTGCATCTCTGGTGCATGTTTACATCTCCCACATTGACTGGTAGAACCGTCAGAGTAGTCAGTGTGTGTGTGTGTGAATTTTTACCTTCATTGACTGCCAAGAGTCAGTAGAAAGAAGTCAGTCTATAGTGTCTCCAAAGTTTTGAAGCCTACAAATTTGGCTTCAGACATTTATAAAACCTGAAATCCTCTTATTTTTTCTCCATTCAGATCCCTATTTGTATCTCTGTGGGGGGTGGGATGTAATCTGTTGCTATCTATACTGAAACCATATTAGGCAGGCACTTCTTGTAGTTTCTTTAATCATGCTATTTTAAAATGGGATTTGGGATCCTAGGCAACTTTGTTTGGTACCTGTGGAATAATAATGAGAAAATGACAAATCCTACAGCAGTAATGCCTGTATAAGTGTGTAGGGATGCATGAGTAAGAATGTTCACTGCAGCAGTATGTGTAATATCTAAAATTGGAAACTGAAACATCAGTCAGTAGTGGACTTGTTAAATACATATGATTATACCCATAAAAATGAACATTATGTCACCATTGAGAGAAGCCTATATGTACTAATATGGAAAGTTGCCCTTTATATGTTTAAATGAAGATGACTAATTTTATGTAAAGTATGAAAATATGATTCTATTTCAGTTAAAAAAGATGATTATATACATATATACTCTCATAAATAGCCTAGAAAAATTTTTTTTTTAATATATTTTATTGATTTTTTACAGAGAGGAAGGGAGAGAGATAGAGAGTTAGAAACATCGATGAGAGAGAAACATCAACCAGCTGCCTCCTGCACATCTCCTACTGGGGATATGCCCGCAACCCAGGTACATGCCCTTGACCGGAATCGAACCTGGGACCTTTCAGTCCGCAGGCCAAGGCTCTATCCACTGAGCCAAACCGGTTTCGGCGCCTAGAAAAATTTTGGAGTAATATCCAAACTGTAACATTAGTTAAAGGAGTTGAGGTACAGTAGGGGTTAGAATTACAGAAAACAGGATTTTCTCATCTAAGTCATGCATTACTGAATGTTTAGTGTTTTATTTACCAAAATAATGAGCTACTTTTATAGTCAGAAGAAAAGTTTTATATTTTTATCTTCTGGGATGCAGCTAAAGCTATTATTGGTAGAAAATTCATTACCTTTCATACTAGAATTACTAAACAGAAAGAATGAAAACAATTTCTAGGTTTCACAGTAGTTTACGGCAGTCCTGTTTATGTTTAGTTCCCTTGATCTGTGATAGGATCAGAGCTGAGTCTTTTTTTTTTTAAGTTCTTCTTGTATTTACAACAGTTTCTACATTACATATTTTGTTGACACATGCTATTTAAGTAAAAAGTAATAAAAACACAATTCAATGTGCAAGGACAAATTAAAGGACACAGGTTAGTGGAGCCAGCAACATATAATGGGTAAGGAAATCTGGCATCTTTATCTAGTTATGCTTCTGTGGAAAAATATTGTTTTCAAAACACTTGAAAGGAGCAACCAGGTCTTAGAATTTGTGGAGCACATAGTCTAGCACAATTTCAGTTTTGATTTCTTTAGTGTAGTTTGTTTTTCAGTAATTTGGCTCTCTTTTTGTTTGTTTGTATCAACTTTTTGTTTAGGTTTTTATTACTAGGTTTCATTGTATTGTGTTTGAAAAATGTGCTATGTTTCTACTTATGTGAATTTACTAAGCTTTTCTTTAGAGTTAAGTTCTGTAAATGCTCCATGGATACTTAAAAAGAATATGATTTTTTGGAGGGTATCGAGTTTGAGATGTATCTGTTTGATTTATATTATCAATTTTATTAATCAGGTTCTCTATAGTCCCCCTTATTCTTTTATTTTTTTATTATTTTAAAAAAATCCTTACCTGAGGGTACCCTTTCCATTGATTTTTTAAGAAGAAGTGAAAGGGAAAGGGAGAAACAGAGAAAGAGAAACATGGATGTGAGAGAGACACATCGATTGGCTGCCCCCTACATGCACCCTGACCGGGGTTGGGGATGGAGCCGGTAACTGAGGTACATGTCCTTGCCTGGAATTGCCCAGGGCAGTCCTGCTTATGTTTAGTTCCCTTGATCTGTCATAGGATCAGAACTGAGTCTTTTTTTTTTTTAAGTTCTCCTTGTATTTACAACAGTTTCTATATTACGTATTTTGATGACACATGCTACTTAGTACTCACTAGTAAAGGCTCAAGGTGTCTACATATTCATTGTGGAATAAAGCATTCTTTACAATTGGTCCTGTTCTTCCAGTTTAATATTCTTTAATTTGAATTAAATTTTGATCTTATTATCAAGAACATGGTATTTTAATTAATTAATATTTTTTTAAGAAAATATTTTTATTGATTTTAGAGAGAGAAGAAGGGAGGAGAGGTGGAAACATATATGGGCTGCCTAGCACACGCCCCCTACTGGGGATCAAGCATGCAACTGGGGCATGTGCCTTGACTAGGAATCGACCAGTGGTTCGATTCATAGGTTGACGCTCATCCACTGAGCCACACCAGCCAGGCAAGAACATTGTATTTTTATATAGCAGCTTTTTTGAGATATAATTCACATACCGTATAATCCACCCACTAAAGCATACAGTTTGATTCAATTTTAGAATATTTTCATTACCCCCAGAACAAACCCTTCACCCTAATTAGCAGTTACTCTTCATTTTCCCTAATTCTCTGAGCCTTATGACTTTCTGTCTCTGTAGATTTGCCTCTTCTGGACATTTCATATAAATGTAATCATATAAGATGTGGTCTTTTGTGTTTAGCTTCTCCTACTTAGTATGTTTTTAAGAGTCATTTATGTTGTATCCATGAACAAGCAGTACTTTATTCCATTTTACTGCTGAACAATATTTCATTGCATGCATATCCCACATTTTAGTTTGTTTCCACTTTGGGGCTATCCTATATAATAAAAGCCTAATATACTAAGTGTCTGGTCATCTGGTCGTCCATTTAACCAATCAAAGTGTAATATGCTAATGATATGCTAAGGCCGCTCAACTGCTTGCTATGATGTGCACTGACCACCAGGGGGAAGATGTTCTGACTGGTAGGTTAGCTTGCTCCTGGGATCTGGCCGATTGATCAGGACTGAACAAGATAGGCTGGACATTCCCTGGAGCCCTCCCGCAGTCCCTCCCTGGATGGCCAACCTCCCACATTCCTCCCTGGCCCTGATCTTGCATCGGTGGGGTCCCTTGGCCTGGCCTGCACCCTCTCGCAATCTGGGACCCCTTGAGGGATGTCGGAGAGCCGGTTTCAGCCCGATCCCGCAGGCCAGGCCAAGGGACCCCACTGGTGCATGGATTCGTGCACCAGGCTTCTAGTCCTATATAATAAAAGGCTAATATGCCAATCGACCTAGCGGTGGAATGACTGGTCGCTCTGACATGCATTGACCACCAGGGGGCAGATGCTCAATGCAGGAGCTGCCCCCCTGTTGGTCAGTGCACTCCCACAGGGGGAGTGCCGCTCAGCCAGAAGCCGGCTCATGGCTGGTGAGTGCTGTGGCGATGGTGGAAGCCTCTCCGGCCTCCGTGGCAGCGCTAAGGATGTCCGCCTGATGGCTTAGGCCAGCCGTGGGCAAACTACGGCCCGCGGGCCCGATCCGGCCTGTTTGAAATGAATAAAACTAAAAAAAAAAAAGACCGTACCCTTTTATGTAATGATGTTTACTTTGAATTTATATTAGTTCACACAAACACTCCATCCATGCTTTTGTTCCGGCCCTCCGGTCCAGTTTAAGAACCCATTGTGGCCCTCGAGTCAAAAAGTTTGCCCACCCCTGCCTTAGGCCCTCTCCCTGTCCTAAGCCATCAGTCGGACATCCTCCGAGGGCTCCCGAACTGCAAGAGGGCGCAGGCTGGGCTGAGGGATCCCCCCACCCCCAAGTGCATGAATTTCATGCACGGGCCTCTAGTTATAAATAATCCTGCTAGAGCATTCACGTACAAGTTTTTATGTGGACATATGATTTCATTTCTCTTGGATATATACCTAAGAATGGAATTGGCTAGGTCCGTGTTCGGCAAACTGTGGCTCACGAGCCACATGCGGCTCTTTGGCTCCTTGAGTGTGGCTCTTCCTAAGCCTTAGGAGTACCCTAATTAAGTTAATAACAATGTACCTACCTATATAGTTTAAGTTTAAAAAATTTGGCTCTCAAAAGAAATTTCAGTCGTTGTACTGTTGATATTTGGCTCTGTTGACTGATGAGTTTGCCGCCCACTGGGCTAGGTCATAAGGTAACTTCTTTTTCTTTTGGTGTCCATTTTTTTCCTTTACTTTTTGGTAAGAGCTTTCCTTTTCTATGAATAATGGTAACCTTTTATCTGTAACATATGTTGAACATGTTTTTCCAAGTTTATTTATTGGTCAAACAAGGTTTGCATTTTTATGTAGTACAATCTGCCAGTCTTTCCTGTTTGGTTTCTCTTCTTGACTTAATGTTTAGAAAAATGCCCTCACCATCCTGGAATTATAAAATTCTTTACTTAAATGTCCTTGTGGTATTCTTCTGCATACCCTTTTTGTATTTCCATCTGTGATTCTCCTGGACTCTATTTTGGTGTAGGGAGTGAGATAGGCATTCAGCTTAATCCACGCCCCCCCCCGCCCCCCCCGCAAAGTACTAGTTAGTTGGGGGGATCTAGTGAGGTTGGTTTCCTTCATCTTTTCCTGCATCTCAGTCATATGATGGTTGCAGCCTCAGCTCATTTCTGGGTGCTCCTTCCTGCATCTTGGGACCTGAGGACCCACCCAAATGCAGACTGGTGTGCACCAGAAGTCTACACGCCCCCAGCTCTCTGCTTGGGTGACAGTATAATTTTTCACGAGGGTGCACCAAGGTTAGGTGGACCTTCTAGAGCCCTTGGGGTTCACTGGGCAAGTGGCAGGAGGTCCATCAGCATCCTGCTTCCTCTCCACTTGCATCAGATGAGATGAGGCTAGGGGTCACTTGTAATTTTCAGAGAGGTTTGTCTGCACCCTGCTTTTTAAATTTCTTTTCTACATCAGTATTTTTTCTGCCTCTTGCAATGCCATAGATCTCACATCTTTCCTCCACATCCTTCCTGACCTCCATCAAGGCTCACATAGCCTGATAACACCATCTCTCTGCCTCAAACTATAGGAGTGTTATGCTCTTAAATACAGTGAGCTGGGTAACACCCAGAGAGGGGAGGTGACTTACCCATGGCCCCACAGGAAGTTTAGATGCCTAAACTCCTGTAAGAGCTAGGGCAAAAGCATGGGTGCCTTAATTCTAAATCACAGGTTTCTTTTACCATGTTACACATCTATGTGGCTATGAGCACACATCCTAGAATAAGAGTGGCCGGGTTCATATCCCAGCCTTGCTGCTTTCTAGCTGCGTGAACTTGTTACGTCTCTTTCAGGAGCCCCATTTCCTTATCTGTCAAATAAGGACAAAACTGCACTTACCTTCTAGTGTTGATGTGAGGGTAATGGCAGAAACTACAGGTAAGGCCCTTAGAACACCGCCTACATGATGTGCTGCCTATTTTTATTACGTGGTTCTGTGTATGTTGCATACAGCAATATGAGATCCTGCCTTCCTCCTGCCCGTTGCTGTGCAATTTTGATGGTCTGAAGAATTCCCTAATTAAAAATTGACATTTGTATAACTTTGAATCCCCTCGAAACAAACAACAGACACTGGCTATTTTGCATACCCATCTGGAAATACCAGGAGCAAGAGATGTGGATCTGCACTGTTTCTTTGATGACAAATTGCAAAAGCCAGGAGAACTCTTGAACAAATCCAGTCAACACCACTCCTTGCTCAATCCCAAATGCTAATTGAAAACGTAGCAGGATTGGAAAACTCTCAAGCATATGCTCAGATCATTTCCAAAGTTTTTCAGTCTCAATTCCAAAGAACAGAGCTTTGTCAGGAGAGCAAGTACCTTTAAAGGGTAGGGTTGGGAGAAAGGTGTGTCTTTAGGGATTGGAGGTATCTCTCCTCTTTTCTTTTTTAAAATAATATTTTCATTGATTTCAGAGAAGAAGGGAGTGGAAGAGGGAACAGAAACATCAATGATGAGAGAGAATCATTTATCAGCTGCCTCCTGCATGTCCCACACTGGAGATGGAGCCCACAACCTTGGCATGTGCCCTGATTGGGAATTGAACCATGACCTCCTGGTTCATAGGTCGATGCTCAACCACTGAGCCACACCAGCTTGGCATCGCTCTCTCCTCTTTTGCACACACTTGACCTCTTGACTGTTTAATAATAAATTCTCCAACACTTCCTATTGGCTTCCTTTCATTTATAAGTGTCCCCCAATCAGTGTGTGAACTCATACTTTCTGCCTTAAAGGGAGCTGAATCTGTCATGTCCATGTTAACATCACATTTATATTAATGCAGAGTCCATGCTTCTTACCATGGTGTAAGGCCATCTCAGGGAGAAGGCACTGGTCTTCATAGCATGTTACATGGTAATTCCAAGGCAGGAGCTGGGTTTCCCCCAGTTGGGACAGGGATGGAGATTGTGCAGTGGAGGCTGCCCCACCTGGGACTGGAGGTGCCTGTTGTAATGAGTGGGAGCTGGCATTCTCTCACCCATGTGTGTTGTGCTGTGTGAAATCTAACATGCACTGTGAGGCCCTAAGGAAAGATGCTGCGAAGCGGTGTGATGTGAGCTGGAGCTGGAAAGTAATGTGGGATGTGGTTCATGCACAAACAAATAGAAAAGTTGGTAAAAAGGGAAATGATACAAGAAAGAATAAACGTGATGGCAGTAGGAAGCCAAGGTTCTAGAAAATAGCTGAGGTTGCTGTTTTCACGTAGAGGCAGGGAAGAGGAGGCTCAGGGACTCTGTGTGGATATAGGTTCACGGGTAGCCTGGGTCAAGGATGCTTACTTAGGAAGCTCTTCATTTCTTCCTTCTTCATGTCCAGAAGGGGACAAATACTGGTTTAATCTGGAATGAGAGCAGGTTCTTAACTTGGGGTCCACTGAGGGTCTTGAATAGAATTCTGGGAGTCTATAAATTTAAATGGGAAAATATTATATTTTTATTAGCATCTAATTGAAACTTACCATTCATTTCAATTATTGAATATAGGCAACAGGTTGTAATAGTATTAGCAGTACGTACCTGTGACTTTGTTACCAATAAAAATCACCATTATATTAATTTTATTTCCCATTATAGTATGGCAGATATCTCAAACATCACTCATGCTCATCACTACTATGAATTATGGAAGTTATTAGATCCTCTGATAAATCTCCTTTTTATGCATTAATAAAAGAGCACATATATTTCTATATCACATTAAAACACTTTGATAACTATTTCATTATCTTTGGTTTCCTTTGTAATCCATTGTGTTTTATTTTATGCTTTTAAAAATATTATTCTGAGAAGCAATTTATAGGCATCAACAAATTGCCAAAGTAGTCCTTGGTTAAAAAAGTCAAGAAATTTTAGGTGGCATGGAAGGGGACAGATAGCTGGAGATACTCTTACCCTCTGAGCCTAGGGGAAGAGTTTGGTCAAAGAGAAAAGTGAGAGGATGCTCTGGGAGGTGCTAAGACCCAGGTGTCTGGACTCTTGACCACCCAATACTGCTTCAGGGTGGTCCCCAGATTTGCCTTGCCCCCCAGGGCAGAAGATGGAACTGGAAGGACCTGGGTCCCAGGGGCTGTTGTGCAGGTTGCTAGACCTGGGTCTGGAGGATGTGCTGGGGCAGGGATGCTGGCTGCGTCATTGCTCCCAGATTTCCATCTGATAATTGGGTTGGCAGATATGAGATCAAGAGCCAGGCTTTGCCCCGGACTGACTTTAACAGCTTGGACAGTTTCCTCATCCATGAATCGCCATTCATTCAACTAATACTCATTAAGCTCCTAGCACTGAGCGGGAGGACGCTGCTGCTACAGTCACTGAGTGGATTACATGAAATGCTGTATCTGAAAACACTCTGAAAATGGATGCTCTCATTGAAGAAGTGTTTCTTTTAAAAAAATTATCCATCTTTTTATGTTCCTTAGTCAAGTTGCCCTTTGAAGAAAAGAGACTTGCGTCTTTGCAAAAAGGGCATAGCTTTGGGGGTTTGCAGCTCCACTGGGCTGATCCTTCCATCACCCTGACAATGCAGTGTAAAGTGTCAGGACCAAATTCCAGTGGTTTCTATCAGAAGAGCCCAGACTGCTGGATCAATTAGAGCTATCAGCCAGGCTAACAGGGTGCATGTGTTTATTTATGTACTCAAGTACCCTGATAATTAAACTCATTCAAAGTCACAATGATTGGTTAAGAGGTCTGAATAATCATAAGTGAGGATTATAATTTGTACGTCACACTGTTTGGTTTAGAAGTACAGCACAGTTTGTTGCAAGAAGGACAAAGGAAAAAAAACGTTCATGTGTCGGACACAAAGCATGAATATTAGAGCAAGTAGGGAAACCACTGCTGTGATCCAGAAGGTACTCCAAGGCTTAAAGATACCTGTTTTTTTTTGGTAGAACAATGCAGGCACCCTGATCCTAAGAACCAATAGAGTTCACCTCGCCCAGGTGGAGGCCTCCTGCAGACAAGAGACTAGGCCATCAGTGAAGATGACAACTTTTGCTGGACCACAGCCTTTATATTGTCTACCTTCAAGCCTTGGCCACCAGCCCCACTAGATGCAGAAACCACTGAATGTTATGCTGAAAAGTTTTGGTTCTGGCATTAAACTCCTGGCTCATCCTGGGCTAGTGTCTTGGTCTCTCTGAGTCTGTTTCTTTATCTGCAAAAATGGGGATAACAATAACTATGGTATCAGGTGTTCGGAAGGTTGAATGAGAGAATGATTATAAAGCACTTGGCTCGGTGCTAAATAAATGTTAGTTATCATTACTGTTATTATTGCTATTGGAGGCTTGCTGTGGGAGGAAGCACACTCATTAGGCCATACCTGGTTGTGTTGCTGTTCCTTCTCCCTTCTTCTCTGGCCTCCTGTCTGCTGCACTTGTTGACGCCCTCTCTATTCATGGCAAAATTCTAGCACAATCTTACTTGGCCCTTCAGTTAGAAAACTTGGCTTGCATTCCCCCCAAGAACAGAACAAATGAACCTCTGCTCATAGGGACTATAGGATTCTGATAGGGAAGTTCTTCAGAATCTTGGGGCAGGTCAGGAAATGCCACCTTCTGACCTCAGTGCTTGGAAAATTAGCATAAGTGAGAGCAGGGAAGGGGAAGCAAATGGCCACTTCTTAAATTGAAGGGACTGTTGCACCATTTGTGGGTGGCATGTTCTTGGGTGCATGGCTTAACCTTGGTGAGCTCAGGGCGGTGGTGGCTGAGATAACTGTTTATCCACCGCAAACTCATTCTCCTACTCCACAGTGTGTTGCTGTCATTGAGAGGTGCCAGTGTAGCCAGAAATTCCTTATCCCAGCTACATGTGCATCGAAATGGGTCCATGTGACTAGTTCTCCCCAAAGGGATGTGAGTGGCAGTGATGTGTGTCATTTCTCAGCGGAGGCTTTTAAGAAGCTGGTGGGGTTTCCCCAGGCGCTCTTTCTGTTTCCACTGGTGGAAACAAAGGACTTTGAGGCCCAAGAGGATGGTTGGACCACAACATGGAAGGTACCTGGGTCCCTAATCAACATGCAAAAGAAAGCCACCTGTCACCCAGAAACACTTATGTGGGTCATCTAAGTGAGTGAGAAACAAATTTCTTTTGGGTAATGATAGTGAAAATGTTGGGTTTATTTGTTACAGCAGCTGGTGTTATTCTCACTAATAAAGCCATCATATGTAGAATGGTATACTGGTTTGAAGTGCTCCACAAACCCAGGTTGCAAATCTTCTACTCATTGATTTATTCATCTGTTCATGTTTAAAAACAAATACTTATTGAATATCTCTGAGGCTCTGTTCTAAGAGCTGCGGATACACGCAGGGCCCTGCTCTTATAGGGATTTTATATTCTGGTTGAAGAGAATACAAATAAACTGATCATTAAGGTAACTTGGAGAATGCTAAGTGCTACAAAGAAAGCAAAAAGGGTGAGGTGATAGATAATGACAATATTTTGGTAAAATGGTCAGAAAGGCTTATTTGAGGAGGTGACATTCCAGCTGGGGCCTGGCTGATGATAATCATCAAACTCCTCTCTTCCCAAGTGGGGATGCTTCAGCCACATCAAATTCCTTGCTTTCCTAGGTAATGCACCTTTCTGCCCTCAGCTATTGGAGCACCTTTCTCTTTCTGTGAATTGCATCTCCTTGAGGACCCAGCTCCTCAGCAGCAGCCGCGGGGAGGGCCCCCCTTCTGTTTGTGTGCATGCCTTAGCCATAGCCAGCTCTGCTGTAGCCTGCATGCTTCTTTATGTATCAATTTCCCCCAGCAGCCTGTGACCTCTTATTCATTTTTGTATTTTATAGTTGCACAGTGCTGGGCACAGAATATTTGTGGAGTTAATTTGAATATAAAACCACCAGAAATGATTATTTGCTTCTGTCAGGAGCCTGCATAATGCATCATGTTTTGCAAATGGCTTTTGTTTTGTCTCGTGTCTAGAACACCAGCCCCTTTAACTGTGTGCATATGGTGACTGAGCCAATTTCAATTAGTATGTGCATAAATACTCATATTTCTCAGACAAAGGCAGAATCTCTGTTTTCTTTCTTTCTTTTTTTTTAACCTGTTGGCAAAACATACCCTCGCTACTCCTCGTGAGCCTGACAACACCTCCTCAGGTTGACAAAAAAGCCCACCAGGTCCTCTCTAAGGGGGATGTGAGGGTTTGGGGTAAGGGTAGGATGTGATGAGTTCTCTCCCTGAAGACCTTGACTTTGATCTCCCTTCATCACACTCTTGTCAGCCTGGCAGCCACTGATGCCTGGGTGAAGGTTAGACAACATTTGAGAAAAGTCTTCTTGTTTATGGCAAAGGTCATTTGGGTGTCATTCCCTGGGGAACCTGTTGCAGGAAGGGAGGGAGCAAGAGAAGAGAGCTCCTGTTTGGTGAGCACTCCTATGTGTAAAAAGCCCCAGGTGTATAGAATGTCAGCCCCTTGCACCAGGCAGATCAACAGTGCAGGGGAATTTGTACTCCAGAGCCCCATGCATAGGTCAAGGCTAGACTTCACCCAACCCCATCGTTCCTGGGCTCTTTCCTTCCTTCTCCTGACCTCCCTCCCTCGTAGGTTCCTCATAAGAGCATCCCCTCAATACATCATGTGCATCTGAATCTTTGTCTCAAGCTCTGCCTCCAGGGGCCTCTAGACATCTTCTCTGTGCCAGGTGCCAAGGTACCACCTCACAACCAAGCCCTGGGGAGGGAAGCCCCACACTGCTTCCCTGGCCACAGAGCGGGTTTCAGGACTCCTCAATGGTTGGTAGCACAATCTGCCAGAGCTGAATGTTAACTGGGTTACATCTTGCTTGTGAGCGAGGTCACTGCATGTCACAGAGCCAGGAGCTGGCCATCCTGGTCCACATGGCTGGTGGGGTCCATGGACTCTGGGTTTGCTCTGAAGACCTGGTCACATAGCTTTCTTCACATAGGTGGGCATGTCCATCTCAAGATTTAGCTTTTGGGGTGGGAGGTAGGAGGGCTCACTTAGACCTCGGGACTGGTGTGTGCTTCAGTGTCCCTTTTTCTAGAGACTTTTGCTCTTGGATATTGTACACGTGCCAGCCATTAATAAAGCCAGGACTCTGTTCCTTGTCTGTCTGTGGATCCTCAAGTGACTGGTTCCTCACAGAAGCCCAGAGGGCGAAGAGGAATGAGTGGTCGGTTTTAAGCACCAAAGCCCTACCTTGAATCCATGACAAACCCTACAAAGTAAATGTTACGATTCTCATACTCATTTGACTAACAGAAAACTTCATTATGAGGAACTTGCTAGGTTTAGGAAATTTAGAGGCCTGAGGACACAGTGTTGTTTGAGTTGGGACTGGGACCTTGGATAGTCTGGCTCCAAAGGCCAGGCTTTTTCATCCACACCAGAGGTTGGAAAAGTACAAGCGAAATCCTGCCTGTTTTTGTCAATAAAATTTTATTAGAACACAGAGGTGTTCATCATTTACATTATGGCTGCTTGTGTGCTACAGCGGTAGAGCTGAGTAGGTCTGAGACCATATGGCTTACAAAGCTTAAAGTATTTGCTATCTGGACTTTTACAACAAACATTTGCCAGCCCCTGGTCTATACTTTACTCCCTTGGGGAGTATTCTTTTTTTATAGTCTGGGGTCCCCAAGACACTGAGGGGTGGAAAGATCCTGATATGAATTCTGGCCGTTAAACCCTAGTCAAAGCCATTCATCCTCTCTTAGCCTTGGTTTATTAATCTATAAAATAGAGACAAGAACAACCACAGTGTAGTTTTGTTTTGAGGATCAAATAAAGCAACAATGATAACTAATGATTTTAGTTAAAGGTTATTGAGTGCTTACTATATGCCAAGTATGTGTGGACAGACATTATCTTTTTTGATCCTCACAGGTGTCTGGCGCAGAGTAGACATTCAGTGAGAAGTTGAATGAATGAAATAAGTATTGTTATTCCTATTTCTCAGATGAGGAAACTGAGGCTCAGAAAAGTGAAGCAACTTAGAGCTTGGCTGCCTATGATGGTATATACTATTGGGTTCAGGACAAGCATGAGGGGCCAAAGATTATGAAGGGCAATGTTCTTCTGTTGGGAGTAGGGTTTTTCTCCTGCTGGGAAGATCTGTGGTCTTTGGGGCTGGTTTCCATGGAATGTAGTAAAGATTGCTTCCTCTCAGCTTCTCCTCCTTGGTGGAAATTCCACAATTGAATCAGATCCTATTCTATTCTTTTCAATTCCCCCTGCATCATCTAGTGACTGGAATTGTCAGCAAACCCATCATCTTCTTGTTGATGTGCGTGAGTGAAACAAAGATTAACTGCCTCAGACAGGCGAACACTTGGAAGTCATAATTATGGGAATCACGTGTAGTTTGGGTCCATTTGAGTGAGTCTGAGCCACGCGTGAGCCAGACAGCAAGCATGTTTGAAAAACTTTTCTAGTTGTGGCTCTGGTGATTTTGGTTATGCAGGAAGAAGTGGTCACTCTGCCTGCACCAGGCAGACAAAGCCACCTCTACCCACCAGCTGCCCCTTAACCATGTGGACAGTGATAGGTGCAATGAGTAGGATTCCTGAAAACTGCTCAGGAATTTTTGTAGATTCAACGATGAAAGAATTTCGGTTCTAGGAGAAGGGACATGAATTGAGTTGACTGGGGAAAGATCATTGTCTTAGTTTGGGTTTCCCTGGAAGCAGACATTGAGGAACAGATTGGAAAGCAAGCACTCTATTTGGGGATTGGATTCCAGGGAAACTGGTGGGAAACACTGGGAAGTGAGACAGGGAAGGGAAGGAATGTGTTCTCAAGCAGATGACCACTGTAGGCAAATGAAGGTTAATTCTACTAGGAAATTTGTGGAGTCAGAACAGTACACACACTTCCCTCAAAGGATGAGGGAGCTGGGGCATTTACACACCGATTTCCAGCAGTCCCGGCATTTTTAGTTTGCTTCCATGGAATGCCCTGAAATGGTGAGGCTGGACGCTGACCTCAGATTCGCCCTCCTGTTTGCTGTATGACCTTGGGCAAGCTACTGAACCTCTCTATTCTGATCTGTTGGATAAGAAATATGATAGTACAGAATTTACCTGGTGACTGTGAAGATTAAAAGAGATAAGGCACACAAGACACTTGCAGGCTACTTGGCACAAGGCAACCATTCAACAGAGTTTAGCTATTTTTGTTAATGTATTCATTCTACTGAAATGGAATGGGGAACATTCAGACATAGGAGATGATGTGGGGGAAAAGGGACAAGAAAAAGTGACCCAAGGAGCTGTGTGACATAGAAGGAAATGATTAATAAATAAAGCCAGTCCTTGCAGAAAGTGGGGTGTTTTGAGGATGGAGGACAGGAAGTAGCCCTGGAAGAAAGGGCATGGGAATCAGGCCACATTCAGCTCAAATATATTCTTTTCCCACCTAAAACACGGAACTCTGGAAACACTTCTGACAGGGAGAGTGGAGTCCCATTGCAGAACACCATTCCCAGAACCTCCTGTGTTGCAGGGAGCCACCCTGGTAATTAGGGACAGACTTTGCAGTAGTGATGGGAACACTGAAGCCATTCTATGCAAGGACTTCAAAGATATGAAGCTGAACTTCACAGATAACAATTTGTCAGCAGCAGACAGCATTGCGTATATAGTGTCGCTCTGGGCTGGTATGAACATGTAGACTGTCAAGCTGTCTTCCAGATCTTGGCTTGTTTGTAGAAGGATCTTATGTACAGTTGCTGATGCCCATGTAGCTTGGATCAGATGCTTCTGTACCTGTGGACTGACCTCGGGGGAGTAGCAGGCTGACCAGTGTGCTAGAGCAGGATGTCCAAAATTATGGGAGCCAGCTGGGGTGCAGGTCAGAACCATGATAGCAATAGGTAACCTTTAGTGAGGTTTTCTGATGTGCTAAGCCCTAGCTAGTATGGCTTAGTGGATAGAGCATCAGCCTGCAGGTTTGATTTCGATCAAGGGCATGTACTTCGGTTGCAGGCTCGATCCCCAGCCCCAGTGGGAGGCAACCAATTGATATGTCTCTCTCACATCGATGTTTCTCTTTCTGTGTTTCTCCCCCTCTCTTTCATTCTCTCTAAAAATCAATGGAAAAATATCCTCAGGTGAGGATTAACAAACAAACAAACAAACAAACAAAAAACTCTTCATAAGATTATGCCATTTCCCTATCCCAAGAGTCAAAGGGAGTGTCTCTGCCTTGACAGCCTGCATACCCTCCTTCCATAGTTAGTGCCTGTTCAAATAACCTCTCTGTCAACCAGTGGCTTTCCCAGCAGACTTTCTCTAGAGTCTCGCCTTTCATCACTAGCTCCCAGGTGCACTCTGAGTGCTGGGTTGGAGAGCAGGAGTTCTCTTCCCCCGGCCTTGGGCCCTGCTCTCTTTGCAAAGAGCAAACATGTGTCACTGGGGAGCATCATTGGCTCATTGTCACTGGCAAAGCGAGGGAGGGGGAGGACCGTTTTGTCTCTGGGTTCAGCAGTGGTTAGCAGACAGCAGCATAATGGCCAGCCAGTGTGAAACTGTGCAAATTGCCTCATAAATAACTTGTAATGCTCAGGCACCAGAGAGAGGCCGTAGCTCATGGATAAATGACTCCCTGCCATTTCGGGGTATTAAACCAGGTCTAATACGGACCTCTCCGTGGGGATTCATTAACTGCTACGGGTCTCCCGCACGCAGGCCTGCTGGGACGTGGGCACCTAGTGTGGCACTTCTCTTGGCACTGGGCTGGGGGCAGCACACTTCTGAGAAGGGCCATTAGGAGGGGAAAGTAAGTACCTTTTAGCAAACAAGCCAGGGGTGAGGCCTGCAGGAACAATATATTTTCTCCAGAGAATTCTCTGCCTCTGAGGAGGTCTCTTTGTGGGGTAGAGAAAAACATCATAATAACAACAGCGAACGTTTATTGGGTACTTACTCTGGGCCAGACACTCTACGAAGTTTTCTCACGGATTAGCTCAGGTACTTCCCACAGAGTCCCATTAAACAGATGCTATTATTACTCATCCTAGTTTTATAAAGAAAGAAACCAAGGCTCACAGAGGCGTAGTTCCTTGATTCAGGTAACATAGCCACTATGTGGTGAGTGTATTAGTGATCTTTTGTTATATGGTGGTAACAAATGAGCCTGAAATCTTAGTGTTAAAAATAAGGTTTTTATCACTCCTCTCTTATGCCACTCATGGGTCAGTTGCCCCATTCCATCCATCTTTATTCCAGCTGCAAGGGTACTTTTATTAGGGACATGCTATTATCATGGCAGAAGAAAAGCTAAGCAAGAAAACTGGAAAAACCAGCTGTGGTTGTTAAGGTTTCTGCTCAGAGTTGGCATATATCACTTCTGCTCCCATTTCGTTGGCCAAAGGAGGTCACATGACCTAGCCTTCTTTCAATGAGGAAGTTTACTCCTCCCACAGGGAATTACTGTAATTAATAACAACGGGGAAAGTTATTTAATTGTCTTGTAGGGAGGGCAGAAAATGGGGAATAATAATAATACAGTTGACCCTTGAATAACAAAGGGGCACCGACCCCTACACAGTGAAAATCTGCGAGTAGCTTTTGACTCCCCCCAAACTACTAATAACTCACTGTTGACTAGAAACCTTACCAATAGCATAAATAGTCAATGGACACGTATTTTGTATGTTATATGTATTATATACTGTACTCTTACAATAAAGTAAGCTAGAGAAAAGAAAATGTTATTAAGAAAATAAAAAATACATTTACAGCATTGAAAAAAATTTGTGTATAAGTGGATCTGCATATTTCAAACCTGTGTTGTTCAAGGATCAACTATAAAATCTGCACAGGTGTAGAACCCAGATCTTTGTGATGATTTATTTTGTGCTTTTATTCTCTGCCTTTGTGGATTTGGAGTTGGGAGACCTGGGTCTGGGTTGTGGCTCTGCACTGAGAAGCTGTGTGACTAAGGGCAAATCTCTTCCCCTCTCTGGCCCCCTTTGTCCCTGTCTTAGTTAGTAACCCTAGAAGCCAACCCAGAGACAAAGATTTGAGTGCAAGTAATTTATTTGGGAGGTGATCCCAGGAAGCCTCTCCTGTAAGGACTGGGTAAGTAAGATAGGGGAGGGAAAGGAAGTCAATGAAGTGTGTGTTCTCAAACAGGTTACCCTCAGAGCAACTGGGGCACAATTTTGCCCAGAAACTTTGGGGGATACACACCTGAGTTATCTCACCTGCGAGGTGAGGATGCTGGGGTATTTATTCCCCAACTCCCAGGCCATCATTAGTTGAGAGTATTTCTGGGGATAATGAGTCTCCTGCAGTCAGAAGAAGTCCCCGGGCAGTTACATGTTTGCAGTAAGCATCCTTAGCCAGTGAAGTTCCCATCTGTCCAGTGAGCAGTGTAGAGTAGGAAAGCTTTAAGGGCTCTTCCTTTTTTTGTTTTTGTTTTTGCTAATCTTCACCCAAGGATATTTTTTCCATTGATTTTTAGAGAGAATGGAAGGGAGGAAGGTGGGAGGGAAGGAGGAGAGAGAGAGAGAGAGAGAGAGAGAGAGAGAGAGAGAGAGAGAGAGAGAGAAACATCGATGTGAGGGAGATACATCAATTGGTTGCCTCCAGCATGCACCCTGACTGGGGCCAGGGATCGAACCTGCCACTCAAGGATGTGTCCTTGACCAGGAATCGAACCCACAACCCTTGGGTGTGTGGGCCAATGCTCTAAACAGGGAGCCACACCAGCCAGGGCTGAAGCTCTTCTACGTTTTGTCACCTATGCCTGGCCGTGTTGCTTGGCACTGTCCTACATATCAGTAATCTGGATGAAGGTGGGAATAATAGTCATTTGCATTTCCTGACCCATCTCTTTCTTCTTTGCTTTGCAGGATGCTCTGTCTGTCTCTTGCGTTTCACAGCCCTGGCTCTGCCCCAGGATGCTGCAGTTCCTACTGCCTGCTTGAGTGGAGGGTGCTCTTCTCCCATAGACCATGTTTGAATGGTCACAAGGAGGCAGCATCAATGATATGCTTGTTTCCCACTGCCACCTGCCAACCAGTCTCTCCCATCTATATAAATTAAAGCCTAACTGACTGGTCAACCATCTGACTGTCCAGTAGCTAAGACATGCACTGACCACCAGGGGACAGACGCTCAATGCAGGAGCGGAAACCACAGCATGGAAACATGGAACAGGCTGATGAATCTCAGAGGGGAAGGGGGAGGAGGGCGGGCGGGAGGAGATTAACCAAAGATCTTATATACATACTAGAGGCCCAGTGCATGGATTTGTGCACTGGTGGGGTCCCTTGGCCTGGCCTGCACCCTCTCACAATCTGGGACCCCTTGGGGGATGTCGGAGAGCTGGTTTCGACCCGATCACTGCAGGCCAGGCCAAAGGAACCCAGTAGTGCACAAATTCATGCACCGGGCCTCTAGTAGTACATAAAATGCCCTTGTTGCTTTGAAGCCCTATCCACAGCACTCTGCCACCCCCTTTTTCTCATCCTCCTTTAAGCATATTCCCAGCCTCCACCGAGCTCCATTCACTTAAGGCTGTCTCCCTGCATGCATTCCCTCTCTGAGCCATCACCCTGGGCCACGCCTTTGTAAGGTTGATGCATTCTTTACCTAGAGTTCTTGCACTGATGTCCTTGTCTAGTTCAGGCCACCCACTTCTCCCTCCAGGACAACTAAAACAGACTTGTTAAAAGTCTCCTCTTTCACTACACTCCCCCCCGCTCACCCCCCTGCCCCCCTTCCCCGGGCCTCAATTTCTGCCTATATATCCATTTATCTATACTTTGGCCAAAGCAAACTCTCTTAATCATGAGTGGGTAGAGAAATAGCAGAGCATAGAGATTAAGAATGGGAACTCCAGAAACAGGCAGTCTTGGTTTAAATCCTGTATCTGCCACTATTAACTATGAGAACTTAGGCAAGCCACTTACCCTTTCTGTGTCTCAGTTTCCTCAGGTTCTACCTCATAGGGTTGTTGCAGTGATTAAGTGAGTAAGCATCTGTAATGCGCTTAGAACACCACCTGGCACAGAGTGCTTACTGAATTTGTTAAATAAATGGAATCTGATAATGATAGCTTCTCTTTGCCTCAAAGCCTCCATCCCTCCCAACCATCCACAGGGAAGAGTCTGAGCTGGCCAGCCAGGCACTGAAGGCCCTGGGTAATTGGCCTACACTTCTCTTTTAAAAAACAACCTTTCAGTGCCTTTTCATTTTATGACTCAGCTGTTCCATATCTCTGAGTCTTGGCACATGCTGTCCCCTTTGCCTGGTACGCTGAGCCCTGCCTTGTCCACTTGCCCATTTCCTACTGAGCTCTCAGGAGCCACCCCAAGCTTTTCCTTCCCTACAGAGTTCCTGGGCCTATTCAGGTAGAGATAATTGCCTTCCTCCGTGTGGTGACTGGGCACTGCCCCCATTTGTGACTAGGGTGAGGCATGTGAGGCACTGCCTTCAGGGGCAAAATTTAAGGGGGTGTCAAAAACTCAGTAGTCAAGGTAGAGAATATTTAAATATTTGAAAGAATAAAACTGAATGTGATAAATCTATGTTGAACAAAATAGTAAAATTTAAAACAAAAATGGAATCAAACCCTGCGCTTATAAGACCCGCCCCACTTGCCTCACTCTCATTCTGGTCCTTATTCCTCTGACTCGACTAGAGTGCCCTCTCTCAGGCTCTCATTTTATTGTGTAACCCTCCATCTTTGCTCCTAACTACAGTTATGATTCGGCACTTATTTGTATGATTGTCTAATGTCAGTCTCACCTACTAGACAGCAAGCTCCATGAGGGCAAGAATTGTGCTGTTTAGTTCTCTGTTGTATCCTGACACCTAGTAGGCGCTTGATAAAAGTGTTGGTGAATGAATACATGAATGAATACTATTTTTATACATCATTTGAGAGTGTCCCATGATTTTTTTGCTTTTTAAACAGTGGTAAAACAGGTAAAATGAACCCCTGATGCAAAAGCTAAGAGGCTTCCCCTGGAGTCTCCTCCAACTCTAGGCATCATAAAGAGTTCTCCTTTCTTCTTCTGAGCAGGGTTGACAGGCACAACATAAATTATGATGTGAGTGGCGCTCCCTGGAGTTGAGCAGTGTAGAGGCTATAAGGCTGTAAACAGCAGCCCTGCCCTGAGAGTAGAGGACGTGAGTCTGGCTAAGCCAGGGCCAGGGCAGAGTGGAGGAAGGGGGATATACTTGAAGACAGAAGTGCTGTAAATGGGCCAAAGAGGGCTCTTGGGGAGCCTCCCTAGGGTCCTCACTATAGTTCACCCTCCAAGCCTCCTCAGCTCCTCTTCTCCAGCAGCTGCCACCTCTGGGGATTTGAAGTCTAGCCCAGACCTCTTCTTGTGGTCCTGGAGGCCTTGTGGACCTCTCACCCAGCATGGGACCTGATACCTGGTTACCTGACCTCCACATGCCATGAATCCTAACTCATTCTTGTTTCTCAGTCAGGGAAGACAATATAGGCTAGGGCTGTGGACCTTCAAAGCCACGCTGCCTCTTACTAATGGTACAGCTTTGGGCGAGTAACCTCTCTGTGCTTCAGTTTCCTACCTGTAAAGTGGGCTCATATCTACATTACCGGTTGTAGGGTCAAACTGAGCTGGAGTGTATTAAAGTACAATAGTGCCTGCTGCTTGGTAAGAATGATGTCTGTTTTTCTTCCCCTTCAGTCTGGCTGGCCTGAGGCCCTGAGGTGAGGTTGACAGTCCCAGGATATCTAACCAGGCTTAGCTTCTTGTTTCTTGTCAGGGAATGCCATATGGCTCCCCGTGAGCTTCTTTCTGTTCTTTGAAGGGCTGACTCTGCAGGAGAAATGTCCTTGGGCAAGAAGCATGTCTCTAACGCCACCTCCCAGACACATATGCTCCTGCCCACCCTCGGAGGCTCTCTCCCTGCCCTTCACTCTTTATCAGCCTCATCAAGTCTTTATTATAAAACCCTTTCCAGCTCTCTCCAAAGGTCATTATAATTAAAACCACTTCTGCAATCATGTCCAACTTCTTAGCCCCCTGCAGAGGAGTGTGAGATCATGGTCACTGGCCTAAGGGGCCCAGTTCTGGGAGGCCTGTCTGTCTCACCTCTCCACCCCGGGGTGGTGGTGGTCATGGAGTCTTGTCCTGCACCCCCAGAGACACCTCCTTTGTTCAAACCACCTCTGCCTTAAACCTGCTGCTCTGCTCTCTGTCCTTGGGGGGGGGGGGGGGCTGCGCCGAGGAATATAGATAGTGTCACGTCAGGATGACAGTTTTTCTCACGTCCTTCTGTGATGCTCTTTAGGCATTTCTCCTGCTGTTTTGAACGCGAGTGCTGACTGTGACAGTGAGAGACGAGACAGGGCTGTTGGCAGGGAGGGCTCCCTCCAAGGCAGTGTGGAGGTGAGATCCCTGTGGCCAGGGGAACATAACATGCTCTGTGCCAACAGTTCACAGGATTGGGCAGACAGTGTTGTGACCTCCAGGGACTCTGCATCTTGAAGTGCTTTGCCTGTTATTATGGGCTGGACTGTGTCTCCCCCAAGTTCATCTGCTGAAGCCCTGACCTGGAGGACCTTAGAATGTGCCTGTATTTGGAGATAGGGTCTTGAAAGAGGAGATTAAGTTAAAATGTGGTTCATGAGGACGGGCCCCAATCCAACAACTGGTGTTGTTATAAGAAGAGGAGATTAAGACACAAACAGCCCAGAGGGAAGACCATGTGAAGATACACCTGCAAGTCAGGGAGAGAGACCTCAGAAGAAATCAAACCTGCCAACTCCTTGATCTCAGACTTCTGGTGTCCACAACTGGTTGAAAATAAATTTCTCTCAGTCTATAATACTTTCTTATGGCAGACCTAGTAGACAAATACACACATATTTTGTTTATTTCTCTGTGGGCAGGTGAGTCAGTCTCCTAAAATGCTAAAATTTAGGAGCCAGGGGCCACCAGATTAAGTTTTGGTTGAGGAAAGATTTTTCCAGTGGCCAGAACACCCAGACCCTTCGTTCATGGTGCCCTCTTGTGGTGGAGTGTATCTGGGAGGCAAAATTAGCAATTTCTTGCTTGTGCAGCGAGTTAGTAATTGTTCATTCACTATTTTCTCTGTGCAGAGCACTGTGCCCCTCTCTTCATGAGCATTGTCTGTTTCACCTTAATAGAAATCAATGAGGCAGGCTCTATTGAGAGCCCTGATTTGTGCAGGGGGCAGTTAAAGCTTAGACAGGTTAAGTAGCATGCCCACAGAACCTGCAGTTGGGAGTGGCAGGGCTGGTGCTGGAACCCAGCTTTGTTTGAGGCCAGAGTCCTGGCTGATCAATGGCTATGTCACCTGGACTTTGGAGAAGCCTGAGACATCTCTCCTGCTCCCCACAAACAATTCCCTTCAGTTGTCCTGTCTGTGTGACTTTGTTTTCCTTTCATGGGGCCACCTAGAGAAAGCCTCCTATTGGCTCTAATTTTCTGGTCTTTTTTAGATCACTGTTGTGGGGGCAACCTTTAAGATGACCCGTGAGGATCTCTGCCTTCTGTATTCAAGCCCAGGTAATTCTCTCGAACCCTTGAGTGTGAGTCATACCTACTGACCTATTGACTTGCTTCTAACAGATAGAATATGGCTAAAGTGATGGGTTGTCTCCTAAGATTAGGTTATAAAATGATAAGAAGGTTTTGTTACTTTGAGATGCTAGGTGTTTGGGTAATTTGTTATGGAGCAATAGATAACCAATGCACGCCCTTTCTTTCAAATCTCCTAATGGGACTGAAGAAGCTGCAATTTGTTTTTTTCTGAACACCTTTTAGGTTTATCATGGGAGTGGCCTGTGAGGTTTTCAGGGTGTCCTCTGTCTCACCCACCAAGTCCGGCTAGAGCAGGGGTTGAGGGCACCTGGGAAGGGAGTCAATTCTTGACCTTCGGTGGTGATCCATGCTAGTCCTGGCCTCCAGGCCTCCTTCCTCTCCACATTCCACAGTGCCTGCCCCTGACTGTCTGCGCTGTTGACATGGAGACCCATTTTTTTGGGAGGCACATTGGCAGGGAGTCAGTAGAACCCAACAGCAGTAGGGATGGAGGAGTAAACAGATCATGGGCAAGCTGCTTGAAGGGGAAGCTTCCCCTGAACTCTGGGAAATTCTAGGAGCAAGAAGTGGGCCTCACAAGTCTGCATGTTGGCATGTAGCCCAGTAGTTAGGTTACAGGAGTCTTCCTCCATCTGTGGAAAGTGCTATGCTGGTGGCTTTAGTCCTGCAAAGCACCTTCTATAACCTTGAGCTCTGACACTGTGGCTTCTAAGCCAAGGGCAGAGGTCAGTGCCAATGGCTTTGCCAGCCTTGGAAGTCAGTACCCCATCCTGAAGCTAGAAACAGAGCTGAGGGAGGGGCTAGCTGAGATGACTAGGTGTAATTTCCAGTTACACCTCCAATACAGAGGAGACTCTGAAGGTTGAAATACTCTTTAGTAGTGCATAGAGTCTTTGCAAGAGAAATATCCTAGGCGGTGGGATTGCTACCCATTTTACTCCCAGACTGGTATGGCCTGGAATTTTGTCAAATATTAATAATGGTTGTAAAACAGTTCACTGAACATTTGCTATGTACTTAGCATGCCCCAGGCAATGTGTTACTGTTTCCCATACACTAAGATATTTAATCCTCCTAACAAGTCTATGGGGACGGTTATTATCAGCCTCCTTTTATAGAGGCTTAGAGAGGTTTAAGTAACTTATACAAGGCCACTGACCCAGGAAGTGAGGAAATGTCCTGGTAAACCCAGAATCTGGCTGGAAAGTCCATGTGTGCAGCTGCTTTGCTGCCTCTGTTACTGTGAAGCCTGCCAGCTGGATTCCGTGTGTGATGGACCCATGGGCTCTAAGGACAGCGTGCACCTACTGTGTGCCAGCATCGTGCAGTTCACATAGTGTGTTTAATCATTATACGCAGGCTCAGAGGAAGGTAGTGATAGCCTTATATTGCAGATGAAGAAACTAAGACTCCAAGAGGTTGTCACTTGCTCAGAGTCACCGCGCAGTGAAGAGCACAGTTGGAATTCAAACTCAGGCTGGCTGTCCACTCTCTTTCAGCCTCATTTAGTGGAAACTGTGGGGAACTTGTGGGGAGGTTCGGCATGAGCCCCAGATCGTCTGATTAATTTCAGCCACTTTGGTGTGAGATCCGAGGCAGGGTCCAGGCATCCTGCCTGTGTTGTGTGCAGAGGGCTCCCCATGGCAGCTCTGAGAGTGCACACCCAGCCCACACGTGGGAGGGCTGAGCTGGTTCCCTCTCCGCTTTATTGATGTCGAGTGAGTTGAAGGTTATTGCTATGAATAATAAATGAGCTATCATAGCGGTGCCGATTATTCCAAAGTGTTACCGATGTTTGTGTTGATAAAAATGAATAAATGGCCAAATGTTTGCTGGGATGGAAGAGAAAAGGCATAAAGAGGAAATTCATATGTGCCTCTGATGGTTAGAAACAATGAGTCTTGAAGCAGAGGCAATCAAGGAATGGGATAAAGCAGCTTTGTGATTTGTTATGTAGGGAAAATAATGACAGAATCTTTCATCTTTGGCCATGTTGGCTGCAAAGTGGTAATAGACACTGGCTTTGAACAGAGGAGATAAGAAACCAAGAGAAAAATAAGGTTCAGAACAGTGAATATGAGAGCCAAAGTGTTGCTTGGCTCTTCTCATAGACAGAAGACGTATCGAGGAAGGACACGGATGCAGCCATTTCAGACTTCTCTGCAGATAGAGGAGAGGGCCTTACTGGCCCCACGTGTGAGGGAGGGTTACTTCCAGGATTGGGAGCCAAGGTCAGATGCAGGAGGACTATGAGAAACTGAATTCGGTGAAGAGGTCAATCAGCCATGGGGTGGCTCCTTTATATCGGTGACTCTTCGCAACCCTTGCTGAGACACCTTTCTAGATTCCATTCTTGTCAGGCTGGCCACAACTCTTCGTTGTTTTTTTCTCCTTACTCAAAACCGCATACCAGAACCCAAGAGAATGAGAATGATGCTATGTCCATGGTTCCCAAACTGTGTGCCAAGATGCCACAGAGCACCACAGCCAACTCAGAGGGGCCCCTTGAGATATTTTAAATGTTTCGAGGGAAACTTGACATCCTCTGGACGTTGTGCTAACTAGTAGCTCAAGGTAATTCAGAGTTTCAACGTTAGATTGTGCTACATTTCTTTTGATGATGTCATATCTTTGCCAAGCTGGGTTTTTAGTCATTGCTGTGATAAAAATCAGGTAGGGTTTGTATTCACTGTGGGGCACAATGTGCAGGTGGTGGTGTCCAGTCGGGTCCCAAGGTTTGAGAAGTTGTGCAGTGCCCAACAGGGACCTGCACCCCATTACTGAGTAATTGTAGTTGTTTGAGAATGAAATTAATGTTATTTTTCCTTTCAATTTATGTGCATTATTTTAAAAACAGTTACATTGGGACATAAATAATTATTAAATTATTTGGACTTAACTACTCGATAAATATAATTGGTAGGTATTCTATTGGCCTGGTACTTCCATGAAAAAATTATGGAGTCACTAAGAGTTCCGGAGACAAAAAGTTTGAGAACATCTGAATAATGTATCAGTCAGGTGCTAGTGGGAAACAAACGATACACTCAAAGTGGGTAATTTGAATAGAGCCTGAGGCATGTGCAGTGCATAGAGAAATCACAAGGAATAGGCAATATTCTGGGGTTAGTAATGGGGAGGTGGGTGAGGGAATTAGGAGGAGAAAGGAAAGAGGGGTTGGTTATCACAACCTGTAGGCAGAGAGCTACGGGGACAGGACTGGCAGCGGAATAGAACTTCAGACAAGCAATATGGAGGGACCTGCTAAGGTGCTATGTCCCACAGAGCTCAACCTGCAGTACTGGTCTGGCATAGCGACACTGTGCTGGTAGTTCTCAAACGATGCCCACAGGGAACCCTGAGCTCCCTGAGCTGTTCAAATTCTTACACCACAAAATCACATCATAGTGGCCTTTTCCAAACTCATCAATTACATCAAGGTCTCGGCATAGAACAGTCTCAATTTTAGGTTTTTTTCCTCCCATAAATTTTCTTTAAACTGAGCCCAAAATAGTGAACAATAAATATTAATGAGAAATTAAAAATGTGATTTTTGACCTGCCGAAGTGGCCCAGTTGGTTGAGTGTCGTCCTGTGCACTGAAAGGTTGCCAGTTCAATTCCCAGTCAGGGCACATACCTGGGTTGTGGGTCTGATCCCTGATCAGGACATATACAGAAGGCAACTAATCAATGTTTCTCTCACACATTGATGTTTCTCTCTCCCTCTCTCTCTCTCTCTCTCTCTCGCTCTATCCTTCCTTCCTTCTCTCCCCTCCCTTCCTCCTTTCCTCTAGCTAAGCATGTCCTTGGGTGATGATTAAGAAAAATAATAAAAAATTAAAAATGTGATTTTTTTAAAGGAGCATTTTATGTATTGTTACTTTTTTGAGATGCAGAAACCTGTATGCATATAATAGAGTCATATTTTCTGCTAGTAAAATGGTTCCTGACTCATGTGACAGAATTAAGTACATCAAATTTTTTTTCATGTGGTTATGCAGAAAGCATACCATCTTCCCAGTGCCTGAATGAATTTGAAACTATTTTGATAGAAAACTTGCCTGTGGTGTAAAATTTAAGTTCTAGATTCATTGTACGTATTGCTATCATTATTGTTATCCCATCATCTCTTTATGAGGGGCCATAATGCATCCTCCACATGTTCTTGCTACACTATCTGAGACAGGGTTTTTGTTTTTTTTTTAGCATGTGGCCCATGAACCAGCAGCCTTGGCAAACATAAATTCTCAGGCCTTACCCCAAAACAATAGAGTCAGAAATTCTGGGCGTGGAGCCCAGTGATCTGTGTTTTAACATGCCCTTTAGAATGAGAACCATTGCTCTTAACCATAGCATAAACCAGTGAAATAGGAGCCCTTGTCCCCACTTGAGAGCTATGGAAACAGAGGCTGAGAGGATGTTACACAGTTGTGAAATAGCAAGACCATGGATTGAATTATTCTGTCTTGAGGACAAATACTTATTCCAGACATCATTCTGGCTCATCCATATAACTAATGAACCAAGACACTGTGCTTCCACTCTGTGCTTTTGTAGAAGACATGCCAACAGGTAAGATAAGCTTCCTGAACTTACTCTCTTAAGAAGATAAGGCAGGAAACAGTAGCAATTAAGTGTCAAGTGACATCATGATCAATGTTATAGGATTTCAGAGAAGAAAGAGCTGAGTGTGCACTGGACTCCTTGTGAACTGTGCTCTCTGGAGTTGTTCAAAGTGCCTCAGGTTGCTAAAACTCTGATCAGATATCTCCAGAAATAGGTGGCTCTTAGGCCTGTCAGGACAATGGGGATAAGTATGGCTGGGGGCAGAGATGGTCAGTGTTTGATTAGCAAAGGGACAAGAAGGGAGTGGCTTTCAAATGGTGAAATGAACCCAAAATGGATTAAATACTTAAGCATAAGACCTGAAACTGTAAACCCCTGGAAGAAAACATAGGGAAAAAGCTCCTTGACACTGTCCTTGCCAATAATTTTTTGGATATGACACCAAAAGCACAAGCAATAAAAGCCAAAATTAATAAGTGGGACTACATCAAACTAAACAGCGTCTGCACAGCAAAAGAAACAGTCAACAAAATAAAGATGCAGCCTGTGGAATGGGAGAAAATATTTGCAAATCATATGTCTGATAAGGGGTTAATAATATAAATAACTCATACAACACAATAGCAAGAAAAAAAAGTCTGATCAGATGGTCAAGTCAGGTTAAAGCCAGTAAAGTCCTTGACTGAAAAATGAGTGGTATGGGACCTTATACTGCAAGAATGAGGGTAGTGGATGGCATCTCCATCTGTTAGCTGGGACACTTACTCCATCCACAGCGAGGAGGTAGCCATGCCCTTCTCACGCTAGACCAAGCGTTGGTAAATGTTTTCTGAAAGGGCCAGGCAGTAAATATTTTAGTCTTTGCCATTTATATGGCCTCTGTTGTAACTCTGCAACTCTGCCACTGTGTGAAAGCAACCAAAGATGATGCTTAAGTGAATGGGCATGGCTGTGTTCCAATAAAACTTTATGGACACCAAAATTTGAACTTAACATAATTTTCATGTATCACAAAATATTCTTCTATTGATTTTTCCCCCCAACAATTTAAAAGTATAAAAAACATTCTTGCTGTAGCCACTGTGGCTCAGTTGATTGGGTATCGTCCCATGCACCAAGTGAAGTTGCTGGTTCAATTCCCCATCAGGGCACATACCCAGGTTGTGGGCTTGATCCCCAGTAAGGGGTTTGCAGGAGGCAGCTCTCATTGATGTTTCTCTCTTTCCTTCTCCTTTCTTCTCTCTCTAAAACCAATAAAAACATAACAAAAACCCCATTCTTAGCTTGCAGGCTATACAAAATGAAGTGGTGGGCCAGATTTGGCCTACAGGCTGTTGTTTGCTGACCCCTGTACTAGACTATAAATCTCATGAGGGCAGAGGGAATCTGTTTTGCTCTCTCAGCATTTGGCACTCAGCACAGTGCCTGATACCCAGTGGCCACTCAAAAAAAAAATTTGTTGAATGAATGAATGAATGAATGAATGTTGTGCATTCTCCTTTGTCTTCACTTCTCTGAATTTGTCCAAAGAAAATATGGGCAAGAAAATTGAGAGGGAGTAATCAGAAGGTATTTGATGCTCTCTCTTGTCTACATTTTAAGTAGGAATTTTAAAAGCTTCTGATTTTAGTGAAAGGAAAGATTACACAGAAATATCCTATAAGGGTTTAAGTTGTCAATCTGTTATGAAGCCATGAAATGCTAGGCCCAGAACTCAAATATGCCAATGGTTTCTAAAACCTAAGAATGAATTCAGAACTATAAAGTTGCTTTTTATTTAAGCCCAGAGGGAATTTTAAGATTAGATTAAGCATGCTTGTTCATAGTTGAAAGTTAGTAAAAATGTGTTCATTATACTAAGAATTGTGTGCTTTTAAATGTGCTAAGTTGTGATTTACTTTTTAACTATATGGTAACTATATATGGCTACTTGAAATTGGGGTAGGATTGGCAGTGTGTGTAGAATGTATTTTTGGCTATGCGTTCTTTGTGAAGGTAGAATAGTAGCACCTCCTGTGAAATACTGACTGGGCTGGAGGCCATAGATGAGTTAATGTTGAGTATCCTGGGAACAAGTGACATCAATGAGCTTTAACCAATGAAGCAACGTGGAGATATCTTAGAAATAAAAAAAAAAGTGCTTCAAAGAGTTATTATGTACATGGGAAGAATAAATAGGAAAGATCTGCAAAGGCTGACCTTCCTCCTGGATAGATGTGTCTTGCCGGAAAGCAATTCCAGCATGTCATAATTTCAAGAGTTTCATCAAAAGGTTGATGAGACTTGGGGACTCAACAAAGTTGAGTCACACATATGTAGTCACCTGTTGGGAATAGCTAAAGGCATTTCCCCAAACCTGAATAGGATACATTAAATTGATTGTGGCTGCCAGACAGTTAAAGGGCATCTTAATCTACGTTATTGCCTCCTCCTGGCCAAACACCTGAACAGCTGTAGGCTAATTCCCCCTTTCTGACAATGGACTCTGTACTAAACCCTGACCCTTTGAAGTGTATATCTCTGCCTCACCTCAGGGCAAGTTGTGTTAATAAAAAGCATGGGGAGAGAAACCAAGATGGCAGCATAGGTAAACACCGGAAATTGCTGCCTCGCACAACCACTTCAAAAATATAACTAAAAGACAAAACGGACATCATCCAGAACCATAGGAAGGCTGGCTGAGTGGAAATTCTACAACTAGAAGGAAAGAGAAAAGCACACTGAGACTCAGAGGAGGTGCAGAAGTAAAGTGCAGAGGTATGGAGGCGCATGCGGAAAGAGCTGGCAACTGAGGACACTGCGTATGCAGAAAGGGCTGACAACTGAGGACACGGTTGTCTTTTTCAATGGGAGGGAGTCTCAAGCTCCGGACTGCTCTGAACTCCACTTCCGGGCGAGTCTCTGGAGACCCAGACTCATATGGGAGAAACTGGACTGTCTGGCATCGGTCAGAACTCGAGGGCGGCTTTCTCTCAGAGGTACTTGAAGCGATTTCCGGGACACTGAGAAGCGAGGCCTCTTAGGGTAGGACTGAGGAGCAGCCATAGCTGCTTGCCCCACCCTGTTGATCCCTTGAGACCCCGCCCCACCCAAGCTGTGCGCAGAGGCTTTTGCATATGAAAGGCCTGGTCCTTTGCAATCTGAAAATTACCTAAAAAACTACAGCTGGGTCAGAGAAACCCAGAACTTCCAAAAGAAGACCCAAGGCCCCACAGCAGCTTGCATTGCTTCACAGCTGGGCTCCTGCTGGGTAGCCTCAGGCAGAGGCTAAATTAGCACCTCCTTAGTGATCCAAGAGCCAGTGTACCCAGTGGTCTGAGTGGGACCATCCAGATTACAACTCCTCAGATCCATAAGGGACACACTCAGGAGGTAGACTCAGTGAGCACCAAAGCCCCACTGAAGCAAGTCTTGCCCCAGAAGGGTGTATCCAGCACAGAAGTTCTCCCACTGCAGACACAGCTGATTCTCACAGCCAATTGGCCTGGAGGTCAATTCCTCCCAGTGATACCTACAACAATCAAGGCTTAACTACAACAAGACTGTGCACAAAGCCCACAAAGGGGTGCACCAAGAGTGTCCACCTCAGGTAATTGGAGAGGCTGAGCCACTGGACCCTATAGGACACCTAGCAGAGAAAGACACCCTATCAACACAGGGAAGCATAAAAAATGCGGAGACAATGAAACAAGTCACAAATGACAGAAATTGAGGAAAGCAAACTACTGGATATAGAGTTCAAAACCACACTTATAAGGTTTTTCAAGAATTTTCTAGAAACCGCCGATAAAATTAGTGAGACCCTGAAGAAATCTAGTAAGACCCTCGAGGTTATGAAAAAGGACCAACTAGAAATTAAGCATACACTGACTGAAATAATATTATGCAGAGATCCAACAGCAGACTAGAGGATCGCAAGAATAAAGTCAAAGATTTGAAATACGAAGAAACAAAAACCACCCAACCGGAAAAACAAAAAGAAAAAAGAATCCAAAAATATGAAGATAGTGTAAGGAGCCTCTGGGACAACTTCAAGCATACCAACATCTGAATTATGGGGGTGCCAGAAGAAGAGAGAGAGCAAGATATTGAAAACCTATTTGAAGAAATAATGACAAAAAACTTCCCCTACCTGGTGAAAGAAATAGACTTACAAGTCCAGGAAGTGCAGAGAACACCAAACAAAAGGAATCCAAAGAGGACCACACCAAGACACATCATAATTAAAATGCTAAGGGCAAAAGACAAAGAGAATCTTAAAAGCAGCAAGAGAAAAACAGTCAGTTACCTACAAGGGAGTACCCATACGACTGTCAGCTGATTTCTCAATAGAAACTATGCAGGCCAGAAGGGAGTGGCAAGAAATATTCAAAGTAATGAATGCCAAGAACCTACAACCAAGATTGCTTTACCCAGCAAAGCTATCATTCAGAATTGAAGGTCAGATGAAGAGCTTCACAGATAAGGAAAAGCTAAAGGAGTTCATCACCACCAAACCAGTATTATATGAAATGCTGAAAGGTATCCTTTAAGAAGAGGAAGAAGAAAAAGAAGGTAAAGATACAAATTATGAACAACAAATACACATATATCAACAAGTGAATCTAAAAATCAATCAAGTGAATAAATAATCTGATGAACAGAATAAACTGGTGAATATAATAGAATCAGGGGCATAGAAAGGGAGTGGACTGACTATTCTCAGGGGGAAAGGAGTGTGGGGGGTGCGGAAAGAGACTAGACAAAAATCATACACCTATGGATGAGGACGGGGGAAGGGGGGAAGTAAGGGCAGAGGGTGGGGTGGGAACCGGGTGGAGGGGAGCTATAGGGGGAAAAAAGAGGAACAACTGTAATAATCTGAACAATAAACATTTAATTAAAAAAATAAAAAAAATAAAAAGCATGGGGTCCTGGGGACGACAAGAGAACCTAAGACCTTACTTAAGACCTTAGATCAGTGACGACGAACCTATGACACACATGTCAGAGGTGACACGCGAACTCATTTTTTTGGTTGATTTTTCTTTGTTCAATGGCATTTAAATACATAAAATAAATATCAAAAATATAAATTTTTGTTTTACTATGGTTGCAAATATCAAAACATTTCTATATGTGACACAGCACCAGAGTTAAGTTAGGGTTTTTGAAAATGCTGACACGCCGAGCTCAAAAGGTTCTCCATCACTGCCTTAGATCTTAGCTCCTTTAGCTAAGCTCCGCTGACCCCCAGTGCCTTTCAAAATTATATTTCGTTTCCGGACTCTTTATTCATCCATGAACTCTTTAATCTATGCATAGCCCCTTCTCCAGATTCCTGAACCCTTCTTGATGCTGGGACAAGAACCCTGGCAGATCCTAACCCACCCGTGTGAACAGAACAGAGTGATCCTGGCACCTGAGATCAGGTTGTGGGTCTAAGAATTCGCACTGTTCTAGACCTTCCCTTCCTAGCTCATTCTTAATTATTACTATTATACTTTAATAATTCAATGCAGTGTGTTTACATATATGACTTTTTAAAGAGAAGGAGACATTCATTGCATTTATGGGAGTTCTTTCTGTTCAGGTCATTTCCCCATAACCCAAGGGTAGTAGAAGTCTTTATTTTTTCTGTTTCTCCAGCTCTGGTTCTCTCTTCCATTGCTAACAGCACTCCTCCTTCCTCATTTAACTGAGGCTGCTCCTTGACATTCCTTTTAAGAAACCCTCCAGAAAGGGAGGTTATTTGGGCACAGACTCAACAACGTTTCCCAGTGACTGGGGCAGCCATGGAGGCCTCAGTGAAGGTGATGTTTGCAGGGTTGGCGTGGCCACCCAGAGATCACAGGGCTGAGACAGGTGGAGGGTGGAGGTTAAGGGAGCAGATCTTTGCTGTCCATAAGGAAGAAACTTCTAACGTAAGAGCTTTACAATAAAGGCAATGACATCTTAGAGGGTGGCCAGTTTCCAGTGCTGCGGGCATCCAGCCAAAGATGGATAGCCATCTATCAGGGTACAATAGAGGAGACTTACATGCAGGGGGGCAGTTTGGGCTAAGCTGGTTTTGTCTTGAAATTATGGTTTATGGTTTGTTCATCTCTGCTGGGCCAAGGCCTCCTTTCAAGTTGGATGGAGAAGAACATCAGGTGGTAAAGGTGTTGTTTCCTTATGGCAGTGGTTCCCAAACTCCTAGGTGTGTCAGAGTCATCTGGAGGACTTGCTAAAACCAGAAATTATTAGACCACATGCCCATAGTTTTGGATTCAGCAAGTCTGGGATGGGTCCCAGAACTCAAGTACTCAGAGCATGCTGCTGCTGGACTAGAAAGCATCATTTGAGAACTGCTCTCCATGGGTTCAGTAATTTTATGAATAAGTGGTGTATTGTTGAAAAACCATCAAACTAGGAGATAAGAGACCTGATTTCTTGCTACTTGCTATGCCGTCTAGCTGTGGGTCTTTATAACCAACTCTCTCTGGGCATCACTTTCCTCAGCCCTAAAAGAGACAGGCTAAACTAGATCATTGGTGTTCATCTTGTCTATACAAGGGGCCTTCTTCAATCAACTCTCCTTTTTTTGTGGGAATGTTTTAAGAGATTATTACCCCCATTGCCAAAATATAATGTGTAATTTGGTAACAACCTGGTTAGCCTTATTTTTGGCAAATATCTAATTTTCTTTGGCCTTTTTGACCGAAGACTATAATTCTCGGACAGTAGCTCAGGGATCTTTGGGTTCATAGCCACTAAGTTAAGTGATATTTAAGGTTTCTCCTCATAGCTTGAAGATGTGATATTCTAGATATTCGGGACACAGTGCCAAACCTTGAGTTACCTTATGGAAAGGTGCTGAGCCTGGGCTCCTACCGTTGGTCCACAGCTTTTATAGGATGTAGCCAGGGAGCTTTCCCACATCAATGGGAAGTTTGAGTGCATGGCTTTGAAAGCTGCTTCCTCAGTTCTTAGACTGTGGTTTTAGGTCCCCAGGGCCTCTCATAGGTCATCTCCTGGGGCCCCAGAATTCAGAGTTTGGGACTGGTACAATACCTGGGTTTTAGGGTTCATGGCCCAGGCATGTTCTCTAGTAGATCTGTTAGTTTTCAGGAGATTAATGAACTAAGTGGGCTTAGATATTTCTGGTTAGAGTCGATTTTGATATTCACTAAACTGATTGAGTGCAGACGTGTCTTAGGTTGATAAGTATATCACCTATGCCTCACACACCCTGCAGGGATGGCTGCTGAACAATGAGGCCTCAGAAAGCTGCTGTAAACTCTGCCTCTACTGCTTGGCAACACCTTTACACCCACATCTTTTCCAGCTGAGTGAACTGTTAACTTATGCTGAAAACACTGATGAGCTCAATCACTTGCATACAATGCATGGAACAAAGCTCTGCTTCCTTTTGATGTTTGGGAGGGGGCTTGCTGTTTTGAATATCGCTGTCTCTTTAGGGGCAGGTAAAATCAAAAGTGTCTGTGAATTAGACTTATTTTTAGAGGTTTTTACCATACGTTAATAAGATTCTTTTCTTTGCAAGTGTTTTCTAAGCAGTAACTCTCTCCCAGGCCCCATGCCAGGTCCTGAGAAGACCCTGTTTTGACCGCTGGTTCCTCATAGTTGAGCAGGGCAGCGAGTCTACAGACATTAAAGGGAACACAGAAAGCTAAGTAGGGACAGGTAAGGAAGTAAATGACCTGGGGGCTCTCAGGCAAGGCTGCTTTTGAGACCCGCTGAACCGCTAACTTGGAGGAAGATGCAAACAAGGTCTAGGGTAGGCCTTTCAAATGGGAAAATGAATTGATGTTTTAGTGCAGGATCTTTGAAGGGTAGTGGTGCTCAGCAAAAGGGGGAAACCTTCCCAACAGGGAGCAGCAGGAGCAAATATGCAGTCTCTCTGGAGAGGTCGAAAGGCTTCTTTTGTGAGGACAGATAGAAGGTGAAGTAGGTGGGAGTGGGAGTAGGAGTAGGAAATCAGGAAGATCAGTATTTTATAACTAGGGGCCCGGTGCACGAAATTCGTGCACTGGGTGTGTGTGGGGAGGGGAGTGTCCCTCAGCCCAGCCTGCCCCCTCTCACATACTGGGAGCCCTCAGGCGTTGACCCACATCACCCTCCAATCGCAGGATTGGCCCCTTGTCCAGGCCTGATGCCTCGGCCAGAGGCGTAGACCCCCATCACCCTCCGATCACCTGATCGGCCCCTTGCCCAGGACTGACGCCTCCGCCAGAGGTGTCAGGCTTGGACAGGGGACCCCCATCTCCCCCCCGATCACTGGCTCTGGCCCCCGCCCAGGCCTGAGGCCTCTGGCCCAGGAATCATGCCTGGGCAGGGGACCCCCATCTCCCTCTGATCGCTTGCTCCACCCCCCGCCCAAGCCTGACGCCTCTGACCCAGGCTTCAGGCCTGGGCAAGGGGACCATCATATCCCCCCAATCCCCGGCTGCGCCCCCCGCCCAGGCCTGACGCCTTGGCCAGAGGAGTTGACCCTCATCACCCTCCGATCACCAATCACCGGATCAGCCCCTTGACCATGCCTGAGGCCTCTGGCAGAGGTGTCAGGCCTAGGCAGGGGACCCTCAGCTCCCCGCGGTTGCAGGCTCCGCCCCTGCCCACGCCTAACGCCTCTGGCCTAGGCGTCCAGCCCGGGCAGCGGGGACCCGCAGCTGCAGCGGCCCCGCGATCGTGGGCTCCGCTTTAGGCCCAGGCAAGGGACCCCTAGCTCCCGGGACTGCCAGCTTCGACCGTGCCCAGCTCCCATCGCTGGCTCCACCCCTACTTCCTGCTATCACTGGCCAGGGCGGCAAAGGCGCCTGATTCTCCGATCATGGCTGGGGGGCAGGGCAAAGGCGGCCCCAGGGCCGCCTTTGCCCTGCCCCCCAGCTCTTAGCTCCCCCCTGGGTTTCCGATCACTGTCAGTGGCAGGGGGCTTCTTCCTGCTTTCCCTTTCGCCTCCCTGCATTGTGCCTACATATGCAAATTAACCGCCATCTTGTTGGCAGTTAACTGCCAATCTTAGTTGGCAGTTAACTGCCAATCATAGTTGGCAGTTAATTTGCTTATAGCCCTGATTAGCCAATGAAAAGGGTATCGTCGTACGCCAATTACCATTTTTCTCTTTTATTAGATAGGATATTGTGCCATGCTATAGAGCAGTGAGTGGTTCTCCAACTTGAGCGTGAGTCAGAGTCTCCTAGAAGGCTGTTAAAACTCAGATGGCTGGGCCCCTCCCTCTTCCAGAGTTTCTGATTCAGTAGGTCTGGGTGGGGCTCAGAAACTTACATTTCTAACAAGTGCCCAGGGGATGCTCCTGGTCCAGGGGCCACATTTTGAGAATCACTGCAAGAGTTTGGATCTTTGAGCAAGAGAGTGCATCTGAAAATGTTCTAAGGAGCGTGACAAAATTCAACTTGCACGTTGGAAGGAGCATTTGACAGAGTGGAGACTGCGTTGGAGTGGGTAGTCAGGGGACAAGAGGTTAGTAAGATGGTAGCGGAAATAGTTGACCAGAGGATAGGTGAGGCCTGAACTAGGTGGGTTTAGGGGGATGGACATGTGGGCGGTGGAAGGAGGTGCTGGGCTTTCAGTCTGGACTACAGGCTCCATGTCCTCAGCCTCCTGTTGGCATCCGGTTCAGTCCCCTTTGCCTAGAGCAGCGGTTCTCAACCTGTGGGTCGCAACCCCTTTGGTGGTCGAACGACCCTTTCACAGGGGTCGCCTAAGACCATCGGAAAACACATATATAATTACATATTGTTTTGTGATTAATCACTATGCTTTAATTATGTTCAATTTTTAACAGTGAAATTGGGGGTCACCACAACATGAAGAATTGTATTAAAGGGTCGCGGCATTAGGAAGGTTGAGAACCACTGGCCTAGAGAGTCATTCTGCAGGTGGGGTAACCGAGGCTCGTGTACCAGGTCCATTCAGGTCTGTACAAAGGGCACCGAGCTTCCTCTCAGTGACAGAAAATAGATGTTATTTTTTAGCCAAATTCTGCAGGATGATCTATTGCGGTTTTCATTTTCTCAGCACATTTTATTCAATTTTATTAGGTCATTTAGCGAATAATTTTAATTTTCTGCTTAGATCAGAATTTCAGAAAGTAATGTACTGTTGTACTGTTAATGAGTCCACTAATAACCTCCAGGGGAATGCGATTTGCAAATCACTTCCAAATATAATTGTTACTCAGCCTGGTTGCCAGTTACCATATTCCTCAGCTGTTTTCCTGAGAGGGCCTGGAGACTTCTGGAAGATTCCTTTGCCTGGCTGGGCCTCCCGTGAAGCCTCTGAGGGGAGGGAAGCTGCTGGGGAGTCAGAGCTCATTTCAGGGCCAACCTGTCGTAACTGGCATATCTTTATTTCCCTCCATGGGTGGCTAGCTCATAGCCTCAAAACTGAATGGCATGGATCAAGTTATTATAACAGCGTGGCAGTCTGTGATTTCAGCTGCAGAGGGTGGTGGACAGAAAAGGGGATAGGGCACAACATATATTGAACAGTTCTTTATGCCTGGGGCTACATTAGGACCCTCTGTTATTACTTTTAATACAAATAATATTAAGTTGTTTTTTTCTGTAAACTATTTTAAGAATAAGCAGTTCACTGCTCTGATAACAGTTTAGGACAAGAGTTAGCAAACTGTGACCCATGTGCCAAATCTATTCTGCAGATTGTTTTTGTAAATAAAGTTTTATTGAAACAGCCATGCCCTTTCAATTACATATTGTCCATGGCAGCTTCATGCTACATGTCAGAGTTGAGTAGTTGTGACAAAGAGTGAATATCCCACAAATATGAAAATAGTTGCTATCTGGCCCTTATAGAAGTTTGCTGATCCCTGGTTCAGAATATGGACTCTCATACCTTTTTCTATTCGTTTATATACTGGCATGTTCATAACTCTATTTAATTTGCATATAGTTGAGATTGTACTATTTGCATTGTTCTGAGACTTGACTTTTTTTCCTCTTGATTAGATGTCTTGCAGATTATTTCATAGCAGATTATTATTATTATTTTAAATTTATCTTTATTGTTGTTAGTATTACAGTGTGGATACATAGTAATCTATAATAAAAATACCTTGTAATTTACTTATGCTCTCTTTTTAAATATTTTCATCAATCACCTTCACTAGTTTTTCTAAATAAACTTTATTTTGACATAATTTCATGTTTACAGAAGAGTTACAAAGAAAATGCAAAGAGTTCTTAATATACTTGTCACCCTGTTTCCCCTAACATTAACATCTTTCCATTACCATGGTATATAAGACATCAACATTGGTACTAGTAATTAATTTTTATTTATACCAGTAATGAATTAAAATACCTTCATATAAAAATAAAACAGTGTAGATTAGGGTAAAGTTTTCTTTGACCTTCTATCTTAATCTCAGGGCCTTACCCAGTTCTTTCCCTGCTCTGGTATTATCCTTCAAGGCTTTTCTACAAGTAGTCACTACATACACTAACACACAGGCTATATTGAAAGTGTAACACTGTTTTGTGGCTTAAAAATATAAATAGCATTCTCATGCCCATTCTTCAACATTCTTTCCCTCTCTAAGGTCATGGTCATATACAAGGATTGACCTTGTTCTTTTACTTGCTGCAATGCTTCTCCGTAGTATGAATACAACATAGACTATTGAGTCATTTCCTTATTGATGGCCATTTAGGTTGCTTCTATTTTTTCACTGTTATGAACAATGCTGCAATCAGCATCCTTGCACATTTAGTATTTTTTGCACATGTGTAATTATTTTTTTTGAGGGATAGATTCCTGTAATTAAAATCACTGGGTCCATGGGCATCTATCTACATTTTCAGTAGATACTGCCAAATGTCACCTAAAAAGTTTTATTATCATATATCTTCACCACAGTGTGTGAGTGCCCTTTCCTTGTAATTGTTACAAATGAAAATTTAATTTTTTTTTTTGGCCAGGTTGACATTGCTATATTAATATAAGACAAAGTAGACTTCAGAATAAAGAAAATTACCAGGCACAGAGAGGGACATCATAGAATGCTAAAAGAATCCATGGAGAAAAAACAGCAGAGGGCACAGTTACAATGTATAGTATGCATGGCTATCCTATCTAATAAAAGAGAAACATGGTAATTAGTGTACGACCGCTACCCTTCCCATTGGCTAATCAGGGCGATATGCAAATTAACTGCCAGCCAAGATAGTGGCCGGCAGCCAGGCAGCTTAAACTGAACATGAGGCTTGCTTGCTTCAGTGACGGAGGACTGCAACATTCCCCGCCTGCCTTGCTGGCCTCTGAGCCTGCAGTTTAAGAAACATTGTAACATATAGGAGCTAAACAAAACCCCAGAAACCAGCTTTCAGTCAGCTGGGATCTCAGAGCTGGAGTTGATACAGAGTTTCGATTATAGAACCGAAACAAACCAGATACCTGCTTTCAGGAGCGGAGGCCTAAGAGCTGGAGCCTCAGAGCTAAAGGTGGCCCAGAATAAAAGAAAAAAAAAAGAAAAAAAGGAGCAGTTGGGAGCTTCAGTCCCAGCCTGAAAACAGCCCTCAGCTCCTCACCCAGACTGGCCAGGCACCCCAGTGGGGACCCCCACCCTGAAGGGTGTGTGACCAGCTGCAAACAGCCATCATCCCCTCACCCAGGCTGGCCAGGCACACCAGTGGGGACCCCCACCCTGATCCAGGACACCCTTCAGGGCAAACCAGCCAGCCCCCACCCATGCACCAGGCCTCTATTCTATATAGTAAAAGGGTAATATGCCTCCCAGCACCGGGATCAGCGGAGCCGCGAGGCCTGCCGGCACCGGGATCAGCGTGACGGGGCAGCGCCCAAACCCCCTGATCACCCTGCGGCTCTGTGTGTGACAGGGTGCGGCGCCCCAACCCCCCCACCCCACGGGTCCTGCTCTGTGTGTGACGGGGTAGAGCCATAACCTCCCCATCGGCCCTGCCCTGAGTGTGAGAGTGGCAGCGCCCCAACCCCCTGATCTGCCCTGCTCTGTGTGTGACAGGGGGCGGTGCCCCAACTCCCCTATCGGCCCTACTCTGTGAGTGACAGGGGGGAGCTCCTCAACCCCCTGATGGCCCCTGCTCTGTGCATGACAGGGGGGAGCTCCTCAACCCCCTGATGGGCCCTGCTCTGTGTGTGACAGGGGGGAGCTCCCCAACCCCCTGATTGGCCCTGCTCTGTGTGTGACAGGGGGCGGCGCCCCAACTCCCCAATCGGCCCTGCTCTGAGCCCAACCAGGGGCTGCATCTAGGGATTGGGCCTGCCCTCTGCCACCCGGGAGCAGGCCTAAGCCAGCAGGTCGTTATCTCCTGAGGGGTCCCAGACTGCGAGAGGGCACAGGCCGTGCTGAGGGACCTCCCTCCCCCCCGAGTGCACAAATTTTTGTGCACCGGGCCTCTAGTCCTATATAATAAAAGCCTAATATGCAAATTGAACCCTCCACCAGGAGTTCGACTGCTCGCTATGACATGTGCTGACCACCAGGGGGCGGTGCGGAACATGGCAGGCGTCAGCAATGTGGCGCTGGCAGCAGGTGGCAGTGGAGGTGCTGCCGGCCCCAATGGGCCCTGACAAGAGCGGGACTGCAGCGGGATGGTGGAGCAGGTGAGTGGGCGGTGCCAGGCCAAGGTGGGTGTGAGTGGGGCCCAATGGCTCCACCGATTGCCCCGCAGACGGCGACCAATGGCAGTGGCAGGGGGTGGGGCCATCGCCTGGCTCTCAGGCACTGAGGGAACCAGTGGGGGCCTGGTGACTCAGGCAGAGAGGGGCATGCAGGGGTCTGGGGGACCCAGGTGCTGCCCAGGGCCCAGATGCCAGCTGGGACCTGCCCTTCCATGCCAGATGCTCATGCGGATTGCTGGCCAGGCCTAGGGACCACACCCGTGCACAAATTTTGTGCACCTGGCCTCTAGTAAAGATATAAAGTACAACAGCAAAACTGTATTTACTAAGGCTAAACATATGTCTACCATGTGAGCCAACAGAGTCCTGGGTACATACCCGAGAAATGAGCGCATATGTCCACCATATACCAATGGCAAAGGCAAGTATGAGTATGTTCATAGCAGCATTATTCCCAAGAGCCAGAAACTAGAAAACAACCCACATGTCTATCAAGTTAGAATGGATATATAGACTATAGGGTACTCATTCTTTGGAATCTACAAATTAACGAAAAAGAATGAACTACTGTTACAGACAATGACATGGGTGACTATCAGATGTTATGTTGAGTGAAAAAAGCTAGTATTGAAGAGCATATACTAAATGAGGCTGTTTATATGAACTTCAAAAACAAGGAGGGAAATCTGTGGTGTCAGTATAGTGGTTCTTTTGTGATTGGGAATGGGCATAAGAAACCTTCTGGAGTATGGTACTATATCTAGAAATGTACTTTCTTTTTGTTTTGTTAATCCCCAAAGGATATTTTTTCCATTGATTTTTAGAGAATGGAAGGAAGGGAGGGAGGGGGAGAGAGAAAGAGAGAGAGAGAGAAACATCATTATGAGAGAGCCACATTGATTGGTTGCCTCCTGCAAGTGCCCCAACCAGGGCTAGGGATCGAACTTGCAACCCAGGTATGTGCCTTTGACTGGGAATCGAACCCATGACCCTTTGGTGCATGGGCCAATGCTCTAACCTCTGAACAACATCAGCCAGGGCTAGAAATGTACTATATTTTGATCTGAATGGTGATTACATGGGTGACACATAGGTTAAAAATTTATTGACCCTTAAGATTTTTACTTTTATGTATGTTGTATCTTAATAAAAATGTAAAAAAATATAATACATGACAGATTCTGACTTGAGCAATATTATTAATTACTTTTTGCCAGACACTGTTACCTTCTTAGCTGCAGTCTTCTCTCATCAAAGCATAGGGCACCTGTCTCAGTTTCCCTTTCGCATTGTAATTCCTTGCTGGATCTGAGTGTCTGTATAGTTGGACTCAGATACTCAGCCCCCACTACCACCCCTTCCTGGGGAGGGTCTTTGTCTCTACGTCCAGTCATTTGCTGGGCTGCATTCCTGGTCAGTGCTTCATGGATAACCTGTTTGCTCCTTTTTGACCACGGGTATTTTTTTCTGTTGGAGAGGTCTGCTGTCAATTCCAGCCCCAGAAGTGGGCTCATCAGCAATCACTACTTGCACAGACCATCTGGGGCACTTGACCTCTTGCTTAAGGCCCCCAACTCATCTTACTGCTCCTACCATCTCTGTTCTTTATCTCTGCTTCTGAACCCTCCCAGCCTAGTCTCTTTACACACCAGTGCAGGATGCCCTGCTAGATGATTATAAACACCTCTTTATGACACTTTGCAGAGCTGCAGTCTCCGTCTTAAGTACAGTTGAGAGCTGAGACAGTCCCTCTCATGTCCCCTCCAACTTCCCCTCTAATGAGCCTCCCTGATTTGAAAGGTGCTGTTTCCTGGGTGGTACAAGGAAGATGAGCATCATTGGTGCTTGTGAATCCACCTGGGAGATTTTGCTGCAAATGTGCCTATTTGTCATTTTACGCTTTGCTTGGAGCACTGACTTTGCTGCCTGAAATGATCAAATCTTTTCTTGCAAAGCCTCCACTGGAACAGAGAGCTGGAAGATGACCCACTGACAGCCCATTACTATACAAATTCAAGAATGATTCAGCAGTTCAGAGACAAGAGCTCCATGTGGGCGCAAAGCATTCTCAGGCTTGGCTAAGAGGTGGGATGGGAGCTTTGGTAGTTGGCAGGCAACATCAGGCGCTTTGTTCCTGAAACAGATGTGCCCATGTGCCAGCTGTCTCTGACAAAGTACCAGCTGGATTCATTTGTGTGCTCGCCCAGCAGTCTCTAGGCTGGTGGGCCCAGGTTCCTTGTTCTTAATTGCTTTTCTTTCATATGGGAAGAGAATAAGGAGTGGCTTATTAGCCAGTTGCCCTTGACCAGTTTCCATTTCTTCACCAACCTGCAATCAATGCGGTATTTCTGGAAAAAAACAGCAGAGGGCTCCTCCGGAGTTAATATTGGTGAATCAAGTGTTTAAGACAGAATGGTTATCGGTTATGCAGGGTAAGAAGTAAACTTTATGTACGGCAGGATGCTGGCTGTGCATAGCTATTCTTTCTTGGAGGTGTGGTCAATTCTTGTATCCAGGCAGTCATCTGTTCCCTGTTACCAAGATACTATGGTGCTGGGCCTGGCTGGAAGAGACCTGGTTCCAGTCCCAGCTCTACCATTTTCTAGCCTTTCAACCTTGGACAAGTCAGAGGACACATTCATGGAGTTGGAGCAACACACCTCCTCTGCATCAGCCCTGCATCAGCTTTGCTTGTGCATCCATTCTATCTCTACTTGGATGTTTACAGGACTGGAGCACTCATTACCTTTTTAGAGGAGCCTACATTGAGAGCCAAAAAGTCTGAATATCAAACATGAAATGGAGTTTATTTATTCCTTTAGTTATTGGATGTTGACTGTATTAGTAACTTTATTTCCAGTTTCACTAATATGAGTAGTTACATCTTGTCCATCTCAGGAAGGCAGTTCCTTGCAGAATCCTCCCAGGATTGTAACATGTCCACAAATTAGAACCAATCAGGGCTGACCAAGCGGGAACTGTGGAGCAGGTGAAGTAGGCCTCTACCCTCTCCTCCCCCAAACTGCCCAGAAGGGCTGGGCTGTGTGTGGGTATTGGGGAGAGTGACCCTATTCCCATAGCTGTGCTGTGCTTCGTTATTTGCTTCTTAAAGATGCACTGCCTATGCCCAATATTACAATGTTTTCAATAGGAGCATCTCGTTTGTCTTCTGGCCTTGATCCTTCTCTCCACAGGGCTTCTGGCCCATAACCAACTCACCTTTGCCCACATCTTTCCTTTGCCCCAACTAAACAAAATTTTTTTATTCAGTCAGAACAAAGCCACTATGCAAAAGACTTGGCCAAGTATAGTCTTGGACAGGATGGAATACGGTCTAAGCTCCACTCACAAGAAGCAATTGAGTGTTAGCCCTGGAGTAGACTGGATACTGTGGTATCAAGTACAGTACCTAGTAGAGTGCTTAACGTAGTAGGTACTTAATAAGTCATAGCCAACATGGTAGCCTTAGTCCCATGTGCCAGGTCCAGTGTGAGATATTCTAGATGCTGGGATATGGACAGGATGAAAGGTGGAAGGAAGCCTGAGAACAAGAGGTGGGCATGAGATTGGAGCAGCATGGAGGACAGGGTGGGCTCACACACTTGGTAGCTCCAGCTTACCTTGTTCCCAGCAAAGGCAGCAGATGGAATATTTGGAAAAGGTAAGTTCATTTTCTTCACTTTCTTTGGAAACCATGGCAGTTTCCAAATCTGATTTCAGCAAGAATGATGTTAAAGTGTGGGCCAGAATCATCCCAAGAGATTGAAGAGATTATTGACTTCATGGAAGACATGGCCCTGGACTGTGCTATGGGCACGAGTGGGCCATTTTGGGCATTGTTGACTCCAGGCAAGGAGTCTAATGGCCTCATGTCCAACTCTACTCCATCTCACTCTATTGCTGTTCATGTTCCTCCTGAAGTACCAGGTCAAGACTCCCAGAGGCGCTGACCATAGGGGCTGGTGCTGGGTTGGGAGGCTTTGGGGCTTTTTCAGGGGGGTCCTAAGGTGGGGAGGTCAGAGAAGGTATTTGAAGGTTATACAGAGAGGAAGCAGAGCCTGTGATTGGGAGATGGGGTGCAGATAAAGTGGTCATAATTTGGCAGAATTGAGAGCAGGTTGCACTGTGACATGCACAGTGGGTCAGGGCAAGTAGTCAGTACTGAGCCATTGAGGGGGATAAGGTTGTGTTTGAGACCTCCTTTCACACTCTGGGCAGGAGTCTGGGTCAACCTGAATGGTTATTGGAGCCATGTAGGGATGGGCACTTTTATTCCATGCCAATCAGTTGAGTTCCATTCTATGTTTCCAAAGATCTATTGGATATCCCCATATGCACATCCCACTGTCATTCAATCTTATATCTTAATAGAATATATTATTTCCTTCCTCATATTGCTTGTCCTGGGAATGGCACTACCATTCACCTGACCCTTCACACAGAAACCTTCCTTACCACTTGTGATCTCTCTGTTTCTCTCCTAAGTATTCTTTGAAAACATCTCTTGCCCTCTCTGCTCTAGTGTTTCTCCCCTAGATTGCCTGGCCTCCAAGATTCCACTTCTGCTCTTTCTTGTGCAAATCTACCTTCCCTGTGGTCACCTTTCCATGCTCAAACCTTAAGCAGGTCACTTCCTCACCAAGAATGAATCCTTGCTACCTTCAGGGTAATGTCTAGACCTTATGAGACCCTCCATGAGTTGCTGGTGTATCTGGCTCCATCTCCCCCTACTTTCCCACAAGCACTCCTCCATATCACCGCTAAAACATATTGAGCACTTATTACATGTTGGGTCCTGTGCTGGGAACTCTACCTACATTATCTCACCTATATCACCTCTAGGTCTGCCTGTGCTTTGACCACCACATGGAACCACTTCCCTTCTCTCCACCAACAACCCACGACTTTTGGAAAACAATACATTTACACAGACTTTATAATGGAATTTTCGGGTTTGAATCCTGACTTTTACACTTAGAAGCTGGGTTACCTTGGGCATATTATTTAACCTTTCCATGCCTCAGTTTCCTCATCTGTATAATAGGGGTAATGATAGTCCCTATTTTGTAATAGAGCATGGTGTCACTGTGAGAACTGAATGAGAAAATACCTGTGAAGTGCCTAGTATAGTGAGTGGAATGCCAGGGGTACCCAACAAATGCCAGGTATGACTCCACATGCTCTTTATAGATGTTCTTCCTCTGGAAGTGTCCCACGTCAACTGGGTAGTCTGGCTCACTGCTCATTCTTTTTTTTTTTTTTTTTTATGGTGCCAATTTTAAATAGTTTTATTTAAGACGCCGCATTTTCCACTTTACAATACAGTTATAATTTAAGATCATCTTTTCCTCAGAGGCCTTGCATGACTCTCTCAGGCTGGGAGAGGTTCCTTCACAATGGGCTCAGAGTGTCCTTTGCTTACCCCCAACACAGCACTTGTCTCCCTGCAGGAGTAATTGTGGTTTTCTCCTATCTCTGATGTTGAATTCCTCAAGGGCAGGATCTGTCCTTGGTCATCTGTGTGCCCAGGGGCTGAGCAGAGTCTGATACGGAACAGACCCTTGGCGCTATGTGCTTTTCAGAGGACAGAAAGGACAAGTAAGATCTCTGGGTTGAGGAGGAATGCCTTCTGTCAGCTGTTCCATTGAGTGTCCTGTCCTACAACCCAATGTGTGACAAAACTTAAGAGGCCTGTCACACCTCTGACCTCCTAACAAATGTAATGTAGGCTTCAGGCTGTCTTTATCCTAGGTCCCTCTTTACCCAACCCCTAGCAGTAGAGCCACATTTGCATACTACAGCCAAAATCAAGGTAAAAGAATAGTGGAGATAAAAGGAGCCGAAAGCCAGGTCTCTTGGGCAATTTCCCTGACAATGCAACAACAGAATTATCCAAGGAGTGATTGACAAATTAGAAGCACTTTGCACCTAATTTTAATGCATTTGGCTCCTGAGAGGAGGAATATGTTAAACTTAAAATTATTCACCTTGCAGTAGCTTCTGTCTTTCAAATCAAAATCAATCTTCACGTGGGGTACTAAATCTTAAAGAAACAAATTGCTTTCTATGGTACATTGCGCTCTTTAAATGGCTTTATTTGGAGGGCCAGCTGAGCAAGTTAATTTCATCAGCACAGCTGGCTGGCAATTGTGGAGTGGGCACTCTCAGATGTAGTTGTCGAGAGCCTGGTCTGGTGCTCATTAACCACCCTTGGATTAAAGAAACACTGAGAGTAATTGGCACATGAACTGGACCATGGGGTGGAAATTAAAATGGAGTTTCAAACCCAAGTTGGTGTGTTGGTATACAAGATTGTGAACTTGGTCCTTGGAGCATCCTTTTCTCTCTCCTTCTCAGTGACTTCCAAATATGGCTGTGTTCATAGGTCAGGACCATATTATCCCTCTTGTCAACCAACATGGAAACCTATTCTTGGGAAAGGACCACATAGACTTATTCACATGGATGTGATCATAACTGAAAACAGCTTAAAGTATAGTTTTTGTCTTAAATAGTACTTTAGTATCAAAGGAATTAATTGCTAACTAGGGAATTTTTGGCACGAATTGGTGAGTAGGGACTTGATGCTGTATTCATGGGGCTGCTGTCTAGAATTATAACATTTTTGAGCTGGAAGGAAACAGGTTTTCTAGTTGAATTTCCTACAGAATCCAGACATTCCATTACAGAATACTTGAATAGGTACTCACTCTTTGCTTAAATGCTTCAGTGATGGAGAACTCACTGTATTATAAGGAATTCTGTCCCAATTATTGGGTAGTTTTGATTTTAAAAAATAATTCCAACTTGTTTTCAATGAAAATCGGTCTCCCTGCCTGAAATTTCCACCTATTAGATCTAGTTCTGCACTCCAGATAAAATGTCTCCTGAATGTCAGTCCTTCCCATGTTTGAGGGCCACTCCCATGTCCCCTATTTCATCCCCTACTCATCATCTCCTCTCCCGGCTAAATAAACACATCCTCTTCCTTCAGCTGTCTCTCTCCCTACACGTCTTCAAGCTGTCTCTGGGTCCTGGCCCTTTTTTCTTAGGACATAATTCCAGCTTGTTTATGTCCTTTTAAAATGTAGTTAATATAATTTCTCTAAAGGTAGCCTGGCTTTGGGAGAGATTATCTCTCATCTATTAGCCTGTCCATTCTGGGGCAGTGCAGACAGGCTCTCATGGTCTCCCCAGTAGGACTTTGTCCTTAGACCTCTTAAATTTGATTTGGTCTGTTCTGGTCATCATTCTCTGCTATCCTGTGTGTCTACCATCCCTCCCAGCAATGTGCCATCCTCATATTTGATAATTTTTCTTCCTGCCAGCCTCTGATGCAATATGAAAAGACATTAAGGATAATTTACACGGTAGCAAGAGGTGGCGGCAGTAGCAGCAGCTATTGAAAAACTCCCAAACCGTCCTTCTTTTAGAAATCATACATATTTATTGAAAACATAAACACAAAGAAAATAATCCTATATAATAAAAGTGTAATATGTAAATTGACCGAATGGCAGAATGACTGGTCGGTGGGGGGTGAGGCTGGCGAGCAGGTGGCACCAGGTCAGCCAAGGGACATGCCAGTGGGCAGAGGGAGGGGACGGTGATCGGGGGGGTAGTGGCAACCAGTGGTGGCGTGGGGAGCAGGTCTAAGCCATCAGTCAGACATCCCCTGAGGGCTCCTGGACTGCACGAGGGTGCAGGCCAGGCTGAGGGACCCCTCCCCCCGAGTGCACGAATTTTTGTGCACCAGGCCCCTCTCTCTCTCTCTCTCTCTCTAAATATATATATGCAAATTGTCCCTGCAGGAGTTCAACCAGGAGACCAGGAGTTTGATTGCTCTCTATGATGTGCACTGACCACCAGGGGGCAGTGCGGAACAAAGGAAGGCCCTGGCCAGCAGCTGGCAGCTGGGGAAGGGAGGCCCCAGCCAGCAGCTGGAAGGAAGGCCCCAGCTGGCAGCCAGAAGGCCCCGATTGGCCCTGATTGCCGGCCAGGCCTAGGGACCCTACCCGTGCACGAATTTTGTGCACTGGGCCTCTAGTTAGCTATAAAAAGCCACTTTTGTGCATGTCCTTCCATAACATATTTATCTAATGGTTTCATATATATATATATATATATATTGCTTTTTCAGTTATTATGAATATTTTCCCATATTGTTAAGCAGTCATCTACAAAACCATTTTTAATGCCCCCATCATATGGTGTACTACAACTTAATTCCCTGTTGTTGTTTTCTAAGTTTTTGCTGCTGTAAATGTGCTGCTATGTTTTTGTACTCAGCCATGATAAAGTCCTAGAAACAGAATTGCTGAGGGCAATGGGTAGGCAAAACTTTTTTTAAAAAACTTTATTTTTATTGTTGATACTATTACAGATGTCAACCATCTTCCTCTGCTTTACCCACCTCCACACAGCCCCCACTCCCCTCTCTCTGGCCATCACCACACTGTTGTCTATGTCCACTGGCTATGCATATATGTTTTTTTAGCTAATCTTTTCACCTTCTTTCATCCAGGCCGCCCCACCCTCTCCCCTCTGACATCTGTCAGTCCGTTCTATGTATCCATGTCTCTGGAGTTCTATTTTGTTTAGGCAAAACTTTTTTTTAAAAAAATATTTTTATTGATTTAAGAGAGGGAGAGGGAGAGAGAGAGGTAGAAACACCAATGATGAGAGAGACTCATTGATCAGTTGCCTCCTGCACACCCACACTGGGGATCAAGCCCACAACCTGGGCATGTGTCTTTGACAGGAATCAAACCTGGGACCCTTCAGTCCACAGGCCGACACTCCATCCACTGAGCCAAACCAACTAAGGCTAGGCAACACTTTTGATATTTGTTTGCAAATTGCACTTCACAAGATTGTGCCATTTTAACGGTACTATTTTATATTTCAAAAAGCAGAGACTAAATACCTAGTGTAAAATTCTTGTTTTAAATATGTATTGTTTTTTCAACTTTACTTAGCATATAATATCTTTATTATTTTAGACTAATTTTAATAAAGTTTATTTCTTTAAAGAAAAAAAAGCCTGTGGGAGCTTTAGAAAATGGACACTTAACTAACATATGTAATTTGCAATGATATGTACTTCAAACTTATGCCCCAGATCCTAGGGGCTTTGAGGAAGTAACCTGAAAAATTTACCTAAGACATTGAAATATCTGATAAATTTTGAAATATCTGATAAATTTTGAAATATCTGATTAATTTTGAAATATCTGATAAATTTTACTCAAAGCAGGTAATAATTTCTGGTTGTATTTGTAATAGAATCAGCTCGGATAGTTTTTGGGTTCTTCTTTGTTTTTTGAAAATCTTTATTGTTGAGATAATTACAGGTGTCCTCTTTTTCCCCTCCACATTGCACCCCTTCACCTGGTTTCCAATCCGCCCCAGGCCTTTCACCACCCTATTGTCTGTGTCCATAGGTAATGCATATATGCATATAAGATCTTTGTTTAATCTCTCCTCCCCTATCCCTTTCTCTCTGAGAATCCACAGTCTGTTCCATTTCCATGCCTGTGATTCTATTTTATTCACTAGTTTTGTTCTGTTCATTAGATTTCTTATTCATTTATTTTGATTTTTAGATTCAATTGTTGATAGGTATGTATTTCTTGCCATTTTGTTCATATTTTTGATTTTTTTCTTTTTCTTCTTGTCCGTCTTCTTAAAGAATACCCTTCAGCATTTCATATAATACTGGTTTGGTGGTGATGAACTCCTTTAGCTTTTTCTTATCTGTGAAGCTCTTTATATGACCTTCAATTTTAAATGATAGATTTGCTAGGTAGAGTATTCTTGGTTGTAGGTCCTTGCTATTCATCACTTTGAATATTTCTTGCCATTTCCTTCTGGCCTGCATAGTTTCTGTTGAGAAATCAGCTGACAGTTGTATGGGCATTACCTTGTAGGTAACTAACTGTTTTTCTCTTGCTGCTTTTAAAATTTTCTCATTGTCTTTTGCCCTTGGCATTTTAATTATGATGTGTCTTGGGGCGGGACTCTTTGGGTTCCTCTTGTTTGGGATTCTCTGTGCTTCCTGGACTTGTAAGTCTATTTCTTTCACCAGGTAGGGGAAGTTTTCTGTCATTATTTCTTCAAATAGGTTTTCAATATCTTGCTATCTCTTTTCTTCTGGCACCTCCATAATGCAAATGTTGGTACGCTTGAATTTGTCTCAGAGGCTCCTTATACTATCTTAATATTTTGTGATTCTTTTTTTCTTTTTGCTCTTCTGGTTGGGTGTTTTTTGCTTCCTCATATTTAAATTTATTGATTTGATTCTCAGAATTCTCTATTGTTGAATCTGTGTATACTATTTTTTATTTCAGTCAGTGTATGCTTAATTTCTGATTGGTCTTTTTTCATTTTTTTGGAGGTTTCTAGAAGATTTTTGAGTAACTTTATAACCATGGTTTTGAACTCTATATCCAGTAGTTTGCTTTCTTCCATTTCTTTCATTTGTGACATGTTTCTTTGTCTCCACATTTTGGCTGCTCCCCTGTGTTTGTTTCTATGTATTGGGTAGAGCTGCTATGTCTCCTTGAGTTGATAGAATGGCCTTGTGTGGTAGGTGTGCTGTAGGGCCCAGTGGTTCAGCCTCCTCAGTTACCTGAGCTTAGAGTTCTAGGTGCATCCCTTTGTGGGCTATGAGCACAGTCTTGTAGTAGTTGAGACTTGATTGCTGTTGGTGTCACTGGGAAGAATTGACCTCCAGGCCAACTGTCTGTGAGGACCAGCTGCGACTAATGTGGAGGAGTTGCTGCTCAGGAGACACCCCTATGGAGCAGGACTTAAGCTTCAGTGGGACTTTGGTGCTCACTGAGTCTGCCCCTTGAGTGTGTGATTTATGGATGTGTACAGTTGTAATCTCTTATGGTCTGACACTGATCACTGGGTACACTGGCTCTTGGGTCTCTAGGGAGGTACAAAGTCAGCCACTGCCTGGGCCGCCCAGCAGGAGCTACAGAGAGATCTGCAAATTCCTCCTCTTTGTATTGGGTTTGGAAGTGCCCAGATGAGGCCCAGCTATGAAGCAAAGCAAACTGGTGCTGGTGCTGGTTCCAGGTCTTGGGCCTTTTATTTATAGGTTTGGGGCTCCCTGACCCAGCTGCAGCTTGTTTGAGAGATTTTACCCTGAACAATGACAGGCTATTCATATGGAAAAGCCGCTGCATGCAGCTTGGGTGGGGTTGTAAATTGGATGAGGTGGGGTCTTAGGGAATCCCTTGGTGGAGCAAATAGAAATGGTTGCCAGTCAGCCCTGAGACTGGGGAGGTGCCAGCATAGGAACAACGATCCCTAAGAGCATCTCCATCTGGGAGAAAGCTGCCCCAGAGTTCCTGTCCTGATGCCGGACAATCCAGTTCCTCCTCGTATATGTCTGTGTTCCCCAGAACCTTGCCCTGGTGCTGGAGCTCAGATGAAGCAGGACTTTATAAGTTCACTCCATGGTGCTCCCCTTTTAAGCAGAACAGCTGGGTCTCCAGCAGCCTCTGTGTCACTGAGCCTCAATCCACACTGTTTTTTACAGCCCATAGTTCTTACTGCCCATAGGGATTTATTTTCCCAGTTCTGGGACCCTGGGCTGGGGATCTGGTATGGGGTAAGGACCCCTTGCTTCTCTGGGTGGCCTCCATAGAGATGATCTCCCTCCTGATTAACAAAACTGCACCCGTGGGTGCCAGATTAGCCCGTTCCGTGCCTCTGCACCTCCTACCAGTCTCAGTGTGTTTTATTCTTTACTTCTCTAGTTGTAGGACTTCCATCCAGCCAGTTTTCCAGCGGTTCTGGGTGATGGTTGTTCTGTATTTTATTTGTAATTTTGATGTGGTAGTGGGAGGTGGTGAGTACAGGCATTTACCTATGCCATCTTCTCTCTTCTCAGTTTTTGGGTTCTTGAGGCTGGATTCTCCAGTCTGGAATCTGATATTTTATTATTTTTGCAAAAGATACAGAATAACACTGCCTCACCGGTTTGGCTCAGTGGATAGAGCGTCGGCCTGCGGACTGAAAGGTCCCGGGTTCGATTCCGGTCAAGGGCATGTACCTTGGTTGTGGGCACATCCCCGGTGGGGAGTGTGCAGGAGGCAGCTGATCGATGTTTCTGACTCTCTATTTCTCTCCCTTCCTCTCTGTAAAAAATCAATAAAATATATTTAAAAAAAAGATACAGAATAACACTGATTCCAACTAAATATAGTAGGCTCAATCTTTCAAAGAATGAATATAAGGCAATCAGACAGCTGCTGACAGTCAAAGGAACTGATTCTTCTAAAGTTGCAAAGTGAGTTGCTAAAATGTAAATCTCTTCCTTACACACATACAAACTATAGAATTCTATGGGGAAACAAATTCTTATTTTAGCCATCAAACTCAGATGTTTCTAAGTTGTTCACCTGACCACCAACAACGACAAAGGATTGTCCAGCAGCTGGGATTGCAGTTGGTTCCATGTAACAGAAACCTGACTGTAGTGGTTTAAAGAAGCTGAAGTTGATTTCTTTCACATAATAAGAAGCCCAGAGTTGATGGAGCTGCTTGAAGAAGTTACCAGGAATCCAAACACCTACTAACTGCTTTGTCTACCATCGTTATGAAAATTATATCCTCTGGGTTGCAGGGTGGCAAGAAGATAGGGAAAAGCTAAAGCTGTGTGCAGGATAATTATATTCTTTTTGATTAGAGATATACTAATCCGTTTCCATGTTATTGCCTCAGACTCCAAAGCCCTGCCCTTACCTCCCAGGCCTTTCCCCTAATGAGTCCAGCCTGGGGCCCCCTTTCTGAAGCACCCAGATAGACAGGAGCCAGCAATGGGTTTTTGTGCCCAGATTCTAGATGCCAAAACTGAGGCTCAGAGAGGGGGAGCGGAGGACCCTAGCCTTGGCCCACCTCCCAGTCAACTCAGCCCAGCTGACAGGCGGCTCCACCAGCTGCCAAGGGTGCGGGGCCACATGATCAGGCGGAAGTGGGCACCCGAACAAGGGGACAGGGGCAAGTGAGCAGCCGGAATTGGGCACAGCTGGAGGTGGGCAAGTGAACAGGGGTCGGGGCTTGTGATCAGCTGGAAGTGGTTACAGCCAGATGTGGGCAAGGGAACATGGGGGCGGGGCTGTGGTCAGCCAGAAATGGGCTCAGCTGGAGGTGAGCACCTGTGCAGAGGGGCGGGGTCACGTGTTCTGCCAGAAGTGGGCACAGCTGAAAATGGGCACCTGAGCAGAGGGGTGGAACCACGTGTTCTGACAGAAGTGGGCACAGCCGGAAGTGGGCACCTGAAGCGGCAGGCAGGGGCATGTGAGCAGCCGGAAGTGGGCACCGGAACAGAGGAGTAGGGGCTCCTGATCACCAGGAAGTGGGCAGGTGAACAGTGGGGTGGGGGCAGGTGATTATGCAAGAGAAGATCTGCCAGGATGGAGGAGGGCCCACATGAAGATTGAAGGGATGTGGCCAGGAGCCCCGGAAGCTGAAGAGGTAGGAAGGACCCTCCCCTGAAGCCCTTGGAGGGAGCACAGCCCCAGAAACCCTGATTTCAGATTCTGGACCCAGAACGGGGAGAGCCTGTGTTCCTGTTTGTTTAAGCCAGTCTGTATGCATGGTAGCAGCAACCTCAAGGAATTTACACCTTCTTGCCCCTCCTTTTGGGGCATGACCGGGTTCTGGGGACAGCAGGGCTCACAGGGAGATCCACCCCTGTGTCTGTGCCTTGGCCCTGTCTCCTGCCCTGCCTACCCCCCGGGGCTCCTCGGCAGTGACAGTTCAGTGGGCACACCAGGGCAGGCCACTTGGTGGGAAGTGCGGTTAACTTGGCTCAGGGACTCCTCTGCTTGCTGAGCCCCAGGCTGTAGGATGATGCAGGGTACTCCAAAGCCCTGCCCTTACCTCCCAGGCCTTTCCCCTAATGAGTCCAGCCTGGGGCTCCCCTTTCTGAAGCACCTGGGTTGACAGAGGCCAGCAACTGGGTTTTTGTGCCCAGATTCTAGATACCAAAACTGAGGCTCAGAGAGGGGGAGCAGAGGACCCTAGCCTTGGCCGCCTCCCAGGCAACTCAGCGTAGCTGACAGGCGGCTCCAGTGTTCAAATACCATGTTGGTAGCCTGAAATTGGCCTCAGGGGGAGTATTTACACCATGGAAATTGGCAGATGCTGTGAATCAGGGCCTTCCCACTCACCTCCTTCCCAAGCAGACTGTTAAACATTTACCACTGTCTGAGAGGCCTTTCAGTGTTAAAAGCCTCTGAAACTATCATTTCAATTTTATGAACCAGAGTTTCAAAGGGCAGTGAGACATCACCTCAGAGACCCATTAGCCTCACTCACTCATTTTTCTATTCTGTTTCTATGGGTCTCTTGCATGTCATCTTCTTCTCCACTTTCTTCAGTCTTCCTTTCTGATGTTTTCCCTTCTCCTCAGCTATTTCTTTCAATAACCATGTTACAAAATTTAGAAACAAATACATTTTCTATGGTTATATGCCAGACTTTTCTTTCTGATTATAAAATGAAAATGACATGTTTTTAAGTCTAAATATTTAAAAAGCAAACCCATTCCTTTCCTCTACTACACCTAAAATTGATTTTCACTTAAGTACAACTTTGAATCACTTTTTATTCCTAGTATTTTTTTAACCACCAAAAACTACTTTTAATAAACTGCTAATTAACAAATCTATTAAGTTGTTCTTCAATTTTGTTAAAAGCACAGAATTGGAAATTGTGATATACCAATTGTGGTTACTTTCTCATTAGAATCATTTATTTTTTTTATTGTAGATTTTAAAAAACCTTTAATTCTGAGATAATTATAGATTCACATTCAATCATAAGAAATAATACAAAGAATTAAAATTATAAGAGTAATATAGAGGTATCATCTCATAAAACTATAGTACAGTATCATAACAAAGATATTGAAATTGATACATTTTAGTGCATTTTAAATTTTTCAACCAAATATTTAAGATTTCATGGTTTTGGGTATGAAGGGATGGGTATACCTTTCACCTATTATGGTTAAGGAAGCAGTGATTGGGCCCAGAGCAAATACCAGGCCCCAGCAAACCCCTGTTTCTCTTTAAATCTGTACCTACCTTTTCTCTTCCTGGCACTTCCAGAGCTGAGTTTTTCCTTGCTTGAATAGAATAATAAAAACAACAACAAGGCAGGAGTAATATCTTGCTCCTCAAAAGCATGGTTTTTGAACTAGTTGATAGCATGGGCATCACCACAGACTTTGTTACAAAAGCAAAAATTCTCACATGGATACAGACAATAGAGTGGTGAAGGCCTGGGGTGGGGCGTGGGGGTGAGCTAGAAGAGACCAGTGGGGGGAAAAAGGGGACATAGGTAATACTTTCAACAATAAAGATAAAAAAGAAAAAGCCCGGATGGTGTGGCTCAGTGGTTGAGCATTGACCTATGAACCAGGAGGTCACAGTTCGATTCCCTGTCAGGGCACATGCTTGGGTTGCGGAATTGGTCCACAGTGTGGGGCTGATTAGTGATTCTCTCTCATCATTGAGTTTCTATCTCTCTCCCCCTTTTCCTTACTCTCTAAATAAAAATACATATTTTAAAAAAAGAAAGAAAAAATCCTAAGCTCTACCCAGCCCTACTGAATCAGAATTTGTACCATAACAAGCTCCCCAGTTGATTCATATGCATTTTAAAGTTTGAGAACTTTTGGTGTAATAGATTATTGGACAATCTTCTAAGCCAGAAAGGTCCTTCCCGTGGGCCTCTGAAGAGGTTTACCTGCAGTTCTGAACACCTCCTTGCCACAGGAGCTATGACAAGCTGTGTGTGGGGCCTAGAGTCAGTAGACTGTGATTACCACCATCTCTACCTGACTTCTCTCCCCTCATTGAGCCCAGGGAATGTAAAGGTAAAGAGTTCCCTCCTTGGGATGGATCCATATGCTACTGAGCCTGTGGCTCTGTCTCTGAAGGGGTAATTAACACTAGATTGCCCAAGGAAGTCATTTTGACTGCTTTTTAATTTCAATTAGAAAAACAATTATGTATATAAGGACACAATGTCTTAGAATTTTGTGACTTTTTGTACGGCATATAAATGCGTTTATTAATAATTGTAGTTACCTCCCCCTCCTTCATTTCCGGTATATATATGTGTTATACCTATATTGCCCAAAAGCAGTCATTTTGACTGCTTGGGAAATTTTAAATAATCAAATGACTCTTATTTTTTTTATTTTTTTAAAAATATATTTTATTGATTTTTTACAGAGAGGAAGGGAGAGGGATAGAGAGTTAGAAACATCGACCAGCTGCCTCCTGCACACTCCCTACTGGGGATGTGCCCGCAACCAAGGTACATGCCCTTGACCAGAATCGAACCTAGGACCTTTCAGTCTGCAGGCCAACGCTCTATCCACTGAGCCAAACCGGTTAGGGTGACTCTTATTATTGAATTGAGTAAATTTCTTATATGACCAGTTCGGCTTTGTATTGAAATAACAGTTTTCATTTTTTTTTCGATTACCGTCACATAACATACAAGTACATGATAAATTGTCGATACTTGATAAGTTGCAGTTGCTCAATAAGCTAAAGTAGTACTTGTTATTCGAATCTTTATGCAGTGATACTTGTTCTAATAAGTTGTTTATTTTATTTCTTTTGCGCCCTAAATTCATGAAAGAAATGTCGAATAGAAGTGAGTTATTGGAAAAGCTAAGGAACATAAGTGAAGAGTGCTCCGATATTATTCTTTCACAATGCAGTCATTTTGACTGCTTTTGGGCAATATAGGTATATACTAAATTTCAGTCTTTCTAGTGTTAAGGCAGGAATCCCAACAGCCTGTGACAGTTCCTCCTTTAATGACCTTAAAGTTTGAAGAAATTGTGGCTTTATCATTCACAACTTGTTCAAGCTTTCCCAACCCCATGATGCTGTTCCGTTAGAGCCTTTCCTTTTCTCTTATGGAAAAGAAAGTGAACGAGAATAAAACTGATGGTTACCTGCTTTGTCAAGTACCAGGTGCTTTATTCATGTGATCTCACCTAAACGTTACCTTCCACTGTGTAGGGTAAACCTTATCACACCCCTTTAAAGACTTGAAAAAGATTGGGGTTCAAAAACTATGTAACTTGCCCAATCATATTTAAGTGAGCAGATGCTGGTTGGTCTAGGACTCAGTGATGGCAAACCTCTTGAGCTCGGCGTGTCAGCATTTTGAAAAACCCTAACTTAACTCTGGTGCCGTGTCACATATAGAAATTTTTTGGTATTTGAAACCATAGTAAAACAAAGATGTATATTTTTGATATTTATTTTATATATTTAAATGCCATTTAACAAAGAAAAATCAACCCAAAAAAATGAGTTCGCATGTCACCTCTGACACGCCTGTCATAGGTTCACCATCACTGGTCTAGGTGGTAGACCTTGACAATGTCTCCTCCATTGGACAGAAATAACTGACTTGACGAGTTTTTCCCCTTTCTCTGGTCTTGCTCTTTTTAACTCCTCACCTGATCATAGCTACTGGGATTTCATTAATGACCTCACCTGTGCCCACCATGCGTAGGTTAAACTAAGTACTCTCCATATTTCATCTTACAGACAAGGAAACTGAGAGCTGTCAGAAAGAAAAGAAATTAGTGATCTCACAGGAAGTAGGTGGGGAGTGCCCAATAGGGCAGCTGTAATAAAAATGACAGATAAATAACAAGTGTTGGAGAGGATGTGGAGAAATTAGAACCCTCACATTCCATTGGTGTGAATGTAAAATGATGCAGTTACCTTGGAAAACAATCTGGCAGTATTTCAAATAGTTATCGGTAGAGATACCACATGATTTAGCAGTTCCAGTCCAAGGAAATGAAAACATATATCCACACAAACACTTGTACATGAATGCTCGTAGCAAGATGATTCACAGTAGCCAAAAAATGAAAAACAACCCAAACATCCATCAACTGATGAGTGGCTAAATAAACAGTGGCATGTCCATAAATGGAATATTATTCAGCCATGGAAAGGAATAAAATACTGATATATGATACAACATGGATGAACCTTGAAAACAATGTTAAATGAAAGAAGCCAGTCAACAGGGACCATATATTGTATGGTTTAATTGGTAGGAAATGTCCAGAATAGGCAAATCTATAGACACAGAAAGTGGATTAGTGGTTCCCTAAGGCTAGATCAGTGATGGGGAAATTGAGGGAGAGTGAAAGCTCAGGGATGTGGGGTTTCTCTTTGGTGTAATTAAATGTTCTAAAATGGATTGTGATGGTTGCACAACTCTGTGAACATAGAAAAAGCTATTGAATTGTATGCTTTAAATGAGTAAGTTGTATGGTAAGGGAATATCTCAATAAACAACAACAACAAAATGGTATAAACCAGGGATCCCCTTTCTAGGTCCAGAACCCCTTTTACCACTCCCCATCAAGCTAGTAGGTCAGTGGTTCTTGCTCCATGCCCAGCATCCCTGATGGGTTACACTGGACACTCTGGAGTGGGATCTAGGCATCCATGTTTTGGATGGAGAAACTTTCCTTAGGCTTGGCTCCATGGGCTCTGGTACCATGTGTTTCTGTTCAGAGGCTGCAGTCTACATGGAATCTAAAATATTTGGCATGAAATTTTGATCAAAGCAATTACCTATATGCTTTTTCAGTGGAGGTTGTCTGAGGCATAGCAGTCAGAGAAATTGAACTGTCAGAAACTAATATAAGAATAATAAGGGGATATTTCTTCTTCATTGGACACCCAAGATGAATAGCAACTAAAATAAAATTTTAAATTAAATTGAATATGTATATGACTTTATTTTTTTGTTAAAGGACTATAACATGAATAATGAACATATTAAAAGGAGATGAACAGACTCTCAATTTCTTTCAATAATGTTAGTGTTGTATATTCTAGATTGAATAAAACACATTTCATAAAACACCTACACAGCTCTGCAATGCATTATGGATGGCCTCTCTGGAGAAATCTTACATGCCTTTCAATTTTGACATAGTGATACGGTAATAATAGAGGTCTTTGGCGTATAGTTCTGCAGGCATTTTTATAATTTTTAGCTTTACTGATTGAAAGCTAGGGCTTACCTCACCTGGGTACTCACCTGCATTATATTGGGAGAGGTGAATGGGGTTGAAAATGACCTTCTTTGTTCCCCATAGTGGTGGGGCTGTGGAGTCAAAAGCTAAATGGAAATGTATTTGAAATTGTATTAGTTGAGATAGAATTTCAGCTGCTCTAAGAAAACTCAAAATGACAGTGATGTAATAAAGACAAAGTCTATTTCTCCCTCACATAAAAGTCCAAGATGGTGTGTCTGCTGTCCTTTGCCAGTGCTCAGGGACTGAGGCTGCTGCTATACTTGTTGCTCCTGCATGCCTAGGATGTTGCCTCTTTCCATGTGGTCTAACATGTACAAAGTTCACAGTCCCACTTACTTAAACTCATCTTCTTTGACCCTAACAGCCTTAGGAAGTAAACAGGTGTTAAAGGCTGAATGTTTGTGTGCCCGCAATATCCATACGCTGGATAAATCTAAACCCCCCCACTGTAATGGTATTTGGAAGTGGGACCTTTGGCAAGTGATTACATTCAGATGAGGTCATCGGGGTGGGGCCCTTGTGATGGGATTGGTGCCCTTGTAGAAAGAGGAAGACCTTTATCTCTCTCTGTTCGTGCACTCAGGAGAGGCCATGTGAGCACACAATGAAAAGATGGCCATCTACAAGCTAGGAAGAGAGCTCTCACCAGGACCTGCATGTGCTGGCACTTTTTATCTTGGACTTCCCAGCCTGCAGAACTGTGAGAAATAAATGCCTATTTAAGCCATGCAGTCTATGGTAGGGTTAGCCCAAACTTACTAAGACAGCAGGGTAGAAAATGGTTGCTCTCATCTCATACGCAGAGTTTAGATGACAGATATGTATAAAAGTTACAATAGTGTGAAAAGAGCAGCAATAGACTCAAAGGGGACACAATGGTTAGGGAAGAGCACAAAGAAAACGTAATTTATGAATTGGGTTTTGAAGGATAAATAAGAGCTTTTCAAGGGAAATAAGGAGGAAAAGACAAAGGGTATTTCTGTAATGTTTGTTCTAGTCCCCCTCCTCGTTACCTTTCATAGCAGGTAGCCAGGATTTAGAGGATATTAGTTGTTTGTGTATTTTGTGTACAGGCTCTGAGATACCAAAATTCTGAGGATTTCCCCTTCATTCCTTTCTACTTAATTTTGAACCAAGTTGAAACATACGTGCTTTGCAAGCGCCATGTCACATTAAAGCATGATGATGGATGGGTGAAATTCATCAGTGTTGGCTAAGAAATTCATCTAAGAGGTTAATGTTTAAAAACTTTAATAAATCAAATCTCTTAAACCTGGGGCTGAAAACCCAGTGAAAGGGATGGCATGTCGGCTTTGGGCTGTCTGCGGTTTCATTTCATTTGCTGGGTGGTCGGGCAGGGGGAGGCCTTTTCTCTGGGGCCTGCTTTGCAGTGACTCCTCAAGGTTTTAGTCCAAAGTTCCCTTTCCTTGATTAATGTGATTTTCTGTGTTTTCTTGGTAACGTAGAACCAATGAGAAGCAATGATCTGGCAAACCATCCCCTGCAGTGGCTTTTGATAGGGTCCTCAGTGGAACAGAACAACTAATTATGGTTGGCACCCGGGGAGGTGGCTTTTAAACAGCAGCAGTGGCGGCAGCCACAGCAGCCTGAAATCACCTCCGCCTGTGCCTTCGCACAACATGGGAGCTGAGTGTGTCAGGGTCGTGGGCCAGACAGACCGAGATTGTTCTGCTTCGCACTGGCGCTGCTTTTGCAGGCATGTGTGGACAAGGTCCTGTTTTAAAGAAGCCTCCTGAGTGAAATCAGAAGGTCAGGGCCATGGGAAAATGATAAATGCATCTGGGATTGTTCGAGGGTGATGTACCAGGTGGCAGTGGCTGTGCTTTGTTTCTCTGTGGGTGGGAAGTATTCTGTGACTCAGGGAGGCAGCCAGAGACCACAAAGGACTGCTTGTAGCAGGGCAGCAGCATGGAGAGACTGGTTTTATTTTAAATATGTTTGTATGATTGGTTAGAGAGAGAAAGGAAGGGAAAGGGACAGAGAGAGAGAAACATCGATGTGAGAGAGACACATCAACTGGTTGTCTCCCACAGCCACTGAGCCAAACTGGCCAGGGCAGTGAGACTGCTTTTAATGAAAGCTTTCTCTTCTTGGTTGCCGTGGCTAATAGGTCAGCTTCTGAGAATTCTGTCCTGTAGCTTCTTAGGATTCTCAGTGTTGACTGGATTTGAGAATTGGTTCCTTCGAAGCACATCTTCCTGCACACACTTTGAAAGGGGGATTTATTTGGCCTTTGAAGAAAACTGGCTAAAATTGGGTCAGACGCTGGTTAGTCTGTGTTTGGCTCATCCACTCCCCTAGTTCTGTTTGCACACATTTCTATCATGCGCTGTGCCATGTCAGGTTGACATCTATGGATTGCATTACCTGGCTCTGGTACCCTGTGGCTTCTGCTTGGGTTTGGCCAATGACCATGATCAGAGGAGGGAAAGGAGAGACTCAGAGTTTTATTCCCTACTAGAGACCTGGTGCACACAATTCATGCACCCGGGGGTTGGGGGGTCCCTCAGCCCGGCCTGTGCCCTCTCATAGTCTAGGAGCCCCGTGATCGCCCGCAGAGGGATGCTCTGCCCACCTGCTGCAGCACTGCCTGGCTGGTTGCCTGGGCGTCCCTCTGTGGGGCCATCATGGGGTGATGGCTGGGCCCCCAACCAATCGCATCACACCTGCCTTGGCTGGCCTGGTGCCAGTGGGTGTCATAGCATGGTCGTCTGAACAGTCATTCCACTGTTCGCCGTTTGGTCTATTTGCATATTATGCTTTTATTGTTATAGACTAGTGGCCCGGTGCACGAAATTCGTGCACAGGGGAAGGGGTGTTCCTCAGCCCGGCCTGTACCCTCTCCAATCTGGGACCCCTCGAAGGATGTCCTACTGCCGGTTTACAGGAATCGGGCCTACACTGGCAGTTGGACATCCCTCTCTCAATCCAGGACTCCTGGCTCCTAACTGCTCACCTGCCTGCCTGCCTGCCTGATTGATCCTAACCACTCTGCATGCCGGCCTGCTCACCCCCAACTGCCCCCCGTCGCTGACCTGCTTGCCCCCACCAGCATGATCACCCCCAACTGCCCTCCCCTGCTGACCTGCTTGCCCCCACCTTCCCACCCCACTGGCCTGCTAACCCCCAACTGCCCCCCTGCTAGCCTGTTCACTCCAAACTGCCCCCCCGCCCCCGCTGTCCTGATCACCTCCAATTGAACCCCACTGATGGCCTGCTTGCCCCCAACTGGCCCCCCTGCTGGTCTGCTTACCCCCAGTGGTCCCGCCCTCCACCAGCCTGATCACCCACAATTGCCCTCCCCTCTTGGCCTCTAACCGCCTCTACCTCGGCCCTGCCACCATGGCTTTGTCCAGAAGAATGTCCGGAAGGTCTCCTGGAAGGTCTCCCAGTCTAATTAGCATATTACCATTTTATTAGTATAGATTCCTTTTTTCCCTAAGTGGGTGCCATGTGTCTGGCATGAGTTGCGCCCTTCCATGCCTACTGCCGGCTTGGTCTTCCCTCCTCCATGGTTCCATTTCATTCTGGGCTTTGCTATTACTACACCTGTACCCTCTCCTTGTTTCCTCAGCAGCTGTTCCTATTATTGCTAGCTTATGTCTGTCTTTCCAGCCTTGTTTCCCTCCTAAACTTTTTTTATAGAGTCAAAATCCACACAAGATACAATTAACCATTTTAAAATGTACAATTCGGTGCCATTTAATGCATTCATAACATTGTATGAACATCACCTCTAGTTTCAGAACTTTTTCATACCCCACAACACCTTAGTCTTTCCCCATCTTCTAGTAACCACTAATCTCTCTCTCTCTATGGATTTTCCTATTCTGGATATTTCATATAAAAGGAATTATACATGTGACCTTTGTGTCTGGAGTCTTTCCCTTAGTATAATGTTTTTAGGGTTCATCTATGCCTTATACTTGAGTATGTATCAGAATCACCTGGAGGGCTCGTTAAAAACCAGCTTCCATGAAGGGCAGGTGGGCCTGAGAATTTGCATTTTCAACAAGTTCCCAGGATTGCTGCCGCTGCTGGTCTGGAGACCACCTTTGGGAACCACCAGCTTACAAAGCAAAGAATTAAGGGGATTGTGATATAGCCATACCAAAGAGTATTACGCAGCCATAACAGTGAATGAAGTACTGATGTAAGTCGTCTAGTAAGGTCCCTTCAGTTGAACCATCTGGGGTGAATTCATTTCCTGTACATCCTGAGCAGGGCAAGGGGTCTCAACAGCTTCAGTCTTAGAAGTGGAGATGAGTTACTTGAATTTCCTCTTGTTGCCCAGTGTACTCAGGGAAGCCTGGGGACTTGTGCTTGCCTAGGATGAGTTCTTCCAGGTAGTAAGCTATAGGCATTGCTCATGTTCATGGCTCAAGCCCAAGCCAGAGCTAACTATTCAATCTGACCAGGAGCTGGACTTGAAGCCCAGAGAGGAAAGACCCTCATTTTCCCAAGACGAAAGGGAAGCTGGAGTGGGAAATGGAGGTCAGAAGAACTCTGGAGAAAAATGCTCTGTTTGATGAATAACAATTTATAGAAAAACAGCCTCACGTGATTCATACATTTTGGGTGACTGTGGTCCCAGCTGGGTCAGAGCTGAGTCTGACACATACTTGGCTTACAGAAATAGGTAAATGAGACCATTCTTCCCCCTCACTTCTTTGTGTTCACTTACATTGATTTCATGGATGTTAGGCGTCTCCTACAAAAGAAATTGAACATGGTTCACATTTGGGGTTAAACATGTCTGATGATCCTTAGGCAGGCTCAAAAGAAGCGAAGGGCTTAGGTAAGAGCATCTGGATGCCTAGGAGAGAATTCATCACAGGAAAAGAAAGCATGTAGCCAACTTGTTAGTTTCTGCCACAGGCCTGGAGAGTAGGGTGTTCCAGGTACAACGTAAATTGTCCCCTTTCCTCATTCAATCATTTTCTGAGCATGTATGTTTTCTAGAAGAGGTGTGTAAAAAAATACTCATAATAATACTAGACCTTAGGAGTTCAGCCAACTCCTCTGTGAGATCCCTCTACTAGAGGAAAGAAGAAAGGAAGTGGGAGGATGAGGTACACACACAAACCCCCAAATATAAAAAAGTCCAGAGAAGTGTCAGCAGCAGGGCATACGTGACCTGAGGGATGTCCAGGTCAGCCACCTAAATTGAAGTCATTGGGGTGGGTCAGATAGGAATCTAAGGTGACATTGGACCTTCTGTGAGAAACTCCTCCTTGGGGAGTCTCAGGGAGGAGGACTGTCAAGGTGTGTGTGTGTGTGTGTGTGTGTGTGTGTGTGTGTGTGTTGGGGGGTGAGGATGACAGCCTGATTTCCTCCCACCTCCCTCTCTGAATAAACTACTTGCACTTGAATCCTTACCTCAAGGCCAGCTTCTGGGGGCCCCAAGCAACATCCACCTGATTGGCCATCCTGGAAGAATGGCCAGTGCAAATATGGGTATAAGATCTTAGGATTCAGATAACACTTGTTCTGTTACAGTCTGGAACTGATCGAAGAGGAAGATTGTCTTTGGGGTAAAGTGGGTTAACAATGGAGTTTAATTCTGTTAAATAATTGCCTGCTCTCAGGTACTTGGTGAAGGAAAGCACATAGCCCTATTTGGGATTCACCTTGAATGTGTTTAATTCTCCTGGTTCTGGGTTGCTACCATGGTAACAAGAGTAATTAACTTTAATTGCTACATCCCTCTCTTATTTTGTTCACCATCTCCCTCCACTCCAGTTCATTCTGAATTTGCTTTGAAGTATTTTAGTGAAGCAGTCAGAACTCCTATCTGCCTTCATCTGCACATTGAGAATATCCTCTTTCTGATTTTATTGGGCTACATGTTCCTGCCGTCTGTACATTCATTTATTTGATGATAACGCACATACATATTATAGCTGAGGCCTTGAAACAGGGTTCAGCAGTTAGAAAACAGAGCGATAACTACTAGGGCAGTGTTTGGTCCCCTTTGTCAACTCAAAACATCTGTTTGGCCTATGGGGGCACCTTGGTTTATTACTGTCATTAGGAGCTGTCAGTCAGAGGAACTGAGACCTGCATTTCCCACTGAGATGTTGAATTCTAAAAACGTACATTACTTACCAAGAGCTCAGTCCTGCTTCACATTTTTTTAAAGAAGAAACTTCTGAGTTTATGTTCATAAATTTGTATTCACTTCTAGGAATCATTCAAAAGGCAAATTATGGTGTTTTTGATAGATATCGCTCACAAAAAAAATAAAATAAATGAAGGGGCTCTTCTGATAACTCTGTGCTACATCTCCTCGGTCTGCCTGATTTCAGAATTGTGGGGGTGTACAGCTTCACACTGGTACATTCATAAAATGGAATGCTATGCAACATTAAAAACAAGCTAAGTCTGCTCATCCACTCAATAGCACCTGGCCATGTGATAGGTTCTTGGAAGTAAAAATGAGTCAGACATGATCCCTGATATGATGTATCATATCACAGTCTCACAGGAGTTGATGAACACAGAAAAGATAATTAAAATATACCCTGACAAGTTCATGGAAATATAGGGAGTAAGACAGGCGGGGTGATGGACATATTTTGGGCAGAGAGCCCAGATCATCGTGTGTAAGTTGTGGCAGATATAGTCAGGGACCAGACCTAAAGTGTTGTAAGAGCTAGTCTTAGAGGAGACAAATGAACTGCCTGTTGTTCATAGGCCTGTTAGCATTGTAGGTCCTTGGAGGCCAGCTGGTCCAACCTTTACTTGGATCCTCTTCACGGAATCCTTGCAAGGTAATCATCCAGTATCAGCGTGGCACTTCTTGGTGCTCTTCTGGCGAGGTCTGTACCCTGACTGGAAAGCACAAATGGGAGATAGCACTTCTTTGCAACTTTGCTCATTGGGTAAAGCGACTGGCTTTACCCAATCATTTCTGCTTCTGGGTTGGCTTCGCATATTCCCCTGCAGAATGAATAGACCCTGGTTTGTTTAGCTGTTCCTCACACAACATCTTGCAGTCCTATCAATCCTTCCTCCTAAATATCTCTTGAATCTGGTTCCTTCTCTTCATCTCCATAATTAATTAGCATAGAAAAAGAGACAAAAAGGCATGTGGTCATTACTACAAGTTACTCTATTTTGGACCTCTCTCTTCTCTGCTTTAGACAAATGCAGCAGCCTGCTCCCTGGCTTCCCAGCTTCCATTTTGCCTTTTCAACTTCATTTTTACTGTAGGAAGAGCAGTTCTTCTAAAATGAAGAATTGCTTCTAAATGCCATGTTTCTAAAATGCCTTTCCCCTTTTTGAGACCATCCAGTGGCTTCCCCATCATCTTCACATAATATGCCCCTTAAGATTTGCAGTGTCTGGTCTAATCACAGCTCCCAGCACTTCCCTTGGCAGAGGACGTTCCTTTCAGAAAGTGCTTTAACTCTTGGTTGTGCCATGACACCTCTGGTCCCAGTGTTCACATAGATGTGTCCCTTATTCTGCAGTGTATACCTCTGATCCTCCTGGAGAACTGCTCACCTTTCATAAATACCTTCCTCTGGCAAACCACCACTGAGAGGACCCACCTCTCCAGCTCAGGGGTCTGTGATACAGATTTTTCCTTCTAAATTAAGATAACTTAAATACACTTAAGTAGACCCATTTTAGTATACAGCCACTCAAAGATATAAATCATCTTCCACACCCCAAAGGCTCCCTCATATTTCCTTTACTAGATCCTTCTCAGAAGTAACTGCTGTCACCATAGGTTAGTATTGTCTTCTTTAAACTTCTTACATACGGAATCATGCTGAATTCACATTTTGTATTTGGCTCCTTGCACTCAACTGTGTTGTTGCATGTGGCAGTAGCTCACTGTTTTTCTTTCCCATGTGTTATTCCGTTGTATGACCCATTTTATGGCGATCCCATAAGTTTTTGATCCATTCTACGCTTGATGGGCATTTCAGCTGTTTTTAATTTTTGCCTGTTATGTGTATTGCTGCCATGAACATTTGTGTCTTTTGCTGAACATATGCATTTATTTTTTCTTATACTATATATAAGACTATATCTACTGAAAGATTTCATTTCTTTTCCAAAATATTTGTTGCCGCTTTGTTTTCTGAGCTTTTCCCCATTGGACCCATCCTTACAAGTGGATTTTACTTTCCACCCAGTTGCTATAAGAGCTGACCGTGTGACCTGCTTTGTCCAATGAAACGTGATAGAAACAATGTGTGTCACTTCCGATCAGAAGCTTTAAGAGCCATTGCATGGTTCAGCCATTGTGCTTTTCACTCTGACATGAGATTGGCATAGAGACTGGTCCTCCGTTCTGGGTCCTAGAATAAAGATCAGGTGGAGCAGAGCCACAGCTGACCCATAATGCACATCAATAAGAGCAAGAACTAAACATTTGTGGTTATAAACAAGTGGAATCTAGGGACTGTTTGTTACTACAGCAAAACTTACTCTAAGCTGACTGATACAAAGCCTCTCCTTGCTCTCACAGCACCTTATAAATTCCTCTATCATAAAAGGCACACATTCCAATGAAGTGTTTTTTAACTTTCTCCCCATTTGCCTCCTTCTACCACACCCTAACCTGTAGAGGCTGAGACTATGCATGTCTTGATCATTATTGTTTGATAAACAAACAGTAGGTTTACAATGCATAGTCACTCAATGGGAATGTCTTCCAACCTTTTGTTGATGGGAAAGTCAATTTTCCAAGGTGTCCTCCCGATAGTGAGAGGTCTGGAAGGGAGCACTATTTCCAAGTGGAGCCTGATTAGTGAGGAGAGAGAATAGTTCTAACTTGCTTTCCTATGGATATGCTTCTCATAATGATGTGGCTCAGGGTGGTTTTAGCCTGTTTGATAGTGACACCCCACTTTTGGTTCATGTTGACTTCACTGTTGACTTGGACTCTGGAATTTCTCCTTACTGCACTGCTGCTAAGCCAGTTTCCCCTGGCTTTGAGCAGAGATGTCCTTCATGACCTTACTGATCCTCATGTGCCTCTGTCAATAAGCCCACTCTTTCATCTTTCCCTGGAGTCTACGTTTACTTGTTTGTTTGTATATTTATTTTAACCATGCCTTCCTCACTGCTTTTTCCTTTCCCATATCTTCTTGTTCTATCTCACCCTGTCTGTCCTCCAGCAATGCCAAATTACCCCATTTTGAATCTTATCGCAAACCTTTGTCCATTTCTGATTGATGTGGGCATTTGTCAGCTCCCAGCAAATTGAGCTTCATTGTGTTGGAGTATAAAGGTGCCAGAGTAAGAAATAGCTTGGTCAAAAATTAGCACCTGCAATTTTGGACACCTGCTATTATTGTAACTTTTGACTTGGGGATCAAATTTGAAGACTGTATTTTCTTATTGTCTTGTAGGTGTTCTTTACATGCTTGGGGATTTAATTCTTGATTGTCTACATGCATTATAAACAGTTGTACCCACTTTGTCCAGTCTTTTCACTTTCTTTACAGTACCCCTTTTTTTATAGAGAAGGCTTTAATTTGTCAATCTTTCCTTTAAGTCTTGTGCTTTTCTCTCTTGCTTAAGAAAAATTTCCCAAACTTGAGTCTACAAAGGAAGTGTATATTTTCTTCTAAAATTATTTTCACATTTAGGCCTCTAATCCATCTGCAATTTAAAAAATTATATGTGGCATAAAGCAAAGGTGTAATTTTATTTTATACAGAAGTCAAATTGCCAAGCTATGGAATGACTATAGAGATACATAATGCTTTCATATAGTTCATTCACTTATACAGGTAGATTTGCTTTTGTGCTCTATTCCGCCCCACAGGCTATGGTTTTAGTCCTGCACCAATGCCTTTCTGCCCATTATTGTAGTTTAATCCTATCTTTCCTTTCTTTTAAGGTAATCCTACCCCGTCCCTTGTTATTTTTTAGAATTGCCTTGGCTATACTTGGATTTTCACTCACATGTGAATTTTGGAATTAGTACAAGTTCCATGAAAAGCTCCATTTGTATTTTGATTAGAATTATATGGAATTTATAAATTAATTTGTGGAGAGTTGGCATCCTTATGTCTTCTTTCCTATACATAATGTAACTTGCCCTTTGTTCAGGCCTTCAAAAAGTTATATAATATGCTTTGTAATTTTCTTCATAAATCTCACACTCTTTGGAGTTAGATTTGTTCCCATTTACTTACTATTTTTGACTAATGTGAATACTGCTTTTTAAATTATAATTTAATTTTTATTTTTAAAGTATATTTTTTATTGATTTCAGAGAGGAAAGGAAAAGGAGAAAGAGATAGAAACATCAATGATGAGAGAGAAGCATTGATTGCCTGCCTCCTGCACACCCCACATTAGGGATCGAGCCGACAATTTGGGCATGTGCCCTGACTGAGAATCGAACCGTGACCTCCTGGTTCATAGGTGCATGCTTAATCACTGAACAACGTAGCCAGGCTGAATACCATATTTAAAAAGTTCTCTATGTATTTTCTAATTGGCTATATTTAGTATATAAAATAACTATTTTTATTTGAAAAATTTGAACTTAAAGTAACCAATTGAACCAAAATATTTCATTAGTTCTAGTAGTTTTTAGATTCTCTGGGATTTTCAGGATAGCAATATAATTGTAGGCAACTAGTGACAATTTTGCTTTTTACTTTTCCAAGCCTTGTGCCAGTTCTTGTATTTCTTCTTTTTCTTTGCCTGTTGGATTGACTAAGACCTTCAGAGGAACAGAAGGGGGAAATAATAGGTGCTTGTGTGTTTTCAATTTCAATGGACATTTGAGATTTAGCCAGAAGTACTATGTTTATTATAGTTATTATTATTATAGATACATTTTTAGGTTAAAAAACACATTTCTCATGCTAAAATTGTAGGAATGGCCGAAACCGGTTTGGCTCAGTGGATAGAGCGTCGGCCTGCGGACTGAAAGGTCCCGGGTTCGATTCCGGTCAAGGGCATGTACCTTGGTTGCGGGCACATCCCCAGTGGGGAGTGTGCAGGAGGCGGCTGGTCGATGTTTCTCTCTCATCGATGTTTCTAACTCTCTATCCCTCTCCCTTCCTCTCTGTAAAAAATCAATAAAATATATTAAAAAAAATAAAATTGTAAGAATGACTTTGAGTTTTATTGGAATACCTTTTTCTATAACTATTGAGATAATGTTCTTATCTTTTACTATGCCAATGTGGTGCATCACATTGCCAAATTTGCTTGACTTATAACCATCCTTGTATAAATTCATGGAGTAAATTCTATTTGACCATATTTTATAATTTAAAAATTTGGATTTAGTTGGCTATTTTTTAGGATATTCATATTAATATTTATAAGTGAATTGGCCTTGTTAACAATTATTTTACCTTGCCTATAAGATATTTGTATGTTGTCAATATGACATGTGTTGCATCCCTGTAGCTGGAGGTTCCATGCCCTTTGTCAAGTTTGATCACATGACATGCCTAGACCAATGTGTATAGGAGTGACTCTGTATCAGTCCAAGCTAAAACCAAGAGATTTTATTTATTTTATTAATAAATCTTTATTGTTCACATTATTATAGTTGTTCCTCTTCCCCCCCCCCCATAGCTCCCTTCCACCCGGTTCCAACCCCACCCCACGCCCCTTACCCCTACCCCGTCCTCGTCCATAGGTGTACGATTTTTATCCAGTCTCTTCCCTCACCCCCACACCCCCTTCCCCCCAAGAATTGTCAGTCCACTCCTTTTCTATGCCCCTGATTCTATTATATTCACCAGTTTATTCTGTTCATCAGATTTTTTATTCACTTGATTTTTAGATTCACTTGTTGATAGATATGTATTTGTTGTCACTTTGTTGTTCATAATTTTTATCTTTACCTTTTTCTTCTTCTTCCCCTTCTTAAAGAATACCCTTCAGCATTTCATATAATACTGGTTTGGTGGTGATGAACTCCTTTAGCTTTTTCTTATCTGTGAAGCTCTTTATCTGACCTTCAATTCTAAATGATAGCTTTGCTGGGTAGAGTATTCTTGGTTGTAGGTTCTTGCTATTCATCACTTTGAATATTTCTTGCCACTCCCTTCTGGCCTGCATGGTTTCTGTTGAGAAATCAGCTGACAGTCATATGGGTACTCCTTTGTAGGTAACTAACTGCTTTTCTCTTGCTGCTTTTAAGATTCTCTCTTTGTCTTTTGCCCTTGGCATTTTAATTATGATGTGTCTTGGTGTGGTCCTCTTTGGATTCCTTTTGTTTGGTGTTCTCTGCACTTCCTGGACTTGTAAGTCTATTTCTTTCACCAGGTAGGGGAAGTTTTTTGTCATTATTTCTTCAAATAGGTTTTCAATATCTTGCTCTCTCTCTTCTTCTGGCACCCCCATAATTTGGATGTTGGTATGCTTGAAGTTGTCCCAGAGGTTCCTTACACTATCTTCATATTTTTGGATTCTTTTTTCTTTTCCGGTTGGGTGTTGTTTGCTTCTTCATATTTCAAATCTTTGACTTGATTCTTGGGATCCTCTAGTCTGCTGTTGGATCTCTGTATATTATTCTTTATTTCAGTCAGTGTATACTTAATTTCTGATTGGTCCTTTTTCATATCCTCGAGGGTCTCACTAAATTTCTTGAAGATTTCTAGAAAATTCTTGAAAAACCTTATAACTATGGTTTTGAACTCTATATCCAGTAGTTTACTTTCCTCCATTTCTTTCGTTTGTGACATGTTTCTTTGTCTCTGCATTTTGGCTTCTTCCCTGTGTTGATATAGTGGCTTTGTGTGCTAGGTGTCCTATAGGGCCCAGTGGCTCAGCCTCCCCAGTCACCTGAGGTTGACACTCTTGGTGCACCCCTTTGTGGGCTGTTTGCACAGTCTTGTTGTAGTTAAGCCTTGATTGCTGTTGGTATCACTGGAAGGAATTGACCACCAGGCCAGTTGGTTGTGAGGACCAGCTATGTCTACAATGGGAGAACTGCTGTGCTGGAGACACCCTTATGGGGCAGGACTTGCTTTAGTGGGGCTTTGGTGCTCACTGAGTCTGCCCCTTGAGTGTGTCGCTTATGGATGTGAAGAGTTGTACTCTGGTATGGTCTCACTCTGACCACTGGGTATGCTGGCTCTTGGATCTCCAAGGAGTTGCGAAGTCAGCCACTACCTGAGGCTACCCAGCAGGAGCTACAGAGAGATCTGCAGATTCCTCCTCTTTGTTTGGGGTTTGGAAGTGCCCAGATGAGGCCCAGCTGTGAAGCAATGCAGGCTGCTATCTAGGCCTTCTTTTGGAAGCTTTAGTGCTCTTTGACTCAGCTGCAGTTTGTTAGGTTTTAGATTGCAAAAGAACAAGCCATTCATATGCAAAAGCCTCTGCTCACAGCTTGGGTAGGTTTGTAAATTGGGTGGGGCGGGATCTCAGGGAATCATCAGGGCAGAGCAAACTGCAATGGCTGCCACTCTGCTCTGCCTCAGAGAGGTCCTGGGGTCTCTGTGTCCCACGGCCCCATGCAGGAACAATGGTTGCTGCAAGCACCTCTGTGAGAAAGCTGCCCTCAGGTTCGGCCCAATGCCAGACAGTCCAGTTTCCCCCCGTATGAGTCTGGGTCCCCAGAGTCTCGCCCGGAACTGGAGTTCAGAGCAGTTGGGAGCTTGTATCTCCTTCCCGATTGAAAAAGACAACAGTGTACCCAGTTTCCAGCCCATTTTGTGCGTGCCTCCTTACCTCCGCACTTCCACACCTCTGCACCTCCTACCGGTTTCAATGCGCTTTTCTCTTTCCTTCTAGTTGTAGAATTTCCACTTAGCCAGCCTTCCCGTGAAATCCAAGAGATTTTAAAAGAGGCATTACAACTACTTTACTACCTCTCTGGCTCCCTCTGCCCCCTGAAATGGGCCTGGTCCACATAGAGGAAGTTCCTTCAGCCTGGGCCCTGAATGTAGAATCACATGGAACAGAGACGCAGTCTGGGACATGGCTGACCTGTAGCCCATATGTAATAAACATGAGGAATACATGTTTGTTTTTGTTAGCCATAGAGATTTGTTGGGTTATCACCACAGTAAAACTGACTCATTAGTTATCCACATCTGATTTTAGAATCAAGGGTAATCTAGCCTCATAAAATGGGCTGGTACATTCTTTTTCTCTCCCCTGCAATATTCTGTTCTTCAAATGTTTGGTAAAATTTGATTAGAAAGCTGTCTGGGTTTGGTATATATGTTTGGGTGTAGATGAATTTTGACAAATGATTCAATTAAACGAATAGTTGTTGAGCCCTGGCCAGTGTTGCTCAGTGGGTTAGGCACCTAGGAGTTGCTTGTTTGATTCCCAGTCAAGGCACATGCCCACAACCGGGGCTTGATCTCAGGTAGGGGGTGTGCAGGAGGCTGCTGATCGATGTCCTGCTCTTACATTGATGTTTCTCTCTCTCTCTTTCCCTCTCCCTTTCTTTCTCTCTAAAAATCAAAGACTCCTAAAAAAGTACCTATTGATATATTCAGGTTTTTTCCTTGTGTCAATTAGGGAAATTTATAATTTTATGAAAAATTCTCTTTTTATCTATGTTTTATGTCAACCTAAAATTGTTTATAATAATGTTATGATGAAAAAACAAATTTTTGTTGTATTTTAATTATGACTGAATGAAACTAATATTTGTGCCTCATCTCTCTTTTTCTTGATCAAGCTTGTAGAAGTTTATCTACATAATTAGTATTTTCAGAGAACCAGCTTCTTTGTCAAAACTGGTGTAAAAATTTCTACTTTTTCCTATTATTAATTTCTGATGTTATTTTTATTCCTTCCATTTTCTTGCATATTTGTTCTAGCTTTAAAAGTGAATGCATAATTCATGTATTCTCAGTATTTCTTATATTATTCATCATTATAAGAGTTGGCTGTATATAGCAGAGATGGAAAATAACAGTTGCTTAAGTAAGATGAAAGTTTATTTTCACACATAAAAATTCAGGGCTGGCATGGTAATTATGCTTTGCCAAAGCCTTAGGGAATCAGGATCCTTCTGTTCTGTTGTTTATAGAGCATTGCTCTTATCTACCTGATGCAAGATAATCTATCTCTATGTTCCAACCAGCATGAAGGAGGAAGGGAATAAGAAATGATTCCCTCCCTCGAAGATACGACCTGGAAGTTGCATGTTCATATCTCATTGGCCAAAAGTCAGTCTCATGGCCACACTAGAGAGGCTGGCAAATTTGGTGTTTATTCTGAGAAGCCACATGTCCAGCTAAAAATCAAGGGATCTAATACTATGGGTTAAAAGGGATAGATACTAGAACAAAGCTGTCTGTGCCACAGTCCAAGGAGACAACACCAAAGCTCCTTGTAGTTACTGAATCTAACTAAAAGTCTATAGGATCTCTGGGTAATGCATAGTTCTGTCCATCAGGTCTAAATGTGCTTCCTCATGGTACTTAAAAATTATAAGATAAGTTATGTGCCTGTCATGAAGCCAACATGCAATGCTGAAGTAGGAGCTGGAAAACCAACAAACAAAAATCTCATTTGGACAGAGAAGGCGAAACACACAACAGCAAATGCTCCCCATTGCCCATCTAGCAGGCTCTGACTCTCTTTCTCTCCATCATTCTTTATGTTCCATGGATCACTTTTTGGATTTTTTTTTTCTTGTCCATTATCCTTCCTGGCCACATCTGGCTCTTTTTGTGGACAAAAATGCTTTTGGAGCCCACTTCTTGCTGGTCCATGGAAAGCCAATTTTTGGTCAAACATTCATAGCCAGCTCTCTTGTTCAGAAATAGATTTTTAAGCCTGAAGAATCTTGTGTTACTTTAAAAATTTTCCTATGTGCCTTGCTCATTATTTTGTCTCTCAACTTAGTGGCAGTTAACTAGTTGCATCTTTTTTCAATAAATATACAGTTAGCCCCCCCCCCATATCTCTGTGTTTTGAATCCATGATTTCAACCAATTATGGCTCAAAAATAGTATTTTTGATCCATAGTTGGGAATCTGTGGTTGTGGAGGGCCGGCTGTATACATTGTTCTATGCCATTTTATATAAGGGACTTGAGCATCCATGGATTTTGGTATCCAGGGGATGAGGTGGGTGGGTCCTGGAACCAATCCTCCATGGACACTGAGGGGACAACTGTAGTTAAGTTTTCGGGGATCAAAAGTTATATGCAGATTTTTTACTTTACAGGGGTTGGCGCCACTAACCCCAGTGTTATTCAAGGGTCACTGAATGTATATTCCCCTAGCCTCAGTGACCATACAGTTTATCATCCAAAGCAGAGAATTTCTATTGCTAAATATTTAGTCTCTGCATAACAAAGATTACTAACTTTCCAACCTTCAGTATCTGAGTCAGCACTGCCCATGACCCTGCCAGTACTCTAATGCTAAATATACGTTTGTTACATTCAGCACTCCACTTCCAGGTACTCAAATTAGGTGTCTTTGTGTTTAACAGAAACAGTGGCTTTCACATGATAAATGTTTATTTCTCATACTAATTTCTGGAGGTAGGCAGTCCCGGCCTACGAGGAGGAGGTTCTGCTCCATGAAATCCTCAGGATCTTTTTGCTTTGTGCTCCACCAGTCTTAAAGTGTTTTCCTTGTCCTTATGACTCTAGAAGAACCGCCACCTGGGGCGATTTGTCCTGGTTTTAGTACTAAAAGTCTCATGTCTGGGAAACCCCTCAGTGCTGGGCAAATTGGTTGTTCACTATTTTATTTCCACCCCAACTGGGTGTCCTGCAATACAATTCTGATTCTAACAACCCAGAGTGAGCATCAGATTCCACAAGTTAAGGGCTCACTCTTTCACAAGACTGCCCCCACTTCAGACACCAGCTACAAGTGGGATCCCCAGGCCACTTGAATTTCTAAACAATTGGCCACCAATTCAGAAGGTTCCCACAACCCCCTTAGGTATGATAATTTGCTAAAATGATCCACAGAACTCACTGAAAGTGCTAAACTTAGAATTAATGTTTTATCATAGAGGATACACACAGGGAGGGACCTAGGAGGGTTCCAGATGCAGAGCTTTCTTGCCGTTGGCCTGTGGAGTCAGGGTACATCACCCACTCGGCACAGCAGTGTGCACACCAATCAGGTAGCTCCTCTGAGCCTTGGTGTCCAGAGTCTTTATTGGTGTTTCATTATATAGGCACAACTGATTAAATCACAGCCACATGGATAAACTCAATATCAAGCCCTCCTCCACTGCCCAGAGGTTGGGCAGTTGAAAGTCTTAGCCCTCTAATCACATACTTGGTCTTTCTGGTGACCAGTCTCCATTCTGGTCATTTCATTAGCATAATAGAGATGCTCAGGAATTTTCCTAGGGTTTTTGAAGCTCTGTATCAGGAACCTGGGACAGAGACCAAACAAATTATTTATTATACTATAGTCAACCTACTGCTACCATATCTATATTTCTGTCAGCAGGAAGGTGAAAAGTGTCAAGAAGTCACTTTGAGGACATGATCAGACAATTGTACATATTACTTCTGTTCACAGTCCATTGCAAAACTTCAACACTGGCTATTCTAACTGAAAGGAAGGCTGCGAAATGTGGTCTTCTGTCTTAGCAGCCATGTGCCTACCTAGAAACCAGAGGTTTTGTTATTATAGGAAAGAGGGAGAATAAATATTGAGGTACAGTTACTAGTGTAAGCCACATTTATTTCTTTGATAATTTATTAAGGTTATACTTCTTTTCTGATGTCCTGTTTTAGCTCTGTCCTTACAAGATGCATACATAGTCTTCCCATGGTTTCTCAGTTCTAAATATTTTAGGATTTCCCTTGTGATTTCTCTAATTCCCATGTGTCACATAAGAGTGTCCTTTAATTCACCAAATGATGTTTTCCTTTTTAGTAGGCATTTTGTTGATTTCCAATTTAATTCAATTGCTCTTACATAATATAGACATGATGTAACTCTTTGAAATGTGTTAAGATTGTCTTTATGATCTACAACATGATCAGTTTTTATAAATTTTTATGTGGGCTAAAAAAAGAATATAGTCTCTATTGTCTGATGCAAATTTAAAATAGGAACTCTCACCACTGTGTTGACCAAAGGCTATATCTGTATCTTTCCCCCCCAAAATAGGATTATATTATATATATTATCTTGCAAATTTCTTTAACAATGCATATGGAAATATTTCTATGTAAATACATATGACTTGATACACATTCTTAACTATTTTATCAGGACAAATTCCTTGTGTGGGATTGGTCCTTCAGAAGATATTATTTTTAAAAAGGCTTATAAATTATTGCCATGATTGTCCATTTGCCCCCAGCGGGGTCGAACCAGTTTTATTCTCTTCAGTCCCATAGAACATAGCCCGTTTCTTGTACCTCCTTGAGCACTGTAGTTCATATTTTTTTATCTTTGCTGATGGGCAAACTGCTTCCCTTTGCTGATGAGGAATGAGAAGCTCAGAGATGTATAGCACTTGTCAAAATAAGGCAGAGGGAGCTGTAGGCATGGATCCCGCCTCTCATATCCTGTCAAACGATTCAGGGTGGAAAAATGTCAAAATCCAGCAGTGCCTCTCTTTCACACCCAGAATTGTGAATTTGAGAATTCTTATACTTTGTCCAGCACCAACTAGGCTGAAATTTTGTGAGGGAGCTGTCCTTCTCCTGAGGGATGGGTCAAGCCTGCCAACATCTATGCGTCATTTAGGACACAGAGCTTGACAGAATTTTTCAGCCAAATGTGTTTTCTTAGCTGGAAGCTGGAGAGCAATCACTTTCCTCTTTTGCTGGCTTGTGTAGCTCAGCTGGGCCCTGGTAGCTCTAGTCTTTGCCCAAATGTTTCTTGGACTTCCCTTCAGAAGCTGGCATCATGGAGGCCACCCACCTATCTCCATTAAGGTTATTGGTCCTTTGGAAGCAAACAGATGTAGCCAGTTGAATGCAGAAAACAGAATAACAATTGAACTTTTATACTTCTGATCCCATTGGAGCCCACACAATCCTGTGAGCTAAGGATGATTGTTATCCCTTTTATAGATGAAGGTTAGGATAGGGTAGGTAACTTGGGTTGGTTTACACAACTAGAAAGAGGCCTTCCGTGATCACCTTCACTGTGTAACTGGCTGTCCCCTGTCTGCCAATCGCTGTCAACATTTACTCTATTTTCTTAACATCACTGGCCACAGTGCATAATTATTGCCTTCTTTATTTGTTTACTTATTGTGTTAGCCTCCAAGATGGCACCCAATGACCCTCACCTTCCAGTGTTCAGGTCGTTGTATAGTCTGTTCCAATTTTGAATCATGCTTGTCTGAGTGTAGCAGAAATGATGATGCATGACAGCTCTGCCCTGTTTGGGGAAGCCAGCTACATGGCCACAGGACACCCCAGCACCCCATAGAGAGGTCCACATAAAGAGTAACTGGAGCCTCCTACTAACGTGAGCACCTACTAGCCAGCCATGTGAATGAGCCACTTTGGAAGTGAGCTAATGGATCAAGCCTTCAGGTGACTACAGTCTGGATGACTCTACCTGCAATCTCACAAGAGACCTTTAGACATAACTGCCCATCCAAGCCACTCCCAGGTTCCTGATCCACTTGCCATCCCATTTGAGGTTTTGGAGTTGAAAATATGAGAGATAATGTTTATTATTGTTCGAAGCCAGTATTGGGTAATTAGGTATGCAGCAAGAGATAGCTAAGACACTATTTGTCAGTCTCCCCTGGTAGATTGTAAACTCTGTGAGGGCGGGGTTCATGGCTCTCTGCTTCACCATTCCCACACCTAGAACAATGCCAAGCACACAGCAGCAACTTAATAAATATTTAGTGAATAAATGAATCGCTGAAAGTAGTAATGAGAGGATTGAAATTCATGCTCTCACCTCACCTTCTGGCCCTTCCCCAAGTGCTCTATTCCTTCTCTTTCCTCCAGTGTTGATCCCCACAACTACCTGGGGGGTGGGTTTTTTCTGTTGCCTATACAGCAATTCATAGTTAATTAAACCTTTGCATAAACAGAACAAGGGAGGATGTAAAAGTAATGAGCTGATAGCCCAGTGTGTATTATGTGGAGCTGAGAAGAGAATTTAATTTAGAGAAGAATTATGCACAGGCAAAGAGCAGTCCATTAAAACAAACCAACTGTCTGGAAAGAAGCTAAAACAAAAATGGATTCTGCATCCTGTGAAATAAACAGTGAAGCTGCACATCTGGGGCACTTTGGAATCTTCAGAGCTGAGGCCCGTGATGAATGGGTAAGGGAGGCACTGTTATGTCAGCGAGAGGGTAGAAGGGTTCCCCTCCAGTGGGTTGCAAAATGTTCTTGCTGAAGCAAAGTTCTTATCTTAGGTAGCTTTGCTTACAACACATCTGTCTTAGTATGGGGTCCCCCAGAGTAGACTCTGAGTCAAGGATTCAAGTGCAAGCATTTTATTGGGAGATGCAAGGAATATGAGTAGATGAGGAAGGAGGTAATCTAAGGAAAGAAAGGTGGCAAATAAGGAATGAATTATTAATCCAAATACCACGTTGGGCAACTGGAGATTAGTCCCATGGATGGAAACTTTGAGAGACCCCAAAACACACACCTCAGATTTATCCCAAAGAGTGAGGGAGCTGGGATGGTTATATCCCCATACATGGGGGATACTCTCTTTTAGGTGCCAGGTGAATATAGGTACAGTGGCAAAGCCTGAAGGAAGGTCTCTGACAAAGATGCAGATGTGGCCACTGGAAGTGAAGCTGGTGTGATATAGTTGGTAAGAGGATCTGGGAATTACGGCCAGATTGCTGATGAGAGTTGGCTGTGCCATGCCTGACTCATGAACTCTACCAATTTGGCTCCTGGGCTCCCAGAGGTTCTCTTTGACTTCTTCATTACCCACCAAGTTTGGGCATTGCCCTTCTGTCATTTTTCACATTCTCTCCATTCTCATTATCCTAATTCATTTTACCTGGATGAGGCATTCACTCCACAGAGATTTATTTCCTGCCCACTGAGCTAGATGCTGGAGACAGAGAGTTAATAAACATAGATGTGGAAGTAACAGTCTAGCCTTTTCAAAACCATAGGAACTCTTTAACATGCCCCTAGGAAAAAAATTGGAGTACAGGATTTCCCCAATCTACCCAATTGTGCAGGATTCCCCAAACTCATACTACAGGCCCCGAACATCCCCTCTAAAAATTAGCTCCTAAATCATTGTGTTAGAGGCATTACAACAACCATGGTTTGGGGGAATCTAATTTCTTTTTCATCTGTTTTTCTGCAGTCCTCTTTCTTCTCTAATCCTGAGTATTTCAAGGAAGCACCACCTTGCTGTTTCCTTTCCAGGAACTTTATGAGGCAGATGCCAAATTAGTATCTTAAAATAAACCTAATTCCTAATGATTTTTGTTACTACAATGGCTTAAACATTTTTTTAAGTTTCCAGACTTCATGGGGGAGGTATAGAAGCATCTATAATATACACTGAAACAAAAAAGAAGTAAAAAAAAAAAAAGAGCAACCATGTTCAATTTTTTTAGAGACAAATTAACTCCCAATTATTCAGCAATACTAAAGGAAGAAGACAATGTTACATTCATTTAGTGAAAAAAATATTTATTGAGCACTTATTATGTTCTAGGCTCCATGCTAAGCCCTGAAAATTACCAATCTATAAAGTTAGATGACATTCAGAAGTCAACAAGTCAACAAGACCAGATCATGTAAGCCATGGTGAGGCATTTGAATTTTATTCTGTGTGGGATATTGTGGTTGGTTGGTTGGTTGTATTAATGACCCCCATCCTTATAGACATGATCTTTGCCATGTAACGTAGCACTTCCCTTCTATCTGATTCTGGGCTTGGCCATGTTACTTGTTTTGAGCAATGTTATGTTAGCAAATAGGATTCAAATGGGAGCTCAAGAAACCCTTGCATGATTGGGCTTACTCACTCCTGCTCCTCTGTCTTTGACATGGGAATTTGCCTAGGCTAGCCTGCTGGAGTATGACAACTGTGAAAAAGGGCTGAGGCAATCCAGTTATTCCAACTGAGGCCTTCCTAGAACAAACACTGTGCACCTGACCCCCAGAGCAGCTGAGCCCAGCCCAGTCAGCAGAAGCCCACACATTTGTGGTTTTATGCCACCAGTGGTTGTTTACTATCCAGAGAACGGATACAGATGGGAAGTCATTGGAGGGTTTTAAGCAGAGAGCAATATAGTCTTATCAAGATTTCTCTGGTTGCAGTATAAATAATGTTATAATTCAGCAAGGATAGAATCGGGGAATTTAAAATTAGTAAAAAATCAATAGCAATCCTTGGGTGGACTCATCTACACATTGACAATTTCCCAACATTTTCACAAGAAGATAATAGCTTATTAAGGGGAGGTCAGGACCTTGAAAATATCATGATAGGATATTGAACACTTAAGCACTTCCATTTCGATTGCAATCCATGTCTTTTACCTGGGATAACTTTAACTGTTAAACACCATTTCTCTGGAGAAACCCTTCCTAGTTCTTTTCTCAGATGAGGTGAGTATACCCTTTTAAAAAGACTTCCCCCTTGCACTTATCATAATTGTAATGAAAAATTATGTAATTTATTTAATATCTACCATATCTCACTGGAAGCTCCATGAGGCTGGGGATCAAACCTGTCTTCTTCAGTCTTATGTCCCTAGCATAGTGCCTGGCACACTTAGGGCTCACAATAAATAGTTGTTATTTTTATGATACATTCTAACTCTTACTTGGCAAAAAATAGTTACTTACTACATTAGGGTATGCTAGGCTGCAGTAACAAATATAATCAAATATGCAGTGACTCATAATAGAATGTATTTTAAAAATATTTTATATAATTTTAAATTTATAGAAAAGTTGTAAAAATTGAACAAAGGATTCCTCATGTTCTTAACTCAGATTCTCCAGTTGTTAACATTTAAAAATAATATTTGCCTTATTATTCTTTCTCTCTCCCACTCTCCCTTCCTTACCCCTTCCTCCCTCCTCCCTCCCTTCCGCCCTCCCTTCCCCTCCCTCTTCCTCCCTCCCACCTTTTTCTGAACCATTTGAGAGTAAGCTGCAGCATGGTTAATTACCTCTATATAGGTCAGTGTGTATTTTCCCCAAACAAGGACTCTTTTACATAACCTCAGTATGACTTCAAAAGTAAAGACATTTAAGGTTGGTACAGTAATACCATTCAATCACAGACCATTCAAATCTTGCCATCTCAATAAACATCCTTTATAAGCACCCTTAATTTTTTGGCCCAGGATTTATCCAGGATCCTGCATTACATTTAGTTGTCGTATCGCTCTAGTCCTCGTCAATCTGGAATAGTCCCTCAGTTTTTCCATTCTTCCATGCCTTTGACATTTTTGATGAGTACAGGCCAGATACTTCTGGAATGTTTCTCAGATTTTCTCATTTATCTGCTGTTTCTTCATGATTAAATTCTGGTTATACATTCATTGGTGTATATAAACTTTTAAGGTTCTGCCAGGTGGGTGTGGAGATCTATCTACTAGTCTTGCAGCCACTGAAGATAAGCCTCATGTGTAAGTCCTCTTGCCTCTGTCCTTTGGTTTCTGTGATTGGTCCCTGTCATTTGCCTCTGTCTTTGATTTCTCTGTTTTTGTGTATATTAAAAATTCATTCTGATGTCTCCAGTTCCAACCTCATTGCTAGCCTCCCTCCTTTTCCATGCTTTATCTCCCTCTCTGACAGTGAGAAAGCCGCTCTCATTGTGCTTAATCTAGTACTTCCTTTCTCAGTTCTTCTGTATGTAACCAACCTCCTGATTGTGCAGACCGGCTCCTTTGCCTTGACCCCTGCACACTTGGTTTTGCACTGGGGACTGATCTTCCCCATTTCATGGTGGCCTTGCTGGACAAGCTCCTCTCTGCCTGCCCCCACATGTCCACAGGCCTGGTGGGCCCAGACCCTGGTTTCTCTGTGGTTGTGCAGGCTAAGCGAGCACTGACCCTGACTTTGGGCCTCATTTCTGGTACTGCTAGGTATTTACTTTTTACTGACATAACAGTCATGGGCAGGTGAAGAGTTCTGTGGTATAGGAGGAGGTCACAGAGAGGATGTGACTGCTGGTTGACCTGAGTGATGGACCCAGGCAATGGAGGCTCCTCCCTGCTTTCCTGTCCTTGGAATGTATGCTCTGTCCACCATTCCTATAGCCAGAGCTGCTTCAGGGATGCAGCCTTGAGAGATAAGGTGTAGCTGAGACCATCTGAACAATGTATATGACTGAACCCCATTAAGGCCTCTATATAAACATTTATAGTTCTGCCAGATGGGTGTGGAGATCTACCCCGGGAAGCTCCCAAAGGTGCAAACCATCAGAGGTATATGTATAGATTAAGTTTGACAGGTAAAATTCAGCATACTCTCTCTCTCCCCATCCTGAACTTCTTGTCCGTAGCCTTAGTCTAATTAGAGAAGCTGCAGTTTTAGGACGGTCCCTGTCACTGTTCACTGCAGACGTGCAACCTTTTCCTGTCACTGTCTCCTTCAGCAGGAGAGATATCCTCTGAGTCCCCTGTGTTGTGTGGCTGTGCATGGACTGTTGCCCTTGGAATTGCTTTTTTATTTTGTGTTCCAGGTTTAGGAGGTATGGAACCTTGTCACAGAGCTCTGAGTTCAAATTCCACAGCACTGCTGACTGGCTGTGTGACCCTGGCTGAGTCATTTCACTTTTCTGAACTTTGCTATCTTACCTGTAAAACATGGTCCTACTTCATACGGTTGTGGTGAGGACAAGAGAACATAATATGTGTAAAATGCTCAAGGCAGTGCTTGGCATGCTAAGCACTCACTTAAATGGTAGCAGCTGCTATTCTCACTCCAGTTTTTGGTCCACTTATTCTAATAGGATCCTGGAATGTGTCATCCACACAGCAAGCATTTTAATATGCTATCCAAATACACTGGGTTAGGAGTTATGCTGAAAGCCAGACCCCAACGCACTGTACGTGGGCACAGAACTGCACCAGGCCACCCCCTTTCGGAACATCACACCCATCGGCATCACAGGCTTCAGTGGCAGGGGAGTGCCAGTGTCTCCACGGCCCGCAGGCCAGCACCAGAGATGAAGGGCCTTCTGAGTGTCAGGCAACGAGGAGGCCCACATTGTCCCTACCCAGGGCTGGCTCATCATACGGCAGGCCTCGGAGGAAATGTGAGAGGGCTCAGACAGGGCCGGGCCCTCTTGTCACACAGACCACAATTGCCTGTGAGAACTGCCTCTGACAGGTCCAGGGAGATTGTCAGTACGGTCTGGACTGTGTATGTAACTGAGCCACATTAAGGCCTCTGTATGGTTCAAGGTTCAAGGGTGACTGGGCATTGACCACAGCCACCAGTGTTTCCCAACAACCAGCCACCATGCAGGCCTACCTGGCTCCTTCCTTGGAGCTGGTGTCTGTGTCTCCCTTATGTCCTCACCCCCTTGAGCCCAGGGCAGGGCCGAGAGAGAGGACTCGGAGAGCACCTGCCCGTTTAGTGTGGGTGAACATGTGCTGACTAATGCTGGAAGCTTCATGCACCCTCTGATGCCACCCATGAGATATTCAGAGATCATGGGCTGAGTATTAGACAATGAACAGTTTACCTGCGTTGGTCTCTTAGGATTGAGTGGGGAAACTCAGGAGAACTGGTCCTGGCTTAGTGGTGTGGTTTGATTTGGTGATTCACCTTTCTTTCATTCTGGGGGCTTCTGTGCAGAGGAAACTACTGACAAATTGACCTTTTAGGCTGACTTGAAATTGCCTTCGCCACTGACCATTATACTAAGCTGACTGCAAAGGCAGGAATTCACTGCCTGAGAACCTGTTCGTGTTGCTATGGCAACCAGAAGTCTGCTATCCCTTTGGCTCTCTGGGGTTAGAAGTGTCCACTGGGAGTAGAGGGGCCAGGCCAGAGGGGGTGAGGGGTGGGTAGAGTGGGGGGTGGAAACAGGGAATTTGGTAGGTGAGGTTAGGAGATGGGTTAGGAAGTCTCACTTCCTGAGGTAGGGACTCAGTTCCTGTTCTCAGATGGGCTTTGAACTGAGCCCCTAGGAACCCTTCCTTCTGAGACTCTCCTCTCCCAGGCTTCTGAGCTGGCTGAGACCTGGAGTGTGTCTTGGTATTCCCTCAGCAGAAATCATCTGTTTAACTTCGTCAAGGAAACTCCAGCAGAATGGGGTGCTGGCTGACTTCAGCCCTCAGATAAGTCCCCCGCACAGAGCAGCAGATTGTGGGCTGTGAGCTGGTCTGTTCTGAATGTGCACACATGGACCTCTCTGTGCCCCAGTCCCCTCACATGAAAAGTGGCATGAAAGATGACAATACGATTCCCATTTACCTATATGGCTGTTGTGAAAGTGAAAAGTAATGGTGCCTGTGAAAATACTTCATAAACTTTGCCTTAAGACTTGGGGGGCTTGGTGAATCTCCACTTCAGGAAATGGTGGCCAATAGTGGCCCAGCCCCTGCTGTAAATTCAGGTGCCTAATCTGCAGACCCAAGGCTGCCTTGATGCATCCTTCATTTCCTCTTTTCCCCATCTCTGTTTCTCTGTGTGGTCATGGGCCAGCTCCCCTGCCCCCAACTAAATGACCGTATCTCATTCATTTCTGCAGCTTGGTTCCTCCCCCGGGCCCTCTCTCCTTCCTGCTCTGTTTCCTTTCTTGGACTAGCATGGAACTTGATCCCTGGTAGGAATGCAATAATTATTACTTAGAAATATGATATTTTAAAATCTAACCAATATTTATCATTATCTCAATGTCTCTGGCTTGTCTGTGTTTTGAGGGGGCCTCCCAGGAGCAGACCCTGAGATGAGGGTTCAAGGGCAAATAGCATATGTAGGAGGTGATCCCAGGAAGCACAGTAGGGGAGGGGGAGGTGAGACAGAAGGTGTGCATGGTTGAGAAAGTTACCACTGTGGGAATTCTGAGGGCCAGTGCAGATATGCCTCATTGTTACACCGCCCCAGGAACAAGGGAGCTGGGGTACATATCTCTCAATGCCCATCAGTTTTAGAGGAAGTCGTCAAGAGACGTGACTGCTGGTTGACTCTCTAGCTGGACCTGGGCAATTGGAGACTTCTCATCCTCCCCTGTCCTTGCACTGTGTGCTCTGCCCGCCGTTCCCATAGTGGGAGCTGTTTTCAAGCCTCAGCCTTGAGAGAGTAAGGTGTTGTTGAGACGGGCTGGACTGTGTACGTGACTGAGCCACATTAAGGCCTCTGTGTAAACTTCAAGATTCTGGTGTGCGGGTGTGGAGATCTTCTCGTCTTGTGACTGCCCAAGACAAGCCTCGAACGTGAGTCCCCTTGCTCATTTAAACCTGCCACCTACCAATCTGGAGTGGCCTGCCTCTTTCTTCCATCTTTCCCTGCTGTCCACGTGTGGGGGCCAGTTTCAGATTTCACCCGGAAAGCTCCAGAGTTTGCAAACCAACAGTTAGGCTGAGGGCTGTTGGGGACATTAAATCCCTGGGTTGGGCTGTAGTTCATAAATGCCAGTGACTGTCAGAAGCACTTGGTGGTAATGCACAGAGTATTAAAAATGCAGATTCAGGCCTCCAACTGGGAAGAGTCTAACCTGGCAGGCATGAGGGGGGCCTGAAAACCTGCATTTCTCAGAGCCCTTGCCATCTCCTGCAGGTGATTCTGAGGGCCCCTCTTTGGGACAGATGACGGATCATTGCTCTTCTTGTTCTGCTTTTTGTTTAGAGCAGGGTCTGCAAATGTTCTTTGTAAAGGAACAGACGGAAAAGATTTTAGGCTCTGTGAGCCGTGTGGTCTCTGTTTCCACTATTCCATGCTGCTCTTGCAGTGAAAGTGGCCACAGACAATATGTAAGCAAATCGTGTGGCTGAGCTCCAACACAACTTTATTTTCAAAACAGGTGGAAGGTGGATTGGGCCCCTGGGTCATGGTCCGTCAACTCCTGTCTACAGGAAAGAACATGGACTTCAGAATTAGACTTATGTTTGCACCCTGGCTTGGCTACTGGTCAGTGGTGTGATTTCTAGATGAGCCACTGTTTCTCTAACCCTCATTTTCCTCATCTGGACAATGCATATAATAATTTCCATCTCTCAGAGTTGTTTTGAGGGTAAATAGCATATACTAGTACATAGTTCCTGTCACAGGGAGGGGCTTAACGCATGCCGATTTCCCTGTTCCCCTCTCCCTGTCCTCCATGCCTGGAAGCCCGTGGCTGATTTGCTTGGTGGTGAACTCACCCACTGAACAAGGCTGCATTTATAAACTTAGACCCATATGACTTCTCATAACTCTGCCAGGCTCCAGGCAAATGAGAAGATCCCCTGGTCCGGGCCATCAGCTCAGCGCTGGGGTGCATGGCAGGCAGCAGCGCTGCAGGTGAGAAGGACCCCCACTGGAATGTGATGATGTGTAGATCCGAGGCACAGACTGTTCTATAAGAGCCTCAGTGCTCAGTTTGGCTGTGAGCTGGCCAGACCAGTGGGAAAGCCTGTCAGTGACATGATTCACAGGGACGTATATAGGACCCATCAACCAGCTGCTTAGAAGAGTTATATTGCTTGTTCTGATAATCAGAACAGAGAGAGGGAAAGAAGGAGAGAGAGAGTTCTCCTATAGGCTCTCATTGTGGATAAGGCTTTTAGCCCTCTCATCAGAGCAAAGACAATATTGGGTCTCATGGGGCTTTTTCTTAAGTCCCGTAAGACAGGGAAGTGGCTGAATGCCAAAGTGCAGTTCAATAAAAGCAATCCCACGAAGGCCAACATGTGGTCCTTTCATTCTCCGATGATGTGGCCGAACTCAAGGACAGCACTTAGAGTACCTGGCGGGACAGAAGGGTGCTGTAGGGTTCAGACACTCTTCCACAAATATTGAGCTCTTGATAAGGACTGAGTGTCAGTGAGTTGGAGGTCAATTATCTGGGAAGCAGCTATTCTGTGAAGCTCATTAAAGGCAGAGCTGTGTTCTTTTGACTGACTGCTGGGCTGGGGCGCACAGGTGACCTCTAATGAATGTGGAGGACCCACGCCTGAATACAGGGCCATCCCACCTCCCTAATAAGGTGAGTCTGGGACATACCTATGAGCAGATTAAGGGTCTTACATTGCCATTATAATTTTAGCCTGGATGATTTAAATAATGAGGGTTATTAAATGTCAAACTCAAACATAAAAGATTTCAAAACATCTACCTTTAAACAAAATAACTTTCTAGGGAAGCTTCCAATATTGGTTTAAAATATGAAAATTTTGACTTGTGTCAGTTATTTTTAATATTTAACAAACATTCCAATATTTTAGCGTCTAAAACAGGGGTGGGCAAACTTTTTGACTCGAGGGCCACAATGGGTTCTTAAACTGGACCGGAGGGCTGGAACAAAAGCATGGATGGAGTGTTTGTTTACCTATGCTATCATCTTGGTTCCTTTCAAGTCTGTTCTCCTTTTAATGTTAAATTTTATGTAGTTAATTTTCTTATGTTAGAATTAGGTCAAGATTCATTTTTCTTTTGCCTATGGATGTCCAATTGCTCCAGAATAATTTATTGAAAGGCTATATTTCTTCCACTGAGTTGCTTTTATACTTTGTCAAAAGTCAGTTGGGCATATTTGTGTGGGTATAGTTTTGGGTTCTTGGTTCAATCCTCTGATCTGTGTTGTCTACCCCTTTGCCAATACCACACTATTTTGATGATTAACTATATAATGTATTAAAATTGGGTACACTGATTCATCCCACTTTCATCTTCTTTATAAGATTGTTTTAGTTATTAAGCCTTTGTGCTTTCATATAAAATTTAGAATAATCTTGCCTATATATACAACAAAATCTTACTGGGATTTTGATAGAAATTGCATTAAACCTGTTTATCAATTTGTGGAGAATTAGCATCTTTACTGTGTTGAGTCTTCCAATCCAACATGTTAAATCTTTCAATTTATTTAGGTCTTCTTTGATTTCCTTCACCAGGAGATTGTAGTTTTTGTCATACAAGTATTGTTCTTATTTTGTCATAATTTTTCTTTCAACCATCAAACATAATTAGAAAACTCAAGAGGAGAAGGAAATTACCCACAATATTTCTTCCTTGATTAATGTTCCAAGATTCTCTCTTTTATCATTTTATTTCTATTTATAGAATTTCCTATAACCATTCTTTTTTGGGTAGTACTGCTGGTGAGAAATTCTTAGTTTTCCTTCACCTGAGAAGTCATGTTTTTCCTTCATTCTTGAAGTATATTTTCACTGGATAAAAAATATTTTAGTGCTTTAAAAATGTGCCACTTCCTTCTGGCTTCCATGGTTAGTGAGGAATCATTAGATTTCAAATTGTCATTCAAATTGTTTGGAGTTTACTTGCTTCTTGAATCTGTAGGTTTATGTATTTTTTCATATTTGGAAAGTTTCTTAGCTATTTTCTTTTTGAGTACTTTTCTGTCCTGCTCTTTCCCTTCTTTTTCCTGGACTCAAATAATATGAATGTTATATCATTTGCTGCAGTCCCAAAGTTTCTGAGGCTCAGTTTCCCCCCAGTTTATTTCTGTTGTCTACATTAGGTAATTTCTATTTTTATATCTTTTAGTTCACTAATTCTCATCCCCCTTTTATTTTGCTTTTGAGCCCATCTATTGAGTTTTAAATTTTTCTCTATAAAGTTGTCTTATCAGGTTTCTGTATAAGATGTTAATGAGTATATAACAATAATCAATAGAATAAATGGGCTCAGTGATTACATCTCATATAGAATATTGGCCTGCAAAAATGAGAAGGGCCTATATATGCAAGGATGATATAAGTCAGTAAGATTGGTAAGAGCTACTGTTTTCTCATCAGAGCAGTCTTGAATAGTCCTGGAAGCAAGAGATATTCCACATGTATTTTTCAGAGTTTGAGCTTTTAAATAAATTTTATTTTACGAAGGAATATCATGAAGGGACAGGCAGAAAGCAGACCTGGATCAAAAGTTCAAGGCACTTGCTTTTGTTTTTATTTTTTGTTAATCCTCACCTGAGGATATTTTTCCAATTGATATTTTTAGAGAGAGTGGAAGGAAGGGGAGAGAGAGAGAGAAAGAGAGAGAAAGAACCATTGATGTGGGAGAGACACATTGATCAGCTGCCTCCTGTATGCTTCCCAACAGGGTCTGGGGATCAAACTTGCAACCCAGGTACAAGCCCTTGACCGGGAATCAAAACTACGACCTTTTCGTTCATGGGCCAATGCTCTAACTACTAAACACTGCTCAGGGCTTGACTTTATTTATAAAGCAAAGCGTGAGCCACTGCTTTGGCTCCCATGGCTCCTAGTGTTAGAATCCTACCTTGGGTCATTGTGATCCAGTTTCTTCAATGGCTCATAAGGACCCTCAGGATCTTACTCCTCTGCTCTCCAAAGGTACCTCTCATCTTATCAATCTTCATGCACGTCCATAAATGTTTTATTTTTTAAAAATTTTATCTTTATTGCTGAAAGTATTACAGTTGTCCCTCTTCCCCCTCCCCCCCATTGATCCCTATCCACCCCACACCCGCCCCTCACAGGCCTTCACCACACTATTATCTGTGTCCTTGAATGTTTTCTTATACCTTCAAACATTCTTCCCCCACTTGTCTTCTTTGCTAAATCCCACTCATTGTTGAGACACAGTTCAGGAGTCTTACCCTGATGGAGACTTACTGACTCACTGTGTGGGATTAATCCCCTTGTTCTTTGCATCCACCCACCTTGATTTTCCACAAGTTTCCATTTCATTGCCTGTGACCCCTTTTATAAAGTAACATCTCTAGGGCAAAGTTGCAGTCTTCTCCACAGCCCTAACTCAGTGACGGCTAGTGTTTATTGACTAGCCAAGGTCTCTTGGCCTTGGTACGATTTCCTCTGCCACCCTACCTGTGCTTCACAACCAGCCTTCTTCTGTCCCAATCTGGGTCACAGGAAGGGGCATGTGGCTTTTAATTTGTAGTAAAGGCCTGTTCACACTTCAATTACATTTTCCAGATCAATTTTTAGAAGTAGAATCACGGTGCAAAGTGTATAATGAATTTTACAGCTTTTGAAGTGTATTGTCAAATGCCCTCCAGAAAATTTACTCAATCCTTCCATTTCCTTGAACACTTGCCATCACTCAAAATATTATCATTAAAAAACCTTTTCCAATTTGGTAGGCAAAACAATGTTCTTTCATTGTTTTCTTACTATATCCATATACGTTTTAATGCAGGCTCTTATTTTTATGCCCTAAATTTCCATTCATAGTATTCCTGGAGGATCAACGAACATTTATGTAAATGCTTTCTACCCTCCTCCTGATCTCTTCTGGACATCTCAGAGTTCCATTAGGCAGGTATGAAGAGTGGGCCTCACACCAGGGTCAGTCTGTGTGTCCAGTTCGTTTTTGATCTTCCACGCAGTCCATGCAGTGTTGAGGGATCTCTTCCCCCTGTGTTCATGGTTATTTGGGCATGAGTACTGGGGATTCTTTCATGTTCTGCAATCATCATACACCCGAATCTGCTCTGGGCTGAGCTCTCTTGTCTTGTTTGGTAGTAGGAGGAGATTAGAAGTGGCCTCCACAGGTGGTGAATAGAGCAATAACTGGAAAAACAAGCGAGATCAATATCTAATCCTGTGTAGCCAGCCAACCTTTTCAAAGCCACATCTGTATTGATTTGTGTGGGCGACACTTCCCTTTCTTGGGTAATCAGTCCCTTTGCTCAGCAGGTGAACAAGCGAGCAGTACTTACTCCAGCTTTGGTAGGAGCAAGGGTGTTTGCTTAACTCTGAGCTGCTGGAGGGGAGGGGGAAAGGCCCAGGGTGGACCAAATTCTCTGTGCAGTGGCCCGGTGATGTGGGGTATTTTTCTGGTCTCATCCTTGTTCTAGATTGAAAGTTCACAATTCTGGAGATGGGGTGGGTGGGTGGGGCAGAGGGATGTGACTCACAGCACCATGGTGGAGAAGGTCAGTAAGCTCAATGAAAGAACAAATTATATTAAATGCCACTGTAGCCTCTAGTGAGATAAGCATCACAATTTTCATTGTACAGGTGAAGAGAATGGGGCTCCAGGAAGACAAATTAATCACTCAAAATCACACAACTAGTGTCAAAGTTGAACTCAGATCTGGAGGACACCAGAGTTACTGTGTTCTGTACTTCATCTGAGGACCCCAAATCTAGTGTTGTGTGGTCAAATACTACCTGGATTAAACTCTTCAGTCTGGGGCCTTGACAAGAAACCAGGGATGTATGAGTTTGGGAAGAGGGGACATGTTATCAAGTATCTGAAGGACTATAGGATATGAAAGGGAAGTTAGAATTTGTTGTTGTTTTAAAGGCAAAAGTAGGATGAGAGAGTGGAAGTTACAGGAAAGCAGATTGTGCCTCCATGGGAGGAGCTGTAGGTCTGAGCATCTGCAGGTTTTAAACAGAGTACTGGGCTGCCCTGAGAGCTTTCCCAACATGGAGGCATGTTTTTGCTTAATGCTATACTTTTTAGTATTCTGTTCCTTTATCCTGGAGTGCCCAGTGAATTCCTACTCATCCTTTAAGACTTAGTGCAAATGCCATCCATCCATCCATCCATCCATCCATCCATCCATCCATCCATGCACCTCCAAGTATTTATTGAATGCTTACTACATGCCAGGCAATGTGTTAGGAATTGGGGATCGTGATGAAGTAGACAGACACCGTCACTGGCCTCATGTCATGGAGTGAATCTCCTCTCTGTGGCTTTGTGGCATGTGCTTACTCAAGAGCTCCTAGTTGAGCCTAGTTTTTGCTCCCATGTCTAACTGTCTGAAGCTTTCTCTGGCAACCAGAGCCCACTCTGCTAGCGAAGCTCAGCAGACCAGAAGAGCCAGAGAATTAGCACCCTCTGGAAGCAATCCTCAATCAGTGCCTGATGGGAGTTGGTGTATTAAATACCCAGGATTCCTCATCTCTCAGGTGGGATAATTCTGAGGTGTCTGCTCTCCACCAACCCGGAGTTTCTGGTACAACTAAGATGCAGTTGCCCACAGTGATAATTGGTGGGTAATACACCCTGCGTTGGCTATTTCCCCCCCTCTTACTTTCCCACTTTCCTATTGGAGTTTCCTGAGATCATCTTTTAAGTGAACTCCTTGCCCTTGAATCCTCTTGGTGTATACTTTGGAGGAACACAAACTGAGACACTGTTGACGGGTAAGAGTGGTTAGGAGGAAAAAGAACCACATGAGAATAAACATAGTCAAGGGCAGTGACTGTTGCCTATAATGCATGTATGTGGTACATGATTTTGTAGAGGTGATGATATAGTTTGTATATTGGTTTAGTTAGTAATAAAATGTGTGTGCATTGATGGCTTTCCTTTTCCCCTGGTACCATAAGAAAGACCAAGTCAAGCCAAAGATATGAAGTGAGGCAGAGCAGGGTTATCCCACATAGGATGTGAGCTCTGTGGGGCCAGTGATCACATCTTCTTTACCGCTTTAATTCATGGTCTGCAAAAGACCTCGATTCAGAACAGGCATCAGCGTTGTGGCACTGACCTGTAAATTCAAGTGTACTCCCTATGGGTTGCAATTTTCACCACCATATTTAACAAGAAAAATCACAGCAGTCACTACCACAAAACTTACAGGGGATTTTTCATGGACCAGGCACTATGGTTGGTGCTCTAGATACATTTTCTCATTTAATATTCCCGACTTCTCTGTGAGGTGGTTCTACAGTATAGGTGTTGGTCTTTAGCAGATGCTGGTGATGCTGCACCTAATCTCACCAGCCCACCAGAATTCACCTGCAGCTGTGATTCCTATCAGTATAACAGCTCTCTATCCGAGTAGCCTGAGGACTTTACCTGGCACCATGGAAACTTGCTCTACTGCACATACATAGATGGAACCTGAAAGTAGAATTAAAGATCTTGGGAATAGCCCTTACCAGTGAGAGAATGGAGTCGGCAGGTAATCTTTCCCAGCCTCTGACCTGTGTGAAGATGCTGGAGCCTGTTTTATGCTATTTCTCAGAGCTCTCCCTGTGGGATTACGCTTCAGTGGCCCACGGCAGTAACCTGCTTATTAACACACACTTAACTGGCTTTTTTCCCTTCTCTGTGTCACTTTCTCTACTTCCTCACCCACCACAGAGAACCCCCTGCATCCAAGTCCTTATCTCCAGGATCACTTCGAAGAACCTAAGCTAAGATTACCATCATATTACAATGAAGAAAATTGATATTCAGAAAGGTCAAGTGACTTGATCCTAGTTGCTCAGTTAGTAAATGGTAGACCTGAGATTTGAACTCATTTATCTTTTCTGAATATGATCATGCAGTTCTATGTTGTATCCCAAAATAAAGACAAAAATTGTGTTCAGCCACAAAGGTAGGTTCCTTCATTCACTCATTCACAGGTACCTACTATGTGCCAGGGTATTCCTTAGGTACTAGAAATAAAGAATGAATAATGCAGTGTCTGTTCCCAAGCATTTTAGAATCTAGTAGGGGAGTATCTTAGTCACTCAAGCTGCTATAACAAAGCACCACAGCCGTGATTCCGATCAGTATAACAGCTAGGTGACTTAAACAATAGGCATTTATTTCTCATAGCTCTAAAAGTCCAAGATCAAGGTAGTGGCAGATTTGCTTCCTGTTGAGGGCTCTCTTACTGGCTTGTAGATGGCTGCCTTCTTGCTGTGTGCTCATGTTGATTTTCCTTGGTGCATGTGTGTAGAGGTAACTAGATGATAGATAGATAGATAGATAGATAGATAGATAGATAGATAGATAGATAGTGAGGGCTAGCACTCATGTCCCTTCCTCTTCTTATAAGGGCACTAAATCCATTAGGAGGGCAGGCAGTATCCTCCTGATCTTATCTAAACCTACCATCTCCCAAAGGCTTCACTTCCAAGGAACATCACATTGGGGGGCTGGGCTTCAATATACGAATCTTTGGGGAAACAAATATTCCGTTCATAACAAGGAGGCAGGTTGAAAGTAGTCACAAATACTGTAAAGAGCAAAAAAGGCTACAGAGAATAGAACCCATCAGGAATATTCTAGTTCGATTACAGAAGAGCACAGTGGAAAAGTCAATGATATGGTTATTAATTAGTTCTATAAGAGCAATAACTTGGTAATTATATTTTATACATTCATTAAACATTTAAACCTAATTCTTATACACAGTGGGGTTATGGCAAAACAATGTTAGTTGGTTCATTTTGTATTCAGTTTCCAAAGATATTAACTGACATTTAATAGTTTGGTAATTGATCTATGTCATCTTAAATTATTGGTGCAACCTTCAGTGGAAGAAAGGAAAGTATTTCTGAAGCCCAGTGTACCTTCAGTGTTTTAATTTCTGTCACTTGTAGGTAAGAATTGCATCACTCTAAATTGTTACAAACAGTCTAGGGAGATGTACTCTTCCATGAGATGGTGTCGGAAGTCTCCAGGGGTAGCTTGCTTCATTAGTCCTTCACAATGGCCCTTTTGGTTAGCATATGGTATTTTTCATTTTCCTTCTTTCCTGTCTCAGCTCATTGTGATCTCTCCCATCGCTGATGATGTCCAAACTTCACAGACCTCACTGCATCAAAGCTCTGCATGCAGATGCCTGCTGGTGCATAATTGATGCTTCAATCCGGGGATCAATGTCCAAACTGCCAGTGCCTCCACCTCTGGCTGTCAAAGGAGATGGCAACTGGTGTCCTCCATGTCCCTGTCTCTTAAAGGAGCCTTGTCTGCATTTCCTGATCTGCTTGTTTCCAAGGGGCCAATACCAGGCAGTGTTTTATACTTGAAGAGTGAATCCCACAGGTCTCCTCATTCGGAAAGTGGGGTAGGATCTGTCTGTCTTAAGGACTATAGTAGACACTCTTCGTGCTCCATCCATATCTCTTTGGATCTTACCGTTTCTGTGTATATTGACCTAACTTTTTATTGCTAGCACCTGCATTTCTTTTCCTGGGGGTTCTCTCACGCTGCCAAAGACTGTTCTCACAAGCATGGCAGCCGCAAATGCCAAGGAAATAATGTTCCCTGAGAGCAGGGACTAAAGGGAGTTGTTGTATAAATGTCTCAGCTCCTTCCCTCCTTGAATGGGCAATTGAAGTGCATAATCTACACAGTATCCCAGAGCTCCCTGGTGGTATGAGATCCAATTTCCCATGGTGGTAACTGCTTGTGATAATACACCTTTTCTGACTTCCTGCCTTTCACTGTCTCACTTCTCCACACCCCTACCAGTATTTCTTGCAATTATATCTCAAATAAACACTTGCACTCAAATTTTTGTCTCAGACTGTGCTTCTGCAAAACCCAAATTAAGACACAGGGTTGTGGCAAAGATTAAATAACATACACATGTGCACCTCTTAGCACAGTGTGTATACATATTAGTTGTCCAGTAAATATTTTGTTAAATAAATAAATTGATATATCCAGCTTCTTGAAATCATAGCAGTTTTATGTTATTGTTTTATTGAAGCCCCAGGTCTGCATTTTTTTTGGGTGGTTCTTGAATTCAACATCCCCATTTATCTCAATTTATAAAGAACAATTTATATAGTTAAATAATTTAGAATCTACTTGTTACTTGTTTTCTTGGGTAACATTAGATTATTAAAAGTTTATAGTTTCCAAAAAGCAATATCCCATGGTCTGAGGGGCCTATAACAGAAATATTCACACATTTAAGATAGCATGCACATTTATTCTATAGCATACACATCCTAGTAACAACAACTGCACATCTGCATTGTAGAAAATGGCTTTGGGTCATCTCACCAAGTCTGGGTCTTACGCATGTCTGCACAAGGATCCATGGACAATGTCCTGATTGTCTTGTCTTTAGAATGACCACCACATTGCCATGACCCTTTTAATGCTTTACACAACTAGACTTTTAGTTTTAAGTATATAATAATTACAAACTAGTGATCCACAGGCTAATTCTGGATGACAGATATGTTTTGTTTGGTATAAAGAGTGAAAAAAAAAATCAGCCAGCCTTTAAATATTGGGGTATTTTATTGACTATCTGGATTTATGGCTTCTGTTGAAAATACTGAGCCTGAATTTCCATATGGCAGCATTCAGCAGGTGCTAAATAGCCACTATCCCTTCTCAGTGGGGCCTCTGGGCATAGCTTCTTGGTCTGCTATAGTCCCTACCACTCCCTATTCTCATCCATCCCACCTCTTTCAGTTATATTAACTGTCTTAGTTATTATCTTAGTTGGTGACCATGGCTCTTTAGAGATGGAATGAGAACAAGATTCTCTTTTTCTTTCTTTCCTTTTCTCTATATTTTAAGGCTCAAAACAAGGCTCAGGGCGATTGGGGTTGGGGAGGGACCACAGGAGGGCTCCAGGGTATGTACGGCGTGTCCAGCCCATCTTGCCCAGTCCCTATCAGCCAGACCCCAACAGCAAGCTAATCTACAGGTCAGAGCATCTGTCCCCTGGTGGTCAGTGCATGTCATAGCAACCAGTCAAACGGTCGAACAAATAGTCAGACACTTAGCATATTAGGCTTTTATTATATAGGATATATGTAACCCATATACACAGAAAATAGTGTGGTGAAGGCCTGAAGGGTGGCAGTGCAGGTTGGAGGGAGTAAAAGGGGACATTTGCAATACTTTCAACAATAAAGATAAATTAAAAACAAATAAAACAGGGTACAAATTTATAGATCTTAAAAGAAGACTACATTAAATAAACACTTTAGCACCCAAATAATAAAATATAATTATGTTCTTCACAACCTACAAGATTAATTCATGGTGCATTACACATGGTGAGGCCTGGTAATGAGACAAAAGATTAAACTGTATGATCAACATTAGTCCGTTTGCTCTGCGACTGGATACATAACCAATCCATTGAAGACAATGCAAAAGTCTGTTTGAGGTTATTTGGAAATGGGGTAGGAGGGCTGGGAGAAATGGCCCTTTTTGTCCTGTCCAATAATAGGTCTTGTTTTATTTAAAAAAACACACCCCATATTTATCTATATTATACCCACCTGGCCCCATACATATTTATCTATATTATTGACTATATTCCCTTACCTTAATCTACATCTCTGGCTGTTCTGTAACTTCCAATTTGTACTACTTAATCCCTTCACCTTTTTCACCCAGCCTCCCAACCCTCCTCCCCTCTGACAGCTGTCAGTCTGTTCTCTGTATCTATGAGTCTTTTAATTTTGTTTGTTAGTTTATTTTGTTCATTAGATTCCACGTATAAGTGAAATCATATGGTATTTGCCTTTCTCTGAGTAGTGCGTGTTTTAAACACCTTAAATTGGTTTGCAATCGCTAATTTAATGTCACTGTTCTTTGCCTTTAATTCTGAGATGACTCCTCTTCTCCTTGGTTCCTTGGACAAATATATAGTGAGAAAACCTCTTTGGCTAGAGTTATTGTTAACAAAATATAAAAGGGGGGGCATCTCTGAGTGTATCTGTGAGAAGATCACATGTTCTTGCTCTTTCGGTAGGAAGATGTTGTATGTAATTTTCCCTTTTAGCAGCTGCATTCTGAATAATGCACAGAGGTTTGGTCTAGTCAGGAATGTTAAACACTTGTTTACCTGTCTCCCTGTTCCCCACCTCCATGGGGGGAATTGAGACAAGAACAAATACTCTGCTTTTAGAAATTAAATCCACTCAGATTAGTGTAAAATTCTTTAACATCACATGATCTCAAAACTCTGTTCTCTCAATTTGTCCATACTCTTCAAACTAAACATGATCCTCACATATATAATGTTGATGATCTTTAAACAGTCATTCTCAGCAAATGCCATTGTGTTCTCTGGGTGAAATCCATCTGGTCCCACACACAGATTAGGTATGCTGTGCCTCTCTCTTAATTTTACATTCCGTGGCGACTTGGCTCCCAAATCATGAGCACACTCTCAGATTTAGTGACCTCATTTCTCACCCATGGCAGCTTTAGTGACACTCAAATATATCATTCACTTTTTCCCCATTCCAAAATATACCAACATTATACACCATCATTTACCCATCTTGACTTGTAGGTTATTTTTTTAAAATCATTCTCATTCTGTCTAGACAAGGTTGATAATTTAACTGGAACTTACATCCACAGTAATTCAATAATTATCAAATTTGGAGGGAAAATGAATTCCCAACTTGGTGTTTTCCTGTTTTAACACACTGGCCCGGTTTTTTGAAATCTGTCTGTGACTTTTTTTTTAAAAAAAAAGACAGAACAGATTTTAGACCCAATTTAACTTTCAATTTATCAGCATCCTGTTCCAAGGAAATGAATGTAATTTCCACGTTTGAATTAATTCCTGATGCACTAGAGTACGGATTTAAACAGTAGGCAAATACAGCACTAATAAAAACAACAATTTCCCTCAGCTCCGTGCCAGCTCTTTAGCTGTGTGAAGGGACCACAGGTGTCACCGTTCTGTGCCTCCAGCCTGTGGTAGCTTTCCGAAGAATGATGGGCATGGGACGAGGTCCTGCAGCTCTGAGCAGGCCTCCCAGGAAACGTCATTTCTTCCTTTCCTTTCTCTGGTCGCCCTTTGAACTAAGCTCCTACATCTTCACTCTCTCTCCTTTATGGGGAGCTTTTCAGCTCCTTCACACACCCTGTAAAAGCAGCACGCCATACGTAAAATATACAAGAACAAAAAATCCAATTTCTTTCTAATACTCCCCCTCCCCAACCTCCTCCCACTCTTCTCCCTAGAGGAAACCATGGCTAATATTTTTATATGTAAATTTCTGTGGACAAATCCCCCTTTCTCATCATGTTCCATTTAGATGCTGTGAATTCTTAGCAAGGTGGAAAGTAATGCAGATATAAAAGTAGAAGGATCTATTGTTTGGTGTGTGGGTAACCAGTCCACAGTTGACTTGTTTTGAGATGATATAGATTTGGCTTAAATATAGTGTGCACATTGTCTTATCTTGAGAGATCCATATTCCTACCACCACTGTTCCAGACTCATGTGCTCCTTTGGGGGCTGTCAGTCACAATACCACATTCCTCTTGACCTCAGAAACGTGATGCAATCCAGTGCCAGTGAGCGCTCTTCTTTGTGACTGACAGATGAGCGTTGGGAAAGAGGACCTCTTTCTTTTAGACTGTGGGCCAAAGGGATAAATAGGGTCAAGGTTGCCAGTGGCCATCTTTCCCACCATGAAGAAAGAGCCTGCCTGAGAAAGAAGACGAAGCCCTGATGATCTGGTGCCAGAGCCAATGTCAGACTTCCTGAGTTTCATGAGCCAATATAGTCCCTTTATTTTAACTCAAGCCAGTTGGAGCCGGCTTTCTGTCACTGGCGATTGAAATGGTCCTGATGCATATGCTGAGTGAGTCATGTTTCTAGCAAACATCTAATTGTAAAATCTTCCCAAATCTGTGAATGAGTCAGAAAATTTGGCTTGTGTATACAGCTTCTGTGTAACATGAAGGCAACTGCTAAAGTAAATAATACACCAGCAGATCCAGTCTGTGGTATTATGACAGCACATAGAAGAGGTGTCCGATAAAGATGCCCTAGAGAAGGGGAGGGGGAATAGAAGCTCCCCAGGGAAGGGAAGGTGGGGCCACAGGTGAGGGCTAGGTTTGCTTTAGGGCAGAACAGGAGAGTTTGAAGGTGGAGCTGCATTTTTCATGATTCAGAGAGCTCTGATTTACTGGGTGGAAAGATGTGGGTAAGATGAGAGCAATGTGGGAACAGGGCAGGAGAGACAAAGCACAGAGCAGAGTGGGAATATAAGTATGGGAGAAGACAGCTAAGAGGAGAGACTAAAATCACCAGAAATGTGAGATAAGGAAAAAGTTAACTAGACATAAGTTGTAAAAAATATTTAGTTTCGGGGGAGGGAGTAGTGGTTGGCTCAGTCTGTAGGCATTAAGGGTACCTATATGATTTGGAGACAGTCAAGTGCTCGTGTCTAAAGTAGTGATCTATTGATCCCTTAATCCCTGTCCATCCACCCTTCCTTCCTTCCTTCCTTCCTTCCTTCCTTCCTTCCTTCCTTCCTTCCTTCCTTCCTTCCATCCATCCATCCATCCATCCTTCCATCTTTTCAGCCTTTATCCATCCCTTTTCAAGCATGCATTGAACTTCTGTCATGTACCACGTACTTTGTTGTCAAGGAACAGGATGAAAAGATATGACTCTTATCTTTGGAGTACTCCAGTCTAGAGTGGGAAAAACATATAGTATAAACAATCATTGCAACACAGTTTGCTAAGTGCAATAATAAAAGCTTTTGTAAAGTGTCAAGGGAAGGCATGTTGGTTATGAAGATTAAATGAGATTACATGTGTGAAAAGCACTTTGTGAGCTATTCAAATATTAGTCATTATTATAATCTTTAAAGCAACTCTCAGAGAAAGGCTTGGATTATTATCTCTTTAATTTTTTTTATATTATAAGAGCGATCTAAGTAACACAAATTTAAAAACAGAGAAAATAAGAACTTGCATGTGATTTGGCTGCTTTAACACTGGCATTGTTTTACATTTTGCCAAGTATCATTAGTGTTTTTATTCCTGGAATTTTATTTAATGTTTCCACATCTATATATATAAAAGCCTAATATGCAAATTGTCCCCTCGGGAGTTCGACCGGGAGACTGGGAGTTTGATTGCTTGCTATGATGTGCACTGTCCACCAGGGAGAGGCACAGAACGAAGGAAGGCCCCAGCCTGCAGTTGGCAGCCAGGGAAGGGAAGCCCCGGTTGGCAGCCAGAAGGCCCTGATCGGCCCTGACTGTCGGCTAGGCCTAGGGACCCTACCCGTGCATGAATTTTGTGCACCGAGCCTCTAGTAGTTAATAATGCTGCATATATCACAATACCGATTCTTTGCTTTTTAAGTTAAATTAGCTACATTTTAACCATGTGTACACCCATTTCTTAGGGCACATCCATGAGTGGGGGGAGTTGCCATAGTAAGAGTTGTGTTTCTGGCTCAGCCTTGGCCAAAACCCCACACTGCTGGTTCCTTATGAATTACTAGGACACTTTCAAAGAATGGCCACGTATGTTCCCTGCCTCTGCCATGGCCCTCTCTGCTACTCCAGGCATGGAGCTGTGCCCATGTCACTTTCCTCTCTGGGTTCTTGATGACTCTGAAAAGCCTCTTGGTCGGCTGATAAGCGACCCCTCTGTTCTGAGCGCTGTCACCACAACGAAGGGGAAAGTGGCCTTTGTGCCCATCTGAGTCACATCAGTGAACCAGTTTGTGCCCATAGTAGGTGCCCGAGATGGAGGGATATCCATGCTCACCCCACTTCCTCTCCTTTTATTCTCTTTTAAAGATGATCCTATTAGGCTTCTTTTCCATCATTCCACTGATACAACTCTGTCACCAGTGACCTCCATGTTTCCAAGTTTAATGGTCAGTTCTCAGCCACCATCTTACTTGACTTATCAGCAACATTTGACACAGCTGATCTCTTTTTCCTTAGTTACCCTCCAGGACACTTTTTAGTCCCTTTCACTGTTTCTTCCTCATCTCCTTGACCTCTAAAGATTTCTCAATAGATACCTTATCTACACTCACTACTTAGATAATCTCACCCAGTCTCATGGCTTTAAATATAGGTAGGTAATGCCAAAATTTATCAATCCAACTTGGATCTCTCCTCTGAACTCCATATTCGTACATTCAATTGACTATTCAATATTTCCACACCAGAAGCCTGATGCACGAGATTCGTGCAAGAGTAGGCCTTCCTTCCCCTGGCTGCCAGCACCGGCTTCTCTTTGGCACCCGGGACCCAGGCCTTTGGTCCGGCTGCAGAGGAGAAGCCAAGCCTCGAGGCTTGGGTTCTCTGCTGTGGCTGCAGCAAGGCTTGGCTTCAGGCTTCAGTCTTCAGTCTTCAGTCTTCACTCTGGCCGGAGCCTTCAGTCTTCACTCTATGCCTGTGTATGCAAATTAACCGCCATCTTTATTGGGTTAATTTGCATAGTCACTCTGATTGGCTGGTGGGCATAGCAGAGTGACACCAATTTGCATGGTTCTCTTTTATTAGTGTGGATAGCTATCGAACAGTTATCCTGAATGCCACTACTTCTCGCTACTTCTGCTATCATCCCAATCTGAGGCACTAGCTCTGTCACGGATTACTGAAACAGCCTCTCCACTGGCCTCCCTGCATCAGCCCTAGTCTCCCTGCAATCTAATCTCTACATGGCAGCTATGCCACTCCTCTGCCCCAAACCTTCCACTGGCTCTCGTATCATTCACAGTCAAAGCCAAAACCTTGCTGTGGCCTAAAAGAGCCTATGAAGTGATCTAAAACCTTCTAGGTCACCTCATTTTAGTGCTACTAGCATCCTTGTTGTTCCTCAAATACACTCCCACACTCCTAAATCAGGGCCTCGGCCTTAGCTGTTCCCCTCTGCTTGGCATGCTCTTTTTTACTTTGTGAGGCTCATTCCCTCACTTCTTTCGGATCTCTGATCAAATGCCATCTTTGTTCACCCTGTCCCATGTCTAGCAGTTTCTTACCTTTCTGTCTTTATTTTATTGTACTAATCACTTGCTGACCATATGTATATGTATATGTATATGTATATGTATATGTACACATATATATGTATAATGCATATATGTATATATATGTTTGTTTATTACTCACCCTCTTGCTAGATTTTAAATCCTATGTCATGAGATCAAGAGCTTTGCCTCTGTGCCCACAGCAATTAATAGAGTGGTATCTAGTTCATTAGTTCATGTTCAATAAATATATATTTTTCCTCTTTGTCAACTCTTTCATATGTTCTCCTCCTCCTATGACATAGGAGAATATTCTACTCAAATTTTTTCTCCAATGAGGTAAAATCATATACTTCCCAACTTACTCTCTGAACCTCAGTTTCCTCATCCATAGAATGGATCTGATAATAAGTACACACTTTATCGGGTTGTTAGAAATAAATAAGGTATTTCAGCTAAAGTCCATGCTCACAGTGCTTGACCCACAGAGTTGTTTTTAATGCAATTTTGAGCATTATAGAGTCAGACAAATCAGGATTTAAATGACTTATTATATCCAAAGTACTGAGAACAGTGTCTAGCACATTTTATGTAAGTATGAGGTCTAATAATAATTATAATTTGATTCACTGTCAAGAATTATGCAATCTAGGACAATGACTTCATGTATCTTACCCAAATTCCTCATCTCTACTATAGGGACACAGTGGCTATTGTTGAAATTAAATAAAATATAGTATGTGTCATATCTACAACTCAAGATGCTATTAACTATTTCTCTACTGTGGGACAATAGGCTTATTTCATTTTTTAAAACACTAGACAATGATGTGATGAACATCTTTGTGCATAATGGTTTTCACACATTTTAGTTCATTTTCTTACCTTGGAATTCCAGAATCAAGTTTTTGAGTAAAAAAATGTATAAATATTTTTGTGGCTCTTGTTACATATGCTGGATAGATTGGTTATCATTGCAGAGAGTAGCTCTGAGCTTTCACTTGGTTGGTAAGTGTTAGACTCAAGATCGGTGCTCAGCGTGTACTGTATTTTGCTGCCTCTCACTCTTGTCCCCCTCTCTTCTTGACTGGGGATTTCCCCATCACAGTTCTGTGGGTCAGGAATCTGGGAGTTGGTGAGCTGGGTGGTCTTGGGTCAGAGTGTCTCAAGAGCCTGCAGTCATCACGAGGCTAGAGAACCATTTTCCAAACTCACTCATGTGGTTCTTGGCAGGAGCTCTAGTTCCTCACCATGCAGACCTGTCCACAGGCTGCCTGGATGCCTTCATACATGGCAGCTGGTTTCCCCCAGAGCATCTGGTCTAAGAGAGAGAGAGCCTGACGTACAAGACACAGCTTTTTAGACCCAATCTCAGAAGTAACATGCGTACTGTCATTCCTGCTGTTCGATTGGTCACACAGCTCAACCTAGGTAAACATGGGAGGGTGGGGGGCTCTTGGAGGCTGGCTCCCACAAGAGTGAACTGTGGGATCATGGTTGTATCCTTGTCTCTCTCTTGCTTCTTATTCCTTAGCCACATTCTGCCTTGCTTTGTAACTGCTTTCTGATATGACCAGACATTTAGGTACCTACTGTGTGCCAGTCACTGTGCTAGTTGCTTTCATAGATCCATTTAACCCTCACAATAACCAACGTGAGATTAATATGACTCTGTCTTGCCAAATGATCCTAGGACAAGCTAAAATTAGAGTGGAGATTCAAACTCAGGACTGTGACTGCAGAATTGTGTCCTTTCTATGACACATTCTGGGCAGATGCTCAGTCTCTCTGACTATCATTTTAGCTCTTAGGAGCACCAAGAGCTGGCATTCAGAGAACAGTTGCCAGCTGGTCCGCCCTTGCCTGAAAACCACGAAAGCCTGGTCAGTGAGAACATATCCAGGAGAATAGATACTGCCCCAGTCTGCTCCTGGCTGGAGTCATCTCCAGCATGATGTCCAATATCAATACCAAAGTATGATTGGCAAACAAGTCCAGCTTTTCATGTGTGCTTCATTGATTTCTGAAATCTCTTAATTCCTGTATATTTCAGCAGTGGTTTTATTACCTGTGATTACCTGTGTTAAAGGTTATCTGTACCAGCTGCTCAGATTTAGTGAGGTGTCTTAGTCATTTCAGAGTCAGGCTGGTTCCCAGGGCTTCTCTGCCTGTCAGGTTTGATGGGATTTTCTTATTTACTTCTACCAGTTTTATAAGAATTAAAAAGAAAATCAGTTTTCTGAAAGAGTTATGAAAGGAAGGGGTTATTATTATTATTTAATTAAAAATAAAACAGAGGAGTGTGGTGGCCATGAGAATAGAACGCACCTTTTAAACTTCCTGTTTGAGGATGTGCAACTGACTGAAGGCTCCAGCTGCTCCATTCTCTGTGCATCGCGGCTGTCTACTATGGCTGTCCTCCACATGGGCTGCTTTCTACAGAAAATTAAGGAAATTTACAGGAAACAAAATTAAGTAACTGGCCTGTAATCATTCAATTATAAGTAGAGCAGGTGAAATAAAATTTATATTTGAGATGTTCAGAGCAGGCTGGGCTCTCAGAACCCCAACATATCTGAGAAAAAGTGGAAGAAAGCCAAACTCATGGGAGACACGAGAATGCTTCTGAAATACTTCAAGGACTGTCATGTGAATGAGGAAATAAACTTATTCCTAATGGCTCCAGAGGGAGGAGCTTGATGACTCTCAAATGGTTATCTCTTGCCAAAATTTTTCTTCTGAGCTCCAGCGTCATAAATATAAATACCTCCTGGACTCATCCATTTGCATGTCTCTGAGGCATTTCATACTTAACGTGGCCAAAGCTCATTTTGATTCTTTTCTTCAATGCTTGTTCCACCATTTGGGTTCCCAGACTTAGTAAATGACATTGACATTGATGAGAACATGGCACCATCCTGGACTCCTCTGTCTCCTTCACCTTGGACCTCTGATTGGTGACTCCAGTCTCCTGGTGTATTGAGAAACCATACTTTGTTCATTTCTCTATCTGTATCAGTTATCTATAGCCGTGTAACAAAACTTAGCAGCTTAAAATAACAAACATTTATTAGCTCATTTTCTTTGGGAGAAGGACTCAGGGGCAGCTTAGCTGGGTCCTCCATGTCTTCCACAATACTTCAGAGTGTCAGCTGTGGCTGCAGATAACTCTAGACCCAACTGGAGGAAAATCCACTTCCAAGTTCACTCACATGGCTGTTGTTAAGACTCAGTTCCTTGCTGGGTATTGACTTGAAGTCTCTCTCAATTCCTTGCCATGTGGGCCTCTCTCTCAGAGAGCTAATATCCTGCCTTCCTCGAGTGTGAGTGAGAAAGAGAAGGCAAGGAAGATGGAGAGGGGGTCATTATAATCTAATCTCAAAAGTGACAGCCCATAATTTTTTAAAGAATGTTTTTATTGATTTTAGAGAGGGAGGAAGAGAAGGACAGGAAGAGAAGGACAGAGGAGAGAGAAAGAGGGAGAGGGAGGGAGAGAGGGAGGAAGAGAGAAAGAGAGGGAGAGAAATTGGCTTTTAAGCTTGCATTATATTATCTTGGGCTTGGGAAGGACTAGGGCCTCTTTCAAACTAACCAGTCAATTTCCCAATTCTTTTCCGGCTGGTGTTGGGCCCTCCCCTAACCAACCCATTTCCTAGATATTCCTGGATTCAGTGTCCCTTATCCAATCCAACCCTTTTTCCAAGGCTAGACAGATAGGCCTCTATGGTTGCCATCTTGGCTCCTAGTGGGAGTGTGCCAGCAGAGGAATTTCCCTTTATTGTTTGTTCTTCTCCTCCATAGTCTGGGCAAGTGGACCGGTGGTACACTGGGGCGATGGGAAAGCTGGTCCTTCCTCCCTACATGGGGGAGGGAGAGTGTTACTCTCCTTGGTGGGCCAGTGCTGCGATTCCCTGGGGTGTCTGAAACTGTAACTTTCAGACTTAATCAGGCTTATTGTCTGATTCAGCTCCCTAGTTGATTAGGATTGATGTCTGTTTTCCTTTGCCCCCTTCCTTTATTAATATCTAGCTACCTACGCTAACACCAGTGCAATGCATGGCCCTGGCTAGATACTCAATTTGTTAATTAATTTAACAAACATTGAGTACCTACTATGTGCCAGATAATGTGATGTTCAGTGGTAGATAAAGAGATCTCTGTCCTTTCTAGGTGCTGGGATATTCTAGGTGCCAAAAGTCTAGTTGAAAGACAGGAGTTTCAGGAAGGCAGGTTTTGATTCCACACAATGAAGTTTTGTCCTTCTCAGAGCTTTCCTGAGAGGCAGTAGCTTTTCTATGGAGGGGGTGAGTTTCCTATCATCAGAGGTGTTCAAGCAAAGCCAGAATGGCCACTTGGTGGGGATGTTGTAGAGAGGATAAAAATATAAGAGAGTTGCTTGTAAGAGAAGATTAAGGTCCTTTTCAGTGGCTAGGAATTAACATTTTAGAGAAACCTGGATGCAACAAGCATGATATAAATACAAGACAGCACCTTCTTAAAGCCTGTGGCTGCAAGTCAGTGTGAGGAAAAGGGGGTGGTCTTTGAATTTCCCGAGGCAGAAGTTTGAAGGCAGTGCTGACTTAGGATGGAGCTGGAATTGCAGCTCACAGTTGAAGGGACCTCCTGCAGCTGCAGAAATCACTCTTTGGAATAGACAAAGGACACCTTGCAGACACCCTGTGGTTCACAGCATGGCTGGGGAAATCGCAACCAAGGAATGGTTGTTACCCGCCACTTGGACAGGAAATGTCGCAGACAAAACCTTGTTTTTCTGCTGTAGGAATTAAAGTTCAGAGGCAGCTGCAAGGAAATCAATACTGAGCTGCTAAACCCTTAATGAACAACAGCAAAAGGCTGATCATGTTGCCTAAAACAGCTTTTTTCAAAGCTGCTTGTCTGGAGTGGGAGTGCTAACAAGAATTGATTGGGTTCCTACTGGGTGTGGTTTCTGAGTGCAACTATGCGGTGCAGGGAAAAGCAGTTGTGACAGGTTCAAGTCCCACTTGTTGGCTGAGTCATCCAGTCTGTTGTTAATGGCTTGGGGGTGGGGTTGGTTGGTGATCTAGTGGTTAGGTCTGTATAACGCTACTCATCCCTCTTTCCCTACTCCTGGGTCCTCTGGCAAAGAATCAATCGCTAGATGAGAATCAAAGCCTCAGCTTTAAAGAAGATTGAAAAGGTGCTTAGAATTTCAATTCAAAGACCTCTGGGAGAAATGCAGTTGGAGAAGGTTGCTCTGGCCACTAGGCTTAACTGGGCTTCTTAGTCACTTTTGCTTAAACCTGTGTTCGTTTTCACCAAACAAACCTATAACTCTACAGAGAGAATGAACAGCTTGGCAGAAGGGAAGGCTCATGCTATATCACCCGTCACTGAGAGGTGGCCCAAAGTCACCCCCCAATTGATCCCATTAGCCCGCCTCCTCCTGAGGGAGCTGGAAGTGTGGGTAGCAGTTTCCTTCTTTAGGGCCTGGAGAGAAATGTGAAGTGTTGTGGAAAAGGATCTTTCCACTGAGCCATTTAACTTGTCTGACTTTCCATTTCCCCATCTATCAAGTGGGCACAGAATTTCTACCCTATTTTCCATGCAGGGTTGTTGTGAGAAGCAAATGAAATCACATCAGTGGAAGTGCTTGCGAAACTAACTTGCTTCCTCTCTCTGAATGGGACCTGATGCTTTTATTTGTAACCTAGGGGAGCAAGCCTGAGGTACAGAAGAAAAGCAAAACAAGGAACTGGCATTTTTTGGACCACTTACTGTTTCTGATACTGCAGGAGGCTCTACAAAACCTCCTCACCCTCACAGCATCTCTGCTGGCAATCATTAACACTCATATTTCACAAAAGAGGGAATGAAGTAGGATGATCAACCAGCAGGTTTGCCCATGAGAAGGGATTTCCTGGGGCACAGGACATTCTAGCCCCTGGAAAGTACTGGGTAAACCAGGATGAGCTGCCACCCCAAACTCAAGCCCAGAAAGGCTGAATAGTTTCCCTAGAACTCCACAGATGGTCAGTAGCAAGGTCAGATGGGAACTTGGGTCAGTGACCCTAAGATTCCTGTCTTTTCCTTAGACCTTTCTGCTTAAACTCTAGTTGGGCTGATAAAATGTGTAGATCTGAGTGGATTGCATGTCAAGGAGCTGCAGTAATCACTGTGATGGGGCTTAACAGGAAACAGAAAGCTTTGCTATAAAGGTGAGTTATTGGCCGTGCTACCTGAGACTTTAATCTAAAATGGTTCTCTTTTAAGGGGTTTCTTAAGAGGATATATAAGTTGGATGTGGACATGGATAATGTCCTGCATTATAAGCCAAGTGGTAGTACATTGGCTGGCATCTTTAAGGGGGTTGTTTAACCCTGTTAGTGGGCCGTAGACCTGAAGAGCAGGGGCAGCTTATGAATAAAGGTGGTTCCTGATTTGGTGTGTCCTAGGAGGAGCCCAATAATTGCATCCGGATGACCTAGTTAAATCATCCTTTTCCTCAGAACGATTGTAACAGCCATGTACCTGACCTTCTCTGCAAAACATTCCTCAGTGACTTTCCATCAGCTCCTGAATCAACTCAGGCTCTTTAGCTTGGCTGACAAAGTCCTCCAGCGGCTGGCCCCAAGGTCCCTTACAGACTCATCTCCTGCCATCCTCAGCCTGGACTCCAGGAGCTTCCATCTGTGTGTATCTCCAGGCTCACTGTGGTGTGGCTGTCTCCCACTGTCCCCCCACCTCAGCTTCCTCCTCCCACATCTTCAGGCACTCACTTTCTCCTGCTCTTTATTCAAAATTCAGTTCAGGCAGCCCCTCCTCTAGGAAGATGCCCCTGCCTTGCCCCCTCTACCCCACCCACTTTAGGTGGCCTCCTTCAGTACTGTGTCAATCATCCATCAGGCCTACCTTTCCCACTGGACTGTGAGTCCCTGGGGGACAGAAGCTGGTTCTAGTCCATCGGAAGGACTCCAAAGGTGCTGTTGAAACAGACTGGACCAGGCAGGGACAGGAGCTGTTGTTTGCTTGGCACTGGGTCTATGAACTCCCATAGCTGGCTTACCCACACTCTGAGCACAATGGATTATGGAACAAGGAACTCAGCAATATTGCAATCATCAGTTTCAATTGCTGTGTGAGATGGGATTAGGGAATAACAAACTGACAACCTGGCTTATTCTAAGGGCTAAATTAGGAACAAGATTGGCATGCTGGTGAGGAAAAGCGAGAGTCTGGGAGGTGTATGTGAGAGGGGAACTGGGGAGTGTGTATGTGGTGCCACTAAAAGTTAAAGTCAGAGGGCTTCAGGTTCAGAAATTAACTCTTGCCAGAGAGGCCACCTGTTGGAATTAAACTTTTTTTTTTTTACAGCTCTTCTCTCAGTGGTTAAATATAACAAATTGGTAAATTCCATAACAAATTTGTCTATAGACAATAACTTGTCTATTGCCATTGTATCATTAGTGCCTGGCCATGTGGTAGCAGCTCAAGAAATACTTCTTGAATGAATGAGTGATCACTCTAAAAACTGCTATAGGAGAAACCAAGATGGCGGCATAGGTAAACACTGGAAATTGCTGCCTTGCACAACAACTTCAAAAATACAACTAAAAGACAAAACGGACATCATCCAGAACCACAGGAAGGCTGGCTGAATGGAAATTCTACAACTAGAAGGAAAGAGAAAAGCACACTGAGACTCAGAGGAGGTGCAGAAGTAAAGTGCAGAGGTGTGGAGGCGCACGCAGAAAGGGCTGGCAGCTGAGGACGGGGAGCACGTGGAAAGGGCTAGCAGCTGAGGACACGGTTGTCTTTTTCAATTGGAAGGGAGTCTCAAGCTCCTGACTGCTCTGAACTCCAGTTCCAGGCGAGTCTCTGGGGACCCAGACTCATATAGGAGAAACTGGCCTGTCTGGCATCGGTCAGAACTCGTGGGCGGCTTTCTCTCAGAGGTACTTGCAGCAATTACTGGGACACTGAGACTCGGGGCCTCTTAGGGTAGGACTGAGGAGCTGCCATAGCTGCTTGCTCTGCCCTGTTGATCCCCAGAGACCCAGCATCACCCAAGCTGTGTGCAGAGGCTTTTGCATATGAAAGGCCTGGCCCTTTGCAATCTGAAAATTACCTAACAAACCGCAGCTGGGTCAGAAAAACCCAGAACTTCCAAAAGAAGACCCAAGGACCCACAGCAGCTTGCATTGCTTCACAGCTGGGCTCCTGCTGGGTAGCCTTAGGCAGAGGCTAAATTAGCACCTCCTTAGAGATCCAAGAGCCAGTGTACCCAGTGGTCAGAGTAGGACCATCCAGATTATAACTCCTCAGATCCATAAGGGACACACTCAGGGGGCAGACTCAGTGAGCACCAAAGCCCCACTGAAGCAAGTCTTGCCCCAGAAGGGTGTCTCCAGCACTGAAGTTCTCCCACTGCAGACACAGCTGATTCTCACAGCCAATTGACCTGGAGGTCAATTCCTCCCAGTGATACCTACAACAATCAAGGCTTAACTACAAAAAGACCGTGCACAAAGCCCACAAAGGGGTGCACCAAGAGTGTCCACCTCAGGTAATTGGGGAGGCTGAGCCACTGGACCCTATAGTACACCTAGCACAGAAAGACACTCTATCAACACAGGGAAGCATAAAAAATGTGGAGACAAAGAAACAGGTCACAAATGACAGAAATTGAGGAAAGCAAACTACTGGATATAGAATCCAAAACCACACTTATAAGGTTTTTCAAGAATTTTCTAGAAACCGCCGATATATTTACTAAGACCCTCAATAAGTCTAGTGAGACCGCCGATAAATTTAGTGAGACCCTCAAGAAATCTAGTGAGACACTGGAGGATATGAAAAAGGACCAACTAGAAATTAAGCATACACTGACTGAAATAAACAATATTTTACAGAGTTCCGATAGCAGACAAGAGGATTGCAAGAATCAAGTCAAAGATTTGAAATACAAAGAAACAAAAACGCCGAACCAGAAAAACAAAAAGAAAAAAGAATCCAAAAATATGAAGATAGTGTAAGGAGCCTCTGGGACAGCTTCAAGCATCCCAACATCCGAATTATGGGGGTGCCAGAAGAAGAGAGAGAGCAAGATATTGAAAACCTATTTGAAGAAATAATGACAGAAAACTTCCCCTACCTAGTGAAAGAAATAGACTTACAAGTCCAGGAAGCACAGAGCACCAAACAAAAGGAATCCAAAGAGGACCACACCACGACACACCATAATTAAAATGCCAAGAGCAAAAGACAAAGAGAGAATCTTAAAAGCAGCAAGAGAAAAACAGTCACTTACCTACAAGGGAGTACCCATATGATTGTCAGCTGATTTCTCAACAGAAACTATGCAGACCAGAAGGGAGTGGCAAGAAATATTCAAAGTGATGAATGCTAAGAACCTACAACCAAGATTACTTTACCCAGCAAAGCTATCATTCAGAATTGAAGGTCAGATGAAGAGCTTCACAGATAAGAAAAAGCTAAAGGAATTCATCACTACCAAACCAGTATTATATGAAATGCTGAAAGGTATCCTTTAAGAAGAGGAAGAAGAAAAAAAAGGTAAAGATACAAATTATGAACAACAAATACACATCTATCAACAAGTAAATCTAAAAATCAATCAAGTGCATCAATAATCTGATGTACAGAATGAACTGGTGAATATAATTCAATCAGGGGCATAGAAAGGGAGTGGACTGACAATTCTCAGGGGGGGGGGGAAGGGGTGTGGGGGGTGCGGGAAGAGACTGGAAAAAAATCGTACACCTATGGATGAGGACATTGTGGGGGAGGTAAGGGCAGAGGGTGGGCTGGGAACCAGGTGGAGGGGAGCTATAGGGGGAAAACAGGAACAACTATAATAATCTGAACAATAAAGATTTAATTTAAAAAAATAATAATAAAAAATAAAAAACAAATAAAAACTGTTATATGCCTCTACTTCACACAGCTGCTCTCGGTCTACCTCTTCCTGATCCTTTAAGCCCGTCTGCCAATCTCCATCCCATCTCCTTGCTGGTCCAGGAAAGTGAACCCTAGTTTCTGTCCACCTCAGCTTCCCTACCTTTATTTGTTGCAGAACTGCTTGGGCTCTGGTTCATCTCGGGGACAAAGTCTTGTGGCCTGTCTTTGGCCCTGATCCTGGGCTTTATCTATGTGTTGCTTGGCATCTAGACCTTGGCTTACCTGTGTCCCTAGGCTTGGTCTACCCCTCTGCTCCCAGTGCTCACCTTTACCTTGGGTAGTTCTGGCATTAGCACTGTGGAAACTGCCATCTGTATGGGCTTGTTGTCAGGCCCCTGGGCAGTTCAGCCCCAGCCCTTGTGAGAAGAGGATCATGCACTTTTGCAATGGATGGCCCAGTGCTGCCCCTTAGCACACCTCCCATCTCTGGCTGTCACTTTCCACAACCATTAAGATGTCAGGGTAGGCCAGATGCATACCTGCTGCTTCTCTGCGCCCCTCCTCTTTATCTGAGAGTTGAAAAGCCCCCACATTTATACAAGTCTTGGGTTTTGCAGCTTGATTTTGGCATTAAAAAACAGACACACTGAGAACAACAGAACAAGACAGATAATCCAGAAGTAAACCCATGTATATAATTTTTGATAAAGGTGCTAAGAGTACAGAATGGAGAAAGGATAGTCTCTTCAATAAATGGTGCTGGGAAAACTGGATATCCACAAGCAAAAGAATGAAATTGGACCCTGTCTTACACCATTAAAAAAATCTACTCAAAATGGATTAAAGACTTAAACACAAGACCTAAAACTGTAATACTCTTAGAAGAAGACATAGGGGAAATCTTCTTCACATTGTTCTTGGAAATGATTTTTTGGATCTGACACCAAAAGCAAAGTCAACAAAAGCAAAAATAAACAAGAGGAACTACATCAAATTAAAAAAGTTTCTGCACATCAAAACCATCAACAAAATGAAAAGGCAACCTATGGAATGGGAAAAGTTTTTCAAACCATATACTTGATAAGGAGTTAATATCCCCAAAATATAAGCAACTCTTACAACTTAATAACAAAAAACCAAATAACCCAATTTTGGGCAAAGGACCTAAAAAGACATTTTTCCAAAGAAGTCATACACATGGCCAATAGGTGTATGAAAAAATGTTCAATATCATTAATCATCAGGGAAATGAAAATCAAAACCACAATGAGATATCATCGTATATCTGTTAAATTCTTTATCATCAAAAAGACAAGAGATAAGTGTTGGTGAGGATGTGAAGAAAAGGGAACCCGTTGATGGGAATGTAAATTGGGGCAGCCACTGTGGAAAACAGTACAGAGGTTTCTCAAATTTAAAATAAATTAAAAATGTTAAAACAGAACTACCACATCATCCAGCAATTGTACTTCTGGATACATTTCCAAAGGAAGGAGGTGAAATCACTATCTTGAAGAGATATCTGCATTCCCATGTTCATTGCAGCATCATTCACAGTAGTCAAGATATGGAAACAACCTGTTGATGAATGAATGAAGATGTGATACATATATACAGTGGAATATTATTCAGCTGTAAAAGAGGACATCCTTCTATTTGAGACAACATTGATGAACCTGGAGGACATTATGCTAAGTGAAATCAGCTAGACAGAGAAAGACAAATACAGTGGGGCCTTGACTTACGAGTGTCCCGACTAATGAGTTTTTCGAGATACGAGCCATCTCTCGGCCGATTTTTTGCTTTGAGTTGCGAGCTAAAATTCGGGTTACGAGCCAGCTTCAGATACCCCACCTCTAGTTGGCGCAGCGAACGTCACAGTGAACGCCACAACATCAGCCCAGCATCACGTGTCTCACTTGTTCACTTTTTGATTTGACATACGAGTAATTTGAGTTACGAGCTCCGTCACGGAACGAATTAAACTTGTAAGTCAATGCCCCACTGCATGGTGTGGTGTCACTTATATGTGGAATTAAAAAAAATTATAGAAACAGAGAATGGAATGGTGGTTGCCAGGGGCTGGGTGTGGATGGGTGGGGGAAATGGGGAGATGTTGGTCAAAGGATATAAACTTTCAGTTATATGATTAGTAAGTTCTGAGTACCTAGTGTACTGCATGGTGACTGTAGCTAATAGAGTATTGTATTCTTGAAACTTGCTAGGAGAGTATTCTCAGGCACACACAAATGGTAACTATGTGAAGTGATGAATGTATTAATTAACTTGATTGTGGTAATCATTTCACAATGTAGAGTTATATCAAATCATCATGCTGTATACTTTAAATATATTATAATTTTATTTGTCAATTATACCTCAATAGAGCTGGAAAAAGTCTTGGGTTTTATATTAAAACTAGAGGCCCGGTGCACAAATATTTGTGCACTTGGGGGGGAATGGGGGGTCCCTCAGCCTGGCCTGTGCCCTCTCGCAGTCTGGGACCCCTCGGGAGATAACACCCTGCTGGCTTAGGCCTGCTCCCAGGTGGCAGAGGGCAGGCCCAATCCCTAGGTGCAGCCCCTGGTCGGGCTCAGAGCAGGGCCGATTGGGGAGTTGGGGCGCCGCCCCCTGTCATGCACAGAGCAGGGCGGATTGGGAGGTTGCGATGCCACCCTCAGTCACACTCAGGGTAGGGCCGATTGGGGGGTTGGGGCACCGTCCCCTGTCACACTCAAGGCAGGGTCGATGGGGAGGTTGCGGCGCCACCCCCTGTCACGCACAGAGCAGGGCCAATCCGGGGGTTGGGGCACTGCCCCCTGTCACGCACAGAGCAGGGCTCATCAGGGGGTTGAGGAGCTCCCCCCTGTCACTCACAGAGTAGGGCCGATAGGGGAGTTGGGGCACCGCCCCCTGTCACACACAGAGCAGGGCGGATCAGGGGGTTGGGGCACCGCCACTCTTACACTCAGGGCAGGGCCGATGGGGAGGTTATGGCTTTACCCTGTCGCACACAGAGCAGGGCCCGTGGGGGGGGGGGGGGCGGGGAGGTTGAGGCGCCGCACCCTGTCACACACAGAGCAGGGCCGATCAGGGGTTGGGGCGCTGCACCCTGTCACACACAGAGCCGCAGGGCGATCAGGGGGTTGGGGAGCTCCCCCTATCAGGCACAGAGCAGGGCTGATCAGGAGGTTGGGGCGCCTTCCCCTGTCACGAACAGAGCAGGGACAATAGGGAGGTTGTGGCCCCGCCCCCTGTCACACACAGAGCCGCAGGGCGATCAGGGGGTTTGGGCGCTGCCCCCTGTCATGCTGATCCCGGTGCCGGGAGGCCTCTCGGCTCCGCTGATCCCGGTGCTGGGAGGCATATTACCCTTTTACTATATAGGGTAGAGGCCTGGTGCATGGGTGGGGCTGGCTGGTTTGCCCTGAAGGGTGTCCTGGATTGCCGGGGTCCAACCCCAGCAGGTCCAGGGGTCCCCAAAGGTGTGGACGGAGTCGGCGAAGAAGGAAGGACACGGAGACAGCGTTCAGTTGATCAGCAGCCTAGCCAGGATCTCCAGCCAAGTTCTGGTCTTGATCTCCAGAGAGGCTCTGCTGTTTATTGTCTTGTTACATCCGTATTTATACCAGTTGATTTTAATCCTGTCAATTTCTATTACAAAGGTTAGGGCGTTTCTTATCTCCATTCCAGGGAGTAAAGATTATGTAGCTTAAGCATGATTCTTTGTAGTGATTAACTACCCGCCTGGCACTTAGTTAAGGAGTTTCATGCCCTCCCTGACTTCAGGGAAAAATTCCTACCTGGGGAAACAACCTTTCTAGGAGAGGCATCCCCTCCCTGACTTCAGGGAAAAATTCCTACCTGGGGAAACAACCTTTCTCGGAGAGGTGACCTTGGTTAAAACACACAGCGCTAAGGGGAGCAAACATATTAAGAACAGTATGGCGCCAGATGTTTGGGTCCAGCGCCAGCAGGTCCAGGGGTCCCCAAAGGTGTGGACGGAGTTGGCGAAGACTATCCACGCTATTCCTACGGTGGAGTCGGATCCGTCCCGAGTGTGGGGCGCTTAACTAGGGGTCCCTGTTCGGGCGCCAGATGCTGGGGTCCAACCCCAGCGGGTCCAGGGGTCCCCAAAGGTGTGGACGGAGTCGGTGAAGAAGGAATGGTCTCGATCTCCAGAGAGGTTCTGCTTCGGATCTCCAGCCAGGTTCTGTGGCCAGGTCCTGGTCAGGTTCTCTTGCCAATCTCCGCAGTCAGGTTCAGTCCAGGATCCCTGCCATGCTCTCTCGCCAGGCTCCGCCTCCAGGCTCCGAGGCCAGTCCCTGTCCAGGATCCTCCGGCATGCTCTCGCCAGCGAAGTTCTTCTGTCTCTAGAGAACGTTCTGTGTAGGTTCTGTGCCTAGGCTCTGTCTCTCTTGGTCTTGTCTTCCAAGCCCTGTGTCCTTAGTTCTGTGTTCTGAGTTCTGTGTGTTTCTGTCTTGTTACAACTGTATTTATACCAGTTGATTCAATCCTATCAATCTCTATTACAAAGGTTAGGGCGTTTCTTATCTCCATTCCAGGGAGAAAAGATTATGTAGTTTAAGCATGATTGTTCGAAGTTAAAGGGATTAATTACCCGCCTGGCACTTAGTTGAGGGGTTTTATTCCCTCCCTAACTTCAGGGGAAAATCCCTACCTGGGGATTCAACCTTTCTCGGAGAGGTGACTTTGGTTAAAACACAGCGCCAAGAAGGTGAGCAAACATATTAAGAACCATATGCCAAATATGCCAGGTCCCTTGAAACAGCAAGGATGGACCGGCTCCCGGCAAATTAATTCCCCCTTTTTTATTTTTTAAAAGCAAGCATTAAAAAGAAAAACCTCAAACGCTCTCTTTTATCCATTTTAAGAGTAGGATTGGCGCTTTCTGCTATTACCTGAGTCCTGATCTATCACCCCAGGGAGAGCTTGCCAATCCTGCACTTTCCCGGGGTGGAAAGGCTGCAGTGGGGTTAAGGATAAGGCTCCTTGGGCCTACCTTCTCCCATGCCTCTACATTTACCTTTCTGGCACCTTTCCTTCCTCAGAAAAGCATGGACGTATTTCTTGTATAAAACGTTCTGTCTGACTGGGAGTAACCTTAATTCCTCTGCTAACAAGCATATATGTTAAAAGATCAATACGGAGTCTTTTTTCTTTAGACTCAGTATGGCACATCTTCTTAATCTAAAGATCAATACAGAGTCTTCTTTCTTTGGACTCAGTATGGCACATCTTCTCAATCTAAGTTCTGTACTATCCACCTTCTTACCCTACTTATCCTCTATAGGGGGGTCTGTAGCACCCTGGTGGAGTCCTATCCGTCCCGAGTGTGGGGTTTTCAATGGGGGGGGCTTACCTAAGGGAATCCTGTTCCAGGGGTTCCCAAAGGTGTGGACGGATTCGGCGAAGACTATCCACCCTCTTCCTACGGTGGAGTCTGATCCGTCCCGAGTGTGGGAGTTCTCAATGGGGGAGGGGGGCTTACCTAGGGGAATCCTGTTCCAGGCATTCCCAAAGGTGTGGACGGAGTCGGCGAAGACTATCCACCCTCTTCCTACGGTGGAGTCCGATCCGTCCCGAGTGTGGGGCGCTTACCTAGGGGTCCCTGTTCGGGCGCCAGATGCCGGGGTCCAACCCCAGCAGGTCCAGGGGTCCCCAAAGGTGTGGACGGAGTCGGCGAAGAAGGAATGTCACGGAGACAGCGTTCAGTTGATCAGCAGCCTAGCCAGGATCTCCAGCCCGGATCTCCAGAGAGGTTCTGCTTCGGATCTCCAGCGAGGCTCTGCAGCCATGTTCCCTCGCTAGGTTCCCCAGCCAGGCTCTGTCCAGGCTCTCCAGTCAGGTTCAGTGTCCAGGTTCCAGTCAGGTTCTCCTGCCAATCTCTGTAGTCAGGTTCAGTCCAGGATCCCTTGCCATGTTCTCCCGCTAGGCTCTGTCTCTAGGCTCTGAGGCCAGTTTCTGTCCAGGATCTTTTGCCATGCTCTCTCCAGCGAAGCTCCCCCGTCTCTAGGCGCTGTCTTCTGAATTCTGTCTCATGAGTTCTGTCTCTTGCTGTCTTATGAGTTCTGTGTTCTGAGTTCTGAGTCTTTCTGTCTTGTTACAACTGTATTTATACCAGTTGATTTAATCCTATCAATCTCTATTACAAAGGTTAGGGCGTTTCTTATCTCCATTCCAGGGAGAAAAGATTATGTAGTTTAAGCATGATTGTTCGTAGTTAAAGGGATTAATTACCCGCCTGGCACTTAGTTGAGGGGTTTTATTCCCTCCCTAACTTCAGGGGAAAATCCCTACCTGGGGAAAACAACCTTTCTCAGAGACCTTGGTTTAAACACATAGTGCCAAGAAGGTGAGCAAACATATTAAGAACAGTATGCCATATATGCCAGGTCCCTTGAAACAGCAAGCATGGACCGGCTCCCGGCACTGGATCAGGGTGGGGGTCCTCACTGGGGTGCCTGGCCAGCCTGGGTGAAGGGCTCAGGGCTGTTTGCAGCTGGTCACACACCCTTCAGGGTGGGGGTCCCCCACTGGGGTGCCTGGCCAGTCTGGGTGAGGGGCTGAGGGCTCTTTTCAGGCTGGCGGGTGACGGAAGCTCCCAACTGCTCCTTTTTTTCTTTTTTTTTTATTCTGGGCCAGCTTTAGTTCTGAGGCTCCAGCTCTTAGGCGTCTGCTGCTGAAAGTAGGTAATCGAAACAATGTATAACTCCAGCTCTGAGATCCCGGCTCGCTGAAAGCTGGTTTCTGGCGTTTTTTTTTTTTTAGCTTCTATATTTGTTACAATGTTTGAAACTGCAGGCTCAGAGGCCTGCAAGGCAGGCAGGGAACGTTGGTTTCCTCCGTCACTGAATCAAGCAAGCCTCATGTTAGTTTCAAGCTGCCTGGCTGCCGGCCGCCATCTTGGCTGACAGTTAATTTGCATATCTCCCTGATTAGCCAATGGGAAGGGTAGCGGTCGTACGCCAATTACCATGTTTCTCTTTTATTAGATTAGAAGAGCCACAGAAATTAGAATTTAGGTTCCAAGGAAACAGTCACCTTTGGTTGGGCTGGATCAGAACTGGCCACTCTAGAGGAATTTTGGTCACACTGAATGCTGGGTGTGTGTGTGCATGTGCACATGTGTGGTGTTCATGAAATGTCAACCTGTGTAGGAGTGTATAAATGTACATATACATATGTGTGACATGGTGTGTGGAGTATAATGGGATGTATGTATGTGTGGTGTGTGCACGCATGGTGTACATGGTTCATACACATGTGTGGGCAGTGTACATAGTGCATATATACACATGTGTGCATGCCACACACATGTTTATATATTTGTGTGATGTGTCTGTGCAGAGTAAACCCACTTGTATACATGTGTGGTATGTGTAAACATGTGGGTATGCCATATGAATAGTATGTATACATCTGTGTGGCATGTATAATTTATGTTTCTACACATATATGGTGTGGATGCACATGGTATATATACACTTGTGTGAGTGTGGTGTGTGTAAAGGGGGAATATGTGGTGCATATACATGTGTGTGGTGTGTGAGGGGACCCTGAGGTCCAGACAGGACCAGAGTCCTCAGTGGCTGCTCAGAGCCATTTGAGAAGGAAATGACCAAAGACACATAAGCCAAGGTCTCTGGTGGAGGAGCAGGGTGGAATCTCAAAATCCAGGAGCTCGAGGCAAAGCTGTAGTGCCTAGGTCAGGAAAGAGAGCAAGAGGCCTGTGGAGACAAGGTCGTGGGTAAGGGGTGCTGGCATCTCCCTTCTCTTGCTGTGCAGGCTGGGTCAGCTGGCTTAGGGGCAGCCTCTGGGAAGGGAGCGTGGTGGTGCAGGCCTCTGTTGGCCATCATGGACAAGGTTTATAGGCATTCACACAGTGGCAAGGCCTGCATAAGGTGCTGAAGATGCTGAGACGAATCAGACGTAGTTCCTGGCTCACAGAAAACAAATGTGAGGACTGAGATGCCAAGGTGCCATGGGAGTGGGGAAAGGAAAGGAGGAAGGGAACATTGGAGGGGAAAGGTGGGAGGGAGAAGTAGATATTCCTAGGACTGGGGTGGGGCACATTGACCAGAGCCCTCTGCTTGGAGTGCGGAGGACTGGCTGGAATTACAAGCCCGCATGCGATTTCTGCTAACTCTCCTCCTTTAAAATATATATTGTATATTTGTATGGTTATTAAATGAAATGAAGCGGGAGCCCTCTCCTGGTTCTGCTGGCCTCCCAACTGCCTTCCTACCCATCTTCCTCACTGCACCCCAGAAACCCAGGCCACTAAATCTGGTCCCTGTAATCCTGATTCAGCCCAACCCCGAATCCCAGGCTTTTGGGGGAGCTTTATTAGGTCATTTGGGAGACAAGAGCCTGAATTTTTGCCGTGTTTGCAAAAGTGATGAATGGTGGCAAAAGCTTGAGGATAAAATATTGTAATCAGGAGAGTATCCCCTCCCTCCTTCCCTCCCTCCTTCCTTCCTCCTCTGTCCCTGGATCTGGTGCTCACTGATTTCTGTGGAGTCAGCAGATGGATGGATGGCTTTTGCTAATGCTTTGCTAGAGATAGAATGTGTGGCAGGAATAGCCCTGTAGGCTCCCCAGAAAAAGAGGAACAGGAATAGCTCAGGGAGATAAAGGGAGTGAGAGGTGAAGTGGGCTGGGCATATATCAGAGTGAACAGGACATTCCTGCTGCGGCCCTGTCCACAGTGCTGAATCAGACACCGAGTCTTTGCTAATGTGCCCGTGGTCTAATCTCCGTTACTTGACCTCCAAAGCTGGACGCTTGCAGGAGGCTTTTACATGGTATCCTCAGCTCCAGTCTAGAACCCCTCGATCCTTCCACTGGCTCTCAGCCATAATGATTCCCTAAGACACAACCCCCTCTCAGTGCTGCCTCACTCTCATACCTCCCAAGGCTCCCCATTGCCAACCAAGTCTTGTGCAAACCCCACAGTCTAGCATCAAAGGCTCATCATTTCACCATGACATCATTTCACCTCCTGGCACTCCATTTGGATACCATTGAACAGTTGTGCAGACAGATATTGTAAAACATGGCTTTCTGGTCTTTTCCTTCTGTTCTTCCACCTTGGCCTTTGGAAAATCCCATCTGATGTGTAAGGCCCACTTCAAATGTCATCTCTGCCATGCTGACTTTGCAAGGCCTACCACCAGATGCTATTTTGTCCTGTTACAGTATTTATTTTCCAGGACCGTGGTTACTGTTACTCATGTTTATGTCAGTCTCCACCATTAGGCCGTGAACTTGTGAGGACAGCCTCCAATTTCTTCTTCTGTCCTGCTTCATGTTTAACATATATCCAGTCAAGGTGATGCATTGAAATTTGTTGAATTAAAGTAATTGCAAAATATCCTACCTAATATGGCAAAATTAATGTTATGGCAGTTTGGTGCGGAGTGCATCTCTGCAAAAACCATCACCTTTATGGAGGAGAGGTGAGGATCTGGTCTGTAGAGGATTTCTGAGCACATCATCTGAAGGCCTCTCTGTCACTGTTTCGTGGTGTATCCATGAGTTTTTGCTGTATAACAACTAACCTCAAAAATCTCAGTGGCTTATAACAACAGTTTATTTTATTGCTTGCAGGTTTGTAGGTCAGATAAACTTGGCTCCAGATTCATGGATTGAATAGTATAGAGGGTAGGGCTATTGCCACAGATGCAGAAGAGGGGGTCATCACCAGTGACCCTTTTTTTTGAAAATACAAAATAGGGAAGAAAAAAATCAATATTTTTATTTATTTTAGAGAGGAAGGGAGAGGGGGAGAGAGAGAAAGAACCATCAGTGATGAGAGAAATTCATTGATTGGCTGCCTTCTGCACACCCCATACTGGGGATTGAGCCTGCAATCCAGGCATGTGCCCTGACCAGGAATTGAACTTGGACCTCCTGGGTCATAGCTCAACACTCAACCACTGAGCCACACTGGCCCAAGCACCAGTGACTCTTTTATGCCTTCCACTTTTTCCCTGTGGGAATGTGTATCCTACACCTGTCCCACCATTGAATTTTGAAAGGAGATAACTTGTATATTTCATTTCACAGGTCCACAGATGGAGAGAAATTTTGCCTCAGACTGGATCATATCCAGAGTCCCACTGATACCTGATTTAGATGGTGAGATTTTGGACTTTTGTTCCAATTTCTTGAGTTGATGATATTTAGATTTTGGATTTAGAGTTGGTGCTGGAATGAGTTAAGACTTTTGGGAATGTTGGGTTGGGATGAATGAATTTTGCATGTGAGATGGATGTGAGTTTTGGGGACATAAGGGAAAACTAGTGGGACTGAATAGTGTTCCTCCATATTCATGTCCACCTAGAACCTCAGAATGTACCTTATTTGAAAATAGGGTATTTTCAGATGCAATTAAGATGAGTATCAAGAAGAGATCATACTGGACCCTAAGTCCAGTGAGAGTGTCCTTATGAGAGATAGAGAAGGACACAGAGACACAGAGGAGAGGACAGTATGAAGATGGAGGCAGAGATTAGAGTGAAGCATCTATAAATCAAGGAACTCAAAGGGGCAAGAAGAATTCTTCCCTATAGCCATCGGAAGAAGCGCAGTCCTTCCCACACCTTGATTTTGGACTTCAGACCTCCAGAACTGTGAGAGAATAAATTTCTGTTGTTTTAAGCCAACAAGTTTATGGTGATTTGTTATGGCAGCTGCAGGAAACTAACATGGTTTGTTTCAGGTTTATGCCTGTGTCTCCCTCTCTCCCCTGGACTGGTAGGTACCTGGGGTATGCTTGTTTTATGGAGGATCCCAAAAGTGCCAGAGGCCACGCCAAACCCTAGATGCATATTGTAGCTTCCTTTTGGGTTATTGCCACAACCCCATTGGCTCAAACAAATCACATGTCCAAGCCCATCATCAATGGAATGAGGAAATATACACTCTGCTTAGGTGGTGGCAGGAATTTTAAAGGGCTTGGAGGTGTGATTTTAATACAGGGAGGGAGTGAAGAATGGGAGACAGCAATCCAATCTACCTCAGCTTTGGGGAATAAAACACTCCAAGGAATAGGAGCAAATAGCACATGATTTGGAATGAAAAGACCTGTATTCATATCTTTGACCAGACTGGAACTTCTTCACTACATGTTTGTGATTAAGCCCCTTAAATTCTTTGAACTTCATTTTCCTCACCCAGGAAATGGAGACAAAAGTACCATTACTTATTGGGAAGATCAACTGCAGTGGAGCAGGTTAAAATTCTTCTCTAGTTTTTTCACGTGAAACCTGTGTCAAGAGCCCAAGTCAGGGAAAAAGCTAATGGGAACACTGTCCCTAGTGGTTGGCAGGCAGAGAAGGTGAGAGAGGACCTGGCTACAGGATGCAGGAGCCTCGCTCCCAACTCCAACCGGCCTGCCTGGGGGTGTCAAAGTTTCCATCCCAGCCAGGATGGGGCTCAGCCCTAGGTCCCATGTCCACACACACACTTCTGGGCTCTGCCCCATCCCATGCCCATCCCTGTTTCAGATCCTGCTGTCACCCAGACCCACATGACCAGTGGGGATAAGACCTCAGTGTGTCTGCAAGGATTCAACATGAGGAGGCGCTGGCACAGTGCTGGGCCCATGGTGCAGGCTCAGCATGTGTTGACAGCGCTGAAACACAAAACGGTGTGTTTACCAAATGAGCAAGGGCTTATGCACCCATCTGTTTCAGAGGTTTCCTCACTCAACAGAATTTACAGAAATGCCACCTGTTCATCTCCTGCAGCCATTCACCAGGATGTGGAAATGGCTTAGATTAACTTGTTAAATCCATCAAAATGGTATCTGTTAAAATGGGATTTTATGTGTTGATCACATAAATATTCATAACTTCATGGCCATGCCCAAGCACATACCATTTGCTTCTGCTTTCCTGCCCCTCTGTCAGCAGAAAACATCACATGACAACAGAATGAAGCCAGTGTTATTTACCCAGCACTGTGTTGGGACACCCCAGAGCAGGACGCTGCCAAGATAGGGTTTTTCTCACAGACAGCATGCAGCTGCTCCTGCCTTTCCCGCCATCCCTGGCACAGCCAACTCATGGCCTACTTTCCCCGTCATTCCAAAGCACACCGAGCACTGGCTTTATCCATCAGGCTTGTGTCCTTTCTTCAGGAGAAAGAAATCGATAGAAATTGATTTAAAAATGTCAAACCTTATCAACTGCCAACTGTCACTCCAAGACAGATATTTTATGGATAATGTAAATGTCTGATCTCACCAAGGCTCCAACAGTGTGGTGTCACTAATCAACCTACAAATATTCCCTGGGGGCCTATTACAAAGAGGGGCACAGTGGTGAAATTTGTAGGCTCAGGAGCCAGACTGCCTGGGTTTACATCTTGGCCCCATTATTTAATTGCTGTGTGACCTTCAGAAAGTTATTTAACTTCTCTGAGCCTCAGAGGTCTCATAATAATGGGATATATGTCAAAGGGTTGTGACAATTAAATGATAACTCACATAAGCCACTTCTAAAATGTGGAGAACATTATGAGATCATGGTAAACATTAATCACTATTTATTATTCATATGCCATTTTACAAGGCATTGAAGGTTATCAGTCAGGCTAGTTGGAGGAGGCAAGGCACACAGAAGGCAAATGGGACACTTGATACATGGAAAGATTATAGAGGCCGGAGCCTGAAGTCCTGGGTTTGAATTTCACTCTGCCACTCATTAGCTCATGACTTCAAGCAATTTCCCTGGAAGTTGGGGATCAGTTCCCCTGTACCATGGGGATAAATCACAGTGATTGAGATGCAGGCTTGTTATATGTTCCTAGTTACAAAAACACTTTGAGACTAGAAATGCACAGGGCATGGGCTGGTAAATTTAGGAAAAGGTCATTACGTGGTCTGAGTGGTAAATGCCAAATGCCAAATGTGTGGGACAGAGAAAGGTTCTGTGTCAAGATTCTGGGCAGGGCTTGTCATAAAGGGCCTATCAGAAAGGGTGGGATTGGACTGGGCTTTGTGAGGGAGCAGGCTTTGGAAATTCCAAAGAGGACCGCCTGCACATACTGGGCCTACTCATAGCAAATAAATGGTGAGCTTAGGAGAGCCTTGATGTAGCAAAGGGGAATTCTGGCATGATTTTTTATACTTTGGGAAGAATCTGGATTATTACAGTCAGGTGTATCACCGGATCTGGGACAACTACCTGGCTTTCGCAGAGTGTGGCTCTGAGGGGGGCAAGGGTTGAGGCAGGGGCTCATACAGTTGGTCAAAAATGATGCGGACTTGGGCTAGGACAGTGGTTGGCAAATTGTGGCTCGCGAGCTACATGCAGCTCTTTGGCCCCTTGATTGTGGCTCTTCCACAAAATACCACATGCGGGCGCGCATGTACAGTGCGATTGAAACTGTACAGTGCGATTGAAACTTCGTGGCACATGCGCAGAAGTCGGTATTTTGTGGAAGAGCCACACTCAAGGGGCCAAAGAGCCGCAGGTGGCTCGCGAGCCACAGTTTGCTGAGCCGCAGTTTTCCAACCACTGGGCTAGGACATTAGCAGAGGCAATGGAGAAATACAGACAGATGCGAGGTCTTTGGAGGGAGAGCTGTCAGGACTTACTGATTTATTCATTCAGTTCATTAGTTCAACTGTTCTAGGTTCTGTGGATATACCAGCACACAAAAGGAACAAAAATGTGCTTATGTAGCTTAAGTGCTGGTGGGAGGTGGAATTCAGGGGAAGGAGAAGGAGTCAGGAGGGTGATTTTCTGCCTGGGGGGATGGTGTGCTGCTATTTGCTTCATGATGCAGTTTGGAGGCCTTTAGTCACAAGTTGCTAAGGTGCATGGCTTGTCTTGACTGCTGCAGTTCCTCTTCTCCTTGGTGAGGGTTGGAGCCTTTTCTGGGTATGGTAAATGGGAACGTGGGTCCCTTCCCAAACTCCAACTCCCCTCCCACCCTGTAGGAATATGGTGAAGGCCATCAGGAACCAGACTGTGGGACCGACCTTTGGAGCTTGGCCAACTCCTCCACCAAGAAATGGCCAAGCAGACACTGCTCTCAGATATGAGCCTGGACTGTGAACAACTGCAGAGAAACAGCTTGAGTTTTGATCTCACACAGCTTGTGTGCCAGCATGTCCCCCTCCCCTTGTATGCCCTGTTTTGCTTCTTTTTCCTTTTTCTTTATTTGTTACTCTATATAACCTTGTATTGGGAAAGTCTGGGTTTTGGTAAACTTTCACTGGCCTGCTGCCCCTGGTGTGGTCTGTCCACAGGCGGGATGGGACTTGACAGAAAACTTCACTGGTCAGCCATCTCCAGTGTGCACGTAAGTCCCAATAAGCCCATGTCTTTCACAGCTGTCCTTCGGGTTATTTTTTTGGAATAACCCAACAAAAAATATGCTGAGGTTTTCTCAGACCTTGGCTCTTTGAATAACACTTGTGCATTCTGTGTTCCACCATCTGCATCCTAGTGCCAGGGAAGAGTGGAAGTAAGGGGAGTGACTCCCCAGTGTCTGAGTTCCCGTGCTGAAAGGTTACTCTTACAAACAGTCCCTCCACTCAGCTTGCACAGCTCCATCTATGCTGCAGGTCCAGGTGGTATTGTTATACTCTGCAAGGTGCTGTTATCATGGGAGGGTTCATCTCCTTCCTTGCATTTAGTAGCACTTGGTAGCTTCTAGGTTGAATCTGACCTTCAAAAGGCCCCACCTGGACAGGTAAGCCAGCTTCCACTGCACTTTCCATATGTCACAATCAAAACACTATGACCATGTCTTGCTGACCAAGCAACATTGGACACATTGAACTAAGGGGATGAAATTCTAGAGGAGAGGCACAGCAGGAATAAAGGTGTGGAAGCAGGAAGCTGCAGGAAGGGTTTGGGGCCCCTCCAGAACCTATGCTTGGGTTGCCCTGTGGGAGGTGGCCAGTATTTCTCTGAGTGCCTAACACCAGCTGGTAGGCCACCTTCACCTCCCTGCTGGGAGAATACATGGAAGAGGCCTCTCACTTAGAATTAAAAAGCGATCCTAGTGAACATAATTTCAGCAATTACCAATGTTCAGTAATTATGCTAATGCTGATTCGCAGAGGGCTGTTATCTGCCCAGCATGTTCTGTGCACATTCTCTCCTTACCTGACGAACAGTGTTTTTGCACCGCACATATGGTTTGCCTGTCATGTTAAGTGATGTTTGCATTTTTGAGCTTGTCAAGATACCAGGATGAGAGCTGAAGCTTTGTTCCCACCCCTAGCCAAAATTTTTGGGTGGGCTTCCTGATGAGTAAGGAAAGGGAAGGGAGGAAAAAAGAAAAAGGTAGCAGAAAAAAGAACCCCATTGGCTGAGGGGGGGATTATAGTTCGGAGGTGAAGTGAGCTGCATCAGGACCTGAGAGCTAGGATTTGTAACCTATCCTTCTGATTTCACATTTATCCAGGGTGAGTGGGAGGGTTGAGTGCCTGCCTTGTAGACGGTCTCCTCCTTTTATAACACAACAGCACTTTGTTTGGCTTGAAATGGTCAAGTACCATTTCTAGTTCTTGCTTCAAGTTGTAAGAGTGCTTAGAGATGATCTAAGTCTAAGACACTAATTCTCAAAGTGTGGTCTCTGGACCAGCAGCAGCATCACTGGAGAACTTGTTAGAAATATGAATTCTTGGGCCCCACACAGATCTATTGAATCAGAAACCCTGAGATTTCTGTGTTTTAACCCAGTAATTTATGCCCGATGCAGCCCTCCACGTGATTCTGAGGCAAGCTTAAGTTTGAGAATTACATTCTAGGTCAGTGATGGCGAACCTTTTGAGCTCGGCGTGTCAGCATTTTGAAAAACCCTAACTTAACTCTGGTGCCATGTCACATATAGAAATTTTTTGATATTTGCAACCATAGTAAAACAAAGACTTATATTTTTGATATTCATTTTATATATTTAAATGCCATTTAACAAAGAAAAATCAACCAAAAAAATGAGTTTGCGTGTCACCTCTGACACGCGTCATAGGTTCGCCATCACTGTTCTAGGTCCTTGATACTCAAAGTGTGGCCCCAAGCACAGCAGCATCAGCAGCAGCTGGGAGGTTGTAACTAAGGCAACATCTCAGGCCACACCTAGACCCACTCAGTCAGAGCCTGCACTTTAATAAGACCGCAGGTGATTTGCATGCACACTAGAGTTTGAGTATCATTTATGTAAGTTTCAGTACCCTCATTAACTGTTGACAAGAGACAAAATGACTTACTTGGTGGATGACTCACTAATTAGTGATAGAACTAGACTGCTATTACGATTACTTATTTTAATAACTAGCATATATTGTGTGCTTATTGAGGTCATTTCCTGGGAGCTTCTATCACCTGTGCTACTGTTTATACACTCTAAGGAGGGTTTACTATGTGCTGGCATGGCCCCTAATTTTTCCCATTTAATTCTCACCATACCCCTTTAAGGTAGGCACAGGAGACATCCTCTTATTTAGAATGAGTCTCTGTCCAGATAATTAAAAAAGTAAATGCAGGCAGGAAATCACACCTTAAGCATTTAATTTTAACATAAACATAGAAGTGTATGTTCATCCAGTAGTCTTTTGATGTGTGTGTGTGTGTGTATGTATGTGTGTGTATGTGTGTAGGGGGTTGTCAGTGTTTTTTCCAAGTACCGATCTTACTTTTTTCTTTCTTACTTTAAGTTGTTATATCTTTTGAGACCTAGTTTGGCTTTCTTTGGAGTGGGCAAAAATTTAAGGTGTGAAGAAATCTTAGGGCAGAATTTTTCTAGAATTTCATTTTTCTCAAACTCCTAACCCTACCGAATTTTTAAGAAAAGTGATTTGCAAAGTATTCAAACTCAGTTTTCATAGACACATTGAGTCCTAGATGATATTTAAAGTCGTGACGACAGTAACAAGTATAACTGGTATAAGCTTGGAACCAGTGCAAGAGTAAACAGCCTGCCTATGAGAAGCAGGAGTGATCGGGTGTTTTGGGAGCAGCATACTAGCCCTGAACGTTCTGTGCCAGGGGCCTGTCTGCATGCCTGATGTAGGAAACAGAACGAAGGTTCAGTGGCAGACAGCTGAGCTCTTAGCCCCATGTTGTCATTCTCTCTCTGAGGTTTAGAAAGGTTAAGGACTCGTCTCAAAGTCGCACTGCTGGGAACTGAAACCCTGCCAGATGGTCCTCCCCTGATTGTCCCTTTTGGTAAAAAAAAATTTACATAATCAGCTGTTTTATCTATACGAATTAATGAATGCTCCTCTTTTATATGTAATTATAAATACTTCTCCAAACACACTCTTCTTTTCTTCCTGCACTCTCCCTGCTTCTGCACTTACTTTGGCAAGAGGACTCGGTGTTCCTGACAGATGATGAGGCAATGGAAATGGATGCACTAATTGATTTAAATGTCCAAGAATCAGTATTCTCTGACAAAACATTGTTCTTCTGGCAGAGGACCACTTAATGGGGAAAATAGCTGCCGAAGGGAGAGTCAGTGAAACTGAAATTTTAGTTGAACCCCTTGAAAAAGTATCCATGGGAAGCATGTATTTCATCTCCTCATCCTCCCATAGCAACCCATACATATGTCTTATGTAAAGTTTCCTACCTCCAGTGAAATACTATACCCATACATGCTTCTTATGTAAAGTTTCCTACATCCAGTGAAATACTATACCCATACATATATCTTATGTAAAGTTCCTACATCCAGTGAAATACTATACCCATACATGCTTCTTATGTAAAGTCTCCTACATCCAGTGACATACTATACCCATACATGCTTCTTATGCAAAGTTTTCTACATCCAGTGAAATACTATACCCATATATACTTCTCATGTAAAATTTTCTACATCCAGTGAAATACTATACCCTGTGGTCCTGGTTCTGGTATTACTTTTCTGCCTCATCTCTTTCCATGTGAGTTGTTACAAGTTACTGTACTTCTATGCACAATCTGTAAAATGGGGATAAGAATAGTATTTGTCTCCCTAATAGGGCTGCAGAGAGGTGTAAGTAGGAAATACTCCATATAATATCTGGTACTTGTAAATTCCCAATAAATGGTAGCTATTGTTTCCCTAATCCCTCTTCTCCAGGGAAAAGGCTTAATTAGATATAGCTAAGGCAAACAATCTGTTTTAGGCTCCTTAGGTCTTCTTTTATGATCCAACTCAGTGCCAAGAACACAGTAAGTGCTTGATAACTATTGTTGGAAAGTCGAGTACATGGATCTTGAGTCAGTGGTTCTCACTGCTCTGCTTCTGTATCTCACGATGGTCTGTGTGATGAGTTGTTTACCTGTGTTAGTGCCTTTCATACTTCAGAAGTTCCAGTCTCTTCATCTGCAATTGCTTACAGTCTTCATGTTTCCTAGTTTAGACTTTCTCTGAACTGTGTTTTAAAGGGATCTTGTGTTGCTCTAATATTCTTAGCAAAATGCCTACCGGCAATGGCTGGTAGAAATGGCAAATGGCTCATGTGGTTTACTGCTCTGTTCTGTTTCTCGGATCTGGGTGCCCTGTGGTCTGAGCGGTTCGTCTGTCTCTCGCTATCTCTGAGTACCACTTCAGTTTGATAGCCCCTGGCTTTGGGGCAGACACAATAACTTCTAGATTTGTCCTCCAGCTCTCTGTGTAGGAGTCTTCATGCTGTAGTAGAAGTAATGGAAGTGTGATGGGTGGGAAGGAAGGAGTCATGGAGGTGGCAGAACAGTGCTGGGGCAGAAGAGGAAGCTGAGGCAGCGTTCCCGGCAGCCTGGAAGTAAGTCCTTTGTGTCTCTGTGGAGTTTTAATCTGGAGTTGACTGGGAGAGGACCCGGATGATGGAACCCAGGTTGGGTGGATATGCAGGCCATATAGTAAATGAGAACGTGGTCCCCGCCCATACGCCCACCCCCCTTCCCACCTGTGGGCCATCAGTAAGGACTGGGAGACCTTGGGAGCCTGGCCAGCTCCTCAGTCAAGAAAACAGCGTTTTGATCTCACACAGCTTTCACACGGCCCTTCTCCCCCTGCAAGCCGCGTTTTTCTGTTTTCTGTCCTCTATAAAACTTTGTGCTGGGAAAGTCTGGACTTTAATGGAAGTTGATGCATTAATTGATTTAAATGTCCAACCTAGAAGTGTATGTTCTACGAAACAACAGCACCGGTGCTGCCCTTCCGCAGTACGATGGGACTTAGCAGTTTACCTTCCCGGTTGGCCGCCACAGGTGCACACGTAAGTCCTAATAAACCCATGTCTTTTACAGCCACTCCTCTGGGTTCTTTCTTTGGAATGCAAGAACAATTCGCTGAGGTTTTCTGAGACCTCAGCACTTTGCATAACACGGGCATTTGGAGATCACCCGCAGTTCTTCTTATCTTGGTGTTTGTGCCAAATGCCTTCCAAGAGCCTCCCGCCCCTCAGATGTCCCCTTCATCTTCTCCACCTGCTCTTTTCCCAGGATGCCGACTCTTAAGGATCTCGTCAGCAGGTTCCTGTGCCTTCCGGCGTCAGCCAGGTGTCTCCCATCACTAGGGACGGAGGGAGGAGAGAGCGGTCAGGGCATGATTCCTCTTGAAGACCTGCCTCAGTCTGACTGTGCCTCTCACCTGAAGGTCAGTGTCCCTCTCAAGGTGGCCCCTTTTCCGTGGCTCTCCTTCTCGTCTGGTACCTGCTCTCTCCCCTCACCATTTTGAGTCTAGAAAGGGTAACAACCACACTGTTACTAATCTGGGGTACTGAACCATCCTTTGTAGTTTTCCTACTACCTGCCCACACCGAGGTAAACTGTCTCTTTATTAAACCCTCCTAATTATCTGGTATGAGTGTGTCTATTGCTGTATGCCAAGCTCGGCTGTTACAGTCTCAAGTTGCTCTGCTTCTGTGGGAAGACGGTGGTGCCTGGGAGGCAGGAGGCACTTAGAGATAAAAATAGCCCAGTTGGTAAGTAAGAGACATGGTTTCATTGTCAAGCAATAGAAAACAATTGTGGCTAATTTAAGCAGAAAAGGAGTTTATTGGCGGGATAGTGGGTAACTTCAGAGAAAGAAGTTGGAAGGCTGAGGAGCAGGTAGGCAACTGGGCTGCAGGGACCACAGGAACATTCTGGTTGGGATGTGGCTGCTGGTTCCTGCTGTGCCGGGCCCCGTGGTGCTGTGGATGCATTCTCAACTGTATCTGCACCTTTGCATCACCCCACAGGGTGCAGAATCCCAGGGGAGAGCAGCTTTTGTCTGATACTAGGGCACATACAGCACCCTAGTTGCAGAAAGAGGGAAGAGAAGTTCAAGCTTCTCTCTTCTCTGACCTTATTCCTGTTTCAGACCAGAAGCCTGCAGCAGATACGGAGGTTGTCCAAGGCTGGCTTCTTCCCTTTCCTCACCGCCTCCCCTCCTCCCACCCTGCCCCAGTAGCTACCCCTGGCTTCTCCAGGGCTGGAATTGGGCAAGAGGGGAAGATAGGTGATGTAAGGAAGGCAAAGTCTTACTTGGCTGGTACTACCAGGTCCCGGTGTTACTGCTCGCTGGGTGTTAATGTTGGGGGCGGGGAGGTCTCTGCTTATTGGGTAGGCTTGGCAAGTGTTCAAAGCGGAATCTTGCTCTTCTTAACTGAATCTTTCTTCCTTCTGGCTAGTCATCTGGTATTCCATCCCTCCTGTTGGGGTCTCATCCCTGCTCCAGGCATTGTTGGGAGAAATCCAAAATGACCCAGGGCGGCACCCCCCAAGGACTGCTTAAAACCTATTGTTTCTCAGCACTTGTAGAAGGCCAGAGAGGGTTTAATTTTAACAACCTCATACAGTTCTGGTTGCTCATAATGGAGGCACGCCAACTAGCTGGTTTCAAGGTGCAGGGTGGCTGCACTTACATACCCAGAGAATTTGCCCCCTGGACACCCCTACACAGTGGCTGGACTTGGTTCCGTAAAGACTATGCCAGAACGACCTTTCCAAGCTCCTGGGCATGAGCCACAATGGGGAGAGCCCAGAAAAAAGACATGATTCTGTCAGGACAGGTATTCTCTGATAAAGGATTCTCGGAAGATAAGGAATTCCTCAAATTCTTACCTATTTCTAAAAGAACAAAGCCCCTAGTGATATCTTGTGATATTTAACACTTCTAAGTTTCCACTTGGCCAAGACCAAGTGTGCTTCAGTCTGGCTAAATTGACCTTTTTTCTTTTCTCTTTTTTTTAGTGGTTGGTGAACCTTCATTCTGTTTCAAAGGCCTCATTTGCCACTTTGGAATAAGCAAATTTACTTTGCTATGTGTCAGCCCGTATACTCAGGGCTGTTAGTTAATCTCAAATCTTTTTCTCAGTAAGAAACCTGGATACATGTAAATAAGGTGAATGTCTTCAGCCTAAGTATCTCCTACATTAAACTGGACCACAGAGTTTGGGATTTGGCTCCAGCTTGTCAGTAAGGGAGAAGATACCTATCCCGCATGATAGGTTTTTAAAATTTTTTGCTTCCCTGCCTCCCCTTCCACCCAACTGTAAAAGGGCAAGACATAGGATGGAGGTAAGGAAGGCTTCCCTAGATCATTACCATCATCCCAAAGAAACAGATTCTCATTTTTCTGTGATGCTAAATTTTAGAAGAGATTTTTAAGATGTTAAAGGAGAATGAATATATGAAATATTGATTTTATTATGCAAATAGAACCTAGAATTATGTTAGTGTTGGAAACTTTGGGAACCTCTGCTGATTGGGTAGGATTGTTTTTATTTTTCATCTAGTCATTTAAGGTCACAGATTATCCTATATAATAAAAGGCTAATATGCAAATTGACCAAATGGATGAAGGACCAGTCGCTATGACATGAACTGACCACCAGGGGGCAGACGCTCAACACAGGAGCTGCCCCCTGGTGGTCAGTGAGCTCCCCCTGACCTGAAGCGCATTCAGCCAGAAGCCAGGCTCACTGCTGGCAAGCACAACAGCGGTGGCAGGAGCCTCTCCTGCCTCTGCGGCAGTAGGACATCACCCGAGGGCTCCCAGACTGCCAGAGAGTGCAGCCCGGGCTGAAGGACCCCTGAGTGCATGAATTTTGTGCACTGGGCCTCTAGTGTGCATATAAGTTAAAGAAATTCCTTTCTTTTGGAACAAAAATTTCTATCTCATCTCAAATTTTTATCATTATCATCTATAATCTTTTTATAAATCTTTATGTACATCCTTTATTAGTTTCTTTGAATAATTTTTAGAGATAAAATGACTAGGTAAAATATGAACTTAAAATATTTTTCATAAAATTTCAAACATATTACAAAAGTTAAGAGAATAGAGTATGAAGATTTTAAAAGCTTGTAATGTGCTTTTAAATGTTACCTAGCAGGAAGGTAACATTACTCAGTTACCTTCTAAATATATATATTTTTATATTTTATTGATTTTTTACAGAGAGGAAGAGAGAGGGATAGAGAGTTAGAAACATCGATCAGCTGCCTCCTGCACACTCCCCACCAGGGATGTGCCCACAACCAAGGTACATGCCCTTGACCGGAATCGAACCTGGGACCCTTCAGTCCACAGGCTGACGCTCTATCCACTGAGCCAAACCGGTTAGGGCCTCAGTTACCTTCTAGAAAGTTTCAACTTATACTCCCAAGTATTCATTTGTTTGAGAATGCCCATACCCTGACATTCTGCATAATACTGAACTTTAATATTTTCTTATCAGTTCACTGAATGAGGAATGGTGTTAAATTATTGTTTTAACTTTTATCAATTCGATTACTAGGGAAGTCATTTTTTTTTCTTGTATTTAGTGGTAATTTGTCTTGTTTCATGCATTTTCTAGCCACATACTGCATTCAATTTTATAGTGCCCCATTCTTCTTTCTCTTGCTAATTTGTAAGGGGTCTTTAAATATTAAGGATATTAACCCTTTGGCAGGCACACTGCAGTTATTTTTCTCATTTGTCATTTGGCTTCCAATTTTCTTCATGGTATTTCTTGACATATTGAAATATTACATTTTTATATAGTTAGATCAATCAAGTTTTCACTGATGTTTTTCCTTCTTTTGGTTGCTTGCTTAGAACTCAAGCTTATATAAATTTCTACATATATATTATTTAACACTTAAATAGTTTCACATCTTACATATAACTGTCTTTAATACACCTGGGATTTATTTTGGCATATGGATGGTACAGGTGGTGGGTACTCTTTATAGTTAAGTAATTTGAGGAATGTTTATTAAATATAGTTTTTTTCTTATTGATTTAAAATGCTGCCATTATCATATACTAAATATTTATACCTAAGGCTTTTTATTGTGTTCATTGATCTGTCTAATCTTTTACTCCATCCAAATGGTTTTTATAATTGAAACTGTTTATAATGTTTTACCTCTTGGCGATTTCTCCTGACTCCCATTCTTCCAGCCAGTATTTCCTCTTTTTCCAAAAAATTTGGGGCTTCTTTCAGATGTATATTCTAGCTGTTAGACTCTAGAATAATCCTTAGAATTTGATCAATTGCTTGAAATTTATAATTGATTTGGGATCATTTATATTTTTATGTGATTGGGTCTTACATCAGGACAATTCTATCGTTCTCTCTTCTGTGAGATAAGGTTTTTCTCCCCCCTGTGGCTTTAGTAAAGTTTTAACATTTTCTTCTTAAAAGCTCATGTGTTGCTAATTAAATTTATTCTTAGGTATTTCATATTTTTTTGTTGCAATTGTGAATGGGATTACTTCTTCTCTGTTTTCTTACTGGTTATGACATATGTGGGAAGCTGCTTAGTTTTTTAAAAATTTTTATTTATTTATTGACTTTGAGAGAGAGGAAGGGAGGAAGAAAGGGGGAGACATTAATTTGCCACTTGTTTATATATTCATTGGGTTGATTCTTGTATGTGACCTGACCAGGGATCGAACTGGCAACCTTGGTTTATTGGGATGATGCTCCAACCAACTGAGCTACCTGGCCAGGGCAGTAAGCTACTAGTTTTTTTTAATATTTGATTTGTTACCACCAAGTTTTATGAAATATTTTATTAGTTCTGATAATTTAAAGTTGCTTCTCTTGGGTTTCTAAGTAGAAACTGGCATAATATGCAATAACTATAATTTTGTATATTTTTCAATATTATTTTTTCTTTCTTCCTTTACCTACCCCCTTTCTCCTTCCTCCCCATTTTTCACTCCCTTCTTTTTTTTTCTCTTTTTCCTTCCATTACCAGCACTTCTAGAATACTGTTAAATAATAATGAGCATCCTTATTATGTTCTTGAATAGAAATGCCTCTCATGTTTTTCACCTGTTTTTAATTTAAATTATCCTATATAATAAAAGGCTAATATGCAAATTGACTGAAGGGTGGAGCAACCAGTTGCCATGACATGCACTGACCACCATGGGGCAGATGCTCAATGCAGGAGCTGCCCCCTGCTGGTCAGTGCGCTTCTACAGGGGGAGCACCGCTCAGCCAGAAGCCAGGCTCAGGGCTGGGGAGTGCAGTGGTGGTGGTGGGAGCCTCTCCCACCTCCGCGGCAGTGCTAAGGATTTCCTACTGCCAGCTTAAGGTGTCAGTAGGACATTCCCCGAGGGCTCCCGGACTGCGAGAGGGTGCAGGCCAGGCTGAGGGACCTCCCAAGTGCACTAATTTCATGCACCAGGCCTCTAGTATTTAATAATATTTCATGAGTTATTTGGCAACTATACTAATAATGATGTTGACCTGAGGTTTTTACTTTTCCTTCTGTTTGTTTTTTTTGTTTGTTTTTGTTTTTGCACTCAGTTCTGCTAACTTGGAAAAATAGAGGAGGTGGTCTTTTAGTTTATTTTTTCTATGCCCTGGAAGGGTTTACTTATTATGGTACACTAGAGGCCCGGTGCACAGATTTGTGCACTGGTGGGGTCCCTAGGCCTGGCCTGCAGGGATCTGGCCGAAACCGGCTCTCTGACATCCCCTGAGGGGTCCTGAATTGTGAGAGGGCTCAGGCCAGGCTGAGGGACCCCACTGGTGCATGATCAGGGCCAGGGAGAGACCATGAAAGCTCCAGGGTGTGTCCAGCCCGTCTTGCTTAGTCCCGATCGGCCAGACCCCAGCAGCAAGCTAACCTACTGGTCAGAGCATCTGCCCCTGGTGGTCAGTGCGCATCATAGCGACTGGTCGAATGGTCAGTCAGACACTTAGCATATTAGGCTTTTATTATATATTAGAGGCCTGGTGCCTGAAATTCGTGCACAGGTACGGTTCCTAGGCCTGGCCAGTGATCAGGGCCATCTTCTCCGCTGCCTGCAGCTGGCCCTGCCTCCCGCTGCCACCCACCCCTGGCTCCCTGTTCACCATAGGGTGATCAGAGCCTGCTGGCCAGGGTGAGTAACTGAGAGATTGGCCGTTCCCGCCCCCTTACTGGCCGTGCCCCCACCACAGTTGCCCTGTGTGTGGGGTGACTGGTGGGGTGGGAGCCTTGGCCTGGTGCCACCTGTGTCCCCCGCCACCCACCCCTGGTTACCCATTCACCATTAGGCGATCAGAGCCTGCTGGCTGGGGAAAGGGACCAAGAGGTGGTCAGTGCACCTCACTGACTGATTGAGCAGGCATTCTGGTTGTTCTGCTGGGTCAATTTGCATATTACCCTTTTATTATATAGGATACTATTTGAAAATTTAGGAGAACCTACTTGTAAAACTGCTTGGATTTTGTTTGTTTTATGAGGGTAATTCATTCTTTTTCTCCCCAGTTTTATTGAGATATAATTGACATATAGCACGGTATAAGTCTGAGGTGCACAGCATAATGACTTGACTTTCATATATTGTGAAGTGATTACCACATTAAGTTTAGTTAACATTCATCATAATTTACTTTAACTCTATAATAGCTTTCCCTTTCCTAGCAGTGACTTCAGTTTACACTGGTGGACTCCCAGTGTCTGCCAGTGTTTATGGGAGTTTGCTCCTATGGCTGTAGCTGATTGAGTCAGCTATATTTTGATTTGGAAGTAGGGTCCTCTCCCCCCCCTTTTTTTTATCTGACTTATTTTATTTTAATATATATATATATATATATAATTATAGCTCACATACAATATTTAGTTTAAGTTGTATAACATAGTGATCCAACTTTTTTTTTTAATATATTTTATTTTTTTACAGAGAGGAGAGGAAAGGGATAGAGAGTTAGAAACATCGATGAGAGAGAAACATTGATCAGCTGCCTCCTGCACACTCCCCACTGGGGATGTGCCCGCAACCAAGGCACATGCCCTTGACTGGAACCGAACCCGGGACCCTTGAGTCCGCAGGCCGACGCTCTATCCACTGAGCCAAACCAGTCAGGGCCCAACTTTTATATAACTTACAAACTGATCACCATAATAAGTCTAGTAATTAGTTGTTATGACATTACTGACTATATTCCCTATATTCCCTGTGACTTATTTTATAACTGAAAGTTTGTACCTTTTAATTCCTTTCTCCTTTTCCACCCATCTCCCTATCCCCTCCCCTCTGGCAACTATGAGTTTGTTCTCTGTATATATGAGTCTGTTTCTGTGTGTGTGCTTTTTGTCCATTTGTTTTGCTTTTTAGATTTCACATATAAGTAAAATCATACAGTATTTGTCTTTCTCTGACTTATTTCACTTAGCATAAAACCCTCTAGGTCAGTGATGGCGAACCTATGACACGCGTGTCAGAGGTGACACGCGAACTCATTTTTTTGGTTGATTTTTCTTTGTTAAATGGCATTTAAATATATAAAATAAATATCAAAAATGTACATACTTGTTTTACAATGGTTGCAAATATCAAAAAATTTCTATATGTGACATGGCACCAGAGTTAAGTTAGGGTTTTTCAAAATGCTGACATGCCGAGCTCAAAAGGTTCGCCATCACTGCTCTAGGTTCATCCATGTTGTTGCAAATGGCAAGATTTTATTCTTTTTTTTTTATGACTGAGTAATACTCCATTGTGTATATGTACCACATCTTCTTTACCTGTTCATTTATCAATGGATACCTAAGTTGCTTCTTGGTTATTGTAAATAATGCTGCAATGAACATAAGGGTTCATATATCTTTTTGAATCATTACTTTCATTTTTTAAAATTAAACACCAGAAGTGGGATTGCTGGATCATATAGTAATTCTATTTTTAATTTTTTGAGGAATCTCCATAGTGTTTTCCATAGTGACTGTACCAGATTACAATCATACCAACAGGTCATGAGGGTTTCCTTTTTTTAATATTCTCACCAATGCTTGTTATTTGTGTCTTTTTGATAATAGCCATTCTGACGGGTGTGAGATGATACTTTATTGTGGTTTTGATTTGCATTTCCCTGATGATTAATGAAGTTGAGCATCCTTTCATGTGTCTGTTGGCCGTCTGTTTGTCCTCTTTGGAGAATTGTCTATTCAGACCTTCTGCCGATTGTATTGTTTGTTTTTATATTGAGTTAATGAGCTCTTTATATATTTTGGATATTGACACCTTATCAGATACGATTTTTTGCAAATATCTTCTCCCATTCAGTAGATTGCTTTTTTGTCTTGTTGATGGCTTCCTTCTCTGTTCAAAAATTTTTAGTTCCATGTGGTACAAATGAAATCCCCTTTTGATTGTGAGAGCCTTGATATGAGGAATCAGGAATTACAGCTAAACTGGATGCTTGCCACATGAAGGACAGAGGAATTGACTACTCTTAGAAAAACAATGAAATGATGAGAGAGTATTGACCACTCAAGTGTCTGGTTCCAGCTGTTCCTGATACTCAGCTCTAGGGAGTGTTTGTCATTCCTGTAGTTATAGGGATGCCCCATTATTCTCCCAATAAATCCCTTGTGCCAAGGTAAGTTTGGATGGGATTTCTTGTACTTTTATTCATAAGAATACAGGCACTCTCTCTTCAAAATATTTCTTACACAATTAATGATTTTCTGGACTTTTTCAACTTTTCAAGTATTCCTTAGGAAAATATAAATTGCCCAAATTTATTTTATTCAGGATTTCTAATGTATTAGCATAGAATAATACATAATGCTTTTTTGATAAGTAAACAAAGAATGTACCCATTATTGCAAAAGGTCCCATATACATTTTTTCTGTTTCTTTTTACAATCTTTTCTCATATAAAACAATCATATTATTAGAAACACGCATTTCAAAGATTGCATTATGGAAAAAATGGTTTCAATGTGACAAAAGAAGGTTAGGAGTTGGTTTCAGACCCACAATAAGTAATTTTTCTTATAGAAATGTCAATAATAAAGGTTCACTTATTTTTATTTCCTGCAGGTATATTTTGTTATTAAAAACTAAAAATGAAAAATCGATTTATCAAAACTTACAGTAACAAAGCCAAATATCTCCTTATTTTCCCTTAAATTTGTAGAAGCAGAAACTTCCCATTCTTCTTGAGTCACCTTTGAACTTGATCTTACACTTTTGCTTGCAGCCCAGTTTACAAGAGCCAACAGTAAAACAGAACCAGAGGATATGGAGACAAATGAACATATACATTTCTAGGATAATATTCAATCACTCAAACAAGACTGCAGGGCCTTTCTGTTTTCAGGCTACAGCTTGTCTAATTCTGAACCAATAGTGGTTCGCATCAGTTAGCTGTGTACCAAACCACTTCAAAATGTAGTCCCTTAAAAATCAACATGATCTCGTTGGCCGTTGGGGCTGAGTTCAGATGAGATGTTCTTCTGGTCTTGGATGAGCGGGCTGCTGCCAGGCCAGCTGGGGACTGGTTAATCGAGGGGTGATCTCAGCTAGGATGGTTTCTCTCTACTCCATGTACTCCCTCATTTTCTAGCAGGCTGGTCTGGGCTTGCTCACAATATGATGGTAGGGCTTGGAGAGAGTAACAGGAAGTGTGTAAGGTATCTGGAAGCCTAGACTTAGAACTGCACAGACACTCCAGGGTTGCTTTTGGACCTCTGCTCCTTTTGCCCCCACAAAGTAACCCTGTCCTGACTTCCATGATAATTACTTCCTTGCTTCTCCTTTTACTGTTCCCACCTACACATGTGTACCTAAACAGTATAGTTTAGTTTTCCTGATGTTTGAACATTATATAAATGGAATAGTGCAGTTTATATTTGCCTATCTGGCTTATTTGGCTTCATATTACTAGTATCTTTGTGAGATTCATTTGTGATGTGTAGCTCTAGTTCACTCATTTCAATTGCTGTTTATTTCATTGTATGAATACACTACAATTTATTTGTTTATTGTATCACCTGAATATACCACCATTTGTTTGTTCATTTGACTACTAATGGGTTGTTTTGGTTAATGGGTTTCTCCAGCTCTCTGGTTAATGAGTTGATAATGGATGTGATGAAATGGGGTTAAATGGTTTGTTTCCAGTTCTTCTCTTTTATGAATAATGCTGTTTTAAACATTCTTATATATGTTTCTTGATGCATGTCAGCCTGCATTGCTGCAGAGAAATTGCTGGGTAAGAGTGTCTGAGCGTCTTTAACTTTACCTCCAAACTGCTTCACAGGGGCCATACCCCTGTGTGCCTTCACCAACAGTGCAGGAAGGTTTCCAGTGCAGCCATCTTGCCAGTCCCTTGGCACATCAGACTATTGATTTCAGTCATTCCAGTGGGTGTGTAGTGGTGTCTTGTTTGAATGTGTTCTCTGATGACTATAAGATTAAGTATTTTTTTACATTTTTTTTTTTTTTTTGGTTGGGGAGGAGGACATTTGGATTTTCTTTTTTGGACAATATGTATTTGTCTCCTGCCCATTTTTCTATTGGGTGGACTGTCTTCTTATTAACTTATTAGAGGCCCGGTGCACGAATTCGTGCATGGATGGAGCCCCTTGATCTGGTTGGCAATCGGGGCTGATTGGGGCCGGCCGAGGGGAGGGACTGTGGTAAGTTGGTCAGCCAGGGGAGGTTGTCTGTGGGAGCGCACTGACCACCAGGGGGCAGCTCCTATGTTGAGCATTTGCCTCTTGGTGGTCAGTTCAGTGGACCGGTTGTAAAGGTCACTTAGGCTTTTATATATATAGATAGGAGTCCTTTAAATATTCTGAGTCTAAGTTCTTTATTAGTTTTATAACTTCTTCTTTGGATTTCCCTTTTCATGATCTAATGGTATTTTTAAATAACTATAATACTTAATTATAATGTAGTTCAACTATTCCATTTCTTATTTGGTTCACACTTTCTGTGTATGGTTTAAGAAAACTTCCTCTACCTTGAGACACTTTATTCCATTTTACTTTTCAGTTTCATTAATTTTTTTTTATCAGGCTTTGTTTCTTTCTTGCACTCTTTTCAGGTTTAATTTGCTGTTCCTTTTCTAAATATTTGGGATTGAATTCGTTGCTCATTGGTTTTTCAACCTGCATTTTCCCTAATATCTGCATGGCTTTAGTTATATTCCTGAGATTTTGATATATTTTCATTATGATTTAAATAAAAATATTATCTCATTTCCTTAGTGATTTCTTCTGTGATCCATGCGTTGTTTAGAAATGTATTTCTATTTTTAAATGTTCAAACATATGGGATTTTTTTGCTATTATTTGTTTCTGATTTTAAGCTTAATTCCATTGTAGTGAGATACCTTCCTTGGCATGATTTAAATCCTTTGAAATTTGCTGACTCTTGCTTTAGTTTTAGGATATGGCCAGTTTTTGTAATGACTGTTTTTCATGTCTTTGTATCAAGCCTTTGTCTTATTAATTTCCTGGAGCACACAAGCTAAGACATGACAGTGGCATCTTCATTAGGAAGCCTAGACTTCATCAATATATGACAATTTTTACTATCCTATTTAATAAGTTTTTGTGCCTTTAATTTACTTTATCTGATATGAATGTTGTACTTAAGCTTTTAAAATTTGCATTTGCTTAATACACATTTGCCTTTTTATGTTTAATATAAAAAGACACTTCATTTGTCCCTCTTGAAAACTCTGTAATTGGATTTTGTCTTTGACTTAATTTGGGAATTCTTTTCTTTTAATAATGGAATTTAGCTCATTGGCATTTATTGTTTAAACTATTTGATGTTACTTCTTTGGCTTTGTTTTATGCTTTTAATTTTTATGCCCTATTGTTGTTTTTCTTTATCACTTACTACAGAACTATATTTATATTTTTTAAAATGCTATTTTGCAAGATGTATTTTAATTAGAGTTGTAGTTTTTATTAAGTTTTCAAAAGCATTCTTTAACTGATTGTTTTCTAATTTTTATAACAAAAAATCCTATTTTTGAGTGTTTCTACTTAATATACACTGTGAGCATGTTTTTATTCTCTTATCCTCAAAATTCTTGGGTTTAATGAAAATAATCTAGTATCTTGCATCATGTTATTATTTTTAAAGAATAATTTGTGACGTATGCATTATTTTATAAACAGATTTACAAGTATCATTTACAGGTTTCTCTTTCTAACCAGATGCAAAAGTTACCATTGTCCTTTTATGTTTTGATTTTCTCGAAGTTGAGCTGTTAACTTTGTATCATGTCTTGACTAATTGGTGTTCTTTTCATGTTGTTTTTTAATTCCAGCAGGATTTTCTAAGTCCTTTATTGAGAATGTTGTTTTATTGCCTCTATACTGAAAAAGGACAGCTTTTCTGGGTCTAAAATTCTTGGGTCACAAAAGTTTTCAAGCTGTGTCCAGATATTCATTTCACCTGATGTTTGAAATCAGATATCTGAAATGTAGAGATATTTATAATCATCTTATTTACTTAATTTGGGAAAGCATTCTGTTCTTTTCTTCTTTTTATTCCTTCTGTTCTGTTCTAGCCTCTGCTGAAAATAAATTGTATGTTACATTGCCATTTTCTACCCTCCATTTTTATTATCTTCTTTTTTTTTCATTTTTATCATTTTTTCTCCTAAATCATGGGGAAGCTCCTAGAATATTTTAAAATCTGCATGTGGATATATTTTTTCCAGTATAAATTTTGATTTTTTTACCTCCATGAATTAAAAATTTTATTGCATTTTTTAACTTTTCCTTTACTCAGATTTGTAACATTTCTGGCTTGTCTGTGTCAGGAAAAAGCTACACTATTTAAAATGACCCAGGAGTAGGGTACCTCCCAAAGTCTTTTAAAAAATTATAAATATATATTTTTTATTAAATTTATTGGGGTGACGTTGGTTGATAACATATAAGTTTCAAGTGTATATTTCTATAATCCTATCTAATAGAGAGGAATATGCTAATTTACTGCCCTGCCCTCAAAGATGCTGGTGCCCACAGCCAATACAGAGAGAATATGCTAATTGACTGCCCTGCCCTCAAAGATGGCTGTGCCCACAGCCACAGGATGGCGGAACTCAGTCCTCTCAGCCCCGCCGCACACCTGCCTCCAGAGTCCCCCAGTCCCCTCAGCCCCCAGCCACCCAGGGCCGCCTGAGGCTCAGGTAATCAGGGGCAGCCGAGGCTTGTGCTGCCGGCAGTGGCAGCAGCAGAGGTGTAATGGGGGCATTGCCTTCCCCTGATTGCTGGGTCACCTCCCACCCCTGAGGGCTCCCGGACTGTGAGAGGCAGCAGGCCAGGCTGAGGGAACCCCTCTCCAGTGCATGAATTTTCATGCACCGGGCTCTAGTATTTCTATAATGTGTACATCATTCGAAAATTGCACTATGTGCTCACTTCCCAAAGACTAGTCTGTCACAATGTATTTGACTCCCTTTACCCTCTGCATCCTCCTCCACCCCCTTCTCTGGTAACCACCCTACTGTTGTCTTTGTCTATGAGTTTGTTGCTTTCTGTTTTACACCCCACATATGAATGAAATCATATGGTTCTTGTCTTTTTCCAGCCGCCTTATTTAGCTTAGCATGATAGTCTCAAGATCTATCTGTGTTGTCTCACATGGCAGTATTTTTTATGGCTGAGTAATGTGCTATTGTACACTACATCTTCTTTATTCAGTCATCTATCAAAGGACACTTAGGTTGTTTTCATGTCTTGGCTACTATGAATAATGCTGCAGTGAACATAAGGGTGCAGATATCTTTATGAATAAATGTTTTCAAATTTTTCAGATAGATACACAGAAGAGGGATTGCAGGGTCATTTGGTAGCTCTATTCTTAATTGTTATGAACAACCTACATACTCTTTTCCACAGTGACTGTACCAATTATATTTCCACCAGTAGTGTATGAAGTTTTCCTTTTCTCCATTTCCTCTCTAACACTTATTATTTCTTGTTTTATTGATAATAGCCATTCTGACAGGTATGAGGTGGTATCTCATTGTGGTTTTGATTTGCATTTCCCTTATACCTAATGAAGTTGAGCCTCTTTTCATATATCTGTTGGCCATTTGTATGTCTTCTTGGGAAAAGTGTATGTTCAGGTCCTCTGTCCATTTTTTGATAGGATTTTTTTTGTTGAGTTGTATGAATTCTATATATATATATATTTAGAGTCCTGGTGCATGAATTCATGCACCAGTGGGGTTCCTCGGCCTGGCCTGTGGGATTGGGCTGAAACCAGCTCTCTGACATCCCCTGAGGTGTCCCAGATTGTGAGAGGGCGCAGGCCAGGCCGAGGGACCCCATGGTGCATGATCAGGGCCAGGGAGGGATGCAGGAGGTTGGGCAGCCGGGGAGGGACCATGGGAGGGCTCTAGGGTGTGTCCAGCTTGCCTCGCTCAGTCCTGATTGGCTGGACCCCAGCAGCAAGCTAACATACCAGTCAGAACATCTGCCCCCTGGTAGTCAGTGCACATCATAGTAAGTGGTTGAGTGGCCTTAGCATATCGTTAGCATAGTATACTTTGACTGGTTAAATGGCTGACCAGACTACCGGACACTTAGCATATTAGGCTTTTATTATATAGGATATATATATTTTATTTCTTGAGAGAGAGAGAGAGAAAGAGAGAGAGAGAGATTTGTTGTTCCACTTATTTATGCATTCATTGGTTGATTCTTGTATGTGCCCTGACCAAGGGTTGAACCCACAACCTTGGCATATCAAGATGGTGCCCTAACCAACTGAGCACCTAGCCAGGGCTATATTTTGGATATTAGCCCCTTATTGGAGATATTTGCGAATATCTTCTCCTATTTGGTTGGTTGCCTTTTTGTTTTGTTGATGGTGTCTTTTGTGGTGCAAAACCTTTTTAGTTTGATGTAATTCCATTCATTTATTTTTGCTTTTATTTCGCTTGGCTTTGGGATCCTGAAGTCTTTTCAGAGTCTCATCCACTCTCTCCCCAGATGGACCACTTTTTACTTAAAGAGATTATTTCAAACTCTTTGCCTTCGATATGGTTTTACCTGTTTAGTACCTATGAAAACGCCATGGAAGTTTTTGGCATTTATTCATTTAATAAATAGGCATCCATTGAATGCTTATTTTGTTCCAGGTACTGTTTTAGGCACTTGCGATCTATCAAAGAATGGGTAGATGAATATGCCCACTCTTAAAATTTTTTAAAATATTTAATAGTGGTAAAATATAAATAACATAAAATTTACCATATGAACCATTAAAAAAAAAAACAACTGAGTGCGCCCCCTCTGTCTCTGACGGGGCTGCACTGCCTTTTGTCTCTGCATCTCTGTGCCCTGACTGCCTGCATCTCTCTGCAGATGGGCTTTCTGTCCCACGGTGTTCTTCTGCCCCCACAACTTCGGCCTTGACCTGTGTGACTCAGGCTTGGGTTTTGAACTCCTATCATCTCTTAACTCAGTGGTTCTCAACCTTCTGGCCCTTTAAATACAATTCCTCATGTTGTGACCCAACCATAAAATTATTTTCGTTGCTACTTCATAACAGTAATGCTGCTACTGTTATGAATCGTAATGTAAATATCTGATATGCAGGATGGTCTTAGGCGATCCCTGTGAAAGGGTCATTTGACTGCCAAAGGGGTCGTGACCCACAGGTTGAGAACCGCTGTAACTGATCCAAACTCTGGTTCATCTAGTTGAGATTCTCAGTAGGGGAACCTGGTCACCTCATCCTACCCGTGTCACCAGATCCCGTAGGCCAGGTGTTTAGGGGTGAGCAGTTGTGGCTGGAGAGGTGTGCAAGTGGGATATCTATGTTGTAGGATGTAGGCAGGGCTAGGATGTTTTAGAAGAAGGTGAGCATGGGGAGGCAAAGCTTAACATCTTGAGCTCAGTTTGGATAATTTCTTGAATATTTCTAAGCTTTGGCAGTCAAAATGGAGAAGTTTGATCACATGAAGGTGATTGAGCAGAGAAGCTTAAATTAATATCCAAAAGTTTGGATTATCAAATGAGATCATCTGTAGATAATATATCCGGCACAGTGCGGGGCAGGTGAGAGACTATTGATGAAAGTTAGTTTTTCCTTGTCCTCTGCTTCTCTTTTCTCCTCTTTAAAAGAAAAAAGACTAGGTCTCTTGTCTTAGCATTTTAAGTTGCTTGTCTTCCAACCTTATCCTCCTCCAGTACTCTGCTGAACCCTATGTTCTGGTTAAACTGTTCTTTTAAAATAATGTAGCAAATGATGAGAGATTTCTTATGTTTTCTCAATTATAGCATAAGTATTTTCAGTTTCAAAATAAACATTTCAGGATGAATGGGCTATTGGTCAGTTGTCCAGAAATCATACAAATCATGGTAGTCAGAGCCAATCCCTCTTTAAGTCCTTTAATGTTTCCTATCACTGAGAGGATAAATTCACACTTTCCCCTTGTTCTACAAGGTGCATATGATCTTGTGTCCATCATCTCCCCAACAGAGCTCATTAAGCTCTAGTCCAACCATCTCTTTACTTGTTTATTACACCAAGCTCTTCCCCACATAAGATCCTCCACCCATGCCATTCCCTGTTTCTGAAATATTCTTCCTCTTACCTCTTCACCAAGATAACATCTAAGTCTTAATCTAAAGAACACTTTCTCAGAGAGGCCTTTGCTGACCCCTCCTCCTACTCTCGGCTAGGTCAGGTCCCTAGTTCTATCCTCTTATAACATCTCTACATTGTTTGTTACATTCATTGCAATGCTAATAATGATAATATTTGTGGGATGATTTATAGAGTATCTATACTCTATTAGACTATAACAGTCTTAGTCCATTCAGGCTGCTATAACAGAAATATCATAGAATGGGTGGCTTAAACAATAAACAGTTATTCTCACAGTTCTGGAGGCTGGAAAGTCCAAGAGCAAGGTGCTGGCAGATTTGGTGTTTGGTAAAGGCCCCCTTTCTGGTTCATAGATGGCCATCTTTTCATTGTGTCTTCACATTGTGGAAGGGTGGGGAGAAGCTCTCTGGAGTCTCTTTGATACGGACACTAATCCCATTCATGAAGGCTCCACCCTCATGACCTAATCACCCCAAAGGCTCCACCGTTAAATACCATCACATTAGGTAATAGACTTCAACATATAAATTTTGCGGGGACACAAGCATTCAGTCCCTAACAGTAAGCAACTTGAGGGCAATGATTATGTCCCATATCATTCACAGTTGCACCTTTGATGTTTATATCATTGCTTTGGCTCAAAGTAGGCATTGAGTCATTCATATGAGTGAGTAGAGAAGCTGATAGCTAATGCTTCTATAGTACTTGTAACCTGCTGGGCATGTTATAATCTCAATGGTGAGAATGAATGAATGAATAAATGTGCACAGTATAAACTCTTCTCCTGATTTTGGATGGGGTCAATACATTTTAAAAGCCTTCCCATACTGTAGCACACATACTAGGTGCTCAGTAAATGGTAGCCCTTGTTATGCTATCAACTTACTTGAGTTTGGCCGCACTGTCCAAAGAACCAGCTGAGACTCTCCGCATAACAGAAGAAATTGCCTATTGCTGTCATTGCGATTCTGAGTGAAAGGGGACAAGATTGGTTTAGCCTTTTCTTCATGTTTCATTCCGTGGTTTGCTCAAGTTTTCCATGACCCATAACACCATCTGATAGAAGATTCTCAGGGCCTGATCATTTTCAAATGTTTATTTGCTTCTCTGCTCGCTAAGCTGTTCATGCCTATTTATCACCTGAACTAAAGAACAGGGCTGGCTCTGTCAGCCAGTAAATAGCTGACAGATGAGGTTGTATAATGAGAAAATTAGAACTTCACAGCTCCTGTGCAGGCTTAGAGTCCACTGTAATAGCTTGGAGCCTGCAGTAGCTTCTGAGCGGAAGGGAGACCTGATTCCAAGAAGAAATATGATAATTGGAGGCCTGGGGGAGGCCAGACGGCTTTGGCCAAATAGGAAATTACCTTCGGTTGCTCTGTTGCTATAATTCAGCAACTCCAATTATCACAAGGTGATAAAGTGTTGGACTGTGTTGTATAACACCTTTCCTTGTACATGTCCGAACCCATTAAAGGAGCTTTAATGAAATCATTATCCTTATGATACCTAATTACAGTAGATATTACTCCCACGATCAGTGTGGGGCTAGTGAAATATAAGGAATCAAAGGACGGTGCAATTAATACAATATGTGAAAACTCCTCTGTGCTGCTTCAGGTGTAGGGCAGGGCTTGGGTGCTTCCAGGGGGTGCAGAGAGAAACATAAATCAGGACACAGCTTCTCTGGGAGGGAAGCAGAAGTAAGTGCTGCTAGACTAAGGGGCTGATTGTTACTCAAGCAATAAATGGGATTCTAAGCTTTCTGGTTGCCATGGCAGATAAAGAAACAAAAAAGTGCGTCGTGTTCTTTTCTTGACAATAGGCAGCACACACGTGTATCCATCCAAATGGCATTCCCCCCTGCAGCTTAACCCAAGTAGGAACTTATCACTTGGATTCGGGTAGCTGCTTCTTTCCTTTACCCTCTCTCTTCCCTGTCAGTCCTCCTACCCTCCCTTCTTCTTGTCTCTCCTTTAACCATTGAAACAGAGGTGATTAGACTTTACCATTGGGTGTGCTCCCATCGCCCTTCTCTAGGCTCAAGAGTGATTCCTAAGCTTCTTTGTACGTCTTTCTGGGAACAAACAATTGGGTGTCTTAGCCAGGCTAGAGATTCTGCCAGGTTTTGAAACTATTTGATAGAATGATGAATCTAGAAATGCCGATCACCTCTCCCTGCCTGATGGGCTTCCTGGGGGAGTTACGTGCTAGAAGCAGATGCCCAATGGGAGATGCAGAACTGCTTTATTAGGAGTGGAGACAGTGACTAACACCTACTGGTGCAGAAGTCTGCTTGCTGCTGGGCCTGACTCCCACTTGGAAGCAGGAAGCCAAGAGCCTCACACCGCCCACATTTTATCACCACGACCCTGCCCATTAGCACCTACCTTTAATCAATGTCTTAGATTTTGATCAGTTAGACTGGTGATACCTTTTCCCTTTGGGGTATTTAGGGGAGAGATTGGTGGGGTTTGTAGCATCTTTTCTCTGTGGGACTAAGGAGCAGCACTGCCCCACACCTGCACCCCAGTCCTGTCCTGCATCTGCACAGCTTTGTCTGCTCTGTAAACCTTGGGAAGCCCAACAGGGAGCATTTGCACCAGCTCCAGTATCCAGTCTCCCTGCTTCTCTGGGCATTTTCCCTCCGACCCTTTTCTGGCGAGAGTCTGGCCTTTCACCCCTTAAAGACTGCAAGTGCCTGGCCAGGTGTGGTACTCTTGGCACTGCCTCTTCTCGGCCTTCCTTTTCCTTCCCAGGCTTGGGATTGGAAACTTCTGACTTTGGTGCTGGAAGGCAGACTGTCCTGTGTTCTCCTCAATCGGAAATCATCTCAGCCATTCGGGAGGGCCTGCTTGTGTTGGCTCGGATTGCATCTGCCAGGCATTGACAAAAGCTTTTTGGACCTATCATGCAGTCATTCCTTGCAAAGTGGCTACAGGGTGTCGGCTCTCTCTCTCTGTTCAGGTGTGTATGTGTATGAATGTGTGTGTGTGTGTGTGTGTGTGTGTACATAAATCAGAGTCTTTTCTCCGCATCAATTTTATTTCATTTATTCAGTATTCATTGAGCATGCATCATATGGCAAGAGCTGTACAGCTAAATACCGGGGAGATAGAGGCAAAAAGAAGACCTGGCATCTCTTCTCATGGATCTTAGATTCTAACAGGAGATAGAGGACCCCTATTCCCAACCCCTCCAGAAAGGAAAAAGATAAAGTATAAGCCATAATTCTCTGATGCTATTGATACAAGGTGTTTCCCTTACAAAGTTTTATTCACATTTCTTGAAACAGCGTGGTGCAGTAGGTAGTGCATGAATAGGTTACCTAAGCTTTCTAAGCTTTCTTTTTCCCAACTGCAAACGGGAGATTCTAGCTTGAACTGGCTTGAGTGGGCAATCCCTGTGAAGGTTCATGTCTAAATACAGTGCCTAAAGTGAAAACAAGTATAGTCAAAATTTCTCCCTCGAAAAATCTCAAACCCTTATATTTCCAGTATAGTATGATGTATAAATTCATAACGTAAGCAATTCATAGGCAGTCACATGGAGTATATGAGTTAATATGCAAACTGTAATTTATAGTACTGTGTTTGTAAATTTTTTTTTAAAAAAGGTTTGACTATGTCAAACAGTCAATATTTGGATATTTTAAACCCATAAAAATGACAATTTCATGTTATTCAACCTAATAAATTGCTATTTTTCTCTTTTGCTTTTGTATAGCATTAAGGTTATTTTGTATGGGACACTAATCTCAAAGGATTGCTCTGGAGCTATCTTCAATGGTGGTGATGGTTGTACAACTTCATAAATTCACTAAAAACATTAAATTGTGCACTTAGGATGACTACATTTTATAATACACTTGAGGCTCGGCGCATGAAATTTGTGTGCGGGTATGGTTGCTAGGCCTGGCCTGCAATCAGGGCCATCTTCCCCGGCTGCCCGCAGTTGGCCCCGGCCCTGGTGCCACCCACCCCTGGTTCCTTGTTCGCCATTGGGCGATCGGAGCCTGCCGGCCGGGGGGAGGGGAAGGGACCAAGAGATTGGCTGTTCCTGCCTGCTCACTGGCCCCGCCCCCACTGCGGGTCATCCTCTGTGTGTGGGATGACCGGCGGGGTGGGGGCCTTGGCCTGGCACTGCCCGAGTCCCCTGCCACCCACCCCCAGTTTCCCATTCGCCATTGGGCAAAGGGAGCCTGCTGGCTGGGGAAAGGAACCGAAAGGTGGTCAGTGTGCTCATAGTGACTGGTCAAGCAGTCATTCTGGTCATTCACCATTAAGGTCAATTTGCATATTACCCTTTTATTATATAGGATCATTATACTCAGTAAAGGTATTAAAAGGAATGAAGGAGCTTGCTTGGGACAGGTATGTGGTTGAGTTTGGTATATAGTGTTTCCCATTGTTCCTTTTGATGGGGCATCTCATAACATCCCTGTGAGGCAGGGAAGTCGGGTGTGGTCTCTATAAGGAAAAGACCCAGAGAGGTGAGGTGACTGGGCAGAGCCACAAAGCAGGTACATAGCAAAGTTGGGGAGGAAACACCATCTGAGGCCCTAGGCTGCTTCCATTCTTTCTCCCACTTGGGGGGTGGGGGTCCCTCTCCTGCTACTCTGGCTCCACATGCTCTAAGGAGCCTGGAGTCAGAAAGCTGTGGAAAATGGATTTGCACAACGGCCTCCCTGGGGAGCCCACTTTGGAAATCATTTGTGACCTGTAATTGACCGTGACGTTACAAAAATTGGAACCTGAAAATCACAAACATGCTGGGTTATTAGATGGTGAAATTGCAGTTTCCCGTCAGCCTGCTGCTTCCCGACTTCTCATTCTTATTTTGGGGCTGGAGCTTGCAAATCCCCACAATTGACCCTCCCTCCTTTTCCTGTGTGGGCTTGGGACACCTGGTTCTTCTGCTCAGGGGCAAGTGACAAGAGCCCTGGTCTCCAGCCAGGTGAGCCATTAGGGGAGGAGAGACAAGCTCTCCTTTATCTCATCAAGTCACACCCTTCCCTTTGGAGGAAGGGCCCTGTGCGTGTGATCTGAGCCCTAAAGGGCTGACCTGGTTGTCTTTCCTTGGAACTTGTTCCCTCTTTGCTCAAGTTGCTCCAACTCAACCGGAGCTATTCCTCCAACAGGCTGTCATATTCCTTTCCCCAGGCCTTGGCACTGGCTGTGCCCTCCACTGACACCAGAGATTATGTGGAGTGCCCCTGGCCCGGGCCGCGGGAGAAAGGTGCAGACACATGTGCTTAGGCTCTCAGGAGTCACCCTGGGTGCAGAACCTGCTGTATAATTAGTGGGCTCCAGTATAAATGAAAATGCAGGGCCCTGGTTAAAAAAATATTAAGAATTTCAAGATGGTGACAGCAGAGCGTTAAAGCAAGTATGGGACCTTCTGCGCACGGGGCCTATGAGACTGCTCAGGTCGCATGCCCATGAAGATGGCCCTGCTGGAAGCTTGGTCCCCCTCAAGACCCACATCCGTGTCTCTGGTGTCCGCTTCAGACACATCCCTTCATCCGTGCTTTCCCAGGCCGGGCCCTCCTTGTGGTCTCTGTCCTGGGTATCTGCCTTCCAGTCATACTGTGCCCAGAGGGATGGCTGTAGAACAAGCTGCGATCATTTGCCCCTGTCCTCAGAAGTCTCTAATAGCACCCCGCTGACTGGCTGTGGTTTTTAAATCGTGATCAGCAGGACCCCTCTGGGCTCTGGGCTTGCTGCTGAGGGGGAGAGGTTGTCTCGCTGCTGCTCATCCCATTTCAAGCACAGCAGAGCCATTTTTATCTGTTTTGCGTATATATTGGGCTTCCATCTATGCTTTCATTTGAGGACATGTTTCTACTCCTAAAATAAAAATAGTTCTGGAAACTGCCGGCCACAGAATTAAATCCAAACTTCTTAGCTCAGTATTTAATGTGCCAGCTCAGAAGTTGGCAAACTTCGGTCCACAGGCCAAATCCAGCCAGCTGCTAAGGATAGTTCTCACAATTTTCTAAAGTGGTTACATTTTAAGTGATTGTATAACACCCGACATTTTTTTCCTCAGTTTTGCCTCTTGGTCTGTGAAGCTTAAATATCTACTATCTGGCCCTTGAGAAAAAGTTGACTGATCCCTGATCTAGCCCTGACTTTCCTTCCCCCGATGAACGCCCAGGACTTTGCACACTTTCCCTACAGAGCCTGGCTCAGCACCTCGTTCTGAGGGAAGCTTGTCAAATAGAAAGCTGGGGTGACTACAGGCCTAGCTCACTGTGCTGGCATCATCATTCATATTAATTGAGCCCTTTTCACTCTTTTAAGTGTCTTCTCTGGGCAGGAAATGATGTGGTCATCCTATATGTAACTGACAGGAGAATTGAATGAAAGATAAAAAGCAACCAGCAAATTGTGTGATGAGTTATATTATCTTTGATTTTAAGGGCAGCTCCTAAAAAGGGTCCAAGTTCTGGCATTTGAGCTAATACCCAGAAATGACAAGCATTAGGAAAAAGAATGGCCTTGAACATCACTATGCTTCCATCGCATATGTGATGGGTTTCTAGAACTAATGGCATCTTTGCTTGCCTAATTTCCTTAAAAGGATTTAACCAATCTATCTGATTTTTAAAAGCAGCATGAGGCATGTTAACGGAAACCCATGTTGGGACACAAATGTAATCTCATGCCAGGTATGGAGTATTGTGTTTGGAGAAAGGCTGTATTTAGGGGGTGAGGGAAGGAGTTGTCTTTTTGTCGGCTGCTCTAGGAAATGAAGCATGTTGCCACTTTTTGTGCCTGGAGCCCAGCATGGGTGTTTATCTGTAATGGGTCCAACTTTTAGAAGATGCCGACTCCAAATGACCTGGATATTATCCAAATAAGTGTTTTAAAATTCCCAGTAATAACTAACCGACCATGAAGAATAACCCAATTGTGGATGACTCTAATTTTATTTCTAAACAAGCGCCTGCAGAAATCCTGGAGTTTAACATGATTTAAAAAGTTAAGGTACAGAGGCATACTTCTTAATGATCTCCCTCACATCCATTTTGTAAAATCCATCCAGTCAAGCAGCGTAGTTTAAGGGAGCATGTATGCTTCCAGACTCTGGACTAGGCACCAGGAGGATGCAAACGATAACCCCACACACTCTCTGTCTCCCATGGGCTTGCTGCATAGATTTAGAGCCAATCGGCGCCCCCGGTGGCATGGCAATGGCCCGCTCGCCAGGCGAGGGGCTCTGAAATCATGAACAGGCTTATTGTTTATTGCTGTGATAAGTGGTTTAAGGAACAATAAAACAGGGTAAAGGAATCGAGAATGATGGAGTTGGTGTGTTTATAGAGGGTAGTCTGGGAAGGTCTCTCTTGGGAGTGACATCTGAGCAGGGACCTACAGGAAGTGGGTCCAACAAGGTTTTATAATCCTTATTCTCCATTCTTGATGTGCTGTGTCAGTGTGTTTGGTATAAGGTCTCTAAATCCCCTCTAGGAGCCTCAGCTCTCCTAATAATAAAGACCAGTTTCTCTCAAGGCCCAAAGGAAAACATTCAAAGAACTGCATGAGCAGCTTCAACCTGTCACGCCTGGGAGCTGCCTTATGCTGAGGTTACAGACAGTCCTCTCCTATCAGTAAGTGGGGGAGGGGGGCTGCGAGTTCAGCCCGAGGGGAGGATGTGGTAGAATAGGAATAACAGGCTCTGGAATGTAGGGCACCTCTCAGGGTTCCCGCTGAGATAAGGTGGCTGCTATTACTGACAACTCACATTTGTTGAACATTTGCCTTGTGCCAGGCTGGGTCATGACCTCTCCATGCATTAACTCAGTTGGTCCTCCCAACATACTAAAGATGAGAGGGAGGAGGGTTTAGGAGGCAGAGATGGTGGAAATGGGCCCCTGGACTGTAAGTTTCATGAGGGTTGAGACTATCTTTCTTGCTCATTACTGTAAACTCAGAATTAGCACAGAGCTTGGATAGTATCGATGCACAATAAGTGGTTTTGAACAAATGGACGAGTGAACGAATAGCACTAACAAAAGCACAGAGTGAGGTGTGTGTGAAAGCTATGTTGGGATTTAGAGTGGAGACAAGGAAATAAGTACATAATGTATTTTTCCTGGGACGTAAGAGGGCTCTGTTTTCCAGTTTCCCTTAGAATTAGCTTGGGGCCCTGAGACACTTCTGATCATGGACTAGTGGGAGTGACTTCTGGACTGAGGCAGTCAGGAACATACATGCCTCCCCCAGTTCTCCCTTCCCCTGTGGCAGTAACATTGGAAGCAACATAGCAAGACGGCAGAGCCATAAAATGTAACAGCCTGGATCTCTGAGTCACTGCATGGAAGAAGGCCACCTAATTAGCACCAGACTTTATGTGGGTGACATAGCTCTGTTATATTAGCCACTGAGATTTGGGGGTTTTTAAGTTATTATAGCATATCTTATTCTATTCTGATTAATACAGGACCAGATTGCCAAGGGCCTTGGATGCCAGGCTAAGGACTCTCTGCTCTTAAACAGCAATAAAAAACACCAGCAAATTTTGTCCTGTGCCTGTTGAGTCCCACATACTCATCTAGCGTAGGTCTATCTGTGGGTGTGAGAAAGCCTGAGAGCTTATCCCTGCAATTGTGGCAGGTGACTCAATGTCATGAGAGTTTGGCTCCCTATGTCCACTTGAAAGACAAGAGCCAGACAGATTCCTGCTGAGAAAAGCCTTCTCTCCTTCCCCCCGGCCCAGTGGTCATTGTGACAGTCCAAGCACATTGGCTGGCCTCCAGAGTGGGCCTGGCAAAAAGGCCTGATCAGAGACTAAAATGTCAGGTCGGGCTGGATGTGAATTTTATTTTGGGATGTTGAAAATGGCTCAGACTTCAAAGTCTATGTGATTGCCGATAAAGAAGCATACCTTACATATTAAGACAATGAGGCTGGAGGAAGGAAAAAAAAAACCTATCAATTTAATCTTCAATTTGTTTATTTTTGAAAAACAGGAGCACACTTTACATGAAACTATTCTGTGCTTTTCTTATTTATTTCACTTTATCATATGCCATGAACATCTACCCCAGCCTCTTTAATGGGTGCTTCTCCTCTCACAGAATGGTGTACCATCCTTAACAAAGCTTGAGGCATTCTACTCTGGATGGACCGATTGTCTCTGGTTTTTCAGTACAGTGTGTTACAAATAAGGCAACGATGACTACCCTTGTACACATCCCTTTGTACACAGCCAAGTGTTTTTGTAGTGAAATGTCTGGGTTAGAGACATTTTTGTTTTTTTCAACTTGATAGGTGCTGCCAAATTGCTACCCTAAAGGGATGTGATAATTTACATTCCGGAGAATGGTGATATTTAATGGGCCGATTCCCCGGAGAAACTCAGCACCTGCCTCGTGGTCGGGTATGAGGCGGAGCCCGCAGACCTTTGGAACATGTGTTTGACTTAAACTCTTTCATTTAATCTGTGGCTCAGGTCCTTCGCAGGAATCCAATCCAACCCGCAGGTGTTCCCCTCCACAAAGCGCACATTTAAGCCCTGAAAAATGGGAGGACTTAATCCAGTCTCTATCAGATCTAAATCAGAACATTTTTCCCCTTTTGCCATTTTAAATTACCTCTCAGCTCAGCCCCAGACTGAGTAATTCAGAGTTAATGGGATATGAAAGTCATGGTCCGTGGCATGATTGCGGGTACCTAGCCAGAGGCAAGCAAGATTTATTCTCTTGGAACCCAACTGGGTTGAAAAGGGCGATAAATCAGCAGGGCTATTGCTAGCTCCCCTTCTGCGGCAAGATTCATTCCAGTTTATCAGAATAATCATCTTAGGCCCTGAGGCTGGAGATAAACAGCCAAATGCAGAGCCCCCTATGTGGTAAGAGGCCGAGATGTCTTTCTGAAATTTCTTTTCCTAGATATGTTTGGATGAGGGTGGGTGGGGAGCTTGTTACCTTCGCTCGCAGTCCAGAGAAAGGAATTTATCTGTGTCCCCTAAGAGGCTGGGATTTTGTACCCAGGAATACTGCTGGCTGCAGCTTCTGGTCGATCTGGCGATGGTGTGTAAAAGAGGATTTGGTGTCTCAGGCTGATTCATGTTGTCCTGTGCCCCGAATCCAGGGACACCCTCCTCCCTGACTTGGTCATCCTGCTGTTCACCATTCTGGCTCTTGGATCCTCTTGGGTTTTCCTTCTACTGGTGTCATTCCCTCAGATGATATCTTGCTGTTTTGTGGTGGTTGCTAGACTTTCCTTTGACCCACTTCGTTGGTAACCACAACATGACACAGGGCAAAAGTCATTAAATGATCAGTAGCATGGAATCTTAAAGGGGCTTGTGTGTACATGCAAACACACAATTACCTCAAATGAGATGCCAAAGTGGCAAGAGCCAGCATCCACTGGCCACTCACTTAGGCTTAAGCCAAACTTATTTACTATCTCATTTTATTCCTCAGAGAATTCTGTGAGGTTGGCGTTACTGGTATACCCAGTTTACAGATGAGGAGCCTGAGTCTTGGCCAGTTAGGAGCCATCTCGTTCTTCTCACATGGCCCTGCCCAGGTCTTTAGATCTAGTTCCTATTAATTTGCTAGATTTGATTAACACAAGGGGCTCTTCTTGAGAAATGCTTTGTTCTGGTCCCCAAGTATTGAACATATTCATTGTAGGAGATGCCATTGGTGTCCCACACATATTCCATCATCCAGCCCAAAAGGTCACCTACAGAGCGTTCCCAGTTACATCGAAGGCTTCCAGTAACTTCTCTGCCCAAATGAATAAACGAAGGCTGTTTCTGGGTGTCATAATAATCATAGCAACAAAGCATGATTCAGTACATACTAGGTTCCAGACACCGTTCTAACTGCTTGACGTGTATTAACCCTTCCAATCCCCATAGTTGGCATTCACTGCCTATTTGCTGGATGAACTGAAAACAGGCATGAGGAAATCAGGTCCTGGTGGAGCTGCTGGATGTGCCTCAATCCACGAAGTAACCAGAACTTTCTGGTACATTCCAGGCCTCTGGAAAGAGCTTCCACCTCCTGCTCAAAGTTGATGGTATTTCCTAACTTTATAAAACCATCTCAGAGCCAGGTCCTACGGCGCTGCGTCTGGCCTGGTGCGTGCAGTTTCTAGGCCATTTCTCCCCCCTGCCAGGAAGACATAGAAGCTGCCGCTTCACCGAGCCCCCTAATAGCCAGGCCTTATTTTCCCCGCCACCCGGGGCTCTCACTCACCATGAGCTTACTCTTGTGAGCTCTACACCACACACTGTAAAAGGAAAATGGTAATTAGAAGGAATGCTTGAGCAGGAGAACTTGTGTGGAAAATACTTTAGTTAAACGAAGCAGTGAAGATTGCCTTAAAGTGTTACTAGTATACCCCCCTCTTACCGCACCCCCCCCCCCCCCCAGTGTAGCCATTCTCCTTGTGCAAGGAGGAGACGAGGAGGTACACAGGGTGTGTTGTGCCTCTGTGGGCACCACCTCCCTAGGGCTTGGGGTCAGGGTGGTCTCCTGGCTGCCATGCCCAAGTGGTTGATGGGACCTGAAGCTTTAGCTTTGTCCCCCTTCACATCTCATCAACCTTGGACCAAAGGCCCAGCCCAGCTAGGTGGAGTTTAACTGGATTACATCTGTATTAGGGCCTCCATCTGAACCCCAAACAATTGCACAAGGAGAAGATTGGGGAATATACCATGGCAGTCCATGCAAGGAAATCCCAACCCCTGCTTGCATTTATTATCATCGGGAACTGTGTTATTTGTTTGTTGCCTTATCCCAACTGGACTGGAAAGACCATGGGGGCAAGGATTTGTTGGTCTGGTTTGCCTCGGTACCAGTGCCATGCACAGAGGTTGGCACATAATGGGCCCTCTGGGATATCGCATGAGGGAAGATCCTTTGCTCACTGCAAAATCCCCAATGTCTAAAACATTGCCTGGTACTTAGTTGGGCTTCTAGAACATAAGGTCTGAGTAGGGACTGTGTCTCTTCGTCACTGTGTCTTCAGTGTTTAGCAGCCTACTAGGCACTCTGGGATGGAATCAGGAAACCTTCTCCGTAGAGGGACAGGTAGTCAGCATTTCCAGCTTTGTGGGCCATGCAGTCCCAGGCATAACTACTCAGCTTTGCTGTTGTAGTGTGAAAACAGACCATTCATAAACAAATGGGTGTGGCTCTGCTCCAAGAACAGGCAACAGGCTGTATCTGGAGTAGCTTACTGACTCCTGCTATAATATAAGCTCCATAATAGCAGGTATCATTTTTTAATCTATGAATCTACACCCCATATCTAGAACAGTGACTAGCACATAGTAAGTATGCAATAAGTATATAATGAATGAATGGATGGATGGATGGGTGGATGGATGAAAGTGGTTTTAGTCAACAGTTTCCTATGGGTCAGAGAGGAGGCAGGTAATGGAAATCTCCTTTTCTCTGGCTGGTTTGATCAACATTATTCCCAAAACTAGAGGCCCATTGCATGAAATTTGTGCACTGGGGGTGGGTGTCCCTCAGCCCAGCCTGCGCCCTCTCCAATCTGGGACCCCTCAGGGGATGTTTGACTGCCGTTTTAGTCCCGATCCCACAGGCAATCGGACATCCCTCTCACAATTTGGGACTGCTGGCTCTCAACTGCTTGCCTGCCTGCCTGCCTGATTGCCCCTAAACACTTTTGCCTGCCAGCCTGATCACCCCCTAACCACTCCCCTGCCAGTCTGATCGATGCCTAACTGCTCCCTTGCCAGCCTGATCACTCCCAACTGCCCTCCCCTGCCGGCCCAGTCACCCCTAACTGCCCTCTCCTGAAGGCATGGCCCCTCCCAACTGCCCTCCCCTGCTGGCCCGGTCACCCCTAACTGCCCTCCCCTGCCAGCCTGGTCACCCCTAACTGCCCTCTCCTGCAGGCATGCCCCCCCCCAACTGCCCTCCCTCTCTTGCAGCCCGGTTGCCCCCAACTGCCCTCCCCTGCTGACCTGATCACCCCCAACTGCCCTCCCCTGCCAGCCTGGTCGCCCCTAACTGCCCTCCCCTGCTGGCCATCTTGTGATGACATGGGTGCGGCCATCTTGTGACCACATGGGGGTGGCCATCTTGTGCAAGGGCAGGATGGTCAATTTGCATATTACCTCTTTATTTTATAGGATTGGGAGTCTAGAGGGCTTGGAGGGGACTGGAGTGGAGCTGGGACAAGTGATTTTGTCACATGGAGAATGGTGGAAGGAACTGGAGAGATTGAGCCTGGAGAAGAGAAGGGTCATGGAGGAAACAAAGTTTATATATTGAAGGACTTTCCAGAAGTTAGTTAGTGGTCGTGGGACTTGGCTGATATGAGTAGCTTGGTAAGAAAATGAGCTCTCAATCTACTGGGAGCATTTGAATAGACATGGGGATGCTGTAGAAGGGATTCCAATATTGGATGGGGCGGGATTTGATGATATTTGGTTCCTTCTGGCCTCAAGAGCCCTCCTCACATGCATGTTTACAGTGTTATTCCCCAGGTGACAGATGGTGATTGCCCTTCAATGAAACCAGACTCCTCAGCTTGGTACTGGAGGCCCCTCAGGATTGGCCCAGCCAACCACGCCTACCTCAGTGCTCCTGTTCGCCTGTAATCTGGTCCACTCCACCAAACACCATCCAACATCCTCCAAACTCCTGGCCTTTGCACAAACACTCCTGTATTGGTTTAGGTTCCCCCAGAAGGAGAACCTGAGGCAGAGATTCAAGGACAACTGGTTTGAGACTTGATCCCATGAAGCCCTGAAGGGAGAATGGGAAAGTGAGATTGGGAAGGGAAGGCAGCCAGCAGGGTTATCAAACCTGTGGTGGTGGAGTTTAACCCCCATGGGAGTTTCCAGGAGTCAATGGAGAACACACCTCAGAGCTACCCCACCTGAAGGGGTATTTACACATCAATCCCCCTCAGTTGTTAGCTAAGGGCTATTTTTGGGGTGGCATGGGAGAGTAGTGTGAGGAGGGGCTAATTTCCTAGGACCTCCTGGCCTCCACTTAGATGGGTAAAAGTGAGCATTGGCAGTAGGAGAAAGCCCCCAGGCAAAGCCTGCAGGTAAAACAGTAGGAAGTCCAGCACTGATGTGCTTTAGGAGGAGGGGCCATGAGGAGGGCATCCAGCAACATGGGCTAGAGCTTCTTCCTGTTTGGAACCCCCACGCTCTCTTCCGCTCTGATTTTGGTTTCTCCTCATGGTCATACAGGCTGCTATCTGGGAATGGAGAGGACCTGGTGCAAAAAGGTGTTATGAGTCAAGCATTGATTGGCTCTAGCTCACATCAAATGAGATTTTGGTTGGACTAATGCAGTGGTTCTCAACCTTGGCTGCACATTAGAATCTCCTGGGAATCTTTTTAAAATCCTGATTTCTGGGCCTCATTCCGGAGGATTTTGAAAAGATTCCCAGGCGATTCTAATGTTCAAGGTTGAGAACCACTGGACTAAAGGATGATTCACATGGATGTAATCTTACTTGCTGGTCCCGGGAAATGGATGGGATTCACTCATTTGGGCAAAGGCAGGTTGTACGTACAGTGATGGACAATGATAACACAGGATAGCCTGAGTGTGCATTCAGTGTCCATACAGCCCCACTCTGACCATTGAACCACTCAATCCCAGCCATTGTCACCATGAAACAGATCCACTCAGACCCTTAGGGAGAGAAGGTTCACAACCCACTTCAGACCATATGTTTCAGGCTGCTGGCCTTTATGGGGGCCAGATCATTAGGGTTGCTTGAGCTCCCCAAGACTCAATCTTTCAGCTTTCTCCCCACTGGCTTCCAGCGTGCCTTGTGGCTGAGTGGCAGAAAATAAGTGACAGGTTGGAAAGAAGTTCCACCCTTTCCACGTGCATCTTTCATTCATTGTTCATGCTATAAATATTGAGTGTCTCCTGTGAAACAAATGCAAACAAAACAGGGACCAGCCCTGTTCTCATGAAGTTCACCTCCTAGTGGGGAAGATGAACTTTAATCAAGTAACCACACATGCATGTAATCACTGTATTAAGTATGTGTGTGGATCTGTAGACTGCTTGCTGAACATTTCGGGAAGACTGGCTAGGCCCTTGCAAATACATCTGTGCAGCTTCAGGAAGAACAGCAGTGTATGGTAGAGAGCAAAGGAGTGGGGTGAGTGTGCTGATCTTGTGGCGGCCGGTAATTACAGCTGGTGCATTATTAATAAGCAAACACGCTGCCCCTGCCTCCCAGTTATGAACTGCAGCTTTGGCCGAATGCTGTTAAGCTTGAACCCTGAGCCTCGAATAGGATGCTTTGTCTTCTTGTTTAATGAAAGGTTTTAGGAAATAGAGACCTGTTACCAGGGGCATGCAATTATTTCTGGCATCAAGAGAGCCCGGCAGATCTTAGGAGGGTGCTGCTGGTGATAGTGGTGCTGTGGTGTCTGATGGCCCAGCCCAGCTTCCATGGGTGGGGACAATGGGGTGGGGGGAAGAGGAAGAAAGACCCTGTTGCTTGCCCCCTGCTAGGAAACCAATTGGAAACGTGAGGGATGGAGCCGCTCCACTTGTTTCCAAACTTCATCTGTTTTTCCTGTCACTGTGAATTGCTTTCTAGTTCTCAAGAGCATAATGCAATAGCAACCACTGTGACTGGGGTTTTCTTTTCGGAGGCAGTTAGCGCATTAACAAGAGGCAGTGCAAAGCCAGAAGAGCAGCCTTGACCCCTGAAGTCCATTATGCCCCAGGAAACTTCCCGCACAGCATCATCTACACACAATGACCCCTTTGGACAGATAGGGAATGGCCTTGACAAATGCAGAGGCCATTTGGGTCCATCTGCAGATGATGAACTTTGGCTTGAGAGAAGCAGAATTAAAAATAAAAATAAATCAGAAGTCCTACTCAGCTGAAAACAAGTTCAGATATTGTTGAAAAATGAAAACTGTGTGGATTTTATGCTCAGCTGTGTGTCCTTGGATTTAAGGCAGTGGTGTGATATTGGGCATCTTGACATCTCTGAGCCTGTGCTTTTTCATATGTAAATGTGTTTGTTCCACAGATATTTAAGATGAGATATTACATTTAGGGATATGGGCCGCTATGCTTTTAAGGGTCAGACATAGGGATGAGGTCAGAGATGGAGAGAGATACGTGGGACTCTGTCCCTTGGTGGGACACAGAAAGATGGTGAAAGGGACCTCTGTTTTGGGCATGTCATGCATCCCGGGCCCCAGGGAGTATGGGTGAGATGAGGCAGATTTGAAAGGCCACCACCTAAGAGTGTCACCATCAAGAACAAATTGATTCTTGGCCTCAGGGAGGCAATAGGGATGGAAGGGAGACAGGACCTCAAATTTCCTGAATACTTACTGGGTGCCAGGAAGCACATCACAAACATACTTGCTTCATATTGAGTCCCCAACTATCCAGCTGGGGGGATATTTTGCTCTTGTTTACAGATAACAAAATGGAGAGCCACACAGCTCATAGATGGCAGAGCTGAGATTCAAACCCAGACTTGACATCCCTGGTTATTTAAATAATAATAACAACAGCAAAACTCCGGTGAGGTTGTGCCACCTGTCAGATCATCATTTGGATTATTTGACTTAATTTTTCACAGCCACTTTATGAAGTACGGAGTATTATGATTTTTACCAATGAGGAAACTCAAGCTTAGAGAGCTGGTGTGACTTGCAAGTAGAAGGGGTTTCAAAGGAGCGAGCATGCCCTTGTGTGAGCTAGTGCTTTTAACCTCCTCATTGCATCATCCCACGTGTGTGTGTGTGTGTGTGTGTGTGTGTGTGTGTGTGTGTGTGTGAGTGAATGAGTGTGGGTGTCCATGTTGCATAAGTAGGGGCATCACTCTTGGCTTATGGAGAAAATAGAGGCCACGGGCAAGAGTGATATTTATCTAGCCATTGAAAGTGTGGTTTTTCAAGCACATTTTGCTGCAAAAGAAACCAAGTCCAGTCTTTGATGGGCTACACTCTGAGGTGCTAACTGTAAGTTAACTCTTACCAGTATCTGCCCATTAAAGCCAGACCTGTTTAGGCAGCCCTGTTGGCAGCATTTGTTTTTAAAGGTATTTGTAATTCAGAGGCTTACGCTTAACTGATTTACCCCCTTCATCTCTTCATTAGATCTCAGGCACCCCTTGGTCTTCTCATCTTTTCCCAGGATCTCTGACTGGGGGTAGTCCTCTCCTCATCAATGAGCTCCTCTAGCTAGACCCTGTATCCCACAGATTAAAGGCAATTAAATGAGATAATGCATATGACATTGCTTTAAAACCATAAAGAGCCACACAGATGCAATGGGATATTATTGTAAGTCTTTCCCGTTAATGAGTAGTAATGAGCTAAGGTTACAGATCCTGAATGCTACAGAGACCTAATATTTACCAAATGGAAGCCTAATTTTCAAAGAGAATTAGAATGAACTGGGAGATGAAACACACAAAAAATACTTTTTGATTCGTTTCCCTCTCCTTGTTCTCGAGATTTTGACCACAATCTGCATGACACTAAACGGTTGTGTGTGTTCTTAGCTAATTGCTTTAGGAGAGCTGCCCCTACATTATTCCACATTTTCTCGGTCCCTTTGAAAGGGCCCTGGATTTTCTCTGTCAATTAAGTAACATCTCTAATTTGAGTTTGGGGAGGCATGGGTGCTAGAATTGAGAGGACACAGCAGAATTCAGGATATCCCGTTTCTGGAAGTCAAGGTGTGGATGGAAACATCACTGCCAGGATGCCATCACTGAACTGAGACTTGAGATATTCCATGTAATGTTCTGGCACAGAGCCTAGCACTGAAACCAGCAGTTAGATGTAGTATTATCATCATTAATCAATATTGAGTCTCTGATAGATACATAAGCATGTTTCAAGTTTGGATCTTGTTTTCTTGACAGTGGGGAGCGAGTGAAAGTTATTGAGAAGGTAGAGGGTGTTGAGCATAAGTTTTGTGTTTTGGGGACTTCAACTATGGTAACTGGTATTGGAGGAGGTATGTATAGCAACTAGAGTCAAGAAATCAGGTGGAGGCAGTTCCAAAAATCTTGGAGAGCACTAATACGGGTCTGAAGTGGGCAGGGGCAGTGGGCTAGAGAAGAAGGTTAAGACGTGAGAGATTATGAGACTGAACAGGACTTGGTGATTCATCAGCTATGGACTATGAGAGTCTAGGTGACCCCCAGGTTTCTGGTTTAGGCTGCTGGATGGATACAGAAGGAAGAGCTATTGTGTGTGTTGGGGCTGGGGGTGGGGGGGGGGCGGGGGGAGTGGGGAGGGATGATGAGATATATACTTGGAGCCAGAACCTTCATTCCAGTGGTTGGCATGACTGTTGGTTCTAGGACTCTTTTAGGATAATTCCCTCATGGATTATTAGAGTCAGTTGTGCCCCAGAGACCCAAACAGAACATGAAAACGCAGGATAGAATTATAAAATTAGAAGAAACTTGGGTGATCTCTTAATCCTACCCCTTCATCATACAGTTTAGGAAACTGGAGCACAGGAAGGGGAAATGTCTTAGGGAAGGCCATGTAGATACTTTATCAAGGATGTAGGTCGGGTATCTGAGCCCCCCTTGCTCCTCCCACCCCAAGACCTGGAGCTTCTTCCCACCCCACCCACAATGTTAAGGATTGAATCTACCTCAGACCAAATAGTTTTCCCAAAATAAGTTAGACTTTGCTAATACCTCCAACTGGGGGAATATTTTTCTTTTTTAATTTTTTAAATTAAATTTTATTGGGGTGATATTAGTCATCATGGACATATATGTTTCATGTGTGGATCACTAATTTACAAAATCCATATATAGGGCCATGTGCCCACCACCCAAAGTCAAATCTTCTCCTGTCACTTCATATTAGGACCCCTTTTCTCCCCACCCCCTCCCTCTGGCAACCATCACACTGCTGTTTGTGTTCATAAGTTTCAGTTTTATATTCCACATATGAGTGAAATCATATAGTTCTTAGCTGAAATATTTCAAGCTTTGAGTATAACTTGTCTCCTTTTTAATGAGCCCAGTTTGTAGACATATTAGTGCATGCACATGGCATCTGAAGAAGTGACTGCATGAATGGTGGAGGGTGGGGGGGCATCAAACAGAGAGTTGAGTGCCTTGGAGGAGGAGAATGGGAGTTAGTCATGGGGTGAAAAGAGGGCAGACTAATGGATAGGGGAACAAGGCCGGATAGAAGTGCTGTGCTGGGGTGTGGAGGGAGGGGCACCCAGAGGGGTAATTAAAGAGAGTTTACAGAAAGGATAGGCTGACTTAGAGGAAAGTACCAGGAGATGGTGAAGCATCAAAGGTCTTTCCCAACAGTGGGAAACTGCTATTCCTAGATTTGACGGATAAGGAGTGGGCACAGCTACCAGTACCCAAGAGAGAGCTGAGACTTTAGGAGAGAGCTCTCTAACAGGAGCTGTGGCCTTGGGTCCAGCAGGGAGGGAGCTGGAATATAAACACCTTGACTTTTCTCTACTCCCACCCCTCTATCTCCATCCATTGCTCGGGCCCAGCCAACAACCAGAGAGCAAAAGAGGGTGGCGATAGAGCCCATAGGGGTCATTCTCGGGGAGTTCATTGCAGAAGGATAGAGAAGGGTAGTTGGGGGGAGGAGTGGCTTAGGGGGGCACAGCTATCATAACACATAAGTTCAGATCTCCTTCCTTGCTTGGTCTTCCTACTCTTTTAAGCCAAACTGTGAAAGCCTGTCTTGTTACAAACCATTTTTCCATCCCAGCTTTTTGGGGGCTTTAGCTTCCTCATCTATTTTTCCCAGTCAGTGTCACGCTCACAGCAAGCACCCCTTGGTTATGTGTCAAGTTTTCATCTCTGCCTGACCTTTAAAAACTCATGTCTTCCCCCGAGATCCCTGATGCATATGTTCTACTTCCCTCCCCATGGGGCTACAAATGGCCAGAATGTCACAGCCTGCACCCATCTTTACCTGGACTTTTTGAAAAGTTCTTTAAGTTTTAGGGTGTGTGTCCAACCTTTTCTTGGTCGTTAGGAACTCTGAGATGATTTGATCACTTTCCCTCAAGCTCCTGTCACTTACACTTTGCCAGCCAGTCCCTCTTTGCTGGTCATAATTAGGTCCAGAGAAGCGAGTCTCACTGGGAATTATGGAGCGAGGGAGGGAAGTCAAGAATCTCTTCCATTCCCTGTCTTCAGGTAAGTGGGACTTGGAGCAGACAAGTTAACCTCCCATGACTTCTAGAGTTTGTCTGTTCTGGGCTCCTGCCTGGACTCCTTTGTAGTCCCTGAAGTCCTGTCTTAATTTCAGCCCAGAATCCCAGTACCTTCTCCCCAGATGCCCAACAGCTATCACTGCCTGCCCACCCATGTGCCCAAATAATAAGACCTCCAAGTAATGCCTCTTTGCAGCCTCTAGTCCTGTGTGAACTCAAATCCAAATCCATCTATCTGCCCATATCGCCACCCATATCCTTTACCATTTTCTCCAGGTTGATTAATCCCATGTATAGGAGACAGAATAATGACACCCTTCTCCCCAAGATGTCCATTAGTCTAATCCCCAGAGTCTGTGAATATGTTACCCTACTTGGCAAAAGGGACTTTAGAGATGTAATTAAGTTAAAGATCTTTTGATGAGAAAATTATCTTGAATTATCCACATGGGACCAATATAATCACAAGGATCTTTATAAGAGGAAGGTAAGAGGATCAGATTTAGAGAAGGTGATGTGATGATGGAAGCAGATGTTGGAGTGCTGCCATTGCTGGAAGGGGGTCATGAGCCAAGGAATTGGGGGGCAGCCTCTAGAAACTAGAAAAGGCAAGGAACCTCAAGAAAGAATAGAGTCTGGTGAACACCTTGATTTTAGCCCTATAAGACCTATTTCCAGACTTGTGACCTTCAAAAATTACGAGAATAAATTTGTATTGTTTTAAGTCCCTAAACTTGTGGTAATTTGTTACAGCAACAAGAGGAAACAGATGCACATTGTTACACAAGGCGTGTTCTATGGCAATGCCATCCCCTCAGAGCTCTTTAGAAAACAAAGGCCTCAGACCCCACCCCAGACCTCTCTTCACGATCTATTAATACCACATCCAGATGATTTCAATGCATATTAATCTGTATGCTTTAATCTTCCCCTGGGGCCCCATATCTGCAGATTTAGCTCCAATTTGAATCAATCCAGATTAGGAAGGACCCAGAGCAAAAGGTATAGAATTGCTGTGAGACAGAAGAAAAAATGAGCCCCTCCCCCCAACCTTTTTTGTTGTTCACTCCTATTTAAGTCTGGTAAATAGAGGACTTACTTTTTGTTGTTGTTGTTAATCCTCACCCAAAGATATTTTTCCATTGATTTTCAGAGAAAGTAGAATGGAGGGGGGATGTTGAGGAAGGGAGAGAGAGAGAGAGAGAGAGAGAGAGAGAGAGAGAGAGAGAGAGAGAGAGAGAGAGAGAGGGAGAAGAAAGAAAGAGAGAGAGAGAGAGAGAGAGAGAGAGAGAGAGAGAGAGAGAAAGAAAGAAAGAAAGAAAGAAAGAAAGAAAAGAAAAGAAAGAAAAGAAAAGAACAAAAGGAAGAAAGAAACAAACAAGGAAACATCAATATAAGAGAGATACCAGTACTTCAATTGCTTGCCTCTAGCATGCATCTGACTGGGCCAGGGATTGAACCTGCCACCCTTGACTGGGAATTGGACCCAAGACACTTCAGTGTGTGGGCTGATGCTCTAATCACTGAGCAACACTGGCCAAGGCAAGGACCTGATTTTTCAAATTTATTTACTTGTTAATGTCTTATTATTTTTCCACTAGTGGCCCAGTGCATGAAATTTGTGCACATTAAAAGGGGATTAATTAGAGGAAATATTTTACTATTGCTATTTGCCATTTCTCTATAATAGAAGTGTCAGAGATGAAAGAAAATTAGTAAAACATATATGAAAATCTTCCTCCTGTCAGAGTCTGGGGCATGCTGTGGGACCCAGAGTCAAGTCCCTGCCTACCTGTGGCACCTCAAAATCGTGCAACACCCAGACCCAGCTGGCACCACTCCCATTGGGCAGGATCCAGACCTGGCCGGCCCCACCCTTGTCAAGCCCCACAGGGTGGGGGTGCAGCCTCAGGTCCCCTGTCAAGCCCCGCTGGGCAGGGGGCATAGCCTCAGGTCCCCAGGCCCGGCGTTAGGCGGGGGGTGCAGCCTCAGGTCCCCTGGTGCATACCGGGTGGGGGGCACATCCTCAAGTCCCTCAGCACACCCTCAGGTCCCCCAGCCTGGTGCCGGGGTGGGTGGCATGGCCTGATGTCCCCCGTCAAGCCCCGCTGGGCAGGGGATGAGGCCTGAGATTCCCCGTCAAGCCCTGCTGGGCTAGGGGCATGGCCTGAGGTCCCCTGTCAAGCCCCACTGGGTGGAGGGTGTGGCCTCAGGTCCCCCAGCCCGGTGCTGGGGCGGGGGGCGCGGTCTGAGGTCACCCAGCCTGGTGCAGGGATGGAGGGCGCAGCCTGAGGTCCCCTATCAAGCCCCACCAGGTGGGGGACACAGCCTCAGGTCCCTGCTGATTGCTTGTTAAGGCTCATTACGGGAACTTGACATCTTTGTGGCCATCTTTGTGATGGTGTGATGGTCAATTTGCATATTTCCTCTTTATTAGATAGGATGGTGCTGAGGTTAGGGCAGAAGCAAATCCTTGATTCTGAAATTGTGGCCATCAGTCAATCATTGACTGGTCCTCACCATCCTTGTTAAGGGACCAACTGCATTCCCAGCTCTGACTAACCCAATGAGCAAGAGGCACAAGCACTTGACAGTAATGATGAAGTGGGACTTGCTACAGCTGTGGAAATTAGATCTGCATGCTGTCCAGCCAGCACTGATGTGAACCCTGCTGTGGCCACGGCCTGGACAAGTGGATGGATCCAGACCCATTAATGGCTAGGAAACAAGGGGAAGAAACCCACACATGATGGGGGCCAGCACCAGATGAGCATATGTATTAGGCAATAAAGCCCAGTAATGTCCTCTCATAGTATATCCTTCTTGTGAAATTTAGCATCTCTTTTTCTCAAGACAAGAAGGTTGTTACATTCATTGTTAGGCCAGTACAAGAAGCAGTCACCTCACATAGTCTAGGAGGGAGCATATCTTTTGGATAGAGAGCTCTCCAATGGGCAGTGGTTGGGTGTCTTTCCTGCTGCCCCACTTAATGGGGGCATCTGGTTCCAGAACCAGCTACTCCTAATGTTATTTCCATTTGCTTCTTGAATTTAGAACTCCTGTTTTGGGGTGGCCAGAATATCCTGAATTCTTTCACAAATTCCCCTTGGGAGGGAATCCTTAATAAAACTCCCTGGAGAGCCATGAGTTCTCTTCTCCCCAAATCTTGACATAACGAGAGAGCCCTGTGGATTGCCAGCCAGCATCATACTGGTTACCTCCTGGAGCCCACATGGGAAGGAGGCCTCAGTGCTTTGAGCTAGTCCCTGGGTTGAAACAGGATTCTATGATAATTAACCAAATGAGGACACAGACATTCATGCCTTCCAAATTTGAAACACACATTGGCTAATTAATTCTAATTAGAGGCTGAAAGTTCCATGTGGCACAGTGAGCCCATCTAATAGGTGGGATTTTCCCATTGTGTCTTGAACTTTTCCCAAGTTCATGAATGAAAATGGGCCTGGGGGACTTCTTTCCAGGCCTATGAGCTAGCTTGGCACCAGAAGTTACCCTTTCTTGGAAAAGGGTCTTTGGTGTTGTGGGAAGCTGGCATGGTGGCACTACAGGAAGCCCATCCATTGACAACGCCTTTAAGTACTCAACAAACACAGAGTGAACACCTGCATTGGCTAAGAATTGGGTTAGGTGCTGAAAGAGACCCCTTCCTCAGTCTTTAGAATTTCAAAGTCTAGGTGGGGTGGTGCAAATGAATTGAGTGGATCCAATGGCACCCTAGCCAAAGCAGTAAGACAAGAAAAAAAAAGACACAAATATTGAAAGGAAGATCCAAATGACATGATTTGTATTCAGTTTATATGACATTTGGAAAAGGCAAAATTACAGTGATGGAGAACATCTCAATGGTTACCAGCAGTTGGGGTGGGGAGGAGGCATTGACTAAAAAGGGGCAGCACAAAAGAATTGTTTGGAAATACTCTGTATCCTAACTGTGGTGGTGTTTATGCAAATCTATACCATGTGTTGAAACTATGAAGTGTACACAAAAGAAAAATCAAATTTTCCTGTTTATTATTTAAAGAAAAACAGACTATAGGTACATGTATCATCATCTACTCATCTCATAGTTTTGAGTGAAAAAAAATTGTTTTGTTTGAATTTTCAGACTATTTTGAAAAATGTGTCTTTAAAAAGTAATCCTTAGCTAAGTATATATACATGTGTTTTTATAACATGAAGATCTTTTGAGTTGATGTATAAACTAATTGAAGTAAACAAAACAGGAAAGGATTGCATACTTTAATCCAAGCAAAAATTAATTAACATTAAATTGCTGAATTTAGGTTCATAAGGACAGATGGAGAGAGAATTCTCATGGCATTTGAGACTCTGATTCTATTTGTTTCTGAGCCCTTGGGTTTTGTTTATGCCTCAATATCCTTATGATAAATTTACCATAATTGCTTAAACTAAAACAGTCATGATTTATAGATGAGATGGCTGGGTTTAAAAAAAAAATTCAAGAGATTCAGCTAAAAGCAGTTGATGCTAATAAGGGAGTTCAGTAAAGTAACTGGATACAAGATGAACATGAAAAAAAATAGTATTCCTATTGATCAGAAACATGTAATCAGAAAATGTAATGTATAAAAGGACCTCATTCATAATAGCAGCAGTGACAACAGAGATAAATAAACTCTTTGGGATTAACTAGAAATAATGCCAGATTGATATGAAGGCAATTATGAAACTTTACCGAGGGCCATGAAGAATGGCCAGAATCAATGGGAAGACAGATTGCTGTCCTGGATGGGAAGAGTCAGTAGTTTAAAGATGCCAGTCCTTGCCAAAGTAGTATGTACTCTCACGGTGACATCAGTGAAAATCTACATGAACAAAAGCATGGGGGATGTGAACGTTGATTGCTTGGAAGGTAAGCTGTCCAGCTGGGCTGTGGAGTTGGTAGAGAGGAGTAGCTAGATGTTCACCTGGGCCAGATCATGAAGAGACTTAGCTGCCGGCCCAAGGACTGTGACCTTCCTATGGCAGCTCATGGGAAGCTTTCAAAGATTTAAATTTCAGCGCCAAAAAGGTCAGACTTCTGTTTGAGAAATATATGTTGGCTGATGTGGATGATGGAAGGAAAGGGTGAGACCGAAGGCAGGGGGTCCCAACTAGGAGGCTGCTAAATGGAACAGCCTGAAATGACTACCATGTTACCTGACCCAAAGGAGTTTCTCAGTGAATGTTAGAGTCCTTTCTTTCCCACCGCATTGTCTTCTCTGAAGCGAAAGTCTGGAGAAGATGTGAACTAGCACATTTTTCCTGAGAGGGGTGGGTGGTTTCTGCAAACCTGGGATCCTGCGCCTCAGTGTGGTCAGGTTTCTTAAGGAAGATGCCAAGGTGTAGAGTCTGGGAACCTGGGTGGATAACACTAATAATAATTGCTACTCTTCATTAAGCATTTACTATCTGTGAGTCAGGAACTAGCATTATCCCCACTGTTTCCCAAGGAGGTCACTGAGACTCAGAGGAGTTAAGTGCCCAAGTTTCTGGGACTGGATCTAACCTATGCATTCCCCTGTGACATCCCAGCACCTGGCAGAGACTTCAGCAGATGTTTGCTGTGTTAAGTCAAATGACCAGATGTTGCTTCTCTGGGAATTTACTTGCTGTGGGCTTGGCTGATGCCTCATCTTTATCAGTAAATCCTCTTCCCTCCCATAAATAAGTCACCAGTTGGCAAGAAGGGGCAGAGAAGGGTGAGGGGAGGGGGTGAAAGCAGGAAGGAAGGGGCTGAGTAATGGAACTGGATGTGTTTCTATAAATCAGGAACCACCCAGCTTGCCGCTGACCCAGGCGTCTTTATCAATTTGCTCCTCCACACCCCGTCAGCCTAGCACAATAAAGCTTCCTGTCCATTTCAGGCCTAATCACGCAGAACGCAAATTCCTCAGCAGAGAGGCAGCTGCAAGGGCTGGGGCGCAATCCGCAGGACTGTTCATTTTCATCTTCTGGCACATAATGAAATCAGGGATGCACATCAGCTCACCAGCACTGCTTTCCTCCACCTTGTTAAGTAAGCATCCCTCCTTCACTCTCATTAGGCTGCCGCAGGAAGGGGGACAAACATTTGCTGAAGGATTCCGGTGTGCTAGACACTGATATGTGATTCAGGCCCCTAAAGAGCCCGTTGACATAGGTATTATTCTCATTTTACAGCTGAGGAAACAACTCAGCAAATGGAGGGGTCCAAGGATGTAGCCAAGTGAGGGGTGGACCTTGAAGGGACATACCTGTACAATTTCAAATCCTACATAAGTTTGTTTGTTTGTTTTTACAGTTGTGTTGATGATAACTTTTATATAATGTATTTGCTTTTTTGAGGGGGTTTCTGACAGAGAGATGAGAGAATTGAAGGTTATATTACTTTTCATCATTTACTTGGGTTCTGTAAATTTAATAAACATTTGCCAAGGGTCACATCCACTTGGCTCTGTTTTTAAAAAATAGCTTGTCTGTCCACATTTCATGCTACATAGGAACAACAACAACAACAACAATGAAATAGTCCTGTTCTCCAGTTTCTGCTGCCTTTTCTTCTTAGTGTTTAGATGTCTTGGTTTACATTCTAGTCCATAAGATCTGCCCCAAGATCCCCATTCTTGCTTTGGAAACTATACTTAGCCTGCCTTCTCTTATTACCCCTTGCCCTGCCTCATCCAATTCCTCTTTTGCTCCCTCTCCCCACCCTGTACTATACAGGGACAGCTGCCTCTCCAGGTTAGACGAGAAACACCTACGAGTCCCAACTCCACCCATCTGAACAACTTAGCACCTAGTTCTCCTTCGGGGAGAATTGAACACTCAGTACTGTGGGTATAGAGATGACAAAGACACCACTATTTTTTTAATTGTTGACAGTATTACAGATGTCCTCCTTTGCCCGCCTCCACCCAGCCCCTGTCCTGCCATAGGCCTTCCCTACACTATTGTCTACGTTTATGGCTATGTCTATATGCATATATGTTCTTTGGTTAATCTTTTCCCATTCCCTCCATCCCCTTCCCCTTTGAGATATTTCATTTTGTTTCATGCATCCATGTCTCTGGACCCATTTTGTTCATCAGTTTATTTTGTTCATTAGATTCCACATCTGAGATCATATATCTGTCTTTCTCTAACTGGCTCATTTTGTTTAGCACAATAATCTCCAGGTCCATCCATATTGTCTGAAAGGGTAAGAGATCCTTCTTTTTGATGGCTGCATAGTATTCCATTATGTAAATGTACCACGTCTTTTTTATCCACTCATCTACTGATGGGCACTTGGGCTGTTTCTAGATCTTAGCTATTGTAAATAATGCTGCTATGAACATAGGAGTGCATATATTATATCTGATTGGTGTTTCAGGAGTCTTAGGATATGTTGCCAGAAGTGTGATTGTCTGGTAAAATGGCAGTTACATTTTTAATTTTTTGAAGAAATCTTCACACTGTTTTCCATGCTGGCTGTACCAGTCCACATTCCCACCAGCATTCTACTAGGGCAGTGATGGTGAACCTATGACACGCGTGTCAGAGGTGACATACGAACTCATTTTTTTGGTTGATTTTTCTTTGTTAAATGGCATTTAAATTTATAAAATAAATATCAAAAATATAAGTCTTTGTTTTACTATGGTTGCAAATATAAAAAAATTTCTGGTGACACGGCACCAGAGTTAAGTTAGGGTTTTTCAAAATGCTGACATGCCGAGCTCAAAAGGTTCACCATCACTGTACTAGAGTTCCCTTTTCTCCACATCCTCACCAGCACTGATTGTTTGTTGATTTATTGATGGTAGCCATTCTGGCAGGCGTGAAGTGATAACTCATTATCATTTTAACTTGCATCTCTTAGATGATCACTGACTTCGAGCATTTTTTCATGTTTCTTGGTCATCTGTATGTCTTGGAGAAGTGTCTATTCAGTTCCTTTGTCTATTTTTAAATTAGATTGTTTATCTTCCTGGTGTTTAGTTGTATGAGTTCTTATATATTTTGGAAATTAACCCCTGATCAGATGTATCATTGGCGAATATGTTTTCCCATACAGTGGTTTCTCTTTTCATTTTGTTGGTGTTTTCTTTTGCTATATGGAAGCTTTTCAGTTTGATGTAGTCCCATTTGTTTATTTTTTCCTTTGTTCCTTTTGCCCGAGGGGCTGTATTGGTGAAAATACTGCTACACGAGATGTCTGAGATCTTACCGCCTATGTTTTCTTTTAGGATTTTTATGGTTCAGGACACATTTAAGTCTTTCATCCATTTTGAGTTTATTCTTGTGTATGGTGTAAGTTGGTGGCAAAGACACCATTTTTGTCCTACATAAACGTGGAACTAAATTGGGAGAGGGACACACACCAAGTAACTAAAAAAATAGGCCATAATTAAATATAAAGGAAGTTGTTTTATAACACAAAGCCAATTAAGTCAAAGGCTTACTCAACTGATATAAGTCAAATATATCAATTGTATATGAGGCCAAACATGAGCGATGACAATGAATGTACCTAGGTTAAATTTCCTTAGTAAAAGACAAGTTCATCTCAGATTTGGTTCAAAATGCACCAGAAGCCAATTACAGCTTTTGTGAAAGCTTCACCAAAGAGAGAGAAAAAAATGTTAAAAATAAAACTGAGAATAAGAGTGACAATGTTAATATCAGGAAACATATATAGTGCAAGGCAAATTCAGTTAAGATACAGGGAGTCATTTTATATTGATAAAAGGTAAAATTCACAAAAATGTTACGACACTAATTTAAATTGATGTCAATGATTCTCAATAAGAATGGCTGAAAATGTCCAAAAGATCACATCAGAGCCTTCAGGGAGCCCTTTTAAACACACACACACACAGCTCTGATATTCAGAGATTGCTAAGCCTGTTTTTCTGTGATTCAGAATCACTATTGATGAGCACATATGGCATCCTTCAGATGTTGGGGCAATGAACAAACAGCCCTACAAACGAACAAACAAAAAACACAAACCCAACACTCAAAACCAAAATAAAAACAAGAAAACCATCACATGGCCTTTGGCAAAAAATAGAAAAGAAAATGGATGATTAAGAATAATGCTTTTGATTTCATGGATTTGGATTAAATTTTGTGTTCTGCAAATGGATAGAAAAAATATGTCTGATTGTTCATAGACCACAATGAACCTGTACTAGTTTACAAAGAAAACGGACAGTCTGAATATCAGAAATGGTTCTGGTTAAATTCTTTGATAGGTATCTTCCATATCTTTTAAGTCCAAGAAAATAGAAAAAATAGTTACATATTATTTGAAAATTAGGAAAATGACAACCCTGTATTTAAAAACATATAGAAAATGTCCAAATGTGTGTTTAAAGGGAAGTTATGTCTCTATTTTCAATTTAAACAAGGTAGAATTAAAAGGAATGAAGCATAAAATAAAGATATTTGAAACTAGTAATTGCACATAAAGATAGTAATAATAAAATCAGAAATTTATTAGCGAATGGGAAAGATAAATAAATCCAATAGTTGGCTTTAAAAAATTACAATAGAATAAATAAACTTCTGGCAATTATAATTTAGAAAGAGAGAAGGCTAGCTCAAATGCATAAAATTAGGATTGAACTAAAAAAGGAATTGAGTAGATAGTGGAGAAATGATATATTCTAAGAAAATATTGTAGACAACTTAATTCTAATATATTTGAAATTTTGTAAGAATTGCATGATTTTGAAAGCAAACATGAATTACCAAAAATGAAAAAAGAATTAGATCAATTGAGATTTCCTCATTTCAATGAAGACACCATTGCTTAATATGTAAGAGAATTTATTTTAGATTCAATCTTACCATTTTTTACCAGTTACTATGTAACTTGGGCACAGTATTCACCTCTTTCAGCCTCATTTTCTTCATCTATAAAATTGGGAGACTAATTTCCCCTCATGGTAATTTTGTTACCATCATATTAAATGATACCCATGAAATGTTTAGCACAGCGTTGGCCCATCATGAGTGTCTAATACATAATGGCCAATGGCATTGAACAAAAATTGGAAATAAGCCATCCAGCACTTTGGGTCCTACTGGATTTATGAATGCATTCCTTCATGCAATTTTCTACATGTATATTATATGTCAATATAAAAATAATTGTGTCCCTTCTAACTTTTTTTTTTTTAAATATATTTTATTGATTTTTTACAGAGAGGAAGGGAGAGGGATAGAGAGTCAGAAACATCGATGAGAGAGAAACATCGATCAACTGCCTCCTGCACACTCCCGACTGGGGATGTGCCCGCAACCAAGGTACATGCCCTTGACCGGAATCGAACCTGGGACCTTTCAGTCCGCAGGCTGACGCTCTATCCACTGAGCCAAACGGGTTAGGGCCCTTCTAACTTTCAAGGCATAGTTATCTTCAAGTGATACAAAGAAAAAAAAATTCCATTTGGCACACAGTGACAAAGATGGATACCACCATTCTAAATAAAACAATGGCGAATTGAATCTACTCCTGTATTGAGTGAATGATATGCCATGACCAAGTAGGATTTACTTTGGAAATGCCAGGTAATTGAGCATCTATCATGGGATCATCAGTGTGTTAGACACTCCATTTGCACTAGATTAATTAGTGATCACAGAACATTATGAGTTACGGTTATTATTGTTTTTCAGCTAAAGAAACGGTAGCAGGGAGAGGTTTACATAAATTGGTCAAAGCCAAGATCAGCACTAGGGCTGATATTCAACTCCAAGTCCAACTTACTCCAAAGTGTGAAAATAGTTTCTGCACATCATTCTGAGCCTGATTTAATAAATGCCTAAAGTTGTAGTTGACAATACTCACCCCCATTATTGAGGAAGATTCTTTAATTACTTAGGGTAGATACACTTTATGTAACATGATGAAAAAAGTCTATATTAAGCACTGAATTTCATGCTTAGTGATGAAATACCCAAGTCATTTCCAATTATTTCCTTTTTGTCTCCATTTAAAAATTTTATAGAAATTCTAGTCAATGTAATAATACATACATCAGAAATAAAATGAATAGCAATAAAAAAGAAAGACATTATCTTTATTTGCAAGTGATACATTTATCTGAATAGCTTATCCCAATTGATCAACTGAAATGATAATAAGACAGATCTAAAAGGTAACCAAATATTTATGAAATAGTAAAAATAGCTTATATATAGCTTAACATTACCATTTAGAAAATATAATGGAAAACAACTCAGATTTCTAGTAGCAATACAAATACAAAATAGGAACTTTAATAAGAATTGTAGAGGATATGCATGGAGAAAATGGCAGTGATCAATTGGGAGAAATAAATGAAGATGATTAAATGGGGAGGCATACCATATTACTGGTTGAGAACACTCTGTCTTACAAAAATGTCATTTTTTTCTCATCAATTTTATAGGTTTGAGCTAATTTTATTATAAATTTTATTCAGTAGGGGCAATGTCTTAGAATTCAGTGAGGTGATACCAGAATACATGTGAATGGAAAAAAAAATTTACGTTTTCAGGGGAGTGGAATGGGAGAATAAACATTCACTAAATGTATTCATTGATTTTAAGATTTTTAAAAACATTAAATTGTATATCTTAGAATGGAGGGGATATGATAATCAGTAACTCCGAAATCTCCATGAATCCTTAAATTAAGACTTCTACTCCAGTACATACTTTCCTCCCATAAAGTGCATTAAAATTTAACTGAATAATGCATGTTTTCTTCAGAGCCCAATGATTCTATAAATACATGACTATAGAATACTTAAAGCAATCAACTTTTAAACCAGGAAACACAGCTCTTAGCACGTCATAAGAGTTATTGCAATGGTGGAAAGGAACAGAAAAATCACAAAACCATGTTGAGATGTGAATGCTGGTGGTCAGCTGGGCATGGCCAGCTGGCCGTGGCTGGCAGATAAATGTCTCATCCACCTTCAAAGAACAGGTGATGAGAACCCATGCATTAGCACAGTTAAGACTTTCTCAGGCATTACCTTGGTTTCTTTACAAGCAGAGCCCGAGATGAGGATTTTCGTGCAAATGATAACAGTGAAGGACACTTCTAAGAGTGTCATAAAAGCAGGACAGCAGGGAGAGAGAAGTCAAAATGCCCTTTCAACTGAAGTTTCACTTCGGATTCCACAGGAAGCTATAGCATCAATGGGACTCTAGAGTTTTTGTGCTGTGAGGGAGGGGAGCTGAGCTTCTGTAACTCAGTTGTAGCCTGTCTTTGGCTCAGATGGGGGTAAAGTCTCCCAATCATCTCAGCTGGGGGTATCTGTGAGCCTTTAGCAGCAGCTAGGGGATGGGTGATCTGGTCTGTAAAGAGGGTCTTGGCAGATCTTATTGTATTCATGGCCCTGGCTTATACTTTGTGGATTAGTCAAGACCATGAATTCATAAATGGCACAGATATCTACCATAATATATAGAAACAGTTTGAACAAAACACACCCAAAATTTTGACAGCAACTATTCCTTTGTGATGGTCATTTTTATTTTGTTCTGAATCTTTAAAATGCTGCCCCTATTCTAAAAAGTATGCGCATGTATTAAACCAGAGAAGCGAATAACAGCTGCCCTGGGCAGTTGACTTGACCAGATGGATCTGGGTTCAGTTTGGCTTTGCACTCTAACATGTGACCTTGTTGCATGCTCCTTAGCCAGAGCCTCAGCTTTATCATCAGTAAAATGGGATTCACAGATGTGAAGCATTATATGAGTTGAGTGGCCTGGTGCGTGGATTTGTGTACATTGAAAGGGAATTAATTAGAAGGTGGCTGGCAGGCCGGGACTGGGTGAGATGGGCCAGACACACCCTGGAGCCAACCTCCCATGGTCCCTCCTGGGCCAGCCACACCTGGGGCTGCACCATGGCTCAAAGGGTGTCTGCACAGTGAGCGGGGTCCCTCTGGCAGGTGGGGTCCTTCCACCTGGCCTGTGGGGATCGGGCTGAAACTGGCTCTCTGACATCTCCCGAGGAGTCCCGGATTATGAGAGGTGGTTCTCGAGTGATGCACCTGGCTCCCTCCTCTCTGGTTCTGGGGTGCATCACCCAAGAACCGCCGCTGCCGAGTCACCACAGCTCAGCAGCTCTTGCGTTGAGCGTCTGCCCCCTGGTGGTCAGTGCACGTCATACCTACTGGCCAGTCGGCTGGCTGGTTGCCTAGCCTTTTATATATATAGATACTTCTATTTACCGGCCTAGAATCTGTTTTTCATTTTTCCTGATGTGGCATCTCCTGCTTGCTATGGAGAACTGCTTCTGTCTTAGTCCATGCGGTTCCCAGGGGAATCCCATAATCCTTTATCCCCATGTCTATAGTGGTAGATGTGTAACCCAGACTCAGGTAACCCCACCTTCAGAATCTCTCTCCAGATTTTGCCAAGTTGGAGAGCAGGTTCACCCTCTTTTCCCTAGATCACAGGTTTTGAGACTGTGATGTGGGACCTTCTAGCAGCTGTCCCAGCTCTTGCATGGAGAGAGCCTTTCTGAACGGAACATGCCAGAGAAACAGAGGCAGACATTCTGGAGGCCACGTCCCCATTTCTGTCTTTGCCCTGTGTCTTCAAGTCTGTGTCTCAGCAGCTGTCTTTCCAGTAAAGCCCCACCCACCCCTTTTTCCTTTGAGCTGGTTTGAGTTAGGTTCTTGGGACTTGCTGTTGAGACCCTCATTAATACAGGGCATGTTGCTGAGGCAATTGCTCATGTCATTTCCTTTTCCTGGAATACCCACTGCTCACTCAATTCTGCTCATTTTCTCCTCCAGCCCGTAGAGATCTGCCTTTCTTTTCCACTGTCATGCTTTCCACCATCGATTTAGCCTTTGCTTCATTAGATGTCACAGGCTATTAGATCAGATCATAAGCATCTTTTTGTTCCCCTGAGTCTCCTCCAACACAAACTGTTAAAATCAGAATTTAAAACTCAAGTTAGAGAAAGAGAGAAGGAGATAAATGACCAATTCTGTAAAATAGGGAAACTGAGATTTAGGCTTATGCAGCTTCTTGCCCAGAATTAGAGACAGGACTGGATGCTGAGCTCATTTCTTGTCTAGGGTCCTTGACTCTTTGCAATGCCTGGACGCTAGATGCCGAGACAAAATGAACATGGCCACACCAACAAGAGGATTATTTCTGTCTCCTTGTGACCACTGGTCCTGTGCCAGTCCTTAGAGCAGCGGTTCTCAACCTGTGGGTCGCAACCCCTTTGGGGGTCGAACAACCCTTTCACAGGGGTCACCTAAGACCATCGGAAAACACATATATAATTACATAGTGTTTTTGTGATCACTCACTATGCTTTAGTTATGTTCAATTTGTAACAATGAAAATACATCCTGCATATCAGATATTTATATTATGATTCATAACAGTAGCAAAATTACAGTTATGAAGTAGCAACAAAAATAATTTTATGGTTGGGGGTCACCACAACATGAGGAGCTGTATAAAAGGGTCGCGGCATTAGGAAGGTTGAGAACCACTGCCTTAGAGAATCTCGATTTAGCTATGATGTGGTGAGAGGAGCTCTGGACATGGAGCCTGTAAAAGATGAGGTTAGGGACTGAGTTTCACACAGTGATTGCTGAGATCAAAGATAAACTATTCTTGCAAACATTTTTTTTGGTAAGTTGTAAGATTCTATAGAAATGGTGAGCATGAGGTCTCCTTCAGGTCTAAGATATTTTTGGTTGTCTAAATAAGTCATTGACTTTTTCCATCATGTGGGCCTGTGAATTCAGTGGAAAAATATGGTTAAGTATTCTGAGTATTTTGATATTCTGAAAAGCCTCCTTCAAAAGCTCTCGAAGGCCAGTGATTTGAGCCAGATTTAGCAGAATAACTTAAATACTGAAGGTAATTTACCCAGGTCATGATGGTCCCTGGATTATTTTCCCTTAGAAATAATTCGAATAATTTAATTCAAGAGTAATTTTGAATTACAATGATCTACATTATTTATTGATGCACTTCCTTTCCACCTTTCCTAATATAAACACGGAGTTTCTGAAAGAGAATTCAGACCTTTTAATGTGAGTCTGTGGACGCTGTGAGTAAACTTTCCTTATTAAGCAGTTTAGTTTCATCGTCAAACTATTTGAATATTATGAAAGAGAGGAAAAAACCCATGAAAATTTAATTATCATTGAGAGAATAATGTATTTCCACATACCACATAATTTTAACACACCAAATATTTTTCAGAGTAACAATTATATTCTTCACTCAGGCATAAGATCACCTGGGTGTGTATGGATATTTCTCAAGAGATTGTTGCCATAGTGTTTGAACTGTGTGGATAGACACCTGGGGAGTGGTTATTTTAAAACTGGAAGTTTTCCGGCATTATGAGCAACATCTCAATTGGAATGAAATTTCCAAAAATGAAGTCTGGTCCTTTCTCTGTTCTCATAAAAGGGATTTCACCCTTGGCCTTCATTCACTATATAAACTCTTCCACCAGTTCCTTAGAAAAATAAAAATGAAAATAGTGTGTTTTTCTTCTGTTACAGATTGAATCACAATGGTAAATTGTCCTGTTAAGATAAATGGACAGAGCTATCGTTTCATCCTTGTCTGAAGAGATAACCAGGTTCACAGCATAAAAGAATCCATTTCCTACCCTCTCTCCTTGTCAACACGACGTCTTGCCACTGACTTGGGAAGGGGTGAGTTACTGAGGACACTTAATTTTGCTCCTTGAGTTTGTTCATGTTCCTGTGCTTATTGTAGATGAACTTAAAAGACACGGAAGGCCAATAGCCCTTTCCTCTTGGCATCACCCAGGAAACATCAGAATGGTTTTTCTTTTTTTCTATCTCTGTTTGTGGGTGTGTGTCATCAGCCTAGTCACAGGAAGGTGACTGGGATGCTTGTAGCTACTACTCTGTGCTATTTACCTACAGGGTAGGGAGTTTACACAAATTAGCCCGCTAGTCTTTTACAATCTTTCTGTAAGGTAGGTGTTGTGATGCTCATTTTACAGACAGGGGAACAGGTTTGGAGACGTGACATAACTTGACCAAAGCCACCTGGCTGGTAAGCAGAGGAGTGGTGTATATGATCGCAGTGTGGAGTTTTACCCCTTATACAAAGCAAGGAGAATATATTTTGTGAGCCAAAAATACAGATGCTAGATTTTCATTTGGCACAAAGGGCATTTGTACCCTTTTTTGATATTTGTAATTGGGGGTTTTCCAGCAATCCAGGAAGTAGATGAGGTGTGTTTCAGCTCTGGCTTCATTTCCCACCCTCTGTCTTTCTCAGCTGAGGTTGGCTGTGTCTAAGGTAGGTCCCATCTGTAAGCACAGGGCTAATGTGACTGCAAAGATGAATGTCAGTGGGAACACCTGAGTATCAATGTGGCAACATGATGACCTGTTTTACCTGGAGACTATGATTGTTATCAACTTGATTTTGATGGATATGATTGATTATTTCATTTATTTAACAAACATTTACCAAGCATCTACCTTTAATCAGATAGACTTAAAGGTGCTGGAGAGAGAGTGATGAATAAGACAGAAATTTTACATTTCTTTTTTTTTTTTAAATATGTTTTTATTGACTTTTAGAAAGAGAGGAAGGGAAAGAGAGAAAGATAGAGACATCAATGAGAGAGAAACACAGATTGGCTGCCTCCTGCATATCCCCTACTGGGGATCAAGCCCACAACCTGGGCATGTGCCCTGACCCGGAATCAAACCAGCGACCTCTTAGTGCATGGTTCAATGCTCAACCACTGAGCCACACTGGCCAGGCAATCCTTACATTTCTTGAGTGCAAGACAGATGCTATGAGAATAAAAAGATGATGCCTATTCTTTTTTTAAAATTTTCTTTATTGATTAAGGTATTACATATGTGTCCTTATGCCCCCATTGTCCCCGCACCCCCCACCCCCACTCATGCCCTCACACCCCTGGTGTCGGTGTCCATTGGTTAGGCTAATATGCATGCATACAAGTCCTTTGGTTGATCTCTCCCGTTTACCTCCACCCTCCCCTACCTTCCCTCTGAGGTTTGATGGTCTGATCGACGCTTCTCTGTCTCTGGTTCTGTTTTTGTTCATCAGTTTATGTTGTTCATTATATTCCATAAATAAGTGAGATCATGTGATATTTATCTTTCTCTGACTGGCTTATTTCACTTAGCATAATGCTCTCCAGTTCCATCCATGCTGTTGCAAATGGTAAGAGTTCCTTCTTTTTTACAGCAGTATAATATTCCATTGTGTAGATGTATCATAGTTTTTTAATCCACTCATCTGCTGATGGGCACTTAGGCTGTTTCCAAATCTTAGCTATGGTGAATTGTGCCGCTATGTACATAGGGGTGCATATATCCTTTCTGATTGGTGTTTCTAGTTTCTTGGGATATATTCCCAGAAGTGGGATCACTGGGTCAAATGGGAGTTCCATTTGTAGTTTTTTGAGGAAACTCCATACTGTCTTCCATAGTGGCTGCACTAGTCTGCATTCCCACCAGCAGTGCACAAGGGTTCCTTTTTCTCCACATCCTCTCCAGCACTTGTCGTTTGTTGATTTGTTGATGATAGCCATTCTGACAGGTGTGAGGTGGTACCACATTGTCGTTTTGATTTGTATCTCTTGGATGATTAGTGACTTTGAGCATGTTTTCATATGTCTCTTGGCCTTCCTTCTGTCTTCTTTCGAAAAGTATCTATTTAGGTCCGTTGCCCAGTTTTTGATTGGGTTGTTTATCTCCCTTTTGTGAAGTTGTATGAGTTTCCTGTAAATGTTGGAGGTCAAACCCTTATCGGTGATAACATTGGCAGATGATGCCTATTCTTAAAGATTTTACAATGGAGTTGAAAAATCATACATGTTATCAGCTAACTTGACTGGTAGGTAATGAAACTAAATAGCCATGCAAGCACAGGATAGGATGGGGCAAGGTGGTGGTTAATTTTCACAGTAGAGATTTAAGAAATGGGTTGGGGCTAGGCTGTTTTAAATCATGGGACTGGAGAGATGAACTCTGTGTCCTGAACTCTGCTACAAAATCTTGGAGACCCCTGAACATAGATGTATAATCCCATCATATCTCAGGCTCCCAAATAGACCACTTTCTTATGGAGTTTCATGGTCAGGAAGAGTACAGGAGCCAAAAATTAATTGTAAGATTTTCAAGTCCATACTGAGTCATCCTTATTTCAGAGAAAACATCAGAAAAATTCCTCTCTCAGAGCACTGCCTTTCCTAGTATTATCATCCTCTCCCCAGATGGCAGAGGCTCCTGCTAACCCTTCCTTCTAACTCTTATATTCAACTCCTAACTATTAAAGTCTCACAAATACCCAGCTCACATGCTTTCGTTTCTCTTTCCGACCTTCCCGCCGAACTGTCTTGGTTCTTTTTCTGTGTGTATTGTTTTACCCTCTCTGACTTCTATTAATGTTTTCTCTTGCTGGCCAATTATCCAGATTTTCTTTAGCAAAAGTGCTGATGGAGATCAGAGAGCAAGAATCATTTTTTCCTGGGAATCCAGAGGAGGATGGACAATAGTGAATAATTATGTATTCATAATACATTTTGTCTGTATGATATGGGCACTGTGTGAATTGCTTTGTTAAAGGTCATCTTTGAGCAGAATCCCAGGTCCCTGGGAATCTTTGCAGAGCTGTCTTCTGGGAACTCTGGTCCTGATGGAAGAGGCCTTGAATCCTGTCATTTTGTCCAGATGTCCTGGCCCGCATGCCCAGCTTTCAGGGGCTCCCTGAGGACCCAGCCTGAGGGATGTAAATGTTTTCCTCAACTCTTGCCTTTCATCTAGTCTAGACTTCACTGAGGGCTAGAGTAAAGTCCCTCTCTATGTCGGGTGGGGATTCTGGCTGCCACTACAAATAAATACAAATGTTTCAGCGGCTCAGCACGGAAACTTCCTGCCTCCCGCACCTCCCAGTGCAGTGTTCCTGGTTGGCACATATTTCTCTTCCTTGTGGTAATTCAGGGTCCTGGCTGTTGGAGGTCTGCCATCATCAATAAGTGTCTTCCAAGGTGACCCTCTGGGTCATTTCTCTTCCTATTAGCCAGAAGGGAAAAGACAGCAGGCATGAGTGGGCTATTATGCAAGGCTGGGAAGGGGTACTTCTGCCCACATTCCACTGGCTGGCACTCAGTCACATGGCTCCCAGAAGCAGGTCCTGAGCCACTGACTAATGTGCAGGCGATTTATGTAGGTGGTGCTCCCAGGAGAAACCTGTGAAGAAGCAGGCAGGGCGGGGAAGGGGAAGAGAGCGAAGAAGGGGGTAATTTCAGACCGAGCCCCTGAAGTTGGCGTGATCCTGTGGGGAGCTCTGGAGCATGAATTACACCTTTGAGTAGGTCTCACCTCAACCGAGGGCTCTAGGCTTTCAAACTCGGGCAGAGGGCTGCCCAGGGGCATGTGAACTCCTGGCCATTTCCTGGCTCTTTGCCTCTACAGGGCTCCATTAGCCAAGGACAGGCTCCCAGACAAGTTGCAGGTTAAAGCCTTGGAATAGAGCTCTCCAAAACAGGAGGATGGACATGCAGAAATAGTACACAGAACCCAAGGGGATTGGGCCACGCATGGAGAGCATCTACACGTACTACACTCAGTTACAAGGGGAGCTGAGAAATGCAATGTGACTTATCCTCAGAAAGAAGAGAAAAACATGAGCCTCGGTAAAATACAGCAGTGTCTTCCCCACATTTGTTTCAAAGGCCAAACTGCCTTTGTCTCTAAATACAGTGAAGACAGTGTAAGTGACTGTCTCATCAGACTTCCACAACTGAGCATGCGTGGGCGGCAGGGGTGACATGGGGTGGAAGAGAGGATACCCGTGTATTCTGGGTAAAATAAAAATTGTACAACCTAGCTCTTGTCTACAGTGACAGAAACTTCCAAAAGAAATTCTACTCCCCCCCCCCCCCCGAATGCCTTTCCTTCGGTCTGCCATGGGAACCCCCCTACCTGCTGATGTGGTCTTGGAGCACGTCCTGGGCCTGGGAACAAAGCAGGAGCTCCTGGTCCTGGCTCCAGCTGACCTCCTTGGCCTCGTCTCCCACCAGCCTCCTCTTACTCTCAATATTGCAGCCATTCCCAAGCCCACCTGGCTGCTCCTGTCTCAGGGACCACTTCCCGAGTCCTTGGAATGCCAGCTCCCTTCCTGTTGACCTGGCGAACTTCTCTTCATTCTTCAAAGCCCAGCTCAGATGTCACTTCCTCTAAGTACACTTCCCAGCCTGCACAGATAACACTCTGTCTGAGTATCTTACAATCAGAAGTAGTAATAATGGATGCTATTTAATGAGCACGTACTCTGCACTCTACGGTCAGTATCTGTCTCCGTTTTCACATTAACCCAGAACGGGAAGTGTTGTCTTATTTCACAGGGATGGGGTGGAGGGAGGTCGGCAGTTAAATTGGATGGCAGTACTCTACTCAAGAGTTGGCTGAAAAATCCTGAATTTGATCCTGTTTATTTTTTAAAGTATCATCAAAATGAAAACACATCAAAATGCGTGTGTATATTTATATATACAAACATGCATATACTATACTAGAGGCCTGATGCACGAAATTCGTGCAAAGGGCTCGGCCCCTGCAGCTGTGGCAACTGCCTTGGCCCTTGCAGCCCTGGCTTCATCTGGAAGGTTGTCCGGAAGGTCGTTCTGCTGTTTGTCCATCTGGTCTAATTAGCATATTACGCTTATATTATTATAGATAGGCAAACATAAACTTATATACATACACACATACATTTCTGTCATCTCCATCTCCATCTCTGTTTCTATCTTTATCTCTATATGTCTATGTCTATCTCTAAGGGGTTCAGGGAGTTCAGTTTGAGAAACATTTTCCTGACACATTGCCTTTCTCTCTCTTCTACCAAGCTCACCATCTTTCTTTATCTCTGCTTTCCTCATCTTTTTTTCTCTGTGTCTTTGCTTCTCTCCCTCCTCCCCTCCATCCTTCTCTCTCCCCTTCTTCTGGGATGGGAAAGCCGGCCCGTCCCTTTGGTCTGCATTGCCTGTTCAAACTCCCAGCAAACAGGCTGTGTCACTGGACTTGGTTTCTGCAGAGAAACAGCTTGTTTAAATCTCCAGCCAGGCTCTGTCCCCTTCCATGGGCCCGGGTGATGGATGGAGGCAATTATGGTCAGCATGCTTCCATTAGGGCCCTGCTAGCCCCAGGTACTGGCGGCCCCAGTGGGGCAGGTTAATTATGGTGTGGACCAGCAATGGTGAGAGGCCCACGGCAGGAGGGGCCGGGCTGCAGAACCTCAGAGGCTGAGCATCAGCACTCGGCAGTGTTCTGGGTCTAGCACATTCCTAATATGGGCCCATGTGCCTTCAGAGCCATGTCCTGCCCTGTCCGGGGGACTTCATGCCCATGCTGGGGCACCCATAAGCTCCGTGTGCCAGGAATCTGAGCTCTGGAGCCAGGCTGCCCAGCGTCAGCTCCTGGGCCTGGCCTTTGCGAGCTGGGGCTCCTTGGGCAAGGACTCACCCTCTGTGCTTCAGTTTCCTCATCTGTTAAATGGGGACAACAATGGGACTGACCTCTCGAGTTGTGAGTGTCAGATAACATGATCCAGGCAAAGCACTTGGCAGAGTCCCTGGCACACAGGGAGAACACAAGCAGAGGGAACTGTTACCATGGTGTCTGTAGACCACTTTGCTGAGCCCTCACAAGAAACCTGGAAGGGGGAATAAAGTCTGTTTCATTGTGGAGGAAACAGGCTCAGGCACATGAAATGACACAGGTGGAGGGTCGGGATGGGAGTTGAAGGATTTTAACTCTAAGCTGAGTGCTCCTTCTGCTGTGCTCAGCTGGCTATCTCTGGCCACCCCACCCTTTTCCTTGATGCTGGGACTGCCACATGCTCCTTTGCCTTTGAACATTTGTTCCTGTCCCCTCAGTGTGGAGTCTGAAATCCCACCACCTTTGCATTAGAAAGAGCACGTCCAAGTTCACTCCCAATGCGGTTGGTGTAATGGGGGAACCTGGCCTGGCACTTGGCTCCCAGATGACTCCTCTCAGTTCTGCTACTAATGTTTTATGTAACCTCAAGGAACTCTTCCCTGCTCTGTGCCTCAGTTTCCCTATTTGGAAAATCGTCTCAGCCTTCCAGCTATCTGTCTATTGTTCAGAAATACTGGAGTGCTGTGCGGAGATGTGTGTACTAGGCATATTTATTGCAACATTGCTCATAATAGTGAAAAATTGGAAAGCAGCTGATTATCAAACTGTTGTAGCAAATGACGATAATGAAGAGGAACTCTGTGTACTGATGTGAAAATATGAGAAAATGTGGAAAGATGCATTGTTGAATACCAAAGACAAGTGACAGAATTGTATATATAGTATAGTCCTATTTACCTAAATAAAAGGATCTGGAAACTCTTGATATGTACATAGACTCCTAGGCAAATGCATGGGAAAAGGTCTAGAAGGCTACACAACAGACTCTTATTAATAACTAGGGGCCCGGTGCACGAAATTCGTGCACTGGGTATGTGTGGGGGGGGGAGTGTCCCTCAGCCCAGCCTGCCCCCTCTCACATACTGGGAGCCCTCAGGCGTTGACCCCCATCACCCTCCAATCGCAGGATCGGCCCCTTGCCCAGGCCTGACGCCTCTGGCCTAGGCGTCGGGCCCGGGCAGCGGGGACCTGCAGTGGCAGCGGGGGGCGCCGCGATCGCGCGGGCTCTGCCCCTGCCCCTGCAGGATGCCTCTGGCTGAGGCGTCCGGCCCGGGCAGCGGAGACCCACAGCTGCAGCGGCCCCACGATCGTGGGCTTCGCTTTAGGCCCAGGCAAGGAGCCCCTAGCTCCTGGGACTGCCAGCTTCGACCGTGCCCAGCTCCCATCGCTGGCTCCACCCCTACTTCCTGCTATCACTGGCCAGGGCGGCAAAGGCGCCTGATTCTCCGATCATGGCTGGGGGGCAGGGCAAAGGCGGCCCTGGGGCCGCCTTTGCCCTGCCCCCCAGCTCTTAGCTCCCCCCTGGGTTTCTGATCACTGTCAGTGGCAGGGGGCTTCTTCCTGCTTTCCCTTTCGCCTCCCTGCATTGTGCCTACATATGCAAATTAACCGCCATCTTGTTGACAGTTAACTGCCAATCTTAGTTGGCAGTTAATTTGCATATAGCCCTGATTAGCCAATGAAAAGGGTATCGTCGTACGCCAATTAACATTTTTCTCTTTTATTAGTGTTGATTACTTCTGGGGAGAAGAGAAGGATGGGAGTGGTGGATAATAGGAGGGCTTTCACTTTTTATTTTATGCATTTTGGAATAGTTTTATGATATTGTCTTGATATATTGCTTGTTTTATAAGTTTGCTTGTTTTGGTAACAAAATGAAGGGACATGATGGTTTTCTCAGCTGTGACCACACCCTAGTCATTGGTGGTCCTGGGGTTTGGAGTTCCCACGCATCCTCGGTCTCCTGACCCAGGTCAGGGAGGGTCTCTGGGCAGTGAGGAGGATTCCACACTTTTGCCACTTCTAATTCTCTCCTTTTTATTGATTTTAGAAAGAGAGGAAGGGAGAGAGAGAGAAACATCGATTTGTTGTTCCACTTATTTATGCATTCATTGGTTAATTCTTGTATGTGCCCTGACCAGGAATGGAACCCCTAACCTTGGTGTATTGGGACGATGCTCTAACCCAGTGGTCGGCAAACTCATTAGTCAACAGAGCCAAATATCAACAGTACAACGATTGACATTTCTTTTGAGAGCGAAATTTTTTAAACTTAAACTATATAGGTAGGTACATTGTTATTAACTTAATTAGGGTACTCCTAAGGCTCGCGAGCTGCAGTTTGCCGACCACGGCTCTAACCAACTGAGCTACCTGTCCAGGGCTCTGGTCCTCTTCTCAGCGACTCAGGCTAGCCTTGGTGGACTGCCTCAGGGCTTGGGGGAGGAGTGGAAGGACAAGGAAACTTCTTTCAAGCTGGCCCTTTGCGTAAGAAGGATCCAGAACTGATTGGGGCCAGTTGAGCCCAGCAGCCACCCAGACCACAGTCTGAGGTGTCAGACAAGATTTATTTATCTTCCCTGGTCTCCAGCAGTTCCTTCTGCTTATGTCACAGGCGGCTGCAGGAGCCCAAGCACTAGGGGGAAAAAACGCCTAAAGAGAAAGTCAGCATCGAGCTGCAGTTCCATCAGCCAGTCTGACCCGCTACCTCCCTTCACCGGGAAAACCTGCGGGACTTCAGGAAAATCGATTGGTTTCAGCTCCGCTTCACTTCAGTCTCTCTTTGACCTAAGAACTGATTTTGTTGGGATTGTTTTCAGTGCCATCGAGCTAAAAACGGCCCCCAGGGAGCTGGGGCAGTGACGAGGTCATCCTGGAAGTACCTCGAATATGCGGTGAAATTATTTTCTAATAACAACCCAGATTAGCAAACGGGGGACACTCTGGCTCAGTGTTTTATGTCGCCCAGCTCTCAGAGTGTGTTTACCTTTGTCCCGAGAATGGTTTTCTTTCTTGTAAGATGCACTGCTGTGTAGAGGTCCTTTATAGACAGAGGGACAAAGCACCGAAGTGATGCTGCTTGGCGCGTGGTGTGTCAGAGGGGGCGGGAACAGGTGAAAGAAAGCCTTTGAAAGCCAGAGCTAAGTGCAGCTCTACACCTGACTGTATCACAGCGTGCTGAGCCTTTCTCCTCGCCCAGCGGCCCAGCGTTTTGTCTCCCTTTTTCTTTCTCACCACCCTCTGTATCCTCCCACTCTCCCCTCTTTCCCTTCTCTCTGGGTCTCTTCTTTCTCACTCCGGGCCAGCCTGCCTCTCTGCTTCTTCTCTCCTCTCTCTCAGCCTCTTCCTCACTGGGGTTTTTTTCCCCCCCCCTGCACATGTTCCTTTCTGTTTCACTTCTTTCCTCTTAATTTGCCATCATTTGAAAACTAAATATATTTACTTCCCTGCTGTATTTTTTGTACTTGTGTTTTCTGTTCTGAATTTGAAGGCAGAGGAAATGAAGAATTCATATTTTCATATCCTCGGAGTTACAAAGAAATTGGAACTCAAACAACAACAGCCCTAAATTCTGTATGGGATTACAGAAGGTTCTTTTTTGGGGGAGAGGGGGGAGATGAGGGAATTGGGAACCCTTGATAAAGGGAGTTGCTACTATAATCTCTGGGAATGTTAAAGCTTTAATTCTGATTTTTGATGTTGATTAACTTAATGATTAGATATTAATCATTACAGAAAATACAAGAGGAAATGCATTGGGAGATCTAGTCTTTTCTTCTTTAGTGACCCAATAAGTGGTTCTCTCTCTCTCTTTCTCCCTCTCTCTCTCTCTCTCTCTCTCCCCCCCCCCCCCCTTTTCCAGAATGTTCTATAGGACACACAAAGACAGAACTGGCCTAGAGTTGAGAACTTTGAGTTTGAACCTTCGATCAGCTGTTTATTCGTTTTCTGACTCCTGGTAAGTCAACCTCTTTGAGGTTCAATGTCCTCACATGTGAAATGAAATTCATAAAGGTACTTTTCAGATTTGTGAAGATCAAGTAAGACAAGTGATGTGAAAATGTGCGACTTATCTTAGGGGTTTAATGAATGTGAGTTGATTGTCTTTCTTTCTAGGCTCTTCTGTGCTTCTCTCATTCCACCTGGGACATGTTTAAGCACTCAGGGCTCTGGGGCTCTGGGCAGGGTCAGGACATAAAAGAAGGCTGAAAACCAGACCATCCTGCAAAACTCAGTTTCACTGTCACCTCCTTCAGGAAGCAGCCCTGACTTCTCACTTCGCAAGTGGGGTTGGGTGGGCTCCCTCTGCCCCCACAGCACTCTTTCTTTATCCTGACTCACTTCCCTGTGCCTGTCATGGACTGTGCTCTCTCCAAGGCATGGGCAATCTCCTGCTCATTCCTGTACCCCCGGGGCAGGGCAGAGCCCACTGGAAGCCCTCAAGCAATGTGGAGTAAGCCTTTATTGAGCCTGGTCCTGTGTTGAATACTTTACATCTTTACATGTCCCGTCTCATTTGGACTTCAGAGCTGTGTGAGGGGACCGCTATTAGTATTCTCATTTTATAGACAAGGAAACCGAGTCTTCTAGGGATTAAGTACCTTTCCCAAGATCACACATCTGGCAATGGGCAGAGACAGTTTATGAAACCCAGCAATCTACCTCCAGAGCTCATGTGTGTTATCACTATCTCCAACAGCAGAGAAAATGAAAGAATAAACATATAAAAATAAACCAATGAGCCATGTAGCCTTGTAGGGACCACTCAGGGCTTAGTGATATAATTAACTTCAGTTTGAAGTTGGTCATAGTGAAGCAATAACAGCCCCAGAGACTAAATCCTGGACATTTTCCTCTGCTCTAATAAGAGATTTGAATAGCCTGAAATCCCTTACCTGTCTTGATAAATACAAATACAAAGAAATAAATAATGCAATAGCTTCTTTCCCTTGCAACGGAGACTTTAGAGTCATAATTCTGCCCAAAAGCAAGCAAATTTGGGGAGGTGGAGAAAGAGAGTGAAGTTGCTTCTTAAACAGTCTAAAATAAATTTCCCAGGGTAATTACCAACCAGAGTAAATTCCATACATTTGATTTAATTGGCACCAGGCAAATGAAATAGGGAAGGAAAACATTCTTCTCAAAGTCGTTGAGGATGTCTGAGAAACAAAAGCTGGGAACATCAGGATAATGTAGACACTAGCAGCAGCCACCAGACAAACTTCACATTAGCAGTAGAGGAAGAAAGAGCTTCCGTTCATTGCCTTCTCATTTGTCAGACACTGTGCTCGAAGCTTACATATATTTTCTAATGCAATTTGTATGACTAACTTGAGAGGTAGGTATTATTGGCTGTTGCATCTGTTAGCTATTGCTGTGTAACAAGCCACCCCATAACTCAGTGTCTTAAAGCAATAGTTTATTATCCCTTACATGTCTGTGGATTGGCTGGAGCTTGACTTGTTCAAGCTGAACTTGCCTGGGATGGCTTTGTTTTTCATTGCAAGTCTGTGGGGTTGGCTGGTGTAGCTCTGGTCCATATATATTTGTTCTCTCCCTGTTAATAGTCAGTTAGATAGACTATGTTCATCCCATGTTGATGGAACTTCCATTCATACATCATCTCCCACTCTTTCCACCTCATTCAAACCTTGGACTTTCTTGGATTCATTGCATACAAAACCAAGGTCAACCACCATCTCTGCTACCCCTGCCCTCACTCTAATGACCTTCCACCAACAGATCCTATCAAGCAAGGCTCCCCCGGGATCTCATCACCACCCTATGGATGGTGATGCCTCTGTGGGGCCCCATCTCGGCTCTGCTGTGAGTCCTAGAGCTGTCCAGCATCCTGAAACAACAAACAAGGAACCTGGCATAGTGAATCCAGTTGCAGGCAATTAGACTGCTGTTCAACAGGCCCCATTGGATTCAGGAAGTTTCTGTTCTGGCTTTCTGCCTCAAGTGCACTGGGGAACGTGAAATACATGGGGAACTGTTAGTAACTGTAAGCAAACTCACAGGGCTTAAAACATTTTGCTATTGGCCATGTTGAAAGCAAGGGATTACTGTGGCAATTCACACCTCACAAGGGAATTCAGTAAGACTTTTGTGAGGCGCTTTGCAGTTTGTAAGCCCCTTTTACACACACCATTTGCTCCGCGCTATCGAGGCAGAATTACTGTGCTCATTGTACAGATGATGCAACCGGGCACCAGAAGACATTTCCTGTTCTGTGAACATAGAATGAGACTAAAGGAAGATGCAGGCCTGTGGACTTCTGAATGACTCATCTTTTTCCTTCCATTTCTCCTCTCAACAAATAGGATGGATTCAGTTTGATGAGTTGAATCATAGTTCTTTGGGGGAGGAAAACACATAGCAATATACCTAAGAAGATTGCAATGATGCATGCGAGTATTTGGTGAGGGCAAGGTAAGTGAGTATACAAGCAGGGATAATGGAAGATCAGCTATGAGCTTCATCCATTCATTGGTCCAACAAATATATATCAAGTGCCTACTATGTGCATGGTCCTCTGAATGGCACTAGTGATATAAGAGTAAATAAGGCAGATATCATCTCTGCCTAGTCTAGAAAAGAAGTTATTAGAGAAGAAAGTTGGCAATGAAGCTCATAATTATCAGTTTTAATGAATTCTATTAAATGAGCAAATGAATACAATATTAAGATGGAATAATGGGGGTTAGCTACTTAGGTAAGGAGATTTGAAAAGACTTTTCTGGAAATGTGAAGCTTAAGGTAAGACCGGGAGGTTGAAAAGTCATCTGGGCAAAGAGATAGGATAGGGTGTTCCAAGCAAAGATCATTTGCAAAGGGCCTGCGGCTAGAAAGAGTTTGGCACGTTGGAGGAACTGCAGAGGCGCTCCTGTGGCTGAGGAAAAGTGAGTGTGGGAACGATGGGAGGTGAGACAGTAAAGGTAGGCAGGAGCCAGGGCATGCTGGGCCTTCTAGGCCCACTCCTTCTTTGTGTTATTAGTTACTTGGCAGAGAGTTTGGCACAAAGTAGGTGGCCATAACGGGATGTCCTGGATTGGATACCCTAGAAAATGACCCTGGGATAAGAAAGTGAGTGCTGGTGGTGATCCCAGGGAGCACCGGTTCATGAGTGGGGAAAAGGGAAGAAAAAAGCCAAAAAGGCAAGACGTGGAGCTGGTTACCTCTGTGGGCAACTGGGACTCAGTTTTTCAGGAAACTTCTGGGAGAGAGTGTCTAACTTTCCTCCGTATTTTAACTGAGGGGCAGAGGAGCTGGGGTGTTTATCCACCAACCACCACCAGTCCCTGGTTGAAGGCTGCACCTGGGGGTGGGAGGTAGGAGCTGTCACTTCCAGCCTGCCCTGAGGCAGCATCTCAGGTGTGCTGTTGGGGGGTTATTGGGGGGCACTTATGGTGTCTGCTTCTGTAAGCCAGGTATGTGGCTGGGACGAGGTGAGCAAGGACAAAGGAAGGAGGAGGTGCCAAAGGTATTGGCAGAAAGGAGAAGGAAAACCCCGCCCTTTGAAGGACACCCTCCCTAGAGACGGTGCCAGGGAGCAGTGGCCAGAGGCTTGTTGGGGCCAGAGGAGCAGGCCATCTCCCTGCGGGCTTGAGGGTCATGTTGCCACCTCATGGGGTGGACTTTGCTCCTCAGCTCTCCTCCTGAGGGCGTTCACCGGAGGCCTCTCCTCTGCACGGCTGAGGAGGAAGCCCCAGCTCTGTCCTTTTAACAAGGAGACCTCTCTTCTCAGGCTCGGCCCCTAACCCACTGTGGGGCCAAAGACACCCTGTTCCACAGGTGTCTCGTGTCGAAACTGGCCTGGGCACCTTCATCTCCCCCTCCCACCTTCCCCCAGGCTTACCCTTTGCATCTGAGCCACAATCCAAGCCTGGGAAGTGCTCACATTCTAAGGGAACATGTGGTATTTTGGGACCAGACCAGGGATGTTGGAAATGCCTTCAGAAGCACATTCAAAATAAGAACTTGTGTTCTCCGCAGAGTCCTAGGTGATTAATGAGAAAAATCATATACTCCTCCCTCAGTTTTATGGGTAATAAAACCAACTGAACCTGTTTTTGTAGCTTGTGAAAGGCTAGCTAACAAATGATCTCGTTTGCTCCCCACAACAAACCAAGGAGGCAAATCCTGCTATTTGTCCCACTGAACAGATGAAGGCACCGAGGTTCAGGGGGCATTAGTGCTTTGCCCCCAATCCCGCGGGCAGTGAACAGAAGACACTCGGTGAGTGCTTCTCTCCTGCTGACAGAGTGAGCTCTTTCCCTTAGGAACACCTCAGCATTTTTCATGATGAAATGACAACCATTTCACTACAGTACTATTTAGCACAGAGATACCGGAAATGATCTATGTGCAACCAGAGGGAATCAAATGCCATGGACCCAGGCATCTGAGGATTGAGGCCTATGAACCCAGGTGGCTAAATGTAAAGAAAGCAGCTTACACAGTTGTACTGTAGGTCAAGGTCAGCAAACTTTTCTGTAAAGGGCTGGATGGTAAATATTTGAGACTTGGCAGGCCATATGGTCTTTTGCCACAGCTACTCAATTCGGCCATCGTAGTGAAAAACAGCCATAGACAACTGATTTGTAAATGAATGGCTGTGGTTGTGTTCCAATAAAACTTTATTTACAAAATCAGGCAGAGGGCCAGATTTGGCCTCCAGGTGGTAGTTTGTACTGAGAATCCCTGTAGTAGTGAACATGATAAACTGTATGACTATTTCTGTCACTAGATGGCGCCCCTCCATTAGTGAGGTGCAGGTGCACTGAAAGCTGGGCTGCTTAACCACAGGTGGGAACTTGGGGAAGGAATAGATTATGGCAGGAATTGTACTGTAGGAGGGTGGGACCTGAGAAGAGTCTTAGTATAATTCAAATGACAGAAAGCACCTCCCTCCCTCCCTCCCTCCCTCCCTCCCTCCCTCCCTCCCTCCCTCCCTCTCTCCCTCCCTCCCATGTTCCAGGCACAGGTCAAGGCAACGGTGTGCCAGTAAATATTTTTCTCTACAAAATAACAAAATAAAATAAAAAAATAAAACTTAAACTGCCCCACCCCACCCCCAGTATGTGGCATTTGTTGAGTTTTGTAGTGAAACACTTACATCATGACTGATTTCAAGCTGCTAACTTGTCATCAAACTGTTTCAAAACTCCCAACACTAAATAACGGAGGCTCACAAGCCAATACAAGCCAGCCTCAGCTTTCTCATTTCTCATGTTGTTTTCACATTCAGCTGGCCAGGTAGATGCTGCTACTACTACTAACTAACATTTGTTAAGCAATTACGATGTGCAGATACTCTGCTAGAGGTTTTTATCTATGATCTTATTTTGCAGTCCTCACAACTCTGTAGGTACAACTGTCAAGCCACTTTGCAGATGAGCACATTGAGGCTTTAGAGCAGTGGTTCTCAACCTGTGGGTCGCGACCCCTTTGGCGGTCAAACGACCCTTTCACAGGGGTCGCCTAAGACCATCCTGCATATCAGATATTTACATTACATCATTATTTACAATTAGTAGCAACATTACAGTTATGAAGTAGCAATGAAAATAATTTTATGGTTGGGTCACAACATGAGGAACTGTATTTAAAGGGCCAGAAGGTTGAGAACCATTGCTTTAGAGAAACTCCATATTGGCTCAAGATGATATCACCTGCTCTCTTGCATTTTGATTCCCGAGGGCAAGCACTCAACCAGACCATACTCCATGCCTCTGCCATGGTTGGGCAAAGTGTAGGTGTTTAAATCTTGGCTTTACAGCTAAGGATAAGTTTTTAAAAAGGTGAAAAAGGTGATTCACCTCTCAGACAGCGAGTTGTTGGTCACATTAGGATTAGAACCCAGTTCTTCCTGACTTCAGCATCTGTGTTTTTTCCACATGCTGAGGAGCTGAATTTAACCAGATATTTCCAGAGAAGGTGCGTTTGAGTAGGGATTTGAAGGAGGGGAGGAGCTCAGATGGACAGAGAAGCGAGAGACATGTATTCTTCTTGAGACAGATGCATGCTCAAAAAGAAGGTGTAGAAAGAAGCAGAAGTACTCACCATCTGAAGGTTTGAGAATAGGTTTTCTTGCTTGGGTCAGAAAGGGTAAGCTGGAAATGATGGGGGGAAATGAGAAAGCCCAATTAGAGAGGAGTCTGGTTTTGAGTTGCTGAATTAGAGGGGGACACGTGATGGTCTTCCAACAGAACAAGTGTGGAGAGCTGGAGCCGCGGAGGCTGATGAGGAGCAGGACTCAGAGCTGACCACTGGGGATCCAGGGAGGCGTGAGGTCACATGATGTGTGTGGAAGACAATGACAGGGGAACTGCTAGTACTCTTCCCTACTCTCCCCCACCAGCCTGCTTCCATGGGGGAGATGGGATTCCCAGGCTCCTTAGGATGTTGCATGTAAAGGAAAGGGCATCAGACTAGAAATAAGAAATGTGGATTCTAGCTTCAGCTCATGGCCTCTGGGCAATTGCACTAATTTCTCTGAGTTTCCGGTTACTCATCTTTAAATTGAAGTAATGGTGGGTCCTTGTAGACAGTATATATATGGGTCATGTTTCCATGTCCACTCAGCCACCCTATGAAGTAGTGGATGTTAAGACATCTAGTTCAGTTCCACACCGTGGAACTCCAGCAGTCGTTGCTCACTTAGCCTCTTCCAGACACCGATGTCCTGGGGAGAATGGGCAGCAGTGCTTCCAGGATCTTCATGGTAAGCCCACACACCAGAGATCCTGTCCAGGCCATGACTGTCCTGCTCCACTGAGCTCTGTTCAGCAAGGGGCTGACTGAACACAAACTATGAGTAGAAACAAAGCCAGGTTTTACCTGTCAGTCTCTGAACATGGTTAGAAGAGACATAAGAAATAATATTAGTTACAAATGCACACTTTTCACCCAAGGGAGAAAAACTCATGAGTATAAACATTGAAAAAGTTGACTTCAAATCTTAATCTGTTGCAAGCGGGGAGCCCAGAATATTCATGGGACAACAAAGGTCTAAATATCCTAATTTCCCTTAACTGTCCAGAATGGTGAGGTCATCTATATCTCATTTATCCAGCAGTTACTAGCCAAGCAATCCGAGTTATCTAGAGTACATCTCAGAACCAAGGAAGAAATACCCCTTCCTCCGTCATCAGAACACACATATAAACTCATGTTTGTGGCAAAAATAGATGTCAGCAAATTCATGGGCTCCTAATGGCTCAGTCACCTTACTCAAGAAGAGAACCTTAGTTCTTCATTCTGAGCATCCTTACTCTCATGCTAAATATAATTCCAATAGAATGGTTACCAGGTTTTCCACCCCGAGGAGTTAGAAAGGATAGTGTGACTACATTTCCTGTAAGCAAATTCTGTGAAAGCAGGAAGAAGGATTTGCTGATTACTTGATAGTGGAGGGAGAAGATGACAAGGCAATTTCAGAAGTGAAGAATTTGGAGGCATTTGGTATAGGAGCAAATACTTCTCCACACTTTATCGGATATATCTGAGCATAGTCATTCAGACTCATAGCAAGCACATCCAAGTCACCTGGAAGAATTTAAATGGTGCTTAGGAAACAGGGTATTAGTCCATTCATTTCAGAAAGATTTCTCCAGTATGCCTTCTTTTCCTTTTTCTTTTTAGTTTTCCTTAAAAGTACATCCTGTCTTATGGAAAAGGTAGGGTCAGCTAACTGGGGCACTGCTGTAGAATCTTCAGATCCTTCTGATTAGCTATAAAACGTGACAACCCTTAGTGTAGAGCAGGCTTTTTTTTTTTTTCATCTGCTCTAAAATACTCTCTTCTTGTTCCTTGGTTGTGGGATTTGATGAGCAAGTTCTTCCTTTGTGCCCTGTGATTTTAGGACCCCTTTGAGGCTCCCTTTTCACAGATTAAGGCAGTTTGATTCTTAAAATCTGTTCTTTCCCGTAGGGCAGTCCATATAGTCATCTGGCTCCCGCCACCTCATTCTAGCCAGGATGCCTCCACACTGATCAGTGTCATGCCCTCTCTGCTCGCTTCTCTGAGTCACCATCATTTGCCCAAATAAGTTAATGTCTCATTCTTTTCTGCTATGAGTAACCCTTCTCATATAGTTTTTATTCTTTATGATCTTCTTGTAAGAGAAAGTTCTTCAAAGGAAAATAAACATCTTCTACTAACTCCCAGGGCTATACCCCTGTAAGTTAATATGTAATGACAGCAAAGGGTTTTTTCATGATGGGCAGATATGATCCAATCTGCACCTTCATAGCACCTTCTGTGCCCCATGTCTGTGGCCACCATGGGCATGTGCCACACCCTTCAGGGTGACTGGCAGCCTCCTTGCTATGCCTTTGGACTCTCCCTGGCACTCAGGCTAAGGCCAAACTTCCCCTGGACTGCTCCTATCCCAAGGTTAACCACTTCAGGAGAACTATAGCCACGCCATTCTTGCTTCCCCTGGACTGCTCCTATCCCAAGGTTAACCACTTCAGGAGAACTATAGCCACGCCATTCTTGCTTCCCCTGGACTGCTCCTATCCCAAGGTTAACCACTTCAGGAGAACTATAGCCACGCCATTCTTGCTCCTCGAAGGGGCAACCTTTGCCAGGGTTCTTTCCATTGTCCTGACCAACACACTCTCAGAAGTGCATGTGGTCTGAGCTCTTCCCCTATGCATCTCTGTATGGGGCTCTCCCCATCTACTCTTGCTCCCTTTATCTTTCATAGGCATTTCCCCCAAGAGTGTCCTGCAAATCTAATCCCATCTTGGTTTCTGCTTCTCAGAGAATTAGAACTCACACAGTTTGTGATGCACAGTAGATATAAAAAATGTCAGTTGAGTTGAATTTATTGTGGTTTTATTGATCACCAGATATAGTCTTCAACAGACCATCTCAACAACATGGGGGTGCCATAGCAACATGGTTAATCTTGCAGCACCAGCAATGCTTCCTTCAACAAGACTGAACTCTCTCTGGGTGACTCAGGATCATCACCATGGGCAGTTGTTGACCAAGGAGCGAACTCACTGGTAGCAGAATCTGCTGAGATAGTTAAGCCTGCTCACCCTGTATGAGTGGTCCCAGATAGCTGTACTCATTGAGCTATTGTGTGTTTTTTAAATAGTTTTATTTTTCTGTCTGCCTTTCCTATCAGTGTTTTTAAATGCTGGAGCTGGGCCGGGCTTTAACCCCTAGAGTGCCAGGGAGCGCGATCGTGCTCCTTCCTCCTGTCTTTTGCCAAAAGTGTCGGGAGCGCTATCGCGCTCCTCCTGCAGTGTCACTATTAGATGCTAGTAGTTCACTCTTTATTGACAGATGGCACCTAAGTGCAGAGTACTTATGATGCCGAACGTTTGTAGTTCTAAAATTGACCACTGGCATTTATCTGCCTAATTTTTTACAGGTACTACGATTTTATGAAGTTTACTCAGATTTTGTAGCCCTAAAGCTTTGAAATGGCATCCAGTTCTAAGTCTGCTTTTATTAGTGATGATGATATTGCTAAATATGTCAGTTCTTGCTGTGAAGATGACAATTTTGTGGAAGATATTGGAGAAGGGTGTCCCTCTATTTTAACATTATATCTTTGGTTCAATTTTTTTTTCTACTAGTATTTTATAATACAATCAGCAAACAATATATGTCCAAGATGAAAACAAATATAGTAAAGGTTTCCTTAAGTTTTTGAATATATAACTTCATTTACTTGCGATTCATAATTTTTTTCCTAAACTGCTGTAAAATCAGCAAAAATGCCTTGGCAATTTTAGCATAGTTCCTAGGATATTGGTTGGCACTCAAAGGATTAAAGATCATTCATCAGATCTTCAGAACAGGTCATCACCAGGCACTGGCCAGGGGCTGGAATTGAGAGGTAGATGAGAAACAATTCAGGATGACACTGAGTTGCAGGCTGGAGATGAGGTGGAATGCCCAGGGATCCTTACTCAGCCCTCTGGCGAGTGCAGCACTTACAATGTTTGGGATCTGTGAGGCCACAGGGCTGTTGCAGCTGCACGACCTGATAGGTTGGTCAGTTGCTTGAAGAACATCGCCTGGATGATGCCCATGCTCCTTGCCTGATGGCTCTTCATCGGCCCAGGAGACCAGGTAACTCAGTGGCATTCAATGTAGAAAAAAAGATCCACCAGGCTGGTGTCTAACCACATCCGCCAAGCACATCATCATCCACGATGAGCAGGTGGTGGGATTCTGGTGAAGGGTCTGAATATCTCCCTCCTCAGCCCTCCCCAAGTCTGGAATACTCATTCCATTGAGCTATTACTCCAGTGTTAACACCTTCCCTGTGTTATGTTTGAAAAAAATAAATAAATTTAAGAAAACCATTAAAAAAGAAACAATGATTTCCCTCAAGGTGGGAGCAAGGTCCAGCTCCTCATTTTACAGATGACAAACCAACGGGACAACATGTCTCAGTAGAGCCATCATGAAAAGGAAGATACAGGAAGTTAATGTGTAATGACAGCAAAGGGTTTTTTCATGATGGGCAGATATGATCCAATCTGCACCTTCATAGCACCTTCTGGGCCCCATGTCTGAGCCAGTCCACGATGGCAGAGAATCTCCTGCATGCCCACCCAGCTCTCACAGGCAGCTCGAGATTTCTGTGACTAAACAACATACTGAAAAAGATATTGCTGTGAGCTGACTGTATCAACAGGGACCTCATGCAGCTCACTTAATTGTTGATTTATCCTTTTGAGAGACTAAGCAATGCAGTGACTTGAGAATGGTGCCAGGCACGGGCATGGAGGAGGATGGGTTTTTCTGCATGGTGGAGAGTAATTGGGGTCTGGGAGCCTGCGTCTACTCCCCGCTCTGTCACTAATGCTCTGTGTGACCTTGGACAAGACATTTAACCTCTTTATGCTTCAATTATCTGCAAAATTGGATAATAATAAATACTACCTCGTTGCATTGTTGTTACAAAGAAGGGAGAGTCTCTATCTGAAAGCATTTTGGAAACAATTTGGCACTATATAAGGGTCAGAGATAGTGATTATTAATTGTATTCTGGCACAACCTTTGGCAGGATCATGCATTCATTTAGCAAGCATCTTTGTAACACTGTGTCTGACAATATTCTAAGTATTTCATAATCTTCTCAATACTATGAGATATGAACACTGTTATTACCATGATTTTACAGATGAGGAAAATGAATAACAGAAATTAAATAACTTGCCCAAGGTCACACATCTGCAGATCCAGGATTTTAACCCAAGCAATCTGCTTTCATAGTCCATGTGTGTCACCACTACACTGAGGGACAGAATGTTCTGGTTTTTCTTCAAGCTGGAATTTGACTCAGCAAAGTAGGCCTAGGGGTGGAGAGAGAGAGAGAAGAAAGAGACACAGACTCAAGAGGAAAGATAACGGCAGAAAGAGGGGACAGGATCTTCATAGGAAGGGCCATGAGGTGGGGCTGAGCAATCTGGCCAGGAAAGTAATGGTCATCCTAAAACACACCTGGGCAGGGTTGTCTTTCCACTCAGTCACCTGGAAGAGAACAGACAGAGGAGGGAGTTCTTAGGAGTGTCTCCTTGGAATAAGTTTGTTTGCCCATCATCAGAGAGGCCGTCATTCCTCATGATGGTTAACAGGCCATAGAGCCCCAAGCTGGTGCAGGGCCCAGGCCAGCAGCTCAATGTGCAGGAAAGGGACAGAGCTACTCACTCCAGTCTAGCTCCTAGCATGTGTGTCAGCATTGGGAAAGTATCTAAAAAGATGTAGTCCTGTCCTTAAGGTACTCACAGTCTGGTGGGGGAGGGAGATGGATAAATAAAAAATATAATGTCTTAGTCATGAGAAGTGATTATGTCGTAGGCAAGCTCCCGTGATTTCCCCATTTCTTGATATTCACATCCTTGTGCGATCCCCTCTTTTTGAGAATGGGCTGGATTTACAGACGCGCTTCTAATGAACGGAATATGGCAGTAGTTAGTGACAGGATGCCACTTCTGAGATTGGGTTATAAAAGGGCTGTGACACATGACACCTCTCTCTCTGTGTCTGTCTGTATCTCTTACATCAAGGGAAACAAGCTCCCACGTTGTGAGCAGTCCTGTGTCCCCAAGGAGTGGTGAGGCCCACCCTGTAGTGGCTCACGAGGAAATGAAGCCTGTCAGCAACCACATGCCTGAGCCCGGAAGTGGCTCTTTCAGTTCCATTGAGCTTTGAGATGTCAGCAGACCCTACTGACACCTTGACTGTAACCTCAAGAAAGACCTTAGCCAGAAGCATCCAGTTAAGCTGCTCCCAGAAACGGTGGGATAATAAATACTTGTTATTTTAAGCTGCTACATTTGGGGTAGTTCGTTACACAGCAATAGATAATTAATGCATGATAACACAAAAACTTTTCCAGACTAGCTTTAGAGAGGGAGTTATAATCAAATTGATAGTTAAAATAACAGATGTTTGCCAAATGCAGAGGGGTATTCCGAACAGTGCAACAGCCACAGAGGCTAGAGGAAATAGTCAAAGTTTGACCTGGCTAGAAAATAGAGGGTATCTGTAGGCCTGGTGGGGCCACAGTGGGAGATGGGGCCAGAGAAGTAAGTCTATAACATGGGCTAAGGAGTTTTGGTTACAGAAGCAGATTCCCCAATAGAATCATCCTCCAGAGATTTGGGTGGATTATCTGAACGAGGAGGTATGGAAAAGCCAGAGTCTGAAAAATCCTTGGAATAGTGGACCCTTTAAGACTCTAAATTCAGCAGCTTTCACTGCCATCGATTTCAAGGCTACAGTTCTCTTTGCCTCAGGGGCTTTTATTTTATTCCTCTTCTAATCATTCTCTATTGTCCTTAATGTTAAAATAAAATGGGATGCATGCCGCTTATTGCATGATTAGGGGGCTCACTGAAGACTTATTGACATTGTGCTCCACCCACAGCCTCAGACATAGATCTGGGGGCTCCTTGTGAAACTGCCAGACTTCATATCATGGACGTGGAAAACGGAGTCTGGGCTGGACCCTGGCCCTCCTTCTCGGGCTGTAAAAGGCTCCCACCCCTTTTGCAGCCCAGTAAGGGCTGTAATGCAGTGGTTAAGAAGGGAGGTTCTGAAGCCAGAGGCCTGGGTTAAAATCCTGGTTTTCAGCACTGTCTTTGTGGGCTCAGATACATGACAACCTCTCCGAGTCTCAATTTATTCATCTGTAAAGCAGGGATTGGATCAGTGCCAACACCACAGGTTGTGGTGTTGATTAAACAAGATGCCATGCCTGGGAGTATCCCTGCACAGGATGCACTTACCAGGAACATCGCTTACTATTATTTGTGATGCGTCGGAAGGTTATTTCCCATTCAGATTCATTTTCGTTGTCTTGCTTTTTCCCTGTTGCTGACTGTAGAATAATTATGTGTATTAATTATGACTCAGAGTCCTAATTATGGCCCCAGCACATTATTATCAGTAGCAACCAAAAGAGCTGTCTATGTCTACATGGGCCTAAGAATCAATATACTAGGTGTTCTAGTTCTCTGTTGCTGCATAACGATTTACCCCCAACCCCAGCAGCTTAAAACAACACATCTTTATTGTCTCCTACTTTCTGTGGGTCAGGAATCTGGGCACAACCCAACAGGGTCCTTTGTTTTAGGGCCTCTCCCAGGCTGTGGTCAGTTGGCCGAGGCTGTGGTCCCATCTGAAGGACTCAGGACCTGCTTCCCAGCTCACGTTTGTTGGCAGGATTCACTCTTGTGAAGACCAGTGGACTCATGGCCTCCGTTCCTTGTTGACTGGCATCTACCCTCAGTTCCTTACCTCAGTCCCGGAGCAGATCCCTGCTGCTGCCCCGAGCACATGGAGCTATAAGTATTTGCCACTGGCCCCAGGTTGGCGAGTTCTGGAGGGTAGGAGCTGGGTGGTATTGCTAGCACCTGGCTTAGTGCCTGGTACCAAATAGGCACTCAGTAAACATTGATGGGGCTTGGGGATGCTGTAGCCATTCCCTAGTGGGAGCTCCCAGAGCTGGTTGTTTGTATGCAGCCCTTCAGTTGGAGTGGTGCCTGCCCTTAGTTCCATGCGCCATCATAGCACTGGCCACACCAATTACAGTGGACACTTCACTCATTTGCCTCCTGTCTTAGCTTGTGTGCCCGTCCACCCCCCCTCGCCCCCCCCAGCCCCGCAAAGTCGACCTTGAGACAAGGGTTTGGGTGTAAGTAGTTAATGTGGGAGGGGCCAACAGGATGAACTGCTACTGGTGGGGGGCGGTTTCAGGGGGGTGACTGGGGCTCAAGCCCACTGGAGCTATTCTTATTCTCATTTTAAGAGCAGGAAGCTCAGGCACAGAAAGGATGTGTAGCTTGTCCAAGGTCACACAAGTAGAAAGTTACTTACTCCAGATAGCCTAGCCCAGAGCCCATCCTCTTACACCCTACAGCATAGTACTTCTCTGACAGTCAGTGTGCCAGGCACTGTGGAGGTGAGTTGTAAATGTGACCTGCTTTCATCTCCCCAGCAATTTGGAAGATAGACCATATAGTCTTCATGTTATAAATAGAGAGAGAGGCTCAGAGAGGTAAAGAGGCTTTCCCCAGGCCACACAGCTCATATGTCAGGGAAACTCGATTGGAATACATGTGCCCTTACAAGCATATGAAAAGGAAATGAGTCCAAGTTATACCTCAGATTGTTAAGAATCCTGACAGGAGTACCAGGCGTGATGTAGAAATGCAAGAGTGGGTCCAACTCAGGGGATATGGGAGGGAGCTGTGGAGACGATGGGATTTGAGTGGGGCCTGGAAAGGTGGGTAAAGTGGAATAGGGGTGGAAGGGCACCCACAGGAGGGCAAATGCATGAGGCAGGTGAGTTAGACATGTGGGAGCAGGAAGGTGAGTCAGCTTAGGAAACATGGAGAGCTTCCGGGTCCAGGGGAGGCGTCCCCACCTGACGCTTCAGCAGTGGAAAGCTGGGGAGAGGGAGCCACAAGGGGCATGAGGAGGGCACACCCATGGCTCCTGCCTGACCTCCCGGTCCTCCTTCCTTCAAACCAGCAGCCTCGGGGGACCCCACAGGTCACCTTGGTCCTGGAGTCACATACACGGGGGCTGAGGGGCCTGCTGGGGTCTTTGCCAGTCAGGGCGGCTGGCCTGGGGTCTGCTGATCTGAATTTGTATCAAGTTGAACAGAGGCCCCTCCTGGTTTTCTGTGTGGTCCTCACATTTACTGAGAACGAAGAAGCGACCCCATCAGGAGATGACTGTGGAGAGCTAAGAGTCGCTGAGGGTGCTCGGAGGAACCCCACTTCTTTCTCTCGGACTGGAATGAAGCAGGGTTTGCTTTGTGGTCACATTGAAACTTCAGCAAGATATTTTAAGAAATGAGTGCAAAGCAGTGTAAATTCAGAACTCCGTTTTTTCGCAATAAACATGTATTTAGTGTGTTGGGAAGGAAAACGGACTAAAGTGTAGGAAAGTGTGATGATCAAGATCTGACATAAATCCATCAGCACAAAATGCGGACTCGGAAGCCAGGGGAGCCTTCCTCCCACACGGCTGGGGATGTCCCCATGCCATCTCCAGGGGCAGAGTTCTGAGCACACATTTTTTAATGCCTCCAGGGGCCTTATCTTCGCTATGGTGCCGGCAAAGCCTCAGTTGCTCTGATCTTTGGGCCCAGAGTCAGCTGGAGGAGGTGTTTCCAGTGCCGTGCTACAGATGCCGGGCAAAGCCTGGGTTAGGGCTTCCAGGGGAGGGTGCCCTGCGGATTCAGTCTGACTCCGGCTGGTGCTCATGTTCCTGGCTGTGCTCAGCTTCTCATACTCAATCCTTAGACCCTTTGGCATCTCCTGGTGACCTCTCTATTGGCCTGTGCTAAGCTTCCCCTTTAACTGAGACTGTCTACATCAGCGGTTCTCAACCTGTGGGTTGCGACCCCTTTGGGGGTCGAACGACTCTTTCACAGGGGTCACCTAAGACCATCGGAAAACACATATATAATTACATATTGTTTTGTGATTAATCACTATGCTTTAATTATGTTCAATTTGTAGCAATGAAAATACATCCTGCATATCAGATATTTACATTACGACTCATAACAGTAGCAAAATTACAGTTATGAAGTAGCAAGGAAAATAATTTTATGGTTGGGGGTCACCACAACATGAGGAACTGTATGAAAGGGTCGCGGCATTAGGAAGGTTGAGAACCACTGGTCTACATGTTCATGGAATCTGGGTGGTGAGAAAGCCTCACCCGGTACTGACCCTCTGTGCTCCTGTTTTGTCTCCTCTGCCCTGTTCTGTGATGGATTTTTTTCCTGCTAAAGAGAAGTGCCCGAAACAGCAATTGTTAACATGAAACAAGGCTGAAATGCTGGGTGAACATTCCTGCCCACCAGGGAAGGTCCCGGGTTAAGTCCCAGTCCCTAGACATCGCTTCTCAGACTGGACTCCACATACCACCTGCATCTTTAAGTCATAATGCTCTTCACCTCCCAGAAAGTCTGTAGTTCTTGGGTTGGTTTTGCTTTCTTCTGTTTTAATATCTCTTGTCTAGACATCCAGGAGCCTAGTGATACATTGCATTGTTTAATACTTTCACATTTATTTAATAAAGCACTTTTGCCTATATTAGGGGGCAGTGGTTTGGAGCACAGACTTTGAAGACACGTTGCCTATATTCAAACCCTGGCTCTGTTACTGCAGGCTGTGTGACCTTGACCAAGCCCTCTTTCTGGACTCTTTCTCATATAATGGTGACAATAATATAGCCATAGACTTTATTATCGACATAATAAAGTCACAAATTGTTGTGGGGATAGATGAGTTATTAAATAAGACCTGCACATAGTAGGCCTACGTGTTAGCTACTTTTATTTACGTTAGTAGTATTACTATTATTATTTACTCTCATAGCCAACTGGCAGGGCCCAGCTAGTGTCTGACTGGACCCAGTCCCTAGACATCGCTTCTCAGACTGGACTCCACATACCACCTGCATCTAAATTACCTGGGGAATGTGCACAAGAATAAATGCCCGGGATTTCCCATGACCTACCAAATCAGAGCCTTGGGAGGTAGGGATGAGGAATCTGAATTTTTAACAAAGGCCCCCTGAATGCTTTTGCATCTTGACGTTAGAGAATCATAGCCCTAGGTTGTAAGCTCCATTCAGGCAAGGATCTTTTTTTTTTTTTAATTTATTTTATTTTATTTTTTTTATTGCTTAAAGTATTACAAAGGGTATTACATATGTATCCATTTTATCCCCCCGCCCTAGACAGTCCCCTAGTCTCCCCTATCACCCAGTGTCTTATGTCCATTGGTTATGCTTATATGCATGCATACAAGTCCTTTAGTTGATCTCTTACCCCCCTACCTCCTGCCCCCCAACCCTCCCCGGCCTTCCCGCTGCAGTTTGACAATCTGTTTGAGGCAGCTCTGCCTCTGTATCTATTATTGTTCAAAAGTTTATAATGGTCTCTATTGTCCATGAATGAGTGAGATCATGTGCTATTTTTCCTTTATTGACTGGCTTATTTCACTTAGCATAATGCTCTCCAGTTCCATCCATGACGTTGCAAATGGTAAGAGTTCCTTCCTTTTTACAGCAGCATAGTATTCCATCGTGTAGATGTACCACAGTTTTCTAATCCATTCATCTACTGATGGGCACTTAGGCTGTTTCCAGATCTTAGCTATGGTGAATTGTGCTGCTATGAACATAGGGGTGCATATATCCTTTCTGATTGGTGTTTCTGGTTTCTTGGGATATATTCCTAGAAGTGGGATCACAGGGTCAAATGGGAGTTCCATTTTCAGTTTTTTAAGGAAACTCCATACTGTCTTCCATAGTGGCTGCACCAGTCTGCATTCCCACCAGCAGTGCACAAGTGTTCCTTTTTCTCCACATCCTCTCCAGCACTTGTCGTTTGTTGATTACTAAAGAGGTAAAAGACCTCTACTCAGAAAACTACAGGACGTTGAAAAAAGATATAGAGGAAGACATAAACAGATGGAAGAACATACCGTGTTCATGGATTGGTAGAATCAACATCATTAAAATGTCCATACTACCCAAAGCAATCTATAAATTCAACGCACTTCCCATTAAAATACCAACGGCATACTTCAGAGATCTAGAACGAACTCTCCAAAAATTCATCTGGAATAAAAAAAGACCCCGAATAGCTGCAGCAATCCTGAAAAAGAACAAAGTAGGTGGGATCTCAATACCAGATATCAAGTTGTATTACAAAGCCACTGTTCTCAAAACTGCCTGGTACTGGCACAAGAATAGGCATATAGATCAATGGAATAGAATAGAGACCCCAGAAATCGGCCCGAACCAATATGCTCAATTAATATTTGACAAAGGAGGCAAGAACATACAATGGATCCAAGATAGTCTCTTCAATAAATGGTGCTGGGAAAATTGGACAGATATATGCAAGAAAATGAAACTAGACCACCAACTTACACCATACACAAAAATAAACTCAAAATGGATAAAGGACTTAAATGTACGACGGGAAACCATAAAAATTCTAGAAGAATCCAAAGGCAACAAAATGTCAGACATATGCCGAAGCAATTTCTTCACTGATACAGCTCCTAGGGCACTTGAAACTAAAGAAAAAATGAACAAATGGGACTACATCAAAATAAAAAGCTTCTGCACAGCAAAAGAAACCATCAACAAAACAACGAGAAAACCCACTGTGTGGGAAAACATATTTGCCAATGACATATCTGATAAGGGCCTAATCTCCAAAATTTATAGGGAACTCATACAACTTAACAAAAGAAAGATAAACAATCCAATCAAAAAATGGGCAAAGGACCTAAATAGACACCTTTCAAAAGAGGACATCCAGAAAGCCAAGAGACATATGAAAACATGCTCAAAGTCACTAATCATCCGAGAGATGCAATTCAAAACAGCAATGAGGTACCATCTCACACCTGTCAGACTGGCTATCATCAACAAATCAACAAACGACAGGCAAGGATCTTAATTATATTTTTCAAGCTGGACACATAGGAAGAGTCCACCTCCCAATTCCTTGCAGTTAGGTGAGACATGCACTGATATGTAGCTATTGGGCTGTAAGTAGAAACAAATTGTGTTACTTCTAGGCAAAACTATAGAAGAATAGGGGTGGTTCTGCATGTTCTTCTCTTCCCTTTCTGTCATCCTGGCTCCCTGAGTGGCTGTGTGGAATAGAGCCCCCTCACAGAACCACTATGGACATGGACTGTGAGTGAGAAATAAACTCCTGCTATGTTAAGCCCTGAAACTTCAGGATTAATTTGTTATTACAGCATAACCTAGCATTATTATCCTCACCAATACACAAGCTAAATTCATCATCTTTCAGTTGAATGTTGGACAATTGATTTATTTTCCATTAAGACATTTAATGAGATTTGCTTCAAGCTCCAGTAATGGTTGCTGCTGAAATAATATCTGACTGCAGTGGACACAGCTGGGACACCTATGATGTAAAATTTAAGGAAGTGCTCACTCATGGGTTTGTGCAAGTACAGGGTTAGCCAACAGAGAGTGAGTGCCTCCTTAAATTTTACACTCTAGGTGCTTCTCTTGCCTCACCCTGGTCCTGACCTGGCATTGGAAAGGCCCAACCTATTAATCTAAACATTACTGTGGAGAGAAACTGATTTTTAAAGGAACAAATAACAGTGATTTGTAATCTCACCCCGCTTCCATGTAACAATGACTTTCTGAGACCCACATGCCAGAACTAGGCACTGTCGCATTCCTTGAGGAGGTCACATTCAAATGAGGAGGCAGGCCAATAAGAGCAGCAGGTGTCCTTGGTTCTGAGAGGGGGGACAAGCTAAGAGCTCGGGAGCCTGGATGAGACAGAGGCTGCTCAGCTTGAGCTCTGAGGACAGCTTAGTTCCCATAGCAGGTGATGATGTGAAAATGCCACACAGAACAGTGCCACCTGCTGTGTTTGGAAAAGGGTTGGATGGTGACTGATGGCAATTATTCAAATGCCCCAAATGGCTGATGATTTGTAACTGGAATCTTACAGACATTCCAGCACAGACTTGGTCTCGTTTTCTAGAGAAGGTAGTTCCAGACACTCATCCATTGAAGAGGCGCATGTCAAGTGCTGAACACAGTGCCCAGCACCATGCCTGGTCATAGGAAGTGCTCAGGGAAGGTCAATTCTCCCTCCTCCTACTCCATTGGCTGGAGTGGAGTTGTGGGAATGGTCAAAAGGATAGAGGCAGCAAGACGCTTTATAGTGAAGACATTAACAACATTAAAATAGTCAAAGTAATAGCAATTTAATACTTATGATTTTCCAGACATGGATCTAAGCACTTTACCTGCAAGAACTCACCAAAAACTCAACGAGGGAGGTACTTGTGTTCCTCCTCTATGGTTGCTGTGATAAATCACCACAAACATGGTGGGTTAAAACAGCATAAACCTATTATTCTACAGTTCTGGATGTCAGAAGTCAGACTGGAGCTCACGGGGCTAAATTTACAGTGTTTGGAGGGCTCTCTTATTTCTGGAAGCTCTAGGAGAGAATCCATTTCCTTGCTTTTTCAGCTTCCAGAGGTCACCTGTGTGTCTCGGCTTGTGGTTCATTTCATCTTCAAAGCCTGCAGTGCCAGCTGAGTCTTCCTCCTGCTGCCATCTCTCTGTTCTCTCCTGTCTCCCTCTTTTCCTGTTAAAGATGTTATAATTACACTGGGTCCACTTGGATAATCCATGCCACTCTGTATCTTAAGGTCCGCTGATGAGCAAGCTCAATTCCATTTGCAACCTTAGTTCTCCTTTAGGTAACCTGACGTATTCACAGATCCTGAGGAATAGGACATGAACATCTTGGGGGTGGCATTATTCTGCCTACTAGAGAGAGTGCTGTTAATGAAAGAGGTGCAGTTAAAGGAAAGACAAAGACCACCATGGAGAGTGGAAGAGTGATCACTGAGTTTACTTATTTACCAGCCAAGGGAAGACATGCTGGGGAGAAAATTCACCAAGTGGCTCCCTGAAGGGACAATGTCAAGGAATTTTATGTGCTAGGAAAGGAAGGTTCCTTGTGGTTATGCTAATTAAGAACTGTAGTTTGCATCCTGGCTTCGATGGCGAACGTGGCTGGTTAAATGTCTCACTGTGTATTGGTCAAGAAAGAGTCTTCACTTAGCTCTCTGCAGGGGGTCCTGTGCTGGTCACTCCAAGTCCGTGGCTGTTTATCAGCTTCAGCTGATAGAGCCAGTGTGGGGACGCACAGCACTCAGTACTGCTCCAGGTGTAAAGGTGCCCTTTTATTTATTATTGCTCCCAATTTACAGATGAGGAGCCTGAGACTTAGAGAGGTGACATAGCTTGTGCATAGTGTTGGGGTCCAGCCCCAGCAGGTCCAGGGGTTCCCAAAGGTGTGGACGGAGTTGGCAAAGAATGAATGACAAGGAGACAGTGTTCGGTTGATCAGCATATCGAGGTTCTGTATTTATACCAGTTGATTTTAATCCTATCCATTCTATTCCAAAGGTTGGGGCTGTTCGTTATCTCCATTCCAAGGTCACTACTCTATTGTTCTGTTAAGCTACAAGGAAGTAACTGAAGGAGATTATCCTAAGTAAAGATTATGTAGTTTAAGTGTGATTGTTTGTAGTTGAAGTGATTAATTACCCTCCTGGCATTTAGGTAAGGGGTTTTATTCCCTTCCTTAGTCCTGTTAATCCCTAACTCCAGGAAAAAATCCCCACCTGGGGAAACAACCTTTCTCGGAGAGGTGACATTGGTTAAAACACATAGCGCTAAGAAGGGGAGCAAACATACTAAGAACAGTATGCCATATACCCCAGGTCCCTTGAAACATATGCTGTGCAGATGTTTCTTCCCTGCAGCGACTGTGTCAAGCAGCAAGGATGGACCAGCTTCCGGCAAATTCCTCCTTTTTTATTTTTTAAATGATAGCACATGTAAATCAGCGACCACCTCTCGGATTGGGTTATTTAAGACTCGAAAGACCTGTTTGTGACTTTGCCAACAGGTCAGTCCGAGGCTTAACCCTATATCGGCTCCCCACAGCATAGTAGAGCCAGGATTCAAACCTGAATAGTCAGATGCCAAGTCTCTCTTCTTAACCACTCACTCCAGGTCCCAAACTCCAGGCCTGGCTGGCACTCTTCTCTGTCTACCCGAGCCAAGGAAGAGGCTGCCATGGGGAAATTAGCAATGGTACTTTCTGCAGGTCAAGAGTCTTAGATGGGAAAATCAATGCATAACCCTGCCAGGAGTTTTGGAAAAATGCATTTCCTGAGTGAACGGGAACATTTGCAGATGAAACTCACCAGCCATCAGGCAGTAACTCTAGCAGCAGAAAACATGATCAGCTTCTGACATTAACCTCAGGGCAGAAAGGAGTAGCTCATTAAGCTCTGGTGGGATGCTGACAGACACAATCATGAGGCCGTGCTTATAAAGGACTTACAGTGGGGACCAGTGACACCTCATTACAGGTGCCCATCAAGGGCCTGTTCTTCCCTTTTCATCTCCCACCATCAATCTTCCAGGGCAGAGCCTGTAATTAGGACCTGTATTGACTCTTGATAAATTTGTTTTGTTAGGACAAAGAAGAGCACTTCTGGTTATGTGCACATTGGGAAGGTTGTCACTTGAAAGTGGGTGGGTGTGTTGGGGGTGGGGGTGGGGGCAGTTGCTGGTGGTGGGTGGTACACCTGGGATTCCTGGCTCTGCCTGTAGCCATAGAAACGTGCCTGAGGGACTCATTTCCTCTGGGGCAACCATGACAGCTAGGACGCATCCTTCTGCGAGATGAGCTGGGATTTCTGATACCGTCACTCAAGAATCACATAGCATTGCCAGCTGCCATTTACCTGGCCTACCCATCTGTGAGTCAGGCACTGCACTGCATGTGAGTTAAATCTCACATGAAAAATGGAGGCTTATTGTGAAAAAGTAACTTGTCCCCATCAAGAGAGCCTGCGAGTATTTGTGAGGTTGTCTTAAATACATAATGACATTTAGACCAGAAGTGGGACAAGATCTTTGCTATAGCCCAATGGGTGATGCTGTCATGTCTAAGGAAACTGTCATTAATTGGGTGGGAGAGGGCGGCTGGGAACAGTCCCATCCTAGCAAACAGGGGCCCCGGGGGCCAAGTTGGCTGAAGATGCGTTCCTCCCCCACCAGCCCCAGGGGACTGCTGCCGGGCTGTCAGAATGCTTGTCTGCTTGTCTGCTCTGGAGATAGCAGATAAGCACCTCCTTGGGAAACAGACCATCTGACCCTCTGCTTCCAGCTTGTCACACATCTTGATCACAAACCCAGCTCCGCTTGCACTGCGCCCATGGTCCCATGACAGCTGTCTGGTAATGAACTGTTCTCCCGTGCAGATTCTCTATGGATAGATAATGGCTGATTTTGCCATTGCACTTCCCACGTGAATTTAAATGTTGGCATTCGGTGTACGCATCGGCTTCTGGTAAGCTTAGAATAGGAGTCTAACCCCAAGGGATGTTCACACCCCTTATTCTGGACAAGCCACAGGAATACCGTCTGCAGCAGGAACGGCTCATGTCCCGAGTTGTGGAGGAGAGTGAGGGATGGAGAAGGTCCCTGCTCACTCAGCAGGTCTAGAGGAGCAGTGGCAGGGGCTGCTGTGCCCATGATTGAGTCACTATGCCCCTGAGGGGGGCCAGCTGCTATTACTGACACAAAATAGTGCCAGGAACTGTGTGTGATCCCAAAACACAAATGTATGAAAATAGCATTCCCTGTGGAGAAACATCAGCTCAACCAGGGAGAGTAAAGCCTGCATCAGGGCCACCTGCTGAGAGCAGAGTGGGAGAGAGAGCTCCTGTAGCTGCTGCAAATGCATTGCACAGGAGAGGCTTAGAGATTAGCTACAGGATGCTGAGAGGTGCTCTGATCCTATCTCAGCACCACCAAGGAGACCAGCCCCCAATGATAGTCTGAAACACCACTTGTCACTCACTCTGGCCAGTGTACCAAAAGTGGGCCCAGTTCTTCCCCGAGCCTTAAAAACAGCAGGTGGGTCAGCAGATTCATTTTGGTGGTCTGTACCTGGGCAGTCCCACTGTCTTAGCTGGGTGTCTGCTGGAGCAGGCTCTCGGACAGTGAATGGGTGCAGTGGTTATTTGAATGGTGATCTCAGAAAGCACTATAGAGAAATAGGGAAGTGAGGCAGGGAAGGAAAAGAATTATGAGCATTCATTCTTATCTTGCTTTGTCTGGTCTTCAGCCTCCATCAGTGGGGTATTGTGACAACAGACACTTGCAAAACACAGGCAGGTCCCCAGGGAGAGTGCTGAGGGGCAAGGGAAGGCTGAGACCAGCAGTAAGGGTGGGTGTCAGGCCTTTATGGGGACTGGTGGAACACCTCCTTCTGATGAGGGAAGCAAGAAGTGAAGTTGCATTAAATACCGAGGTTGCATTCTGGATCTCCAGAGCACTTATTTGGTGCCAGCTACTGTTTTGGCATCCAGGAATAGAGCTGAGTCAAACATTACCTGTGTCTTCACTTTACTGTGATTCATATGGCCAGTGAGGAAGAGGGGTCAGTCTTTTATCAGAGTTAGGGATCAATTTGGGGCCAGAGTCTGGGCTGCATCAGGAGTCAGTCTGAGGCCCAGGGTCAGGGGTCAGTCTCTGATCAAGAAACACGGTGAAAGTCACTAAACCACATAAATCTATTTCTTTGAACTTCCTTGCCAAAAGAGGCCTTAAATATGGGTGGACTTGCTGGGTAGTCTTTCTCATGACGCACAACATTAATACCAATCATGATAGACCCATTCCCAGACACCAGGGCCCCCTGACCTTGAACAAGGTGGGGAAGGGACTTACTAGGAGTTTAGAGCATCTTCTTACATTCTCATTATAGTATTCCCTGCTCATTGGGGTGAGGGCAGGAGGCACATAGTCTGATCAGAAAGACCCCTTTTGTAGAACTTGTTTGGGGGGTGAGAGGCACCGTAAGATTTAAAGATCAGCCCATCTTAAGAATAAATCAGAGTTCCAAAGCAGAAAGATGTTTTGCACTGTAGAGAGACACTAATTTCATAAAAAGGAATTGCTAATGTACCGCCTAACTATGTCAGTGATTTTAGCTGAACATTTTTCCATGTTAAACTCACAGAATGTCAGAGCTAGAGGGGTGCCCAGGGGTTGTTCTGAGGAGTTGTCTTTAAGCTGTGCTCTCCGGAATCGTCCATTTCTCTGATGGTGCCTGTGGAGATGCTGGGGTTGGGATGTAAGGGTCCACCCACATTCATTCCCTCTTTGCATGGGGAATAAGCATTTTTGCCCATTCAGAGAAGACCTACTCAGCTCTTCACCAGTGTCCAAGTGCATTCACCTGAGGAGAGGTGGGTAAGAGATGCAGAAGAGGTGCCCTTCAAGGCAGTGGCCATGTCATGCTTCTTGCGGACAACTGGGCAGTGAGGGACATAGACTGACAGAGACGTGTCACCTGGAGAAATGTTGTGGTCTGTCTCTCCAAAAGACCCACCCTGTGGAAGAGGAGTTGTTTTAAGAAGCTTTTGTCCACATGCGTTCATTGCTTTCCTGAGTATTTCAGTGAGAAGGTGCGCTTACGTGCATGTCCAGGTGAGCCTCCAGCATTACCACCTTCTGGCCACCTCTTAGTTTTTTTTCCATGAAACAAATAAAAGGACATTTCCAAATGGCACTTAAAACCTTGGAAAGTTTTCTCCCAATTTTTGTGTTATCTTCTTTCTTCAGATTGGTCAAGAGCCTCTTCCCATGGTTGTTTTAGATGTATTCATTCTTGTGATGACTTAGTCTTTTGCCGACTGTGTCAAGAGCGAGGAGTGAGGATATCAGAGAAACTGGATTGCTGTCTTTGAAAGTCTAAGTCAGGGGAGGAGGCAAGAGAGAGGGGGGGCAGTTGCCAGAGTGTAGGCAGCCAGATTAGCAGAGTGTTTGGTTTGAAGAGCACATTTGAGTGCTTGATCTCTGAGGGTATCGTTTACATAAACCACAATGTGAGTGGTGCCCCTGGTGGTGGGCGGTGCAGCCTGGCCTGACAAGCATGGTCACTCACCCTTGTGTTCCCCTGGCTACCTGTGTTTCTTGTGTGATTCCTAGATACAGTGCCAGGGCTTGGAGAACGGGATGACTGCTGGGGGCTGGCAGAAATGGGAAGGCATCATAAAGGAATAAGAGAAAAAGGGGTGCAAAAAGAAGAAAAGAGCATGTGGAGCAGGAGGTACTGTTGGTGAAGGCCTGGAAGCTAAACTGGACCAGGGCACGTGTCTCTTCTTGGTCCTCGGTGGAACAGAAAGGGCAGAGAAGTAGGAGAGTAAATCTTGATCCATGTTTGCCCAAGTTTATTCTCTGTGGGAAGGTAGCTGACTGTTCTTGGTCAAAGCGTGTGTGTGTGTGTGTGTGTGTGTGTGTGTGTGTGTGTGTGTGTGTCAGTGTGTGTGCATGCGTGCGTGCATTCTCCATATGCTTTATGCTGCCTTCCAGAACATTCCACCCTCCTGGTCCCCCTCTCAGTCCTCTAGAGCATCTGTCGTCCCTTTAAGGTCTTAGTGTTCTTAGAAGCTTGTTTCTCTCATCCTTATTGAAGTTCTCATTGTATTGAGAGGAATTTAGGTTGATTTGACTGGAGATGGGCTTTCAGGAGCCAATGAGGGCATTTCCCTTTAGATATTTAGCAGTAATTGTCTTATGAAGTGTTCTCAAGTCCATACTCGGAGAACAAGCCTATAATTTCTATTCAAATAGCCTCTAATGAGATTATGCTTTTATCAACTTCTGAGGCCAAGTCAGGCGGTGGAAAACATATATTTCGGATTCCTTGGCACTTGGGAAAACTCAACATGTGCCCCGAATATGCTTTGGAGTCTCATGGGGGCATGAGAAATAGACAGCTGAGGTGAGATGGAAGGCTTGAGAAGTCTTGAGGCTCTTTAGAGGCTTTTCAATGCCTGCATCATTTCTTCACTCATTCAGAAAACACTGGCCAAACACCTACCGTATGCATATGCCAGTGCGCCAGTGCTGTGCTATATGTGGGCATGAAAGGATGACTAAGGACCAGATTCTGTGCCACAAGAACGATGCACAGAATCCTGTGATGTGAGTGTATGCGGCGTGTGTATGTGCATGTGCATGACTTTGTATGGCAGACAGCGACATGGAGTCAGTGACAAAGTGTGATAAGAGCATCACTGGTTGGGTGACCGTACAGCGTATCATCCATATTGGGATACCTCTGGGATAAATGCTAAACCCTGGGCAACAAGCATAAACTGGGACCGTCCTAGGCAAAGCAAGACATGTGGTCCCCCTCCATGATGCTTGGCACAGGGAAGAGCAGCAGATATCCTGACAAAGTTCCCCTGGACCTTACAATGACCTCTCCCCATCCATCCTCATCTCCCTCCAGTTAGTAAGTCTCACTCCCTCATCCCTTCCTCTGGGAAGCCTTCTGAGACCTGCCCTCCAGACCTCGTCTTCCCCATGTACTCTCCTGTCTCTTTCCAACACTCGCCCTACGATGGTTTTACATGCACTTGTGCGACCATTTCATTGTGTATCTGCTTCCTCACACCATGAAGATGGGGCCATCCGTGACCATTTTGTTTACCATGAGTGGGTATTCAATAAATACAGGAAGAGTGAGTGGGCTTGAGCCTTGCAGTACTGTCCTGCTTGGCCAGGTGACTGGGTACCCGGAGAAGGAAGGAGAGGACAGGGAAGGACCTGACTCAGAGGGTACTCGGGCAGAGCTGGGTGGATGTGAAGTGTGGTGCCAGGAAGGTGCATGTGGGAGGGACAGATAAGCCAGTGTGGTTGATTGCCGGGTTTGGGAGGGGACCATGGAGAGGGGGCCGAATCTTGGGTTTGCAGCTGCCTCACCTTCCTCTCCCTGACTTGGATTTGATTACATGAACTCGAAGTCATCTGCAAATATTCCTTCCTTTTACTGATATGGCTGTTTAAGGACATCTCTCCTAATCGCCCCACCTTTTTATAGTCCTCACCTTGGTCAGGATTTCTCTCAGTTTTGGATAAAAGTTGAGAACAATGAGGAACACTCATAAAAGATGCTAGGGCTGGGTCTAGAAAGCGTGCCGCTTCCATGAGCTGTCACATGGACGGCCTCCCCTCCCACTGAGCACCGAGGTCAGGGGCTTCCTGTGATCTGTGGCACCGCAGGAAGATGCCAATCTCCAATGCATCAGGTGCCAGCTGGATGACCAATGAGCATCTTTCTAGCTCGGAGAGGTCACAAGCTTACAAAATATGCATTAGATAATGCTAGTTTTCATCCTTTTCCAGCTATAGGATTTCTGTTAAAAGTGTGTGTGTGTGTGTGTGTGTGTGTGTGTGTGTGTGTGTATGTGTTTTTTCTCCTCAAGGAGCTTCTCTTAATTCAAGATGTAACATGTCCATCCACAGGGCCCCTGGAGCCTGGGTGGGCCTAACAGCAATTCGCCTTCTCCAGAGCACACAGGTGGGCATCCCACAAAGAGGCCTGAACCCGAGTCACTCTCCCGAAACCATGAGCCATTTCCTTAAGTGTATGATTTGCTTCCTTGACATCTCAGCTGCTCTCATGTCTTCTGGCCCCACACCAGCCCAGAAATTGCAACAGATAACAGCTCCCCAGTCACCTTCCCAGCGCCCTTTTCTCATCATCTCGGCTGACAGTCTGGAAAGGAAATGGGAAGAGAGGCTCATTTCCAGCAGCAGCGACAAGAATTTGCTAATTAAAATGAAAAGCCTCCATTCCCCCTATCAGCGAAGGAGGCTTCTGAGAGGCACCTAGAGGAAATCTTTCTCCAAACGAAATGGCCTTCCGACTGGGTCCTGGTAGAGCCCAGGCATCCATCTCTCAGCGGGAGGCGAGAACTGGGGCTTGCAGACCTGCCCTCAAAGTCTAAGGAGACCTTGGGACCATTTCCAGGAGCTCCTGTCCCTTCCTCAGCCCGGGCGACTCACGGGGATCCACATACATCTTCAGAGCTTCAGTAAATGTGAGTCAAAGGGCTTTTGGGTCGTCCAGTCACGTGGTTTTCAACCCAGCTACAATAGGAAGATCGCTTGGTGAGGGTTTAAAAGATACTGATGCCCAGACCGATTACAAATGAATCGTTGGAAGGGCCTGGGCATCTGCATTCCACAAGAGCTTCCCACGTGACTGCTGCACAGGGAGGAGTGGGAGCTGCTGATCTCGTTCAATAGCCTTGTTTTTGTTTCTGGGTGAGGACGCTGAGGACCAGAGAAGGAGATGAAGCTGTCCCAGGCCACACAGTGGCAGAGCCTGGATTCCTGACTTGCTGGGTCTTTCCTCTATGCAGGGCTGCCCCCTGCTCTGCCTTCCTCACAGAAGTGGCCCCTCTCCACGGTCCCCTCCCACACCCTGCAATCAACCCCACTGGGTTATCTGTCCCTCCCACTGCTCCGCTATGTGCGGAGGCAGCAAGATGAAAGGAGGGTAGGAAGGTGCTCTGTCCGAGGGCCTGTGGGCCGACGGTGATGATGTGTGTCTAAGCAGGTCTGGAGAATTGTCAGCAGGGGTCTCTGCATAAAGAATGAGGAGCCTCATGGGAGATGGTCACCCTAAGAGGAAAAGGGGTGAGATGTGTGAAGGTGGGCCAAGCATCAGGGCCAGGTCCAAGGATGGGGAGAAGCATGGGGTACCTGACACTCAGCCCCATGTTTTATGAGGTTGAATCATATGAAATTGTGGTACCGGGCCATTTCTGACCGACAGAAGTGACAGTTCTACACGATGGGACATCATCATTCCGACAGCATTAAGGAGGTGATGAGGAAAAGGAGACCCAGCGACCGCCACAGGCGGACTCAGCGTCTCTCGGCCATTACGTTGTCTCCCCTCCTCTCTCTGCTGCCTTGGCCTCAGAGCTGCAGCCTGGGCCGCACAAAGAAAGGAGCTGCAGCTTTCAAGTCATAACCAGTGATGACTGGGTAGCTAGAGGCCCAGGGGCCTAGTCCTGGTTTTTTTCACTTACATATTCTTCTTCTTATTATTAAATGATATAACATCCATAATTCCAGTAATTCTTCTAATTCTTGGACAACCCACTGAGACCTCAGTTTCCCCATACATAAAATGGGACTGTGACCCGGAGGGCTCTTCCTGCCTCCTCCATTCTGATGGCCTACTCAAGTCACCATGTACAGTGGCAAAAGCATTTGCAGATTCCCGGAGCACCATGATCTGTATTGTTTGGTTTGAACTTTCCACAACCCAGTGAGATGGAAATAATTATCCCCAAATTTCAGCTGTAGCACCTGAGGTCCCAGGAGACCCTGGGCAATTGTGCAAGTCACAGAATGTTTTCCTGGCAGACGTGGATCCTGAATTCAGGTTTCCTGGCCCCTGACTGTAAGGGTTTTTATTCACAAAGGGGAGGCCCCCCAGGAAAGGCTGGAGTTTAGAATTGACCTCTATGGTCCAAGTTCCCTCTGTTTCATCACATGAGGGGTAGCAGGTGTATCCCATGGGGGTGGGAAGAAAGGACTTAACACCCAGCTTGCCTTTCCAGAGCTGTCCTGCCTCCTCACTCCCCTAGTCCGCCCTGTTTCAACACCCCCAGCCTTCTAGAGAAGAAGGTATGTGGCCGTGAAGTTCTTTGCATTTTCCTCTAAGATGCCTCTGTGAGTGGGAGCCAGCCTGGCAGAGTGGTTAAGAACATGGACTGCCTAAGTTTGAATCGCTGGTCTGCTGCTCACCAAATATGAGACCTGAAAAACACCTTTCTCCGCCTCTTTCCTCTTAATGGGAATGCTAGTGGTTGCCTATATTACAAGATTATCAGGAGGAGCATATGAGTTATATAAGCACCTGCGTTTTGTCTTCCAGTCACGCTGAGTCTGGTGGGAGTTGGGTAACTCTCCAGGGCCCTTGTATTGGACTCAGAGGTCCAGATTCCCTTCGCCCTGTGAAACACTTTAACATGTGGCTTCCAGAATCTCACACATAGCACATACCGGAAGTGGCGTGTGTTATCGCCCCTGAAAGGCAGGATTATTTTGTGAGTGCCACTGTTGCTGGCAGTATATATCAGTTTTGTTAAATATAAAATACTGTTTTATTTTTTTAAATATCAATTTTCCTATAGCTCTAGTTTATTTATTTATATTGTTGTCAGTATTACAGGTGTCCCTCTTTCCTCCCCTCTCCCCCCCCCCCCCGCCCCCCAGGCCTTCCCCACACTGTTGTCTGTGTCCATGGGCTATGCATATATGCATATGTATTCTTTGGTTAATCTCTTCCCATCTCCCCCATCCTCCTCCCCTTGGAAATTTGTCAGTCTGTTCCATGTATCTATACCTCTGGGCCTATTTTGTTTGTCAGTTTATTTTATTCATTAGATTCCACATATAAGTGAGATCATGTGAATATTTATCTTTCTCTGGCTGGTTTATTTCACTTAGCATAATAATCTCCAGGTTCATCATAAATGTTATTTTTAAAGAAGCCTCATTTTTTATGTGCTGATAGTTTAATCTTCTTACTGGAATCTTGTATTTTATTTCTGTTTGTTATTTCCTACTATACTCTCAGTTTAAAATGATATCACTTCTTATTCTTTTATGTCTTCTATTAATTTTGCGTTGTCTTTATAGCCACCGTGAGGAAGGAGTTTGGCAGGAGCAGTAGAAGGGAGAAACCCTATTGATGTCTGGGAAGTGTAGGGGCTGACATTCTTCCCACTCCAGCTACTTCTGTAGCCACCTCTGGATCAGTCATCTGTTCATTCAAAAACCTCACCTGGGATGCACATGGGATCCATGGTTGGCCTCCCGGGGCTTTGAGTCTTCACCTCTGGTGGCATGCTTGAGTTGTTGGAAAGGTGTTGCCACTGACATTTCCTCTAGGCCTGATGCGAGCCGCTGTATGGTTTTAAATCCACGGTTTCTGACGCTTGTAGCTTTGCCTTTTGAAGACAAACAAACCATGCCAGTAGCAAGCACAACCCAGTGGGGTGGGGGGCTCACAGAGGTCCTATTCAGGAGGGTACCCCAGCCCAGTGCTGGGAAAGAGCAGAGGGGGCTGAGCTTCCCTGCAAATACCAGGAGGCATGTGGCACTACCCGGCCCCCAACCCTCCTGAGCTATCACCTCCCACCTGTCAGGCCTGAGGAGGCCTCAGGGGCCAGGCCCCTTCCTCCCTTCCCTCTGTGGGAAGTGCTAAGCAGCAGCCTGCAAAGAGGAGCATACTCTCCCGAGTTTTTGAATGGAGTCAGCTGGGAGGTCAACTGCGTTTGTGAGAACATATAGCGCCATGTGGGCTGGCTGAGAATTCTAAAATCTGAAAAGAATGGAAGCTTTCTCCCTGCAGAGTAGGGGTCCGGATCCTGGGGAAGCTCTTGGGGCATCAGGGAGAGTGAGGGCTGGGAGTCTCTGCTCCACATCAATCTCTCCAACGGTTGGTTGATGCCTTTCTAGGCAGCCTGCAGGGCTGTGGGGTGCCTCTGCAGAGGGATTTCATCACCTTACAGAGTGGAAACCATAATGACAGTGTGCCCAACCTCATGCACATTTAATCCTCTTCCGTCCCCATGACCTCTGGGAATGGTATTTCTTTCACACAAAAGTCAAACCCGGATCTCACCACTGATCTCTTGCCCTGCCCCAGACAGAGGCCTCTCCCTGCTTCCTTGTCTTGAAGGAGTGCCTGGACTCACAGGTCCTCCTCTCACCTATGCCTACACCACTGTTCCTGGGAATTTTCTATGTTGGCTGACGCTCCAGCAATCCTCACTCCAGTCTTAAAAACCCTACAAGCTCCTTAACCTGCTTCAGGAACTGCTAAGCGACGCATGACTTTGCATTGGTTGAGGGGGGCTCCTGAGAGTCAAGGGGAGCTGTTTCTCAGGGAGTTGAGACTTTAGAGTAACAGGCCTGCTTCTTCAGCCCCTGTGAGCAGTGGAGCCCTCTCCACAGAGACCAGGCATCTCTCCTGCACTTACTGGTTGGGATGATAAAGGCATAAATCCCAGTGTGTTGGCTTAAAATGTAGGTTTTAAGCTTATTTTTTTCCAAGGGACCTGGAATTTAGAATATTTATCTCTTCGTATCCATGGCTTCAGATATTTTTTCCCCTTCCAGTGGCATAGGAAAAGGAAAACTGGCCAGCAGTTTTCTTTCTGCATATGTCATGTGCCTCTCTGTCTCCTGTGACCAGGACACTTTACCTTTCAGGTTGTGCCAAGTAGGACATGAGCTGCCTTAGCACACTTCCCTCTGAAGGCACCGCAGTCTGTGTGGACATGTGGCACCTCTCTGAGGCTCTTTCAGCTGGCACCTGTTCCACACCCTGGGCAGCATCAGTCATCTCTGGGGAACTGGATGCCACAACCATCTGCGTGTCCCTGGGGCCTACTTGGAGCCATTAGTGATGGCTGATTGCTCTCCTAGCCCGCTCTCAGAGAGACAGATGTATTCCCCTCTGAGGAAAATTCCTCACCTAGCTTCTTATTTTTGCATAGAACCTGATGGAGCTGAAAGGTGGGATATGGCATAAATCTTGGAGTCAGCTTTGCCCATTATTCCAGGCTGGGGTCAACCTGTTAAAGTTGGTCCCTCTCTGCTTACTTCCATCTTCTCAACCAGGTAAAGACATTTCTTTTCCTAGATTGTAATCCTTGGAGTAGTGCCTTGGAACCCGTTTGCCCTCATGGTTGCTTAGAGAAGTGAGAGGATCCGGAGTAGTAAGATGGACCAAAGACTTTTCATTTTCTATTGGGGAGGGGCTGGGGATTGGGTTGGTGGCCAAAGAGGGCCTAACTGTATTAGTACTATTCTAATTATTTTACCAGGTGGATGTATTTGTGTAATTAAAAATTAATCAAAGGAATAATATGAACTTCTTAGGTCTTAGACAGTAACATAAATGGATGTACTGGGAACAATAAAATGAATTGACTTGAACTAAACCCAAAAGACAAAAAAAAAAAAAAAAAAAAAGAAAAGAAAAGAAAAAAGAAACAACAACTCTGCTTTGGTGACTTGTAAGAGAGAAGTTGTCCCTGTCATTTTCTCTTGCCTTTGATCAATGGTGCTTAATAACATCAAACCAGTTTTATTCGAATTGTTATCTTGACAGATGTGAAACTTGCCCCTAATATCTAGTGTGACAAGAAATCCCAAGGAATTGACCAGATTGCATTCCTACATTGGTACTATGTAGTTTCAATTATTGTCTACAGATTCTTTGACACTTTTTTTTTAATAGAGAATGAGTCTATGTCCTCCCCTTCTGAATCAGAGCTGACCTCACAACCAGTAGAATTCAACAGAAATGGCCCTTTGTAACATAGGAGGCCAAGTCCAAAAAGGCTGCTCCATTTCTGCCAGAATCTCTTGGGACACTCACTCTGGGCAAAGGTAGGGGCCAAGTGATGAGCCTGGCTCAGAGATCACGTGTAAACCTTAGTTGATAGCCCCGCCGACCTTCTAGCTAATAGCCAACACCAACAGCAGCCATGTGCATGAGCCACCTGGGACATCCGGCCCAACGAGGGCTTACAGGTGCCCATAACCCAAGCCCACATCTGACTCTAACAACAGGACAGGCCCACACAAGAACTGGCCAGATAACCTCTCCCTGAACTCCTGATCCACAAAGTCATGATCAAAATTCAAACAGTGGTTTGGACTAATTTGTTATCCAGCAATAGTAACCATACAGTAGTCTTTTTCTTGTCTAATTATACTAGTTGGATTGGCATTGGCCAATAATAATAATAGCAATGATGTAAGCATTTATTTTGATGGAAACACACAAAATTTTCTTTATTATTTAATACATTGGCTGTATATATTAGGCATTCCGCAGTAATGTAGAACTTCAAATGCTCAGTGGCCAAGTACCCCAAAGTTCTGGAGGTCCAGGTAACCCCCAGGAGCGACTGTTCTCCATGTGGGGATTCAGTGACCCAGGCTGACGGGGCTTCCCTATCCTGTCTTTGTGCCATCTGAAACACAGACCTTCTTGATTGATGAAACGGGAAGAATATGCTGTAGAGTTTCAGCATTGAAATATGCAGCAATTAATCATTGTAGCATAGGATTGATGCCATCATTTCTGCTCAAGCTTACTGGCCAGGACTTGTCAGACAACCCCTTTAGCCTGGATGGACAGAGAAGTAGATGGTCATGCTTGCTACTCATTATTTTAACTCTTGTGCTAATAAAGTATTGTACTAGCTCACTGATGCTATTATATTTAATCAGAGATTGATATTAAATTTTGTCCAGTGCTTTTTCAGTAGTTATTAAGAAGATGCGATGTCTCTATCCTTTTTCCTATAGACTTCCTAATGTTGAGCTCTTCTAGAATTCCTGACGTACAGGCTTCTTGGACATGGCTTAGTATTCTTAAAAAGCAGCTAAATGTAATAAGAAATAATATTTAGTGAAAATCTTTGCAGTTTTAAATGTGACTGGTCTAGAGGCTTTAGAGGTGTATGTGTGGGGTATCTGTGCTATTTTAGCTTGATTGGGAAGCTTTTCCTTGTTTTCATTGTTCTGGAATAGTATATACAGCATAAAAATTTTTTGTTTGTTTGAGAGTTTGATCAAGTTCACTCATAAAACTATCTGTTCTTGTATCTTTTAGGAGAATTAACAACTTAAATTTTTCTTCTCTGATAATTGGTCCACTTGGGTCTTGTATTTTTAAAAAACAATTTTGGTAATATTCATAAATTTCCAAAATTATCTACTTGATCAAGATTTTAAAATATACTAGCCAGAGTTATTCATAATAATTCTTTTAAAATGCTGTGTAATTTCCTCAATCACTATTAAATCTCTTTTCAATTTCCTAATTTTGGGTATTTGTGCTTTATCTTGATTAGAGTTGTCAGTAATTTGTTTTATTGAATACAACAACAAAGAAGGTTCTTGGATTCAGTTATCAAATCTAGCGTTTTTCTTCATTTGTGTTTGTTGTAGAACGTGTTCCCTTTCCTGGCAGGGACTTGAGTTCATGGGCAGGCACTTTTTCTCATTCCTCAAAGTGTACCTCTGCTTTGAACTCCTGCATATTTTTATGTGTCTTGGGGATGTTTTCCTGTTTGTTCATCCTTACAAGGGAAGTTCTGAGCTTGCTCAGAGGTGGGAGCTGCCAGGCCACGGTGGAGGGAAAGAGAGAGGAGGGGAAGGGAGCTGAGATTTAGTGTTATTTTTCTCTGCCAGTTCAGACATCCAACAGCCTGTGGGGCAGGGGACTTCGCCAGAGCTGGGCTCTCAGCACAGGGAGCTGCATCAGCCCTGAAGAGGTTTGGATCTGCATTAAGTGTTGGCTGGAACTCCCCTGCCCCTATCTTTTTCTGGCACATTTTCCCCATTGGGAGCTAGCTGCCTACATGGTTCCTCAGGAGACAGGTCCTGCCAAGGGCAGGATCACAGTTAGAATTGCTGCAGGCTCCTGACTTTGTGGGCCTGAATCCCCCATCCAGGTAACTCCCCTATTCCACTGGCCAGTACCCGTTGGTTGTGCTAATTGTGAAATTGGGCCCCCTGTGGGGCCACGGATAGTCCCTCTTACTGTTTACTGGTCAGGCTTTTGATTTGCAGCAAAAATATGAGATGGTATGGCCCCTGCTCCCAAATCTGAGTAGCAAATTACACGCGACCCTTGGGATGAGCCTGGGATAGCTGGCCACCCACTGTGTGTGCAGGGTCCCATCTCGGGCTAACAGCTGGAGGACGGGGTAGTGTGTGTAGCTGAAGCCCAGTTTCCCAGGTGGTGTCCCCCTAATGCAAAGCCTCAGACAATGTTTTATTTGGAAATATAAATCCAGGAAGCAAGGGGGGTGGGTGTGTAAATCAGAGCAGGAGGGCGAGAGAGGCAACACAAGGTTGTGTTATGGAGTTGGCTATTTCTATGAGTCCGTTTGCTTACTCTGGAACCACTTGAAAAGTTATGTGAAATATAGCTCAGAACCGCCTTCAGAGGAAAGAAAGGAGGAAGCATTTCATTTGTTTGCAGGCTCGTCTTCCCTTGGTCAGAGGTTGCCCCATGGGGGCTTAACGCCCCGGATTCCTTGGGTGACACACATATGAGTGGGATCCTGTGGGCATCTCAGCACAGCATCAGGAACCTTGGGGCAGGAAGAGAGGTGCAGCGCCTGTCTGAGGGGAGGCACCATGGCTGTCCCTGCGGGAAACCTGAAGAAGTCTGCTTGGACATGGTGAGCACAGCCGTGGAGAAGCGGGGAGGCTGAGAATATTCAGTGATACGATACGCATCTATTTCACCTGGTCTTGTACACATTCCACCGAAAGTGTGCTCCCTCCGGGGGCGATCCGCTGGGGGCATGAAAGCTAATATCCTCAGCATGCATTTCTATAAGGTTCTCCCTGCCATTCTCCCTCCCACAGAGGTTCTTCTTAATGTCATTTCCTCTCCCAGGAGCTGGCAATGGACGATTGACCAGTTTTCTGAGTGAGTGCAGACCATCTGGAGGGTTGAAATGCTTCATTTTCTTGGAGGCCCCTTTACATGATCTAGCAATGCATGATTCAGCATCAACCCCTGGTGATTCTCATTTTAGCTGCTGTCTTTTAACCAGAGGAAACTCCTCTCGGGCCTGGCGGCAGAATTCCCAGCTTTTACTCTGCGTTGTAGCTATAGTAGAGGAGACGGGGGTGAGATGGAGTCAGTCATGATCACAAGGATGGCTTCTTGGTCCTGCCCTGCTCACCCTATGACCTATAGAGGGATGACTTCACCTTTCTCTTTAGGCACATAGAGCCACCAGGGTCCTCGTCATTCAGAAGGAGGTGGTAACCTTCCTCCTGGCTCAGTTGGCTCTTAAAGCCAGGCTCCCCATTCAACCATCAACTGAGATAGGCGGGGACTGTCTGGAACGGCAGCCTCTAGCCTGCAGGCACTCCGAGTGGAGAGCAGGGTGGTGCTTAGGCTGCAAAATATCCCAGATTCTGAAAACCTACACCTGGCTCCAGTCTGACATGTAAAAGGAATTGTGCCACTCTGGTCAGTGTCCAGGTCAGGGCATCCCTCACTGTGCATGCTGGCCCAGAGGCATCGCTGTGAGAGTACCTGAGCCTGGACGCACCCAAACCAGGTCAGCCAGGCTCAGGAGTACTGGGGAGTTGTCAAGACAGATAAGGGATATTTAAGCATATTTCTATGGAAATATGACCATGGCATGGTGTTAAGTGAAAAGAAGCTTGTCTCAGAATGTGTGTGTGTGTGTGTGTGTGTGTGTATCTGCATAGAAAGGTCTGGAATGGTATAAAATATTAATAAGTACTTTTGAGAAGTGGTTACTTTCATCTTATGCCTCAAACAATTTTGAATTGAGGTTTTTCAAGTGAGTATATGCTCTTTTTAAATAACTCTAAAAGATATTTCCATTTTGGGGAAAATAATAGGCCCCACAGCAAATTTGTTATTAGGAGATATGTAAAGTGTTAACCTTTAAAAATATTTTATTTTCCCAAAGTCAACTGTTACATTTGTGGCAAAAAAGAATAAATACAGTGCGCAGAATTAGTGAGATTAACAAAATTAGGGACAAAGGGACGAGGATTACTGGCTGGCTGGCCTCCAGGTTCCCTACTCAGGACCCAAGCTGGGAAACACGTGTTCCCGGGTTCTGTGGCTTACCGGGGTCTGCTGGGCACTACACCCAGGTCCCTTAGGTTGCAGAACCCTGCCAGCGTTCCCAAGGCTGCATGAGAACAAAGTGAACCCTGGGCCCAGCCCTGTGGCTAATCTAGCTCATACTTAGAACTAGGGAACCAGGGTACTCTCAGGAGTTGGTTCTGGCTGTTTCTCCTGCTCATTTGGAAAGTAGAGCATGTGTATCCAACTCAGAGATTGGCAGCCTCATACCTTAGTTAGGGAACTGGTTTGTCTCCCTGTCACCTCAGGCCCTATCTGCCTCTCTATAACAAACAGCACCAACAGTTAGACAGTGCTTGCGTCACTTTGCAGATGAGAAAGTTGAAGTTCATAAATATTAAGGGATTTTATGTGACTACACATTGCACTATAAAAGGGTTGGGTCTAAAATAGTTGTGTTAACTATCACCTGGGCACTGGGTAAGCATGTGGATTCCTGGGACCCTCCTGGGCCTACTGAATCTGACTCTGCATATTTGGAAGTTTCTCAGGTGAACAGGCATAGGTAATCTATGGACCACTCTGAGATGAGAGGGTTAAAGGCTGTGCCTGGCACCATTAGTTTGGTACCTAATCACAGTATTTATTGGAACATTGAGAAGCAGGGTCTCTATGTCAAGGGGTGGAGTGTATTTCCCTGCTCTGTGATTTTGAGTATTGTCATGCAAGTAGCTTTGTCCAATGGGATGTTGCCAACATGACTCAGAATAACTTACATGATTGGACTTTCTCTCTCATGCTCCTGCTATCACCATGAGAAGCGGTTGCCTAGGCTGGCTTGCTGGCCCAGGAGGAGGATGAGACACCTGGAGCAGAGCTGTACCAGCCCAGGTGTCCTGGGCAAGCCTGGCCTGGAGCAGATAGAGCCCATAGTTGACACATGAGCAGGCCAGCTGAGAACAGCTGAGCTCAGCCTAGATCAGTCAAGCCCCAGCTGGCCTCCCTAAAGGACTGCGGTTTCAAGTCACTGAGTTTTGGGGTGATATGTTATATGCGATCCTGACATTGTGATTCTGTCGGGGCTTAAACATATGTGTGTTTAACAAACTTCCCGAGTGTTCTATGGACCACACTTGAGAAAAACTGTTTTAGACCCAACCCTGTTATAGTGTAATGTGTAATCACGTAAAATCCCTTAATATTTATGAACTTCAACTTTCTCATCTGCAAAGAGGGGATACTATTTCCGGTGTCAGAGATATAAGGATTAAGTGAACATAAGTATAATGAAACCTAGCTGATCATAGGTTTTTCTCCTCTTTCTTCTTTGACTCATCTCTACCTGACCCCGACCCAACGTCAGGAAGACACCAGAGCGAATATCTTAGGAAAACATGAATCTCAGGGTCACAGCTTTATTGTATAGATTTTCAACACAGCCATATTACAAACATTGTCAGGGAACATTTACAAGAATAAATAAGATGGACTTGCAGGTGTAAAAAGATTACACTTCACTGTAATGTACGTCAAAAAATATATCTGATATTCATTGACCTGACATTATTTACTTCTGCTTTTTTAAGCTAGAATTGGAAAGAAAAAGGAAAAAAAAAGAACATTGACAGCACAGTGCTGGCTTTTAAAAAAGTTGATTTATTTTGTTTTCTCTTCTCATACGTGCTTTATTTATCAAACACCCAAACTGTACAAGTGCAGGCCATCGGGGTTCACGGAGGAGGCTGATAACACTGTGGAGACTTCAGTCTCACACAGTGGCATGTGCCCAGTGGATGTGAAAATGCCAGTCTCCATGGAGTTGAGTGAGAACCCCATAATGCTCCGAGAGGGCTATGATGGTATCCAGTAGTCAAGGCAATGGGAGAAGAAACCTGACCCTTTGCTTTTCATTGGGTAGTAGGATATAGGGTGGAAAGAGAAGGTATAAAAGTGCTTTGAGTCTGATTGCCAATATAGGTTAGCCTGGATTAGTCTGGCCTAGCCCAGGGTCCACCTGGCAATGAGATGGATAATAGTATAGGGATGGTTATAATTGTGTATCAACAGTCACTGTGCTTTTGCTTTGCAGTCTGCTCCAACAGGCCTGGAGTGGGGAGTGGGGCATGGGGGTAGAATTAACCTCTGGAGATAACGTATGTGGTAAGCAAAATCCTGTTCCGCGTCCTGCTTGGACCTTGACTGGTTCTGACTCCCACTGGCAGCCTTGTTCGCCTTATGGCTGGTCTAGTCAGGGATCTTGGGCATTTGCTCTATACAAAAGCAGCTGTTCTTTCTGGGCTATTTGGTGATAACCAGCCTGGATGAGCCCTAGATCTGTTGCCAGAGCAGCATCTGGGCCTGCATGGTGGGGAGATTCGGGTAGGAGAACAGGGATCTTCAACCTGCATAAACCAAGCACAACCTGCTTGGCTTTGTGCTCTGAGGAATGAAAGAGTTCAAACGTGATCCCAGCTCCATAAGCTCTCACCCTCCTCAGGGGAAGCAACTTAAAGGCCTGTACAGCAATGTTCCTGCTTCCCTTTAAAGAGATGCCTGGCTTCTGCTGGACTGCTGCTGAGACGGACAGCCTGTCCTCTCTGGCAGGCAGCAAGTTCTTCCTTATAGCTACTAAGTATCACCCATTGATCCTAGTTCCACTCGCAGAAGCGACCTGGGACTAGCAAACTGCTTGAATATTCTAACAATCTACAGACCAGTGGAGGATATGGGCACTAGTATTGTGCCTGACCCTTCAGAAGACTGATTCGACCTGGGATGACAACAATATGCCCTTCGAGCCTCCATACAGCTTTGGGCACTTTGACCCAAGAAATATCTTATATCATTAATTTCCCATAGGGGACCATCATATGAGAGGTCCACTGATTTGTACTTGCAAGCTCAAAGGCGCTGAAGTATGTGTATTTCAGTTTTGCAATTGTAGCAGGTTTCATCACATCCCCCTTCCTCCCCCCAAATCTAAGGGTCTAACTCATCAGTGATCCATAAATTACATTAATTACACTGAGCTCCAGTCTTTCATACCAATACCTTTCTGTTCAACACTCTAAGGTCCCCAGACCCTCATTCTCTGAACATTCCAACCAGGGACCAGGGTTCAATTCTCACCACCCAGAGCAACTCTCAGATCCAGAAGGATGTTCCAGTAGCTCTTCCCTGTGGACCCTCTGCCATCTGAGTCCTCCCACATCCTTTGTATCAGCTCCAACAGGTACCCCAACCTCTTAGATAACTAGGATGCCAGGCCTGGGGTCTAACATTGCGGGTGTGCTGACTGCTCATCCTGGGGACCTAACATTCATGGGTGGCTTTCTGAGGGTGAATGTGGCCCCTCTGATGACCTTTTCCTGCCTCTTCTGGAGGTAGGTAGGAGTGACGCAGAGATGACCTTGGTCTCTATAAGACAGTTGTATAGCCAGCCAATGCCATGCAGAAGTCTATCTCTGGTTATTAATGAGCCAGAAGAGAATCTGCTCATATTAGCAAATATGACTTAGACATCTCTGCTGTGCTTCTCAGATCATGTCCCTGACTCTGAAATGTGTGCCAGAGGAGACTAGAGCCCCTCCATTCTCTGCTACTGACTTCTCTCCCTGATGTTCAGACAGTGTGTGACCTCAAAGGCAGGTCTCTGGGAGGTGAGGCCAAGGCCCTGCATTTGATCACCTCTAGATAAGGATACAGGGAGAACCTCCAACATGGAGCCCTTGAATGGGAATTAGGAAAAGGCTGAATCTCAGCTGGTCTCCTCCAGTTGGACTTACTTTGCCCGCTTCCCTGTTTTATTTGGCTGTGATTTGGAGCTGGCATCATTGGCTAAGGAGCTCAGACTAGTTAGATGATGAGGCAGGCAAGTCAGGGCTTTGAGATGAAAAGGCCATCATGTCTCATCTTTAGAACTGCCCTGCAGCTTGGGTCGACCATTTGTTCCTAAGTCTGTTGGCCCAATATAATCTGTTGGCATCATGGCTTAGGATCCTGTTCATTTAACCCTTGGAATCACCCATGTTTTTCATGGCATTACTTCTGCTTCATCATGGTGCTGATGGCCTGTCTGTCCAGCCCAGGAGTGACCATTTACAGGCTAAGGGAGGGCAGCTTTCTTCATTCTGTTCTAAGGCAATGAGGTGCAGAATTATCCATCTCCTTCAATGGCTCTGGCTCTGGGCTGGGCAGTGCCTCCTGGCTGCTCCTCCCTGGCCTTCACGTCTGCTGTCTGCAGCAGCCTTACTAGACTCACACCTCTGTGCACACAACAGATTCACCCAGAGCTGAGGAAGTGTGGGTCCTGGTGAGGGCATACAGCAAGAGCTAGCTCAGCCATGGGGAACGGGTGTGAATAAACATGATTGGCCAGAGGGAAAATTACCATCTTTGCCCTAAGATGCCGAGACTTACATAAAGCAACATCCTTGCTCTAGGTGGTTCTGGCTGGTCCTTCCCCATCCCCTGGCCTGCCGTGTCATAGAAGCGACCACTTACCCAGTGGACCATATGCATCCTTGGTTCTGAGTATTCCTTTTAGTCCCAACTTCCTGGCCTTGCCTTCCTGTTTTCCTGTCTGTAGCTTTCCAAATCTACCTCTTCTATTGGCCGAGGCTCTTCATTTCACATCTCTTCCTATTAACTGGTTGACCCAACAATCTATAGCCGAGAAATGGCTGGGCTGGGAAACTGAAGACTGAGCTCTTTCTACTACAACCCATGCCTCACCAATGGATGAACTGTACCATGGTAACCAGTGCTTCCTGGTAGCACCCCCTGCAGGGAGGGCCCTGTGTGTCGTAGGAACCCATAAATATTGTGGTTTAAGTAAAGTGAAGAGCCTTCCAGACCCCAAGCCCTCATGTGCAGTGTGTGCTCAGGTTTGCTGCATCAGCAACCGTGTGGACTCCACCTGGACAAAGCTGCCGACATCATAAACATATGCAGGCGGGGATGCTTCCTGGCTCCTCATTCATACCTTCCTCTTCTCCCAACAGGGTACATAGCTAGGAGGTGAGAACCACGAGGCCCTGCACTAAGCGAGGGCACCCCCTTTGGTATCCAGAAATGAGAGGCTGGTCCCACTTGTGGAGACGCAGAGACCACAAACAGTTTTCCTCTGCATGGAGAAGGTGAGTCCCCCTGTAAGTGGAGGGTGGGAAGGTACCATAGGGGAGGCGGTGTTTGATAAAGCTCAACTTCTTGGGCTCCGGTGCCCCATCTCACCCAAGCCCTGGCCATGTGGGATCTTCGGGAGGCATCTCCACTCACCAGCCTCAGTTTCTTCTTTGTAAACTGGCCTAAGACCTGTTCACTGCCCTGCTATCTTGGGAGGTGGCTGGGTTGTGAGGAAATGAGGGACGAACGGCGGGAACCATCACTGGCCCTTGGTTATCCCACTGTGGTCTGAGTTTTTACAGTTTTCCTTCTGCCTGAAGTCACATTTTAAATCCCTACCATTTGAAAGGATAGAAGCCACTGCCATTTTTTATCTGCCAGCTGTTTTACCCCTTCCTGAGCAGAATAAATCTCAGGATTTGTGTTAGTAGCCTTAGTCCCCTCATTCTGTATGGATGAGCCAAGATCTGAGGAAGGAGCATATAACAGGGTGATTTGTTAGGCTGTAGGCTCTTTGAAGGCTGGGGGAGCGCCGGCTGGAGCCGTGGACTGGAGCCAGGCGAGGCCAGCAGAACCGGTGGGGGCTGGGGCCCGGGGACCCGCTCGAGCTCACGGGGAAGGGCCCATGAAAGGAGAAGAGTGAGTTCTTCCTGGGGCTCCTTTTTCTTCCTTTGCTTTGAGATGTTTCTTTTTGAACCTCCAAAGTGACAGCCCTTCCTTGATCAAGTCCCCGGACTTCTAGACAGCTCCCGAGCCCGTGCCACTGGGAGCAGCGTCTGTGGGTTCTTTCCATGTCCCCTCCTGTGGGCTCTGGCTGGGTCACCCTGCCCCCTGGTAGAGCAGAGACCCCGTTTCTCACAGAAGCAGAAGCTCACAATCCCCTGCGTATTTTGTTCCAGCGACAAAATAATGAGCAGACAGACAAGTAGATGTGATAGTAAAGAGTACATGCTGAAGGGAGTGTTTTCACAGTGTCTGATGAAGGGGAAGAGGCCGCCTGCCCAACACTGAGCTGAGAGCGTCACCCCGAGCTCCCTGCGGCCCATGGGGCGAAGCTGCACTGTTGGCTGAGCATTCACCCCCGACCCTGGCTCCTCTCCTGACCTCTGGGTGGGCTGCCCTTCCCCCTATACTGCCCCCACCCCAGGACTTCCCACACCTCTTTGCCATTGCCCATGCTGATCTTGGCCTGGATTTCCTGCAGTGGAGACCCAGCTGGGGTGGGAGTCACCTCCTCTAGGAAGCCCTAGGCAGGCTCCCTGCTCCGTGGCTCCTGCGCTACACCGTGGTTCAGTTTCCCCAGTGCACTCTGAGCTGCTGATTCCTCCTGTCTGGGGCTAGAGCAGCCTCCACGATGCAGCTTCCTCCATCCCAGGCAACCCCAAGGCTGTCAGGTCCTGAGCCCAGGCCCCTGTGAGAGACAAGGTAGGGAGTCTCTGGCGGCAGACAGCATTGCCTGAGGGAACAGGGAATGGTTTTCACTGGCGAAGGAATGATTACAGGAGACTAGCTTTTCCTGGGGAGCCAGGAACGAGGCACTAAAATAGAGCTGAAATTCTGGGCCTCCCAGACTAACTGGCACAAGAAAGAATTAAATTTCCATTTGTGGAGTTCTCTGCCCAGAAGTTTCTGGCCCTATTTTCCCTCCATAAAATAATTGCTTGGCTGAGAAAGGATGGAGAAAGTAAGGAAAATAAGTGTTATCGCCATTATTCGCCTTTCTGGAGCCCAGAATTTCACCGCCGAGGAAGATGCCTTGGCTTCCTCACATAACATGGAGATAACGAAAGGGCACGCGCTCTCCCCGCGGCGGGGGTATCCCTAAGATTGTGGGATGGCACACGGAGTGGTTCACCCGGACACACAGGAGATGCCTAGCAGATGCCGGCTCCCTGTCACCGACTCACACATCCTTGGGCAGGACCCTAGTTTCCCAGGCCTGAGTCCCTCGGCCCATCACTGGTCCACAGTGGCCTTTGTCAGGATAGCAGCTGGGTTTCCTCGGAAGATTATGCTGAAAGCAGGGACTCAGCTGCCCAGAAGCCAGAGGAGTGGCCTCCGCCCAGCCGACTCTGCCTCATCAGAGGCTGGGCCGTCCCAGGTGGGACCCTTTAAGGATGTTGCCTGATGACAGGCCTGAGAGATTGGTCCTGTAGCTACACATCCAAACTTCCTTCCCAGCCCCACTCCCCCCCTTTTTTTTTTTTTCACATAAGAGACTTAGATTTTACATCCCCCAAAAGAAAGTTTCTTTTAATATATGCTTTGGAAAATAATCAAATCTTATCCTGTCAGCTCTCCCAAAGGGGGCGCCACCCAAGGGTCAGCAAGAGCCCTGCCTCCAGGCAGTGGTCCCTTTTCACAGACAAGGAGGAGCAGCCACCATCCCTGCAGTTCCACCCCCTCCCACCGAGGAGAAAAAAGCAAAGAAAACCTTCATCCAAGAGTGCTGTGGACCCAGCAGGCTGGCGTGAGTGACAGAGGGTCAAGGCCCGGGCTGGGGAGGGTACAGAATGCTGGAGGGCTAGCTCCGTGCAGGCAGGGGGGCAGGATGGGGCCCCTGCTGTGGTCTTGGGACAGCCCCAGGTCACTGAAGGAGACTGCAGAGGGCAGGGACCCCAAGAGGCCAGTCACTGCGCCCACAGCGTGGAGGCGGAGACAATCCCCTCACTCCCAAGGAGAAGCAGGCCTGGAGGTACAGCAAGCCTGCATCTCCCAGCACCCCCAGCTGGCTTTCCATGAGGTCCACACACTTGGAAAGCGCAGAAGCAAGAGGTCGGGGAACTGGGAAGTCTGGGGCTTCGTTGTGGGTCCGCGTCTGTGGCCAGTGGAGGTGCAGGAGAAGCCTGGGCCTTTCAGAGCCTATTTCCCAGTTCCAGGAGCCCCTCAGAAGGTGCAGGGCCCACCCCAGGCATGAGACCACCAGTCTTCTCCTTGGAGTTGGGCCAGGTGCCGCCTCTTAGCCCGTCACTGCCATTCACAGAAAAGGGGGTTTGACTGCAGCAGCCTCTGGACTCCGGCAGGCTCCCCATCCCATCAGGCTAAAAGGAGCTTAAATATTCCAATGCCACCTCGTATACGAATTTATACTGTTCCTGAGAGGAGGAGAGAGGCAGACAGGGAGAAGGGAAGGCAGGAGAGAGAGGGGAAGGAAAGGAAAATGCATTTAGAGGTACGATTTTGGAACGAACTTTACCTACATCTGTGCTAACAGTCAGCTCAGAATTATCCGTGCAGATTCTGATTCAGTTGCTCTTGGGTGGGACTCAAGATTCGACATTCCTACCAGGCTCCCATATGCTACTGCTGGTCTACACACCAGACTTTGAGGGGGACCCCCTGGTAGGTTAAAGACTCACATTAAAGTTCTTATGTGTGGTCTGTCCCCATCATTGCACCACGTCTTCTCATTGGGGGCTCTACCTGCCCAGTCTCTTTCCATCCCTTTCTCCAGTGTCCTCTTCCAATACCGTATTCATAAAATTAGCCTAAGTCAATTAGACTGGGATGGAACTGGATCCAAAACATAATCCACACTCTACAATCCAGAAGCCCTTCCCCTAAGCCTGGGTTAGTGGTACTTCCCTAAAGAACGGGCAGAGAGTAAAACAGAGTGGGGTGTATCAGGGTTAATATGTGGGCTGCCCTGCAGGAAAGAGAAGTTGGTGAGACTGGTAGCAAAGGATGTCGATTGTAGGTGCTAAGTCACTGAGTGTTTTACTATTTGATGCTGGTTTCTTCCAGCACAGGGAACTAGGGTCACGCCTGCCTGGGGGAGAACAGTTCTCGGGACACTCACCAGGGTCTCCACCATGTTGGACTTGTTGTTCCGCAGCGTTTTCACGATGTGGAACACGTCAATGATGTTCTGCTGCTGGATCATCTCACACACGCTGCAGATGGCACAGAAGGTCCCGCTGCGGCCTCCCCCATTTCTAAACACAGAGGGAAGGGTAAGTCAGACTCCTTCCTGGGTGCCCCACTGGCATGGGGGAGTGACTACCTTGGCCAAGGCACTGGCGAAAGCCCTAACCCAAGCCACGTGTCAGGGTCTGCGTGCCCTGAACCTGCTGTGACCTTGGGTAAGTCACTCCTTGTCTGAGCTCCAAGTTGCCCATTCATGTAATGGAGGGGTTGGACTAGAGGACCCGGGAGAGTTCCGTTAGCTTGATGTTTCCTTGGTTCTGTGAGCAGATTATAGTCACCATGGCACACCGACCCCAACCTTCAGGCCTCATGGTGTCTTTATTCATGTGCCTGCATCCTTGTCCAAAGGGATGCTCTGGGTCCACCCACTCATCCAGTGAAGGCAGCTGAAGGTTGTGTATGATTTTCCTCCTAGTTTTCCCACCCACTAGGGACAGCCAGCCCAGGTGTTTGGGTGGGGGCCAGGCTGGGTCTGAGATACTGTGTCCTGAAGTGATAAGTCTCTATTTATACACCTGGGTAAGAAGACCCTACAGCTCTGGAGAGTAGAGATAGAGAGTCCTTGGCAGGGCCAGCTCCCTGCCACTCCTTCTTTCTGAGCCTCCATATGTCATCTTCATGGAGACATCAACTCTTTACAGAGAGTCCCTTTTGGAATCTGCCTGATTCGGAACTCCTGGGCGTGTTGCCAAGAGTAACTAATGATTTCATGTAATGGTCTGTGTCTAAGGAACATCTGGATGAAACTAAGGCACTTGATCTCCCAGATGTTTTATCTATAGGACATCCAACGACCAGATGCTTCAAGTACAGACAATTGCCCTCATTCACTAGCCAGCGCCTGCATTTCAGTGTCTGTTTTGGTGACAGTGGCTCCCAGGGGTGCCAAGGTCCCTGTTGATAGAAGGACACCCCTGTGCTTTCCTTTGGTTCAAACTGCTGGTCACCTTGGACAGGGAAGAGAGGGATAAAAATCAATCACATAGGAAAGAGGAGGGAGGGACCCCCAGGAGGGAGGGTTCAGTATTTTCTGGAGCAAGAACAGCAGAGCCCAAGAGAAAGGCATCTCGGGCCAGTGGAGTGAGACCCTGGTGAGATGGGTGTGGCTTTGGGCTGAAAGAGAGCCACTTGAGTGTGTGGGAGGGAACTGAAGGGAGCAGGGTTAGCTGGCAGGAAACCAGCTGCCAGTTTCTGGGATGTGGGGAGAGCCAGCTCAGCCTGGCTGATGTCTCCCACCAATGAGACATGCAACACCTCATGGCATCTTCCTGGACTACAGTGGGCATCCCTTGGGAAGGGGGATTGCTACAGGTGATGGCCCTTGAGCTGTGTGTGTTGAACTTCGCTTTAAGCTCTGTGACTTTTCTGACATGCGTGTGCACCTCCTTTTAGAAAGAGAATAAATAAGCTGGTTTTGAAAAGACAATTCTGAGGTCAGTAGGTGTTATTAATGCCTCCACTAACTCCACAAATAGTTATTATGAAAAGGGGAAGTCTCTGGCCCAATCTTCCTTACACCTTTTTATAGAGGGGGCCCTCTCAGTCATGTCTCCCCAATGACTTTAAGGTTCTAAGAAGCAAAGGGAATGGTTGTGAATCAAATGTTCCACACGAGCTGTCATCGCTCCCGGTTTGTTTTGGGTCTGAGGTCTCTAGGATCCTTCTCTTTATACTCCTATGGTGGACTTGGACACAGGCATTTGCATATTTGCTACCATGATATTGGAGATTTGTATGTTGGCAGATAAACTGTGTTTACTTTCTAAATATGTCACAAAGCCCCACAGAGCCTTACAATGACCTAATTCAATAGACCCATTAGATGAGTAAACTAAGGCTCATAAAATTAAGTGATTTCCTTGAAGATAGCTTGTCAGCCACAGTCCTCTAAGGGACCTGACCTCTACCCTGGGTGATGACATCAGGGTCTGTTTGACCCGGAACCCCTGTGCCCCAGCTATGCCTGTCCTAAGACAGGAGGTGAAGGTTCCATTTCATCTCAGTAATGGAAGTATGAACGCAGCCGACCTGAGCCCACGGTGCCCTGGGAAAAGTGTTGCAGACACAGTGGATGAACCACCTTGGTTTACTCAGAGTGGGAGTGTGGGTTAATGGCTGGCACGTTAGCCTGGAGGCCAGTGGATTCTAATCAAAGCTCCTCTCTTAACTACTTGATGCCTCAGTCTTCTCACTGTGACATGATAAAATCTACCACAGATGGAATGAGGTGACTCATTTTAACTGCCTGGCATTGAGCTCACTTAACCCATTCCCCTTTCCTCCTTTTCTTCAGGAAATAATAGAAGAGGGTTTAGTTGGTGGAACCCTCTTCATCCTGAGCCTTCTTGTGACTGGCAGGCCACATCCTGCTTCCTGCTGGAGGGTGGGACTTACCTGCCTCCTGGGAGCATAGGGGTGTGGTCTGACCACACTCCATGTTTGGGGAAAGGCTACCAGGTTTTGCCATCAGTAAATATGTCACATAACATTAGATCAGGGCAACCCTAGTCCATTGAAGGGTTGAGATTCTTTGAATACACTCCCATTGGCCTTTCAGGGATGTTGAGATGTGGTGCAGCCAGGCATGCCTAGGACTAGTGTTTGTGGCCAGCATCCTCAAGGCCGTCCTATCACCCACCACCCCGTGGCCCTGGAGATGCCTCCCTAGTACAGTACTCACAGGCAGTGGACCACGGTACGTCCCTCCCGCCCGTCGTACTGCTCCTGCCACTTCTCCAGCCGCCGGACCACTTTGAGCAGAGAGCGCTTGGAGGGGGGCGTGTCCCGGTAGGCGGGCCAGCCAATGTACTGGAGGTGCTGGACTATACGATACCCATCCTGAGGCTGAGAACAGAGAGGCAGTTAGGGCTGTTGCAGCATTGGGTGGAGGACAGACTAAATGAGGTCTCAGCCACGTCATCACAGGGAGAGTCACAGACTCTCTCTTTACTCATCTCTACACTTTTGTGCACACTGATTCTCCTGCCATGACTGCCCTGCACCCCTTCTCAACCTGGAAAACTCCTACTCAGTCTTCAAAACCCAATTCAAACATTCCATTCCTCAGGAAAAGCCTGCCCTCTCCCTGAGGTTCATGTGCCAGAATATATCTCACTTTCCCACTAGATAGTGAACTCTGAGGGCAGGAGCTGAGTTCTGTGCACCCTGGGCCCCAATAAAGGCCCATGTCACTTTAGTTAGTCACCATTCCATTGGTTACTAATCTGCTCCCATCCACCCAGCCAGTGAGTTTCCTCTTGGAAGCAGCTCTTCTTCATTTTGGTGTTGTTCCCAGGGTCTAGCCCAAAGCTTACTGGATCCAATCAAAGGCTGCATCCACTGCCAAAACAGTGCAACGCAGTGGGAAAGCGCTAATTTTTAAGTGTTGTCTACATGGCAGCAAGTGTGTCAGGAAACAGGCAGATGGCAGGCGGGATGTCACCCTGTGAGAACCTGTGTTGGAACCATGGCTGGAGCTGGAATCGGCAGAGGCATCGCTTCCCCAAGGACGAAATGATCCGGACGCTCATTAGCAGCGGGTTCCTCTCCCACAGGCTCCATCTATTTGTGTGTGTGTGCGGTGGGGGAGAGGGCGGCGTGGGATGCAATGGCCGCCGCACACTTACCCGAGCCATGTTGCAGATGCGGAATATTCTGTGGATGATGTCCTCGTCGATGTCTGCGGAGACGAACTCCACCTGGATGGGCCCGTAGCACCCGGAGGTCTTCTCAGGCCAGTACTGCATACAGAGCTGGGAAAGAGGCCACAGGGAGAGGCCGGGTGGGAGGGCGTTAGTCTCATGTATCACTAAGCCTTTCTTATCGTAGGCGGAACACACTGGCTAGAGATGCAGAGTGTCATGTAGGAAATTAGACTCCACTTCCCTGTTGGGGAGCAGCCACCCATTTTGGGGGGTGTTATTGAAAAGTCGAAGCTCTGAACACACCTCGAATCGCTGCTGTAGAACACTCCAAGGGAAGGGCAGGTATAACCTCTAGTTTTCTTTTCACTAATGTGAACCTTGGCAAACACTTCCCCATTCCAGGAAAACCTTTACAATCATTTCATGATCAGATCATGAACACTTTAGAATATATATCAGCTTTGGCATCAGACATGCTTGGGTGCAAATCCAGGCTCTGCTCCTTATTAGTTGTGTGGCCCAGGCCTCAGTTTTCTAATATGTAAAATGGGGATAACTATGTTTACCTTACAAAAGGTGATGTAGCATGGTGTTGAGAGGTCTTGCCTGTGATCTTTCCTATTTTTCTGGAATTGTGAATCAGATCCTACAGCTGAGAGCAAAGGCGACGGTGGCCCCACAACCTAAGACGGTGTCTCAGCCAGAGGTGGTTTTGTCACCCAGGGGACATTTGTCAATGTCTGGAGATACTGTTGATGGTCACACCTGGGGGTTCCTATGGGTATCTAGTGAGTGGAGGCCAGGATGCTGCTCAATATCCTCCAGTGAGGGTATACCTTTCCCCCACCCAGGACTCTGGCCCCCAATATCAATAGTGCAGAGACTGAGAAACCATGGCCTAAGATCACAAGGGATTCCTTAGGTTTATAGTCTCATCAAGAAAGAGAGACAGACACTTCATTCTTCTCTGTCTGTTAAGCCACCAGATAACTTCAGTTGGAGAAAGAACATTGAGATAGGTGGCAGGGGATGTGGCTCAGAGGGGCAAATGTGCTTCCTCAAATTCCTGCTTCCCAAGGATCATGGGGGTGAACTCTGTCCAGGTTTATAGGCCTCAGCATTGGGCACAGAAGAGAGCCAAGTTGAGGCTGTATGCTTGTCAGGGGCCACTCCAGCATGGACCCTCCACCTGGGGGTTGCCCAGAGGATGGAGCCAAGATTCACAAGACCCACCGAGGCCTCTGAGGGCCACTTGGTCTGCCACAGCCTACGCCAGCTTGCAGACAGCAACCCAGTGGCCTCCTCACAGCTACCGTGGATGCAGGATTTTCATGAAAGGGATCGATGTCCCTTTGTGGAGAGAGAGCAGTCACATGCAAAGTGGATTTTCTCTATTCTTTCTCTCTCCAGAACTGGAACCAAATGGAAAAGCCAGGAGGAGGAAGGATGAAGAAGAGAGAAAGCACACATCTCCAAACATCCTAGTTGTGCAACCCAAATTCCAGCTCAGGGATAATATTGGTCACAGGATAGGCCACACCCGGCCAGCACCGATTCTGTCAGTAAAGTTTTATTGAAATACCGCTGTACTTCTTTGTTTATGTATTATTGCCTTGCGGTTGCTTTCGAGCTACAGTGGCAGAGCTGAGCAGACCACATAGCCTGCAAAACCTAAAATACTTCCTATCTTGTCCTTCACAGAGAAAGTTGGCCAACACCTACACTGTCAGCTTGTTCTGGGAATAAAGGAGATGGCGCATGTGAACAAACAGGCATGGCATACGCACCCACTGAATCCCAGCGACTCACAGTATTATTGAACCTATCAGTGCTCCACGAAAATAACAGTTATGATAATGCCCCACATTTAAAGCTGAAGGATTCTTCTTATCACCTGTCTGTAATAGCAAAGACCTAACGAATGGTGGTTGCTTTCCTGGCATCTCCACTGGGGGTTATCCGAGCATGTGTGTGGGTGGCTGTCACAGGGGCCCTGTGGCTGGACAGTCATCTGCTGAGCTGGGTGGTTATGACAGATCCACAATTTGACCTTCATTTCTCTTTGTAAATGTGAGCTACAATTATTAGGCAATTTGGGGGAGTGCCCCTCAAACAAGATGGATAAAGTGAAGTGTTTTTTTTTTCTCCCTCCACTTAGTAGCTCTTATGAAAATTTCTCTTTAAGATAATACCTAAAGGACTGCCCTTGTAAAAATTCCTGATCAACCAGCTTAAGGGAGCAGTGGGGACTGGACACTGTTCTGCATGTCAAAGGAGAGAGACCTGTGGAATGTTCTGGAGGGGGACCCAGGAGATGGGAGAGGGAGGTTGGGATGCAGTGAAACGAAAGTGAATCGATGTGTCATGTGACCCCTCTCCTAACCTAAATATTCAGCAAATTTATAATAATGTGCACAGTGCTCAATATGTATTGATTTCCTGTGGAAACCAGCGAGGAACTAAGCTTTCTCCCTGGGTAACAAAGAAACAAAGCAGAAACATATATGTGGTCTGAGGGCCAGACCACGAGCACATGAGCATCAGCATTTTATAGAAATCTTGGGGGTGAGGACCCTGGAAATGGGGGGATTCAAAAGCCCACTTGACCCTCTAAAACAGCGGTTCTCAACCTATGGGTCTCGACCCCTTTGGCGGTCAAACGACCCTTTCACAGGGGTCTTACCTAAGACCATCCTGCATATCAGATATTTACATTACTATTCATAACAGTAGCAACATTACAGTTATGAAGTAGCAACGAAAATAACTTTATGGTTGGGTCACAACATGAGGAGCTGTATTTAAAGGGCCAGAAGGTTGAGAACCACTGTTCTAAAACCATGAGGTCCCCACTGACCTGGGGCCATACATATACTCAGTACTACTTTGGCATTTTCTTCCTTAGATGGAAAACTGTCGAATCGGCTGTCTCCAAGAGTTGATTCACACCCTTTAGCCTAGAGCTGTGTTCGGCAAACCATGGCTCATGAGCCACATGTGACTCTTTGGCCCCTTGAGTGTGGGTCTTCCACAAAATACCACGTGCGGGCGCGCACGTACAGTGCGATTGAAACTTCATGGCCCATGCGTAGAAGTCTGTATGTTGTGGAAGAGCCACACTCAAGGGGTCAAAGAGCCGCATGTGGCTTGTGAGCTGCGGTTTGCCGAGCCGCAGTTTGCCAACCGCTGGCCTAGAGCCTGGACCAACAGCCTTTTTCCACCTTTCACTCCAGTATCTCCCTCCTTACCCAGCAGGGAGGGTGGTGCTGCCTGTCTGAGCGCTTCCTCACTTCAGACAGCAGGCCCTGTGGAGGACCACACCTGAGGGGAGCCGGCTCAGCTCGGCTGCTGGTTAGAAACGGCCAGGCTTCCTCCAGCAAAGCAGAGCAGCTCTTGTTTATTGTCAGAACAAGTTAAACCAAGCGGAAGTCATGACGCCTGTGTGGATGGCCGGGAACAGCTGCCATATATTGTTCCACACGGTCTCCATGGCTGTGTGAGCCGTGCAAAGAGCAAGTTCTTATGTGAACAATAACAAACACAAAGGCAGCTCCACTGTTAAACATCATCTGTTTTCGCTGATGGAATCAGAAAGCTTGTTAGTCATTGATATAAATGTGCCCTGATGCATTGAATGGAAACTAGCATATGTCCTATTTGGGGAATAAACAACTTTAAAGCATATTTCTGTACACCTTAGTATGCCCTTCATTAATAAAATAATACTTTGACAAAATGGAAAAGCCAAGGAATATACAACTTCAGAAATTAAAGACTTACTTGTCAAGGTCCCTGTAATCCACAGAGCAGGGTGGGGTGGGTGGGGTGGGGTCGGGGGAACCAGGCCCAAGCCACCCAAGATGAAGTGAATTAGTATTTTTAAGAGAAAAACAGAAAAGACCCACCTGAATTGATTTTAAAATTCAGGTCCATGATTATAAAATTCCTTTAAATAGATTTGATAAAGAGTCCAAATCACATAATTGGTTTTAATACTGTGGCCAGTTAAGGAAGACAGATGGTGCGTGAAGCAGTGGACACAAAGCAAGGGACAGAGAGAGGCACATGGGCAATAATCATAGTGATCCGCACACCCTTCCTCCATGCAGCCTCTCCATGGTCGGACGGGTAAACAGTACAGTCTCCATCAGGGGTGGAAACTGACTTATGACAGCTGCATCAGCATGCTTTTCCAGAAAGGAAGGGGGGGCCGCTTAGGAAAAGGGTGGGTGGAAGGCAAAGGCCAGGGCATGTTAGAAACAGGTAGGAGAGAGACAACTGAGTTATGCAACTTAAGGATGGATCAATTTTTGGCTTCTAGTCAAGATGGAGGTAAACAAGGTACGAGAATCCTCCCATAACCACATCAAAAATACAACTAATCTTCAGAACACCCATCATTCAGAACCACCTGAAATCTGGCTGAATGGAAGTCCTACAACTAGGGAATTTAAGAAGAAGCCACATCGAGCCTGTAGGAGAGGTGGAGGTGCTGAACGGGCAGGTCCCACACCCATGTGTGGCCTATTTTAATCTGGAGGGATACCTTGGCTGTGGAGGTACCCCTGAGAAGTGAGGGGTCCCAGCCCCACACCAGACCCCTCATCCCAGGCTTCCAGTGCTGGGAAGAGATGTCTTCACAAATTCAGGCTGGGACCTGCAGGGGTTGTGGCTGAGTGACACCTCTTAAAGGGCCTGCACATGGACTTACTCAACTCCCTTCCTCTGAGCTACAGTGCTGGGGCAGCAGCTTGAAAGGAAACAGGGACATACAGGAGGAACTGAATTGTCTGGCATCAGGGCAAGAGCTGGGGGCAGTTTTCTCCCACACAGAAGTGCTGGCAGAGGTCACTGTTCCTATGCTGAGACCTCCCCTGTCACAGAGCTGACTGGCAGATACCATATCTGAGTCTCCATCAACCTGGTTCACACTGTTCTCACCCTTCCCCCCCGCCCTCCCTCCACCCCGGTGATTCCCTGAGACCCTGCCCCACCCAATTTTTGGGCTCATCCAAGCCCTTTCCAGTGGCTTTTCCATACTGCTTCGGACTTTCCTAAAATCTCTCAAGTGGCTGCTAGCCTCAGGGTGCTCTGTACCTCTTGCTAAGTGACCCCAGGCCTGGCACTAACAGCAGCCAGACTTGGTTCACAGCTTGGCCTCTTCTGGGCACCTCCAAGCCCAATACATGTAGCAGCCATCTGCAGATCCCTCAGTATTATGCCAGGTGGCCTCCAACAGGGTACAGGCAGGGTACATCTTGAGAGGCCGCAGAGCTAGTGCACCTGGTGGTCAGCTTCAGACCACATCAGATTACAGTCCTACCACATCCACAAGTGACACACTCAAGGAGCGGACTCGGTGAGCACCAAAGCCCCACTGAAGCAAGTCCTGCTCCATAGGGTCGACACCTGCACGTCAGGTCTTTCACTGTAGTTGCAGCTGGCCCTCCCAGCCAATTGGCCTGGGGATCAATCCTTCCCAGCAACACCAATAGCCATCAAGGCTCAACTACAACAGGACAGTGCACACAGCCCACACAGGGGTGCGCCTGGAGTGCCCAGCTCAGGTGACTGGGGATGCTGTGCCACTGGGACTTACAGTACACCTACTACACAAGGCCACTCTACTAAGTCCCTGGAGACATAGAAGTTCTACCTAATACATAGGCACAAACACCGGAAAGCAGCCAAAATGTGGAGGCAAAGAAACATGTCACACATGAAAACTGGAGAAATCTCCAGAAAAAGAACTAAATGAAATGGAAGCAGGCAAACTACCAGATACAAAGTTCAAAACAGTGGTTATAAGGATGCTTAAGGGACTTAGTGAGAACTTCCATGCATGAAAAAGGACTTGGGAACCATAAAACACAACCAGTCAGAAATGAAAGATGCACTAACTGATATGAAGAATAATTTATAGGGAATCAACAGTAGAGGACACTGAGGATCAAATCAGCAATTTGGAATATGAGGAAGCAAAAACACCCAATCAGAACAGCAAAAAGAAAAAAGAATCCAAAATTATGAAGACAATATAAGAAACTTCTGGAACAACTTCAGGTATACCAACATTCACATCGTAGAGGTGCCAGAAGGAAAAGAGGGAGCAAGAAATTGAAAACCTATTTGAAAAAATAATGACAAATTTCCCCTGCCTGGTGAAAGAAATAGACATACTCTGATCCTCCTCCTTCCACTTATAAGGATCCTGGATAACCCAGAACAATCTACACATTTCAAGAAGCCTAACTTCATCACATCTGCTAAGTCCCTTTTATCATGTAAGATAACACATTAATGGGATTAGGATGTGGACATCTTTTTGGGGGCATGATTCCACACAGCCACACCCCAGAGCAGTCACAGAGGGTCTCCTGAGCTTTCTAAACAACGTGGTGGGTGTGGCATGGCCATGAAGAGGGCCCTCTTCTGTTTCTAACCCCTTCCCCCACAACTCTGATCTAACCATAGAGGCCATTAAAGATGGACAAGCTCTTGTCAATGCTATTGGGGGTGACTGAAAATGTTCTTTCTGGTGTACCCATCAGAAACCACAGTGTCATTTACTGGATGTTGTGGTTCTGGGATTTTGCCCCACTAATCTGGCCACAGGCCTTTGGAGTCCCACAGAGCTAGAAAAGCCTCTAAGGTTGAATGTAGTTGCTTGGAGAGTCTTTACCTTGAGCCCCACCTATTCATAATTATCTTTGCACGACAGCCAGTGTGGAGAGCGGAAGAGTAGCTGTGGCTGGGGATGGATGATTGAATGAAGTAATATTGGATTCTAAGCAGAGGCAGGCAGATCTGTCCAGCAGTGCAAGACAGGAAAGCACTCAGATCTCTCATCCAGTTCTCAACTTTATTTGCTGCAACTTATAGATACACCACCAACACGAGCCCCTATAGTCCCTAAACCACAGGATGTGGCATTGGTTTTCTTGGGAGCAATCTGATGTGCCTGGGACCTGGGGCTGCCCTGTTGGTGTTGCTGCGATGGCTGAAGCTACAGGCTGCCTTGGCACAGGCACCCTGGCAGATAAATGCTAGTGCCACTTCAAAGAACACCCCTCCAGGTGCTGAGGGCAGCTTTTCTGATGCTCACGCTGTGTCATTGTTTATTTTCGCAAGGTGCCCAGCTGTTGTGGTGATATTTATATCAGTAAGTGCTCTATTCATCTACCAATTTCAGGGGATGCTTGCCAGCTGCGTATGGCAGCCAACCTCGGGGAACGTCTGAGCCTGATTGTTTGCATTTAGAGAATCAGTCCTCAAAGGCTGTATCAACATCTGGGGCTGAAAGGTCTTCTTCATCCAGGGCCCGCCCTGAAAGGGGAAGCTACAGCCAATGACCTTGACCTTTGCTTCTGTGTGTTCCAAAGTGAGGCTCTTTGAAAATCCTCCTCTGTGCCCGAGCTCTGGTTTTGTAAAAAATAGATCTAGAGACATAGAAGCATGGCACAGACTGTAGAATCTCAGAGGGAAGGTGGGCGTGGGTGGGTGGGAAGAGATTAATCAAAGAACTTATATGTATATATGCATAACCCATGGACACAGATAATAGTGTGGTGAAGACCAGGGGGGCAGCGGGTGTAGAGTGTAGGTTGTAGGTGTAGGTGTAGGCAGTGATGGCGAACCTTTTGAGCTCGGCGTGTCAGCATTTTGAAAAACCCTAACTTAACTCTGGTGCCCTGTCACATATAGAAATTTTTTGATATTTGCAACCATAGTAAAACAAAGATGTATATTTTTGATATTTATTTTATATATTTAAATGCCATTTAACAAAGAAAAATCAACCCAAAAAATGAGTTCGCGTGTCACCTCTGACACGTGTGTCATAGGTTCGCCATCACTTGTGTAGGGGGTCAATGGGGAAAAATGAGACATCTGTAATACTTCCAACAATAAACACACACACACACACACACACACACAATGGATGTTGGGAAAAGGGAACAGTACACAGGCTTTCACTGGCTCTATTCTGCTCATGGGCTCATGCAGCAGCATTCACTCACTGTTTTACTTTTTCAGGCAAAGGAACCTGGCGGTGATACCTTCTGACTCTGGAACTTTGCAAGAGTCTTTGTTTTATGGAAATTGGTTTAATTTCATGGCTATCTCAAATTCCAACCATCTGTTGTTTGGGCCCAACCCTTGGAGTCATCCATTTTTCTCTCAACTTCCATATTTTGTTGGATCTATCTTATATACCTAGAACCCACTCCATTGCTACCACGGAGGTTGAGGCCACTATCTCCTGTCACCTGGACTATTGCCAAAGTCCCTCTCTGTTCTCTCTGCTTCCACTCTTAGCAGCCACCCTCCCCCTCTCCACACCAACAGTCTATTCTCAACGCAGCAGCCAGAGGGTTGCTTTTTAAAAAACATTGAGTTACTTTTTCAAGTCACTCCTTTCTGCAAAACCTGTCAGTGGCTCCTCATTTTTCTCCAAGTAAAACCCAAAATTCTCCCTAGGAGCCTCCCCAGGCCTTCCGTGACCTGGTTCTGCTGTGTCTCTGTGTCACCTGCTGCAGCTGTGCCCACACTCACCCTGCTCCAGTCTCAGTGGCCTCCAAACTGTTCCTCAAATGGGCCAGGCCATGCCCCCCATAGGCCTTGGTGTGGGCTGGCCCTCAGCCTGGAATGTTCTTCCTGAGATGCTCATGTGGCTCGTCCTCTCACTCCTCCAAACCTCCCCTCGAATGAACTTCTCCAGAGGGTGCACCTGGGTCACTCTATCACAGCGGCATCCTGTGCTTCAAACTAGCCTTCCGATCTTCATCAGCCTCTCATTTTTCTTTTCCCATCCATGTCCCTTCTAACATGCAATTAAGGACACTTTAGAGTGTGTGCTGTTTGTTGTCTCCCTGATTTAGAACAGAAGTTGCATGAATATTTCACAGATCTACATCAAATATTCCAAAAATGTATATAAAACCAAAAGAGACCCAGGATAGCTGCAGAAATACTGAGAAAGAAGAATAAAGTTGGAGGAATCACAATACCAGATATCAAACTATACTACAAAACTATTGTAATAAAAACATCCTGGTACTGGCCCAAGAACAGGCCTATAGACCTATGGAACAGAACAGAGAGCTCAGAAATTGATGCATGCCAATATGGCCAATTACTATTTGACAAAGGTGGTAAAAGCATACAATGGAGTAGAGATAGTCTCTTCAATAAATAGTGTTGGGGAAATTGAACAGGCATATGCAAAAAAAGAAAAAATGAAACTAGTCCAGCAATTTACATGCTACACAAAAATAAACTCAAAATGGATAAAAGACTTAAATTTAAGTCATGAAACCATAAAAATCCTACAAGGCAATAAAATCTCAGACATCTCTCATAGCAGTATTTTCACCAATACATTACCTAGGTCAAGGGAAACAAAGGGGAAAATTAACAAATGGGACTACATCAAACTAAAAAGCTTCTGCACAGCAAAAGAATCCATCAACAAAATGAAAAGGGAGCCTACTGTATGGGAAAACATATTTGCCAATGATGCATCTGGTAAGAGTTTAATTTCCAAAATATACAAAGAATTCATACACCTCAACATTAGGAAGGCAAACAATCCAATTAAAAAATGGGCAAAGGACCTGAATAGACACTTTTTCAAAGAGGACATACAGATGGCCAATAGATACATGAAAAAGGCTCAAAATCACTAATCATCAGAGAGATGCAAATTAAAATGACAATTAGGTATCATCTCACACCTGCCAGAATGGCTACCATCAATAAATCAAACAAGTACTGGAGAGGATGTGTAGAAAAGGGAACCCTAGTACACTGCTGGTGGGTACAGTCACTGTGGAAAATAGCATGGAATTGCGTCAAAAAATTAAAAATGTAACTGTCATTTGACCCAGTGATCCCACTTCTGGGACTATATCCTAAGAATCCCAAAGTACCAATCAGAAAGAATATATGCACCCCTATGTTTATAGCAGCATTATTTACAATAGCCATGATCTTGAAACAACCGAAGTGCCAATCAGTAGAAGAGTGGATAAAAAAAAAGCTGTGGTCCATTTACACAACAGAATACTATGTGGCTGTAAAAGAGAAGGATCTCTTACCCTTTGAAACAGCATGGAGGGACCTGGAGAGTATTATGCTAAGCAAAGTAAGGCAGTTAGAGAAAGACAAATATCACACGATCTCACTTATAAGTAGAATCTAAAGAACATCATAAACTGGTGAACAAAATAGGGCCAGAAGTATGGAAGTAGGAAACAGAATAACAGTCTCAGTGTGTGTGTATGGGTGTGGGGGGGGGCAGGAGGGGTGTTGGAGGAGAGGACAGGAAGAGATTAACCAAAGAACATACATGCATAACCTATGGACACAGAATAGAATGGGAAAGGCCTGGGGTGGGGCAGGGGTTGGGTGAGGGGGGCAAAAAGGGAGAAAATGGGAGACATCGGTAATACTGTCAACAATAAAATTTAAAAAATTCCATGAAAAGAAAATGAATAGAAGTTGCATGAGAGATGGGAGTTTTCTGCTTTCTTCCTATGTCTCACTCAAGGATGCATTCCAACACCCAGAACAGCGTCGGGCGAACAGCAGATACTCAGCTAACAAGGTGGAATGAACAAGCGGAATCTGTCGGGAATGTCTCTCACATGCACACCCAAGTCACATTCCATTCCCTTCTGTAACCTGCGCCTCTCTTGGCCTCCCCAACCTTCCTGCTCCCACCCCGGCTCCTTCCCTGCCTTCCCCACTGGGGCCAGTCACATCCCCAGATGCCTGATGACCCAGACTGGAACCCTGTCCATGACTTCTTCTCATTCACCTCCACATCCACCTGGTCCCAAAACCTGGGCACTTCAGCTTTGGCAGTGTTTCCACATCCAACCTCTGTTCTCCCGCCTCCTGCTCAGCCAGATAATCCCTTTAATTCTGCACATTAGCAACACCCTCTGCCCCAGTCTCCCAGTTTCCAGATTTTTCCTTGTTTTTTTCTCTTCACTGGTTCCCAGACTCAGCTTTCTAACAGGAACTCTGTCACACCACTGCACAATCTCTCGACATCTCTCCTCCCTGTACAGTTTTTCAATCCTGTATTCCTAGGAACCCCGGGCATTCCACGAAGGTACCCAGATCAGGTGACTCTCTGAAAGGCATCTGGGGGAACTAAAAGACCAGGTGGGTGAAGCTCTAGGCCCCCTGCCCCCACTTCAATGCTAGCAGGTCTCAATCATACCTCCTTCAGATATTGGGCTTGCATGGAAACTTCTAATTTGAAGAGAGGATTCTGTTGCATACAAAATAAACGTCTTTAAAACAACCACCACTTACCTTGCTGCAGGCCACAGCCCAAGCTCCTTACTGGGTGGGCAGCCCTCTGCAAGCTGGGCCCTGGCGCTTTCTAGCATCACCACCTTCTCCTGCTGACACACCCTGGGGCCCAGCCACACTGCACAGGAGCTGTGAGCTGCTCTGTGGACAAGCCTGCCCGCATTCACCCCACCCTGCCTTGGTCCCAGCTGTTCCTTCTGCCTGGAATGTCCTTTCCCAGTGACTTCATCCCCCACAGCCGCATCTCTGCTGCCTGCCTTCAAGGCCACAGTCACCTTCCTTTTGAAGCCTTCCCTCACCCTGTGGGCAGAATTAATTGCTCCCCGTTCCCCGCGCACACAGCACTCGCCGCTGACCTCTATTATAGCGCTGCCCCGTTTGCTCATCTGTCTCTGTAGCCAGACTGTGAGGCTGAGACCACAGCTCAGACCAGCTTTATCTCATTCCCACACAGGTGCACTGCGTTACTGCGAGTTTCCTTCAGGAAGTGAAAGGACTGTTTTTGAAAACCCCAGAGGAGGTGGCCAGTCTCCCCTCCTCTACCCAGGAGTGGCTGCCCTGCCATGGGATGTGGGTTCTGGAAGCTGTCTCAGAGAGGTGCTGTAGGCACATGATGCTTGGAGCCCTCAGACCCAGAGGGGCAAGGCATGAAGTCTGCTGGACAGGAGGGCCACCTGTGACAAAGCCTGGGCTCGGCTTGGAGGTCAGTGGGCAAAGGGTCCAAGGTGCAAGCCCCAGGCTGTCCCGCAGGCTGCATTGTGGAGGGGGCAGGGTGGGGTTGTGGCCAGGATATTCTGCAGGGCTGGAGACCCTCAGAGCAGGGGCGGGGAGGATGGGGGGCGGTGGCAGTCTCCTCTGTGAGCTCTGCATGACTCAGAACAAGGCCCTAACTAGAGCCTGGGGAATGGAGCACAGAGTCAGGCTGGGCGGTGCGGGGCCAGACAAAGCCCGCACAAGTGGGAGTCAATACTGGGATATGGAGGGCCCTGGGGTGCAGGGCCTGCCAGGAGGTGCCCTGCAGAAGCGGAGTGGGCTTGCTTGGTGCTCACAGCTCCCATGCCCATCAGACAGCAGTTCGGTGGGGCAGAGGCCCACTCTGCTGGATCTCAGGACGCTCCCTCCAACTCTAGGGCACGGCTACCCTGACGCACCTGAGCACCTAGGGCAGTGCTGGGCCTCCTCCTACCTGGGCAGTGTCCATCTCATTCAGCATCACCACGGAGGAGCAGTTATAGTCAAACACCAGCCTCCAGAAGTCCGCCACGGTGTTGGGTAGAGGGTGCTGCGTGACCACGAAGGCCGCCGGCTGCTTGTGGCTCTGCAAAGGAATGACACAGGCTTCATAAATTACGCCCATCAGCGATGTTCTAATGCTGATGAGGCCCAGATGGTGTCAGAGGCCCCGAGCCTGGAAATAGGTTACACAAAGCACCTGGCCATTCTGTGATCTCTGGGTGCCCTGGCAGCAAAGGGGCGTCTCATAATGAACTCATTCTCCAAAATAGGACATTTCATTAGGAAAGTGTCACTCGGATGGGGATTATCCAAATAAATTATTTGTGTCTTGGAGCTCAGCAAATAATCATCATTTTACTCCGAAATGAAAGGTTCTGGATGCAGATTTGCTTCTCTGCTGACCAAGGTTCCTCCTGGGGATAAGTGGGATATCCGTGTCCCTTGCCCACGGTCCTGTAGGAGGAGTTGGCTCAGCCCATGTCAGAGAGCATCCTGAGGGGCTTCTATTGCAGGAGGCTCATCCTGCCAAAGGCTGGAAGGAGCGCTGAGCTGGGCCAGTGGAAGATGGGCACTAGAGTGTCCAGTGGAGCAGGGAAAGGTTCCCATGTTTTAAAATCAGGCAGACCTGATTTCAAACCCAGCTTTGCCCCTTGTACATTATGTCATCCATCCATCCATTCATCCATGCATTCACCCATCATTCACTAATCCATGCATTCATTCATCCATGTATTCATCCATCTATGCATCCATCCACCCGTGCATCCATGCATCCATCCATGCATTCACTCATCCATGCATTCACTCATCCATGCATCCATCCATCCATGCATTCATCCATTCTTTCATTCACCCATCATTCACTAATCCATGCATTCATTCATCCATGTATTCACCCATCTATGCATCCATCCACCGTGCATCCATGCATCCATCCATCCATGCATTCATCCATGCATTCACTCATCCATGCATTCATTCATCCATGCATCCATCCATGCATTCACTCATCCATGCATTCATTCATCCATGCATCCATCCAGCCATGCATTCATCCATGCATTCATTCATCCATGCATTCACTCATCCATGCATCCATGCATCCATGCATTCATTCATGCATTTACTCATCCATGCATTCATTCATCCATGCATTCATCCATGCTTTCATTCATATATGCATCTATCCATTCATCCATGCATTCATTTATCCATGCATTCATTCATTCAGGCATCATTTGCAAAGTGACTTTTTTTGGTGCTAAGTACTGGCAAGTTATTAGATCTCTCCAAATCTTGGGTTCTTCATCTAGAAAATGGGAATCATAACTCCAAATGGATGATGTCCTACATATTGAGTGAGATTTGCCTGTGAAAGACCAGCAAGCAAGAACCAAGCTGTGAGCCCGCTGTCAGGGCAGACACACTCCTGACTTGGTTCTTCAATCTTGGCATGGGCATTGTGGGATATTGTGTTGGCACACTGACACCCAGTACTGGTCTAGCAAACAAACAAATTCAGCCCCATATTCAGATGGGGAAACCGAGGGCCAGAGGAAATGGCCTAGGGGAGTCTGGACTACTCCTGAAGCTTCGACAGGGCCCTATTTATTACAGTCCCCTGAGAGAAGGTGCTTGGAAAGATTGGGAGCTTCTCTGCCTCACCAGTGGTCTGTGAAAACTGAGAAATAACCCATGTTTGCAACGAGTTCTCCTGGGAGCTGGTTCTTGTTGGAGTCCCAGTTGTTTTGAGTGGAGTCAGGAGTCAGCAGGAAGGTGGGGAGAGGAGAGGAGCTCGCCTATCCCAACCAGGTGAAGACCCTGCCAACGAGATTACCCAAAGCACCTGTCCATTCTGTGCTCCCTCAGTGTGCTTGCGGCAAAAAAAAAAAAGAAGAAGCCGTGTAATTGTGGATGCCACCTGTGCACTAAGGGGTCCTGTCTTCTAAGGGCCTCTTCCTGGTCAGTGGTATGGCCAGAGGAAAGTCTTGGAGGGCAAAATAGTTTCCCCCAAAGCTGCACTCTAGCTGCAGACAGCATGTCTTTGGGCCACTGGCAGCCACGGAAAAGAATCCAGGCTTTCAGAGTAAAAAAATTGGTTCAGACTCTGACTCCATCGTTTCTTAGCTAGTTGGCCTGGAAAGAGTCATGGAAATACCCTGACACTCAGGGCTCATCCAGAAAATGGGGATGATAATAGGCAAATGAGGAGCGAGACGGTGTAAGTCCAGGGCCCGACGCGCGCCCAGCACTCGGTGAATGTTAGTTTTCTTCCCTTTCCCCGTCTCTCTGATAAATGCTCTATTAGGCCAGCACACCCGACAAAGCCTTATCTGAAAATATGTTCGAGATCCGTGCTCCTGCTGGGTTTCAGGGATCGGCCAGCAATCCATTTCATGGATAACATCATCCTTTACCAGGGAAACATTAAAAATTAACCCAGAGGACTTCATATTTTTCTGCTGGGAGCGAAGCTGCTATGGTTACCAGATAAAGCACAGACTGAGCTAGAATACAGATAAGGACCTTTTCTTTTTCTTTTTTTGTAAGAAAGGCAAAGGCCCCAGTGATGGCTCACCGGAGAACTGCCCTGCAGACAAAGAGAATACGATCAGCCTCAGAGCTGGCTTGGCCGAAGGCCTGTGACTCCAGGCAGCGTCTAACCTACTAAGTGGAGGCCAGGAGCATGTTTGATCCTTGCTTGGGTGAGGCAGGCAGGGAGAGGCAGCCATGACAAGTGGAAGACAAATCTAGGAGAAATTGGAAGTGCAAGTGGACCCCCAGGCTCCACATTTTACCACACACACACACAAACATATATACATATGTACATATGCACACACCTTGACTTTGGAATGCTCTAAGCCAGGGGTGGGCAAACTTTTTGACTCGAGGGCCACAATGGGTTCTTAAACTGGACCGGAGGGCCGGAACAAAAGTATGGATGGAGTGTTTGTGTGAACTAATATAAATTCAAAGTAAACATCATTACATAAAAGGGTACGGTCTTCAATAGTTTTATTCATTTCAAACGGGCCGTAGTTTGCCCACGGCTGCTCTAAGCCCATGGTCGGTAAACCGTGGCTCGCAAGCCACATGCAGCTCTTTGGCCCCTTGAGTGTGGCTCTTCCACAAAATACCACGTGCGAGTGCGCACGTACAGTGCGACTGAAACTTCGTGGCCCATGCGCAGAAGTCGGTATTTTGTGGAAGAGCCACACTCAAGGGGCCAAAGAGCCTCATGTGGCTCGCGAGCCGCGGTTTGCCGAGCCGCAGTTTGCCGACCACTGCTCTAAGCCAGTGGTTCTCAACCTTGGCTGCACATTAGAATCACCTGGGAATTTTTAAAAGTCCTGATTTCTGGGCCTCATCCTCCAGAAATTCTTTCTTTGTTACTAATGTTGTGGCCCCACCCCATAACAAAGAAACAGGAGACAGGGCCCCTATCAGACTAGTCATGCCCCCTCCATGCTCCCTTTGCTGCCTCCCACCGCACTGACTGCGTGCCTACGAGGTGCCACCCTCATTCTTGCCTCTGCACGGGAGTGGCCTGGGAACCTGCCTGGGCGCTCCTGCAGGGCAGAACCTAGGTCTTCACCGCCTTGTGCTCCCAGGGCCCACAAGGCCTGGCACGTCCAATGTTTCCAGCACTGAACCCAAGGTGGACAATCAGCCTGTCGGCAGCAGGAGGGGGACTAGGCAGGCTGTGGCATTGTGGGAGCCACTTTAAGCTTTTGGTCCGTTCTTTCCAGACTCTTTATGGGAGCAAAAGAGCCAAGAGCACAGCTTATACATGGGTTTGGACAAGAGCCTTCAGGGGAGCAAAGGTCCTTGGGGCCAGCAAGATCAAACGCAAGGAGAGAATGCCCGGGAGGGTGGCCAGGGCCCTGCGTCCAGCCACCTCCACCCGGGGGAGGCTTTCCCCCGGAGGCTCAGCTTACGTCCATCAGGGCCGCGTTGATGTAGTTGCTGGATTCTCCGTCCACCGAGATGAGGAAGGGCAGGCAGCGGTCCAGAGGCAGGACATCCATGCTCCGGTTCTTATCGTGGTTCCGAGGCAGGAGCCCGATGCTGCAGTCCTCGGGCCGGACGTGGGGCGTCACGATATTGAGGGTCTGTGGGTGCAAAGGTGGACAGACAGACACAGCTCAGATGTGCACCCGGAACCGAGGGGCAGTGATGTGCAAAGCCAGCCTCCCCCCACCTCCATCCTCCCAGCTGGGCCCTCCCGTGCCTTTCCCAGGACGGGTTCTCTTCTGCGGCGATGCTATCATCTGCGGGCCTCTCCAGCCCTGCACACCGAGAGCCCCTTCCAGGGGCTGTGACACTGCCACACTGCCAGGGCTCAGGGGCTCCGACACAGCTCCCACCTCCTGCCAACCAGCTGAGCTAAGCTGCTCATCTCAGCCAGCGCGGCACTAAAGGGCGGGCCAGCCAGGAGGCTGTAAGGTGGGGGCGGAGATAGGGAACCCCTAATGAGGGTTAAATATCCCCTAAAGTGTCATCGAATGAGGGACATAGTTTTACCAGCATGCCTCTCAGAGGGAAAGTAGAGAATGGAGATGCCTGGATGAGCTGCACAGGGTGGGTGAGACCCCGGGGGGCGCGTGTCCGGAGAATTTCAGGGCTTGTGCTCTGCAGAGTAAGTCTTGCATGTACAGGGCCAGCGCTGAGCTGCCCAGCCAGTGACTAGCTGTGCCCATACCTGAAATTCGTCTTTGATTTGGCTGGAGTTGGTCTGGGGGTCCAGTCTGCTGATGTTGTAGTAGAGGGAGCGGAACTCGCACACGGGGATGGCCGTGTTGCCGCAGAGGCACGCTTCCAGGATGGCGTCGTGCACAAACACGTACTGCTCCTGCAGAGGGAACAGGGCCCCGGTCAGAGCAGCCGCTGGGACTTTGGTGCCCACACTGCACGCTGTGGCTGTGGGGAGGGGCGTGACCGACATCGCAGAATCGCTACTTTCCGTCCTAGAACCGGAAGGCCCAAGTTTCCATGTGTTTTGGTGGCTGCCTGAGCTACGGTGACTCTTGTCCCTTGTGTGAGACTGAACAGCACAGTCACTGGTAAAAGTCAGACACTGTGGACTGCTGCAGCAGGTGCCCTTGGTGTCCTGCCCGTATCCCCTCAGCGGTCACCGTGACCTGCTGGAGGCTGCTGATGCAAGTGCCAGGCATTGAGGCCGAGGGCTTTTCCTGGTCCCAGGGGCACCGCTGAGCTGCGTGCAGGGTGAGCCCGAGGGTGGAGAGTTAATGCCCCAGGAAGAGCCTCCAGCGATGCCAGGTGGAGAGTAGGGGGACGAAGACCTAGGTCCCCCTCTCCTCGGTGGGTCACTTGGAAGAATGTGCTCCCCACTATCTTAGAATCCCCAGGGCTGGTTCCAGGTGTACACGGTGTCAGAGAACTTGGCACATACCTTAACCAGGGTCCGGAAGCTTGCGTTCCCCGTCCCCGCTTCCCCTCCACCGTCAGTGTGCCTAGGGATCCCTCCCACTAATCCACTTGCCCTCAACTGCTAGTCTCAGGGGCTGCTCCTAAAACATGTGATGCCCCCTGTGCCATCTCAGCTCTCTGCACCTCGCGGTTCTCTCCTGGGCACCACCCCCCCCTTCTATGCCTCAATGTCTCGCTTCCTCTAGAAAGTCTTCTCTAAATTCACCAGGAGGAAGTTGGCGCTGTAACTTCCTTCACAAAGGTTTGCTGAGTGACTGTTTTCTGCAGAACTTGGCCCAGCTCTTTATATGAAATGCTTATCCAGATGCATAAAGATGATGTATTTGAATGTGCGTCTCTCCCACCAGACAGCAAGGACCACAAGGTGTCCAACACCTGCCATCTGCATGCCTGCACCTGGGGCCGGAGGAGGCCTCTCAGCTTAGCAGCCTCACCCAGAAGCCGGGACTGCCCGTGGGAGCTGGCTCAGAGCCCACAGCAGGGCCCTACGTGGACAAGCCTGTCAGCGGGGGCCTCCCTGCAGAGCCAGCAGCACCTGGCCAAGCCCAAACCGCGGGCAGTTTCCCTCTGCGGGGCTGACAACGGAAGCAGCTCTGCGTCCCATGCTGCCTGTCCCGGCTCCCACAGCCGTCGCTCAGACAGAAGAGGGCAGTTACAGGAATAACAAATCAAGGCTCCAAGGAGTAGGGATGGTAGAAGAGGCTGCCTGGCGAGAAAGTGTGATTCAGGGGGAAGAGCATGCCCAGAGGTCACACCAGCCCGAGCTCTACCATGATCTGGCTATGGGAGGCTTTGGGGACACAGCTGCTCAGTTTTTCCATCTGTAAGTGGGGGTGCAAATAGGATTTACCCCATAGGGTTGTTGTGAGGAGCAGAAACAATTTCCTGAATGCAAAGAACCTAGCATGATGCTTGGCACATAGTAGGTGCTCCACAATAATGATGAGCCCCTCCCAGTTCCCTGGGTCTTGGGCTCAATAACTGGACAGAGGGGTGCCTGAAGGCCTGCTTCACCTCAAAGACAGGGACTGTGCGTTCTCAGTAAGTTCACTGATTAAGCCATTCCGGCAGTGACTGAAGCAATGCTGGGCACAGAGTAGGCATTCAATATATGCTAGTCCTTCCCTATGTCTTCTCTCTTTCACCCAAGTCGGCGATGCTATTCATTCAGTCCCTGTGCAGATGGGGTCAGAGATGGGGAACTCGCCACCATTCCTCATCGCTGAAAATCTCAGAACTGTGGGACCCTGGGGTTGGCAGGGGCGCCCTAGCTTCAATGATGGTCTCACCACAGCAAGCCACCTACTCACTCACTGTCTTTTCTCTCACTCCCAGGTCCCTCTCTATAGGATGCCACCACCCACACTTCTCCTTGGCCAGGACTGCAGGTGGCCGGCTGGCTCAGGCCCCAGGACCCACCTCCGTCTGCACAAGGTTGACCCTCTGGGCTCGGAGCTCCCGCACACAGTTGAAGATGTCCACCACCCCTTCGTTCTCGGCCATGTCGAGCATGGTGTCGATGGCGATGAAGCAGCCGGTCCTCCCGGCCCCGGCACTGCAAGAAAGGACAGGGTCTGTGTCAGGGACCGTGGAGCGGGACCAGCCCTGGGAGGCTCCTCACACTCAGCCCTGTCGCCAGGACCCTGCAGAGGTGTGCGCTGCGGAAGTCAGAACTGGGAGATTCCGATCAAACTGCAAGCCCAGTTCTCTCTTTTATAAAATGGGAGAATACTATTTGCCTTTGGGGCTATTTTATCAAGATTGGCTTATTTTTGTTGACTGCATTTAGCAAACACTCACTTGGCACTTATAAAGTACCAGGCATTAGTCTAAGTATTTCACCAATGCTACTTATTAATAATTCTCTTATGAGGTTGTTAGGAAATTTCTCACCCCATTTCACAGGTGAGAAAACTGAGGCACAGGGTGCTTACATTGTGCAATGTCACACAGCCAGCTGGTGTTGCAGCTAGGACTTAACCCAGGCAGTCTGGCTTCAGAGTCTGATCTCTGCCACTTCCTTCTTAATAACAGTCATTGCACATACTCATGCTTACACACACACATATACATACTTACACTCAAGTATGCATAGTTTCCTCACCTGATGGCTAAAGATAACCCATCTAAAAGGTACCTAGCACACTGCGGATGCCTAATAAACATGTTCCCCCACTGCCCCCCTCCATATCACCCTTTCTTTTATCTTCTTCAATAAATGGGTTGATAGGTGGAAGTCAGGAAGGAGAGGAGAAAAATCGGAGAGCAGGTGAGTGAGAGGGCAGAAACCAGCTCCTCTGCACTGTCCCAAAGGCAGAGAGTGAGTCCCAGCCCTGGGTTTGGCTCCCCTGCCCCTGCTCCCCCTGGATCATGAGGCAGTGCCTCCATGAACTCAAAGAGCTGATGGCCCTGAGAGCCTGGTCTGGTATCAGGTCTCCTGATCCACACTCGATTCTGATGGCTGGTGGCTTCCTTAGGAGAATCTCAGACCAAGCACAAAATGGCAAATAATAATAATAATAATAATAATAATAATAATAATAATAATAATAAATCAAGGAGACCCCATGGACCACGGCTGCCCTCCCCAGATCAGTGCTGGGTTCCAAAGTCATGGTGGTGAGTGGAGGCCACTGGAATGTTTGCCTTAGAGCAGAGATCCTCAAACTTTTTAAACAGGGGGCCAGTTCATTGTCCCTCAGACATTCCACACATGTGCACTGCGGGCCGGGACAGGCAGCGGCGGCAAAAACACCTGGCGGGCCGGATAACTGTTTTCGGCGGGCCGCGTGTGGCCCGCGGGCTGTAGTTTGAGGACCCCTGCCTTAGAGGCACACAGTTTTGGAAGCGAAGGCCACACTGCCAGGGAGGCCGCCTCGGGTGCGTTTTCGTCTGGCTTCCCTCATGGACGAGTGTCTTTGACTCACAATGTGGAAATGAAAGGAACACAAAGAGGAAGAACGATGGGCCGTAAGGAGAGCGATGCTGGCTGAGCGTGAATCCAAGCAGGACAGGGAGTAGGACCATTGCCGACAACGATGGGAGAGCAAAGCCCTGGAAACGCATCCTCGATCCGGAAAGTAGCCCGTGGGAAGCAGTGTCCACTCAGGGCACAATGCCACGGTTTGAATGAACTTCCCTACAGCACTCCATCCCCCACCGACCCAGTCCCCTCAGACCGGACGTGGGGGGCTGGCTCTCAGGGTCTAAGAGCCGCCCCAGCCAGGTCCTCTCTGAAGTCTCACCCTGGACCTGTTTTAGGGGAAAGAACTAACCTGACTCAATTTTGGACCTTGGATCCCTCACTAGTGAACAGCTGCTGGCGCCCATGAGCTCAGTTTTCTTCCACGTACAACACACCTCCGTGCAGGGTTCTCGAGGGAACCAAGCTGTGTTGATTTCAGCATCAGGTAGCAATTAAGCCCATGCTATTGGGGGTCAGAACCCTGGGGATCAAATTCTTACTCTGCCACTTCCTAGCTGCGTGACCTTGGGTAGATGATTCAACCGCTCCGAGCGTCAATACCCTCATCTTTAAAATGAGGCTGAAAATAAAATAGACCCACCATCTAGCATTAATAGCACAATACGTGTAAATTGCATGAAATTATGTTGAAAAGCATAATCCATGTAAATTGCTTTGCCCTGTGCCTGGCTACATAGCAATTTCTCAGTGAACGGTTGCTACTTATATTCACGAATATTTATTGAGCACCTATTAGGTAGGCATTAGAGGCTGGGTTTGGGAGTGGGGACATGAGGATGAGTGAGACATGGCTCCCGTCCTGCAGGATGAGCGGGCTGGAGTGGGGGCAGCAGTAAGAGGCAGAAAATGTCCAGAATCCGCTCTGGCACCTCGTATATGTTGGCCGCCCATTCAATCTTCAGAAGCATCTCAGGAGGGGAGCCACTCTGCGCAGGGGCATTAGGTGACTGGCTGTGGAGACAAGACCTCGTGCAGGGAGGGCCTGTAACTGTTTGCCATGGTCTCCCTTGCCCAGCTCCGGCTGCGCTTTGGGGCGTAGGACTTGAGGGCTAACATTCTGTTGTCATTGGATTGTAGAGAGATGGTAAGCGGAGACTATATGTAAAGCTCTCAGAGAGCCCAGGGTGTGTGATGCGTATGACCTCCTAATCCTCAATGGCCTCATCTGTGAAATGGGATTTCTAATTCTCACCTCTGCGTGGTGGGGAGGGGCCATGATGCTATGTGAGGAAGGGGTGGCTCTGAGACATCCTCCTTGACTTGACCCAAGTCCCTGACTGACGGGGCTGTGCCAGGGCAGGGCCGAGATAGCCTGCCTGCAGGGCCTGAAGGACGGGCTGGCCCAAAGTCACGCTGCAAAAGAGAGTCCCTGGGAAGGAGGCGGGGAGGGCGTAGGCCAGCCAGCCCTCAGGTCTGGACGTCCACTCTCCTCCAATTCTTCAAGTCCTTGACACAGTGCTCCATCTCCATTTAGGAGGATTCAAAGATGTGCTAGTCATTCCCAATGTGATTTCCCAGGTCGGAGCTGAAACTATCTCTTCTCTACAATAAGGTGAAACCTGGCGCTGTCCATTTTCTCTCTATTAGGGACCCTGCAGGCTGGAAATTGATTTTTAAAATAATAGAAATGAAAAGAAGCCACTTCCTCTGAGACACCCCGCTCCCACTTCACAGAGCTGAGGGCGAGTGTCTGGAGGAAAGCAGGCTAGATGTCCCAGCTCGGTACACCTGTGTGACCCGGCCAAGTGTCTACCTGCGCGGTACCTCAGTGTTCTTATCTGTAAAATGGGAACGATAATGGTGCCCACCCGTCAGTGTCGGGTGAGAAGTAAGTTAAATAATGTGGGTAAAGGGCACATATAGAAGATGCTGTTGGGGCCAAGCCCTTGTCCCCAGGGGCAACAGAGATAACAATGAGTGCTACCGCCACTGCTATTGTTCTCGTGAGACCTCAGGACCTGGGCCTTATCAGAAAGCACTGGGCACAGTGGACAGACAGGGCCATGGACAAGATGGTGTCTCCCTCCCTGAGAGCAGATCTTTCGAGCGGGGGTGGGCGGGGGGGCGGCTGGGGGACTTCCACTTACCTGCAGTGAACCACGATGGGCCCGGCTTCGGGGGGGTTGAGGAACTTGACTTGGCGGACAAAGCCCAGGAGGCCAGTGGCATAGCAGGGGACGCCGTGGTCGGGCCAGCTGGTGAAGTGGAAGAGGCGGAGCTCCCGGATCTCGTGGTAGCCTTTCTGAGGAGAGAATGGGCCTCTCTGTTCCTGCAGCTGCTGTCCCCATATACCCTAGCCAGCGCCACGGGGTGCCATGGCGGCAGCACCGAGGAACCAGTCTCCTGCAAGGCCCTCAAAGGGTTAATAGGCGCCCCTGCACAGAGGGTCTGTGGTCTGCCACATCTGGGAGCTTGGGAAGTAAAGTGAAAGTGATTGCAGTACTGCAGGACTTGTCAGAGCCTTTAGTGTGCTGATATACATCTGGCTCCCCGAGGGGGGCGGGCATTGTGACACCCCAGAGTTGCCCAAGGACCTTCTTTTGACAAGTATTGCATGGAACTTGTATCCAGCAGAACAGATTCAGAGAAATGTTGGCCTTAAACACCAAGTTCAAATCATTTCCTGTGGAATACGAGGTCTTTCAGTGATTAGGTCTGGGGTCCTTTAGTTCCCAGTCCTGTCTATGACAGTTTCCGTGGCTTTAAAATAAATTAGCAGGCTTGTAATCAATTAGATTATTATTTAGAATGATAAGATATGGAACAAGTAAAAGTGGAGCTTCTCTGACGGATGGGTGTGTGTGAGTGTGGGTGTGGGGGGAGAGGGGTGAGGGGGGTGGGCTAGAGCTCCGCTTGGTTTCCCTTCTCCTCTCACCACCCCTCACACAGACACCTCCAGTCCAAGTGACGTTCCATGACTATTCTATGGTCAGGCCATACCTCTGAGCCTTTGCTTATGCAGTGCCCCTACCTACTGTTTCCACTTAGCAGTCTCCTGCAGATATCTGGACAGCACTGAATAGGAAGCATGTTCAATTGTTCATTCTTCCAGTTAAAGAATATTCTCTGAGGGTTATCTGTGCCCGGCCACTAGGAAGGTGGAAATAAAAGCCTCTGTCCCTGGGACAGCTCCTGATCTAGTCAGGGAGGTAGACTCCCAAGTGGATAATTCTATTAAAGCACATAAAGGAGTGTCAGCTAACCCCTTCTGGGGAGCAGAGAAATCAGAGAAGGCTTCCTGGAGGAGGGGATGCCTGAACTGTATCTTGAAACATTTTGATACTGAAAATAATGGCTAACATTTATTAATCATAGACTAGATGCCTGCCACTTTCTGAACACTTCCATGTATTAATTCACTGAATTGTCATACCAGTCCTCATACTGTTCTCTCTCTTTTTTTTTTATGGATGAAGAAATTGAGGCTAAACAAGGTTAAGTAACAGGCCCAAGGTCACACAACTAGTAAGTTGTGAAGTTGCAATCTGAACCCTGGCTGTTGGCTCCACAGTCTGAACTCCTAAGCATTGTGACACACTGATGCCTGCGTGTGACCCGGTGAAGAGATGGAGGGATTCCTAGGCAGAGAGGCAGCGCAGGCAAAGCATGGGGACAGGACTTTGCACGATACGTGCACAGAATCGCAAACAGCCCAGGGCAACTCCAGAGGAAAGTGGAAGACAGGCGAGGGCATACAGCAGGACTGAGGGTGGGAGGTGGGGCAGGTGCTGGATCTTGGAAGGCCTGGAATTCCACTTGCAGGCCTTAGACTTTGTCCCAGAGGCGCTGGGGAGCCCTAGGGAGGTTGCCCAGATGGTGGCACAGAAGAAGCATCAGACTTGCATTTTGGGAGGACTGGATTTGGCTGGGTGTGTTGGAGGGCTGTGCAGAGGGCACTGTTGATACCCACCCAGATCCCCTTTCCTGGGCCAGGGCACCCCCCGGCTACTCTGAGTGTGGGCTGCAGACAGCTCAGAGTAACCCACTTATTCAGAGAATTGCTCTCAACCCAAAAGGAGCCACTTCCCCTGGCTGGGGCTGAAACTTAGAGTGACCAATTGACTTTGCCGGTCTGCCCAGGATGGAGGGGTTTCCCAGGAAATGGCACTTCCAGTGCTAAATTCAGGAGGGTCCTGGGCAAACCAGGATGATGGGTTACCCTAATGGGGTACCAAAGGCCTCTTGCCCGAGGATGGGATCATCTCTGTGGTGCAGTTCATGCCACTGAGCTCCCGGTGGGACCAGGCTGAGGCTGGGCTCCAGCTGAGACCAACACCCTCACTGGCTCCTTCCCTGCCTGCCTCGCCTGCCTCCCTCCCTCCCCTTCTCAGCACACCATCAAGGGGACCCGAATCCTATCCTCTGCTCTGCTTCTTGGAAACACAAACTGCAACACAGCAAGGCCAGAAGCAGGGAGCCCTGCTCCGAGGCCGCTGCAGAGCCCGGCGGGAGTGAGCAGAGGCCTGAGTTAAGGCACCTCCGGAAGAGCTGAAGTGGGAGAAGAGAAAACAGCTTCAGGAATGCTTGGAGTTTTTCTCTCCATCCTCTGAGGCCAGGGGTCAACTCTAAGCCACGGTTCATGCTCTGGAGGCCCCTGTAAATCAGGGTAGACTGCCCCTCTTCTCTTCTGCTTCCCTTCCTCTCTTACAAGTTTCTCTCCAGAGTGGTCCCTAGATAAACCATGTGCATCCGAATCCTTGTCTCAGGCTCTGCTTCTAAATAACCCGATCTAAGACCACATCGATGTACCTGTGGTCGGTCCTCCTTCCAGTGGGGGCGCTGCAGGGAGCAACCTGTATGTCCAGTACTCAGCTGTGCACACAGGACCGGCACCGTGCAAGGGCCAGCGTTGGTGCTCAGGAGGACTTGTCAAACCCCGACGGCACGGCTCTCAAGGCACTGAAGTCCCCGGTGCTTCTGCATCGCCAGGCCTGTGGCCACTGGACCCTGAGTGCGGCTGCTTTTGGAAAGTGGCATTGGCGTGGAGTGGAGTGACAATGAACTTGCAGTCAGGGGCTCACGCATGAATCCTGGTCCGGCCAACCTGCGGCTGGGCCACTTTGCACGACTGACTTAAACGCTCTGCCTAATTTTTTTCTTCTATAAAATGGGAGTAATCATCAGACCTACCTCAAGGGGTTGTTGGAGGATTACATGAGTTAATTTATGCAGAGCAGTTAGAAAAGCACCTGTTTAGTGAGTGCTCACTAAATGGTAGCTATCACTACAATAGTTATATAATAACAATGGTTCTATCATAATTAAATCAGAAATAGGAATAATAATTTGCAATCTAATTCCTGTTCTCAAGCTCCTGCCACCCTGGCCTCCTTTCAGTGCCTAGGCCAGCATTTCTCAATCCCAACGCTGTTGGCAATTGGGGCTGGGCTATCCTGTGCATTGCAGGATGTTCATCAGCATCTCTGGCCTCACCCCCTGGAGGCCAGTAGCTCCCCTCCTTCCTCTGTTTTGACAACTGAAAGTTGCCGAAGGTCCCCCGTGGGACAAAACCACCCTGAGTTGAGAACCACAGGCCTAGAACATGCCAGAAAAGTCCACCCCCCTCACTATTTGCTTAATAATGGCTCCTCCTCCAGGCAGCCCTCTCTGACCACCTCATCCTTCCGTCTCCACTCGTGGCATGTTTCTTTCGTGGCTTTTATCACAACGTGCCATTATTACTTTTCTTAGTCTGATGAATGCTGGAGGTGGGATCCTCTGGAGCAGGAGCCACATCTAACCCAATCGCTGATCTGTCCCTGGGACCAAGCACGGGATGGGTGCAGAGTGGACCTCGGTCACTGTGTGTCCTGAATGAACAGACCAGCTGGCTTACCTAGTGGGCAGGCTGCCCACAGTCACAGGGACGCTTACCTTCTGGACCGTGAAGGTGCGTATGACGTATTCTGCCAGGGGCTCTGTTTCAATCAGGGTGACTTTAATGTCTCCGTAGACCTCCGTGTCATCCGGCCAGTACCGCACACACTTCACCTGCGAGGAAGGACAGAGACGAGGACAGGTGAGCAGGTGGCTGGGTGTGAGCAGCCGCCTCACCTGGCTTTCCCATTCAAATAAACCCAAGGGTGACTTTGGTGACATTTCGGTCGGAAGGGTCGGCTGGCCAGGGGTCGGCAACGTGCACGGGGCCAAGCTCACTCCCAGAGGAATTGGAGCCCTTAGGAATAATGGTAGTACCTTCTTTTGCAGAGCTCCGTATCATTTTCAAATCCATTATCAAATAGATCTAGGCAAGCTAGGCAGATGGAATTCCCCGTGTTACAGATGAAATTAATATTCAAGTTTGGAGGTTTTGGTGGCTTGTCCTAGGTCACGTGGCCAGTTTTCTACCTTTGGCTGAATGGTCTGTCAGGCTGGGGCAGCTGATACCAGCAGAGCAGAGAAGAGAATAAAAGGAGGGAAACAGTGAAGAGGGAAAGCAGAAGTGGTTGGAGAGGAACATCACTCTTCAGAGCGGGTAACCGGGGGCTGCGAGGACAAGGCTCTCTGTTGGGGAAGGATGGAAGGTGCTGGGCTCAAAGGGAGGACGCTGCCACTGCTCTCTGCTACCAACAAGCCATTCCCACAAGTGACTGAGTCACACTCCACAGGAGGAACAAGAGATCATGGTTTTCCCCTTAAAAGAACAAAAGCATTACCATTCCGGGGGACGCCGCACGGCCTAGAGTGGCATTTCCCACAGTGTGTTCCGCTGGGTGCTAATAGGTGTTAGGTAAAAAACAAGAAAACAAAAACAAACAGAAAAGGTTTTGTGGTCAAATGAGTTTGGGAAATGCTGGATTAAACAAAGATAAACAGGCTGTTTTGCTACAGGACTACTCAGCTGGCTTAATGGACTAATGCTAATGTTTTCTTTTCTTTTCTTCTTCTTATGTTTGACTCTCCAAAAGGGGGCAAAGAGTATGGAGCATTTCCCAAACGTATTTAACCATGGAACCCTCTTCTCACTAAGCATCCTGCAGACTAGCATCCCATGGAACCCACTTAGGGAAACGCTGGTAGAGCGCAACAGGCTTTGGAGGCAAATGGATGCATTGCATGATGCTAACACTCAGTAGCTGTGCAGCTTCCAGAAAGGGCTGAGACCTCTCTGAGCCTCAGCTTCTGTCAATGATGATAGCTATCCTGACTGAGTGCTGACGATGTCTCACACTGTCCTCTGCAAACACTTTCCTGCATTATTGTAATTACTTATCACTATAACCATATAGCTATCATTATTCCCATATTACAGATGAGGAATCGGAAGCACAGGGAGGCTAAGAAAATTGCCCCAGGTCAACAGTTAGGAAGGGATGGAGCCAGGATGCAAAGCCAGGGCACCTGAATAATCGCCAGCAGAAGATCTGGTACCGCACGTGGCTCCTGGCAGGAGTTCCATTAGAGATGGCTCTACTGCCCGCTTCCCAAATCCAAATGAGCTTCACGATTCACCCCTCCAGGGAACCTGTCTTCGATGTGGGATGCGTTATAGAACAGGCTGGCATTTGCCTCTGGATTCTTAGTCCTGGGATGGCATTTGTCCGCAGTAGGCACAGCCTGGGCCTCAGTCCCTGGGAAGCAGTCCTGGGTGGGGGCACCATGAGCACTAGAGTGAGAGTGGAGTTGTAGACCCTGCCCTGGGTCTGGCGGGGTGACGTCAGGGTAGTGACTCCATCCCTTTCCTCATCTGTAAACTGGGGAATGGACTAGACAAGAGTGGGCTCAAGGATCCAGTCTTCCTGGCTCTGAACTCGTAGGAAGACACGAGACGCCCACAGCCCTTTCCTGGGTTATGACTCACAGCCCAGATCTCCCTTCCCCGCTACCTCGGAGGCCGGGACCCTATGTAACAAAAACTTACCTGCCCCCTCTTTTGTCAGCCCTCTGAACTCTAGAGTGTGTGCACCCTGCCGTGAAGCCCGCAGCCCGCCCGCCCACACGCCACAGTTTACCAAGGAGGCGGCCGCCCGCTGGGCACAGCCTCCCGTTTCTAAGCCCTAGGAGTAGCTGAGGACCACACAGGGGAGGGTGAGAGAGAGCAGAGCCAGAAACCAAGGCCTGAACCCCAAAGAAGGTGGAGGTTGAGAGGTCAGGAAGCAAAAGGTCAAATGCTGCTGAGAGGTTGAGTACAATGAGAAGAGAGAAGTGGCTGCTGGATCTGTCCCCATGAAGGATGTCGGTGATTGACAGCATCGCTGTGGATGGGATGGAGGAGGAGCTACGCTGGAGTGGGCAGAAGAGAGCCGAGTGCAGACACGGAGCCTGCGTGCCAGTCTTTAGAGTTTGGCAGAAAGGGAGGAACAAGAGCATCATTCCTGTTCGCCTGTCTCACAGTGTTAAGGGGGAAGGCACTCAGGAGGTTTGCATGCAAACACCTAGCAATTAGAAAGAGAATTACTTTCCAAGTGAGGGGGGCCTTGAGAAAATTCTTGAACAGAATCTGTGATTCAGTGCCCTGTGGTCGCCTTGGAAGGGCAAGAATCACTTCCTCCTTCGTATTCGGCTGAGCCAAAGAATCGGCCGATATTCTACCATTTGGGGTAAACAAAAACAGTCATTTTTCTGGTTCAACCTGACAATAGAGGGAAGAATGAGATGGTTGTAGACACAAGTAGACACAAGCTTTGTGATGTGAAGATGGCAGCGTTCACGTCTGATGCCTTACATTTCCTCAAACTCTATGAGATGACGTTGTCCTCGGAGAGCGAGGGTAGAGAGAGGAATGAGGGGTCTAAGGGAAAAGGACGTTCTTAGGGTGTGAAACAGAAGTGAGGATTTCTCCTTCCTAGGAGACAGGGAGGTGAGATTTGGCACAGGAGGCACCTGGCACACGAACAGACACATGCTCAGGTGTGCGCCGCCAGCACCCTCTAGCCAGGTCACTGCAGGAGGGGCTTACCCTGCCCACTTCCACGAGGTTCGTGACCATGACGATGCTGGCCGAGTTCTCCTGCCAGATCATTCTCCAGAAGTCCTTCACGGTCTCCTGCATCGGACCTGCCAACAGAGAAGGTGACGACAGGGTCAAAGGTCACAAGTGTCAGGAAGCAGCCAGGACGCCGACCCTTCTGGCTGCTCAGCCCTGACTCCCCATGGGTGAGTGACAGCGAGGCCAGAGAATCCTCGCGGGGGCACCCAAGTAGCTGGGACTGGGGCCTGAGGCGTGGGAGGTCAGAGCATGGATAAGAAACCCACATTCCAAGCAGGCAAGGCCTGTGGCTCCCCCGGGAGTGCTACCAGCTTCTCTCCTCCTCCCTTGCTCATCCTCCTGCTCAGCCCCTTTCCACCAGCCCCTGACCCTGACCCATCACCTTATCTGGACTATACTATGGGTTAATAATAGAGCTCAGTGGAGTTTTCCTAAAAATTGGGCTCCAGACCTCAATGAGACAGAAGGACACTGGGGTAGAGGGGCGGTGCTGGGAGCCAGATGCTGAGAGCGCAAAGAGAAGATGCTGACTGTGAGCGTTGGTCTGAAGCTCAGACAGAAGGGGGAAGTAGACAAGGAGTGGGAGACAGGAGGGAGAATCCAAAGCCATTTCCTTGTAAAATCCTCCTTCAACATTCTGGGCTTTCATTTTTTTTAAAATTACAAGAGCAATATATGTATTTGATATAAAAGTTTGAGTGATTATACACACACACACACACACACACACACACACACACACACACTCTAGAGGCCCAGTGTACAAAGTCCATGCACTGGTAGGGTCCCTAGTGGCTGCCGGCTGTTGGCTGGGTACTCCTTCTGGTCTCCCGGCCCACACCTCCCCCTGGTCGAACTCCTGGACAACCTCCCCGGTTGAGGGGACAATTTGCATACTATGCTTTTATTATATAGGAGATATATATACATATAAACAAGCATCATATCTATTTCTATTGTATGGATTTTACCAAGCCCTTAATAATTCTTACCAAGCAGGATATTTCTCATAGCTGCATAATTTTTCATAATAGGGAACTATCACACCTTAACCAATCTACCAATCGTCGGGCACTTAAGACTTTTCCCTTGTTTCCTGTTCCGGATAACACCATGAAGAGTATCTTCATATACAAGTCACTGTCCACATATGCAGCACCCACAGGAATTCCTCCCAGAGGGTCTGAGAGGTACGATGGGTTGTCAGCCTTCTGATCACACCACCAGCTTGCTCTCTAGCCAGTTGGCTGCTCCCTTCTTCTGGGCTCACCCACACCAAGGAGACAAGGCACCATCGGGTCCGCTTCTGGGAGGTGGATATCAGGGGCACCCCTGAGCCTGATGCTTGAGGTCCGTCCTGCCTGACCATGTCCTGGTGCCACCTCCTTCCTCTCACTCAGGTCCCTCCCACGGTAGCTGAACTTGTCACCCCCTTCCTCCCCAATCAAACATTAGAACCTCCAGACCTCCGGAGGCTCTCCAGCCTGACCCTGTGCAACTTCTTCGCTGGCAGAAGCTCATTTCTTTCCTCAGTAAAGGGCGAGGGCCCTTTAGAGGGAAAGGAGGGCACTTACCTTGAGTCGCAATGTAGTGCCGAGGTCGATGGTAGCCCTGGGTAACAGAGAAAAGCACAGTGAAGGGCCTCCCGCCAAGCTTGCAAACAGCAATAATTATCCTTTCCAAGACACGGCTTCCTCATAGGCAAAATGGGAATAGCATTAGCCATTTCCCAGAGAAGTGGCAGAGATGAAATGAGATAATGCATACAAAGTGCTTAGTAAATCACCGAATGTTCGCTATCACTATATGACTATAGCCGGGAGGTGCCCATACAGGCTTGCCTTGGAGCCAGTGGACAGGGAGCAACATTAGGTGGGCATCACTTATGCCTGTGCACCCAGAAAGAGGTGGAAAAGAAATTTTGGGATTTCTGTGGGACATCAACCACCAAAAAGTTTTTCCTGGGCCATGATTATGTGCAGAACCCTGCACGAGGCCCTGTAGGGCCCCTGGGAGAAGAAAATAATTGCATTCGTGGCTCCTTGCATTAGAGACAATTAGAAAAACAACACTGGAACAGATGCTACACTGCCTCCCTTTGCAACATGGCTGGGCTTGGGATCGCAGTTCGGCTCATTGGGAGGACCCCGCGTAGGTGTGATCCAGAGGCTGACAAAGCCACTTTCTGATCCCAAGATTTCCCTGTATGTTACAGAGTGGTCCCCTAGGCCCTGTGGGGCTCTGGTGGGGGTGACTCTGCTGCCCATAATCCTGATAGTTGGAGAAGAGGTTGAAGATGACTTTCTCTTTTGCCTGGACATGGCATACATGGAGGATCCGCTCTATTACAGAAAAGAAGCGTATCATATTGGGTAAAAGTTCAAGTCTCGGAGGCAGATCTGCATTTAGCACATAGCACTGAATGTAATTAGCATTTATTGACTGAATAAACAAGTTAGTGAATGAATAAATTAAAAAACACACACATATGAATTATGGAGTCTGCTGGTGGAGAGGCTGTTGACAGTCCTGAAGACCACTTTCCCTTACGGATAACCATCTCCGGAGATGTTGAGTCCTACAGTTTGATAAACACCTATTTCTGTCTTAAGCTTTGTGGTCAGACTTTCTGTCCTGCTGAGGAAGACCCACTTCTTCAGGACTGAGCCAGACTTGGCATCTGTGTGGCTTATGGTGAAAGAGACGCGGCGTCTTTGAGGTTCTGGATCTGCTTTCTGATCCAAAGACAAGTTTCTGAGTCCTCTGCATTTCTCTACCTGTCTCCCACCTGCTCCATAAATATTTACCTAGGGCCTTCTAATCACTGGTAATGCTTGGGTTGACCGTCAGTACAACCCAAGGCCAATGTCATGACCAGAACTGTGGGACTGACCACCAGTAATCACAGCCCCTTCTGAAGTCTGTGTTTGAGTGGGACTATCTTCTTAGCGAGGCAGTCAGCTTCTTGAGGACAAACACTGCCTCCTAAGTGAAAAAAGGAATCCCACAGAGCCCAGTACAGCGTGAAGCTCAGAGCAATGCCCAACAAACAAGCTGCTGAGAGGACAGCGAGGAGGTAGCATGGCACTGTGATTATACGCACAGACCCTGGACCTAACTGCCTGGGTTTGAATCCTGGCTGTGTCCCTTCCACGCTGTGTGGTCTGGGCTAGTTACTTAGCCTCCTTGGGCCTCAGCTGATTTTTTTGCTGTTCAGTGGGGATAATAGTATTTACATTAGAGTGTTGCTGTTAGGATGAAATGACTTAATAGACAACAGTTCCTCTGTGCCAGGCACTATTCTAAGATTTAACATAGAGGTCTTTGTTACTGTTGTTATTTTATGGTTTATGTGCGAACATTTATCGAGTGTCTATCACAACTAAAAGTCAGTGTTGGCCCCTAGGGAGGCCCTGAGTTGGTAAGCCCTCCTCCCCTCTCCTCTGTTCTGCTCTGGCTATTAATGCAGGAACCGGGCTCTTCTTGGGACATGAGAGGTAGGAAGGCAGGTGACAGGTACAAAGAGCTATCTGTCCCTCCAAGTCAAGGTGGACAGAGTTTCCCAGGCTCACAGGGAGAGCTCGACTCTAGGAGTGTTCTTGAGTAGGTTTGGGAATGAAAAATAGTACCTGAGAGTGTGGAAAGATGTGGTTTCTCAGTCTACCCTCTTCTTACTTCTTATAGTCCTCATCCTCCCTGACCTGAGCCATGGCACCAGCCTCTTGCTGGCCTCCCTGCCTCCAGTCTGGCCCCACAGCCCATCTGCTTCCTGCCAGAGTGAATTCCCAATGCACATCTGATTAGATTATTTCCCACAGAAAAGCTGCAGCGGCTCCCACTGCCTGCACAGTAATGTCCAAATGCGTCGCCCGGCCGGGACTAGTCATCCATCTCCATCCTCGTCCCCAGCCTCATTTCCTCTTGTCCCTCTCTGTCCCCTTCCACAGCCCCACGTGCCTGTGTCCCAGCTTCCCACACTGCACTTCAAATGAGACCTCCCGCCTCCTGAGAGGCCCTGCAGGGCTCTGTATGTGCCCAGTTACCACACTCCCAACATGCACTGCTTTACGCTTTCTGTGCTTCCCCCCTGCCAACCCCCTCACCCCCCACCCCCGGGCCATGGGACAGGTCACCAGAGCTGGGTGCAGTTTTCAGCCAAGGCTGGTTGGTGGCATACAGGCAAGAATGTCTCTGAGGTGAGGTTGGGTCACTCTACTGAATGCACCAGCCAGAAGACAAAAGACCCCGTGGAGGAAACTGACTTGGAAGACCTGATGTGCTTGAAAGTCGATGGGATACATTCTGAGCAAGAAATTCACGTTTCCATTGTGGAGTTAGGTGATTTGGGTTCCCTAATTTGTTCACTCATTTGTCCTCTCGGTCATTCGATATTCAGTCAACAGGTGTTAACTGAGCACCTACTACCATGGACAAGGCCCTGGAAATACAACAGTGAGCCAGATGGAGGTGGACTCTGCTTTGAGCAGCTTACCGGCAGCAACAAACTGGGGTAGGGAAGGGGTGGGGCTTGTGGAGTTCCCACGGGGAACTGACTCAGCCGAGAAGGCAGGGAAGTGTCCTCTGAGGCGGCCTGGTAAGCCCAGCTTGGGCATCTCAGCATCACTGTTATTCCCATTTCATCCCCTCAGCCATATGCCGCTGCCCCTGGACTCACTGGCTGTCTTGCTCTTCTTCAGAAACAATCACGTTTTGATCTGGAGGCCTTAGCAATGGCCATGCCCTGTGCCTGCTGTGTCTGTCCCCAAATAGCTGAACACTTGCTCTCTCCCTCACCCAGGCTTCTGCTGGCTGCCCATCACCTCCTCAGAGAAGCCTTCCCTGCCCATCCTGTCAGCCTCTTTCTGCTGTCTCCACTTCCCTTCTTTTCAGAGCATGTATCACCACACGGCACAATGTTCTGTGTTTATTGACTTGCCTATTGTCTGTTTCCCCCGTGGAACGAGAGCGCCAATGGGCAGGGCTGTGTCTGGCTTGCTCACGGCTGTGCCAGCCCAGAGAGCCTGCCTGGGCCACCAGCCTTGCTAAATGCACAGTGAGTGCATGCCTTCCCATGCTGCGTGTGAGCAGAGAGATGCTGCCTGGCCTCCAAGAACCCATAGGGTCCCCAGAGAGAAAACATTCTAACCACGAGCGAGACTCCGGCGGTGCTGATGAAAGGAAATTAACTGCTCCACGGGGGCTCCTCTGGGGACCTGCCGAGAGCTGGACAGAGACGTCCTAGCCTTAAAAGAACTTGGAGTTCATCGAAGCCCCACCTATAAAGCACGCAGACCGCCTGACAACCAGCACCGGGCCGGCCTGCATCTGTCTGTGAGCAACGGGAAAGAGGTTTGCATCCAAAACACATTCATCTCACTCTGCACTCGTGCATCTGTTACTTGCTGGGGACCCAGATACGATACTCACTTCCAGGCGGGTAATTTATAACAGATTCAAGTGGCCAGCACATTCTCAGGTGTGCAAACATCGCGGCCAGCGGGATGGTTCCGGCTGCAGCAGAACCCCGGCCTCCGGAGGCACAGACACGGCCGGCCCATTCCGCTCATTGTCCATATGGAGTCGGTTTAATGGATTGTCAAGATCCCATTGTGGATAAGTGGTCCTAGTGCGGGCATTGGGAGAGCTGGGAGGATTTGGCTGGAGTGGAGACCAGGACAGAGGGGCGAGGACAAGAGAGCGGTCTTGAGCAGCGATCGCCAACCTTTCGGACCACCAGTTGGCGACTGCTGCTCCTAAGGTTATCTTAAACCAGCGGTCGCCAACCTTTCAGACCTCACTGGGCCACCAGGGATCCGCGGACCACTGTTTGGCGACTGCTGGTCTAGAGTATCGACTTGGCAGGAATACCCACAGAAACCCCAGGAGTTTTAGCTTTGCTGGAGTGTATAGCAGATTCACAGTGAACGGGACTTTTCTGCCTTCTGGCGTTAGGGACACTACACCCCACCCTGTGAGGCCCCCTTAATCCTGTTCCACCCTTATTAACCTCTACTGGGTTAATCCCTTTGAGCGGGCCTCTGTTTCCCAGGGGGACCCTGACAGACAGACACCTTACATGAATTATCATGTTCTTGTGGAGGGACATGATTATCCCATGTTATAGATATCAGAACAAGTAAATAATTTACCCTAGACGTAACACTAGTAAGCAGAACTGCCGGGGTTCAATAGGCCCTATGAGGACTGAATTCATGACTTTGGTCTGTGAGCCCTTGACTTTAACACTGAGACCCGCACAAAGTCTAGCATTACATACTAAGACAGCACCTCGCAGAGGCTGCCTGGCCGTCTGCACACCCTGCTCCTTAGGGAGGGAGAGGGCAGTGGTGTGTCCTGGGCAGGCAGAGAATGGATTCTAGCTGTGTGACCTTCAGCAAGGCTCTTAACCTCAGCCCTGGCTGCTTTTCCTCCTGGCCTACAGAATGCATTGCAATGACAGGGTCTGGGAGAAATGGGAGATGCTATTAGTATTGACACTGCGGAGATTTGCTTCCCTTTACAACAATTTCATTTGTTGCCTATAACCACCAAAGCGCACTTTGGCTCTGACTACAGTCAGATGCTCACCTGACTTTAGATGGAGTGTCTATCCGGAAAAGTGGTTTCTGCTGGAGGTTACCACTCACATGACTCAGGCCTGCAGACCCCACATGGGCCATGGCCCTCGAGACTAACACATCCACTCAACTGCAGACAAGGTCAAGGGGAAATGGAGGGGACCGACTCAGTCTGGTTCCGCACACGCAGGAGGGGCAGCAGGAAGACCCCTAGACTTGGAGCCATTCGGGTCTGGTTCCTTGCTGAGTCCTGCCGCTGACCAGCTGCATGGCCTTGGACAAGCTTTGCAATCTCTGCTTTCCTATCTGGAGAATGGGGTGGCTGCCTACCTTGGAGAGCTATTGAGAGGTCCCAATAAACTGACTCACTTAAAACCACCTACCACAGGGCTCAGGAGCGACTCATGCAGCACCTCTGGCTCTTGTCATCGCCTTTCTGTTGTTACTAAAGCCCGCAGGGCATGGAGGGGGAGGCACCCCTGACACAGGCTCCTGCTCCCTCCTCCCTCACCTCCTAGCAGTGTGATCCTGAGGAAGCTGCATGACCCAGAAGCCTCAGCTTACTCTCCTGGAAATTACTTTGTGAGGTTGTGGTGCTAGTTCAGGTCATGCGGAAACAGAGGAGGTGATGAGTAATTCTTAGGTTGCTGTCAGCCCTTCTTGCCTGGCTGACTTTTACTCACAGATAAGGCAGCACTGTGTCTCCTCCTCCGGGAAGGCCTCACTGGCCCCCACCTCCACCTTGAGGCTTTGATTTTCCTTTGTGCCTCCATAGGCCCTGCTCTGTGAGGGTCTCTTTTCTAATCTGACTCCCTCATCAGACTTGAGTCCCTTTTAAGGTCTGTGTTCCCAGCACCCTGTGGAGGATCTGCTCGGTGCTCGGGGAATGAACCCTAATGCGCGTGGGAAAGGCTGAGTGCTCAGGTGCCGAGCAGACACACAGACACACTCACACACAGGCTGGAGACGGCTGTGCAGAGCTGCCATCTCCTGTGCACTTTCCTGGAAGGGCCGAGGTGGCCGAGACCATGTCTATCGGGACTAAAGCTCCAGCCCCAGTTTCTGACAACCTGTGGGGCCTCTGTTAGCCAGGGTTGGGGCTGGGGGGCGGGGGGAGGTAGGAAATGCTCCAGGTGTTTCCCACAGGGGGAATTCAGTGTAGGGAGTTGGTCACACAGGTGATGAAGGAGCTGAGGAGCCAAACAGGGAACAGTGGGGCAACCAGAGGTCAGCAACAGGGGGAGGCTGCGACCACCCCTAGAACGAGCAGACAGTGGGAGACACACGCTGCCAGGGCCAGGAGCTCGGGCACCTGTGGCAGCCTGCCTGACAGGAGCTGGGGCCATGGCGGGATGCAGCCACTGCTGGAGCTGTCACCCAAGGCCGAGGAAGAGGAGGACACATAGGCTGGCTTCTCCTTCTCTTCACCCTCCAATCTCCCTTTAGTGCTTGCCATGCAGGGGTCAAGCTCACTTCTTTTCCTGCATATCTCTCTCTCTCTCTCTCTCTCTCTCTCTCTCTCTCTCTCTCATATGCACACACATTCACATATAGAGACACACACTCATACAGACAGACACACACTCATACCAATAATACAAAGCAGAATGGGGAAGCACAAGCAATAGATCTAAGGCAGGGGTGGGCAAACTTTTTGACTTGAGGGCCACAATAGGTTCTTAAACTGGACCGGAGGGCCGGAACAAAAGCATGGATGGAGTGTTTGTGTGAACTAATATAAATTCAAAGTAAACATCAGTACATAAAAGGGTACGGTCTTTTTGTTTTTAGTTTTATTCATTTCAAATGGGCTGGATCCGGCCCACGGGCCGTAGTTTGCCCACGGCTGCTCTAAGGGCAACAGGCAAATGAGCAACACAAGGCTAATGCTTGTGGAACTAACAAGTCATCTGGTTTGAAAGCATTTTCTAGCTGATCTATAAAACACTTGCTAGTCCGAGGAACCCCGGTGGCTCTCTGAGCCCTTCACCAAGGCCCTTGGCTGCCAGCTGAGGTACCGAGAAGCCTGGCTGGAACCAGTCACCCTGGGTGTCCACCTGGCCCTGAGGTCATACCCCCCTTTGCACCCTTTCCCACTCCCTGGGCGCCTGTCTTGGCCCTTATTGTATTAGTTCCCTCCTCAATAGTCTCTGGAAACTGAAGTGCCCCTTTCCTATTCGGTGTCCTGATCCCAGCCTCTGATCTCTCTCACCCCTGGAATACGCCAGTCATCCCAAAGCTCAGCTCACCTCCTGGATCAAAGCCTTTCCATCGCGGTTTCTTGCCTGCAGGATAAAGCCCGATCCCTGTTTGGCCCTAAACCACCCATGGCCTAGCTCCAACCATATTTCCCACTCCTTCCATTTCGGAGCCTGCTCCCCTCGAACTGAGCAGATGCATATCCGCGTTCCCAACTGCTGCATCTCGCCTCCACTGTTCTCTCCAACCAGAGACCATCTTCCTCCTCTTTGCTCTCCAATGCTATCGGTGCTTGAAGCTTTGGTTCACACCACATTTTGCATTCCTGATGGAAGAAGCAATTTCCCCCCATTTCTGAACCCCTATAGCATTTTATCTGAACTTAAGACTCAACCACTTTCTAGTTTGTTCTGAAATGATTGATGGGCACAGCTTATCTTCCTGCTAAGGTTTTAGAGGGTAGGACCATGGCATCTTAAGCTTTATGGTTCCCATAGCCTCCAGCACACAGTAGGCACTTTTAAATTCTTGTTGTCTAAATGGCTGTACCTTCGAATGAATGAATGAATGAATGAATGAAGGAATGAACAGATACATATACAAATGAGTCAGTGGGTGAACAAACAAGACTGGCCTTTGTCCTGGGGCCATGCAGAGCAGGCTACTCCAGCCCGCCTGAAGGTAGGCCGCTTTAGGTGGGGAGTTAACATGGGTCACGCTAATTTCACAAAGCAGGGAGGAGCCAGGTGCCTCTGGACATGTTCTGGGAAGGCCACCTCTGGGGGAGAGTCAGGGGACAGCCGCAGATTTTGAGCCTACGGTAGTCAACCCCAGCCCCTGGCTGCCCAGCCCACAAAAGCACTCACATCAATGTAGTTGGCGTTGATGTAGTCGGAGTGTGGGTCTCCATCCAGCACCAGCAGCCTCACTCGGGAATGGTCATCTGCAGGAGGGGGTGGGGTGGGGGGAGAGAGAGAACAAATAAGAGGATGAGTGAAAAGACACCATCAGGTGAGGAGCCAGCCCTGCCCTCTGTTAGAGCCACTTCTGTTAATTACTGCACACTTGGCATCATGAGACTTTTGCACAAAACTTCTCATGTAACCCACCAGCTACCCTCAGTTATTGTCCCCATTTACAGATGAGGAAGCTGAGGCCTGGGGAGATTACTATGCCCCAAAGAGGACCTGTATCTTCTCTTTTTCCCACCTACCCTCCTGATGGCTTTGTCATTACCACCTAGGTGAGTCTTAGTGATTTTATCTTAAAACTAGAGGCCTGTTGCACGAAGAGATTCATGCAATAGGCCTTCCTTTCCCCTGGCTGCTGGCACCAGTTTTCCTCCGGCACCCGGCACCCAGGCCTTCACTCTGGCTGGGCTCCAGCCGGAGCCGGCCCCGGGGCCATGAGGCTTCCGCTGCTCTGCCGGCCCCAAGACCTTGAGGCTTCTGCTGCTCTGCTGGCCCCAGGGCCGTCAGGCTTCGCTCCACCACTTGGAGCCTATGTATGCAAATTAACCGCCATCTTTGTTAGGTCAATTTGCATACTCCCCTGATTGGCTGGTTAGCGTAGTGAAGGTACGGTCAATTTACATGTTTGCCTATTATTAGGTAAGATGGAAATGGAAATACCTTCTCCATAGACAGTGCAAGGGAGACTGCATGAAAAGTCTCGGGAAGCGAGATGTGTGGATGGGGAGTAATGCGCTTCATTTTCATGCTTGTTTAAAAACGGCAAATTTACCTATTTTCCACTTGGGCACAAATTGCTTTTCTTTTGCCTCTTGGAGTATTGCTGCAAATAGATTGTCGGCCACATACTGCTATCAATACTATCATTCGAGCGGAGCTGACTAAATCATTATAAAAGAGGTCATCAATAACTGAAAACCGTGTCACAGAGCATACCATTCCAAACACAATCTAGGCATAAACAAGATTTGCAGGCTTTGCTCGATGGCACGTTGGCTTCAAATAACACCAAATAAAAACCATTAAAAAAAACAAGTACAGCAGAAGAATCAGACGAATCTTTTACAATTAAGTAAAGTGAGCTCCGCTATAGACACAGACACATGCAATCAGACCGCCCTGGCCGGGTCTGGCTGGTAGGAGGGGCTCAACTGGCTGCCCAGGTCACTGTGAAGGTCCCTGAATGACTGGACATGACTCTAGGGCAGGGCTAGGGTTCCACGTCAGTGGGTGGCAGAGCTCTGAGCATCCCCAGGGCCCCATGCGGCAGGTCCTCATGGTGCTCGGTGACTGTATGAATGGATGACCTCACTGGACCCTGACAGTGATGCTGGGAGAGAAGCAGGATGGGTGCTGTTAGCCCTGATACACACGAGGAAACAGGCTCACAAGGACTCACTGGCCATGGACAGGGAGAGATGAAGGTTGGAAGAGCGGGGTCCTCTCAACTCTGGGTCCAGCTCCTCCAGCCTCCAAAGAGGGGTCTAAGCGGATATGAGAAACCACTTCCAGTGTCCAGAGCAGAAGGAATTAACGATAGAGAAGTGGTCACCTGGATGATGGACACGTTGAAAAGCCAAATAGAAGAGGGTGAAGTAACTCAGAGGCCAGTACGGGGTCTCCTTAGGCACGCCTCCTGAGGGACGGTGGGGCAGAGGGAGGAGGTGGAGGTGGGCACCTGTGGGGACTGCAGCTGCAGTGGCTTCTTTGGTGAAAGCTGGAGAAAAGTTGGAGCCTGTGGTTGGGACAGACGGGGAGAAATACTCCTCCCCCGGCCTCTTCCTTTCTCCCACCTCCCAATCTCCCACCGGTACCTGCCATTGGCCAAACCCAGACAGAAGCCAGCTGCCCAGAGACTGAGAAATGCAACCTGCAGAGTCAGCTCTCTGTGAGCAAAAAGTGAGCAGGAGCAGGCAAGGAATGGGTCCCAGGATGAACACACAGGCCCAGGACTGGGCAGCATACCACGCCCTAGCCATTAATTCACTACCTAATTCATTAATTAAAAAACTATTCATTCAGCATCTGCCATGTGCCAGCAGGGTGCTAGGCACTGAGATATACTGGATGCCACTTAAAAAAAATATACATTTTTATTGATTTTAGAGAGAGGAAGGGAGAGGGTGAGACAGATAGAACATTAATGATGAGAGAATCATTGATCGGCTGCCTCCTGCACGCCACACACTGGGAATTGTGCCCATAACCCAGGCATGTGCCCTTGACCAGGAATTGAACTGTGACCTCCTGGTTCTTTGGTTGATGCTCAACCACTGAGCCATGCTGGCCAAGCCTGGATGCTACATTTTTACTCATCATGGGGAAGAGTTCCAGTGGAAGCCAGTAAGGGAGTAGGTAGGAGGTCTAAGTCACTCCTTTGGGTGGCTGGGGGAGTGGGGTATGAAGGAGTCTGAAGCCAACCTTTATGGAGCTAATGATAGGTACCAGAGACTTTACATACATGACCTTAAACCATTTATTCCCCCAAATAACTGAATAGATTATTGTAATAATACCATTCTGATGTCGTTTTATTATTCTTTCCATTTCACAGATGAAGAAACTGAGGCTCAGAGAGATTAAGCAAGTTTCCCTTGTTACACAGTCTGTAAGTAGCAGGGCTGAGATTCTATCCCAGGCCTGTCTGACCCTGGACACCGGTTCCATCCACACAAGGTGTAGTCCCTGGACTTTTTGCATCTCCCAGGCCCCACTCCTGGAGTCCGTGCAAGTGGTTGGTCCCCAGCCCCTCAGTATTCTAGCCCAGAGAGGGGAACTTCCTGCGGGACAACCCACCCAGCAGGCGTCACACAGGGCCCAGCATTGAACTCTGAGCTCAGGCTGTTAAACTTTGTCACCAGAGGCTACAGAATCCGTAAGCCTTAAAAAAGTGAAAATGCATATTGTGTTTTCACTCATTGGTCTCACTAATGACTTATCGATTCAAAAATCTCCTTTACTTACTGAGTTATGCTCCAGGGGTCTACAGCACTGGGAACAGAGGTTCTGGTATAAAATGTTGAAAGGTAATTTTCTTTAATATACAATGGAACTTAAAGTCTGAAAGCCAAAGCTATTAAAAACAAAAACAAAAGGAAACAAATGTACTTCGTTCAATGTTATTAAAGATGAACGTTGCCTCTAACTGCCAGATGATGGTGTTTGCCAACCTTCATTCACTGAGCACCTACTATGTGCAGGCTTGTTGAGGGGATTCAGAAAGTGTTATGAAAGTGATGCTCAAGCATAAGGGGACAGACTGTACTTAGAAGTGAAACCTCAAGATCTAAAAATAGAGACTAGAGGGCTCTGTGGAGCAATATATGAATGAGGAATTAAAAGTGAGTAAGACTGTCCAGTGGACAATGAGGAAGGTCTTGCCATCAGAGGGACCTGCAAGGGGGAAGGCAGAGCTCCTGAAAAAGCAGGCACACTGTGAGCTGAGGGGTTCCTGCCTTGTAAATGCAGAGTGTGGAGGGATTAGCAGTGGGAGAGGAGACGGAGGAGGTGGCAGGGCTAGATGACAGAGGGCTCGCCACGCCATACTTGGATGCAAGTAACCATTCCCTGGGGTCGGCAGGGCGTCCGCGTACAGACTCTGTATTCTGAGACTGTGAAAGGCTGTTTTGGTATGAAATGACCAGGACTCATTCTTACATGATCTAACTTGTGGCAAGTGGGAATGTGAGGTATGAGGATGAGGTCACATCTGGGTTCAAATCTTAGCTCCACCATTTAGTACATCACTTGATCTCTCTTAGCCTTGGGATCCTTAGCAAAATGGGGCCAATACTATATAGTTCACAGAATGCTGGGAGGATTGAGGAGGAAATGCAGGCATGGAGAGTGAAAGGACATTAAGAGAATGAAAAGACGAGCCACAGACTGAGAGAAAACACCTATAAAAGACATTTCTGATCTAGGACTTGTATTCACAATATACAGAAATACTCTTAAAACTCAACAATAAGAAAACAAATAACTCAGTTAAAAATGGGCAAAACATCTGAACAGACATCTCACCCAAAAAGATATGCAGGCGAAATGTTCACCATCATATCTCATTAGGGGACTGCAAATGAAACACTGAGATACCTTTACACACTGACTAGAATGGCCCAATCCAGAACGCCAACAGCACCAAACGCTGGAGAGGATGTGGAGCAACAGGAACTCCCATTCACTGCTGGTGGAAATGCAAAATGCTTACTGTGGAAGACAAGTTCCTCCACACTAAACACACTCTTACATGACCCAGCAATTGCTCTCTCTGGTATTTACACAAAGGAGCTGAAAGCTTATGTCCACACAAAACCTGCACACGAATGTTTACAGCAGCTTGATTCACAATTGCCAAAAGCAAGATGTCCTCCGACAGGTGAATGGATAGATTGTAGGATAGCCACACAATGGAACAGTATTCAGTGATATCTAGAAAGGAGGCATCAAGCCATGAAAAGACATGGAGGAGCCTTAAATGCATACGGGCAAGTGAAAGACGCCAGCGTGAAAAGGCTTCACGGTGTGAAATTCTAACCCCATGGGATTCTGGGAAAGGCACAACTATGGAGACAGTAAAAATAGCAGCGGTTGCCAGGGACTTGGAGGGAGGGAGGAACACGTGGAGGGCAGTGAAACCATTCTGCATGATACTGTAATGGTGGACACACGTCTTCATACACCAGTACGCTCCAAAGAACTATACAACGCAAAGAGTGAATCTACAAAGTATGGACTTTCGTTAGTAACAATGGGTAAATATTGGTTCGTCTATTGGAACAAATGTATCACACCAATTCAAGATGTTATAACAGGGAAACTGGATATGGGGGGGAGGGAGGGAGGAGGCGTATGGGGGCTCCCTGTGCATTCTGCTCAAATTTTCGGTAAATCTACAAGTGCTCTAAGAAGTGTTAGGACAGTGCTGGGCATACAGCAGGTGCTTAATAAATGGTAGTTGTTGGCTGGATGTGAGGCAGGTTGTGTGCTGATGGCAGACACTTAGCAACTTAGTGCTCCCATCTGCCCTTGGTCCCACATGTCTATTCACCTTTGTGCAGAGGCGAAGAGCTGTGTGTACTCATCAAAGGGCAGAACCCGGCCGCAGGTCTGCGGAAAGGCATTGCAAGGAGGAGCAGTGTCCTCATGGTTTATTTATTCCTTCCAGGAGATGCTAATATTATTCTGTGTCCCCTTCCTCGTCCAACTTTATATAATTAGAAGGATAAAAAATTGTGTTTATCCACACGCGCATGGAGAGAGATGGGGCAGCGGGCGGTGGGAAGGAGTTTACACAAGGTAATTTACAAGCAGCCCAGGACATTCATTATGCTCTAGCTGCACTTTGCAAGCTTGAAAAGCGGCTAAATTGGTCCTCCTTGTTTGATATTCCAGACAAGGACTGAGAAGAGTCATACAGAGGAGACGCGAGCTCCTCCGGGTGAGGGGAGGCCGGGGCCTGGCTCTACCTGGGTCCTGTGAGGAGGGGATGGCAGGAACTGGCTGGTGGGGACGAGACAACTGCTGGCAGCTGGTGGAGGGGAGGCACAACTGCAAAGACTTGGAGATCCAAAGTCGCTCCCCCCCACGCCCCCACCCACACACACACTGCCCCCGGCTCCTCAAACACAAATCCAGAGGCACAGAAACATCATCCCTTGGGAATAGATCTATTCCTGGTAGTTTCAGGACAGAGACCCATGGTCTGTTGGCAAATGTTTAACAAACAGCTCTCTGAGGAGAAAAAGGCCCTGAGCAGCAACGGCTACCGATTTTGTGCTATAAATACTCCGGCCATGACTGATCGCAAGCTACCAACATGGCCTCCCCTAGCTCACAAAACTCCTGAAAATGTAACAATCTGTTCTTGCAAGCTGGCGTGACCCGGCTCCAGGACACCACGGACAGAGAAGAAAGCCTTACTACACGCACATGCCTTGTCTGATCTGAAGGTGTGGGACCCCCTTCCCAGTGCAGCCTCATGCCCTGCTCCCCACACACTACTCTGGTAACCAGCCTTCTTTCAGCTGCTCAAATGCATGATGTCTGCAGACCTCAGGGCCTTTGCACAGGTAGAGGAACACCCCCAGCCCCATAAGGCTGGCAACATCTCATTCCTCAGCTCAATGTCCTTTCCGCAGGAAGTCTTCTGTGATCTCTCCTCCCAGACCCTGAGAGCTCCCTGTACTAGTACTTTCCTTCCCAGCTCTCGAGCAGTTCTATTTCTGGGACTGACTAACCCGTGGCTCTCCCCAGGCCCTACTTAAGGAAGGGCACCCTACTTACTATTGTGTAGGCCACAGAGCAGGTGCTCAATTATTATCTGTCCAATAAACGAATTAATATTTGTGTCTGAAAGGCTGAGAATGAGAGAGGGACAGGCCCCTTGTTTCAGCCATTCTGTTGATTTTAGGGACCCCACGCTCTTTCCTGTACACAAGGCTGGCAGAGTGTGCCTGGATCCTGTGCTTGAATTCGTCCTCTCCCATAGCAAACCCCTCACACCGCCTGCAGACCTAGCCTGTCTTGTCCTAAAACTGGCAGCCGATTCTTGTGTCCAGTAGGAGAGAGGCAAGGGGTTGGGTGGCCTCTGGAGGCAGACCCCAGGTCTGTCACACACTAACCGTATCACCCGGGGCAAGTTATGCACCTTTCCTGAGCCTCAATTTACCCAATTATAACATCAGAATCACATCTACCTTGGCAGAGGTACAAGAGGAGACGTATAAAAACACCTGGAGTGGTGTAAGACATCAGTATAAATGTATACATTCAGTTTTACTATTATTCTAGAACAGTGGTTTTCACAATATAGTCCCTGGATCAATAGTATCAACAACATCTGGAAACATGCTAGAAATGCAAATTCCTGAGTCGCAGTCCAGACCCGCTGAACGAGAAACTCCGAGGCAGGGCCCAGCCATCTGTGTGTTAACGAGTCCTGCAGGAGATTCTGGTCCCACTCGGGGTTGAATGCTCAGACCAATGTCCAGTTATTTAGCACAGAGGTGCCCTGGCCATTCACTTCCATTTGTCCTGGGAAAGACCGACAGTTCTTACTGGAACTGGGCCGTGAGACCAGAACCTACCTGTGTGAGGTGTGAGGTCCAGGAATGTCTTTACCTGTGTGGAGTGAGATGTTCCAGGCACTACTCTAGAAGCCTATGGATGCTATGCCATTAGCTTCTCATTGTCACCCTGTGAGGTATATGTCATCACCCTGTTTTATGGATGAGAACCTCAGGCTCCTGGAAGTTTAACTCCGGTGAAGGCACAAGGGTGAAAGCTTTCTTGTAGAGTGTGGGGTCCCTACCCCTCCTGGAACCCCAAGACCCGTTCCTCCACACCTCTTCCAGGCCAGTTCTCTCCCCAACTCTGTCCCAGCCACTGTGTTCCCATACACGCCCAAGGACTGGGCTCAGTTTCCTCCTTTGCACAGTTCTACCTCTCAAAGCAAATCGCCTCTTCCCCCCTCAGCAAAGGTAGCCCAATGAGTCACTCTTCTCAAGTCACATCCACTCAAAGAGAGGGTCACTTCCGGGGGTGGGGCTGGGAGAGACTGTCCTTGGGTACCTGGCGCTCTTTCTTCCTGTCTCCTGGGCACTGAGGAGGGTAGAGAAAAGGTGCGATTTGTCAGAGGAAAGAGATTTGGCTCATTACGATGAACAGTGGAGCCGAAAAATCATTTTCCAGAACTGGAAATGTTAATGTGTCCTCTTGCATGAGTGGATGGAGGGGGGCAGAGGATTCCATCGAGGCTGCCCGGGGAACCTCATTGAAGCGAAAGGTCTGCACATTTAGTCTCAATTGAATTACCATCATCAAGAGAGGTGGCGTGGGGAGGAGAGCTAAACAGGAACATTCGTGCACCTCCCTGGCCCAGCAATTTCATGGTGGCTGAGGCTGGGCAGCTCCCCCTGCAGGGTCCTCTGGGGCAGCAGCTACTATTAGAGGGACATGGCCTGTCTGATGAACTTCTCGTTTCTGCCTAAGCAGGCCAAGCCCTTACCCCACGAGGGAAACTTTCAAGAAAGAAGCTTTGTACTTGAATTCCTTCAGAAACAGAATCTGAGGCAAGGATTTGAGTGCACGGAGTTGATTTGGGACGCGATCCCAGGAAACACTGGGAGATGGGAAGTGAGAGGGAGAAAGGAAGGAAGCCAATATGGGTGAGTCATCCAGCAGTGACCACTGTAGGCACCTGGGCGTGGTCCTTCCAGGAACACTGGGAGAGAGTGCAGAACACAACCCTCTGGGCATCAGACTCGGGAGAGGGAGCTGGGGAACTTATACACTCACCCCAAGTCATCGGTTGGGGACTGATCCTGGGGACACAATATCCTGGCAGTCCTGGCCGGCCCTGCAAGCGGGCGGAGATGAATAGGGTGGTCAGCACCAGGGTCTGTCGAGCCCAGGCCAGCGCCACCCTCAGAGACCACAAAATAACAACAAACCAACAAAAGGGTTGGGAGCACTGAACGAAGCCTCCATCTTGTCACCCGAGCTCGATTCCCCAGAAACCAGCAGAGAAATCTGCTGGGATGAAAGGCTCTTGGGTCTGTTTGGACCCTGAGTTCCTCCCTGGGAAGTGAGGACAGCTTCTCTGAAGAGCTGGTCCCAGGCTGCCATCTGTTCTGAGGTTGAGCCTTAGTACGCTCTTCCCCTCCTCCAAAGCATGATTTGCCTCGATGCAGAGGGACCTTGGGCAGGCAGCATGAGGCGTCCAGGCAGCCCATGCCCAGAGCCCTGGTCGTGGCTGCCCTACAGACGCCCTGTGTGACCCTACTGACCTCTGGACCATCACTCCTTGCCTGTGAACTCAAAGGGCTGAGACTAAGTCTCATCTAGGACTACAGTCTGCACAGCAGATTCAATATTCATTCACCTTGGCATTGAGAGATGAGACACTGAGTGTCAGAGAGAGGAAGTGCCCGTGTGGAAGGTCATGAATGAAGTAAAGGGTGGAACTGAGACCAGCTTCCGGTCTGCCTGACCCACGTCCAATACTCGAGTCCAGCTGAGCCCAGGGGCTTGTGTTGACTGAGGAGAAAATAAGCCTAGAAAACGTACTGGCACCTGGTTCTCTAGTCCGGGAGGCTGATCTCTGTGGACAAGGTCGGAGGTTCTCAAACATGAATGGACATCCGTGTCACCTGGAGAGCTTTGAGAAACACAGCTGGCTGGGCCTCCCCCACAGGATTTGATTCAGGAGGTTTGGGTGGGGCCCAAGAACGAGCATTTCCAGGTGACGCCGGTGCTGCTGCTCTGGGGCCCACACTGTGGGAGGCACTGGATGTGGTCTGCTGATTCCTTGTCCTCTGGCTCCTGGTGGGGTTTAGCCAATGGAAAGCACAGGCAGCAGGTGGGACAAAGAGAAAGGTGTGCATCAAGGTACTTCCTCCTTCTGCTCCCTTGGTGGGTCCCCATGCACACGATCGAGTCATGCTTCTCTGGGCCCTGGTCGCCTCTCCTTGCTGAGTCCTCTGGCCTGCGTGTAGTATTAGCCCTAGGGTGCTTCACTGTTCCCGCGTCTCCCTGCACCCAGCTAGCGCGCACCTTTGTAAAAACTCACGTCATTAAGTCTCCCCAAACCCCCTTATTTGAGGGTCCCATCTGTTTCCTGGTGGGACCCTGCCTGATTCCGGAAGGGAAGCCTCATTTTGTAAAATCTGCAACCCCTCAAGATCACTTCCTCTCCCGGGTGTAATTTCCTGTTCTAGAACTGCCTCATGGGGAATGCTCTGGTGTTCTTGAAATTTCCTCTTGTTCACAGTCTTGCCGCCCAGAGCTACTTGAAAGCAAAGAGCCCTCTGTTCTGTTTTCCCCATTCATTTCCTTCCCTTTCACTTCCTTTTCATTCCCAGGACCTGGAAACCCCACGGTCTCCATTACTAACTTCTAAACAGAATCCTGTGGAAGAAAGGGCTTATTTGGCCAAGGTTTCTCTTTCATTGTTTCATTTGCAGGCGGTGCCCTGCCCCCTTCTCTTTCCCGCTAATCTTTCCTTCTCCTGGCCTGTTCCTTGTCCTCCACTCCAGCTCCTCTGGCTTCCTTAAGATGCTAATCACTCCTGGTTTTCCTCTTGTGCCAGGGGTAGTTCTAATTATCAAGCCTGGGCAGACTTCGCCTTCGGGAGGGACACCTCCAAGGGCAGGAAGACTTTCTGTCCCTCAGGCTGTTTCTCTTTACCTTTCCCACGTTCCCACGGCAACTCCAGGACTTCTCTTTTCTTCCTAGGTTCCCTGTAGGTCTTGCACGGCTTGAGAACCCACTGGTTACCTTGGCACTGTCCCTGCTTCAGCCCTGATTTGTTGCAGAATCATGGACCCTTAAACTAGAAAGGAGACTTGGGTTTATTTAAGCCCAGACAGGTGGTGTCATGAGGTGTATGAATTCCCTCTGCCTCCGTCTAGGTTTCTCCAGAAGTAGATGTAAGATGAGGATTGCAGTGCGAGGAGTTGACATAGGAGGAGAGGGATCACCCCGGGAAAGGGGGCAGGGAGACAGCTAAGAGAAGGCCACCCAGAGAGAGTGTGTTTTCAAGGCCATTCCTTCCTTGGGCAACTGCAACCACCTCCCCAGGGATTTAGGAAAAGGTGTGAAATACACACCCAGGTGAGGAGCTGGGCTATTTCCTGGTCCAGGGGGAACCTGCCTTGTGCGTAGACAGAGCATCCTGCCCAGCTTTGGAGAAAGTCCTCAGGCAAAGAGACGCAGACATGAGGGCAGGATGAGGGCGAAGCAAGGGAGGCGCTTGCTCTCAGGGTTGTGCAGATGCAGGGTCAAGGGCTGAGAGGGAGGAACCTCCTTGAATGTTGCAGACTGGGCGTCTCACCCACCTTACCCTCATCCTGGCCCTGGATGCTGGTACTGCCAGCTGGTGTCGCTGCACAGGGAGGTGGTGAGGCCATGGGGTGTGGGTGGGGCTCAGCACCTTCTGCACCCCAGTGGCAGAAGTCTAACCCCTTCGTTGTTCTCCCTGCTGCCTGGGATCCAGCCCCTGTTCTGCTCACTGCCCTCTTCATCACTAAGAGACATTACTTGGATGTCTCTCCAAGTATCATCTTGATCCTGCCTTCCTCCATCCATCTTTTTGAGTGTTCTCTATTTTATTTGGGAAGCCAGAGGGAGAGACCCACGGTTCAAGGCCTGTGGGGTCTTGCGGAGAATCTGTGTTTCCCAACATTCATTCCTATTTACTGAGCACCAACTATATGTCAGTTTTGGGGACACAGAGGCACAAGACAGTTGTGGTCCTGCTGTCACAGAGCATCTACTTTTGTGAGGGAGTCAGGCAGACAACTGAGAGTCATGCAAATGCCTCCAACACCACAGTGATGAGGGGAGTTAAGGAAAAGTGCTCTAGGAGTGAATAATGGGGTTGTGTGCATATTCAGAAGATCTGAAGGATTCCCTGAGGAAGTGGCGACTGAGCTAAGATCTGAAGAAAAAGTAGAATTAGTAGAAGAGAGGAGGAAAAGGCACTTTGATAGAGAGAACAAATGTGCAAGGCCCTATGGCATAGATGATCCTGGAAAGCTCCAGGGGCTGAAGGAAGGCCAGTGTAGCTTGTAGAGACCATTATGAAGAGGACACAGTGGGAAACGAGACCTGAGAGGCGGCTAAGAGACTCTGGACAAGGTGTGTTCATGAGCAAAGGGCAAAGTTTTCAGTAGGAAGATGACATGATCCAATTCAGGTCCCTCTAGCTTCTGTCAGGATCAGATAGGTAGACAGTTGGGGACAAAAATGTATATGGAGCAACCAAGAAGGAGGCAGGGCAGAGACCAGGGGAGAGCCGGCGATGGCGTGGGCAAAGGTGCTGAGAGCAGAGGGTGAGCAGTGGGGTCTGGAGAGATACATAGCTTTGCGTGGCCCCTCATCCTTGGCCCCCACAGGCTTTGGCCCTGATACCTGACCCAGCCTGGGTATCCCTGTCTCTCAGGAAGGCAGGGTCTCTTGTCTGTGCACTAGTCATCTATTTTTTCTTATCTGCACAACACCTCTGGGAGGAAAACATCCTTGTACCCATTTTACAGACAGAAGATTAAAGTTTAGAGTGATCACATAATGTCTCACAGCCTACAATTTAGTGACCATATCTGGACTCATAATCTAATAGGGGCAACAGACATGTGACCAGGTATTTTAGGGCTCAGTCCTCAAGCAGAGGATGGTTTGAGTGAGCAGCCACGTGTGCCCCAAATGGGAGCCCCCTGGGAGCAGAGGCCCAGGGTCCCACAGGGCCTGGCTCATAGGATGCCCACACATCATAGGTCTCAACGCGCATTTCCTGATTGTTTGAATATCTCTTTCCAATGCTTCGCTTGCAAGAAATCTTGCTGTCTGCATTACTATCATCCAACAGACAAATTACAAATGTTTTTGATTAGTTCTGCCATTCATAGCCCATTCCTAAACCTGCACAGGAAACAGCTAAGCTGAAACTTCTGCCTCCTTCTTCCTCAACAAGCTGCCTGTATCTTATGCTTTTCTCTCTCCAAGCTTTTACTTAGGCAATGTCTAGACAGTTAACAAAACACTGAGCTGTGCTAGAAATAATCTGTTCTTCATGATCTTTTTTTCTTTTTCTTTTTGGATGAGCTGGGTTACCCTGAGAGCTGGGACCAAGGAATGCTATGCACCTTGGTGAGATGTCAAAGGTCCAGGTGAGCTACACCATGGCAGGCAAAGGCTGCTACAGACTTCTGTTCTAATGAGATATGTACTCAGCATTTTGCACGAGGTAACTTTGTCCTCTCTGTACCTGTTGCGTGGAAGGCTGCACACACCAATGTTTGACAGTGACCATAATTGTGTGTGACCTGATATTTAGTTATATGGAAGCCTGTCTCTCTCCCTTTTCTCTAGGAACTCCACCATGTACCGTCACACACAAGTATTGTTACTGACTTTGTTCAGGCCTCACCATCCCTTGCTGGGACCAGTGCAGTCGCCTCTTGACTGGTTCCTCTGTTTCCTGCCTCTCCCAATCTAATCTACCCTCCCAATCATCTACCCGATAGACCTTTCCAAAATGGACATCTGATCATGCCTCCCTCCCCAACTGGCTTATTCCATGAGCCACATGGGTAGTCAGTGAATTCTGGTTAAAATGTGGTGGGATGATACATCCACCACACTGCTTATCCATCCACACTGCTTATCCGTGACTCTGAGAAAGTGAACTCCATGCTGTGAGGAGGATGATGATAGGCACTAAGGCCAAGGGTTCCATGTGCCTTCTTTCAATGACCCAATCTCTGTTATTGTCATCATTTTAAAGGTGAGGAAGTGAAGCTCGGAGCGGCCAGGAAACCTGCTCCGGGTCCCAGAGCCGGGACAGAAGCCAGGCAGTTTTTTTCTGCAGAGGCTCCAACCGCTCTGCACCACATCCCGTCAGGGCTGCCTGGAGCTCATTGCCAAGCAAAGCAATGTCCTTCCATGCCTCCCTGAGCTCCACGCAAAACATGCCTACCTCCTGCAGGCTCAGTGCCAACAAATGCCTGTGCCAATGCAGCCCTGAGCAGCAGGCACTCATCTTAGAGCCTCTGCCCCACTGGCGGTGGGGTCTGGCAGAAGTCATGGTGCCCTAAGCTCAGAGCTTCTGGCTCCTTCCGGGCATCAATCCTTGGTTGGGACTCTGCCTTCTGAGAGGAGCACTATTCTCTCACCTGGGTGTCCTCAGCCTCTCCCTCACAGCCTGGATCTTGCTGGTACCCCGAGTGGCTTATAAGGAGGTACTCTGCACTGGAAGAACTGCTGGCAACAGGAAGGATTCCTTTGCCTGGGCTTCCTTCCCAACCTGAGCAATTCTTGAGCAATGGGCAATGCCAGGCCAGACGCAGCTTCCAGAGGCTTCCTGGATCTACTCTGCTTGGACCCAGCTTTCCACCTGCCTCCTGGGCCTGAGGTCAGCCATGCTCTGTCACCCAGGCTGAAATACAGCTCCCAGCTTGGCATGTTGACCCAAAGCTGGAAACACCAAGGATAACTTGACAACAAACTCTAGGTAAATAATAGTAATGGTTTGGTTTCCAAAGCCTGGGACCTCCCAGAAGGGCACTTACAGGATATGATGTTTCCATATCGGTTCTTATTGCGATTTTCATCCTCCTTGGCTGTGTCCCATGAAGCAGTCTGCCCCTCTGGTAAGGCCTACAAAGGAAGGACAGAGTGGTTAGGATGGCCAGAGATCGAAGCACTATGCAGGTGAAGATGAACCAGTGGGGAAACAGCACCCGCTGGAGTGGCTCACTCAGCATAAAGGGCTGTGTGGTGGTGGATGGGGCCTGGGAAGAACATAGACTGGGCCTCTCCACGGCCTTATTTCCTCCTTCATTGGCTCAAATGCTACTGAGGTCTTCTGTGTGCTATGAGCCCAAATCTGGTCCAACAGGGGAGTCACTCATTCATTCATTTATTCGACAGATTTTTATTGTGTCCCTAATATGTGTTTGGCACTGTTCTACGTACTTGGGACACAGAGAAATAAACTAAGTGCCCCTTGAGCTTCCAGTCCTCCACTGGGAGGTGTAGCAAATGAACCAGAAAACATGTAAGTTTAGATGGTGGAAAATGTTATGAAGAAAATGAAGCTTGGAGAAGGGATAGTATAGAGGATGAGGATTGCTTCAGATTACACAGTCTGGGAGGGCTTCTCTGAGAAGGTAACATCTAAGCTATGATGTGAAAAGCCACTCATGCCAAGAAATGTAGGAAGCACTTTCTAGGCAGAGGGAACAGTAGATGCAAAGGTGATAACCAAGGACTAAGGATGAGGCAGGGAGAGCAGTGACAGGAGCACCAGAGAGGCTGGGAGAGTTAGGATTAGAGGGGGCACTGCGGTCACTGGTAACCAGCTGGGTGTTACTCTAAGTGTAATGGGAAACCATCAGAGGGTTTTGAGCAGGGGAGTTACCGGATATGATTTATGTTTTACAAAGTACATTCTGGCTCACATATGAAATACACGCTCAGGGAGATCAATTAAGAAGTTGTTGCAATAGTCCAGGTAAGAGATGATGGTACCTTGGGCCCTTGTACCAGGATGGCGGCAGTGGATGCAGTGAGAACTGAATATTTTCAGTTGAAGTTTGTAGGTTTTGGTTCAGGAGAAGACTCACTGCTTTTGCAAGAAACAAGGATCTGAATATGAGACTCTATTTGGGAGGCAGTCCTAAGAAGCATGGTTGTAAGAGTCCGGGAAGTAAGCCAATCAAGGGAAGAAAGTTCAACACAGGGTACATCAATGAACAGGTTACCACTGTGTGCCTGAGGCTTAATGCCATGGGCCCATTTCATTCTCCTACCAGAGGGAGAAGGGAGTTGGGCTGTTTATCCACCAATTTCCATCTATCATTGTTGAGGTTGACTCTTAGGAACTCCCTTAACGCTCTGCCGTGCTCTGTAGACAGGGTGTGCACATTCTTTTGTGCTGAGGAAGTGCTCAGGCAAAAAGTCACAGGTGTTTCCAGGAGGCAGGCACTGGGGACACTGTGTGGAGGGGATATGGGCAGGTCACCAACATATCCACTGAGGACGTGGACTGTGAAGGAGGGAGGGATGAAGGCTGAGGCCCAGACTGTTGGCTCGGAGAACTGAGTGGAGAGCCATGACAGTCACTGAGATGGAGAAGAAACATCTAGGGAGAAACAGGGTTGGGAGGCAAGAAATAAGTGTGTTTTGGGTACATAAAGGGCTTAGAACAGTGTCTAGCCCTTGCTGAATACTATGTGCTTCTTAACATGTTCAAAACAATAAGAACAACAGTAGCAGCGGCGGCCACGTTTGAGATGACTATTCCGACACCCAAGCGAAGATGTTGAGCAGGAAGTTGGACAAAGAGGGGGAGGAAAGAGATGGGAGTTGTCAGTTTAAGAGGAGAAAGACAAGTAAACGACCGAATGGAATGACTGAACAGAGTTATGAGCCAAGTGTTCTGGAAACACAGGGAGGGTATAGTTCAATGATGGCGAACCTATGACATGCGTGTCAGAGGTGACACACAAACTCATTTTTTTTGGTTGATTTTTTTTTGTTAAATGGCATTTAAATATATAAAATAAATATCAAAATATAAGTCTTTGTTTTTACTATGGGTGCAAATATCAAAAAATTTCTGGTGACATGGCACCAGAGTTAAGTTAGGGTTTTTCAAAATGCTGACACGCCGAGCTCAAAAGGTTCGCCATCACTGGTAGAGTTAATTATCTCAAAGAGAAGGAAGCTGGGCATTTAAGGGAGCAGGGACAGCTTTAGCGAAGCTACAGAAGCATGAAGGTTGGGCAACACTTGGACTAGTGTTCCCACCCCTGCTTGTGGCCCTTGCGCTGCTTCTGGGATGGAATTTGCAGTACCTTCAGTCTACACAGGTCCTTGTTAGTAATGCTGGGCAAAGGAGCACCCACGCACCTCAATACACCAGCCTTGCCTTTGCCTATCTATTCCTTGCTAGCTCCATCCCAAGCAAGGAGGGATCTGTATCCTGCTTGGTCAGAAATTCAGCCACTCAGCGGGCCATGTTTGACAGATAGGCAGGACCACTGACTATAAGAAGCCCAGCCCATGCGTGATGCCCCCCTTCTTGCTTCTAGTCTCCCACGTGTTAAGCCAGCTTGGCTGGGTCATTTTTAGAGCGGAGGTTGGCAAATTTTTTCTATAATGGGCCAGATAGTACACGGCTTGGGTTCTGTTGTAATTACTCCTACTCAACTCCACTGTCGTAGAGTGAAAGCACTTGCAGACAGAGTGCAAACAAATGGGCATGGCTTCATTCCAATAAAACTATATTCACAAACACAGGTGTTGGATTTAGCCTATGGCTCTCATTTGTGCTAGAACAGCGGTTCTCAACCTGTGGGTCGCGACCCCTTTGGGGGTTGAACGACCCTTTCACAGGGGTCGCCTAAGACCATCAGAAAACACATATATAATTACATATTGTGATTAATCACTATGCTTTACTTATGTTCACTTTGTAACAATGAAATTGGGGGTCACCACAACATGAGGAACTGTATTAAAGGGTCGCGGCATTAGGAGGGTTGAGAATCACTGTTCTAGAAGGGTGGCCATGATCCTCAACTACGCAGCAGTTGGGTAGGTAGAATTGATGCCCATTCCAGATGGAATGGAGATGAGGTGGGAGGTCCCTGCCTGGGTTTCCTGAGCTAAGTTATGTTCTCCAATTTAGCTCCCCCAGGGTTTTAGGTTGGGGTAATGGAGTGCCTTCCCAGCTATCAGGGGATCACAACTTTGTTGTGTGTCTGAAACCGTTAGACAGACATCCTGGGGGAGAAGCAAAATAGCAGTGTGGCTCTGGGCACCAATCTCTGCCTTAAATCCGAGTATGAGAAAAGTGTCATGGAGACAGTGACATGCTTATTTTACTGATGGAGGGCTTGCCTCCCCTGCCCTCTTCCTTTCCCTCATCCTCTTTTTGCTCCTCACTCGAGGTGACCACCACCCTGCATCCCTCTTGCCATCAGCACAGGCCATCTCTAGACTGCAAATGGCTCTTGGTTTTGCATGGAACTCTTAGAACTCAGATTCCAGGCCTTGGTCTCACCCTCCCACCGTAGCCTGGTGGCAACATCTGTTTCGGGCAACTTGCCAGGTCAACTTAGTATTCCTGGCTCTCTGCACGGGTGTGGCAGGCTGGTCTCAGTGGCAGCACTGAACTTCTCAATGTTTCAGCTTATATTCTGGTGGTAATTTCCTATCTGAAACCCTCTGTGATAAAAGCCAACTGTATACCCAATGATACCCACCAAAGTGGCATGAAGACAAGAAGCGGACACTCCGAATGTTTACACACTAATTTTCTGGGGAAAATATCTGTTGGGTACCTACTATGTACCAGGGTTCGGGTTACAGTTCACGTAAGGTTTTGTTATGGCTACACAGTAACATAATCTGGGGGAGCTTTAAAACTCCCAAAGCGCCGAAACCGGTTTGGCTCAGTGGATAGAGCATCAGCCTGTGGACTGAAAGGTCCCAGGTTCGATTCCAGTCAAGGGCATGTACCTGGGTTGCGGACATATCTCCAGTAGGAGATGTGCTGGAGGCAGCTGATCGATGTTTCTCTCTCATCGATGTTTCTAGCTCTCTATCTCTCTCCCTTCCTCTCTGTAAAAAATCAATAAAATATATTTTTTTTAAAAAACTCCCAAAGCCATGGCCCTAGCCCGGACCAATGAAATCAGACTCTGGGGATGAGACGCGAGCATTGGTTATGTTTAAAGCTCATGGGTGAGTCTAATGTGCAGCCATGATTCTTGCAAAAAGTGAATTTACCTGGAGAAATACTTTCCCATGGGTCTCCTCACTGGTTTCTCTTGCTTTGGATCTGTCCCCTCCAATCCACTCTCCACTGTAATCAGAGAGATCTTTCTAAAATGTGAATAGGACCCAGTTACTCCCCGTGCCATGGTCTTCAGGATAAGTTCCAAGTCTTTAATATAAGGTCCTTAATGACTTCACCCTGCATCGCCTCTGCAGCCTCAGTGCTTGCCCTTATATTAATATTCCAATGATAAGGAACAAAATGCAACACTGTAGACAATTTCAGGTGTTTCAAACTTCTGAGACTGACTTTACACATACTGTTCCCTCTACCTGAAATTCTCTTCCACTCGAGTCTACCTGGGAAACTTCTACATATCCTTCAAAACCCAGTTCAAACATCTTCTCCTCTTTGAAACCTTCCCCGTTCACCCTCCCACCACCCCACTGCATCCTCAACAACTTAGTCACTTTTTCTATTATTAGAGGGACTCTTCTACATCTAATAATTTGAATGTATTGTCTCCCAACTTGGTGATGGATTACTCCAGGGAAAGAATAGCATCTGTAACTCCAGAACCCAAGACTGGCTCTGTACTCCGTATGTGCTTGAATCACCCCTTTTGAATAAATTAATGAATGGGTAGATGGATGGAACAATGAGTGGGTAAGGTGGCTCCTGTGCATGCAGAAGGCAGAGATCCTGGAATCTCAGAGGGGCAAGTGACTGGATATCATCTGGTTGTGTTTCTATCCACAATTGCCTTCTAGGCAGCTGATAAGCTGATCTATAGCATCTGCTACTTGGATACCCTTAGCAATGGGCAGCTCACTACCCAATAAAGCTTCCTGTCTCGCTTTTGGATGGACCCACTGGACAGTGTTTTGTTTATTCTGACCTTTGCCCTGCTCCCTGGGCACCCCCCTCCCGAATAAGCAAGTACCCTCTGTACCGTGACACTGCAGGGATTTGATAAATGTCCCTGTCCACCCCTGGAGTCCTTGAATGACATGCAGTTGGACGTCTTCTCAGCATCCGACCATGCTTTTCAGGATGCACCCAGCATGCAGATCGCTTTTAAAAAATCTCAAACTAAACAAAACACCTGTGATAAAGGGTGCTTCTCTGTGGGAAACCATGCAGGACCCTGCCACAGCCCTGAGGGCCTCTGCCTCCCCCTGGCAGGGCTGAAGAATAATTTGGAGCTTGGGGGCCAGGAGGATGGTGACAAAGGCAGAAGAGGCAAGGCTGAAGGGAGCTGCCCACCCAGGAGTGAGCTGTAAGGATCCCCTAATTGGCATACTTTGATCACACATCCATTTCCCTTTTTAGGGAGCTGCAATCTAATAGGGGATAATCTCTTGAAAGAAAAAAAAATATGAGGGGGTAAAAGTATGAGAGAGAGACTCATCTCCATCTTCAAAGCAAGCCAGCGAGGGCATTATTTTTACATCAGCGGCTGGTTACAGTAGATTGACCAGGGAATTGTGGCAGTCATTAGGAGCTAATCACATTCTTTTGAAACCAAAATTGCCATCTCATTATCTCCATCCATTATCAGTCTCTGCTTTGCTTTTCCCATTCTCTTCTCCTTAGAGGACTGAGCTCTATTTTCACACTCTTGTCTGTGAAAATGTTTCCTACTCAACAGCGCTGCTTCTCTAAGATGATCTCTCTCTCTCTCTCTCTCTCTCTCTCTCTCTCTCTCTCTCTCTCTCTCCTAAAAGATGCATGTAGGGATGTCTTATTCACAGAATCCTCGAAAGTCAGATCTGTAGGGATCTGATGAAAAAAATTATTACCTCATTTTACTGATCAATAAAGTGATGTCCAGACAGGAAATGACTCGCTGAGTAATATGCACTGAATGGGTCTGCTCTCCTCCCTCCCTCCCTTCCTTTCACAGTGACCATCCGGGTGCTGGGCACCATGCCGGGTCCTAGAAATAACAGCAATGGACATGGCAGGAGACCTCATGAATTTTATGTTTTAGTTGTGGGAAGGTGCAGACGATAAACAAATGCACAAGGCAATGGTTTCTAGTAAGTGCTGTGAAGACAATTAACAGGGTGCTGGGACAGATTGTGATTTGGGACAATGGGCTACTTTAGATGGCGTCAAGAGGGCAGAACTGTTTGAGAGAAGACATATGAGAAGGAGAAGAGCAGCCCCTGGCTCCTGGGGGCTGGCACAGCACTCACAGCTGGACCCTGGTGCCCTCCAGTTGAACACAGACAATTTCACAGGATGCCAGCATCAGACAAGGCTACTCCGAGATCAAGATGGAGCAGGCCCAAACCTGGCCACTCTGCAGTCATATACAAACACAGACAAAAATATGAACATTGCCCAAGCCAAAAATAAATGACCAAACATCTACTCTGGCTAATAGGAGTGACTGCTTTTTCTTTGATATTTACAGCTATAGCCTCAATCCTGTGTTCCCTTCTTAGAGTTAAGATTTACTCAAATACCCAATCATTCCTCTCCCTACCACTGTCCAGTTGGGAACAAAGCCCTAAGTCACCTAACACAGCTCACCCACATTCTATGAGTCCCTTCAAACATCCTTTGCCCAAGCTGTCCCTTAGTTCCTAACCAGCCTGTTCAACTCCAAGTGTGTTCCCACGGGTCTCCATTGACACACTTGAGCTGAAAATGAAGTGCTGAGCAGAAGCTGGGAAAAGAACGTGCCAGGCTGAGGGACGGTGAGTGCTGAGGTCCTGAGATGGGAAGAGCTTGATGTGTCCTAGAACTTGAAGAAAGGCTCTCCAGAGCAGAGAGAATGAGCGCGAGAGAGCGACATAAATGGGGAGGGGTGGTGCTCAATTGAGATCTGGTGGACCCCAGGTAAGAATAGGAGTTTAATTCTAAGTCAATGGGAGTGCTTTGAACATTTTTGAAGCTGGGAAGGCTGAGTCAGTCGAGCATCATGACAAGTGGCTAACAGCATTTGTCTCTTTTTTAAAGATATATATATATATTTTTATTAATTTTAGAGAGGAAGGGGGAGGGAGAGAGAGAGACAGAAACATCAATAATGAGAGAAAATCACTGATCAGCTACCTCCTGCATGCGCCCCGGCCGGAAATTGAACCATGACCTCCTTGTTCATAGGTTGATGCTCAACTACTGAGCTATACTGGCTGGGCAGCACTTGTCTCTTGAACCCTTCCTTCATCCTTGCTGACAGACTTCATAGACTCTAGGATAAAACTGTCATCTGGTTCCTGCCCCAGACTAACTCTTCCTCTGGTTGCAACCCACACATCCACACATCCATCCATCATCCATCCATCCATCCCCCCACCCACCCATCTATCACCGAACCATCCACTCACCCACCCACTCTCCCAACCACAGAGCTGTACCCCCAGGAGGCAGTGTGGGCTCAGACCACATGACCACAGTCACAGGCTTCTTATGTCCTGCTGTGCTGAGTCAGCCCATAGGACTGTGCGACCTGCCCCAGTTTCCCCAATTACTACTTTAATTTCCAACTAGAACTGAGAATTGCCCCTGGTGCCTCCTTGGCTGGTTCCTTCTCTCCCTGTTGATTTGGCCCTGTGGAGATACAGGGTCCTTTCTGAAGCTTGCCACCCTTTTTTGGATGCTCTTCTTTGCACGTACGCCTCTTGGAGTTATTCCCCAAACAGTGAGAGGTCTTGATAGAACAGAGCTTCTAAGAGCAGCTCACCTCCAATCCAAGACTGAGAACATCCTGGTCCATTTAATTCACCTGTTCATCCGCTATCCTCAGCAGATTCTGTCAGCTATGATGCCCCCCTCATTCCCTTTGGCTTGACTGTATCCCTGGAGATAATTGGAAGTGATATGCCTTGAGGTAAAGCAAAACCAGGCCTGGGGGATGCTGACCCAGCAGTTCCTGGCTGATGCTACAGAGCACAGCCAAGGGCCTGCTTCCTCCATGACCAGTCCTGGCGACCAGGATTTTCCTGCGCCCCAGCCCACAATTGTACTCTCCTGGGCAGGGAAGATTTCAGTCTTCACCAAGGAGGTGCCATTTTTACCTTGGCCTTTCATTCACTTATCTTGTCCAGAAATAACCTTTTAATACCTCTTGTCCACTAACTATATGAGGCAGGAAGAACGTGGCACTTTGCCAAAGACAGAGTGTTTGAACATTTTTTTCTGCAAATCATCTCACCACTCCAAGTCTCTGTTAATTTTCCCGACAATGACGTCAATAATATGCCTTTCAGTTATGGTTGGGGGAAGGGTTTGACTACGAAGGGATAGCACGGGGGGAGGGAGGGAGATTTTTGCTGATGGAACTCTCCTGTATTCTGATCCTGTTGGTGTTTGCATGGCTATAATTTGTGAAAATGCATAGATCTGTACACCTCCCTCCCCAAAATGAATTTTACACTATCTAAATGAAAAACATAATGTGCCTCACGCAGTTCTGTGATGACCAGTGATTATTGAGAGAATGCCTCCAGGCACCCAGCACAATGCCTGTTCTGTAGAAGGTATTCCGAAGCTCTCCCATCCCACTCTTTCCCAAGAATATGCTATTGGGCCCCCCTGGCTCACTCCTAAAATTCACTCTCTGCCTCTCTTTGATTAGAAACAGCCAGTTTACTGCCACAAGACCAAAGATGGGGACTCCCGGCAACATCCCTACTGTTTTGTCTTGGACCCAAGGATTCCTAAAATGTAGGACCCTATGATTTCACTCATGTGTAGGAAAGCAACAAATGAACAGCAGGAAAAATAAACAAATAAAAACTCACAGGCACAGACAACAGTATGCTGGTTACCAGCAAGAAGGGGGCTGGGGGGTTAGTCAAAGGGGTCAAATACACGGTGATAAAAGAAGATTTAACGTTGGGTGGTGGGCACACAATGCAATATATAGATGATGTATCGTAGAATTGTACACTTGAAACCTATATAATCTTATTAACCAATGTCACCCCAGCAGATTTAATTAAAAATAAATAAAACTGGTACCATTCTGGGGAAACTGGGACAAGTTGGTTACTTTAGGTGCAGGTTGGACAAAGTATGCAGGGAGTGAGAAAGTTTTATAAGCTCTTGGAAGCCTAAGGTCTGGTCGCCATTGTGTCCCTGGGTTTAGTGAACGCCCATGTTTCCCGGCGTCCGTGGCTAGCTGGGGGATGGCCGTGCAGGTTGTGTACAGAGCACCATGTCTCAGGGAGAACCATGGCTTGGTAGACATGGGAGATTTCTGTATAGTATATTATGAACATATTCTGGAAGGTGATAGTCCATTATCCTGAGACAGGTGTACCTTTTGCTATTTCACTCTAAGGTGCTGTATGAGTTAGTGGTGGCCCTGGCAGAGGCCGAGCTTTCAACAAATGCTTCCTTCTGTGCTGAAAGCACATGCCTCGGGGATTATAAATGTGGACAGAGAAGACAGGAAAGGATGACTGATGACGTCTACTTGGAGTGGCATCAGGAGAGCAAACATTGTTGTGCACCATGCCACTAAGTAGAAGGTAATTTATGAGCCCTGCTGGGGAAGCTAAGTAGAAAACCAGATCCCAGCAAGACTGACAGGAGCTTTAGTGGGACAGGATGGCGAAATGTGCATCTGCATGTTGAGTCACAAGACCTCCTTTAAAAGGCCCCGTGAAAAGCTACACAATTTTAAACGACAAATTTTAGGCCCATGGTTCCCAGAGTTTGGTAGGGATCCAATTTCCCATGGAATTTTGTAAAATGCACAGGCCTGGGTCCTGATCCATGTCAACGAGCTCGTGTCTTAATGTTTTTCACTAATGTTCTAGCTGACTCTGACACGCAGGACTCACAGGTCTAGGAAGCATTTTAACTAGCATTTTGTTTTATAATTACACAGCGTGGTAAAACCATGATCTTCCTTTAAAGTAGGGTCTTTATTTTCTTTATCTAGCTTTCTAACTACCTCAAATGCCCCAAACAGTGCAAGGCACGAAGTAGGTACTCAATAAGTATTTCTGACCAAATGAAGTAGATGCCTATACTACCAGGCTTCAGAAGTCCATGCTATGTAGTCAGACCTTTCCCAGAAGATGAAATGTGGACCCAGAGATGGAAGAGTCTTGTCCAAGACCATCCAGTATGCAGGAGCAGACTGAGACCTAGGTCTGGACTCTCAGCCAAGAGCTTTTTCTGTGGTTCTGCCTGAAAACTGCTCACTTGGTTGGGAAGGGTTCCTATATTAAACACAGAAAATATTGTCTCCTGGGTTACAAATAGAATTAAGTTGAAAAATAACAATAAACTCAAAGGAAAAGAGCAAGTTAATAGAGCTCTTTCCTGTTGGAGAAATTTCCAGGTCTGAAACCTCTTGAGTTACTGATGTCTTTTGGCTCCCCCCTGGAAATGGCCCATTCCCCACTTACTGTAATCCATTGGGAATGGAGTGAAATGAGCAGGTGGAGTCCAAGATTTCCTATTTGGGTCATTATGAGTTCTCAGAGCTAGAGAACAACCACAGTCTTCCCTTTCATGCTTTGGGAATCTGCTACAGATTCCCCCTGTCTCTACCCAGCATCACTCTCCTCTGGATGGAGAAGCTGAGTCTCTAAGGGCTCTGTTACCAACCGAGGAGAGAAAAAGCTGTGGGAGAAGCAGAAGGTCTACTCTGCCTGTGTTTAGGTAGCTCTGATCAGAGAAGAGGGCAACTGGGGCGACCTGAAGCATCCATCACAATGGTTACACCCCAGCCGGAGGCTGCCTGCCCACCACAATCCACAGAAGACAATGAGAAAGACAGCAACACCGGCCTCTCCCCACAAAACCATGCACATGGTGTGTCGGCACACAGCGTGACCGCCCTGAGCTGGAAAACAAACTAACGCTTGCTCTTGATTAGGCTGCATCTCACTCCACACAGCTGTTCCTGGCTGCTTAAATAGTCTTAATGGAGCTATAATAGATAGATACCTTCTGGTCACCCTACTGGACTTGTTCCATTCATTAGAATGACAGACTGCCTGGACTGGACTGGTATTATTAACAGCTTCCCTTCCTTCTCTCCATTACAGTCACCTCTTCCTGTTGACCCCCATCTTCCCCAAACCCTCTATTCTTCTGATCATGATGATGGCTGGGGTTACAGGGCTCACAGACAGCCCCACTCTCCAGCTAAGTTCTCTGGGCATTTGCTGGCATGCTTCGTTTTGTTTTGTTTTGGGGCAGGTGAGAGGATATGGGCAGGAGAAATAGGATGGGGAGGAGGGAAAACTCTGCAGTCCACAATCAAATGCAGAAGCCCTTTGGCTTTCCTGTGGCTGTGTGCCATTAGCAGGTCCCCACACCCCTCCATGGGCATCAGATGTGACCAGCAGCAAGTACAGATGGTGAGGTGATGGGTCTTGGGCATAAGCAGGGCATGCACTAGGGACTCTGGATCTTTCTAGACCAGTGTCTCTCAACTTTATAGACATCTGGAGAACATAGAAAATGGAGATCTCTGGATTCCACCCCCAGGGAATCTGATTTAATTGGTAGTAAGATAGCCTGGATATTGTTGTTTGTAAAAACTTCCCCAGGTAATTCTAACATGCAGCCAAGATTAAATACGTCTAAGACTCAAATCTGCATGGCAGGTGCAATTAATTTGCATTAGGCCTCCTTGAGTTCTTAGCAACTCAAGGCCCCTGGTCAATCACGGTTGCTAGGACTTCAGACACCTTAGTAGACATGAAAATAGATAGTTGGGCATATGAGTTTAGAAATTTGGGGGAAAAGCCTGGGCTGGAGAGAACACTTTGGTAGTAGCCCCAGAGAGCGGGGTCCAGTAGGACTATCAGTAGGAGGAGAGCCAGCTGGCTTGCACATTAGTGCCTACATAGATTCTCAAAATATCCTGGACAGAAGTGCTCTTTGGACCATTTTGACCAACCCCCTCACCCTCAGTGCATAAGTATGTAAATGGAGGCTCAGAGAGAGGGAGCGACCTGCCCATGGTCACCCATACACTTAATGAGACAGGATTTGAATTCAGGCTTTTTGACTATCAATTCAGGATGATTCATACATAACTTCAAGTCATTGAACTTGAAAAAATATATATATCAAGAGACTCAAGTTTTCAGGCCAAAGAGAATGAGCTGATTTTATGGCTTTACATGAGAGAATGCGTGTGGGTTTGTGTGGGTTCCGGGCCAAGTCTCCTGTTTCAGGCAATCCCACCTTTTCTCTGAATCACTGTCCCAGCCACCTACCTATCTGCTCTCCCTGCTCAGATTAAGTTACATATAAAACACAAATCCAGCTTTAAAACCCTGCTCCCTTCAATTTATCCCATGGACCCTGGAATAAAATCCAAATTCCTTAGCCTGACAAATATCCCCTTGTCCCCACGCCATGCCTCCTCTACTGACAATTTCAGTCCCATCTCCCTCCATGTTTCCTCCCCTGGTTTATATGTACCAAACTGCTCCCAGTTCTGGTAACTCAACCTACTGTGCATAACTCCATGCCATAGCTTGTCTGTCCTAGTCCTTCCCTGCTTTTTTTAAAAAATATATTTTATTGATTTTTTTTTACAGAGAGGAAGGGAGAGGGATAGAGAACTAGAAACATCGATGAGAGAGAAACATCGATCAGCTGCCTCCTGCACACCCCCTATCGGGAATGTGCCCGCAACCCAGGTACATGCCCTTGACAGGAATCGAACCTGAGACCTTTCAGTCCGCAGGCCGACGCTCTATCCACTGAGCCAAACCGGTTTCGGCTGGTCCCTGTCTTTTTCTCTGTTCACCTACTTGCTGACTTTGAAGTCTTGTTGCTTTACTATCACCTGTGTGTCAAAAACTCCCAATGTTTTCTCCCCAGCCCAGGCTTCTTGCCCAAATCTAGACTCATATGCCCAACTACCTACTTTCCATGTCTACTATCTAGTAAATATCTTAAATTCCGGTCAAAATTAAACTCACAGTTGCTCCATTGTCCCCAGGTCTTCTCTACCTGCAGCTTCCCCATCTCCACTGGTGACCCCTCCATCCTTCCAGGGGCTCAGGTAGTAATAACCTTGGAGTCACCCTTGATTCCTCTCTTTCTCTCACATGCCACATCTGAGGTGTCAGAAAATCCCATGGGCTCTATGCTGAAAATATATTTAAAATCCAACCACTTCTCATCACGTCCACTGCCACACCCTGGCTTGAGTCACTGTTGTCTCTCACCCGAGTTTCTGCTGTGGCCTCTTAACTGGTCTTCCTGCTTTTACTCTTGCCTCTCATTGACTATTCTCAAAGTAGTAGAGAGAATGAGTCTTTCAAACAATGTCAGATCGTTATCAGTAGTCTTCTCAAAACTCTGTAGTGGCTGTCATTTCATTAAGAGTAAAAGCCAAAGTCCTATAATGGCTTAAAGGCATTATGTGGTCAACCCTCTTTATTTCTCCAATAGCATCTTCTATTAGTTTTACTCTTTGCTCACTTACTCATGACAACCTTGGCCTCCTTGTACATGCTGGATATATTACTCCCTTGATCTGGAACTCTCTTCCATCATGACTCTACTCAAATGCCGTCTTCTGATTAAGGACTACCCTTCTCCCCTATTTAATATTGGAGCCCCCTCCTTCACTCCATGTCCCCAGGATACCCCATCTCCCTTCCTTGCTCTATTCTTTCCCCCATCTATGGTATATTGTATCATCCAAAGATTGTATTTTCCAATACCTCCAAGTTCTGCATTCTCTCTTAGAATCTTGCAACAGCTCCTCCATCCATCCTTGGAGAGAGAGAGAGAGAGAGAGAGAGAGAGAGAGAGAGAGAGAGAGAGAGACTACTTCCCCTTCCCTAGAACATATACAGTTATTACTTGCTTATAATCAATAGCATGTTGTAGTAGTGATGCTGTGATGTCCAAGTCTAGGTCACTTACTTTCTACCTTGTTAGCTATGAAGCTCACCTTTGGATCTATGAGCTGCCATGTAAGAAGTCCACTATCCTGAGGCAACCACGGTGTGAGAAAGCCCAGTCCACCTGAAGAGGCCATGTGTAGGTGTTCTAGCTGACAATCCCAGCTGAGATCCCATCTGGCAGTTTGCATCAATCACTAGACATGAAGTGAAGACTCTTGCAGATGCTTCCAGCCCACCAGCCTTAGAGCCTTCCAAGTCCAGGCTTCAGACATCATGAAGCAGACACAACTATTCCCCCTGTGCCCTGTCCAAATCCCTGACTCACAGAATCAATGGGCACAATAAATTAGTTGTTTTATGTCACTCAGATTTAGGATAGTTTATAACATAGTAAACAGTATTTGTCACTAGCACATGGCATTATTTACTAACATATCCCATTAAGTGACTGTAAAATAACTTAGTTTTAAGTCTACTGCTATTTCCTGTTTCCCCTGGTAGAACAGAAGCTTCGTGAGGGCATGGACCTTTGTCTGTTTTGTTCACTGTCATATCTAAAATATCTGGACCAGTCCTTGGGAATAGTAAATACTCAGTAAAAATTTAATGAATAAATTTGTGATTGAACAACTGAACTGAATTTTAGAAGACACGGTTTCCTTATTGCTGAGAGGTCCCTTCTATGTCAACTTGTCAAACCCACTCGTTGGTAAGAAAAACCAACATCACACTGAGCAGTGTAGGGGAGTGACAGGCAGTAAACAGAGCGCATGGCATGCTATTTGAAAGTGGGATTGAGACCCAGGCATCTTGTCTTTAGAACACAGTCTTCAAGCAGTGCTGTGACTCCTGTGCAGCATGTAGACTGCGGGCATCACAGGGGCCTGATGATCAAAGCCATTCCCAGCGACAGTCTAGGAGAGGGAACTGGCACACTGTGGAAAGAATCCCATTAAGTAATGTTTTTCAATTAACCTCCAGTTAATTGAAAAGTGCTGTTAACTAGAAGCTAAGCATTCCAGCTAACTGGTTAATATAATTTGGAACTAATTGAGGTCAAGGCTAGTCTAGTTAGTGATATTTCCAAATGATGGAACAACATGTATTATTTTCTTTTTCATTATAAAGGCAGTTTACTTCCATGCCAGAAAGTTTGGGAAAAACAAATGCACAAACAAACAGACATTGTATCAGTGTTAAATTGCCTCACTTTTATCACTGTGTTATGGTTATGGAAGAGTGCTGTCATCTGAATATTTGTCTGTGAGGTGTGTCCCCCAAAGTCAGGCATTGAAACTTAATCCACAATGTGATGGTATTAGGAGGGGAGGTCTTTGGGAGGTGCATAGGTCATGAGGGTGGAGCCCTCATGAATGGGATTGGTGCCCTCATAAAAGCGATCCACAGAGATCCCTCACCCCTTCCACCATGTGAGGGCACAGTGAGAAGATGGGCATCTATGAACCAGAAAGTGGGCTCCCACCAGACACTGGACCTGCTGACACCTTGATCTTGGACTTCCCTGCCTCTAGAACCCGTGAGAAATATTTTCTGTTGTTTATTTGAAAACTAGAGGCCCGGTGCATGGATTCGTGCACTGGTGGGATCCCTCGACCTGGCCTGTGCCCTCTGGCAATCCGGGACCCCTCGGGGGATGTTGGACTGCTGGTTTCAGCCCGATCCCTCTGGCCGAGGGACCCCCACTGGTGCACGAATCTGTGCACCGGGCCTCTAGTATGCATATAAGATCTTTGGTTAATCTCTTCCCGCCCTCCCTCTCCCCACTTCCCTCTGAGATTCATTAGTCTGTTCCGTGTTTCCATGCCTGTGTATTGAGCATCTGCCCCCTGGTGGTCAGTGTGTGTCATAGCCACCAGTTGAATGGTCAAATGATTACTTAGCCTTTTACATATATAGATGTTTAAAAAGTGCAAAAAGGCCAAAAAAATTTTTTTTGACATCAACCACACAGGGATGGACACTTTTAAAAGAGATATCAATCTGGAAGGCAATGCACCAAAGTAGTCAAGTGTTTTCGTTTTCAAACTTTAGATCCCAAGTTCTTACAACCGTGTTTCTCAGGCTTTGACTACTTGTCACCCTTTTTGATGTCACAATGCTCCCCTGGTGTTATTTAAAACTTTAAAGCAAAGTACATATTATGACTAACATAGTAAACTACCATGATATTGAATATGCCTTTGCAAACAACACACCTTTTCCCGAACATTCGCTTAACAAACGGATCTATGTAGGTGTGGATAAGCACACAGACACACACATGCACAGACACACACACACACATCATCCCTCATACTTTAAGGCAGTGGCTCCCAACCTTCCTAATGCTGTGACCCTTTAATACAGTTCCTCATGTTGTGGTGACCCCCAACCATAAAATTATTTTTGTTGCTACTTCATAACTATAATTTTGCTACTGTTATGAATTGTAATATAAATATCTGATATGCAGGATGTATTTTCATTGTTACAAATTTAACATAATTAAAGCATAGTGATTAATTACAAAAACAATATGTAATTATATATTTGTTTTCCGATGGTCTTAGGCGACCCCTGTGAAAGGGTCATTCGACCCCCAAAGGGGTCACGACCCACAGGTTGAGAACTGCTGCTTTAAGGGCTTGGAACCATTCAGCCAACCCGCTAGGAGGTAAGGCCCAGGCATGGGAGGGAATGAGACAACCTCCTTTAACTCTGATCCTGACATCCTCCAAAAATTTGCAGGCAGCATATGAAAAATGCTGTTTTCCTTTGACCACATTTGCAATGAACTGCCGGTTCTCCTGAGCAGGTTGGTAATCACTCACGTGCATCGACACAAACGCGTCTGCTCTCATAAATGTGTCAAACATGCCCCTTGCCACTACATTTTACACTCTCATAAAGGTTTAGGACCAGACAGGCCCTTAGAAGTCACCTTATCCAAACTTCTCACTCAACCAACAAAGGAATTTTAATGCTCCGGTGACAAGATGAGATGCTAAGATCACACAGTGTGTTGCGTTGGAGCCCAGCTGTCTGGACTCCCTCGGAGCACAGTTTCATGACCTCACAGAGCTTCTGCAATCATTTCTTGGTCAGCTCCTTCTCAGAATATAGTCTGAGAAATAAACTTAGTCTGCATGATCCAGAATTCCAACTGGGTAGAGTCTGAGTCCATGCCTTCTCACCGTACACATGAAACTGAACCGAGTATAATGGGGGAACATGCTGAGTGTGGAAAAAGAGCCACAAAAAACCAGCTCATATAACTCAGAGCCTAGCACACAGTAGGTGCTCCCTAGATATTTTGGGAAGGAGGAGAGGGAGAGAGGAAAGGAAAAGTGAAAAAAGGAAATTCCCAAAGCTGGCTGCGACTACATTCAGACTTGGGGTTGGAGAGTTGCGGGGCTCCTCTGGGAGAGTGAGGTGCTCTTTAGTTCAGGAAAACATCTTAATGAGTTTCCCTTCAAGTTTATTTCACTTTTTTTATTTGTAAAAGGGCTCGCCTAATAGGCAAGGTTTGCAACAAAAGGAGTGAAACAAAGAAAGAGAAATTGTTCTGCCTCAGAAAGGAAAGGGTGTGTGGAGGCCTTTTCCTGGCTGCTGGGAGAAGGGAAAAAAAGGGAGTTTTGAGGACAATAAAAAGAACTTTTGGGAAAGGCAGTGGGTGGAGAGACCTGTGAGGAGATGAGAACCGTAGGACCACTTATATTCAGGCACTTCCTGTGCTTTGCTGCAAGCCACCACCCCTGGCCCAGCTACTACCCAAACCTCAGTAGCAATCGTTACTCAAAAAACCCTAGGGTTAGAGATGCTTTGGGAGTGAGGAAAGGGGTGTCCGATGCAGAGGTGAGGAGAAGGGACAGAGAGGGGACAGAGGCACTGGAGATGAGGCACTGACTTGGGGGCACTGAGAACACAGCAGGAGTGTGGGAACAAGGCAAGAAGTGCCCAGGAACAAGCCAGCCTCCCATTGCACTGGCAGGGAGACCTGCTGGCTCCCCACAACATGTGGGCTGGGGGCTGGAGCCATTGGAGGCGCACACTGAGCAAAGCTGTGACTCCAAAGTGCAAAAACTTTGGAGATATCTGAGCAATGAAAGGAAGAGAGAGGGGGAGGGAGAGGGGGGGGGAGGGAGAGAGAGAGAGAGAGAGAGAGAGAGAGAGAGAGAGAGAGAGAAAGGGAGGGGGAAAGGGAGGGGGGGAAAGGATGTTTAAGGGTCTTTGATGGTGCTTCTCAAATTTAAAGGGTATACAAGTCTCTCAAGTTCTGTTAAAAGCAGGTAAGTGATTCAGTAAGTCTGGGTGGGGCCGGAGATGGTGCATCTCCAACCGGCTCCCCGGAGACACTGATGCTGCGGGTCCAGAGACTGAACTTTTAGTAGCAAAGCTTTAGCCCCAGAAGCTTCTGCACCCATCTGGGAGTGTCTGCACAGGCGGTCCCTTACCTCGTATTCCTCCTTGAACCCGTAGCCCTGGCCTCTCTTCATCTGGGTGATGTGCTGCAACAGATCAGCCACGCGGATGGCCGGCTGGAACTGGTCCCGGGGATAGCTCATCTCCATGGGGTCGCAGGCCCGGTAGGGGTGGGTCTGGATGGTGAGGGTGGGCTGGGACAGCTCTCCGCGGCTGCCATCTGCTTCAAAGAGAAGAGGCAGAACAGACCATCACCTATGGGAGTTTTGCCCTCGGTCTTCTGTGCCTTCCCTAGCGGGACCTGAGGAGGCCAGAGGGAACTAACTCATGATTCAACTAATAAAGAAATCAGAGAAAGGAAAGAGACACATTGCTTCCTGGGCATGGCTGTGGGGGTAGACTGAAAAATCAAATCAACAAACCAACGTGTGAACACAACAGCCCTTGGTTCGTTCCATCTCAAGGGTACATATCGAGGGAGTAAAGACCAAGTCCAGGTTGGCTGCCATCGCCGCCCTATGCCAGGCCTTCAGGATCGTCAGGGTGGTGTTGGCCAATCCTGGCCAATATCAGAACCTCTGAGAAGCCAGGAAGGCTAGGTACTGGGAGCGCCCTCCTGTTTAGGAAGCAGGTGCCTGTCTGCAAAGCCTCAGGGTCCTGGAGACCAGGGCCACGTGCGTGTGTGCTTCGGATCCACCTGCCTGCATCCCCGGGACCCGGTGTCTCCACCAGTTTGTCTCTGTTGGGTGGTACCCTGGGAGGAAGGAACTGGAGCCCCTCTCCAGCTGTGGGCTCGACAGCAGTGACCACCTTCGGCTTCCTGTCCAGCTTCCCCACCACTGAACACTCTTGCTCCAGGAGGGTCACGGAACCCACCTTGCAGGTAGGGAGGCCCGAATCTCCTCCTTTAGTTCTGCCCTTCGCCTCTCTCAGGCCTGGGTCCTAAGTCTCATTATCTCCTTCATATCATCCCTCCTTGATAAACGATCTCTATTTCCCCCTGGTAATAATCCTTACACCCACTGCGTTGCTCTAACTGTCCTCTGTTCTTTGGCCACCCTGGGAACCGATGCCTGCTGAGGTTGGATTTGAGATTCTCTGTTCCCCTTGGACAACCAACCACCTTCTAGTCCTACCCCCTCACTGCAGATTTGAGATTCTCTGTTCCCCTTGGACAACCACCTTCTAGTCCTACCCCCTCACTGCTTGGCATTCCTTGCTGGTCTTTCCAGGCCGGTGTATCTTCCCCAGAACCTCTGGGGTTGGTCTGCCCAACCTTTTCCCAACGACATGGACAGTCTATGCCCTGGACCTTCTGTCTGTGGCATGTATGAGATGAGGAGTCAGATTTGATGTATCTCAGCCAGGTATGTTCAGGCTCAGCCAGGCACCCCGGCAGGACCCCCCTAGGCCTATGCCATACCCATTCTCTGGGTGGCTTAACATATATTCCTGATTTTCTGCAACTTGACATTTCAAAAACCACGTTCCCTTTAGCTTGGTTGTGCCTCATGTCACAATAGCCCATCGGACATTGACTCTGCACGTGAAGGTGAGCTCTCTTTCTGTGTGGCAGCCTGAGAAACACTGTTCCCAGGAAGGAAAGAATTGCCAACATAAAGATCTAGTTTACAGCTTTCTGCACAAGGAAGAAGGGTCTAGGTGAGAAGTTAGCACATAAAAATACCGATTACGTTTTCTCCAGGGATTTTAAATAACAGGGAACACATCCTCACTGGCATTGCTTAAGCGTAGTGCTTGGTGAACGTGGGGGCTGCTTCTCTTCTCCATCCATCTCACCCTGTGATGGGGAGTTAGACGTACTGGGAACCCACTCTATGCCAGGAACATAGGTTGGCACTGGCCGTGCACAGAGCAATGCAGATTCCACCCTCAAGTCTTGATGGTCTAGTAGGAAAACAGACAAGAACAGGAGCCGGAGAAGCCAGGTGCTTTTGGGTAAGAGCAAGGAGGTGGACAGGGAGTGATGGCTTTGGGTGGAAATGTGATGGGAGAGACCATGTGAGGGCCTGTCTAGAAACACCATGAATGTGCAAGCATCTCTAAGCCAGTGGGAAGCTGTCGGAGGGTTTGAAGAGGAATCCTCTTTAAGGACTCCCACTACTTCGTGTAGGGGTAATGCTGTCACGTTAGCTGCCAGGGAGATGAGGCATCTTGGGAGCACCACTCCTGTGATGGACTGGGAGGGGGCGGGAGTCGGGGATGGAGAAGCAAGGAGTGCCTGAGCTTGCTCCTCTAGATTCTGCCCTGCTCCCAGGAGAGGCGGAGCTGGAGCCCGGTGAGTGTCTCCTACCTAAGCCCCATCCCCGGATGCCTTCAGACACCCATGGTCTCCCCAAGGACTTGAGGCACAGGCTGCCTGGGAGAACGGCTGCCTGGCAGACAGGCTTCTTGGCAATGGGCACCTGGCAATTTTTGTGAGATGCCAAATGTTTCCAAAACCAAAGAGCTACCAATATGAATATTTTCCCTAAACACACGGCTTGACAGACTGTAAACTTGGTGTCGGCAAAACCAACGCTGCAACGGGAAATAAATGCATTTGAAATTGAGCAACTTGTGTTGCTATAACATTTGTAATAATGTCAATGCTGGAGCTAATGATGCTATGAAGACTCGGAACCAAGGGATTTTCAAGGTTTATTAATTCAACTAGTTGGACTCTTTTTCCAATGCATCCGACCTCACCTATTCCCTTATTAACCTCCGATAATGCAGACGTGGTGCCTTTTATCACACCCCATTTCACCCGCCGCACTATACTTAATTTCCCATCATTAGGTTTAATGAAAACCCAATTTCACAACTCACTTCTCTCAGGAACCTACAAGTAATGCTACGTTTTTATCAGCCCCAATTAAAAAGCGTTATGATGTTCCTATTCGAGAGGGAGCCTTAAAACTAATGTGCGACTCTGCTGCTAATTCAAAAGGGTGCTGGAACTCACACGCCGCGCGTAAAATGTAACTCAGACCAGCTGGCCCAGAGAGAGGGCATTTTTCATTTTTCTCCTCACCAGACCCTTAATTCTCAGGCCATCTCAACTTCTCATTTATGGGTCCTGCATGTTTATCAATCACATAATAATATTTTGGGTTTCTTTTGCCCTTTCCTGCAGCTGTTGCCTAAAACTGTGAATTCCCTTGCAGTAACTCTAGTCGCTGTCTGTGAGGGCTGGTGGGGCGGGCAAAGGGATTTTGGTGACATGTCTGAGGTCCCGAGTCACCACCATCCCCATTCCTCCTTTCTGTCTCTCTACCAGGTCCTCTTTCTTCTTCCTTGGGAGTCTGGCTTTGACCATCTCTCTCTCTCTCTCTCTCTCTCTCTCTCTCTCTCTCTCTCTCTCTCTCTCCCCTCTGCTACCAGCCACTATATATCTCCCTCTAGCTTCAGCCACATATTCCAATTGCTTGCTAGGAACTGCCACTCCAACTGGTTAACAAATATTTACTGAATACTGGCATTGTACAAAGCACGGTGTTAGATCCGTGTTCACATGGGGGTGATGGGGGGGGGGGATGTGCTCAGAGGGAGATAAGTGCACCACAGCCGAGCAGGAGGAAAGGAGAGATAAGAGTGCGTAAACAAGCCTAACAAAGGCGGGAAGGGACCCGCGTCCAGGAGACGGATGGGAGGATGATGTGCTGCAGAGTTAGGCACCATGGAAACACTTCCATGCTTTAGGCATTCACCATCCCATCTCTGTGGGTGTGGCCATATCTATGTACGACCTACATCACCTCTGTCCAGTGGACCTTTCCACGGTGCTGTGCGATATGGGAGCCCCTCACCACACGTGAAATATGGCTAATGTGACTGAGGGACGGAATTTTAAATTTTGTTTCATTTCAATTAATTTAAAGGTAAATTTCCACATGAGGCTACTGTGTCGGGCCGCACAGATCCAGAGGAAGAAAGAGATAGGGAGATGAGAGCCTTCTGGAGCTACATGGTGGGGCAAAGGGGTCCAGTGGAAATATAGCGCAAGCCACATGTGTAACTGAAAATTTTCTCGTAGCAACATTAATTAAAAAGGAACAAGAATACATTTTTATTTAACCCAATACAGCAAATTAATATTTCAACATATAGTCCGTATAAAATTATTGCCGATGTATTTTACATTCTTTATCCTCATATCCACAGGTGTTGTGCTCTCACTCAATGTAATGGCAGATGGAATGAATGAACTTCTCTGACCAAATGCAAAGGGTAGGACTTGTAAAACTAATAGTAAGTACAATGCCACCCACTGTACGATGTTTTACGAAGTTGAAATGGACATGATATAATTGGCAGCTGACACTCATATACTTTGTTATTTGAAGTAACAGCGGCCTGAAGGATAGATAAAAAGTGTTTTTCTTTTCCTATGTCCTTTCCAGGGCTCAGAATCAGAGGCCCTAACAACCAAATATGAGGGGTTGGCATCTCCAAGCCCTTTCTCCCCTCAGTCCCTTTACAGGGGTCTCCGACGTGGCAATGACAACAAATGATGGATAAAGGCCTTTGTGCCCTGAATGCAGATTCAGTATCAGGAAGACTCTGTGATGGGAATACTCATGGGGACGGTGCCTTCAGGATTCACCTATTCCTTCCAATATATAAATCAATCCTCCATCCTCCTCTCTGTGGAGGGAGCATGCACTCCCCCCCCCCTCCACCCCCACAACACACAGCACCACATCGGAGGGAAGGATGGTGTCAGACAGGCCATAGGGGGGTGGGGCTGTGAACATCCCTGTGCCTCCTGTTTCAGCCACAAGGAACGGATTCCAACCAGCGAGACGGCGAGGGCAACAATGAGCACCTGCCTGCTCGGTTTATGTAAATGCATCCTGGAGTGGTATCTCCTCCTCCTTTAGAGTTAAGTGAAAAGAAACAAAACAACATGGGTCTTAGAAAACCCCCATGTTACAAATAAGGAATAGGGCACTCTTGGATGCTGAGAAAAAGACAATTTTCAAAAGAAAAAAGCAGTCAGTGTTGGCTGTCTACCCAACCACCATCTGGTACCTCCTTCCTTGCTGGCAGAGCCCTCAAATGAGTTTGGGTGCCTACATATTCCCATGTGCCTGGGGAGGATGACCCTCTCCCCAGATCTAGGGGCACATTCCACTTTACTTGCAGGTGTTCTTATTCTCTCTGTCAACTTTTCAATGAGACAGAAGCTCCTAGGAAAGGTGTCCTTACTTCTATGTTTTAAAAATATATTTTTTTATTGATTTCAGAGAGGAAGAGAGGAGGAGAGAGAGAAACATGAAGATCAATGATGAGAGAGAATTACCCATCAGCTGCCTCCTGCATGCCCCACTCTGGGGATTGAGCCCACACCCAGGCATGTGCCGTGACCCATAATCGAACCATGACCTTCCGGTTCATAGATTGACACTCAACCAATGAGCCATGCCGGCTGGGCTGTCCTTACTTCTAAGAGGAACATTCCAGTGGCCTCCCTGCTCCCCACATATTACCATATGTGGGGGTGATGCCTGCAGCTGCTAGAGCGATCGTGCATCCACACGGCCAGGCTGATGACAATGCCCCCGTGAGGTGGGCAAGTGGAGAAGTTGAAAGAACTTGGGTCTTTAATAACATCCTTAAGCATCTCCTTCAGCCAACCATAGAACCAGCTCCAACTCCTGACTTCTGATCCTATGAGATAATACATTAACTTATTCTTTAAACAAATTTGACTTTTTTCCTGTGACTGGAATCGTAACCTACATGACAGAAAATAAAAATGCATTGTAGAAAACGTGGAAGAATAAAGGAAGTGAAAGATTAAATAACAAGACAACAGAAATTTCAAAACTTGGATCAAGTTAAGAAGCAACTAGAAAAAACCCTCTGGGTGCCTGGCTGGTGTGGCTCTTTGGTTGAGCATGGACCCATGAACCAAGAGTCACCAGTTCAATTCCTGGTCAGGGCGCAGGCCCGGGCTTGATCCCTGGTAGAGGGGGTTGCAAGAGGCAGCCGATGGATGCTTCTCTCTCATCAATATTTCTATCTCTCTACTTCCCTCCCTTCCTTGCTCTCTAAAATCAATAAAAGCTTTTTTTTTAAAAAAAAATGAAAGAAAAACCCTTGCTGGGTGAGGCAAGGGGAGATTGTGAGGGAACCAAGACGCAATGGCTGAATTGAAATGAGCGTTGGAATCTGTAATGAGTATAAGCAATAGGCAGAAACTTGCGGAAGATGAGTGTGAGAACCTTGCGGTGAAAATGCAAGGGTATAACAATGAGATGTCTATTTCCTCTGTATCTATCATCTGCTCATGTGTGTTCATGTGCAAAGGCAACAAAAAGACATTTTCAGAGAAAAGAAAACAGACACATAACAGCCAGATAATTGGTGTTGCTAAAGGAGAGAACCGAATAAATGGAATAGAAGAAATAATAAGAGGCATAATGTAAAAGCAGCTCTTTGGCAGAATAAAAACCTAAATCTTCAATAAAGAGTTCTCCACGTACAACTTAAAAATAGGACAGATCTCATAATTCAATTGTTTAAATAGTATTGACATAGAAATGCTCAGATAAACATCTAGGCTGGGGAAAATGATTATCTGTAAAAGAAAAGAAACAATGCTAACCAAATTTAAATGCCAGAAAGCAGTGGAACACAATTTTTGAGGGGAAAATACTGTGCCCCAAACGATACACTCATATATGTTGTTTTTCATTAGGAGGCTACTGGCTCAGATCCCTGTCCAGAGGCATGGGGAGGTGGGGAAAAAACAAACAAACAAACAAACAAACAAAAAACTCCACAAGGTTGGAGGTAGGTAAGCATTTTATAAAAGAATCAATTTGTTAAACACCAAAATCAGTTTAACACAGATGTGAATATAAAAATGGAAACAAATGTGAATAAAATAGAATAAACTACAAAAAAGGATTCTTATAGAGAAACTATATAAAAAGCGAATATAAAAATTCTTGCCTAACGTTTGAAATTTTACCAGCAAAAACCAGGAAGTAGGTGACGGATGCATCACTAAAAATACAAGTATATCAACTTCTGGTTGCCAGATGGGAGGGGGGTTGGGAGACGGGTGAAAAAGGGAAAGGATTAAGATGTGCAGATTGCCGGTTATAAACACAGTCCTGGGGCTGTAAAGTACAGCATTGGGAATATAGATAATAATATTGTAATAACTATGCATGGTGTCTGATGGGTGCTAGACTTATGGAGGTGAGCACTTTGTAACTTACATAAATTCTAATCACTATGCTATACACTTGAAACTAATATATGTCAACTGTAATTAAAAAATATTTTAAAAGTATATCTTCACCTTTCATGACAGACAGTCGACGTATATTAATCTTGTTCTTAAAGGATCTCAAGCGTGTATGGTCATATCTCTGTAGTGTGTGTGTTTAAGTTAAAGGTATCAATTAGTAGAAAAAGAGGGTATGTAGCTTTCAAATAGAGGTGAGGAAACCATGGGCCTTTACCACATGTGGTCTGTGTCCGCATTTATGTCACCGGTGTGATAGGCAAAATGCAAACACCGAAACCTGTGCAACCACCACTGAACATCCCCTGTTCTGACAGGTCAATGAAAAACCACCCTATAGAGGTATTTTCATAATTCAACACACATTAATGCCCTCCACCCCCAACCAAACTGCCTCCACTGAAGAGAAACTCACAGAGGGAAAATAAAATATAAAGAATGGCAAGCCATCTGAGGAAGCTTGTTCCCATGAGGGGGAGCAGGGAGATGTGAGACACAGAGAAATATGCCTCCCAACAATGGAAAATAATAAAACAATCAAAGAGACTATAAAATAGCCACATTCCGATTGATTAAAGAGAAAACGGAAGGCCCGTGCACCACAGCAATCACACAACCCATCACGGAGGAAGGATGGGCAGGTTTGAAAGTACAAACTTAACTTCTAGAGATGAAAAATCTAGTCACTGACAGTAGACAGCAAGTAAATAAATATAAGAACAGATGTTAATGGAACACAATAGAAGTTAAAGACACAATAACGAAGCTGAGGAAAAGTAAAAACTGGCTCTTTCCTTTGAAGACACCAATAAATTAGACAAACCTCTGCTAAAAATGACAGAGGGGGGGAAAAGACACAAATAAACCACTTCCCAATTGTTAGAAACTGGCAGAACACGTTTATCACATGCTCAGACTGGCGAGTGAGTGCATGGCCCGGAAAACCGTGAACACCTCTGCAGACGGATGAAGGTGGTGGAGTCAGCAGCCACAGGTCAGATCAGCCCATCACCAGAGCACCGGCCTTTTATTTGCTTTTTTTGACAAAGATGTTCTTTTTTGAGATAACTGTGGATTCACAGTCATAAGAAATAACAAAGAGAGGTTCTGTATACTCTTCACCAGTGTTATTGCCTCGCATAGCTGAAGTACAACATCACAATCACGGATACACTCCACGGACCTCACTCAGGTCTCAACAGGTTTACATGTGCTTGTGTGTGTTCATGTTGTGCATGTGTACATGTTTCATTTTATGCAATTTAATCACGTGTGCAGATTCCTGTGACCACCACCACAGCGAAAAGGATCCTTCATGCAACAGAAGGAGCCTGTGAGTTTTTCTCTTGTCTCTTGGCTGAGGGCTGCCTACTGGACCCTGGGTGGCTGTAGCAATAATGAAAAAAAGCATCTCTCAGTGTAACCCTGAAGTCTGCCAGAGCCCCGCAAATGGGCCCCACATTCCCTGATGCTCCTATAATCCGGGGGTCCATAGGGCCACCGTGTGTGGCTGTCATGTTGTGCACTGCTCAACATTAGAGGGGCCATTCTTGTAATAGCCTTGCTCTGTGACTTACTAGTACATCCTGTTCATTAAAAGCCATCAGTCTTTACTTAAGTGATTAGTGGTGGGTCGTCATTTTCATTTTTCATAAATCATAAAGTGAGAGGTTCAATCGTGTAGAGAGGCAGGAATGAACGAATTATTAGTCTGTGGACTTAGCATCCTAAGAGCTGAGGCCGAATTAGGAAGGGGATCTCTTCTGTGGGCAGAGAATTGGACTCCCATGAGGGGTCTTGGGGATGTACATGTGTGTGTATGCATGTGCAAGTGTGTGTGTGTGTGGGGGGCATGGCCTAGAAAATACATGGGTTTTCGCCCACTTCTCCCACCAGAGCTAAATGTTTTCTTAAATCTCTGTTTTATGAAATAGACTTCTAGGTAGGGTTGTTTTTGAAGAAAGGATTTTACTATAAACATAACCTTTGAAAACCATTGTTTTCTATTTTTTATGAGGGGGTGACAAATTTATGAAAATCCATGGGAAAGCAAGACAGCAAAAATGCTGACACCAGTGTTCCCTGGCACAGGCTTCATAAACCTAATTCAATTGAAACAAAAATGAAGCCATTGGGTGCGTCAGAAGCAATAGATGTGCAGCAGCAACAGGATGCTTAGGCCTTAACCACTTAGTGATCCAAGAAGGAAGGAGGAGCATAAAGCTGAGGGCCCTGTACGAGAGCCTGGAAATACACTGTTAACCACAAAGGAGAAGAGATATAATTCTGGACTTTCAGCATGTTTTAGCTCACTGGAAACACAGCCCTTTCGTGGAACACCTAAGTCTAGTGATTAATTACTGCATATTTGCCATTCGTTTGTACTATCAGACACATGTATGTGTGAATGATCCCACGCCCCGCGTGGTTCAAGGTTCGGGCTCCGGAAGACGAGCCACATGCAAATGAAAGAAATGAGACAAGAAATAATTTGGAAATATTGGGGGCCTGGCGGACAAGCCCAATACAAGAGAAAGGACTTCCACTGGTGCCCAGGCCTCTCCAACCTTTTATTCAATTTTGGATACACATCTAGCTCTTAGTCAGGCAGGTAATTGCGGTAACAGCCAATCTTAAAGGTCAGTACATATTAGAAGGATTTACTCTGAGACTATTTGATTAGGAAATAGCTTGAGCCCCCATTGTCCGGACTAGACAATTGGTGCATAACTCTGGCCCTTGCCATGGGTTCAAGGATCACCAGCATTCTGGGATCCTTGTTTACACTTCTCTGCTAGTGAAGACAATAGGTGGCTTCCTGCATATATGTACCACCAGAGGCACATATATGAACTTAATGAGTAGAAAAATATTCCATACTGAAAATGTGATAGGTGTCTACACAATTTTGTAAACTAATGATAAAGTATGCTACAAATATTGGCTGGGAAGAAATGCGTTCCTGGGGAATGCTTACTTATCAGATGAGAGTGAAGTGTGGTAAAGTAAGAACTGTGAGTTTACTCAGTGTTGGCAAGATTAATACTAGTGTGAGGTTATTAAATGTTCTTAGTAAAAGTTCTGCATATGGCTGTGCATGTTAATATAAATAGTCAAAAGAGCTTAGAAGAACGTGTCTAGGTGAGTTAGTTACTTGAAGCAGAAACAATAAAGAAAAGTAATTGTAGAGTTTTGATAATATTTTAAGAAGGAAAGAGAATGATATTGGATGGCTTTTGAGAGGGAAATTGTGCAAAGAGATAGACTGGGGTTGTATGAGGAAGGGTCTGAGTTACACATAAAGGGATCTACTGGGCCCACAAGCATGACAACCTGCAGGTGGCTCCTGCATGCCATTTCCGTGTTTGGCAGGGCTACAAACAGTGGAAATAAAAACAAATAAAACTGGGTATTGGTAGAGTCGATTGGTTGACTCACCTTCCCCCATCCCCAAATCATCATTAAGGTGAAATCTGGACTACAGATGAACTTATCCTTAAAGTAAACCCAAATTGGCTGGGATTGCTAGCAACTGGGGAAGACTTCCACCTTGAAAATTCTGGGGTGGCTGAGAAATCTGATGTAACAAGGAAATAAATTATTCCAATTGGAAAGACTGAGAGACTCCCATCATATTTCCCTGAAGACAGGGAGGTGGTCAAATGTGTATTGACTTTGAACATAAATCAACCTGAGTAAAAACCCCAATACCACCACTTACGGCTGTGTGACTTTGGGCAAGTTATTTAACCTCTCTGAACCACAGTTTCCACAAAGGGTTTATGAATGGTATCTATAAAAAATCATTAGAGAAAGGGAAAATGTAGCACTGTGGTTTATAATTGTTAGAAGTGCCAGACATTATAGATCAACACAATAGAGAAAAAAGAGATGGTCCCTTCTCCCCATGTCCAGGACCCTCACATATGCTACCATGCTACCCCTCTCTTTCCACATAATGTCTGAAATAGCATCCTCACAGATCCCTGAATTCTCTTTTGTTTCTTTACAGTGAGGCATGAGCATTTTTTAGAAGTTCAAAGCTAAGCATGGCACCTCCTCTCTGAAGCCATTCATTGGCTGGCCACTGCCCTATGGCCATATTCCTGATCTTTACTATGGCTCTAAGGCTATGACTACTCTAGCTTCCACCTCTCTCACCTGCTGCATCTTGTGTCTCTTTGTCCTTTGCTCATGAGGCTGTAGCCATACACGTTCTTGGCCACCTGAGAGTCTGCATATGTGTGCTATTCTCCTGGAATGGTTAACATTCCCCAAAACTTCCAATTCCAAGTGGACTCCTATTCTTCCTTCAGAACTCAGCTCAGAAGTCACTCCCTTTTCTAGAACAAAAAGTTGATCTATGGTAGAAAAGAAGATCAGAACAGGGGTACCAATTGACTTGACTGGGGCAAGGTTTGCCTGGGAATGGCAGGAGGGATCTTCCTGGCCTGTCTGCATATTATTAGGGGGTTGAGTTGCACCAATGTATGCAACTGTTGAACTCATGGAATGGAAAGCTTAAGATCTGTGCATTTATTTATATGTAAATTTTACCTGAAAGGAAAAAAAAAATAGAACACCGAGTCTGCATTATTGGTATGCATAGTGCAGTACTAGGGCAGGGGAAAGCATACTGATGTCTGAAATTTCCCTCTGCAATGCATAAAAAAATCAAGATGGATTGAGGGAGGGATAGACAAAAAATAAGTGATAAAGTAAGTGTTATAAAATGTTAATGGTAGACTCTAGGTCAGTGGTTCTCAACCTGTGGGTCACGACCCCTTTGGGGGTTGAACGACCCTTTCACAGGGGTCGCCTAAGACCATCCTGCATATCAGATATTTACATTATGATTCATAACAGTAGCAACATTACAGTTATAAAGTAGCAATGAAAATAATTTTATGGTTGGGTCACAACATGAGGAACTGTATTTAAAGGGCCAGAAGGTTGAGAACCACTGCTCTAAGTAGTGAGTAGATGGGTGTTTACTGGGAAAAAATATTATTAATTTTTCTGAATACTTGAAGATATCAAGGAACACACACCTGTCTGCCCCATCCCCATCTGAGAGTACCACGTTACATCCTAACAATATCACCTTCAGGAACCACAGTGTAGCTTTCTGGACCTGTATGTTGTCTCCATAATTACAATAGTGATTGGAAAATTCATAGTGAAATTATTTAATGTCTGTATCCTTCACTAGACGGTAAGCTCCATGAAGGCAGGTGCCCTGTCTCTGCTGTTTACTGTGGCATTTCCAGGACTAAGTGGCTGCTCACCAAATACTTATTTGTCAGGTAGGGACACCTGCCCCTCTGAAATCTGTCCTCCAACTTGCTAATAGACGCGACACCTGTCTGCTTCCAAGGTTCACCTCTCATGTCTTCATGTTCCTATGGTGAGAGTAGCAAGATCTTCTTTTCCTGCCTCAGTTCTATCAGCCTTGGGGGTTTAGGTAGCAAAGTCAAATTTACTGAAAATGCGTTTCTTCCCCAGGTGGGCTTCTGGCATTTTAGTGACACCCAGATCCACCGAGCATCTCTCGGCCTGAAGGTTGTCAGCTTCCCTGAGATGGACATGTTTAGTTTGGGATGGACATGATTAGTTTCTCATTGGCTTCAGGGTTATGCCCAGCTTCTTGTGTTGTGTTTGTATCACTGCTGTCCAAGACCTGCAGCCTCATAGGACGATGCGTGATGGTAGGAAAGAACCTCAAATAATGCCTCACACTGAAAACACGGGTTTGTCTTATTTTCTCTCTCATTCATCAAAAATCGTAATAAGACAAAGGTATACAAAATAGTTGCAGAGTAATCCTTAGCTAAACTGGAAAATTCCCATTTTGACAGGTTGTGCAATCTTCAGTCTGACAGGTGACTCTGTTTCTTTGATGTGTAAGGAAGAGAAAATGAAGTGACTAAACTTGTCAGGGAGAGGAAATTTAAATGTGCAGCAGCAGTTTGAAATGATTTTGTCATTGTACTGGCGGGTAGGAGCCTGATTTCTCCATTTTAAACTATGCCCTGTATACTCAAGTGGAGTTTGTGGATATAATATACCTCAGAGACAACAGCACACTGACAGCGGAAATAGTTATTGAGTTTTCACCCTGAGTTCTCATCCTGGTTTTGCCACGAAATTGTCTTGCACAATTACTTCCACTTTTGTGGATCTCATTTTTAAATTAGGGAGTTGTTGATTTATTGGTGATAGCCATTTTGACACCTGTGAGGTGATATCTCATTGTGGTTTTAATTTTCATTTCTCTGATGATTAGTCATGTTGAACATTTTTTCATATGTCTATTGTCCATCTGTATGTCCTCTTTGGAGAAGTGTCTATTTAGGTCTTTTGCCCATTTTTAAAATTGGATTGTCTTCCTGGTGTTGAGTTGTATAAGTTCTTTATATATTTTGGAGATCAACCCCTTATCTGATGTATGATTGGTGAATAGGTTCTCCCATACAGTGGATGAGTGGATAAAAAAGCTGTGGTACATTTACACAAAGGAATACTACTCAGCTGTGAAGAAAGGAATCTTACTCTTTGCAGCAGCATGGATAGACCTGGACGTTATTATTATTTTTAAAAAATACATTTTATTGATTTTTTTGTTACAGAGAGGAAGAGAGAGAGATATAGAGAGTTAGAACCATCGATGAGAGAGAAACATCGATCAGCTGCCTCCTGCACACCCCCTACTGGGGATGTGCCCACAACCAAGGTATATGCCCTTGACCAGAATCGAACCTGGGACCCATCAGTCCCCAGGCTGACGCTCTATCCACTGAGCAAAACTGGCTAGGGCAGACCTGGACATTATTATGCTAAGTGAAACAAGCCAGTCAGAGAAAGACAAATACCATAGGATCTCACTTACATGTAGAATCTAATAAACGAAATAAACTGATGAACAAAATAGAAACAGAGGCATGGATTCATGCAGTAGACTGAGCTGTCAGAGGGGAGGGGCATGTGTGGGGGACTGGATGAAAGGAGGGAAGGGATTAGCCAAAGAACATATATGCAGAACCCATAGACAACATTGTGGCGATGGCCAGAGGGAAGCGCGGGTGGGGCTGGGTGGAGGTGAGCAAAGTGCGGGAAAGGGGGTGGAGAACATCTGTAATAGTGTCAAAAAAAAATTAGGGAGTTGGATTAGACCAACGCTTCTCAAACTTTACATTCTATGGGGATAGTTTATAATGCAGATTGTGACTCAGTGGGTCTAGAATGTGGCCTGAGAATCCGCATTGGTGGTGAGCTCTCAGATAATGCCCAGGATGATTGGTGGTCCATGAACCTAAACTTTGAGTAGCAAGGGATGGTCTCTAAAGGAACTTCCAGTTCAGAAATGCAATTTGTTCCTGAACAGTTCTAGCGTTGCTCACAAAAGAGCAAAGACTGTCCTTTATGCTCTTGGTGTGTGAATGAGGTAGTGAAGCTTCGCACTGTCCAAAAACAACCTACAAAAAATTCCAAGCAACCAAAGCCTTTACTCCGGGGAGAACAGATACCTAACACCCCCACAAGAACTAATAATGCATTGTGTGCTCATCGAGGTGTAGCCTGGCAGATCCTCAAGGGCTGGGCTACAGAAGTTGATCACTGAAATGGCAGCCTACTTTGTTTAACGCAGCGGACCCCAAATCCTGGTGCTGGACGGGTCAGTTAGAAAGCATCTGAAACACAGATTCTTTGGCTCCTGACTCTGGACCTAAGAACTTAAAAGTTTTAGTTTGGGGTAAGTCATGTTTGGAAACTACTGTTATAACCATGCAGTGGGGGAGGGAACAGGGACTAGAGCCAGAAAAAGGAATTTTGATTCAATTTCTAATGAAAACATGGTAAACATCAGTGCTGCAAGCCTGCTCACCAGCTTCTTCACACCCCATTGGCTTTTGTCTTTTTCTTAAAATTAATTTATATATTTTTACAATATACAAAATAAATCTATTACCAGGTTGTAGATACAAAATAATTAGCCATTTCCATTGGCTTTTTTTCATGGTAATGAAGGTGTGCAGGTCACAAAGGAATCGCTGTCATAGAGAAATAGACTGAATAGTTGCACTTGTGGGATGTTGGAGCTTAAAGGACCCCTCAAAGTCCATCTACTGAAATGCACCAGAAGAACCAAGGTTAAATCCTGGCTCCACTGCTATTAACCGAAAGGCTTTTGGTAAATTATTACAACATCTCACTTGTTAAGCTATATGGAAAGTCTAAGCTATATATTAACTGCTATTAACATAAGAAACCCTAAAACTTAACAAGCTAAAATAACAAGCATCTACTATCTCACCATTCCTCAGGGTCAGAAATCTGAGTGCAGTATTCATGACTCAAGGTCTTTCACAAGGTTTCCCTCAAGCTATCAGCTGTGGTTATGTTCGAATCTCCAGACTCAACCCTGGAGAACTGATTTCATGTTCCCTCACGTGATCATTGGTAATTAATTTTCTCATGGTTCCTGGAGCAAGGGCCCAGCTCCTTGCTGGCTGTGGGCTGGAGACCTCCCTCCATTCCTGGCCCAGTGGACTTCTCCATAGGCAACTCCCAACAGAGCTCCCCACAGAGCAAGCAAATGAGACAGTGAGAGAAGATGAGAGCCACAGCCTACTATTGAAAGTTACATCCGAATTTACTTTGTCACATCCTAGTCATTAGAAGTCAGTGGCTAGATCCGGCCTGCATTCAAGGATGGGATTACGAGAATATGTCAAATAGGAGGCAGGGATTATTTGGGTCGTTTTAGAGACTGCCAACCACAAATCCTAAATGTCACTCCACAATGCTTTTGGGAGAATCCAAAGAAATAATGTCAATGAAATAGCATGTATAGACATTATAGCAATATAACATATAAGATTACATTATGACAACTTATTCCAAAAGGTCCAATCAAAACCCTCCAACTGATTTTACTTAGCTTTGCTAAGTGTCTGATCCATTCAGCTAATGTAAGTTCTTTAATTCATGAAAGGTTCTAAACTTCTCTTTCTACACTTCTCCAAACATTTTCCCAACATCTGACACTTCAAGGGAAATACATGGTTTAATTTTCCTTAGAACATACATTTCCATTGACAATAACTTTAATCACTAAAGAGTTAACAATGCACTTTGAATGGCTTTACCCAGATAAAAAATTCATTCCCTAAGTAAATGAATTAGCCACATAATTGACAGTCGATTCCAGTAATAAAACACTAATTAAGTGATTCTGCTAAGTAAAAAGTGCGGTGTGATGAATTTGCTAGACAATGGACTAACTAATAAAGTTTCATGTTAAGTAAATGGCCCATAATGGTAACTAAACACTTGCCCTGTCTAGGATCAGTTGAAAAAGCAACACTGCTTTTAGGAAACAATGACAGAAGTGACTGTGCCAGCCAACATCCTAACAACATTACACTGGGCTCCTTTCCAAGCAGGGACCAAGTAATAAGTCTGAATGAGATAAATGTACTAGATCTGGGGGCAAGGGCAGGGCAATCACTGTGGTCTTAGCAAGGGTGATTGACCTAAAGGAGGACTTGGCCTAGTCCAATATAGCCAGACTGCAGTAATGGGCAAGTGCTGGTAGCATTCAATGCCAGACCTTACTGGGCTAAGGAAAGTCAGAATCAGCACCAAGGAGAGATCCTGGATGTGGTGGCTTCAGGAGAGGTTCCTAGAGATGGACATGTGCGTTGTCATAGACAAGGAGGTTGGAGGTTATCGGTTTGCTCTCTGCTTCAGGAGGCTAGGATGGCAATGGACTCAGCTCGCATAGGTACAAGGGTCTTTGTTGTCCTTGGGAAGCTTTATAATAGTGCTTCTGGAAGGATCTGGGTTCAGAGAAGTCCATGCTTCCCATGGCTTGGACTTCCAAGTCCTATCCAACAAAGAACACTGCAGACTTTCCATCATTAAAACCTGTTCTCTGGACATTTATAGTTGGAACATGGTCTTAGTTTCCTTGCTTCTCCTTGAACACATCAGGCACACTCTTGCCTTGGGAGTCTCTAGCAAAAACACTTTTTTCTGACATGGCTTATACAGCTTATCTTTTTCAAGTCTTTGGTCCAATTTCTTCTTCTGTAATACTGAAATACTTCCTCACACATCACTCCCAGCCCCACTTATGTTCTTCCATTTTTTCAAAGCACTTGTCATCATCTTACCTAAAAATAGACAAACATGTAAATAGACCATCCCTCCACTACGCTCCCCAGCTAATCAGGAGAGTATGCAAATTAACCCAACAAAGATGGTGGTTAATTTGCATACGTAGGCCGAAGCGGCGGAGCCACAACTGAAGGCTCTGGCCAGAGCAGTGACCACTGAAGGCTCGGCCAGAGCGAAGGCCTGGATCCCGGGTGCCGGAGGAAAACCAGTGCCGGCAGCCAGGGGAAGGGAAGGCCTATTGGACGAATCTCTTTGTGCAATGGGCCTCTAGTTTTCTATAATATACTTTTTATCTTTTGTTATTGTCCATTGTTTATTTCCTATCTCTCTCTGTCCCCTACCACCACTACCATGTAAGCTCTATGAAGTCAAGGTTTTTTTTTTTCTGCTTTATTCACTGATGTAGCAAGAGAGCCTATGACATGTTTAGCACATGGTAGGTGCTCACCAGACATTACTGATTTAGTAACTGGCAGCAGGGTTCTGAAGCTTGTTATTCTCTAACCCAGTGGTTCTCACCCTTGGCTGCACATTAAATCACCTGGGAATCTTTATAAAATCCTGATTTCTGGGCCTCATCCTCTGGAAATTCTGTTTCTTTGTTACTAATGTTGTGGCCTCACCCCATAACAAAGAAACAGAATTTCCGAAGGGTGAGGCCCAGAAATCAGGATTTTAAAAAGATTCCCAGGTGATTCTAATGTGCAGCCAAGGTTGAGAACCACTGCTCTAACTATTAAGGAGAACAGTGCAATACTAGAAACAGATGGAGTAAGGAACATCCTGTATCCTAGGATTTGAAGACATCACTATTAAATTATGCCATTCCCCCAGTGGCCTTAGAAGTGGGAGAAGCAGGCTACAGTAGTAAGATCATATGCAAGAGAAGGATTAGGTGTGAATTTAAGATCTATCACTTACTAGCTATGTGACCTTGAAAAGTTACTTAAATCTCTCTGAGCCTCAGTCTTTTTATTGTGAAAGAAGCCTAGTGTTAATAATAATTGTTGCTCTATAGTTTGTGAGAATTAAAGGATATAACATATGTACAACATCCTGCACAGTCCCTGACACATAGTTAGGGCTCCATATATGTTAGGTTTTTCTACTTTCCTCTTTAAAGACAATAAAGCATATCCCTTAATTCATAAGGGTAAGTAGGACTTTTCATGCTTTCCCAAACATTGACAAGATCCAAAAGAGAATAAAGTTGGAAAAGAGGAAGCAGTGAATGGAATGGGGGAGGGGAAGGAAGGGAAAAGAAGTTTGAAGCATTGGGCCTTCTGGAGGGGAGAGGAGAGGTCATGAGGGCAGAAGCAGCAGGGGCCACAGAGTAGTTCTGAAGATGTCCCTTTGGTTTCCAGGCCTTCACACAATTACAGAGTCTAAGGAAGCTAGTATTTGATTATGAGGCCTTTAGAGTTGATGATTAGGACAAAGATACCAAGATGAAGGCTTCTTAAGAAATCAAAGTGCATAATAATCTGATGTACAGAATGAACTGGTGATTATAATAGAATCAGGGACATAGAAAGGGAATGGACTGACTATTCTTGGGGGGGGAAAGGGGTTTGGGAGATGCAGGAAGAGACTGGACAAAAATCGTGCACCTATGGATGAGGACAGTGGGTGGGGAGTGAGGGCGGAGGGTGGGGTGGGAACTGGGAGGAGGGGAGTTATGGGGGAAAAAAGAGGAACAAATGTAATAATCTGAACAATAAAGATTTAATTAAAAAAAAAGAAATCAAAGTGCTCGCCATATAGCTCTCTAAGACTAGTGCAAGGGTCTCCTTACCTCCACTATGGGGTCAGACCTAAGAGCAGCATCTCCATGCCTCCAAGTCTTCATTTTTTCCAGCAGTGCACAAGGACAGTTGGTTGAGTACAGAATAATTAAAAGTGAACCACTGTGATCCACCTCGAATCACAAAATTAACATATGATTCATTCAACAAACACTGATCAAGCATCAATCATATGCCAGGTTCTATACTAGTCTCCAGAAATACAGTGGTAGCCAAAACAGAAGTGGTCTCTGAACTTTGGAGCTTACAGCCTAGTAAAGAAGACAAACATTAAGCAAAAAACTCCTAAGTGAATAAACATGTGCACACATGACACTTGTGGTTCATACCAGGAGTGACTAAAACATAGTGCTATTAACAAAAAGGTCACTATTTCGATGGGAGATTGGGAAGCCCTCAAAAGGTGACAGTTAATCATAGATATGAAGGATAAATAGGGGATAAATAATAAATGATAGAGAGGAAGAATGTTCTAGGGAGAGGAAACAGAATTGTGGAAGCCATGAAGTTGGAAAATACTTAATGTTTTCAAAGAATAGAAAGTCAATATGAATGGACTCTATTGAGCAATCCAGAGAGAGGTCAAAGATGAGACCAAATCTGTAGACAGGAACCAGATCATTCTAAGCGTTAGAGGCCATGAGACACATGGTGACCCAGTGACAGGCTTTTAGTTGGACAGTAGCATGGGGATGCTTGCATTTTAAAACTGTGGAGAAATCCAGGCAAGTAGCTATTTTATAAGTAAAGCATGATAATGACATTGGATTATTCGGTGAACCTCTTCTGATGGGTCAGTTTGAAAGGAGAGTGATGTGTCAGAATGAGAAGAGATATAAATAAGCAAGTGTCCAGGGAGCAGCTTTGCAAGTGCATGCATTTGCCAGGGCACAGCTGGCGGAAGACTCAGTAGAGGACCACATGGGTCTACACTGCGGCAGAAGCAGAAGTGACTGCTGGTTTGGAATGATTCTCTTCCTTTCGAAGCCTCTGTCACATCTGTAGATCAGAGAATTTCACCTAACCTATATCAAAGTCCCTGAAGATGAAAAGGGGTTTTTACTTTGGAAAAACTGAACTGGCCCAATGAGACATTAACTGAATAAGGACAGTCTTTTCAAAAATCAAACATTTCCGAATATTTCCAGGCATAACACCATCAAAATATTAACTGACGAAGCAGAGAGACAGATTCAATACTTGTGAACTTAAAAGCAGTCTTCCAAGTGGAATGCTGTAGAGCACCCTCTCTCTACCACCTGCTTCATTATGAAGAGCTGGTCACACCAACTGGTTTGATATGTGTAGGTATGGGTGTGGGTGTGGATATATGCGTAAAATAAAATTTCCATGTACACCAATATTTTGTGCTGTCATTTTTCTTGAATCTGAAACAATACTTAGCTTTTATTAGCCTTATTAACTCCCACTCCAGTACTATTCTCCTCACTGCCCTAGAATAATCTTTCTAATGTTAGACATAATCCTGCCCTTCCACTTCTTAAAATCTGTGTTAGCTCCTTGCAGAAAACAATATATTTCTAACTCTCTAGTTTTTGAAACCTTTTAAAACACTCCTTGATTTCTTTTCAGGTTCATTTCCTACCACTTAACCCCATGAAGCTAAAACTCCAAATACTCCAGGAAGGTAAAAACACCCACAATTACAAATACAAGGGAAGGGACTTGCGGAGGAAAGGGTCAGTGTCAGTCCGATCTCTAGAAGGATCAGCACTTTGGGCAGAGACCTGCCCTTCACATTCTCTCAAGCCCTAGAGCAGTGGTTCTCAACCTTCCTAATGCCACGACCCTTTAATACAGTTCCTCATGTTGTGGTGACCCCCAATTTCATTGTTACAAATTGAACATAATTAAAGCATAGTGATTAATTACAAAAACAATATGTAATTATATATGTGTTTTCCGATTGTCTTAAGCGACCCCTGTGAAAGAGTCATTTGACCCCTAAAGGGGTCACGACCCACAGGTTGAGAACCACTGCCCTAGAGGGAAGTTCACATTATTGATGTCTTTTGGACTCCGTATTTTAGAAAATATATCTACACTCATAGGAAATTGTACAGGAGAGCTAAAGCTCTTTCCAGATTCTGAAAATCTTCAGAAACCCTGGTGAACCATGTGCTAGTAATGAAAAAATTACCATTCTAACCCAAGTGGAAACTGGATATTTGAAAAATATTCCTATTTATTCTTGATTATAACAGCCAAGTAGATTTTCTAACACCTCAGTGCCTTGTATTCTCTTCTTTTAGAACAGTATGGTAGTTTCTGTAAGATGACTATCGATTTCTTCTCTTCGTACAGGCATACGCCTTTCCACTTATTGACAGGCGGAGCCTGTTTCTCCACTTTCTGAGGCCAGCCTGTGACTGCCTTTAATAATCATGTGCATCAGAAGTGATGCTGGCCAGTCTGGACCAAGCTTTGAGAAGACTGGCATTCCTCTGGGTATTCTCAGAGCACTTGCTCTGGAGGAAGCAGCCGTCATGCACGAGTCTCATTTCCATGGTCAGCCATGCTACAAGGAAGCCCGAGTTAGATGCAGAGGGAGAGCAATGCTGGCCAGCTCCAAATGTTCTAGTCATTTCAACCAAGGGGTCTGGCATGCAAATAAAAGAACCATTTGGGCATTCCATCCTCAGCAGATGCCACTCAAGGGAGAACCAAAACCCCTGACACATGGCCTTGGAGAGCTGTTCCAGTTATATCTAGCCATGCAGGCCATTCCAGCCGAGTCTCCTCCTGTTCATACAGACACCAGATATCCCTGCTGTGCCCTACCCAAACTCCAAGCCTCCAAAACTGTGATAAACACACGGGGTTGTTGTTTGATGCCATGAAGTGCCCATATGGTATGTTATACCAGAGCAAAGAGCAATAATATGTTTCTCACTTTCTGCCTTGACAAACTTGGGCCACTCATCCTTTAAAATTCAACTCCTCTGTGATATTTCCTTGATCATCTTGAAGCAGCCCAAGAAGCCTATTTTCATTTCCTATTTATATTCTACCAACTCATCTTGGCTTTTTTCTCACCTCATAAACCAACATGATCCAAACCCCTTCCAAGTCAGCAAGTTTCAATAACTAAAGAAACATCTTAGCTCCCAGGACAAGGGGTGTGGGGAAGCCAGCTTTTCATCACCATATATGTTGAACCCATATAACAGGTGCCCACTGTCTCCCATAACCTTCTCAGATAACTGATGTTCCCGCGGCTACTTGGGAGGCCATCCAGTCAACGGAGAACCACAACCTGCTGTTACATCTTCTCCCTGTGTTTACTGTGTTTCTTGCTTATTCCACCGGCAGAGCCAGATAGCAGCCTATCTGAGTCCGAAGACCACCAGCTGTTATCCTTTCCTTTCTCCCTGACCAGAGAAATGATCGTATCACATTCCCAGACCAGCCAATGGTCGAGTACTTGAGGACACTTTGAGTAGCAGTTCCCAGTATTGCAGGAACCATAAAAAGAAACTTGTAAAGTTCCTGCTGGTATTGACAGACGAGGGGTTGGTGGCAGGGGTGGGAGACATGCTGAAATCTGGCAAAGAAGCATTCTTTGATTCCTTTCTGTCTGCACTCAATTCTGGATGCAGAAAACAGGACAACAGTATGTAGTGTGAGCTGTACCAGGCTTTCTAAATATCCATTTTTATTCTTTCTTAGTATACAGGATTGCTATGCCTGAGTCCCATCTGTCTATACATCCATCTACCTATGCACTCAACTAAATCAGAATTGGGGGGCAGTCTGTGCTACACACCATGCTATATGCTGGGGATAGAGTAGTAAGCAGGACATAAATGCCCTCCCCTTGGAGCTTGCCATCTGTCACAGGGGTTGGACCTTCAATAAACCCATTTGGAAGATGAGGTCAGTGCCGAGGAAAAAGGGAACAAAATTCTATGACAGCACCTCACAATGAAATCTAATCTGGTCTGGGGAGAATAGGGTGGGGAATGGAAGAAATCCATGAGTTGAGATCTAAGAGAGTCATTTAGGGACAGAGTGTGGGTGTAGCCAGTGCTCTAGACGAGGAGTTGGGAAACATTTCAGCTAAGGGCTAGAGAGCAAATATTTTAGGCTTTGTGAGCTAGATGGTCTCTGTAGCAATTACTCAGTTCTACTGATATAGCACAAAAGCAGCTACATATAGACTATTCTTTAAAAAAATCATGGCTGTGTTCAAATAAATATTTACAAAAACAGAGAGTGGGCTGTATCTGGACTATGGGCTGTAGTTTGCCCACCCTGCTCAAGATACAGTAACAGCATAAACAAAGGTGCTGTGGTAGAAGGGGTGTGGGAAAGGGGAAGCACCAAAACGAGAAGGTAGTGTAACTGCTGGAGCCCACAGATAAAGGGGCAGTGAGATGTGAGAACCTAGAGAGGATGGCCAGGCAAGACCTGTAAGAAAGGTCAGGGTGTGGACTTTGGTTTGTAGCTTAAGAACAATCAGAAGCCAGGGATGGATGAGGCAACATGCTCAGATTCACCTTGAATAGCTCTCCCTGGCTGTTTAGAAGAACGTGGATTACAGAATGATAAGAATGAATATGAGGCTTATTTAGAGCAGTGATTTTCAGCACTGGTGTGCTGCAAAAATTTAAAACATGCAATACCTGCCTGCTTAGTCAGGGGCACTGACCTCTCTTCCCTTATATTGTCAAATAAAATAATGACAAAAGCACACACAACAATAGCTGCCTGGTGTGAATGAATAAAAATTATAGCTATTTTTTTGTCAATCGATTGGCAAAAAAAAAAAATAGATTTGTTTGGTGTGCTGCAGAATTTTAGTAACTAGTTTATGTGTGCCATGAGATGAAAACGGTTGAAAGTAGCTGATTTGGAGGCTACAGATCTTATTGAGGTAAGAGATCCTGTGACTTGGACAAAGATGGAGGCAGTAGATGTGGATGGGTTCTAGACATATTGAAGATGTAGAAAAATCCAAACTTGGTGTTGAATTGATGTAGAGCGAAAGGCAAAAGGAAATGTCATGATGAATCTATACTGCATGTCTGATGAGTGGACCTTTACTCTTGTGTCTAACATATCGCCTCCTGTTTTAGTTCTAAGAAATATAATTTTTATTTTCATTTCCAGCCTCCATAAAATTAGGAAATCAACTCACATGCCTGGTAAGGTGAAAAGCAAACCACCTGAAGGGAGATGAATCACATAGTTAATGGGCCAGGACAGCTTCCTCTCACCAGGCACTAGCATCTCTCTACTACATCATGTCATATCGCTGTTGCCTGCGTTCACTGTCATATCATGGGGTTTTTGAGGGTAGAACTGCTTTTGTCTTGTGTGTGTCACCGACACTTAGTAGTTTGGTTGGGGGATTTTCTCACTTGAGGTATGCCCATTCTAGAGGTAGGCTTGGGTTAGAGATGTATTAGATGTGATGTGAGTAGTTCTCTCAATACAGTCAAGAGCATTCCACCGAAAGTCAGCCTGAGTAAGCAACTTCAGGACACTCTCCTTCTGAAATGAGCAGGAGACCATCAAAGGATGATGGCAATGGGAATGCAGAGGACGGAGGGGTTTTGCCTAACCTTGGCCCTTTAATCTTTTCTTCCACTTTCTCAAATGCTACTTTTTAAAGATGTGCCCTTTCTAAACTTCTAATTCCTATCTTCTATCTGCTGCCCACCTCTGGGGGCCATGGGACAACCTTGCACCTGGGCAAGAACTTTAGGAGGGCTCCTTGACCTTGGTGGTAGAGTTAACCTTATGACTGCATTGATTTTCTAAGGTATGTAGATCCACCCCAATCCCTAACATATAAATCAGACTTCAGGCTCTTTGAAATTTCTACTTTGAATCAGAAAATTCTGATTTAAATACTGAGATCCTGTCCTGGCAAGTGTTGCTCAGGGGTTATAGTGTTGGCCTGAAAACCAAAGGGTCGCAGGTTCAATTCCCAGTCAAGGACATTTACTGGGTTGCAGGTTCAATCCTTGTCCTCAGTTGGGGTATTTGTGGGAGGCAACCAATTGATCTTTCTCTCTCACATATCTCCCTCTCCTCTCCTCTCTCCTCTCTCCTCTCCTCTCCTCTCCTCTCCTCTCCTCTCCTCTCCTCTCCTCTCCTCTCCTCTCCTCTCCTCTCCTCTCCTCTCCTCTCCTCTCCTCTCCTCTCCTCCCCTCCCCTCCCCTCCCCTCCCCTCCTCTCCCCTCCTCCATACTTTCTTCACTTGAAACCTCTCTCTTAAAAACAACAACACAAAACTGAGATCCTATCATAATCCAGGCTGAGTAGACAACCAGGAGGCCACCTAATCAATTGACTCCTTCGTACACTCTGAGTTCCATCTCAGGGCCCAGGTGGATGACCAGAAGGTTCTGCACTTGGACCACATCCACACAGCCCCTTTGATAGTCCCCTGTTTGCCCTCAGCTTTTACTGACTGCTTTTTTTTATCAGCAGTCCTCATATGTAAATCCTGGTTCAATGTTCTGGCTCTTTCATTTACTTGCTGAGTGACCCTGGGCATCCCACTGAATGGGTTTCATCTTGATGTGTCTCAGCTTCCTTATTCATGGCCAAGTCTTCAACCACCTTGTACACAATGAGATGCTTCAATGGTTAGAAGATAGAAACCAGAGGAAGAACTAGTGAAGAAGCTTAGGAAATGGCTGGGGAGGAAGGAGAAACCCCAGGAGAGTAGAAGCCAAGCAAAGAAAGTATTTCAAGAAGGATGGGCTGCTGATAAGTCAACCATAAACCCAGTTCCAAACCCAGGTTTGGTTTCTCAGTAGCTGTGTGCCCTTGATCCAGTTACTTAATTTCTTTGAGCTCAGTTTCCCTAACCTGCTCCATAGAGTTGTTGAAAACATGAAATGAAATGATGCATGAAAAGTTCTTTGTCCAGTAATTACTCACAAAATGCTAGCTAGTCGAATTATTAGCTATGTTTTCAACTTATCAAGGCGGTAGCTGTGAGCTGAGGGGGGAAAAAAAAGGTCTCTAAGCTGGGTTTCTTCTGCTACCTAGCAACTGTGTATTTACATTTTCAACATCACTTCTTTATCCCTGATTACTTTAGCAAGCACTTTGTAAGCGCCCCGTTGTAATTCAGGACCACCTGTGAGGTGTACAGAACAATTCTATTTTCTCCTCAAGATATAGAGGCCTGGCATAAATTGTCTAAAGCAACTTCAGCTTTGCAGCTTTACTGAGGTCTCTTTGGAAGGGTATTGAGAAGCAATGCCTGGCCAGCTCACAAAGCAAAGGCCTGTAGGTGATAAAACGCTGTCCCTACTTATCCACCATGCAAAGCTGAACCCATACAAATCAAGACAACATGAGGCCAGGTTCCAACAGCATGCAAAGGCACCTAACGCTAAGATCACTCTAATTTCCTGGAAAGTGAATCTGATGAGGCTAGAAATGTTAAGTCCCAAAGGCAGAGTCCACATCTCTGGCCATATGAGCTCAAACCATAGCACCTTGTGCCCCAAACCCCCTTCTCTGAGCCCACCATCCTCCTTATACCTCCAAGCCTTTGTCTCTTCCACCTGGGACAATCTTCCTCTTGTACTTCCTTCAAATCAAAATCCATTTCCTTGCATAGTACTCTTATCAGTGTTTCTGGGGCACTATCCATGCCTTTTCTCTATCACTTATCACATTAATTGAAACCAATCCACTTCCAATTCTCCTCTTGAAAGACAGTAATATTCCTGAAGGGAGACACCGTGTCTTATTTAACTTTACAATTCCTACATTGCTTGGCATATAGTCAGCATTCAATGAATATTTAAAGGAACACCTCAGCTTCTCCCATAACCAAGAAATGAAAAATATAATTCAATTATAGAAGGATCTGTTTTGTGTAGAAATCAGATTGGGGGTCTACAGAAAATATTTTAAGACAAACCATTATTAACCAAAGTTTAGTCTTCTGCAGGAGACCATGGGACAAGGACTAGAGTGATCACAGCCCTCAATTCTAGCCCAGGTTCTGCTAGTGACTCAATGAATGACCCTGAGAAAATGCAATTCTTCATCTTTAAGATGAGGAGTTGGATCAGATGGTGTCTAATATAATTTTTAGGTTTTGATGATCTATGATATCCCTTTTTGAGTCTAATATCCTTCTCTGAAACTTGCCTTCATTTAACTCCTTAATGTCTGTGATGGATAATTTGTCAACTTTTTCAAGGCTACTTAAATCTCCATGTTTCACTTCCCAGGAATAAACAATCCCATTCAACACTGAGTTACCAGGAACTTAATAAGTGTGCCCTTTAATCTGTCAACCAAGTGGATGATCACAAGATATTCAATAACCCCTGTAAAATATTCGATAAAACTGGAGGCAGCGAGCTTGTAACATTCAATTCTTTTCCCAGGTTCAATTTAATCCCAGAGCACCCAGAAAATATAATTGTGCCTGCAAACAGAATTTCGGGCATTAAAAAAAAAATCATCTTCACAATGTTCTGTTGAAATCTTGGTTTCACTGTGTGACTCATGATTGCTTTTCCTTGTAAATTTCCACTCCTTCCACCCTGACTATTAGGATGTTTGCTGTTCAGACAAAAGGAGAGAAAGTTCCAGAGATGGTTGGGAGGGGACCTCTGGGCTTGGGACCCTCACAGCTATCCACGGGCTTAGCAGCCTTCAGGTCCTCTAAGTGTCAATGTCTCCTTGGTGAATCCACCTCGAGAAAGGGGAGGTAGAGCCTTCCTCTCCCAGGGTGCCCGTCACTCTACTGTTGCCAGGACAACAGCACATGGAGAACCAGGGCTTTGGAAGATGGCCGCCCTGGGCTTTACTATGTACTAGGATTCTCAAACTTGAACATGCGTCAGCATCACCTGGAAGGCTTGTTACAGACAGTAAGCTTGAGGTTTAGTAGGCTTGGGGTGAGGCCCAAAAATTTACTTCCAAAAAGTTCCCAGGTGATGCTGATGCTGCTCATCTGGGGACCACATTTTGAGAATCACAGCTTTGAGCAAATGACTCATCATCTGTGGACTTTGGTTTCTCCTCTATAAAATGGGAATAATACTTCTACCTTACAAAGGGAAGCATAGTGGAGTGGTCTTGGCTGTGGGGTGTCAAACAGACCTGGGCTTAAGTTCCAGCTCAGCTATTTAAAGCTATAAAGTCTGGGGCAAGTTCCTCACTTTTTAAACCTCAGTTTCCTCACCTATAAATAATCAGGGATAATCATAACAGTTATTGAATCCTCCCAACATACTGATGAGATAAGATAATGCATATAAAACTCTCAGCTGGAAATGGGCTCATAATAAATGCTCAATAGATGATAATTGGTATTATGAACATTAATAATTATTACATTTTGAGGCCCCAAACTGGGATGATTAAGTGAGCTCACTGGCTGAAATAATCAGAAATCAAAAATATTTCAGTATGCTGGGATAGCAGGGTCAAATCTCACAAAAAGACTCTGCTTGAATGAAATATAGAGTCCTTTACTTGGGCCCTCAAATTCATCTTCACCTGGGCTGAATGAGGGTGCCTTGTTTGGTAGATACGTGATAGACATTTGGAGGTTAATTCAAACATGAGCCTTGTATACTGAACCCAGGTTTGGAATCCAGCAGAAGGGTAATGACAGCTCTCTGAACTTCCAGCAATTAAGCCCCATGAAGGGGGTCATATTTGTCTTGGACATAGAGATAGGCCAAATGGAGACAGAGGTGTCAATCAAGATTTTGAGTAGATTGAAAAAGAGAAATGTATCCAGAAGAAGGCTGATATGGGGACTGCTTAGCCTCAGGGAAGGACCTCCAGGGCCTACAGGTGGCAGCAGTCCAACAGCTGGCGGAGGAGTGGGAGAGACAGGAAGAGAAAGACTGACTTCACTATCCATGTGACACCAGAGGGCAGACAAGGGCCAGCATATGGTTGCTGACCAATACATATTTGTGTGCAAAACCAGGAATGAATGAATGGGAGTTACAAGAGTAGATTTCAGGTTAAAAGAAGACAGAATTCATTACCAGAAGAATTGGAACCAAACATGGGCTTGGAGCTAGAAAATCTTATTTTGAATGCTAGTTCCATCACTCATTCATTCATTCATTCATCCATCCAAACAAATCTCAATGAATATCAAATGGGCCAGATAGTTGAGCAATGGCCAGCGTATGTACTGGTCACCAACCATGAAGGGCCCAGAAATTCATTCTAAGGAATTTAGCCTTGATCTACCTCAGGAGCAATGGGGAAGCACTGAAGGATTTTAAACAAAAGAGTAAAAGGTTAAGTTGGGGTATTACAAAGATGGGACAGCAGAAATGTATTTAACCTCATTGAGCTTAGGTTTCCTTACTTATGACATCAAGACAGTAATTCCTCCCTGGTAGCAAAGTTTTGAAAATTACAGATAATATGTGAACAGCACTTAGCAAAATGACTGCCCCAGAGGAGCTCCTGAAAAAGGGAAGGTGGCATCAGCGATCCTTAACATGGCATACTATCACATCCCTCATTTCTCCCGGGAATGTCATGGTCACACCAATCTTTCCAGAGACCCATTTCTGCAGCTGGCTCACCATCCTCCTGAAAGGGTTAAGGAATCTTCCTCGGGAGTTTGCCATCACCCCAGCCAATCCCCACTACATTTAAAAAGTCATGGTCTGTCTTCTCCATTTGAATTGTTTTAGTTACATAACACGTTTCTAAAATAATCAGGTTAAAATCTTGCCTGGTGCTTCCCCTCGCCTGCTCCATCTCTGCCACCCCACCCCAGGGGGTATCAAGCTTGAACATTTCCATACCTGCCTGTAAGGAAACACTCTTATGTGGTCTGTGGGCTGAAAGCAGGTGGGGCATCAGGTGTCAGGATCCGCCCTCCTCAGCAGCAGCACATATCTCCTAAGGCTACTGTGTGCTGCCTACCAGGTATATGCTCAGTCACACTGGAGGTACAAAGTCAGGGGAAGGGCCTGGTGGCTCTTAGTGCAGGCTGCTACTGCAGCCCCCATTGGGCTGTGTCAAGATGCTCATTGCTGAACCATCCGTTTGCACTGCTAGCTGTGAGCTCTCTGTGGACAGGGGCCATTGCATGCTCATCTCTCTGTCCACCTACAGGGCTTGGACCAGCTCAGGAATGCCCAAGGATGGGGCCATAGGTCTACAGTCCCAGCTTCTTAAGAAGCGGTTGTGACAATTCCCACAGATTCTGCCTGTGAGAGCATCCGATGCCCTAGGACCGTGGTCAGCAAATTGTGGCTCGCGAGCCACATGCGGCTCTTTGGTCCCTTGAGTGTGGCTCTTCCTAAGCCTTAGGAGCACCCTAATTAAGTTAATAACAATGTACCTACCTATATAGTTTAAGTTTAAAAAATCTGGCTCTCAAAAGAAATTTCAATCATTGTACTGTTGATATTTGGCTCTGTTGACTAATGAGTTTGCCCACCACTGCCCTAGGAGTTCAGGCTCTGAAGTGGACAGAGGAACCAAGGTAAGGCCCTGAGCTCCCAGCCAGCAAGGCTGCTCATCTTGATCTCCTTTCTCTCCATCGCTAGCTTTGAGGTGGAGAGAAAGCTAAAGGTGAGAGGAAAGACAAAGGCACTTGGTTTTGAAAGTAAAACATGTGCTTTGGGGTCCAGACCTCACTATCTCTTCATCATGTGACTCGAGGAAGATCTTTTAATGTCTCAGTGCATCAGTTTTCTCAACTGTAAACTGGGGTGAATAACAAACATACCAATTGTACAGGGTTCCTGTGAAAATGGACTAAGATGCCATATTTGAACATGCTGATCTCAGAGCCTGGCACCTCGTGGGGATCTGATTGGCTCCATGACAGGGCCTGCCCCAGGCCTCCATGTAGGACACAGCTGTGGCCGCAGCTTCTGCCCACATGGTTGAAAAGCTGGCTGACCATCGGGAGAGAAGTGGAGCTGAGCTTGCACCCAGCCTCAGTGGCCCCACTCAGTGAGACCTGTGAGCAGTGGGCTGCCACTGATGGTACAGGAGAAGCCAGATAATACTATTTGGCTTCAATCCCATCGTACTCTGTGTGTGCAACTTTGAGCTTATTTACTTCAGCTCTTTGAAACTAGGTTTCCTCATTTAGGAAATGGTAATATTATTTAATTATGAGGTTCCTAGGAGACTTAAGAGTGGGGCTTGTATAAAGCATCAGATCTAGTAAGTGCCAAAAAAAGTTATCTGCCTCTCTGGGCTTTCACTACTAGGAAGCTCAGAGGCAAATTGGAATTTGAAAGTTACCAGCTTGCATAGTTAGATTACTTTTTAAACATAATATAATTCCATTTTAATATAACCTGTTTTTGACCTCCGTGTCTTCATTTATGTTTTCCTGATCCCGATCATTTATTTCTCTTACGGCTGTCTTATTTTAGGTACTTTGACAAGATATTTCCCAAATTCTTTGCAGAACTAGGTGGAGAGAACCTAATTGATGTCAGGAGAGATGGGTCCTCACTATGACTGTGCAAATGCCTGTGTGATGTGGGGCATGGGGTCTCTCTGAACCTCAGTTTTCTCATCTGTAGAATGAGCGCAATAATAAACCTGCTAGCTACCTCATGGTGCAAGAATAGGATCTCTCACTCCTTTGCAAAAGTACTTTCATAAACTATGAAAAACTTGTAAGAGAAAACATTTATTCTTTGTGAAACGATGCCCCATTTTACTTATTTTTGCAATAATCCCCTTCTTCAAACTGTGCCTGAGACTCATGGCACAGGGACAGGTATATATTAAGTGTTGAGAAACGGCCAATGAATCTCATCTCCAAGGCCTCAGCCATGCCCGTTTCCTTACTCAGCAGAGAGCTTGAAGGCCCAGTGTCTTTTTTGACCTAGATTGTCTTCACCCACCAGAGATGGAACCATTCCACAGAATGGAAGCATAAAAATAAAGACAGAGTTAACTAACAGTACCCAATGAGTAAGTGAGTCTGTCATATGCCATATGGGAAAGGCAGGCAACCAAAGTCCCTATCATAGGGAGTCAACAGGGATTTGTTTTGAAGCATTCTGACTTGGCCTGAAAATGAACAAGAAGATGACACCATGAATAAAAGATATAAAGATCTAAATAGGGATATAAGAAGAAAGCCCCAGAAAACAACCCCAGTGAGTGAAAGATCGCAGAAAAAATAAAACACAACCAGGCACACAGGGCAATAAGATCAAAATCAGGTTACTTGATTAAAGCCAGCATTTCTTTAAACTGAAAACAATGCATTGTTGGTCCTTGAAATATGACATGCACTCCTTTTTTCAAGAACGTCAAAGCAATGGCCCATACCCCACACAGCCCCATCACCCTTGCCACCCAGAGGTCATTGTTCCTAATGCAAAATTGGGGGGCTTGAGTGAATGGATGTTGCAGAACTTAGCAGAGCAATGACTTGGACTAGAAAACCCCAGAAAATAAACCTTTGCATGGAAAAGCAGAGTTTGAATTAGGTCAGGGCCCACCTGTTCAATAATGAAATAATTGCTCGGGGCACGTTCATCTGTAATCTTTTCCAATGTGACATCTATTCTTGTGCTCTGCTACTCTCAATGCTTCCTCACCATTTGCAGATAATCCTAGGCTAGGGCCTCCTAAAGACACTGCCGCCAAAGCAGACAGTCACTTCCCTAATGCCTCAAAAATAGATTCAATTTTATATACAGCGGGGTGATTTCAGAAGCAATTTCCACATCTCCAGTGTAAGCATTACTTATGTTTTTTTCTCCCTCAAATCTTATTCCAGTGGTTCCACAAGGCACTTGGAAAGGCACCTGATGCATTCCAGGGCGCTCAGAAGAACCCAAGAGCATGTTTGTGGCTAAGCCTGAGGACACTAGCTGCATAGATTCAATCCTAACATGTTGATTGATGCAAACAAATGCAAAATTTCTTAATAACTGAGTATAGTGTCAATTGAAATTTGTTTTTCCTGTCTTTTTAAAAAGCAGTATCATTAAAATGAATGCATATACATATATGTCTCTGTGTGAGTATATATATAAAACACACATATCAATCCTCTGGAAATAGTATCTCTGGATTTTAAAATATCTAATTAGATTCTGTACAGTATTCTGCCTGTTCCTCTCTGGCTGGCTGATCCACCTCAGTCTTAGGTGCTTTCTTCTGAAGAGTTCTAAGTTTTGGCCCATGAGGAAAAGGGTGATGATGTTTCCCCTTAAAATCTAAGAAATTGGTGTTACCCAGGTTTTTATTTCAGGTCAGAAAGCTTAAGGTCAGAAAACTTTGAGGTCACAATGATTGTCATGCGTCTTAGACCATAACCTTTTTGTCATTCAGAGTTCTCCAAGGACACTCTTATAAGTGCAAAAAAGGTGTGCACAAGAGACTGGCCTGTACAGGAAAGGTTTTGGGCAAATGGGTGGCATTCAGTCAGTATGTGTCATCAGCTAGACTTGCCCCGGGCCAAAAGCAGCAAAGTCAGTGACAAATTAATACAGCCAGCGGCTGGGGGGAATCCATAAGGGCATACCAAGCCCATTTCCTTGCTCATCCCTCTTTCCCTCTCCTGGTCCATGCCACTATCCCCTTTCCCCGGGCCCCAGGGAATGTATGAGTCCCAGCAATTGACCTTGGTTGAGAATGGAAAAGGACTGGCTTTATGGTTCGGCAGACCAGAAACTTGCTCTGCACTCAGAAAAATGAAAGCTAAGTATTTGTTCATGAAATAATCACTATGTGCCATTAGACTTTGTCTTTAAAGCCATTACTCAACTACAAGAAGTGCTCAGACTGAGCTTCATTAATAATGGGCAAACTGACAGCATGTGTCTATTGATAGAAGGCAAGGAGATGCACATGAAATCACCTATGTTGTATTTTTGCCAACAGGTTTAACCTGAATGTAATCATGATGAAAAAATCAGATAAATCTGAATTGGGGAATACTCTATGGGACAACTTGTCTACCCTTTAAAAAAAAGTCAGCATCCTGAAAGATAAAATACAGGTGGGAGGGTTATTCTAGATGACAGGGGCTGAAGAGATATGATGACCAATCTAATGTGATCACTTTTATTGGATTAAAATAATAATCATGATGATAATAATAATAATAAATGTTAGGGCCATTGAGGAAATTCAACTATGGGCTGGTATATTAGGTATTGAACTAAGGTTACATTTCTTGGGTAGGATAAGTTCATTGTGGTTATGTTGAAGAGCTGTCCTAGTTCTTAGGAAACACATACTGAATTCTCTGGAGAATATATATAAAGAGAGAGAGAGAGAGAGAGAGAGAGAGAGCGCGCACAAATATCACAAATATGAGCAATTTGTGAATCAAGCCAAAGGCTATAAGAGTATTCATTTTATGCCCCCTCCCAACCTTTTTGTAAGTTTTTTATAAGTTTAAAACTAATCTCTCTTTCCCAAGGCAGCACATCAATATTTGAAAAAGCCATTTCTGCCCTTGAAGTTCAGTATTCTTAACCAGGGTCCCTAAAGAACCCCCTGAGTGGCTTTTACCAAACCTACATCCCTCCTTACTCCTCATCCCTGCCTTACCCCTCGTCCCCTCCATACACCTCTTCCTTAAGGAGATTTTGATTCAGTGGGTAAGGCCTGGAACCCAGATATGCGTATTTTGAAAACTGCCTTGGATGGGTTGGTTCTGTGCTGCACAGGAGGTTAAGAACAATGGGTCTGAGTTACCCTCAGATCCTGGGTCCATCAGGAACTAGCAGTGGAACTCCGGGTAGGTCAGCACAACACCCTGAGCCTTGGAATCCTTTTCTATAAAATGGGAATAATAACACTGGCTGTGGTTAGGGAGGAGGGCGGTCAGTAAACATGTGCTTTTTTTCTTTCTTCATCTTCTGAAGATCGGAATCATCCCAAACTGATTACATCCAAAGTGATTTTTACAAAATATGGTTTCTTCCATTTGTCATTGACACAGTGTGTGGAGGTCATCTGTCCATGCTCACATTCCTTTAGATTCCCTGCATTCCATTAAACCCAGAAAAAAACAAAACAAAACAAAAAAAAACAAAAACAAAAACACTGGCTGACAGAACGATCTGAACACAAGTCAGCTCTCTGGAGTCTGATCACCAAGGTAACTTTAGGTCACCTGTCTGGAGGATGCCCTCTGGAGGAGGGCCAACCCCGGAATCCCAGCCATTTCTGTTGGCTCGGGGTCCTGTATTAACTCCGCGTGAGGGCTCAGGTGCTCCTGACTAAATGCCACTTGGAACATTAGCTGGAGCTTGGAACTGGCCAAGGTTTGGGAGGCATAGCTTCCAGGTCTGAATATGCTACTCATCAGCGCTGGGACTTGAGAGAAGTTGCTTCTCTAAGCCTCAGTTTCCCAAGCATTCAAAACATACAGCAATAATCTATGACTCATCTACCTTACATGGTTTATATCAAATGTTGTTTTAAAAACTGTAAGACACTCAATTCAATATGGCATGTTTTTCTCCTTAAGTGCATAACCATGTCTTCCTCCTCCTTTTTTTTTTTCTGTTATTAGTTTTAACCTGTCTTTATTTATGCCACAAACAGTTAAAATGGCTGACTCCATTTTAAGGCAATTCTTAAATTCTCCTTTTCACCCCAGGATGGGTGGTCCCAACTTTTTCCCTGGAGAACTTTCATCCTGGGCCGTCCCAGGGAAGCACCCCAACCCCATGCCCGGCAGCACCTGACCACTGTGAGGGGTTCACAGCAGTGGTACCAGGGTCAAGTAGGACCACAGATATTCCCTTCCCTTGAGTGCGCTCAACTTACTGAATCCGTTAACATCCTGAGAGCTGGAGGAGAAGCCTTCATCATTGCGGCTGGTGCTGAGCTTGGTGGTGGGTTTGTCGGTCGAGGCCACAGGCCCCATCTCCCTCTGGGCTCCGCTCTGTGTCTCCTTCTGCTTCTTGGCCAGCTTCCTTTGGGACATGTGCAAGGGAAAAAAATCACAGTCAGATGGTGCCAGTTGCATTGAGAAGACCAGATTGCTCTCCTTCCCTACCCATCATCCTCAACCCCAAACCTGGTTCAGTCTCCAGAAACAGAGTCAAGGTGGGTCCTCCAGTATCAAGGTGGAATAAGCCTAAATCCTTCTAAAACCATTAGTGGCTTCTATTTACTCAGAATTATGATATGCTTCCTGCCTCATCCCCAACTATGGTGTGTTCTTGGAACAGGATGAACTTAGATGAGGTTAGAACAGGAATTCGGTGAGACTAGCATGATGCCTCCCTTACTCTCCTGTCAAACGCATGAGTGGCCAGATTGATCTTTCTGTTCCCATGGCTCTGAATGAGATTTAAATGGAGTCTGACCTTTCTCAGGATCTGAGCTCATGAAATAATTAAGAAAACAATGGTAGATTGAAGTAGGGGTTGGTGGTTGGCAGTGGGTGAGGGTGGAGTTTAGGTAGCCTTGTAGCTCAGAAGGAGAAAAGTTAAAGCTAAACTTGATGTATAGCTTTTTACTTAGGCATAACAGACTCTCAGAACCAGATGGGCATTTATAATAACACTAGTTTAGAGCAGTGCTTTTGAATTCTGGTGTAAATTGGAATCATTCGGAGAGCTGAACACACACACAGGCCCAAGCTCATGGAAGTAGGACAGTGCCCGGACCTTTGCATGGCCACCAAGTTCCCCAGGTTATTCTGCCACTGCCCATTGAAGGTTAAAGCCATTAGTTTTAACATCAAGCAGGCCTGGGCTCATACTCTACCTCTACCACCTGGCAGCTGCATGACCCAGGGCAAGTTTCTCTGTGTACTGTGGCAAATAACAGGACCGGCCTCAAAGAGTTGTGAGAATTAAAAGAGACAATGTGTGAAACACATACAGCATAGTGCCTGGCACAGAGTGAACACCCAACACAGCTGCTATGCTTGTTTTGATATCATCGCCACTGGATCAACTACATTCCAATGTCTGAAACCCCTTCCAACAGCCCCACTGTGAAATCCCCAGGTTATATCAAGTGATGGAGACTTTGACACCTAAGGAGCTAAAGGGTTAAAAGTTCTTCTTCACATGGATTTGAAATCTATTTCCCTTAAGTTTTAACTGTTTTGTCTTAGATCTATCATCAGAGACATAAAAATATGATTAAGCCCTTTTGCATATGATAGTTCTTCAAATGTGTCTGAAAGGCAGCATGGTCCCTCTGGGTTTTCCCAACATTTATGCATCTAAATATAGTTATTATGTTCCTATGATATGAAAGGCTATAGGTAAAATCTCGAGAGGAGATTCTTCCAGTTGTCTTCCTTCATTTTTCACAGAACTTGGTTTCAAATTTAATCTTGGTCCCTCCTATCTCAACGAGAGAAGAACAGATGTCCAAGAGAAGCCAAATTCAGTGCCATATAAGAAATAATTCTTTAAAGTTGAACCCTCCTGATTATGAAATAGGCAGCTTCAAGAGGTAATGATCTCCCTGTCAGAAGAGATATTAAATGGAAGGATAAACCTGGACTTAGAGATGTTTGAGAGCAGTTCATCTAGGATCAATTCTAGTTGGACACTATGCTAGCATGCTCCTTTGCATGGGCCCCTTGACCTAGGTGTAGATCACACAGAATGACCAATGGCACACTTATCAGTAAATGAGTGTAACTTGAGAAGAGTTTATACAGGGGTGGGGAACCTTTTTCTGCCAAGGGCCATTTGGAGATTTATAACATCATTCTTGGGGCATACCAAATTTTCAACTTAAAAATTAGCCTCTATGTTTGGTCAGACTTTCATTAACTCGCCCCTAATGCCTTTGCAGGGCCAGATCAAATAATTTCATAGGCCTTATATGTCCCACGGGCTGGATGTTCCCCACCACTGGCATAGAACCACCAACAAAGGTGAGAAGGGTGTAGGGGAACCCAAGGTATAATATATGACCAGAGAGCTGTCTACCACTCGTGTGTCCAGAAGGAAAGGGGAGGAAGCTGTCACCAGAACCCAAAAGGAGAGAGTCCTGAAGAGGCCACCTGAATAGAAATGGCCTTCTCTTGAAGGAGCCAGCCAATCCTGAGCCAGAGGCATCATGGTCTGGCTACCTCCTCTCCTCTACCCTGACCTCCTACAGTGGCTCTCATTTGCTGAGCCCAATGGGAAGCCAGTGACATGGAGTCCCTATGGATCCAGCTCTGAAAACAGAGAGCAGAGTGCAGAAGCCTGGAGAGTGGATCTGCTCCAGGAATCCCTACCCAGAAGAAGTGATTCTACCTCCCTCCTTTGGCCACAATTTGTATAGGGATGCAGCCTAAAATGGAATTCTTTACCTTTTCTTTTCACCCATTGGTTTGGGGAAAGCTGGGCACTTAGGAGTAGGAATGCATCTTTCTTACAATGCTTTGGCCCCAAGCATACTGTTCCCCTAGTGAAACTATTCCAGGCAGATAGAAAAACAACAGGAAAGGTAGCATTGGATCAGTTTTTCTCACCACCTACAGGCAATCAGACAGGGAGCGGGGAACGCCAATGAAAGAAAAACGAGCAATTCTGCTACTGATGACATTTTGAAGCTTTATTCTTCATTTATTATCAAAAAGGAATATGTTTAAAAATGTATATGTGACCTTCTTAATCATAAATTTGAAAAGATATACATCAGATCCTTTGCCTCTACCCGAGCTTTGCTCACATCGCCCCAGGAGGAAATAAAAGGAAACTTGATAAGAAAGTAAACTTTAAAACTATAAATGACTATGTATTGGAGTCTTTGATATTTCCCTGGGGGCAGAACTCCTAACCAATCTCATTCCATTCAGGGTAAAATAATATGGAGAGAGCTGTCTTTGGCACAAATCATTGCTTTCCAAAGGGATAATATTAATAAAAAACAGCCTCGCTGCTTCTATGAAAAATGGCATTTCACAGAAATGTTTGGGCAGCTCTGAACACCTGGATAAATATATGAAACACTGAGCCTCTCCAAAACACGTATTTAAAAATTGGACAACTGAGTTGTAAAAACCGACATACGACATCCCTAGTACTTAGTAGTTCATGGTTGATGCTACCTGTTCATGATGATGAGGCTCTATATCAGTGGTTCTCAACCTGTGGGTCACGACCCCTTTGGGGGTCGAACAACCCTTTCACAGGGGTTGCCTAAGACCATCAGAAAACCCAATATAATTACATATTGTTTTTGTGATTAATCATTATGCTTTAATTATGTTCAATTTGTAACAATGAAATTGGGGGTCACCACAACATGAGGAACTGTATTAAAAGGTCGCGGCATTAGGAAGGTTGAGAACCATTGCTCTATAGTAATTTATAAAGGTATAGACAGGTGTTTCAGCAACAGGTACATATGCTACAAAGTGGAAATGGAGCTAATACAGAAGGAAATAAAATATAAAAGCACAGTCTGGGGACCTAACTTTATCAGAATTCAAATTTTAAGTATTAAAAATCCTCTCAGTAATAAAGAAAAAATTATATCCTTTCCTATTGCCATAGAGTTTAATTGATTCCCCTCCCTTTTAAGAGAAGGGAAAATCCAAGCCAGTGAGGAGGCCATATGAGACCCTCAGACTGTGGCTCCAGCCTCAATTCAGCCTTCTCTTTCACACCTGTCTCCTTCTTAGGAAACACCAATTACTCATCTCCCTTCTGCACCCATTCCTCAATACTCTGTTTCCTAAACATGCCCCCATTCTCCTCCACTGGCCACCACCTCTTCATCCTGCAAGGCTCAGTGGCTTTCCAGAGTCATATCTTGTTGAGATTTCCCCTAAACATATTTCCTCTTTTCTCTGCTTGGTTGACTCAGCCATTCAACTAGTATTTATTGAGCACCTACATGTGCCAATCTCTGCTAGGTGGAAGGAGGTCACAGTGACAAATCACTACACATAACTTTGACCTTCATAGAACAGAGACACTAAAGACACAAAGACAGGCACTAAACCGATAATACAGAACAAACATCAAATCACAAAGGTGTTAAAAGCCAAGGAGGAGAAACACACGAAGCTCTGAGAGACGTAATAGCTGGTTTGCGTCCTGGCAGGAGATCAAGCAATGCCTTGTTGCCATGTCAGCTCAGCACTTGACTAGTCCGCACGCAGTGATTCAACTCTCCTGCCCACCAGGGCAAGAACCTCTTGAATGAAGGGCTTTTGACTTCTTGCACCTACTCTAGTTTCTTGCTGAGCGGCTGTACCATAACTGGTGCTCAACAAATTTGTTGCACAAATTTATACTTAAAACCCTACAATCTGAAGTGTAGAAAGATTGTCATCCTACTCTGACTGCAAATTATAACCACTTAGAAAGAGACACATACAAGGAAAAAGGAAGAAAAACCTGCATGAAATTATTTCGTGACTTGGAATATTTATACTTATGAATATTTTTGGCTAATAACCTAGCATTTCCTTCCTGTGGTTGTCAACAGAACTCCTGGGATGCTCGAGGAATGAATGGAATGTTTACAAAAGTCAGAGATTTCCCCCTCCTCAGAGCCTGCAGAAGAGCCACAGCTACAGATGCAAAACAAAAAGCAAAAAACAAAAACCTCATAAAATAGTCATGTGATACAGGGAATGGTCCTATAACTTATGGAATCCTCATATCCTTCAAGACTCACTTACTTGTGACTTCACCAACTTGGAATTTTCTTTTTCTCCTTGTTCTGAAATTCTTGCCAACTGGATCACACAATTTCACCAGCAGGGGGTACCAAAAGCTGGTGGAAAGAGAGCATGCAGAAGCCTACGTATTCCTCTGCAGGTGCATTTATAGAGCTGGGGAATGTTTTAAGACCAGCAATCTGAAGTTTACTGCTTCTGACAGGTGGGGACAGTATGACATGGCCACAGCTCTTGGCATTCTTTGTTCTAACAGATCACTGCCAGGTCTCTCCGACCTTTGCTTGTTAGCTGAGTGAGGGCAGGCGGCAGGGCTGTGCCTGAGCTGGCCCTTGAGTCCTGTGGTTTAGTCTGAGCACCACACTTTATAAGGGAGAGCAGCAGGTGTGATGGCTCAGGGAGGGGCGTCAGGGCTGTGAAGGGTTCTGAAGTCATGCTATGTGAGGAGCAGTGGCCGAAACAGACATGTTTTTCATGGAGAGGGAATATTCAGGAAGGTTCTCTTCACACATCTGACTTCTGGCTCTATGTGGCCCCAGGGCGTAGGTTGGCTTGACAAAAGGAAGACATTTCTAGCAAAGTAGAACTGTGTGGGTCTCTTTTGGAAGTGCCTAGTGCCTGAATTGCCCTTGACATTCTTTCTCCTTTGGCAACCGTCTCTTTATCTTTTAAGGTCCAGCCCAAATTTCCCCAATTCTTAGAAGTCACTGTCCCCTTACCAACATCTCTAGTTTCTTCCTCTTTGCACATTAAGTTGTTGGAAAAATATTTAATGAGCACCTCCTTTGTACCAGGGGCTGCTAGGCAGAAGGTGACCATGAGGTGGAATGCCAGATATGCCCGGCGCCCTATTTAGGCTTTTGGAAGTAAAAAGCTCCCTCTCATTGGAGGAGTTCAAGTGGAGACTGAGAAACTACCTGGATGAGAGGAAGTCGGGGATTCCAGCAACTGGATTCTGCAAAACCCTTGAATGTCCTCTGGGCTGAGAACAGGAGGCCCAGGTCTATCAGGGGAAGAGTCTTGGGGATCCACCAACGGTTCTTCCCTGGATGTGAAGAGCCACAGAGTCTCCTGGGGAGACACTAGCCAGGCACACTTCCCTTTCCCCATGGGGCTCTTCCCCCGACTCATCCTCCATTCGCATCCCTGGACAGACTTCCCCAGGATAACAAAAGATCGGAACCCAGAGGGCCATCCCAGCCCATAGGATGTGGCCAAGAAAACAGGCAGCTACACTCCACTCCTGGTGAAAGCTGGCTTCATACTCTTTGAAGCTAGGTTGCTGCTGTGTTTGGATCCATGATTGGATCTAATGCTGGAATGGAACTGAGCCATCTCTCATTTTATAGAAGAAACTGAGGCCTAGACAGAGGAGAGGGGCTTAGGCAAGGCACACAGCCCCTGGTGGAAGCCGCAGGCCCACCCTGCTTCTGCCTTTGAGCTCAGGACACCTGCTCCAACTTTCCCCCACCTCCCTTTTCGGGATGACATCTGAAGTGCAAATTCAGTCCACAGTACACATGGCTCTTGTCCCTAATGAATGCAACAGAGCCTCAGGAATCCAAACCCACTGACCCACAACTACTATCACTGAGGTAGGGGCCGGGCTGCACCATGTCAGAGTCAATATATAAATGAGGGTATGGATGTGTGCAGGGTTTAAAGGAGAACACGCCCCTTTCTCTTATGTCAGGAGGTAGGGTGGAGTAGCAGTTAACACACTGGCTTTGGTGCCAGGCAGCCTGGCATCAGAACCTGGCTCCATCTCAGACTGGCTGTGTGAGCTCTTGCAAGTGACTGGTCCTTCGGCATGGCAGTGGCCGCCCATCTGAGAATGCAGGTCTCGGCAGTGCTCGTATGGAAGATGGCTGTGGAGATTAAACGTAAGTGACCAGCAAAGCATGCTCCACAGGGCATGGCACATAGTAAGCACTCAATAAATGCTCTCTGGTTATGATACCTTTTTCAATACAGGAAACAGCCATGTTGATTTAAATGACCTCATTATGTATTAAATGCAAATCCTCTGAAGCAGATGCTCTGAAGAATGGCTGTTCTCTGAAAACATTCTTTGATGTATTTTGGAGCTGTGTTTCTCAACCCTGGCTGCACAACTCACATGGGGAGCTTTAACAATTACAGATGAGATGTTAATGTAATTGGTCTGGGGCGCGGCCTGGGCGTCTGGGTTTTAGAAGCTTGCCAGGTGATTATAATGTGCCACCAGGCGTGAGCACTACTGATGAAGAACAGGGGTTCTCCAAGTGTGGTCTCTGCATCCGCAGCATCAGCTTCATCCAGAAACGTATTAGAAATGCGATTTCCTGGCCCCACCCCTGACCTACTGAATCAGAAACTCCAGGTGAGTAATAAGCCTTCCAGGCAATTCTAATGCATGCTAACGTTTGAGAACCTTGATGTTGAGTCCAGAGTTCTTATCAGCCCAGACTGTGTTGCTCAGTGGTTGAGCATCGACTATGAACCAGGAGGACACAGTTCGATTTCTGGTCAGGGCACATGCCCAGGTTGCTGGCTCAATCCCCAGTAGGATGCATGTAGGAGGCAGCTGATCCATGATCCTCTCTCATCGTTTATGTTTCTGTCTCCCTCTCCCTTTCCCTGCTTCTCTGAAATAAATAAAAATGTATTTTTTTAAAAAGAGTTCTAATCATGTTTCATCAGAAGGACCAGGAAGCTGGAGATCTGGGTGCCAGCCTTGGGTCTCCAAAGAACTCACTGAGTTACCATGGACACACCCTTTTACCTCTCTGGGTGTTGATTTCCCTATAAGGTAGAGTTGTCATCTAAGAACCACAGCCAGAACTGACGCTTTATTTACCTGGCCGGTGTAGCTCAGTGGTTGTGCATTAACCCATGAACCAGGAGGTCATGGTTCAATTCCCAGTCAGGGCACATGCCCAGGTTGAGGGCTCGATCTTCAGTGGGAGGCATGCAGGTGGCAGCCGAGCAATGATTCTCTCTCATCATTGATGTTTCTATGCCTCTCTCCCTCTTCCTTCCTCTCTCTGAAATCCACAAAAATATATGTATTTTTAAAAAGAACTGATGCTTTTTAAATGACTGTTATTGGCTTAATTGTGCCCCACCTAAAAGACATGTTGACATCCTAACCTCTGGTACCTATGAATGTGACATCTGGAAATAGAGTCTTAACAGATGTCATCAAGTTAAGCTGCGGTCCTTAGGATGGGCCCTAATCCAGTGTGACTGGTGTCTGTAGGAGAAGATGGTAATTTGGACAGATGCACAGGGAGGTGCCAGGGATGACAGACACAGAGATTGGAGTGAGGTAGCTGCAAGACAGGGAATGCCGAGGACTGCTGGCCACCACTAGGAAGAGGCAAAGAAGGATTCTACTCAGAGTCTCAGAGGAGCATGACCCGCTGACACCTTGATTTCAGACATCTACTCTCTAGAACTGGGAGAGAATATATTTTGTTGTTTTATACCATCCAGTCTGTGGTACTCTGTTATGGCAGCCTTAGGAGATGAACACAATGACCATGAAACAGTACACCCTAATCTTATTTCATTTATGTACTAAGCACTTATATAGCATTTATTCCATGCCAAGCACTATTCAAGGCTTTTACAAACACAGTGTATTAACTTCTGTAATTCTCCTAGTAACTTGGATTGCAATGAAATTCCAACTCCTTAAGATCAAAGAGCGAGGCAGAGAATGTCCTCAGCCTTGGGTCCCCAATAACTCACTGAGTTACCATGGACAGCCAGGCAGCCACACCTCTAAATGTTCTCTACGATCCCTGTTATCAGGTTCAGCCAAGGACCCATACCTGTCTGTCCTTGTCCCAGGCTTTCTCAGCTGGCTCCCTTCCTCTCCAGGCAAACACACACACACACACACACACACACACACACACACACACCATACCACACACACACACACACACACCACACACACACACACACACACACCACACACACACACACACACACACACACACCACACACACACCACACACACACCACACACACACACACCACACCACACACACACACCACACACACACACACACACACCACACACACACACACACATACCACACACACCACACACCACACACCATACCACACACACACACACACACCAAACACCACACACCACACACACACACCACACACACACCATACCACACACACACACACACCACACCACACACACACACACACACCACACACACACACACACACCACACACACACACACACACACCACACACACACACACACACCACACACCATACACACACACACACACACCACACACACCACACACACACACCACACACACACACCACACACACACACCCACACCACACACACACACACACACACACACACACACGAGCAGCAGAAAGCTCATGTTCACACCATTCACATCCTTCAGGCAATGCATATCCTGTTTGCTCATTACCTCTCGTGGGCACCAATTCTGGAACATAGCTGGGGGTCCTTCCTTTCCTACCCTGTCACTCTCCCTTGGGGCTTCTCTGTGCTTCCACCAGAAGGGCAGGTATAGGAACAATAGCAGCAGATCTTACTACAATTTGAAAGGCTAAGGGATCTTGGCCACCACCCCTGCCCCCTCCATCTCTCTGCTGTCTTCTACCTGTGGCTGCCTGTCTGTCTTCCCTGACTGGATGGCTCTCCTCACATCACACTCTTTCCTCTAAGGCAGTGGTTCTCAACCTTGGCTACACATTAGAATCACCTGGGAATCTCTTTAAAATCCTGATTTCTGGGCCTCATCCTCTGGAAATTCTGTTTCCTTGTTACTAATGTTGTGGCCCCACCCCATAACAAAGAAACAGAATTTCCAGAGGATGAGGCCCAGAAATCAGGATTTTAAAAAGATTCCCAGGTGATTCTAATGTGCAGCCAAGGTTGAGAACCACTGCTCTAAGGGCAGAGCCAGACCCAGTCTGACCATCTTCTGGAGCTGGCATGGGGACCAGCACAGGAGAAGACCTAACACAGATGCAGGGCCCTCCTGCCTCTGGGCCTACGGCCACACTGCCCCTTGGATCTTGAAGCAGAACTCAGCGGGAACAGCATGGGCTCTGGAGCCAGACTGACTGGGTTCAAATCTTGGCTGCAGCATTCACTAGCTATGTGGCCAATGACTTCGCCCAGTGGTTCTCAACATTCCTAATGCCACGACCCTTTAATACAGTTCCTCATGTTGTGGTGACCCCCAACCATAAAATTATTTTCGTTGCTACTTCATAACTGTAATGTTGCTACTGTTATGAATCATAATGTGAATATCTGATATGCAGGATGTATTTAGGCGACCCCTGTGAAAGGGTCGTTTGACCCCCAAAAGGGTCTCGACCCACAGGTTGAGAACCGCTGACTTAGCCTCTTTATAACTCAGTTTCCTCATCTGTAAAATAGGAATGACCATAATGAATGGCCTCACAGCCATTTACAGTAGACACTGACATATAGATATTAAAATTCTTACAACAGGACAGTCACCTACCAAATAAGCTCTATATAAATGTTTGTTGAGTAACAGGCAAGGAGGAGGGAAAACATGCCTCCTAGGAATAAGGGCACAGAATCTGTGATTCAGACAGTGGGAACAGCCCTGAATGCTCTCAGGCCACTGAGCTCGGAACCCCTGGCGAGGCTAACGGCCCTGTGTTCTTGGTGCTATGGGACTACCATGGACTTGGGCCCCTGGTTCTAAGCAGCTGTGAAATCACAATAGGGTCTTCATCCCCATGAGATGAAGACTCAGTTTCCTCATCCTTAGATTGGTATTTGGTACATCACAGAGTTACTGTGGTGATTAGAAAGAAGAAACGTTAATTTTGTCATTTTTTTCCTCCTAGTCATTTGCCTGCCCCTCCCATCACCCTTCATTGTAATAACTTACATAATATACATTAGTTCATATTTGTATTTCCTCTAGCATCCTCTGTTCAGCACTTGGCATAATGTTGTGAAAACTTCAACAATGTTTATTGAATGACTGACTGAATGAATGGCACTTATAACTCCTTTACTGTTGCTCTGTCCCATGTCTTAGCATCCCCAGGATTTACACCTGACACTTGAATCTATTTCTGCATAAACTGCCCGAACTTGAACAGGTCCTACTTGTTATTTTACAGGTTGGCCTTTTTCTGCAGACGGCGCATGTAGTGATTCTCAGACTTGAGGTGGTGTCAGAATCACCTGGAAAGCTTGCCAAAATGGGGATTGTTGGGTTCCACCCTCAGAGTTTCTGATTTATTGAGACTGAGATAAGGCCGGTGAATTTGCATTTTCAAGTTCCTCAGAGATGCTGGGCCTCGACTTTGAGAACTACTGAGTGTCATCTTCCATCCCCCTGGGGACACATTCCATGTATCTGCTGTCTTTTCTCCATCAGTCACATTAAATCTTACTCCCATCTCCCACCCCACTCCACTCCTGAAACTGCCAATGGGCATAATATACCCTTGACCCAGGATCCCCCATTTCCTCAGGACTTTATTCCAACGCAATAATAATAAAAAAGCAAATACACATATGTTATGTAGAGAACACTGGAAAACACGGCTTCATTTATTCCAGGGGCTTCTCAACCTTGGCACTATTGACATGTTGGGTGGGACTGTCCTTTGTTGTGCGGGTCTGTCTTGTGTATTTCAGGATTGTTGACAGCACCCTTGACCTCCACCGCAGAAGCCAGTAGCTCCCCAACTCCTATTAAACATATCTCCAGACACTGCCTAATGACCCCAAGCGGGAGTACAGGGCAGAGTTGCCCCTGGGTGAGAACCAGTGGTAAATACATATGAATGTATGACTGACATTAGTAGATGCAAGCATTTGCTTGGTACCTTAAACATATCTGTAATCCTCATGGCAACACTATAAGGTGGTGACAATTTCCTTTGTTCTATGGAGGAGGGATTGAGGCCCAGAAGGGTTCATCTTAAACACAGAAAGCAGGTGAAGGGACCAGGTGGGATTTGAACCTGGTGCTGCAGCCTGCAGAGCCCTGCTCTCTCCCTCAGGCAGCTCTGCTCCTTTCCTGAAGAGCAAACAAACACTTACAGCCTCATAAATGTCTAACGAGAGGGGACCGGTTCAGTAAATTATGGTGCGTCCCCCGATGGAATATTATGCAGCTATTAAAATGATGGAGTGCCATTAAAAGGAAAACTCTGTAACAACATGGAAAAATGCTAACTGGATTACATTAAGTTAAAAAAACAACACAGAAGCAAATAAAATTGTGATTACCACTATGAGAAAGTATAACTGTGCTGAAGTGTTAGATGGGAGGTATTAAGGATAATTTTCTTTTCTGCTTTGATATCCATTGTTATCAGAATGTCTTTGCAATCATTATTTTTAAGTAGCAGCACAGTAACGAAATTTGAGATGTTAGTTTGCCATTGGCCCTTCTTCCATCTGAATTAGCGGAATTAAGCTGCTTTAAATCCTCTGAGTGTGGGAAGGGTTTAAGACACTCTTACACCTCCCCCCAAGAACACTGTTGCATGTACGTTTCTGAACTAGGACATCTCCCCTTGCACTGGCCAGCTTCCCAAACACAGCGAGCTGCAAGCACAGAGAAACGTCTCTGAGGGCGTCGGTGTGGATCACCGGGAGCAGGGCTTGTAGGAGCACGCGGTCTGTGAACATCAGCTGTGTCTGCCTGTCAGTGGGTACTGAGCGGAGCACCGGCCTCATGCATTATGCATGGAGAGTGGCCTGGCACCCTGGCCCAGCCGCGCAGGAGAAGTCGTGCATAAGGAACATCTGATGAACTGATTGGAATGTCAAAATGTCATTAAGGATAAATTAATAGATGTGTTACTTTGGCTGGAAGAGGCCATGCCAGCAAGACAACAGGCAGCCGGCGGGCTGTTCCCTGGCGCAAGACAGACGATGCTTGCAATAGAGATTCATGGTCTTTGTGCAATGTGAGGGGCTTTGCTGTGAGAAGAATAAACAGAAATGCTCCAGCACTTAAGCGCCGTAAAATCACAAGCATGAGATAAATTAATTAGCGTACACTAGGAAGGCGGCTGGTCCGTCTGCACTCCTGGGGAAAGCTAGAATGGATGGCACTGGGCTAGAGATGACAGTCTCCACACCAGCCTCCTAAAGAAATTTAGGAGCAATTGAATTTAATGTGCAATCATAAACTGCAGCTGATGGAAAGATAGGTCGGGTATGCGTTTGTGTTTTCATGGATACTATTTCTGTCTACTGTTTCACGCTCTTTGTGTCTGTAGGTCAAGTGTCTTAGGTGATAGGTGACTGGGGAGACCTGTGGCTGCCACTTGCTTCTAATGCCACAGGAGGAAAATATAGTGCCTCAATGCAAGGGGCAACTCAGGGAAGCCTGACTCCCCTGTGGCATCCTACGTAGGGGGTGGTCCATTCTCCCATGACGGGAGGCTCACTACTTCACATTCAACTTGTTCTATTGTCAGACAAGCATTGTTAGAAAGTTCTTTATACTTCCTTTGACTCCTCCTCCTTATAACTTAACAACAATAGCATAAGCAACAGCAAGAACAGCTAATGCGCATTGAGCATTTGCTAGGGGCTAGCCACTGGGACATGGTTAAGTTATAACCTTAACATGTGTCATCCCCACTTCCCAGTGTAGGAAACTGAAGACTAGAGAGGTGATAGATATGTTCAGGACCATACAGCTAGTTTATAGGAGAGCCAAGATCCACACTTAGGCCTGCCTAAAACCAAGTCTTAACATTTTAATTATCACACAGTTCTAAGTTCCATAACTTCCACTCATGGAATAGAGCCCAGCTTTTAGAGCACCACAACATAAAAGAAGGCAAACCAGAGAGGAATGAACCTTTTGAGCCCATATTGGGCACTTTGCTAAGCACCTGGCCTGGGTTGGTTAACCTAATCCATTTTTCATGCAACTGTCCTTTTTCTCCATCTGAGACCTCTTTTCTTGCCTTATTTTTTTTTTGTTCCAACTACATTTATTTTTAAAAACCTATCTAATAAAAGAGAAACATGGTAATTGGCATACGACCACTACCCTTCCCATTGGCTAATCAGGGCGATATGCAAATTAACTGCCAGCCAAGATGGCGGCCGGCAGCCAGGCAGCTTAAACTGAACATGAGGCTTGCTTGCTTCAGTGACGGAGGACTGCAATGTTCCCCGCCTGCCTTGCCGGCCTCTGAGCCTGCAGTCTGAAACATAGTAACAAATATAGAAGCTAAACAAAACCCCAGAAACCTGCTTTCAGCCGGCCAGGATCTCAGAGCTGGAGTTGATACAGAGTTTCGATTATAGAACCGAAACAAACCAGATACCTACTTTCAGCAACTGAGGCCTCAGAGCTGGAGCCAAGCCTCAGAGCTAAAGCTGGCCCAGAATAAAAAAAAAAAAAAGGAGCAGTTGGGAGCTTCAGTCCCAGCCTGAAACAGCCCTCAGCCCCTCACCCAGACTGGCCAGGCACCCCAGTGGGGACCCCCACCCTGAAGGGTGTGTGACCAGCTGCAAACAGCCATCATCCCCTCATCCAGGCTGGCCAGGCACCCCAGTGGGGACCCCCACCCTGATCCAGGACACCCTTCAGGGCAAACCAGCCAGCCCCCACCCATGCACCAGGCCTCTATTCTATATAGTAAAAGGGTGATATGCCTCCCAGCACCGGGATCAGCAGAGCCACAAGGCCTCCCGGCACCGGGATCAGCATGACGGGGGGCAGTGCCCAAACCCCCTGATTGCCCTGCGGTTCTGTGTGTGACAGGGGGCGGTGCCCCAACTCCCCTATCGGCCCTACTCTGTGAGTGATGGGGGAGCTCCTCAACCCCCTGATGGGCCCTGCTCTGTGCGTGACAGGGGGGAGCTCCCCAACCCCCTGATGGGCCCTGCTCTGTGCGTGACAGGGGGTGGCGCCGCAACCTCCCCATCAACCCTGCCTTCAGTGTGACAGGGGGCAGTGCCCCAACCCCCGAATTGGCCCTACCCTGAGCGTGACTGAGGGTGGCATCACAACCTCCCGATCCACCCTGCTCTGTGCATGACAGGGGGCGGCGCCCCAAATCCCCAATCGGCCCTGCTCTGAGCCCGACCAGGGGCTGCACCTAGGGATTAGGCCTGCCCTCTGCCACCTGGGAGCAGGCCTAAGCCAGCAGGTCGTTATCTCCTGAGGGGTCCCAGACTGCGAGAGGGCACAGGCTGGGCTGAGGTACGCCCCCCTCCCCCTCGAGTGCACAAATTTTTGTGCACCGGGCCTCTAGTATACAATAACCAGTGTCATATTTATATATTAACAATGAATAATCTGAATATGGTGTGTGTGTGTGGGGGGGGGATACCACTTACAATAGCATGAAGAAAATAGAACATTCAGATATAAGTCCTCCCAAACATGCATGGGACCTGCATGCAGAAAACTGCAAGAGAATGCTGAAAGAAATCAAAGCAGACCCATGCCAACGAAGAGACAAACCATGTCCTAGACCATTGGACTGGGTGTTAAGTCATCGATTCTCACCACATTGATCTGCCGATTCACTGCGAGCCCAATCAAAACCCAGCAGGGCTTCTTTCTTGCAGATACCAACAAGCTGATTCTAAAATGCCATTGCACATTTATTTTGAAAGTGAAACCAGAGGAAGCCTCCCACCTCAGCTCCCCAGAAAATGCAAGCTGATGACGCCTGTTGTCATGTTAAACATCATAGTCACCTGGGCGCATTTTTAATAGTGATTCTCTATGTCTGAGATGGCTGACTTTGAATGAAGTCCTCTCCATGGCACTACCCTATTTACAAGACACCAGAAACAAAAACATGTTAAGGGACACAAGATTACTCTCCAATAAAGATTATACAATTTCATATAATTGTAAAAAGATGAATGATCTTTGTCCTTGTTTGATTCTTGTCCTATTTATGTAGTGAGTGCATGTAAGGTAATAAAGTAGCCTGACTGGCGTGGCTCAGTGGTTGAGCATTGACCTATGAACCAGGAGGTCATGGTTCAATTTCTGGTCAAGGCACATGCCCAGGCTGTGGATTTGATCCCCAGTGTGGGGCGTGTAGGAGGCAGTGATCAATGCTTCTCTCTCATCATTGATGCTGCTCTCTCTCCCTCCCCCTTCCTCTCTGAAATCAATAAAAATATATTGAAAATAATAAAATGGTTGGTATAGTTTTCTCTCCCTTTATTATACTTTGGGGCAATGGTAAAACATTCAGGTAGGGACCACCTTGGACCTTACTCATCACATAGTCTACCTGATTTCAGGGGCTGTAATCATTATTAGTTTTGCTAAAGTAGCTCCTTCAGAATCCTGTCACACCTTCTTCTCAGTCCACGACAAGAACATAGCCCCAGGAATCAACAACTATCTGTTCCATGGATCTCTTTTTACACACAGCCTGTGCCCCTGGCCAATTTGATGAGCTTTTATTGCCTTACATTTAAAATACTTCCTCATCAGAGCAACTTGCTGATTTCATGAGGTATCTATACGTAAGTGCTTTGTAAACTGAAAAACACAAGTAGACACAGTACTATCTATAATAATAAAAGCATAATATCCTAACTAGGCCAGATGTCCTTCTGGATGTCCTTCCAGATGAAGCCAGGGCTTTGAGGGAAGCCCAGGTCCCGGGTGCTGGAGGGAAGCCCGTGCTGGCAGCTGGGGGAAGGAAGGCCTATTCTTGCATGAATTTCGTGCATCAGGCCTCTAGTAAAACATAAAGCACAATAATAAAAACTGCAATGTTCTGAGCACCTATTGTGCATCAGACATAGAGCTCCTTGTTAGGTATGGATTACATTATCGGAAGTAACCTAGCAAATCCCATAGCAGCCTTCACATTTGGTACAACTGTCCCTCATTCACAGAGGAAACTGAAGCTCGGAGAAGTTAGGTTAGAAAGCAGCAGAGGCCAGGATTCCAACCCAAATGCAGGAGTTCATGCTCCCTTTACTACAATACTACTTCTCGCTACGGAGTATTGTTTCCTTCGCCCTTCAGAGTCAAGGCACAGGCACAGTGTAACACCATTAAGGAGTGGGAGGTGAGATTGCGGAAGTATAATTTATTGAGCAAATTGCACCCAGCCTAGAAGGCTGAAGAAACCCTGTATATAGTAGGTGCGTACACTTTGAGTCAGCCATAATCTCCTGGAAGACCCTTAGATTCCACATTTCCCATAGCATTGCTGAATAAAGCAAAGACAAAAGTGTGGCATAAAATCCCTTATCAATCATATCTGAGCTTAGATTTTTCATCGGAAGTTGTCTCCTTGGTGGTAGATGTCCAAATCATAAATGACATGAGAAAGAGAGAATAAGGTAAAACACAGATTGTCTTAGCTTTTCTCCATTTCCCAAAATAGTGCATTGTCGTTAAGCTGTTTTGCAAAACAAAACAAGCCTTCTTTAGTCTGGAGGCTCAATTTGGTTTATAACCTTAATAAAACCATATTTTCACTCTTACAAAAGTCAAGTCTCCCATTAAAAACAGGTTAATGACCACACTAATCTTTCAATTCTTCCACTTAACGTGGGTGGTTGCAATATACACAAATTCCCACCCTCTTAGGATATTCTCTGCACAGTCGTCCGGAGCCATTGGAATGAAAAAGTGCTCCAGAAAGAAGCTCAGCCAATGTTTTCTAATTCTGCTTAAAAGGAGACTTCATTCATAAACAGAAGTATTGGGCCCTTGAGGGTTCATTGATGAAGAGAATGCTTATGAGCAGATATTTCTCAGGAGATTGATCGTGGCTGAGGGGTCTTTACTCCTCACAGGGAACCAACACCACTTTGGGGAGTGATTGTTATGAGAAATTAAATACTATTTTAAAATGAGCCTGGGGCATTTTTGCTATTCATTACATGGCCTCTCCACGTTCATTAACAGAATAAGAATTATCTACTTCAATATTTAAAGGGAGGAAATGGTGCCGTCAAATAGCATTCTATCTGCGATGGACTGGGCCCTCCAAACTCAGGTTCCATCATCCAAACCAAAGACGTAACTATTTGATGATGCCATGAGACCAAATTCTTAACTGAGGGTTACGTGGCCAGACACAGACCTCAAGCTAATCTTCCAATAGCCTACGTGCTATGATTCTAGCTTCTCAGACTCTCCCAGATGGATAGGTGATTCTCAATCATGGAACAGCTGTCCCGGGGAACTTGAAAATGTCTAGGACTCAGATAAGACTAATGCAACCCATCCTCCAGTCTTTCTTTATAGGTTGTGGCTTATAATCCCCTTTACCTGGCTGCCTCTGCAAACATACAGCAACTGCTCTGAGCTCCATCCCCAGGAAGGAGGAAGGATTTCCACTGGGCCTGTGCAGAATCATGCCTCTTCTAAGGCAGGTTTTGGCAGGCACATTACAAAAGACAAGCCTGTCCCCTACCCCTTTCATTTAGACACAACCATGGCAGCCCTTCTACCTTCAACCACCACCTTTTTTTCCTACCTACTGGTCTACAACCTTTCTGTATGACAGTGCCATTGACTACCCTGTGGTTTTGCCCAGAATCATTAATTAACTCTCGCAGATCCCCTCGTTGCTATCAGCAGGGTGGATGCCAAGATGAGGGGTGTCTTACCCGATTGCTCAGAGAAAGAAATTGGTAAAGTTTAAGAATCACCATCTCAGTTGTCCTACTTCATTCTATTTGACGAACTCTTCCCTGTCACTTAGTTTGGTGGTTACAACCTCTATCACCCCACATCCCTCAGCACATCCAACCACTGCTATGTGCTCGCTCAGCTCTAGCATTTAATGAATGACAATGATTCTCCTGGCACCTGCATTATATTATTTAATTTCTTACGCGAATCCCATGAATTGAGCACTATCATTCCCTTTTTACAGATGGGCAATAGAAACTTGGGGAGCTTAGGAGTCATCGCTGGTAGGCGGTACACATGGGATTCAGACTTCCTCCTTCCCTTGGAAGTGTGTGTGTGTGTGTGTGTGTGTGTGTGTGTGTGTGTGTGTGTGTGTTTTAAGACAGTGAAGCCAGAAAGAAAAGGGGTGACTATGTCATTTCTTTAGGGAAACATTTTGCATCTGGCCTATACCAGGCACTCTGTCAGGACTTTTAGCAGGTGGGATCTTTCCTCAACACAGAATCCAACTTCCTCCCTTTGTTATGGCATCACTGCTCCTCTTCATGTATTTATAACATTACTTTATAACTATTTGTTAACATGTCCAAGTTGCCTTTGACCTCCTTGAGAAAAAGATTATTTCTCCCTAAATACATAAGACCTAGCTCGGAGTGTAGCACCAAGAAATTGCTCAGTAAATGCTTAAGAATGAAAGAGTGTGCCATCGAAACATCATAGCTGTTCTGAAGTGCAGCGTTATTACCCCCATTTTACATATGAGAGACTGACATGAGGGTGGAGCTAAGTGACTTAACTGAAACTGTGGGGCTGGAATGCCCAGGCTCTCTCCCGCATGGCACAGTCATCTATGTAGTCATATCTTGCTAAGTACCTCTCAGCCCAACCAGACAACTAGGTAATCGGTGGGAAAGCACTTTGGAAGAGATAAAGCAGCATATAGTACAAACAAGATGTAATCGTTATCATCCTCATCACTGCAGAGCTTAACTAAAGCACCTCCTTCCATTAAAAGCACGATGCTGAGCACTTAGGCATCTTCCCGTTTGTGTATCTCAGAATCCTCTTCTAGCTGCGAGAGTCACTCCCACTTTGGGGATGCTTGCTGGAGGCAAGCACTTTCAGCATGAAACCCAGTCCTGCCCTGATGACCCACTGCTAAGGACACTCGCGCTGGGCTCTTGGAAACCTGGTTCTCTGCTCTGGCTGGCTCAGCGCAAAGATCTCACTACAATCTCTTTGGTGCTACTCCGTGAGCTCCCCCAGGCAGAAGCTATGAGTGAAGATGGGCACAGCCCTTGTGCCCAGCACAGGCACAGGTGAGAAAAAAATGCCTATGAATGAATGACTGCCCAAGCGAGGACTTTGTAGAGTTTATTTATCATCAGTGAGCAACAAAGAGGTGACTCCAATTAGTTGGTGTACAGTGTCCACAGGCAATGAAGTGTGTGTGTTCAGGGGAGGAGCACACCACATGCTCAAATCCACTTGTCGCTAGAGGCCCAAACGAAGAACAGCCAAAGGGAGTGTCACAGGTGTGCTCCCTGAGAACTAGAGGCCGAGACAAAGGTTGACAAGTGGGAGACGAATCAGGAGGAACTTCTGGGGTCAACATATGTGGAAGGGAAGAGAACAGAAGGGGAGGGAAGGAAGATGTGGGCAGAAGGGGAAGCTGAATGGCGATGCATTTGAAGTGATGACTTGAGCCAACCCCATGGAAAGTTCTGAAGCTGGGGTGACTTTTCCACCCCTGTGTTGACAGAATATATACATGACTTTGGGGGAGGCAGCTCTGAATGGCAAGTGGTCCAGGAGGGGATTTTAGCCAAGAGCTGACTGCCAGCAGCAAGGAGAGTAACCTTCATTCTTGCAGGGGGAGCTGAGCAGCACATCACCGCGTCTGCCACAGGTCACCCCTCTCTGTCAACAGAGAAACCTTCTCCTCCCCCCTCTCCTTTTACATCTTCTTTACAAAGTTCAAATGCATACGCAGAATAGAAGCATTTAGGATCACAGGCAGACCTTTCTAAGCCTCAGGACATCCTTAATACCTGCTTAGTATCAGAACTTCAAGTATAAACGTAAAACCTAAGTAGAAACATCTTTCACCACCTTTGGAGGGGAAATGCTCATTTGCATTCCCCTGATTAAGGTGACAGGTTCTGCCTTGTAGATTTGCTGTGTTTGGTGCTCATGACTGATGTGTTTAGACTCTACTTCAATAGAGTAAACAGTAAAGCGCCATTCAGTCACACCCCTCTCCAAGTCTATCTGTACACAAGATGTACCCAGTGCATTCATATCTATCTTGTTCCAGCAGTATTCATTAATTTTATCCATTTATAATTGTGGCATGTGAGTACATTTTGAAACCTAAAACCAAAATACAATTACAAAATAGGTGATCTGAAAGCTGTGCTGTCACTGTTTCCCAAAATAAATAAAAATGCATATGAACTAACTTCCAGAGAATGGAAAAATATAACTCCATGGGAGATAAAACAAAATGGGGGGCAGCCACCTCACACGTATGCTCATCTGTGTGTGTATTCATTCATGTCAACAACACAATCTTATGACGCCTGATTTGTTCTGGGCACCAGGCTAGTCACTGGGAAACGGACGATGAGGAATACACAGTCCTCCCCGACAAGGAGACAGATGTGCAAACACACCAAGGGCATTCTAATCCATGGACGGTTCCTGAATGAATGAGTCAATGGGTGAATGGATGAAAGGGGAAGGCAAGAACAAAAATATGAGCCCAGGACTATGTGGGAGTTGGGATGGCTACCTAAATCGGAGAATACCATTTTCCTTCTTATTTGTTCATTATTATTATTTAAATATATTTTTATGGATTTCAGAGAGGAAGGTAGAGGAAGACAGAGATAGAAACATCAATGATGATAGAGAATCACTGATTGGCTGCCTCCTGCACTCCCCCTACTGGGGTTCAAGCCCGCAACCTGGGCATGTGCCCTGACCGGGAACCAAACCGTGACTCCTGGTTCATAGGTCGACGCTCAGCCACTGAGCTACTCCAGCGGGGCCCATTTTCCCTTTTTGAAGGTATTGGACTTTTCCAGGCACAGAAGCTGGGTAGGTGTGCCAGAAAGAGGGCACCGCAAGTGCAAAGTGCAAGGGCGGGACAGTTACATTGGGGTGATATGAGGATGTCAGGAGAGGAGTTGTTCTCGGAGTTGTCATACAAAATAATCATCTGAGAAGTGGGTTAGAATGCATATCCCTAGGCCTCACCCGCAAAGGGCAGGGCCCGGGAATCAGAATTCTCACCACAGTCTTCCTCTTGGCAGAACAGCAGAAGGATGACAGGCATCCTGACTTGCCTTCCTGGTAATGCTTTAGATTTTTCACCTGCCAGCATGTTTGCTGTTAGCTTTTGGTAATTGATACTTATCATTTTTAAATGGTTTCCTTTTATTCTTATTTTTTTCATCTTTATTTGAAGTGACTGATGAATTACATAAAATGCTTTTTGAGTATCTTTTGATATAGTCATTTTAAATTCCTCTTTAAATGCATCGAGGCAATGATATTTGACTTGTAATATTTAATGTGCAAATCTGTGTGCATTTGAGAAAAGGAGGCAGTTTCTTACTTTGGTTGAAGACCTACTATTATGCTAGACATTTCCCAAACATTACCTCATTGAATCCTTGCAAGATCTCTATGAGACATGCATTTTTTGGTTAATCCTCACCCAAGAATATTTTTCCATTGATTTTTAGAGAGTGGAAGGAAGGGGGCGAGACAGAGAGAGGAAGACATCACTGGGAAAGAGACACATTGATTGGTTGCCTCCTGCACGTGTCCTGACCAGGGCCAGGAATTGAGCCTGCAACCCAGAGAGGTATGTGCCTTGGACCGGAATTGAACTGGGACCCTTCAGTCCACGGGCCGATGTTCTATCCACTGAGCCAAACCAGCTAGGGTGAGCTATGCATTTTTAAATCTCCACTTTACACATTAGGAAACTGAAACTCAGAAAAAAACTGAGTGGCTTGTCCAGGTCACCAATGCTAGACAGGGGAAAGTGTCCCTAAAACCCCAGAAATAAGGAAGATACAAAGTCAGGAGTTACCTAAAAGTGGTAGCTCTTTGTTTTCTTTTTAAGAACAGGTCATCTCCCTAGTGACTGTCACTGTTTTACCTTTTAATTTCATCTTGTCCTTTCATTCATCCACACACTTTCTAGGAGTTCACTGTGCAGTGAGGGGCACCATGGGAAACACCCCAATGAACAAGAAACATCCTTAAGACATACTTGCTCCCGCCCGTGAGAACAAAGTCACCGCAGCGAGAGTTTGGAGAAAAGGCCGTTCTCCCAGGTGGAGAGAATCAGGGAAGAGTTCCTGTAGGAGCCAGGGTTTGATCTGGACCTTGAAGAATAGATGTTGTGCCGGGAGCCGGTCCATGCTTGCTGTTTCAAGGGACCTGGCATATATGGCATGCGGTTCTTAATATGTTTGCTCACCTTCTTGGCGCTGTGTTTTAACCAAGGTCACCTCTCCGAGAAAGGTTGAATCCCCAGGTAGGGATTTTCCCCTGAAGTTAGGGAGGGAATAAAACCCCTTAACTAAGTGCCAGGCGGGTAATTAATCACTTTAACTACGAACAATCATGCTTAAGCTACATAATCTTTACTCCCTGGAATGGAGATAAGAAACACCCTAACCTTTGTAATAGAGATTGATAGGATTGAATCAACTGGTATAAATACAGATGTAACAAGACAGAAACAGACAGAATTCAGAACACAGAACCTACACAGAACGTTCTCTAGAGACAGAAGAACTTCGCTGGAGAGAACATGGCAAAAGATCCTGGACTGACCCTGACTACAGAAATTGGCAAGAGAACCTGACTAGAACCTGGTGACTGAACCTGGCTGGAGAACCTGGACAGAACCTGGCTGGAGAACCTAGCGAGGGAACATGGCCACAGAACCTGGCTGGAGCTCCGAAGCAGAACCTATCTGGAGATCCAGACCAGAACTTGGCTGGAGATCCGGGCTAGAGATCCTGGCTAGGCTGCTGATCAACTGAACGCTGTCTCCGTGTCATTCCTTCTTCACCGACTCCGTCCACACCTTTGGGGACCCCTGGACCTGCTGGGGTTGGACCCCAGCTATGTTGGATTTGAAAATGTGGAAATGTGGAGAGAGAGGACGAATACGGGAAAAGCCCAAGAATCCCAGTGTGTCCGCAGACAGGGACGAGCCCAGACCACCACTCTCTGCCTCTGTGCACCCGTGCAAAGCCTCCGTCCAAGGCCAAGTGCGTCAGGTGAGTGCTCTCTCCGCCAGAACAGCTGGAAGACGTCTTAGTGCTTTTACACGAACAACTACACTAACATGTCTCTACTAGAAACAATGACTGCGCCCATCACACACCTGGTGGTAAATCAGCCTGTGAACACAGGAAAGGTGAGGAGGACTCTGGAGGAGCATTTCTGTGAGCTCAGAAGGTGAGGGATAATAGCTGCGATGTATAACATGCCGCCTTTGTGTTGGCCACACTACGTTCCCAGTCTCTGATCGCCCCTCATGAAAATGCTGGAGAGTAAGTCACGGTGGTCATCACCATTTTGCAGATGAAGAAACTGAGGCTCAGAGTGGTTCCATGATTGTTCAAGGTCAGAACAGTTTGAAGGAAGAGGAGGCAGACCTAGAATTGTGATGGAGGCCTGACATCCAAACCCACATTATTCTCATTTTCTGGTGTGTGCACTGGACAAGGAAGGCTCCTGTTCTAGACTCTCCTGTGTCCCTGGACCTCAGGCCCTTCTGTCTCTGGCTGTCTTTATTCTGCTCATTAGAGCTCCCCTCACTCTAACCCAGCCGTGGGCAAACTACGGCCCGCGGGCCGGATACGGCCCATTTGAAATGAATAAAACTAAAAAAAAAAAAAAAAGACTGTACCCTTTTATGTAATGATGTTTACTTTGAATTCATATTAGTTCACACAAACACTCCATCCATGCTTTTGTTCCGGCCCTCCGGTCCAGTTTAAGAACCCATTGTGGCCCTCGAGTCAAAAAGTTTGCCCACCCCTGCTCTAACCCCTTGATACCCCTGATCTGGCCGCCCAATACTTTCAGCTCTGACCATGTGGCAAATCCTGAGGACTACAAAGGCAGGATTGCCCCAACGGCCTCTGTGCTAGCCAGGAATAGCTACCACTTCTCATCCCTAGCAAGGTGCTGCTGCCCATGCTCAGAACTGAAGCTCTTCAGGCAGCCAGGCTGGCATCTGAATCCTGGGTGCCCCGCAGCCTGGCCAAGCGCTCCCCTAGCACACGGTCCAGGCAGGACTCCATTCCTTCCCTGAAGAATAGGGGTTGGTGAAAAGGATGAGTATGACTTGGGGGTATGTGGTCCTGGGTTCAAACCCTAGCCCTGTCACATCCTGGCTGTGGAATGTACTACTATACAGGTCCTCAAACTTCAGTCTTAATGTCTAAATATACTCAACACAATAGCACGTATCTTGAAGGGCTTGTAAGCATTAGGGGGCCTGGCACATGGTAGCTGCCAACTGGGAATTCTTTTCGACTTCCGGCCCTTTCTAGGCTGGTTCAGGTGTGCTGCATTCACCTTTGTGTCTGCAACAGCAAACTCAAGGTGCAGCTCATAGTAGAGCTCAATGAAACAGGACAAATCTTGAACTTCATCCTGTCTGTATCTCCAAAGTCTAAGGCAAACTAGGGCCCTCAGCATAAATCTGGCCCACTGTCTGATTTTTTAAAATAAACTTTTTTGGAATAAATCCATGCTCATTCATTTAATTGTTTATGGCCACTTTCATGTTATGATGTCAGCATTGAGTAGATGCAATGGAGACAGTCTGAGTCTGCAAAGCCAAAAATATTTACTTGCAGAAAAAGTTTGGGGACCCCTGCTCTTGTGTATGGGAACTTTCAATGGGGGGAACCTGTGAGGGTCTTTGATGAAGAAGACATCCCCCGGCTTCTTCCTCACCCACACATTATATCCTCTTTTCCTGGTTTATCTATTCTTCTCTTTAGCTGTCCGGACCATCACATAACTTCTCTATCACTCACTTCCTTATATATGTTGTTTATTTCCTATCAACTCCACTATAAAGCTCCACGTGGGCAGGGATTTTTGTTTGTTTTGCTCTTATATCCTGAAACTTTGACCAGTGCCTGGCACACAAGTGGGCACTCCACAAATATTTGTTGAATGAATAAACATGGATTTTATGGAAAAAAGTTGTTCAACCAAAGTGTGTTGGAGGCTTTCTCTTTCATGGATTAATTCTGAACTTTTAAAGGAACCTAGTAACTCCTCCCCCCCTCCCCCCTACACACACAACCCCTGGGAGAAGAGTATTATTTTTCTTATCTTATAGATGAGACAACTGAGACTCTGGTTAAGTCAGTGCTTCTCAAACTTGAACATGTACATGAGTCACCAGGGATCTTGCTACCATGCAGGTTCTGACCCAGGAGGTCCAAGCAGGGACCAAGGTACTCCCAGGAGGTACTCCCTGTCCCTAAACACTCTACCTCCAGTCCTCCCCTTCTGTAGTCACCCCACCTCCAGCATCTTCTGCACGGGCCCCTCGACTTTACCTACACACGTGCCCAGGACTTTCTGATCCTTCAAGTGGCTAATCTTACATTTCTCCACTATTTCAGGGCCTTTGGTTAAAAATAAGTACTTCTTTTTGTGGGCCCCAGACAGGCTGGCTTCCTTTCTCAACTCTACCCCATGACCTGTACGGGTGACTACTGATGGCCAAATGTCAAGGCTATGCCCACTCCCTCCACTTCCATCTGTCTGCAGCAACTCTGCTATTGTCAACCTCTCCTCCTGCAATGGCCTTCTCCTGTGGTCCTTATAGCTCTCTTTCTGCTTCTAGGTCAGCTTTTCCAGGTATTCTCTTCCTCCGAACATTTCACCATGGGCTGGCATGAGTTTCACATTCTAGGATCTGTGACTCAGAACTCCAAGTCTGCACCAATTGAAGGGCTTTTGGTTATCCCTGTACCTTGAACTACAAGTACCTGCATATTTATCTCCTACACTCCCAAACTGTTCATGTTTGATTTCATCAGGGTGTCCAGCATAATCAACGCATGATAGAAAGTGGGCATCCAAAGACAGTGCCATGTGCGCTGGCTAAGAGACTGAAAGGGTGAGGTGCCCAGAGGTTGTGATGGGTCATTACATGCCCACAGAGACTGTGGAACATCTATGCCATAAGAACCCCTGGAAGATCAAGGAGATCTCAGGGGCCACCATGATATGTGCCCTGACCCCTTACAGTTTCTGAAAGGGGAAAGAAAGTAACATTTCGTGAGTGGCAACTTCGTGATAAGCACTTTACAAAATCATCTCCTTTCTTCTTCAAGGTAACTCTATGAGCTAGGCACACTGAGCCTACTTTAGAGCTAAGAAGAAGGAAGCTCAAAGAGTTCAGAAAATTTTCTCAAGGCTGCTTAACTGGTGAGCTAAAGTCCTGGTCATCTCGCCTACCACAGAGATGGGACTTGAACCCAGAACTGCATAATTCCAAAAGCTCATAATTCCAGTATTGTGTCATACCCCTATCCCTTTGCAGATGCAGTTCCCTTTGTTCAGAATTCTTATTTCTTCAATATTGGGTAAACCTGTCTCTAAAAACACTGATAACTATCCCTCCCCATTAACAGTGAGTCACCCAACCAAGTGCTCTTACACCACAGTGCATACAGACACCTCTTAGTTGACGTGTCAAGTATTTGGTGTTATGCTGGTCTCTCAGGTAGGCTTGAGCACTGTTAGGGTGAGGCTCCAAGTCCTGGTCATCTCTCCAACCACAGTGTCTGGAATATAATGTGCATGTTCAATGTCTATTTGACAAGTGAATGAATGAGCAAAGGAAGCAAGTTCTTTGGTACTCCTAGTGTGGCTGGTGGGGCTCTGCTGATTTCTAGATAACACACAGGTAGTAATATCAGAATCTTATCTGCTCATTGCCTGGATCTAGTGACCTGTGGCCCTAAGAACTGAGCAGAGTGGATGTAAGGGGCTTTTAGCTCCGTCTTCATCTGTGAAGGCTTCGGCAGATGATCACTAACAGTCATGGCCCCTCTCACAAGGCTGGGTTTCCCAGGGTGGAGGACAACATGGAATGATGGGAAATATACTTTACCAGGAGCCGGGAATTCTGAATTGAATCCCATAGTTTTGATAACTGAATGTGTGATTTCATATACCTCTCTGGACCTTGATTTTAAGGTATGGAAAATGTGTAATGGGAATATGATACTAATTCAGTGGTTTTCTAATTTTACATTACCAAGAACCTATTTATGAAATATTTCTCCTTTATCCTCATGCTTTGTAAAGGTCTGGTTTAATATTGAGAAAAATCATCATCATTACTTAGAAAGTGTGATAATAAATGAACCGGCAATCAGCCAACAAAATGCAGTGACAGCATGAGATAACTCAGGCTAAAACCCAGCTGAGATACTTCTAGTCCAAAGCAAAGACCTGGATGTCACCTGTGAAGCTGTTTTTAGATAAAGTCATGATTCCCTGTAGACTTCCTGAAAGAGTGGAAACAGCTGAGGAATTTCTTCCTAACCTTTAAGCCCCCAGCGCTACACAAATGGACTCCAAAGTTGCTGAGACTGTGATTCTGTTTTATGTGCTCAATTCTTGCAGGAGGATTAGGTTGACCTCTTGCTGGAATTTGAGGATTTCTACCTAGAAAATTACACTGACAACAGAGAAACAGCCCTGCACATCTCCAAAGATAGGGGGTGAAAAATCCAAGATGGCAGAAACATAATGGACACGAACAATGACTGTGTTTTCAAATGGCAAACATCTACACAAAATAAAAACTGGGGCTACAGACGGCTTAGACAGAAGTGAGTATGAGAAACCCACAGACACTTGGTTGGTGCAGGGAATGCATGCTACAGGTTCCCTTACAGGGCACAAAGCAAAGTTAACCCAGGGTCGATACTTACAAGTAATAGGAGTAGGAATAAGCATTTCTTCTATATATTGATGGGCAGTCAGATGAAGGAAATGTCCAAAAAGGGGGAAAAAGAAAAGACAAATAAACAAGAATTAGATTTATATAAAACCTTGATTCTTAGAAATGCACATAGTATTTCAGCATCCCTAAGCTCAAGGAGATGCACGTTTCTCTACTAGTCATCTTTGCTGAGAATCAGACACTTTTGGTGCTAGAAAAAAAAATGAGAGAGACCTCTTCTATGATGGAGAAACGCACTACTCATACGGAGGAAGCCACATCTCACGCTGGCTATGTCAGTTGCTTGAACCTTCTTTCTTACGGTCACCTAAAACTAGCACTGGTGATGATGACATTTTAGTCTTGGGTCAGATTTCTCTGGCCTGGAACTAGTCTATCACGCTTCACATGACAGTGCTGCTATGATCAAAGGAAAACCATAATGACTTCTATCTTTTCTGTTTCAGGTCAAATCACATCAGTCTCTATTTAGCAAGGTCATGCCAGAAGCAAGGAAATCGTGTAGCCAGCATCCAAGATGGCTCCCCAGTGATCCACAGGTCCCAGTGCTCACACCTATGTGTACTGTCTTGCCCCACACTGAATCAGAGCAGGCCCTATCTAACCAATAGAATGTAACAGATGTTATGCTTTGGGACTTTCTAGCATAGGTCAAGAAGAAGCCTTGCAGCTCAGACCGGGTCTTTGCAACTCTCATTTGAACCCTAAGTCTCCGTGTAAAAAGTCCAAGTATTCTGAGGTTGTCATGCTGGGGACAGCATGCAAAGAGAGCATGTGAGAGGCCCCAGGAGGGCATGAAGAGCTCCAACCAGACCCAGCAGTTCATAACCAGAGCAAAATTCAAACTTCATGAAAGAACACTGCACTAACAGAGAGGGATTCCAGTCTTTAGTCTGAAGAGACTACAACTGGCATAAACGCTCTGTGCCTTCATTTCTTAATCTGATTCTTAGATTAGCTGAACTAGGTCAATGACATGGGTAAATACCAATTTACATGCTTCGAGCTGTGGAAACATATGATGCCTTAGCATCCCAGTACTACCACTTGCTAACCGATGGCCTCGAGCAAATCACTAGATATCTCAGTTTCTCCATCTCAAGGTTGAGGGTAATAATTATCTATTGGCAAAAGTCACTGTGGGCATTAACATTAAATTATATTAATCTAAATTACATTCAAATTATATACGATATATGAAGTCTTATAAGAAAATTATATGAATCTAAAGCAATAGATTATATTAATCTAAACACCTGAAATAGAGTAGGCCTCAATAAAGAGGAATTTATGACCCTACCTCATTCACAAATATAAGGTTTGCCGCTTCTCACTCTGGTGACCAAGAACAAAGTGCTCACCACTTTAGGGATATTAAAATAGTAATAAAATACAAACAAATACTTAAGTAGCACTATTGTAAAGTCAGGCATTGTTCTCGGCTTTTATCAGGCATTAAATTATGTAATCCTCACAACCACCCTGGCAGATAAGTATTACTATCACCCCCTACATTACAGATGAGGAAACTGAGGCAAAAGGGGTTAGATATCTTGCCTAAGATCACTCAGTTGGTAACCAGATTTGATTTAGACATGGCTCTAAAGCTCATGTTCTTGATCACTAAACTGCTTTTTTTTGAGAAAGGAAGAGAACAGATGTGCGAGTCAGGCATTGAGATGCCACATATTTATCTCTTTTAACCCGACCCACATCCCCAATGATAGAGCATTATTTTCATTTTTATTTGAGGAATCTCAGGCTCTAAGAGGTCACTCTTCACTAGGTCTAATGTTTTGTGTATTTTGGGGCCAGTTGCAAGACCTCCATCCTGAGCCAGGATTTCATCACTGTCAGCAGCCCCAGGCTGCACTCAACATTCTGGACCCTCTGGCTTTTATGCTGCTAACCTTCAGGACTCACCTCTGCCTGGACTACCTCCTCATGACAACATGCTTCCTTAGCCTTCAACCTCCACTGCCAAACAGCTTTTCTGAGTTATCCTGTTTGTTACCAAAAGCGAGTGCTATCAAGGCAACTCCAGAATGACTACAACTGACAATCTTTTATTAATTGAGTACCTTTTCCCAATTAAATGGCAAAGTGTTCCAGGCAGGGATTATAGTTCTTTATTCTGTGACCAAAACACAGTATATATGTGTGCTTTCTGTAAGGCTTAAAGAAGATTTACTGAAGGTCTAAATTTACAAGGATACTGTGATATAGCAAGTAACAGATTGCCTAAGACCAAAAATCCTGCGCAGGAAGACAGCTGTGCTTAGAAAAAAAACCAAAACCCAAACTTAATAAATGATGTACTGCAAAATCTTATTTTCAGCTGGCTTGTAAGACTGACTTGAGACACAGCTTCCCTTTTTGTTCCACGCTATGTAAACAGGACTAAATTGTCTATTTAACCATCTAGTTGACCACCTACCAATCCATCTAGCACATACTGGTAAACCCATCCCTCCCTCTCTCCATCCAACCATCCATTTAGCTACTCACTAAACAATCTATCCAGTTAGCCCATAAACACACACACACTCATCTAAATGGAGATACTCCCCCTGTGTATCTCCATGCAGCCCCAACTCTATAGGGCCCTGCTTTTTTAAAAAAAAACCAAGTCCAAAGAGCCAAAGGTATACAAAAAGAATTCTAAACTTTAACTTGCATCTTTTACAAACTGTAAGGGAACCCTGTTTGAATCACCCACCATCTCAGAATCCTTTCTGCAACCTTTCATTTTTCAAGGTCCCCTCTACCTATTACAAAACAACCAAGCAACGACAGCAAAACATCCCCTCTTTTCTCTTCTCTCTTTTTTCCCCTTACATTTTGAATGTAGTTGATTTAGCTTCTTTAATTACTAGTAGTAAGTCCTTCCCCTGGTCCCCTGTACCTGTAACCCCATTCTCTGTCTGATGTCTATCTAGTTCAATATCACAAAAGAAAACAACTAACAGCAAGAGAAAAACTCTCTTTGGAGAGTGACAAAGAAGCCCTAAGGCCAAAGAGGATGAGCACTTCAGGGGAAGAATCTAGGGACATCTTACGTATCCTGGAAATATTTGGCCACAACTTTGGTGAAGACTTTGAACCAGTTGGACCCACGAGGAGCAGGGAAAACGGAGCACCATGCCCACGTCCATGAAAGTTAGGGAGAAGACCTCGACCGATCCAGGGAAGGGGGTGCAGCAGGTGTGGGACTTCTGGACCCAGGAACTAACTGTGGATCATGATGGGACTGAAGAGATGCTGATACAGGATCCTGAGCTGTGATGACCTGCCTATTACTTAGGGGTTTCTTTTCCTTTAATAACACCTTCCCTTTAGGTTGCTGAGGACAGTGTTCTCGCCAGCAGTAAGTTAGCGACAGACTCCATCGGCAATGAAGTTTTCCCCATAAGAAGGAGCCCATGAAACCCTTTACTGGCCTTTGGGAATTTCTAGACATGAGAAAACATTGCAGGTCAGTGGAAAGAGTGTAGGCCTAGGCTTAATTTCTCCTTTTCTCCCTCTTTACCTTCCTCCTCTTTTCTTCTCTCTTCTCCTTTGCCCATCCGTACATGATTATCAACTAGTTCAGCAAAACAAATTTTCTCCAAAAGATAGTGCATATGTAAACACTGATTGGCAAACTCCCAACCTCCGCCCACGGCCACAACACCTGAGATTTGCCTCTTGGGGAGAAATGGTGATCATGTGACAGCTGCTGGCTGGGTGTCATGGATGATTTTCATAGAGGTCCAAGATGAAGATATGCAGAAGAGGTTAAAAACACACAAAGGGACTCCCTTTATACTTGCTCTCACCCAGGAAACAGAAAGCTCTTTCCTCCCTCCCCAAAAGTCACACGTTTCAGAAATAGCTGTTGGGAAGGAAGTGAAATTTCTTCACAAGCTTGCAGATGATGGTGACGTGGGGGTAAGCCAGGCTTTAGAAAGAGCAAAATTGGAGGAGCATATCTGACTTACAAATCAGTGAAAAAGAATGAGAACACTGCAGGTCCATCAAATAGAAATGCAATTTTATTAAACTGGCTACTTTTCCCAGGTAGACAATGCCAGCCTCCAATGTGCCTGCGATTCTAAGAAACATGATGATGATCTTGTAAATGCAATGCTCTTATCCCCCTCCTTCCTCCCATCCCAATCAAACCTAGCAGCTGACTTATCACCAAGACATTCAATACGGCCACATTTTAAGGAAGATGGTAATAATATGACAACGCAGTGCTGTCCTTAACCCTCTGGGGGATTTTGCTCCCCAATATTAACATAGAGCCTTCCCTTCCCCTAACCTCTCCAACCACAAAATCAGCAGCTGGATGAGAACCTTAACTCTTCAGTCATTCACTTGGGAGCCTGAGGAAGAGAGCAGTCCTGTTAGACAAACGATGTCAAAAAAGGACAAGGTCCTACCAATAAGATGTTCTGGCACGGCATGCACTGACTGATTGAGAACAGAACCTTCTGAAACACAGGGACATTCTGGTGCCACAATGACTAAGAGAAGGCTGACTGTGTGTATAGTGGGAACCACGATATTTCTGACTCACTGATGGCTGAAAATGGGAAATTATTATTATTTTTGTTTCATTTTCTTGATTTATATATTCACATGATCCCTTAAGTAGAAGCTGGATCACCTTGTCTTTGGGGCAATCTGTCCCTTTGTTTTTGTGGGGAGTGAATTTCAGGAGCACTTTTTATTCTACAGATGGAAGCAAGCCCCTGGTCTTTATTACTGGGCTTGCCCTGAACTCTGTGAGTAACCAAATCCAGAGCTTCAGGCTGAGGTGTTAAGCAGTTTGTTTAATAATGTAAGAGTCTCTTTAACTTAGGGGCAGGGAAACTTGCCGGACATATTCTTATAATATAGGTACATGTTTGGTTTGCTCTGGCAGATCCAGGGAGTGGAAAGGTGGAGGCCAAGGTTGGGACCATAGTATTGAAGCTCAGAAGACATGAAGATGCATGGTAGGCATGGAAACCTGGTACCAGGCAGGAGCTAAGCAGAGGTGGGCAGGAGGACCCTCTGCTTAGAAGGATAACCAGTACACTATAGGCATAGTCACAGCTAATGTTGATCAGCTTTCCTGGTGGATATTTCCCTACCCTCTCTGCAATTCCGCTCATTATCCTCCCCTTGTGAGTGCCTGATAAACAAGATGGCAATGCAGGAATCTTGGGGATGAGGGAGGGATCTGTACCCTGGCTTTCATAAACAATACAATCTAGAGAAAACACACACCATAGGAGAACACTGTGTTAGTTGACATGCACAGGGAGCCATCCTGTTGAGAGGTGACAAGCAGCACCAATCCAGCTGGGCAGGTTTTGTGGGACACAGAGGAAGGAAGGAACTGTCCCTTGAGACTATCCCACTACTGAAAGCTTTATCCCAGTCAAGCTGAGCAAGGGCACCGGGAATGCTGCTGCTTGACCAAAGGGAAATCAGGGGTAAAAGAAGATGAGAAGAGCGAAGCATTACTTTTCTGCATCTGCATTTCTGGGCTCATCTGTGTTCCTGGGGCTCCTCAGTTATTTTGATGAGATGATCAATCACAACAGAGCAGTGAAATTAGAGAAGACCTGTTTCATGATATAAAGAATCCTACAGCACATCAAGGTGGCCGAACCACTATCCCATAAGAAACTGACCATCTCAGGGCCACACACAACGCAGGCAGCACATGCCCTCAGTCACCAACAAGATGAACCACAACTGGCCCAAGTATTTCAGGACCTCGGCAACCATAGCCATAGGTCCTTGCTGGAAAGTGATTAACAGAGCAATGACCTGCCCATGCGGCAGTGTTGTGGCCACCTGCAGTCGCCATAGTCGGCAGGACAGCAACCCAGACTCACCTCCTTTTGATGGTGAGCATCACGCCCAAGAGAATGATGATGAACATGAGAAGACCAGCAATAACTCCAGCCATCTTCACGGTGTTGTCCACCTGCTTCTCTGGCTCCACGGTGTTAGAATTCTGGGTGGAGGCACCTTGCAGGGGAAAGGGGAGGATAAAGATGTTGAAACGGCTCATACATGTAGCTAGACAATAATGGCAATGACAATGGCTTATATTTATTGAGAGGTAACTGTGTGCCAGGCACTGTGCTAAGGGTGTTACACATATAGCACCATTCAATCCTTCTGAGGATGAATCCCTTAAGAGGTTAGGATTATTATCATATCCTTTCTTTTTCTTTTTTTTGCAGATGTAAAAAGGGACATTCAGAGAAATTGAGTCCCCTAGGGTTACACAACCTTATCATCCTCTTTATCTTCCTTATCCTCAGTTGGAGGATTTTATCCTTCATACTGCTTATCTCTAGGATCAAGTCATGGAATTACAGTTTGATTCTTGGGTTCATGAAATTATTCCAAACCCTACTTCATCCTTTCATGTAAATGGTGAAAACAATAGCTTTATGTTAAGGTAACACAATAAAACTCACTATATTTACAAAGATAAAAACACAGTTTTGTGTTGTGCCTTACATGAAGCAAATGGTGAGGTAGATATCTAGTTTTTTAAAAGGAAATTTCCTTGGATTTGAATGCTTGTATGTGACTAAGTCCATGTTTTGAATGTAGTGCTGATGCTGCAGGCTCTGTCAGACTTGAACTCAGTTCCAGATAGAAGTGTCCTCTGCCCTGGGCTGGGCCCTTTCATGGATCCACCTTTGTCAGTCCTCACAAACACTCCAACAAGCAGAAATGATTTTCCCATTTTGTAGATGAGAAAACCAAGGGAACTTGCTGAAGGTCACATGGCTGATAAAGGTCAGGGCCAGGATTCCACAGGTTTCTGATCCGAATCTAGGCCTCAAGAGTCAGAAACTCTGTATTCCACTTTCAAGTCCCCTGCCCCCATACAATGATTTTGCTAATAGCAAAAGCAAGCAGGCAGAGAAAGCCTCAGCTCAACCTCTTCATGCAACATACCAGGGAACAGAGGCTACTTCCCCCTCGAAACACCTGTGTGAACACTGCTGGAGAGCACTGCTGGCCTGGCACCCCTAGGAACCCCTCCTGCTGCTCTTCAGCTTCCCAATGGTGCCAGGGAGGCCCCTAAATCCAAAGGATCCTCTTCCTCACTCATCCCTATTTTTCTGCTACCTCAGCACCAGCTCATCCATCATCAGCGACATCTTCTCTGGTTGCCTGTGCCCCTGGGAGGGTTCCTGTCTTTCCTTTCATTTCTGATAACTCTCTGTAACACTTTGCACATACCTTAATGTCCCAATATTATTAGTTATTTGTTTCCCTATTTGTCTCTTCCAGTGGTCTGCAAGCTCCTCAGGGGCGAGGTTATGCCTCCTCTATCTTTGCTTCCTCATGTTAGCCCAGAGCCTGGCTCCTAATAGGTGTTCCCGTAATGTTTGCATTGTTCAATGTTTAGCTGAAGGGATGACATCGCTGCCCACCCACATTTGTTCTCATGAAACCAAATTGAGTTTCTCCTTTTCCAGCCACGTGTTCAGAGAACTCAGCTGAGTTGAAGGGACATTAATGCCCGTAAGCTATGATTCTGACTCCCCAGACTCCCTGATGGTTAAGAACATCCCTCCAGCACACGGATGCATCCCCTCTTCTTGCTTAAGAGCGTCCAGTGTTTTCTTTATCAGAGCACCTTCCCCAGACTCTCTTGTAACTTAGACAAGCTGGGTTTGCTCAGCCAACCCTCCCTAGTGAGAAGGCAAGTCTTCCAGAACAGGGAGTGCGTCCTAGTCACCTCTCTAACACCAGTGTCTAGTCCAGGCCTCCTTCCTTATAACTGTTGGTTAACAGATGATTATTGAATGTCATATAGGCAAGTGAACCAACAGTTATTTGCTTCATTCATTAATTTGCTACTGAGTACCCATGAAGTGTGCCAAACTGGGCTGTGTGCCAAAATGCTATCAGTGGGGTCAGAGTTCCTCCTTTTGGAAGGAGTAATGCAGGAGGGATTTTTTTTTTTCAGTTCCCCTCACCAGCTAAAGACAAAACTAGAGTATCAAATCCCAACACCATCTGCAGAGGCTTTACTTATCTAGAGCCAGACAATTCCTGGGGGAGCCAGCTCACTGCCTCTTTGGCAGGGCTGGGCTCACATTCCAGAGTTGGGGCTGGTTCCCAGTAGCCCCCATGCAGCTCCCCTTTCCCAGTTTGGAAACAAGAATTCTGAGCTATGTCTAGTCCCAGAGATATATGACGTGACTAAGCACACAGGAGGCTGAGCACCTCAGTGCAGTTCCCTTAATAGCGTCAGAGTCTTTGTATTTGGATTTGAAGGGATGGTCGGCTCTGGAGCATCTGCTCACAGGCGTAGCTGAACTTGACTTAGTGCCCGCTATGAGATCCTGTTCTAGAGACTGGGGTACAAAGGCAAAGGAGACCTGCAGAAGGTCCCAATTCCCCAGGAACACTGTTATTAGCTTGGTCTATGATAGTCACACTTCATTTCTTCCAGACATAATCATAAGCACCCTCCATGTGCCAGGCATTTGGTTATACACAGTGAGAAAACAGGCACAGCTCCTGCCTTCAAAGAGCCTACAGTGAGTGTTGGATGGGGCTTAGGGGACAGGCTTAATGAACCAAGAACCAATAATAGTAAGCTTTCAACTCTATTAAGGATCAGAACTGAGAGGCACGTGACACTTGGGAAGTGTATAACGGGGAAATGAATAAGTGAATCTCTTCTGGGAGGAAGTGGCCAGTGGGGTGAGTTCCAAGAGAGGACAGGCTCTAACTAGTGGAAGAGAAAGTGAGAGGGTCACATGGGAACAGAAGAAAAAACAGCCTTGGCCCAGGCTGTGTGATGGGGCAAGGAGCTCAGAGCATTCAAGAAATGAAAGAGACATAGTGTGATGAGGGTGAGAGAGAAGCTGGAGAGGACAGCACAGGTCAGTCCACACTGGACACAATAGGCCACAATGAGAGTTTTTGTCCTTAACCCCAAGAAAAATAGAAAGCCATCTGAGTGTTATTCATGGGGCAATGATGCAGTCAGATTTGTATTTCCAACACATCATTCCAGCTTCACTGTGGAGCCAAAGTGGATGGGAGAGATAAATTTTGCAGGCAAATGGGTGGGGGATGATAGTTGCCAGACTCAGATAATGGCAGTGCAGACAGAAAGAGGCAATAAGAGAGATAATTACCTGAATTAGATATAAATAAAACCTCTTGATGGATTGGATAGGGGAATAAGGGAGAGGGAACTGACAAGGAGGATCACAAGTCTTGGGCTTTCATAACAAAGTGGATGATGGTGCTTGCTGTTCATGGATTCAGGAAAAAATAGAAAAAGAATAGCTTTAGAGGGAAAATGTGTGTGTTTGGGGAAATCTGAGCTTGAGAGATACTCTAGAAAAGTAGGAGCTCTAAAAGGAGGTCTGAGCTGGAGGTAAAAATGTGTGATTCATATGCACCTAGATGGTACTTGAAGCTGGGAGTTGATGAAGTCACCCAGGGGGAGAATAAAGAGTGAAAGGAGATGCAGACTTAGATAGAGACTGGAAGGTCTGTGGTATTTAGTGAGTGGATTGAGGAAGATGAGCCTGCATAGGAGAAAGAGAAGAACTGGCCAGACAGGTAAGAAAAAGAACCAGGAGAGTATTGTGTCCTAGCACCAATAGAAGAGGGTGTTTCAAGAAGGAAGAAGAAATCAACAGTGCCAAGCACTGCTCCTAAGATAGAATCAAGCTCTATACCCAGATGAAAGTGAGATTTTGGATGAGTACTTGAAAACCTTTCCCAAATAAGTCCTAAGATGTTTCTAAACAGAAGCACCTTCAGCAGTGCTCATGAACTAGCAATGGGACATACTTGGGGGTCACAGAGAATCTGTGACATTCAGAGAGGCCACCTCAACGGCCACAGCCCAGTGATTTAGACAGATTTAATAAATTCAGCCTAGAGTCATCGAACTGACATGCCAGACTCTATACAGCCAAGTTACTATGAGGAGCCATGCTTGGCTGGTCCACCTAGGCTCCAGATACAGGGACATGACCATCCCCTGGGACATGGCAAGTCTAACTCCCACTTCAGCATCCTTTCAAGGGCCTTTTCTCTGGCTGCTGGGGATCTGTGCCTATGTTCATAAAGGAAGTGCTGACAGTGTTCAAAGGGGATACAGTATAGAGGAAAGGGCTCTGGGATGAAAGGCCAGGCAGGATGCACACGTGGCTGCTACATCTGAGAGGAAAACGAGAGGGATAGAGACAGAGGATAAGCCAGCCTGGTCTTGTTGCAGTCAGGAATGTGTCCATGGGGCTCACATCTTAAGTGCTCCCAGAGCAGATGAGAACCTGTGAGAGGACTTAGGAAGCACATGAGGCCGGCTAATGATGGGGGCTCCTGGCATTGTGATCAGCTGTCTCAGGCAGGCGCAGAGCTCCTTATCAAATAGAAGCTCATATCACTACTTCTTAAAAATTTAGCTTAAATGTACTGATCCATTACTGGGTGCAGAGCAATGTGCCAAGCACTTTTCATATAATAAGTCATTTGATCTTCTTAGCACTGGACGCAGAAGGAGCTGGTTTTATTTTCTCTTTTATATAGATTAGAAATGTTCACAAAGGGTGACGTGACTTGTCCCAGGCATTAATCTAACTAATGAGTTTCAGAGCTGGGATTCTGTGTTTGGGACTCAACCCCTATCACTACAATGAACTGTCCTTGATGGAGTTGTAGTTAAGGAAATGCCAGCTCTCAGTCCACATAGAAGAAAAGCCATCTGACCCACTGGCCTGAAATCCAAGGGAACTCATCTGAGAGGCAGAACTGGGAACCATTCAGTAATATGGTAGTTACATTCCATTTGTCCTAAGCCCATCCTTTTCATGAGAGTCAACCCCCAAAAAGCTCTGTCCCTGGCCCTGAATGACTTCTATCAATTAAGCAGGAACTGAGTCTGAGAACTGAGAGAAAGGAAGGCATCTGAATGTATCTTCATCTCCGCGCTCTGCTGGGAGCCAACCTGAGAATAGTCCCAATAAATCAGAACTGGCAACAAGGTGCCAGGTGGTGGGTTTATCCACCTGGAGTCACTTCAAGGCTCCACTGGAGTCCTTTGTAGGATGTGGTCATCAAAACAACCTGTGAACTCAGCCTGCACTGGCAGAGGACCCCTGTCTACAACACGAGACTGCACGCCCAACCTCCTACTCTAGCCAGCTGTGCCCTCCAAGCTCTCAGTGCCCCCAAAGGCTGAACCAGTCCTCTCCAAGCAGCCGATGCTAACCCTGCTCTTGACTCTTTCCACAAAAGCTATTGTGGCATAGAATCTAGTCCCCTCCTAGCTCCAGCTCAGAGTCCACATCTGGCTTTCACCATACTACTTGTCCACTTTTGCACATGGACACATGGTGCCCGAGGCATGGCTCTTGGTCTCTTGAAGTCTGTGCCCCCCTCTCAATATTCACCCCACACATAGGACCCAGTCACCATGATCTGTTTCTCCTACTGCCTCCTTTCATGTTACCAAACAACCATGATGGTTTATATTCTCCCAGGTCTCCTAGGACCCAGCAAGGGCAATGATGTTCAGCTCCACTCAGCATTAGAAGGACCAATTTGATGAGGCTTGTCCCGGTGGGGATCCCGTCTCTGAGAGAGAGCTCCAGGGTGAAGATAGGCCAAGAGCCTTGCCACTCAAAGTGTGGTCCACTGACCAGCAGCATCAGCATCACCTTGGGAACTTATAAAAAAGGCAGAATCTCGGGCCCCGCCCCAGATCTATTGAATCACCATTTTATCAAGGGCTCCAGGTGATTTGGGTGCTCATTAAAATCCAGATATCATTGACTTTGGAGGAGCAGAAGTCAGAATCAGGGCTTCTCAGCCTAGAGAAGGGAAGATTCATATGAGACCTAATCTTGTGTTCCAAAAGTTAAAGGACCATTGTGAAGGATGGAATACATTGGTCCCTCGAATTTTAAAGGTCGGAGGTAATGGTAGAAGAGTCAGGGATAGATTTGGGGCCAACACAAGGAAAGGATTTAATGTGGAAGTGCTATCATGCTGATGCCCAGCCATCCTCTTTCAATGTGGCATTATGATGTAGAGGAGCACAAAAGCAGTCATGGTTCCCAAGTCCTTTTCAGAGTTAGCCCTCCCTTTACCTGCCTATTCTGTCTCCACTGGGTATCACCTCCTAGGCTTCTTGGATACTCAACCAAGCCCTCTCTATCTTGACCTTTCTTCTCTGCTATTGACCCCATCTCTCACCTCAACCCAGCACCCCTTGATTCCAGGGACACCCATGCTCTGGGTAAAAGACAATCTTCCTGTCATCCTTAGAACCATGAGACTCCCATAGGGCCCATCCCCAGACCCCCAAGTTACCAACAAAGGCAGGAAAATGTGTCACCAACAATGAAAGACATTGTCTGGGCACACAGCGTTCTCCCCATCAAGCAGAAGAGACCAAATGACCTCTAATGCTCTTTCTTGAGGTTTGAGATGCTATGGTTTTATGAGATGGGTCTAAAGTAATGGATTTAAAATTAGAAATACATGAGCTTGCTTCCAGACTCCATCACTCACGCATTGTGTGACCTCGATCAAAGCTGTTAACCAAATGCGATTTGATATCCTCATTTATAAAATGGGGAGTAAACGCCAAGTTCACAGGGATTTTTCTAAGGATAAAATGTAACAATGGAAATAAAAATGCTTGGAAAACTCTGAGGAACTGCTCACACATGTGGCACACTGACGGCATGACCTCGGAACTGGTGCCAGAGAGACAGCAGGGTGTTTTGGTGTCTATAAACTGTGGGTGCACAGTGGGCACTGGGGCAATGCCTCCTTGCAACCTCCTGCCTGAGTTCATCCAATCCTTAGGATGAAGGCAGGTGGAGCCCCCCCGCGTGATTCATTTCACTTCCTCCTATAGGCCAGGCCTGTCTCGGGCTCACATGTGGATGCCTTAATGGCAGCAATAGCATAATTTGGCAACAAGGGATTCATGATTCATTCTCAAAGTGCTCTCACTGGCTACAGGCCCAGTTCTATAGCTATTTGCTCCGTAAAGATACGGAGCAAAAATAGAAGTTGTAGATAAAGAACATCTAATTGCAATTGATAAAACCAAGTAAATCCCAGTGGAAGCCTAACCCACGCTGATGATCATTGCTGACGGTGAGGAAAGGAAGCCGGCTCTCGGAGACACGACTCCTGAAAGTTGAAGTCTTTAACATACTCAGTCGCCTCTTAGCCGTCCGAGGGCATATTATCCCCCAATCTTAGGTGTTGGCAGTTCACCCATCTACTTAATGAGTTCCTTGAAGAGTTTCTCTGCTTTTACTCTGGCTTTGTGTACATCTAACGCCCAGTAGAGAGAAGCTTTGAAACCCTGCATCTGAGCTGCTGCTACCTCTATGCCAGAGGAAGTGTTAAGCATTGCAGGCTTCTCTGATTATGGGGGGTTTTCCAAGAGGAGGGAACAGGGAAAAGATGAGGAAGCTGGGCAACTTTCCAGTTCTTCTAAAGCCAGGTACGCACCAAATCCCTTCTTGATTTTGCTGGCAGCGAATTCTCAGAATGGTAGGCTATTTTTAAGATGAAACTGAAGTCCAGATAGGAAAAGAGGTGGTAGGAAAGCATCTGCATCCTTCATCAGATGAAAGCCTCCAGACTTTACAAATTGCACCCCAAGGGGTCAAGAGCATTTGTGACTGTGACCATGAACTAGGTTGGCAGTATTTGAGGACAGAGATCGTAGCAAACAGGAGGGGTGCGAGAAGCCTGGGGAGAAACAAATGCTGTTGGTGACTTTTCTTTTAATGGAAAAATGTGGATTCCAGATATTTCACACGAATAAGTGTGATGTTGATACAGAAAAAAAATATATAGACCGGATGATTAAGTCAGATTTTTTTTTTCATTCCATTTACTAAAGGAGGGAATAACCACTAGAAACCAGCACAGGATCCACGTTAGTCAGCATTCAACCAGGAAAAGGGAAACTGCTCCAAACACTTAAACTGGAGCAAATTTAGCAGAGAAGTGGTACCCAGGGTTCAGGAGAGGATGGTGAGGCAACCCAGAGGGTGACATCACAAGCTATTACCCAGCCCAGGCTGAGGAGACAAAGGGGAGAGGTGGGGCCATCTGGGCCCAGAGGCCAGGGTCCCCAGCAGAAGTGAGACTTGGAGAACTGTGTCAGGCCTGTACGGTTCTTCCCTCTCGAGGCCACAAGGGAAGCCTTCTCCTTCCTCTTGCTCCACAGTTGATGTCTCCTTTTGGCCAAACCCGGTCACCTCTTGACATGAGGCCCAAGGGTCACCTGCATATCCCAGCACAGCAGGGGGTGAGCAACGGATGGATCTGAAGCCAAATGGGCCAAGGGCCAGCATGCGCTTTTCTATGAATGCAGGATGCTAGTTTCACCTTGTTGGCACTTCTGAGCGGTGTCTGGACTTGTACCTCCAGAAGAATGTCCAGTACTGTGTCTTGCACAAAGTCATGGCCAATATGGAGACACTGTGACTGGCTTTCAGAACAGCCAGGTGTAAAACTGGACTCTATCTACATGAGTCAGGATACCTGACCACATGTGAAACAGAAATATTATTAACAATAAAGAGTTAACATAGATTGGGAGTTTTTACTACAAGCCAGGATGCTGTTTTAAGCCCTTCATATATACTATCTCTTTTAATCCTCACTACAATGCTATGAAGTGGGTTTTCTCATGATACCCATTTCAGAGATGGGAAAACTGAGGCTCAGAGAGTAAGTAACAGTAGCAAGTGGCAGAGATGGGATTTGAACCCTGGCAGTCTGGTACAAAGTTTATTCTCTTTAAATCATTATACCATTCTGCCACCTCTCCCACAAACAGTGGGGAGACATTGCTAACCAGGGAAATCTGGTTGTCTTTCCTCAAATATCAGGAAGAAAAATGTAGACTGGTATTTAGGGAATTTAGACCCTGATCATGACTGGCAGATTAAGATGCCTTTGCATTTATTCCTGTCCCTGCTTAGTTTGCCACCTGCTTGTATTATGCAGCTCCATTTATTCCAGCTTTTCTTTAAAATTATCTCATCTCCTCTCATGCCCTCTCACCAACATATAATATTCTAATATCCAAGGGATTGATGAACATGTCATATGAATCTTGTTATAAGGGCCAAATTATACAGACTTTGCTCAAATGATATTTACACTTGACCTTTTAAACTTAAGTTCCCTCATCCTTTTCATTTTCCTTGTAGATCAGCCACCATCTCCAAGCCCTTAATATATTGCATTTAGCTTTATTATTAATCTCTGGGCTTTCTCTATAATACCTTTCTTGGTATTTAGCAACCAAAGCATCCCATAGAATTTCACAGAGAGACGAGTCTTGCTTAAGTTTAGGCAACTATTTTCTACTTTATTTCCAATACTCTTTCTTTGATCTCATGATAACTAATTTTTTAAATTGCTGGCTACCTCCCCCGCATCTCGGAATGCAACTCCATCACGAGATCTGGTGGATAATGGAGTACATAAGAAGGATTATTCCATCATTCTTCTAAGTGATATCACCTAAGATGTTTCTCAAAGTAATAAATAAATTGCCTCAATTCATCATATGACAGTAATTGCTTTTACCCAAGATTTAACTCGGAGGCAATGTCAAGTAGCTGGAAAATACTACAGAGAAACAGGATTTTCAAAGATAGCTCTACCCTGGCTGTGGAAAGCCACTGAATAAGTACTGAGTTAAGTATAAAGAAGATACAGATTTATAACATCCCAGACTCCCTCAGTATTACCCAGCCAGTCCTTAGAGGCGGGATCGACTTCATCACAGACTATACAACGGAAGCCGCTAAACACTGGCGACAGAGGCTGTTCTCTTTCCTGACTTTAATGGAGGTTAGCACCCCAGGAGATAGAAATAGCTTTAATTGATTGTTTGAAAGCACGCTGGCCACACAAATAAATTGTTCCTTAAGGTCTGATTCCACTTGTTCCCAGGCGTCTCCTGAATCTCTGTTTTCAGGTAGGCCTTGTTTTGCACAGCGAATGCTCTGTGGTCAAATTCTAGTTCAATCATGTTACACACGGTAGGAAAGGAGGCTATAGAAACCCCGAAGGTGAATCGCTTCGGGGTGCAGGAAAACTCCTTTATTCTAAATTTTTTAAAAAATGCATTTGGTGCCCTAACCGGTTTGGCTCAGTGGATAGAGCGTCGGCCTGCGGACTCAAGGGTCCCAGGTTCGATTCCAGTCAAGGGCATGTACCTTGGTTGCAGGCATATCTCCAGTAGGGAGTGTGCAGGAGGCAGCTGGTCGATGTTTCTCTCGCATCGATGTTTCTAACTCTCTATCCCTCTCTCTTCCTCTCTGTAAAAATTCAATAAAATATATTTTTAAAAAATGCATTTGGAATTCAGCACAATGGATTTAGTTAAGACCAGTCATGACTGACTGACGTCAGGCACTGTCATTATTGACACATCCCTTGTAAGGCACATCCTTTCAAGGCTGTACTGGTGGTGGGCGGAGAACCCCTTTATGTTCCCATAGTCTCAGTTGCTCCCCCTTGTACCCAGGAAAGGCCTTCAGCAGGAGTGCCAGGACCCTACTCCATGACCAGAGTAGGACTGTAGGCTACGGCTAGAGTTGGGTATGACACTGTCTAGAGATGGGTGCACTTTGTAGACTGGTCTAGGCATCAGGACACAGTTAAGGTTAAGGACCAGGATGTGGCTGGGATAAGGGTCGAATCTGAAGGAGGAATCAGAAGTCAGCTGGAGGCTAGGGTTTGGGAGGGTTCTGCTGGCCAGTCAACCTATGCCCATGAAACCACACAAAGCTAAGTGGCCTCCAAATGGATCAGACCCATATATTGGCCTCAAGAGCACCAACTCAACCCTTGGCCACCGGGGAGAAGTCTCGGCATTGCCCAATGTATCTTGGTGCCTGGATGATAATGAAGATAGTGGATCTGCCGGTGAGGTGATTACTAGACACACCTGCTGTCTGGGAGCTCACTAACATATTTGGAGAGAGAAGTGTGCAAGCTGACAATCCAAACTCAGTGGGATGGGTGCTAATAAACAGCATGATTCTGCTTAGGCACGGCTGGACTACACACCTCATTTCCACATGTCGTGAGCAGTGTGGGACAGGTCGGGTGGGCATCCCCGAGACCAGCCGGTGGCCGCCTGCCACCACTCCCTCCCCGGCTCCCTGTGGTCCAGACCAGTCTGTCCTGCTGATGAGGATGGAGAGGCCGAGTCTGCTCAGCCTGAGGCCCTGGCTCCTGCAGCAGCAATCTGTGTGCTGAGCCAGGAGCCCAGGCGGCTCAAAGCTGCTTAACGGTGGCAGAGAGGAGCACCCACGGCCTGCGCTGGGGATTAAGGGTTTAGTCTGAAGAGCAGATGTAAGAGGGAACACTGACTCTTTTGGATGCTCTGTGGTAAAGTCCCTTTAGACTTTCCCAGGACCAGAGAGCATGTAGCCACACTGAGCAGACTCATTCTTCCTGTGGGGTCGGAGCAGTCCTGGGGCAGCTGGCAGACGGGGGAGCCTTCGCAGGAGCAGTCAGTGGAGAGAGAAGCACAGAAGCCGACCAGGGATGGTCTACGGGTCATATAGTGCCAGGACTCTGAGAACAGGTTATGACAGCCTGGTTGGTGAGGGAGAGGCCAAGCCAGGAGGCAACCAGCACAGGTGCCGAGACCATTCAAAGGCAGGAGGCTAGACCAGGAAGCGGGCATCAGAGCCACAGAGTGGAGACCAGTCCTGAGCCAGATGTGGAAAGGGGACCCACAGGGAGCCCCACTGAGGTGGCAGCTCTTGGCCTTGGTCTCCGTGAGGACTTCAGGGCACAGCTCTGAGAGTGGCCCCGTCCACTGCCCAGCGGTCAGAAGTGTGCGTCTCCAAGTGCATTAGTTCCTGGGGCTGTTGTAACAAATGATCACAGGCCGGGTGGTTGAAAACCACTAAAATTTGGAGACGCAAGGTCTGAAGTCAAGGGGTGAGCAGGGCTCCCCTGAGATGGGGCAGAGTCCTTCCCGGCCCCGGCCTGGCTGTGGTGGTGGCTGGCAGTCCTGGGCGTTCCAATCTCTGCCTCTCGTCACACAGTGCTCTCTTTGTGTCTCTGTCTTCCGTGCCATTTCTCTTCGTGTAAGGACACCGGTCATATTAGATTAGAGCCACCCATGACTTCATCTTTACTAATAACATCTGCAAAGACCCTCTTTTAAATAAGGTCACATTCACAGGAACGAGGGGTTGGGACTGCAACCCGTCTTTTCTGGGAGACACAATTCAACCCATCACGGCAGGTTCAGCTGAGTCATGATCCAAGCAGCCTGGGAATGGGCCACCCCTGGAAGGGAAGTCTTTGCATTTCATAAGTCAAATCAAATGCTAATAGGAGTCAGGGCCCAGTGGAGAGCACGTGGGAAGAGGGACAAGGCTCCTGGGCGGTTACAGACTTAGCGGAATAGAAGGCTTCTAGAAGGACATGTCCTGGCTTTATCTGTCTGAACAGGATAGCAGGGTGCACCAGGGGCTGAGGCGTCCCTAAAGCTCTTACTCAGAAACATAATTCAATTCTTTCCAACCGACTCTGGCCAAATTGATGCCCCCTGAAGTGACAGCACTGCCTGACTCAATGGGGCAGGAAGGGGGAGGAGAGGCAAAGATCTGCCTGGCTCAGGCAGCTTTGTCCAAATCTTGCCTCTGGAACAGGCAGCTTGCAGCGAACATCAGTGCGCCCGAGAAGGAGAGAGGTGCACAGGAGGGGGCGAGCAATCTCTAGGGAGGATTAGTGGAAGCATGAGCGGGATCAGAGAGAACCGCCAGTCAGCATGCAGCACGGAATTCAGATTAGCGCGGCGAAACTGAGCGAGGGTAATAAAACCAGCAGCGGGAATGGCATCGATTGTTGAGATTCCAGCCAAATCCACCACGAACATGTTTTCTTTCTTCCAGACTCTGCCCCTCGGTTTTGAAAGCAGCAACACTGAATCTCTGTTCTGTACTGAAAACTTATCTGTGCCCCTCCCCAAAGGATGGGAAAGCAGCTCTTCTGTAAGCAAGAGAGGACAGAAGCAGAAGCCAAGATCGAGTGTGCAGTGCCTGTTACTGCTCACTCGGAGGCCTGGGGAGGTCTCCCCTGTGATGCCCAGGCTCCCTCCCCCAGCCCGACTCCCCCTGGGCCAGTACCATGCGAGCCCAGGCTGGGCGGTGGGCCCAGTGGGGCTGCACCAGCAGATCTGGGGGAGCCCCATTCAAAAGCTCCGGAAAGTCAGTTTCTAGGAAGCTTGGCAGGGGGAATGGGATAGAGGCAACTGGCCGTTTACTGAGCCTCCACTCTGTGCACATTCACTTCTGTTCAGCAGCTGGGCACAGAGACAGTCAAGACCTTTGAACCTCTAACTCTGCACTGTCCACAGTGCCACCCGTGGTTTCTGAGCACGTGACCTGTGGCTGGTGTGACTGTGGAACCGCAGGTTAAAGTTTATTTCATGTCAAAGGATTTAAATTTAAAAACAGAAGCCGTGCTTGATGGTAAACACACTGTTGACCTTTTTTAGGGTTACATTTTACTTTAACTGTTTAAAATGTAGCGTCTGATCTGAGAAGTGCTCCACGTGTAAAATGCACACCAGATTTCAAAGACTCGGTGCAAACAAAGAATGTAAAATATCTTTCATTCATAATTTGAAAATATTGATTACATGTTAAAATGGTGATTATTGTATACATTGTGTTCAATGAACTGTGTTTAAATTAATTTCACCTGTTAGTTTTCTAATGTGACTTTAAAAACTTAAAATTATGTAACAGCTGAAATGCTATTTTTACTTAACAGTGCAATTCTCAGGGTTTTCAACAGGGGGCGCTTTTGCCCCTCCAGGAACATTTGGAACGGCAGGAGATCTATTTGGTTGTGACAACTCAGAGAGAAAGTGCTACCGGAATCCAATGGATAGGGGCCAGGGATGCTCCTAACCGTCCTACAATGTCCAGGATAGCTTCTCCCCCTCCCCGCCCCCCAGCCCCAATAAAGAATTATCTGCCCCCAGATGTCCTTTGTGCCAAGGCTGAGAAGCCATGTCTTAGAGCAGTGATGGCGAACCTCTGACACGTGTGTCAGAGGTGACACGCGAACTCATTTTTTTTGGTTGACTTTTCTTTGTTAAATGACATTTAAATATATAAAATAAATATCAAAAATATAAATTTTTGTTTTACTATGGTTGCAAATATCAAAAAATTTCTATAGGTGACACGGCATCAGAGTTAAGTTAGGGTTTTTCACAATGCTGACACGCCGAGCTCAAAAGGTTCGCCATCACTGTCTCAGAGCACGGCGTCCTTGAAGGAAAGGCTAGCAGGTCAGAGCGACCTGAAGAGCTAGTTGGAGTCAACTGAGCAAAGAAGTGAAAGCTGCTCTCACACCCAGCGCCCAGGACCAACCACGGCTATGGGTTATTACCCCCACTTCTCCAAGGGAGCAGGGAGCCGGGAGAAGAGAAGTAACGTGCCCAGGGTCATGGGCAGGGAGTGGCAGAGCTCGGAGCTGAACTCAGTCTCAGCTCCCTCTGAATGCCACCTGTTCCTCCTGGTTCTTGCGCCGGTGACGGTGTTGGTGTTTACTGTCCTCTACCGCCATCACTCAGACCCGGGCGGTCATCACTTACATCAGCCATTCTTGCTCGCAGGGGACGAGCGTGCACAAAACACACTTGAAAGGGACCACCAGCTCGGAGAGAAACGCTCGCCGGCACCTCACCCATCAAACACCGCTAGGAAGGCAGGGAATAAATGGAACCCAGGGCAGTAAACCTGTCAGAGGGGGTCATTCCAACGCCTCAGGAGGCGAGAGGGAGGAACAAATGTGCCCGATGTGGGACTGGCTCAGCTGAAAGGAGGCATTATCAGGCTGCGCGACGTGAACAGAGCCCAGGGAACAAGGACCCGCAAAACGAGCAGCTCACACACTCCGGGATGCACGGTTTCTCCACAACGTGGGTGTGAGCACAAGGGTGAGTCACTTTCCTCTCACCGTCATGTGTGTCCACCTGCAACGGCAACCCCTCCTGGGATGAGGGGGGCGCTGGAGGGCTGTGGCAGCATGGGCAGGGGGCTGGCACTGGGTGCAGGGCTGCTCTGCGCTGCTCCTGCAGAGAGCCCTCCCGAGGGTCCCCAGATGCAATCATTTTTCCTTCCCTCGACTATTTGAGAGTAAGCTGGTGAGTCCCTAATGTAGCCTTTAATATGACTCTACAGCAAGTGTGACAATTAGCGGTGCAGGTGAGATAAGGTTATGCAACTTGCTGAAGGTACTATAACAAGGGAGTGGCTAAGATGCCACTCCTGGGCAGTCAGTAGTGACAGATGGGGGTCAAGAGCAGGGACACAACCTGGCTGTGGTGACTACTGATGGGGCGTCGCCCAGATCTGTGGTGCTAACAGCCCACAGATACCCCTGTCCCTCCAGAAGTGCCATCAGACCAAGGCTGTCACCTCCCCAGGAAATATGCACTCCCACGGCAGCCCACAGCCAGTGGCCGACTGACAAATGCCTGTCCCCTTGTCTCAGGGTAGAAGCAACTCTGTGATAGAACCCACACTCCAGAGCCCTTGTGGGCTCAGCTGATGCGGCTGCACATCCTCCCCCAGCTTCTTCCCCTGCCCCATCCTGACACCCTCACCTTCTCCTGAAGATGCTCCTCAATGAATAATCTGCACAAGAACCCCCGTCTCAGCCTCTGTGTCTAGGGAACCCCACCTTAGATACTCACTAAGAGCAATGCCTCTGAGTCTGGGAAGGGGGTGGACAGCACTGGACTTTGAAGGTACAGGGATGGCTGGACCCTCGTCATCCCTGCCTCCTGCACCCCCTTTCCCACCGTGATAAATGGACCAGCTAGGGACTAGGAGAGAAGAGCCACTGTCTGAGCAACAACTTTGAGAGAGGCAACAGTCAAATATTTGAAGTCTCCAAGAAATGTCCCACTGACCAGAAAGGGCCCCTGCAGTTGAGGTTCTAGTTCAGCAGGGTCTCTTGTCTCAAGGGCGATGCTGGGCGATAGCCTCTGACACACTTGGGCTCTGCAATCCCAACCTTGAAGAGTGGCAGGTGTTTATGTGAAATGAGCTCAGATTACGTGTTCAAGGGAAGGGCCTGGTGGTTCCTTCCAACAGCTACCTACTCCCCCCCCCCCCCACTGGTTTTCACACCCATTATCTTGCTTTCTCACAGAACACAACTCCAGAAGACCCTGCAAGTGCAGAGCATGTAAGCAAATGGTAAGAGACAGGTATTGCTATTCCTGCTTATAGATAAGAGCAGTGGGGATTGTTACATTTAAAAGGTTTGTCCAGGGCCTGGCCAGCATGGCTTAGTGATTGAGCATCGACCTATGAACCAAGATCACGGTTCGATTCCTGGTCAGGGCACATGCCCTGGTTGCAGGCTCAATGCACAGTGGGTGGGGGTGGGGGGGTGATCCAGGAGGCACCCAGTGAATGATTCTGTCTCATTGTTGCTGTTTCTAGCTCTCTCTTCCTCTCTCTTCCTATCCAAAATTAATAAAAATATATTAAAAATATTTAAAAAATAAAATAAAGGGCTTGTCTGAGACAAATGGTAGACCTGGGACCAGAGCCAGAGCTACTGATTTCCTAAGCACAGACATACTAGGCCACTTTCCTAGCCTCAGACCACTGCGTAGTTGTGACTTGCCTGGGAAGCACTCCTTTAGTTCCTGGTGTGTTTGCTTGTTTGTTTTGAACACCACACACCTCTCCTTTGCAGCACCACCCATGGTTGGAGTCCTACCCTTATCTGTGTAGTTTTTTTTTTACTCTAATGGCTCTTTCCCCTCCCAGAAAGGCACAGGAACATGTCTTCTTTTGCTCATCATTGTATACATTGGTGCCTAGAACAGTACCCGGCACATAGTAGGTACTTTGTAAGTGTTAGTAGAATGGATAGATGGGAGGGAGGGAGGGAGGGAGGGTGAGTAGGTGAGTGGATGGGTGAGTGGAAGAATGGGAGGATGGGTGGGTGGGTGGAGGGACTGCCGATTCCTCTATGGTGCACCTGGCCTGGAGGGCCTGCTGAGCGTGGGTCACTCTCACTCCCCTCCCACCCGCCCAGGGCTCTGGTGATCACCTGTGGTGAGGAGGCAGAGTGGAGTCCCCGGGGTCCCCTGGGCGCTGCCCATTGGTGCTGACCACAAGGAAGCCAGTCCCCAGGCAGCATGCAGAAGAGAAGGAGAGAGAGAAACACATGAAAACGTGCGGCACAGTGAACAAAACGGCAGTTCTTGTGGCTCTGAAGAGCTCACACTAAACACCAAAAGAACATCATGATCTAACCAAACAGGGCCTGAAATAGATTTTTAAAAAATGGAACAAGAATAAGAGTCACCATTTATCAAGCACCCACGACATGCCAGGTACTCTGCCAGGTACCTCACATACAATGTTTCTAAAACTTAGAACAACCAGGAAGGTCAGTGTTATTATAAATGAACCCATCACCTTTCCACCCGCACATCTCCTCTCCCAATTTTCCCTCCCTTAGTAAATGGTGCCACCATCCATGTAGCTAGCTGCTCAGTCTGGAAGCCTGGAGTTGTGCTTTAGCCCTCTTTTTTCCTGACCTCCCACTTCGAGTCACTCAGCATGCCTTATCAATTCTACCCCAGAAAACTTTAAGCTTCCGCCTTCTCTCCAATTCCATTTCCACTCAGTCTGAGCCACCCTCATGTTTCTCTCGGATCATTTAAGCAGCCCCTGAGCTGGACTTCCTGCCTCCAGGCTTGCTCCCCTTCAGTCCTCGTCCACCCTTTAGTCGAATGCATCAATGGCCCTGTCATTCCCAAAGTAAACTTCAGCTCATGGGCGCTCAGTGACAGTCCTCCGCCTGCTCCTCTTCTTCTCTCCACCCCCAGGATCACACTTTGTTCTGTCCAAGCACAATCTCCTTTCCATCAACAGGCCCCTCTCTTCTTGTCTGTGGGCCTTACCTAAGCTTGTCACTTTGTGTGAGACACACACACCCCCTTCCTGCCTCTGCACCTGGCCACCAACTGCTCATTCTTCAGGTGTCAGGTCTTTCTCTCTAGGGAGTCTTTAGTGTCTCACCTGGGACAGACACCTGTCCCACCGTATTATAAATGGCTGCTCTCCCCTCATTTCTATAATCTCCTTGAAGGAGGCCACAGTAATGTCTCGTTAACTGGTATACTTCTGTGGCCTTGCACTGCACCTGGCACATAGTAGGTACTCATTGAATATCTGTTAAGTTCTAGTAAATGAATGAACAAATGAAGAAATGATGAGTTAGAGAACTGATGTAACTTGCCCAAGGTCACAGATGTAATAACTGGCAGAGGCGGGAGCCAAACCCTGGATTGCCTGACTGATGTTCCTGTCCTTTCAAACCCACCACTTGCCTCTCTAAAGAAGGTGAACTGGAAGGCATGAAGGTGTCCTACGCTGGCCAAAGGCTGCTGGTTTCTCTGGTGATTCATCCACAAAACCGCATAAAGTTCTTACGCAAAACAGAGAAACAGCCAGGGCATTTCAGACCAACTGGTAAACAGGAAATACATAATTGCAAAAATTCACAGGAAGGGCAAGCTTGACTAACAGCCGCGAGGTGCTGTAAAATGTAACCAACAATAAATTTGGTCAGCAGCAAGCATAATACTCCTCCCTTCGAGGTGGGCGATGTCCCGTTTTCAAAGCACACTCCCAGGGAGAGGTCAGCAAAAGATGGCTCATGAGCCAAATCCAACCACCCACTGGCTGTTTTCTGGGTGGCCATGAGCCCACAGTGGTTTTTACAGTTTCAAATGGTTGAGAAAAAGGTAAAAAGAAGAGAAATAGTTTTTGACATATAAAAGATTATATCAAGTTCAAAATTCAGTGTCCATAAATAAATGTTATTGGAACACAGCCAGGTTTATTTTATATGTATGATCTATGCTTTTGTGCTATAATGACAAAGTCGGATCATTCTGACAGAGACCACATGGCCTGCAAAGCTAAAAAATATTTACTATCTGGCCCTTCACAGAAATGTTTGCAACCCCTCTTCTAAGTGGCTATTTTTGTTAATTTTCCTTCCCATCTTTTGAGATAGGCAAGACAAACACTGTTGGCCTTGCATGTCAGAAAAAGAAATGGAAGGCCTGGGAGGAGAGATGAGTCATGTTTCCACCGGCGTTTCAGCAGCATACTCTTGTTCTCCCCTGCTCCCGCCTGTCCTTGCCCGAGAAGCCCTTCTCTGGCCCATTTTCTAACCTGTGAATAGGTGGCCTTCTGGACAAAGGCAGTCTGCTTCAGCACCTCCAAGGACCTCCCCCGTCTCAGGACAATGTGCATATGTACGCCATGGGGCCACCCAGGGTCCTTGGCGTCCTGGGCTTGCTGGCCACTTCAGCCTCCCCTCTCATCACATGTGGCCTCCACTGGTCACATAGCATTCCGGCCATTGTTGCTTTGCCTTGTCCTGTGCATGCTCTCTTGTCTCCTAATGAATAGCACAGGCTCCTTCCTCAGCTCAGAAGATCTCCTTCCTCTCCAACCTTGTTCAATATGGTAATTATCACTCTTCTTTCAAACTGTGCCTCAACCACATACCTGAGAATGCTCATATGTACTAGTATATATGTCAGACATTGATGAACATATTGAGACCATGCAGAAAAAAAGGAGGTCAGAATGCCGAGCAACTCAGACTTTCTTTCTGTTCTGTTTTTCCCCCCCTTCTAAAGCAATTAATGTTAAATGCAAAAAGATGCTGATGAGCTAAAGATGGTATTGAAGCAGATAACCTCGAAGACAAACTAATTTCTTGGTTTATTAGCTTCAATATGTTGTGGAAGTGAAGTCAGCTGATGGCTCCTTGAGGTTTCTGCTCCAGATCCCAGGACTTGGCTTGGACACCACTGAAGAGAAACCAAAGATCCATTACACCCTAAAGATTCTATTATCAACTATTTCTGGAAATAAAATCCTGAGAAGGAGTTAACAAATAGGAGTCAGGGAACTCTGACAGTGGTCCATGGAATATAACCCTGACCATGGCATTGATAAGATTCAAAATGGTGCCATAGAAACGCCATGAGCTTTGGAGTTAGAGCTCAGCTATCATTCTGAAGCACCTTGAGCTCTTTATTTAACCCATTTGAGCCAGTATGGCTTCAAGTTTTTAGTAAGGAAATTAATAATGACTATTTATTTAGTGCATAATATGGGCCAGATTTTAGTTCTATCATTGCATTGTAACTGATGTCAACATACACATGACTGGTACACAATGGGTGGTTATTTTGCATATCCCCTTTACCTTCAACTTCAACACAACATTGAAAATCCATCAATGAAAGCTCAAATGGAGCTTTATTATCTTTATTTCTAACTAGAGGCCTGGTGCACAAAATTCATGCACGGGTAGAGTCCCTAGGGCTGGCCAGCAATCAGGGTCAATTGGGGCCTTCTGGCTGCCGGCCAGGGCCTTTCTTCCCTGGCTGATGGCTGCCAGCTGGGTCCTTCCTTCATTCCGTGCTGCCCCCTGGTGATCAATGCATATCATAGTGAGCAATCAAACTCCCAATCTCCTGGTCAAACTCCTGAGGGGACAACTTGCATATAAGCCTTTTATATATATAGATATTTGTCTCCAGCCTACCCAAATTTTTCTCTTTCTTTGACCCCTTATTTTAAAAGACCTCTTATTTCCTTTGTAAGATGCAACCACTTTTGAACAACAGATTTGAGCTAAAGTCAAGGTCTTGAGTAGATAATTCTCATTTCTAGTTTACAGGAATGAACTGAGACTTCCCAGGGACATGCTTGAAGGATAAGTTGATCTTGGCTTTTGTTTTCCTGAATTCCATGACACCAGCTCTGTCTTCCTGAGTGGGGTGTGGAAAAGGTAGGCATGTGTGTGTGTTTGTATGTTGGGGAGGGTGGCAGTTTGAGAGAATCTACAGAGTAGGGGGTAGGTAAGCAACAGAACACTAGTAAGATGTACCAGCTATTATAGCAAGACAAATGTTAAAGAAAGGGTTGGGATATTTAAAGGTAATCTTTAGTTATTTTATGGTGCACTTATAATTAATTCTCTTCCTCCATTTTTGTCACAAGACCTTCAGGAATATCCATATTATTCTATTAGCATGTTAGGACCTAGAAGACACTGGGTGAGAGCAAAGGGGACACGGGTCAAGAAACCTTGTTACACTCAAGTAATTCTGAGAGCCCCAGCATGGAAAACTCATCTCAGTGGGCTTGGCCAGGGAAGAATAGCACCATTCTATCCAAACCTCAAACACACACCCTGGGCAATCCCCTCTGAAAATCTGGGATTTCTAAGGACTGAACAACAACCAAAAGTTTTCCAATAGACTAGTCACTACAGTCTGGCCTCTCACAAGTGGCCCCTCATTATGGCCCCTACTCCGGTTACCATGGCGACATTTGGGCATCCTTTGGTCCTGAGACCCTTCTGAAATTTCTGGGAAGATGATGAGAAAAGGAAAAGTGTCACAGTCAAAGGTCAGCAAGTGGATGAGCAAGATCCTATACTTTGTTAATAATTATATATTATTGTTATGTACGATCTCATCAAAATACAATGACCTATTAATGAAAAGGTTAAATGCTAAAAGCCGAGACCAGCATCATTCCTATCCCCTTTATTTCTGCACTTTGAATCTAGTTGGAGTCTATCTGACAAAAGCCTGATTTGTACAATTGTATGAGATGTAATTAGAGTCCAGTCTTTCCTTTTCTTCCTTAGAGAACAGCAGAGAGAAAGATGTGCTGAGTAGACCTCAGTCTCCAAGTCTCATATCAGAGAAGGTCTAAAAGGGAGAAGGAAGCTCAAGTTGTTTATCATCTATTATTTTCTTGACCTTTCCCAGGCATTATCTCAAATAATCAGGAGAAAGAACTAACAATCTCAGGCTTAAAAGTGAAGTGATGGACTCATAGGTTGGGACTTGTCCAAGGTCAAACAGTTAAAGGTTTGGATGCAGGATTTCAATCCAGGTGTCTCTGATTCCCCATTATTCCATGCAACTGCTCAGGGAAACTTTATACGTAAAATATAGGACCTTCCATATAGCATTGGCCCAATGGAGAAGGGAAGGGCAGGCATTTCCATCTTGCAGCAGACAATTCCTACTTCTCTCTTGGCTTCTCATATCACCTGTGCATGCTATTCCTGTGGACAAGGAAGCCGTGGCCACATCATTCCCCCGCTCAGCTCCAGTCTTAGTATCTGAAAAATAAGGGCATCTCACTGGAGATACTGTCTGCAGGGGTGACCATCCACTATGGAGAACGAAGAGAAAATACTGGATGAAATGCTCTTCTTTTTATAATGGCTGAGCCACATTTACAAAAGGCCATCGCCAAAATCTCTTTTCTGTTGCCATTGGGACAATGGGTTTAGTCCACCATGACCACCGGGTACCATGGAGCTATTGCTGACACTGGCCCCTTATCTCATGCTTCATTACTGAGGTTAGCTTTCAGCACCTACTCTGAGCGTTGGTTTTAATCATCGTTAGAAAGTGTTTACTAGATTAAAACTGTGGCTGTCTTCTGCAAAGGAGCTCTGCAAAGGGCTTTATGAGTTTCCAGATTTATTTTATCTCAATGACTCGTCTCAGTTTGCAAATCAAATCAAAGCTGATTTTTCTAACTGCCACTTGGGTGCACCCAGCGGGAGTCAGCAGAGCCAGCTGTGCTTCCTTGATGGCTGTGCCAGAGATGGGAGTGAAGATGCTTGCTGGGGGCCAGAGAGGTTCTATAGCAGTGGTTCTCAACCTGTGGGTCGCGACCCCTTTGGGGGTCGAATGACCCTTTCACAGGGGTCGCCTAAGACCATCGGAAAACACATATATAATTACATATTGTTTTTGTGATTAATCACTATGCTTCAATTATGTTCAATCTGTAACAATGAAAATACATCCTGCATATCAGATATTCACATTACGATTCATAACAGTAGCAACATTACAGTTATGAAGTAGCAACGAAAATAATTTTATGGTTGGGGGTCACCACAACATGAGGAACTGTATGAAAGGGTCGCGGCATTAGGTAGGTTGAGAACCACTGTTCTAGAGAGAAGGCAGCAGACAAGCAAGTACCTGCTCAACTCTACTGGGGTAGGGGGAGCTAGTCAAGGGAAGTGAATTTTATTTTCTGGAAAGAGAAAAGGCAGACAGAACCTACGTGGCCTCAAAGATTGAGCAGCAGATTAATACTAGGGAACCAGTTTGAGCTCATGACATTGAGGCTCCCTCTAACTGAGTGTCCAATGGTGGAAGGAACTCCCTGGGGGAGTATTGAGGTCCCTGTCACAGCAGGTACCAAGCAAAGCCTTGGGTGGTCTTTTTATTAGTGGGGATTGTAGATCACATAGTTAATCCCTACCTCTATCATTTTACTTCTACTTTCCAAGAGATAGTTCTGACAAGTAGCTTATGTTTGAAAAAATGAAACCGTGGAAGACTGACATGCTAGCATTCTATCTATCTATTGATTGATTTATTAATCAAGTGATACATCAATTCATTTATCCATTTGTTCATTCAACATGTTTTATTGAGCACCAATGTATGCTAGGATCTGGGGACACAACAGTGCTCAAAATAGGCATAATCCTTTCACTTCACTTAGAATCTAGCCGAGAGACAGACAGTCAACATGCAAGTAAACATGAGGAATGGTTTGAAAAAAGTACTGGGTACAATGAGAGTGGAGAATTCTGGGGATATATATTAGATTGGAGGTCAGGATGGTCTTTATAAGGAAATGAGGTTTCAGCTACAGTCAGAAAGATATGCCTGTTAAGCAGATGCATATGGTGGCCAGATAATTTCAGGCAGCGGGGGCAGGATGGGCAAAGGTCCTGAGGTAGGAAGGAGCTTGATGTGTTTTGAAGAACTGAAAGAAGACCAATGTGCTGGAGTGTCTGTAGTAAATAAGAACATAAAGGCTGGAGGGCAGGAAGTGGGCAGGTCATGCACACAGGTCTTGTGGATGCAGGGCCTGTGGGCAATAGAAAGTGGCAAAGTGCATGGAAGGGTGTCTGCAGGGAGGCAGGGGAAGAATTAGACCAACAGAGAATCTTTTGGTAAAGGGGCTTGGATGGAACTGAGTGTCAGTTTCCAGACGAGGAGCTGACTGGTATGGTGCATGAACTGAGCCTCCAGAGCAGAAACCATTCTCCCTTAGCCTGCCATGTCTGAGCCAGAAGACATGGATTGAGCGACCTGGGTACCACCTGCAGCAGCTGCAGCCTGGACCATCTTCCACCCGATGGGAGGATCATCTGCCATGGGAAGGGTTGTTTTAGCTCCCACTGGAGCTTCAGCACCTTGGAAGTCTAAGTAACCCATCCCCAACTTTCACATGATCCATTTTCTAAGGGTCATTTGGGGCATGTTTAGCTTACATCTTCAACCTGGATCCTAAACTGGGTCCACGCCTCATCTTCCAAATGTAAACATTACTGAACGGGTCCAAGTGTATCTCCCACCCTCTTACTTGCCCTTTCTCACAGTTCCTGTTTTAACTGCAGAACAAATCTTACTTTTTAAATCGATTGGTGTGGTGTTTTGTTTTTTCTCTCTCTCTGACCCTTTAGTGCCCTCCCCCACTTCAAAGTCTGAATAATAGTTTTTTCTGTTTCCAAACCAAAACTTAATGTTTGTTACCTACTGTCTGCAGTTCTCTCTCTAGAACTCTGGGCAGATTCCCAGAGCTAGAGTGGGCCAAGCAAAGGGCTTTTAACTTTTTCTTTTAGCTCTTGAGTTGAGGCAATCCATTGGCCTGTTGCTATGCCTCAACCCAATGGTGAAATACAGCCTTTATATAATAAGAGCCCTGTGGTACCCAGATCTTCTCTTCAGGTTGGTGTGCCATCTGCCAGATGCTGTGAGTGTTGAGGCTAAAGGTGTAAAGGCTTACACCGGAGACCTTCTCCAGAGACCTGTGCAAGTCTCAAGGGTGCCGTTTCCCCTGGAGCCACCTGAGAGATCCTGGAGACGGAGGGGGGAGGAGAAGAGGAGGTGCCAAGGACTGTGTGCTATGGGGTAGGAGGTAGCAACCCTGATCTTCTTGTCTCAAGGCAGAACAACTTTGGAGAAATTTACATTCCACCAGGATAGATTCTTGCTCAGCATTTTCTCACTCCCTGTCTCACTTCCCTCCTTCTCTTACAGATTTCTTCCAGGAGCCCTCCCTCAGAACCTCCCATGCACCAAATCCCTGCCTCAGGCTCTGCTGCAGGGCAGCTGTTTTAAGACTGCTCCCTTTCTTCTTCATCTGCTCTTTGATACAAAACTCCACTTCCCCACTAGGTTCCTCAAAGTCAAAGCTAATGACAGCAGACCCCAGCTGAGGTAGGAGATGAAGAAGAATGTGAATCTGGGGCAGTGACCACAGCCCTCATCAATGGAAAAGACTGCCCCAAGGCTTCTGAGATGAGCCCGTCCTGACCCTGGAGTTAACCCTTCTAGTGACACACACCAAACACACCCACCCCACAGTCCCTTAGCTGCGTCTTCAACTTAAGGTTCTGATCTGCCTCTATAAATAGAAGTTGCCCCCGGTGACATGTGGATCCACCAGCAGGATCCTCTCTAAACACAGGGCACTTGGCTCTCCCTGTGGGGGCGGGGAAGAGGTGGGCCAGGAGGGTGGATCCCCTCACAGTTTGAGGTTTGAGTCGGCTGCCCAGATCCCACCCTTGCTCTGGGTACCACACAATCCCAGTGCTGGTGGAGAAGGCGTGGTGCTGGGACAGGGAGGCAAAAGCCTCCTGCACGGCACCAGTTCTGAGGAGCAGAGCCCGAGATGATGGTCTGGGGCACGCATGCCATGACTACATGGGGCAACTTCAGTCCCGATTCTCTTTGGAAGCACTGGTCACAATGATCTGTAAAAGCATCCATATAATGTCTGTGTCCACACTAGACTGTGAGCCTGCTGGGGACAGGAACCATGCCTGCCAGCTCACCAGAAAATCCCAAGTTCTTTTCAAGATACCTGGCTCATGCATGCTCATCGAGGAGCTGACTCCATGGAGGAAATAACAGTCATGGATAATAATAAAAAAAAATTCCAAAATACTTTGCAGTAAATAAAACACTTTTAAGTTCATCATATCATATCATCATATCTAAGAAACGGTGGGAGAGGTGTTGGCATGCTGGAGCTGGCTTGTACCAGTTGTCTAGAGCTGGTTGTTCAACATTCAAGATTTCTTTTTTTCTTTTTCTTTTTTGCCAGCCAGTTGTTAAATCATTGGCAATGTGAAATTGGACCTGGAGGGGATATTTACACCTGAATATCCACAAAAACAACAAATGAGGGCTTTTCTTTGACAAAGAGCAGGTCCATCAGCAAACCACTGGCAGTAGGTATGTTCAAAAGGTTCTATGAACGGGTAGGTGGGGATCGCTTTACTGGGATGCAGCTGAGTTTCAGGAAGATCCAGGGAGACACCCAAGGCCTCTGAGCCTTGCTGCAGTGAGATGCTGATTCCAATGCCTTTACTCATTTCAGCAGGCATTTTTTGAATGCCTACATGCACCAGGAATTTCCTGCCATGGCAACACCTGATTGGCAAATTAGTGGTTAACATGGAGGGAAGTGCTGGTTCCTTCCCCAGGAAACCCAGCCTGTTCAGGCCCCAGACCGTGATTGGATCAGCACCTGATGCTCCATCCTCATGTCGGGTCTGAGGAGGGTCCTGCTGCTACAGACCGGGGTCCTCTGCCTGAGGCCGCCTCATCTCACTCACCTTTGAAGGGAGCAGCAGCCAAAGCTGGACCTCTAACCCCCCAGACCCTGGGAAGGCTGGTTCCTGCTCCTTGCACAGCCTTGAAAGCTATGGGATCGCACTGTGGATGGCGAATAGACAGAGGCTCCTGTGGGAACCACATGGACACGCCCCTAACTGCATGCTTCCTATTTGGAGTTGAACAGTGACTCCCCCCTAAATTCAAATGTTAAAGTCCTGACTCCCAACACCTCACAATGTGACCTTATTTGGTAATAGGGTCCTTGCAGATGTAATTAGATAGGATGAGGACATACTGGAGTCGGGTGGGACCCTAATTTCAATATGACCAGTGTTCTTGTACAGAAAAATTTGGACACAGGGATGCACACAGGGAGAACGCCATGTGACGTGAAGGCAGGGATTGGAGTGGTCCTTCTACAAGCCAAGGAACCCCAAAGATTGCCAGCAAACGACCAGAAGCCGGGGAGAGGCCTGGAGCTGGTCCTGCCCTCACAGCCCTAAGGAGGAACCAACCCTGCCAGTGCTTGATGGCGGACTTGTAGCCTCCAGAACTGTGAGACAGTACATTTTGTTGTTTAAGCCACTCAATCTGTGCGCCTTTGGTACAACAGCCACAGAAAACCAATGCAGGTCCCTTTCTTAGCAACCCTCCAAACCGGGCAGCACTCCACTGGAGTGACACACAGTGATGTGACACGCAGACAAGGTGTGGCATCTCACAGAAGATGCGCGGAGCCTGGGGTCATTTCAGCATGGCCCTGCGTGTGTGTTCGGGGCTGTTCCGTTCCGAGTGGCAGCCCTCCAGTTCTGCGAGACTCACATGGCTAACCACACACACTGCCTGGTGTCACCACGGGCAGGGACAGGACACAGGCAGCTGCTTTCTCACCAGAGCCCTGGCCTCGAGCCTGCACAGAAGCTCACGCGCCAGGGGCTGGATGCCCCCGACAGACACTTGAGGAGGTGCCGTAATTCCAGGGGTGGAGGAGCCTGGAGGAAACAGATGGCCCGAGGAATCTGCCACTGGGACTTCCCATACTCCTGGCGCCTGAGGGATTCCCGGTATCGTATTTTCCTCTATTAAAAAGAATAGTGTTTTCAGCAAACCCACAAAGAGGGAAATTTGATTCAGGAAAGAGGTTAAATATTGATTCCTAGCCTTCGATCCTGATACAGAGGCCCCATGGGTAGTGCATGGATTTAGATGGGGTTTGCCTTTAATCAACCAGGATGCTCCATTAGCAATGCCAGGCACAGAGAGACACTAAACAGACGCAGGTCCCTTCCCTTGTCTTTGCTCTGCAGTCACCAAGTGCCCTGTTATCTGATGGGTGCTGTGCGGTATCCCTCCCTGAGCCGTGGTGGAGGGCATTCTACATCATCCAGCTTCCTGCCCCGTTCCCATGTGCTGCTGGAGCCCCGCTCTCGGGGCCACAGTGACGGCCCTCAATGAACTGGAAACCCCGCTGTGGCTGCTCAGAGCCACTCTGACTCCCGACTCCTCCAAGCTCTGCCGGGGCATGGCCAGCTGGGCACATATCACTCATTCATGTGTTGCTATCCCTCCAGACCTTCTAGGTGCACACATTCCAATAAGGATGACTGTGATCTATAAGGTCAAACAGGAGGAGAAACCCTAAGGGTGCTGAGGACAGGTGAGAGCTTTCTGCTGCAGTTCTATAAGGACCACTCAGTTCTCCCGCAGACCTGTTAGGTGGCTCGGCAGCAGCATGCCAGGGTGGGCCTCTGTGTGCGCACAGTGGGTCCTCAACGTCCCAGGAAGCATGGTGGTACGCACTCTCAGAGTCCCCATATATACCTACTGCTTGTCCAGTCACATGTTCCCAATTCTTAAGATAGGATCCAACAAACTACTTGTTAGGTGGCCTATGTCTCAGAGGGTATCCTTAGATGCCCACATACCCCATGGTGGGCAGAACGACCACATCAACCCTCCCTTGTCTAGAAATCAAAGGTTAGAGGGGAAGCCTGGAGCAGCATCACAGGGAGGGTTTCTACGTAAGTTGCTTCCCTCTCCTGGCTGCCTGTGTAAGCCGGACGCCACCAGTTGCCCTGCTTGCCGCCTAGAGCTCTAGAGCTACCCAATGGATGGTGTCCCTCTTCCAGGTGATCTGTTTTCTTCAGGGGAAAAGTCTGCAAGGCTGTGATTTGTGTCACTTTTGCTTGCAGGCCATCCGTTCTCCTGGCCTCCTCACAAAGGGTATTTTATTTCTTTCTGTCTAGTAGCCTGAGTTCCCCAGAGGGATTAAGTTAGGGACATGCCGACCCCTCATGACTTCTGTGAAATCAGGAGGAGTTCTTGTTACAATGAGCCCTTAGTGCCCTGGCTTCTCCTTCCTCTCGCATCTTCTCTGTTCTGCCTACAAATAGATCTTATTTTCTTCAAGGTTGTAAAAACTATGTTTGGCTGATCTTGGCACACGTTTGCCAAATAAACATAGATATTCTTTTCTTCTCTCTCTCCTTCTCCCTTCTGCCCTCCCTCCCCATCTGTCTTTCTCTTAGTCTCTCTCTGTCTCAATCTGTCTCCCCTCCCCCATATATCTGTGCATTTTCTCTATATGTGTGCATGTGTCTATATATTCATATATATATATATAAACATATATATGTAGTTGGGCCATTGTTTTTATCTATATTTTATATCTATGACTATATTTATACTTATATTTATAATGGTCATTTCTAAGGAAGCAACCTATAAAACTGTATATGCTGTCAATAAAAGCAAAGAACAAAATAGAACTGCCTAATTTTGGTGTATTTATATGGGAAGGATAGCTGTTAAAAATAGCAATTCTATAACAAAAAGATAAACCTGATATCTAACCATTCAACCCTGTAATAGGTTAAATGATAACAAACTATTCATTGATTTTTTAAAAAGAGTAATAAACAGAAACATGTACCAATTGAAAGAGCCAGACAATTCAATTATAATTAGGAAAACAAAAAGTGATGAGCCTGAACAATGTTGCCTTAGTTTTTGGAGGAAGTGTTGAAAATGCCAACTACAAAACAAAGCCATGTTTCTTTTCTCATTATTAAAGGCATCAACAGTAATCACCTCATTTTTGAAAGCCATGTGCCAATTGAATAAAGTACAAAACCCATAAGATAGGTTTAATAGACATGCTTAAAAATTTCAACATAAACAAAGATCTCAATTCAAGAATATAGAGCAGAAGAATATTTGAGTAAATTTATATTACCCACTGATTATTGTACCAGTTCATCCATCCATTGAGTCAACAAATATGTTCTGAGCTCTTGCTATCCTTTAGGCACTGTGTTATTAATATATACACAGTCAGGTATACATTAATGCCTAGATGCAAATGATTCCACTAAAAATAACAATTCTTTCTTGTTATTGTTGCCTAAACTTTCCCTGTGTGGCTAGAGGGAGGAATACTTAAGTGACTAAAGAATGGCTGAAGACAGACAAGAACATGCCAACATACCTTTTGTAGCCAGACGAACACAGTTGATTTTGGTCTCCTGTGAACAACAAAAGTAAGGCTCTCGTTAATTAGTTATGGGTTTGGTTTGCTATATAAAGAAAAAAATATATATTTGCATATATATGCATTAATATGTACTTTTAATTATAATTTTAAATTTGTCCTTTCCATTTACCCCCCCATTGGAATCACTTTTTAATTCTGTTTCTTCATTTCTTTTCAGTCTAGGCACACACTTTTGTTCCTTTCACTTCCTGGTTCACATCACCTCATAAGCTTCTTCCCCAGACAAAACCACTGTATAATCATATCAGATATTGCCCACCAGAGAACAACTTTAACAACAACACTAAGTGGACACATGATGGCATGCTGTGTGCTTTATTTAGCTGCATGGGTTCCTGAGAGAACCCATGGGTTTGTAGATGGAACCAAGGGCATCCTTGGGAAACTTTGTTTTCTATATATATATAAAAGCCTAAGTGACCATTATGATCAGATGACTGGCTGGTGGCTGTGACACTCGATGCAAGAGCTGCCCCTTAGTGGTCAGTGCGCTCCACAGCCAACTTCCCATGGTCTGCCAACCTCCAGCCAACCTCCTGAGGTCCCTCCCCCCAGCCAATTCTAATTGGCCCCAATTGGGACTGGGTGAAATGGCCCTGATCGGCCCCGATCGCTGGCCAGGCCAAGGGACCCCACCCATGCACGAATTTGTGCACTGGGCCTCTAGTAGGTAACTAATGCATCTATATGCACAGACTGAAACAGACACGTGGCAATAACCTGACAATATGAAGGTTTAAGATTCAAACTGAGAAGTTCATGTTCAAAAAGTCACTTTGGCCCTGAGATCTCTGGTAGACCACAGTTTTCATAGATAATGTTGTGTGTGTGTATTTATGTGGCAATATAATCTTTGCAGAGTGAACTATCTAATCATTGTTGGCTGGTCCCCTGTGGACAGAATCCATAAATTTGTGGGGTTGCTGGGCATGAAGTTGAGTTACAGAAGATAATGAGCTTAGCCTATTTTATCAGGATCATCTCCCAGGAAGTCCTGGAACAATCTGAAAATTCCAGTTCACTAAGTTATGCCCCCGGCAACAGTCTGAATGTAGTGTAGCAATAAAAATAAAAGACAAAGAATGCAATGTGTGTGTGTCTCAGGAACACAGTGATGCCTTGCTAATGCTTACTCATAGGAACAATTGCATTTTGAAGGCACTTGTGTTAGTTAGGCTAGAAAAGGTTATGCAAATATAACAAAACCCATGAACTTCAGTGGCTAGAACCAGCACAGGCTTATTTTCCACTCCAGTTTCATGTCCAATGTAGGTGTGTGGTTGGGTCTGGGAGGACAGTGTGGTGGTTTTGGGAGATTCTCATCATTGGAATCACTCAGAGACAAAGGCTGAGTGGCACCTGCACTTCAACACAAGGCTTCAGTGTTCACTGAGGCAGGAGAAGAGAAGGCTGAAGAGTCTTGATTTAGACACAACACTTTGTATCAGAAGCAACACTTCAGTTTTGACTCGGGTTTCCTTGGCTAGAACCAGTCATGTGGCCATGCCTAACTTTAGCGAGGTTCCTGGAGTCACCCATGCACTCAGAAATAGAGAGATGATAATGTCTACAGCAAAGTCTATTTTATCTATGCACACTTCTGAATGCTAGAAATTGTTACTTCTATTAAACTCAGGTATGACTCCTCAGTGGTCTTGATTCTGTTCCCTAAACCAGCGGTAGCCAGCCGGTGGTCCGCAAACCACTGGTGGTCCGCGAGGTCCGAAAGGTTGGCGACTGTTGCCCTAAACCATAGACAGTCTGCTCTTGTTTGCATAGGAAAGATGTCTGTATATTGTAAGATGGCTTTCAGTTCATTAACATTCTTGTTCCTCAACAATTTCTCATATGGTAAGAGTCTAAGGCAGGGGTGGGCAAACTTTTTGACTCGAGGGCCACAATGGGTTCTTAAACTGGACCGGAGGGCCGGAACAAAAGCATGGATGGAGTGTTTGTGTGAACTAATATAAATTCAAAGTAAACATCATTACATAAAAGGGTACTGTCTTTTTTTTTTTTTTAGTTTTATTCATTTCAAACAGGCCGGATCGGGCCCGCGGGCCGTAGTTTGCCCACGGCTGGTCTAAGGCCTTTGAATCATCCTAGCCACTCATCCTAGGACATCCTCCAGTTGTCCCTCTTAGTGAGAAAGGACTATAAAAGGAAGCAACAGTCTCCATGTGGTCTTGTCAACATATGATCACCTAGCTAGTGACTTTTTTTTTCTACTTTCCTTACTTATACAGGGCTTCTATTAGCATAGCAATATCCTAATTTATCATTGATCACAATAAATTTGCCAACAACCTGCAACTCTTCCCCCCACTCCCCCAACCAAAATATATCTGCCTGCGTCCACATCTACAGATGTGGTTGTATTTCTGAAATTCAAGTACAGTCACACACACTATTACCTTCCATCTTCCTTGACTCATCTGATTACTACAACCTATGACCATATTCTCCACTATCTGCAAGTTTTTGGGCCAAATTTTTCTCGAACTTCATCCAGATAACTAATTACGTAGGAACCTGTAAAAGGCCAATGGTAGAGCTCTGTGGAATGCACTAGAATACTTCTTCCAGGTTGGCATTCATCTGTTCATCAGTATCAAACTAGTTACTCATCTCCCCAAGTGCTTTGTCACTCAGGTGTTAGTGCTACATTTTCCCACAAAATAACTTGGGAATAGGGTCAAATTTACTTCAGACTGATTCCCTGTCTATTGTATTTCTCTAATCTATCAGCCCAAGAACTCCCTTAAAGAAAGAAGGTTGGGTTGACATGACTTGTTCTTTGGGACAAATGCTTTCTTTCCTCTCTGTTTTTATACTGAAAGTGTTCCTTTTTATAATAAATAATTGTTTTACTTTATAAAATGGAAAATGCAGATTTGTGAAAAGAATATGACACATTATGGTTTTAATATATGAAGTAGTCATTTGAGGTGTTCATATGATATTTGAAGTATGCTATATTTCAAGAAAATTTTTTTAATAAACACATTCAGAATATGGAAAAAAGGAAGAATAACTGATAAAAAGATAGAAATAGAGTAGAACTCTCTACAAAGGATGCCAAAAAAGCTTATGTCACAAATGAGTTAAAACTTAAAAATGATGACAAAGGGGATCAAACTAGTTTTTTCTGTTGTTGTTGTTTTCATAATTGGAGAAAAAGCAAACTTCTTCACATCTTCTTGGCTTCCATTTTTGTTCTTTGGTTAAAAGGTCAGTGAACTGAAGCCTGAGATAGTTAAGGAAAGTACAACTGCAGAGAACTGAAGAAGATCTGCTAATCATCATGTACCACAATGATCATCACTGAGAAGCTGAATCTCATGGGAGAGGTGCTAAGAGACCAGAGATGGTCAGCAGGACCTCCCACTTCATATTAAGACAAAGAAAAAAGATTTTGTAAATACTACATTAGAAACCTTGCCAATTCTGTGCATGATTGTTGAATATAGCTGTGGGCAAGGGTTTGAGGAGCCAACACTGTTGGGGGTAATTTGTAGTTATGTATAGAGACTTTAAAGAGAATCCATCTAATCTCTTTACCTCTAAGAATCTATTCTCAGTGAATCACCTTCAATGTAGAAGAACCTTTATATTCAAAGATGTTGGTTCTGGTGTTTTTATAAACGTGGCAATGAAGAGCACCACATCTATCTAGCCCTACAGACATGATAAAGGAATTTGTGGCCTACCACACAGTGGAGTATTACCAAGCTGTTAACAAAAATGATTACAGGGCTATGCAATTACATGGAATAGTACACATAAGGAAATTAGTGAATAAAGAAAACTACAATTTTTATTACAACAAACAGGCAGACATAAGCATTGAAAAATAAGTTCTGAAGGAAATATATTAAATCTTAAAAACTGTAGCACAAGCAGTTTGAAGTATAACATGTATGTGGATGGTTATAATGATCTTAAACACAATTTGCTACATTCTCACAAGTAAATGCACATCAATGGCCAGCACCTACATCTAAACACCCAACATTGCCAGCATCTCAGAAGCTTATCCTTGCTCCCCTGAGTTGCCGGGAGCCGGTCCATCCTTGCTGTTTCAAGGGACCTGGCATATATAGCATACGGTTCTTAATATGTTTGCTCACCTTCTTGGTGCTGTGTTTTAACCAAGGTCACCTCTCCGAGAAAGGTTGAATCCCCAGGTAGGGATTTTCCCCTGAAGTTAGGGAGGGGATGAAACTCCTTAACTAAGTGCCAGGCGGGTAGTTAATCAATTTAACTACAAACAATCATGCTTAAGCTACATAATCTTTACTCCCTGGAATGGAGATAAGAAACGCCCTAACCTTTGTAATAGAAATTGACAGGATTAGAATCAACTGGTATAAATACAGATGCAACAAGACAAAAACAGACAGAACTCAGAACTCAGAACTAAGGACACAGGGCTTGGAAGACAGGACCAAGAGAGACAGAGCCTAGCGGGAGAACATGGCAATAGACCCTGGACTGAACCTGACTATAGAACATGGCAAGAGAACCTGACTAGAACATGGCGACCAAACCTGGCTGGAGAAGTCCCTGTGTCATTCCTTCTTCGCCGACTCCGTCCACACCTTTGGGGACCCCTGGACCCGCTGGGGTTGGACCCCGGCACTGAGTCACTTCATTCTGCAAAGATGGCCACTAATATATATATATATATATATATATATATATATATATATATATATATATATTTATTTATTTTTTTAAACTTTAAAGATACAGTTTAAAGTGTGTTACATCAAAGGGAATCCTGAGTAGCTGCTACGGTTTATTCTACGTACTACCTTCTCTTCCCCACCAGGTCATTTGAAAGAACTTCCTAATTCTCATTAGCATTCTCTTCCTTTCCATAGTTGATGCATGAAATTGGGCCATTTCCCAACACCACCTCCTCCACCACACATCTCTTAAAATCTGTCCTCTGTAATCTTGTGCATGTCTGATTATGCTTCTCTCCCTGGCTCTCACAAACATGACACTGACATGCACTCTTTCTTCCAAGTTCCTGACACTTTTAATTCCATAACCAATTTGTCTTTGTTGGTTTGACACAAGTACAGAATAACAAAGGCCTGGCTCACTCTCTTGACCTTCTGGGTGACTGAACTGTTAGCAAGCAAGTCTGGAATATGCTTGAAGTTTTGTATCCTATTGTATGGGAAGTCTGGCCAGTATGCACACGCCCAAAGTCCCCAATCAGTTCCATAAATAGGAAATGAGTACTATTTTTTTGTGTGCTTGTATTGAGTAAGGCTTTGGAAAGAGGAGAAACATTTCATATTTTCTGTTCTATCTCCACAGTACAACACAGTTTCATTTACCCATCATTTTTAAAAATTTATTGTTTTAACAATTAAAAAATATTTTTATTGATTTCAGAGAGAAAGGGAGAAGGAGAGAGAGAGAGAAACATCAATGATGAAAGAGAATCCAATTGATTGGTTGCTTCCTTCATGTCCCAACTGGGGATCATGCTCATAACCTGGCCATGTGCCCTGGCCAGGAACTGAACCGTAGCTTCCTGGTTCATAGGTCAACGCTCAATCCCTAAGCCAGGACAGCCGGGCTTCCCCATAATTTTAACCTCACTCATACTGCCTTCCTATGCCAGATTTGCAAATCTGCACACTTACCTTATTTTTTTCATAATGTGTCACACCTATACCCCCTTACTTACTCAAACCTCCATTTTGAGAGTAGGCCCAGTCTGATCCATCCATCCATCCATCCATCCATCCATCCATCCATCCATCCATCCATCCACACATCTATCTTTTGACTATTTACTTAAATTAGAGGATGTCTCTAATTAAGGGTCTTATAGTAGCTGTTATTTATTATCCAGAGGACTTAGGTTAAGTTTTATTGCCACCCTGATAAGAATCACTAGTTACCTGTGTAATACACACAATTCTTATTCTACTCTCCTACTTAATAGGAGTTAGCCCTAATCTCAGTTTCCAGTTACTCTAACTCAGGGGTGGGCAAACTTTTTGACTCGAGGGCCACAATGGGTTCTTAAACTGGACCAGAGGGCCGGAACAAAAGCATGGATGGAGTGTTTGTGTGGACTAATATAAATTCAAAGTAAACATCATTACATAAAAGGGTACGGTCTTTATTTTTTTTAGTTTTATCCATTTCAAACGGGCCGGATCCGGCCCACGGGCCGTAGTTTGCCCACGGCTGCTCTAACTCATGCCTTTGTCTTCCCTAAGACTGAGCTGCCCCAGTTAATATGGGAGTTAGCCCTGATCCCACAGTCATTCTATAGTTTTCCAAATTACTTAAATCTATATAATTTTTACTTGTTAATTATACCTCCACTAGAGGCCTGATGCACAAAATTTGTGCAAGGGGCTTGGCCCTCACAGCTGTGGTGGCTTGCCTGAGTTCTCGCAGCCCTGGCTTCATCCAGAAGGTCCTTTGGCTGTCTAGTCTAATTAGCATATTATGCTTTTATTATTATAGATAATGCTGGAAAAAATGCTGATAAACTAGATAGGATAAAATTAAATAAGAAAAGAGAATATTAAAAGAATTGAAAAGTATAAGCACAAAGATAACTACTGGAACAAAAAATGCAAAACTTTCTAAATATCAAAAGAAGTTTTAAAATAAAAGAGTAAGACATCGTAGCATGTATTATGAAATTAGAATAGTAAATTATGATATGCAGAACATATGACAGAGTTAGGACCAACTATATTAGTCATATCAACAAATGTGAATAGCCTTAACTCATATAATTAAGTGAAAAAAAATTCAAATTGTGTCATAAAGCAACACCTAACTTTCTGCTCTCTATAAAAGTCACACCTAAAATAAAGTAATTCAAAAAGGAGGCAACAATAAAGAAATGAGAGGAACTATAAAAGGCAAATGAAAAAAAAAAAAGCAGCACTAGTGATCCTGGTATCAAACAGAGTAAAATGCCATTTAAAACACATTAAACATAAGAAAGGACACTTTTTCATGCTGAACCCACAATTAACAAGAAATATAACATCCATGAATATCTATAAACCAAAACCCACAAAAATCACCTTTAGGAAGTAGAAACTGCAGGAGATGCAAGAGAAGAAGAAAACTACCGTCAGTATAATTAACATCAAGTGGCAAACAAATTGGCAAAGATATAGAAGAGCTATAATAAGTAAGCAGATCTGTGGATATGTATCAATTCCTACAGCCTGATAATAGAGGAAAAACTTCTTCTTATGAGCTTCTGAAACAGTCACAAAAATTGACCATAGATGAGCTAATTAAGAAACCATTGTAATGTCCCATGAAGCAGAAATATTGTAAGCAACATTCTACAATTATAATGTAATAAAATGAGAAATTATTAAGAATATGAAAGCCCGGCTGGTGTGGGTCAGTGGTTGAGTGTTAACCTATGAACCAGGAGGTCACAGTTAGATTCCCAGTTAGGGTATATGCCCAGGTTGTGGGCTGGATCCTCAGTTGGGGGCTTGCAGAGTATCTGATTAATGATTGTCTCTCATCATTGATGTTTCTATTTCTCTCTTTTTCTCTCTCCCTCTCAGAAATCAATAAAAATAAAAAAGATATCCATTCTTATAACATAGCATATTAATAGATCAAAGGAGAAAATTATACTTTCTCTACTCATGCAAAACAGCATTGGACACAATTTTAACACCCATTCCTGATTTTAAACAAAACTCAAGAAAATAGGAATTGATGGATACTTTCATAACATGACAAGAATATATCTTAGTCCTAAAACCAGCATCTTATTTAGTGGGGACCTAGTCAAGGCGTAACCACTAAGATCAAGAACAAGAGTAGGGTGTCCTTTATGCCTACTACCCCTTTATATTGCACTGGAAGGATTAATCAGTGCAGGTGGATAAGAGAAATCAATTAGAAGCATACAGTCTGGAAAATGAACTATCTCTGTTTGCAAATGATTTAACAGTATATCTGAAAACCCAACAAGAATCAATAATACAAGGTAGCAGGGTATAAAATTAATATACAAAGTGAACAGTATCCATACCATCAGTCAAAGGACATCATGGCAGCAAATCTCAATTCCAATGGCAACAAAGATTAAATACTTGGTAACAAACTTGAAACCTATAGAAGAGAACTTTACAACACCCCTGAAAAACACAGATGTAGACTTGAACAAACAGTACAAAAATATCCTCTGTTCTCAGCTAGGATAATCAACATCTTAAAGATGTCAGTTCACCCTAATTAATGTATAAATTTAATGCAATCCCAGTAAAATTAGTAATAGGCTTTTTATGGAGATGGACAGGTTGACACTAAAGCTTATATGAAAGGTGAATATCCCATAACTATGAAATCATGAGAGGCAAATTGAGTTGGGGGGGACCACCCTGTCAGATATTAAAGCACGGAGCCTCTAATTTCAACAGTGTGGTACTAGTGAGGAAATAGGCAACAGGCTGGTGGAATAGAATGCAAAATTCCGAGGAAGACCCAAGAACACACAAAAACTTAAAATAGAAAAGTGGCATCTCAGATATTGGGGGTAAATGTGAACTTTTTAAAAAATGTTGCTAGGACAACCAAATAGACATTTGGGGGGGGGGAAAGATATTGTTAGATACACACTTTATATCATATACAACAATAAATACCAAACATCAGAAAATTAAATGTAAAAAAATTTTTAAACTTTTCAAGGTCTAGAAGCAAATATGAGTGAATTCCTTTATAACCTTGGCATACGAAAAGGCCTTTTCACTGTGACTCAAAGTCTGTATTCAATAAAGGGGAAAAAAAATAAAACACTTGGTTCCATTTCTTTCTTTTTCTTTTTGGCGTGTCAAAAACACTATAAGCAAAGTCTATAAAATTGCAACATATATCACAAAGAATTAATATCCCTGATACATAAATAGCTTTTAAAAATTAAGGAAGAAGAGGTATAAATCGTGCTAGAGAATTGGGCAAAAGACACACACAAGTAATTAAAGTTAAATAAAAAGTTTCCTAAATACATGAGAAGATGTTGACTTCACTTTCAATAAGAGAAGGGGGATTATTACTATACTGAGATAAAATGTCTAGCCCAGCAGGCATAGCTTAGTGGTTGAGCGTCAACCTATGAACCAGGAGGTCATGGTTCGATTCCTGGTGAGGGTACATACCTGGGTTGCAGGCTAGATCCCCAGTGTGGGGTGTGCAGGAGGCAGCCGATCAATGATTCTCATTGATGTTTCTAGCTCTCTCTACCTCTCCCTTCCTCTCTGAAATCAATTTAAAAAATTGTCTTATGTGTAACTTTGTCAAAAATTAAAGTTGGACCACAAACTGCTGCTGGCAAGGTTGTGGAGAAACAATTAGTCTGAAACATTGCTAGAGGAAATGAAAATTGAGTCAACCCTTAAAACAGGGATTTAGAAATATCTATGAAGATTACTGAGTTGTCAACCTGTTGATCCAACCATCCCTCTTCTAGGAATGTTCCCTGACACGCCTCCAACAATACAAAATACATATGTACACATTCCTTTATTGCAGAAATGTTTGCGATGGAGAAACAACCTATATGTCTACCTGTGAGAGTGACTGAATAAATTAAGATATATCTACATAATAGAATACTATGTAAGCTATAAAAAAATGAGGAAGACCTCTATGAACGACTAAAAAATTGATTTCCAGGTATCTATAGTACGTTATCTTTTCTATAAGAAGTGGAAATAAAATACACACGAATCTCTTAATTTTGTAAAAAAAGATATTAAAAAGTTACAGTGTCCTCATCTACAGAATAGTAGCAATACCTTCCGCACATCTCTCTGGGTTGAACAAAATTTTGAGTGCACAAGTGCCTGAAAGTTGCAAAGACTACACATGAATAGCTATATTATTGTAATAAATATATATTAGGACCATTGACAAGATGATTTTTCCTGCTTTCAACGGAATAAATTCCAAGCTTTTTGCATGGCATGCAAGGCCTCCCCCCCTTTGTCTGGTTTCTGTCTCTGTCCCGCCTTCTCTCTATATCCTGGAACCAACCCCACCCCTTCTTCCCAACCTTTGGGCCTCTGCCCAGTAGCTCCCTTTGCAGGACACACCATGTCCTCTGCCCTGCTGTCTGCCTGGGAAATACCCATTTATCTTTCAATATGCAGCTCAAATGTTACTGTTTCTATGAGACTTTGCTAAGCACCCGCTCATCCCCTCCGCCCTAAGCTTCCAGCTGCACACTGGGTATTCCACCAATGGGATTCCTGGTACAGTCTATTGTGCATAGTTGCTTTCATAACTGTCTTCCCCACTGGACTTTGGGTTCCCTGAGAGCAGGAACTATATCTTATTTATCTGTGTCCCCTCCCCTCCCCCCGACTCAGAGCAAGCGCTTAATGAACGATTGGATTTTTATCATCGTCATCATTGTCATCATCATGGTGGTGCTCACTTCCCCACTCAGGACTTCAGTTTCTGTTTCTGCCATCAGCAGACAACTGCACAGTCTGTAAGCTCCCTTTCCAAACTACTTTTTATGCCTGCCATCCACAGCACCAGGACGGAGCAGGAGAACAGCTGAACAAATTATCCCCTAATTGGGATGTCAGAAGTGCGGTTCTTCTGAACCTTGTGGAGAGAGGTTTAGACCTTGCACCAGGGACTGGTGACTCCCAGGTCAAAGCCAGCCTCAGTGAGAGCTGCCCTTCATGCCTCCCTGCACAGCTCCTCCCCTGACCTCCATGATCCCTGCTCTCTGTGAGCATCCTTTGAGCTGTAATTACTAATTGATGTTTGTAAAGTCTTTGAAATTCTCAGGTGACAGATGTAATCAGAGGCCAATTTATTATGATAATTGCTATTAGTACAGCTCTTCATTATTTGTTGATGCTAATGGCAGGGCCAGCAGGTGTTTCAAGATTGAGAGGGGGATGGAGGCTGGCCACGTGTGGTGGGAGAGAGGGAAAAACATGGATGTGTCGGGGATATGGAGTCTGTTAGGGACTCCCACTGGTTTCAGTCAAGTCAGATTCCACTTTGTGGGGTTATGACACAGCAGGAAGCATGGCACTGAATGCACAGGACTGCCTGGCAGCATTTTTTATTTATTTTATTTTTAAATATCTATTTGTATTGATTTCAGAGTGGAAGGGAGAAGGAGAGAGAGGCAGAAACATCAATGATGAGAGAGAATCATTGACTAGTTGCCTCCTGTGCTCCCCACACTGGGGATCGAGCCTGTAACCCAGGCGTGTACTCTGACCAGAATAGAATCATGACAGCATTTTTACATGCACAGGTTCAAACCCAGCTTGGTTTCTTGGTCCTGGAAATGAAGATACACATGACACTGATTTACACATAACTCTTCTTGTTGGAGAATGGGTTTGAGACAAGGAAGGATGGATTTGGTAAGACCAATTAAGAGGCTGTTGGGGTTGCCCAGGCAAGAGATAATGGTGCTCAGGACCAGGATGATGACACTGAAGATGAGAAAAATATATGAATTGGAGAGAAATTTAGAATGTAGAACCAGAAGAACTTGGTGACAACTGGATGGATATAGAAGTTGAAGTGTTTTGGCCAAACCACCCTTCTGAAATAGGAAAGACTTAGGAATGATTTTGGAGGGAAAAACAATGTAAAAGATGGAACTTGACCAAAATACAGCCTCTGGGAAGAATCCACAGAAGAACTGTCTCACTTCTCCACCTGTCTTTCTATAAGTGCAGCATTCCCAACCTTCCTTCGAAAATTTTCTCTCCTCAATGGATCCAGGGTGTCTCTTGGTGTCTCTATATATGGGGACTTCACCAATTTTCTTTCTCCTCCCTGAACTCCCTCCTCCTGCATCCTGCCCACAGTCTATTGAAATTATTCAAATTTAATTGATAGGTTAAAAATCTCTGTGCACCCCTAGATTTTGCTTGTTCTTTCCTTCATGCACCTCCACACTCTGCCTTATATCAGCCATCTATGATATTCTAATAATGATAGCTGGCAATGTTTATTGCCTGCCAATGACCATGAAAAGAATTTTTTTATACATCGTCTCATTTAATATTTCCAAACATTTTTATAAAGTTGATACTAAGGACATTAAAACTGTCCAAATGAGAATGAGACTCAAGAGAGTCAAATTCACTTGTGTAAGGTCACGTAGATGGTCAGCGCCAATCTATGCAATAGGAAGATAGGAAAGACTCCATACTAAGCATATTCATTAAAAGTTCTGAGGGGAAAGAAACTTGAGATTCATTAATCTTATTTGATGGCATTAATTAATAGCATCAAGGCCATTATATAGCACAAGAAACAGACAGATTCCTTGAGTGTAAATGGCTCTATTAAATTCTAGTTTAATATTGTATTATAACATTGATGGGGTGTTTGAGAAAACTTGATATTATGATACTAGCTGGTTTCTCTTCAGGGCCCCTTATATATGGTCACACACACACACACACACACACACACACACACACACACACACATATATATATATATATATACATACACATTATATATGTATGCATAGGTATATGATGTCATATATGCTTGATGTGATATATATATATATATATATATATATATATATATATATATATATATAATGTCATATATGTGATAAATCCCCCTTCTAGCATCTCTCGTGAAAAATATGTAACCTTCTCTCTATCTGGTAAGAGAGGCTATGCTAATCTGACACACACCCCTTCTTCTTTGCCTTGGCTTCCAGGAAACTCAAGAGTAAGAGATTAAGAGATAGTGTTCTATTTCATTAACTACCTATACTAGGCCTCAGGTGCAATGATAACTTTCCTTCCATTTAGATTCTAAAGCTACTTTAAAACTTTGCTTTAACTGAATATGAAGATACACATTCATATATACATGTGCAAATATATACATGCATATATGCACATGCTAAAATATTTATGTGTATGTATGTATATAAACACATATGTTGAATTGGCACACACATATTTATGTTTGGAACACCTTCATTCGAGAGGTGCTGAGGGATGTGCAGAGTAATCACACCTACTGTTCCTCCTCACAAGGACCCCAGCGAGCTTGGGAGAGCACATCTCATCCCCACATGCCAGATGGGAAAACTGGAGTCTAGTATTCAGTTCATGTAGCTGAAACATGGCAGAGCCAGTACTGAAACCCATGCATCCAGTTTCCAAATTCAGAGATTTTCCCACTTTTTCATCATTTGGGGACCAATTGGACTGAACTTCATGGAGACTCTCAGTTTGGATGGGGCCTGATGGAGGCAGAAAGCTGCATAAGGAAACTTAGGTTGCTATTTCCATGAGCCTTTTGAGGACAGAGTCTGGAGCACTGATGCCTCAAGATTCAGGCTGACAAGATTATCAGCTGTCAACATTTGTGTAACCTTCATTTCCTTCTCCAAATGAGTTTAAAGTATATTTGCATTGAAAGGAAAATGTTCTTGGTCCCTCAGGTCTCATACCATGATAATAAAATCTGTAGGAACTGTGTGTGAGTGAAAAAATAAATTAGCAACCTGGGAGAGCTCATCTTGGTATTTGTACAAGATGACATTCAGGGAATTTCCCTCTCACCTGGAAGGAGGTGTTTGAGACCCAACAGGGTGTCAACAGAAGTTCAGAGCTTTCATGAGCAGGTGATGCCTCAAATGGTAAAACAGAGGCCTGGAGGGCTGGTGGTTCCCAGGAGACAGGCTCCACTGAGGACTAGAAAGGAGCCCTAGGCATGGAATGTAGACTCTGCTGACAAAAGGCTTTCAGAATTGGTTATAAAAAGGTTGTGATGACAACCTCGGATTCCAAATATCTATTTCAGTCCTCTTCTCCACTTCCATAGGGACGCTACAGAGCTAATAAAACCCAGAAATATGCTCCTAACAGGATTATGCCAACAAGTCAGAAAAAGGGTGTAGGCATTTGGTTCAGTTTTCTGTTACCTTGGCTCCGCCACTGATGTGTGGGAGAGATCTGAGGTTTTCTAAAGCCTCTCACCACACTTCATGGGAGACTTAGAAGAACCACTGTCTTTCAGGGTGGAACAGTATCCCAGGGGGCATTAGATGTTTCTTTACCATATCTCCATGGAGGCCAATGTCAGAGGGAAGGCAGGGTTGGGTGGCTAGGTGGGAAGAGATCAACCAAAGAACTTGTTTGCATATGTACATAACCCATGGATACAAACAATAGCGTGGGGAAGGCCTGGGGTGGAGACGGGCTAGAAGGGGTCAATGGGGGAAAAAGGGGGAAATATGTAATACTTTCAACAATAAAGATGAAAAAAAAGTCCTCCAGCAGGGAGTAACTGAGGCTCTGTGATATCCCAGGGTGCTCCTGGCAGTCCATACAGCCACTGATTTAAATGGAGTCACTTTGTCTGTGAGACTAGTCAGGAGTAGTTCAGTGGTCGGCAAACGCATTAGTCAACAGAGCCAAATAGCAATAGTACAACGATTGAAATTTCTTTTGAGAGCCAAATTTTTTAAACTTAAACTATATAGGTAGGTACATTGTTATTAACTTAATTAGGGTACTCCTAAGGCTTAGGAAGAGCCACACTCCAGGGGCCAAAGAGTCGCATGTGGCTCGTGATCCGCAGTTTGCCGACCACGGGATAAGTGAAAGCACCTTGCTTACTGTCTGGGTTACAGCAGGTGCTCAATAATAGAAAGTCCTCAGGACTTGTGGTAGGAGCTACATAGATGCTTCAGGATGGATTCTGGGTGTTATGGGAACTTGAAGGGAAAGCGTAGGAGTGATGAGGGAGTGTGGTGGTCATTAGGATGTTCTCACATATCCCCCTTCTCCCTTAGGTACACAGCTGGAATGTACTGCCTCAGTTTTGGAAGTTAAGCATGGCCACATGACTCGCCTTGGCCAATAGAATGTGAAAGTGTTGCATATCATTTTTATGTGGAAGCTTTTTAGAATCAGTTACCCTACTTGCCACATTTCTCTTTCTCTGCCCTGGCGATTGTGAAAGCACGTGTCAAATGGACTTTCCATTAGCCTGAGTTCCAGTGTGACAATGATAAGCAGAGCCCTTTGCTGACTCATTGAGGACATGTAGGAGGAATGACAAATATTTTTCTGGTAATACACTGAGACTTCACGGTTGTTTGCTACTACAGCATAAGTGGTTAGAACTTTATCCTAAGCCAGGAGTTATCGTGTGTGGTCTTAGCTCATTTGAGTGTGGGTCCCCCATACCTCCTTATTCCATGGCCCATCTGAGCTTTCCTCACGTGACATGTGAACTGTTAATAAACTAAAAAGAGAATGAGGACATGGGGTTGGGAGGGGCAAGATCGTACCCAAAAGACAAGATCGATTATGTTAAAAGGTTCAATAGGAACAGCTGTCAGGCTTTACACCATGTATGAAAAGTTAAACAGAAGAAAGCCTGTGGTGGGGTTGCAAAACATGGGTAAGTCAGGACAGTCAACAGCTGTTGACACGGTTCAGGAAGTCTTCCAGAGTTAGGAAGATATGTGCTTCCATGTGGAGCCAACTGGACAAATTGGCATATGCCAGGTAAGGATGCTCCAACTCCACCCCCTTCCCAGAGAAAGGGGAAAGAGAACAAATATTACAATAAACTGCCACAGACGCCTTATATGCATTGTGTCATTTACTCTCCCCAAAATTTGGGGAGGTAGATCATGAATCACATAATATATCTTGAGATGTTAAGTCACAGCCATAATTCAAAGCCCAGTCTTATGTCCAAGTCTCAGCTCCTTCCATCTCCCCATGCCATAGAAAACCCATCCACGTGCAAACATTTTTCAACAGTCCTTGGTCACAACTAAATACAGTTTCTTTCACTTCATTCACAGACACAGATTTTTCCCCCCTAAGCTAGCTCTACCTAGATTATCCCAACTATTATAATGTGATTACACTACAAACAATAGTCACCCTTCCTTCTCACTTCACTTATTTAGCTCAGCATCTGGCAGAGGCATCACCCAGGTGAAATGTGTCCCCATGTGATAACAAGGATATGGCCAGGAAAGAGTTTCCTTTCTGCATAAAAAGAACACACACAACTGCATTGGTCCACAAGAGATGGCTTCTGACAGATATCGGCATGAATTTGCCACACTTGTTTTGCATTCAACCGTTAATTACGGTCCTTTCAACTTCACAATCACAGCTAATGATGGTGGGGAAACAGAGAACAGTAGAGTCAGCAGACCTCATTCTGGGAAGAGTGGGAAAGAAACAATACAAAACTGCACCCACCCACTGTTTACAACTGAGACTGCTACTCTGGGTACCATTTGGAGGAAATCAAGGCTGCCCAGAAGCCTGGAGTTTTGGAAATGAGACAGCTGGGGGGAAAGTTTTACTACTCTAACAGAAGGAAAGTCCTTTAGGGCTCATCTATCTATGGTGGAAATAGCTCAGAACCACATCTCTCATGCTACAGTGAAATTCAGACTGTACTCACGCTTATTTAGTACCTTTCAGTATTCAAGATCTTTTTTTCAATTCACTCTCAAATAAGTATTTCTATTTTATAAATGAGAACACTGAGACTTAGAAACAACAAGAAACAAGTTGTAACCTCATTCATTCATATAATGATGCTGAATATCTACTATGTGTTAAATATTATACTCAGTATGGAAGATACAGCAGCAAACAAAACAAGAGTTCCTACCTCCTGAAGCTTAGTCTAACAAAGGAGGCACACACTATACAAAAACAAGTGCAATTTAAAAACATTGAGCATTTTAAAGACAATGAACAGATTAGCATGCAAGTGAGTACTGGTGTGGATGAATCTTAGATAACATAGGTAGGGAGTTTCCAGAGGATGTGATATTAATGATGAAGTCTGAAAAATGAGAAGGCATTAGTTCTTCAAGGAATAAATAAAAGAGATTCAGACAAAATGACGCTTGTGTGAAGGCCCTAATAAGTGAGAAATATATCTTGGGATGTTTGGGAAATAATGTCTTAGAAAATGATCACAAGAAGAAGGGTGGTTCAAGTGTAGCAGGCAAACCCACATCTGAAGTATAATGTTAAGTCTGTCTACGAGAGAACAGGAGATAGGATGGAAGAGATACAGAAATCATGCCATGTGAGAAACAGAAGTAATTGCATATTAAATATCAATAAGAAATGGCCTGGGTGGCCAGGGATGGTAGTTGGTGCTGTCATATTTCTCCAAAAGGCTGACATAGGAAAAAAAGATTCGATTTGTTTCAATCAATACAAGATCTCAAGTGGAGAGAGTTAAGGAGACCGAATTTGCCTTTGCAGAAGAAAGAAAGTGCTGATAATTTTACCAGCTCCCCAAAGAATCAACTCTCTCTCCAGAGAATTGCAGCAGGTCAAGCTGAGGCTATATAACAGCCGTGGGCAAACTACGGCCCGCGGGCCGGATCTGGCCCGTTTGAAATGAATAAAACTATTGAAAAAAAGACCGTACCCTTTTATGTAATGATGTTTACTTTGAATTTATATTAGTTCACACAAACACTCCATCCATGCTTTTGTTCCGGCCCTCCGGTCCAGTTTAAGAACCCATTGTGGCCCTCGAGTCAAAAAGTTTGCCCACCCCTGCTATATAATGACCTGCCAAGATGCTTCATTGGAGATATCATGTTGATTTCTAGTCTAGTCTAGACGACACTTCAAAATCCATCCAACTCTGGAATGCTACAGATCTCTAAGATAGTTGTATTCAAAACAAATGGTTACAATATGGCCTGAATCACAAGGAAGTGAGGTACTTAGAATTCAGCACCAAGGACAGTGCCTGGCAGTTGGGACTGCCCCTACTATTCAGACAGAATATTATTTCACACATTTATTTATTTTTTATTTCTCCCCTACTAGAATGTAAATGCTATGAGGACAGGGAGTTCTTTGTCTGTCTGGCTTATTGGTTTATTCCCAGCACTTAGAAGGGCGTATTTTATTTTTACATATAGTATGAGCTTGCTAGATGTTTACTTAATCAGTAATATCTAACTCTTTTAAAAAATATGTTTTAATTGATTTTAGAGAGTGAGGAAGGGAGAGGGATAGAGAGAAACATCACTGAGATAGAAACATCGATCGGCTGCCTCCTGCACGCCCTTTACTGGAGATTGACGCCACAACCTGAGTGTGTACATTGACTTTGCCCTGACTTTGGAATTGAACTGGTAACCTCTTGGTTCATGGGTTGACGCTCAACCACTGAGCCACACCATCAGGTTAATATCTAACTCTTAATTGCTTACTTAAAGTCACACAGTTAATATGGTTTTGTGTGTAGGCAGTGTGATTGTAAAGGCTGAATATTTAGCCATTTAATATCCATAGAATAAAGACATCTGGACCCTAAAATTCTTACCATGCTCTGACTGAAACTTGCAGGTAAAGTTGGGAGTAATGAACTTGATTGATAGTGAATTATTCAACTGGGACTACAACTACCCTGCAACAACTGGCCTTTATCCTTTTGTGTAACTTGTTTTAATTTAATATAACTTGGCTTCATCCTTTGTTTTTAATCTTCCAGTACCAGGGATTCGCTGAATTCTGGCTTTTACTTGATCCAAGGTATATTTTCCACCTATTTTGAGGGGAGGAAAGCACTACTTTAAAAAAATCAAATCTAATGCATTTGTCTTACTTTATAGTTGCTTATTTTTATGTTTACTTATAACTTCCTTTGTTTCTCCCCCTTTTCTTTGTAGGTTGTTGTTTCCTGGCTTTTTAATGATAGTTTGGAAGACTGCCTTTATGTTTAAAAACTATACCTTAAAAATTCTTGGTATCAAAAATAAAATAGCAGTATTTATTTCATCTTGTCTAGAGTAGAAAACCTAGCAGATTTTTATTTAGACTCATAAATCCTCTCTTTCTCAGTTTCTATTGACATAATAGTGAACTGCAGACCCAGATCACAATTGTTATTATTTTACATTACACATCCTCTCTTTAAGTATTAGTTTTTATATTAATCTTCTCTTTTGTAACATATTTGGAGCAAGTATTTAGCATCAACACTATATATAATTAGTGTCCACGCTCACCGTGGGTCATTTTATCCCATATTTCTCTACTCTTGATTTCTTTATTTTGATTCTTTGCTCAGCCAAATGCTCTTTGAATGATTTATTAGAAGCGGGGCCTGTGGGAGCCTGTGGATACTGAAAATGTCTTTCTGATGTATTGGCACAAGAACAACAACTTGGCTGATAAGGAATTTGTGGGTTATACCATTTCGACTCAAAAGTCCTCCAGGCTTAGCTGCACTGTGTGCTTGCTTTTTGATGTGAAGAAATCTGAGAGGGGCCAGGCAGGGATTTGTCAGACTGAGAATAGCTTTTCTGCTCCTATGACCTTTTCATACAAACCCTGTTCAGTAAAACTTAATACTAAGCACAGTAATTGGAAGCAGTGTGGAATCTCTCTCTTGCCAGAAAAATACAACAGCTCCACAGCTTTTCCTCTCTGTTCCTGTGAGGCCAACTGCACCCTCAGGACACCTGGCCCAAGCACCTTTCTGGTTCCATTCCTGCTTGTGTGTCATTACTCCAAGTCTTAGATCCAAAAGGGGAGTGCACGTGGTGTGGGCTTGAGAGCACAAATAATTACTGCTTATTGATGAGCAAGGCTTTGCTCATCTTGGAAGGAGTAGTAGAAACTGCTTCCTAGATCAGCTAGCTGAAGAGTGGGGGGGACTTCATTCCCAAGGGCAACACCCCATGTCCTGAGACGGGGACTGTGGTGTGGTGTTTGGGGAGCAGAACCTCCAGGATCCCTTCTTCCTCACCTGCTCTTCTTTTTTTTTTTCTTTTTTTTAATATATTTTTTTATTATTATTAAGGTATTACAAATGTGTCCTCATCCCCCCCATTAACCCCCAACCTCCCCCCGACACACAAACTCATGCTCCCATCCCCCTGTTGTCCATGTCCATTGGTTTGGCTTATATACATGTATACAAGTCCTTCGGTTGATCTCTTCCCCTTACCCCCGCCCTCCCCTACTTTCCTTCTGGGGATTGATAGCCTGATCGCTGTTTCTCAGTCTTTGGGTCTGCCCCTTTTCATCAGTCTATGTTGTTCTCTATAATCCACAAATGAGTGAGATCATGTGGTATTTATCTTTCTATGACTGGCTTATTTCACTTAGCATAATGCTCTCCAGTTCCATCCATGCTGTTGCAAAAGGCAAGAGTTCCTTTTTTTTTTTTTTTACCGCAGCATAGTATTCCATTGTGTATATGTACCACAGTTTTCTAATCCACTCATCTGCTGATGGGCACTTAGGCTGTTTCCAAATCTTAGCTATGCTCACCTGCTCTTCTGCTCAGGTCTGACAATGTTCCTCTTGGGGTCCAGTTGTCAGTGTTTGGGTTCTATAGTCTGGGTCTCTTGCTGGGTTCTTATGAGCATCGTAGTAGGAATGTAACAGAGTATGAATTGGGTACAACTATTACTCCTCTTCACAGCATGCAAACCCAACAGTATCTCCTGACATGTTGCCAAGAGCAGAAGAGCCACGCCTTCCCAGAGCTGTGCTGAACCAATAATCTGGCCGTTATGGGATGCAGTGAATCAGGAACAAGGTGGGCCCCAAGATGCTTCTGCCCATCTTCATGGCCCCCCCCTCAATACATCCGTGTTTCATGCAGACGGAAGACCAGGTGGGCAGGCGGAAGGCAGTTTGGCTGCTTCTCTTTGTAGCTTTATACTCTATGTGAGGAGTGTTTCTTGAACCAGTAATAAATGTAGAACTGAAATACCAATGTGGAATTTAAATGGGTCTGTGGACATTTTAAATGTTAATTAGCTCCTCAACCCAGGTTTCTCACAAGATGATGACTGCCACCAGAACCTGCACAGGCTCTTCACACGTCACCAAATCTGCTTTGGCTCAGCTTCCCCTTCTCCAGCCGCACTGGGGAGCATGGCACCTGCTCCACGCCCTTGCATCGCTATAAGGACACATCTACATAACCTTAGTATGAACTATAAAGGCCTAGCATATACCAGTTGTTCATTATAATTTGTTGAATAAAATATATTAACCTGGAGTATGTCCACAAAGGCATCCTAGAGATAAAAGATAAACTCGTGTCATAAGAGGGACTAGTTTGCAGAAAATAAGACCAGATGGTTGTGTTGTGCAGAGGGGAGGTGGAGAGTAGGAAAGATCTTCTGCAACGGAAAGACTACCACCTGAGAAGGCGATTGCATGGGTTTTATTGGTCCCCAAGAATATGGACCAAGAGCAATGCATAGAAGCTACAATAAAATATACATTTTGTCCAGCAAAAATGCTTGACACACAAAAAAGGTTACCTTGTCTTTGGAAGAAAAATATATTTTCTAATGGGATTAACAGTAATAATAAAGGAGCTAGTATCCACTGATTAAGTAAAATATGCTTATACATTCACAGATATCAAATTGATAGGTATTTTATAGATGAGGAAATTAAGATTCAGGCCATATGATTTGCCCAAGTGAAACACCATTTTTTTTTTAAATCCTCCAATACAGGGATCTACACTTTTTTTTCTGTAAAGGGTCATATAGTAAGTATTTTAGGCTTTATGGGGTAGAGAGTCTCTGTGTCAACTACTCAGCTGTATGGTTGCAGCATTAAAACAGTCATAGACTATATAAATGAAATGTCAGTGCTGTAGTAAAGACAAAAAAACACCCTATTTGCAAAAAAAAAAAAAAGTATGGGCTGAATTTGATCCACACTCTGAAGCTGCACTGCCTTCTCACATGAGAAAGGGGAAAATACAAACAAGATGAGCAGTGGCCCCCATGTGGCCATACTTACGCCATTGGCTTTGCTGAGCGCTTGGAAGTAGATACTGTAGCTTTTCAGAGGGGAAAGAGGAGGGTTCCAGTAGCCATTGTATGTCTTGTTGTCACCCACTGTGAAGGGCTGTGTGACAGGCAGGTTGGCGGGCTTCAACTCAGCAGCAAAGTAGTGCAGAGAATCCAGGCTGGAGGCGTTCCTATAGCTCACAGGCACCGAAAAGCACTCGATGATGTCAGCTGCCCGCCGTGATTTCTGAAGTCTTTCCTCCTTGACAACCAGCTGGTAAACACTGGACAGGATAGAGAAGAGGCGAATGAATTTTACCGGGTGGGATGAACTTCCTAGTTGTTATCATCACCTCTCTCTACAACTAAACCTCTCTCCTGGGCTCCAGACTTATAAACCACTGCTTTGTAGAAATCTACCTCCATTTACATGTTCCAAAGCCAGCTCACACTGGATGTGTCCTTAACCGCAACTCTTCCCTACAAACCCGCCTGCTCCCCAACATTTCTTCCTTAGTGAAGGGTAGTGCTGCCCACCAAGTGGCCAGATCTTGCACGTGGGGCTCATCCTCAATTCCTACCTCCTTATACTTCACTCCACACCTCGAATCAATAAGCCCTGTTGACTTGACATCTGCAATCTGCACTTGCTCCTCCGCCTTCTCCTCCTCCCACTCATAATTCTGAGGATGGGCACGTATCCCCCTCTTACCCAGACTCAACAGGTCTCTTTGTCTCTAATTTATTTGATCAACTAACCAGTCAATCCATTGATCTTCCTAAACATATAGCAGTGTCCCTTTTCAAACACTGTCATAAGCTATCCATTATTTGAATGACACAACCAAAACTCCCCATCTGGCATTTGGGACACTTTGGGCCTGGCTTTGAGTCCACCTTTTGGAAGTCTGATCAAAGAGAAGAGAAGAAACAGCACATACAAAAAAGTAGTGCAAGTTTCGTGGCCCTAACCCATCCACTTTGGGAAGCAGTATGGGAAGAAAGAAAAAGAAAGTGGGTATTATTTTTGTTGATTGTAGTACCTTCATCCCATTATCAGTGCCTTGAAAATAGATTTATCTAAGCTCTTTTTACCTCACTGGCGATGATAAAATCATATCTAAGTGAGAATAACCCCCAAGAGACATATTCTAGTGCTAAAATGTGGTTGCAATAAACTATTTAAGGTTAGTTGTAAGTTAACAGGATTTTTTTTCTGTAGTAGAAAAATCCTGATAACATGAAAGAACTTAAAATGCTCACCTCACAACAGAGTATTTACTCACCCATTTTCCCTCCTGTGATACCTTCTCTATTTCTCCCAATCAGAACACTGACATTTATGATCCTATTTTCTGCATGACTTAACCCAGGGACCTCTTCTTTTAGGGCCCTGAAAGCTATGCTGCAGCCCCACTTCATTGCATAAGGTCAAGGAGAGTTTGAACCTTCTGTCACCTCCTGGTTCTGGCATCCTTGCGGCTGCAGCTCACCTTCAACGCTACAGTGACTGACACCATCCTCACCTCCCCAGCTTTTCAGACCCAGGCTTGCCAGCAACTTGCATCCTGTAGTTTCAGTGTCTCCTGAGACAAGAACATTCTACTCCAGTCCCAAGTCGCAAGACCCCCCGCCCCCAGAGAGGACGGTTGCCTCAGACACCTTTAAGAGCAAAGCTTGCAGGAATTCCTCTGCAGGCTTTAGAGAGCCCTGCCTCTAGACTGTCATGCTTCCTCCAATTCTTGAACTAATGGTTTAGATGATCACTCCTGCTTCACTGAGAGAGATCAGGGCCCTATCAGACCCATCCATCATCCATCACTGACACACCCTGTGGCCCCCTTTCTATATTTAGTGAAGATGTCTCCAGTCAAGGGCTGTATGCGTTTAGAATGCTGACATCAGATGATAGAGAGTATACTGTAGCTCAAAGTGGAAGGCTGCCTGACTTTGGAAGGGCACCTTTGGGCTCATGTTCTCCCAGAAACAAACTTGTTTTAGTTCCAGTTCTCCCAGAATCAGGCTCTCCGCCAAGGTTTCAATGAAATGACGTGTTGCTAAGAAAGTGGACCCAGGAGAAACCAGTAAGGGAATAAGGGAGAGGAGAGGGGAGGGAGCCAAGCAGGAATGTGATTTCGGGCAAAGATCCAGTCTCTCAGTCTGATCCTATGGAGAGCCCTGGAATATAAACTGTACCTCAGAGTTAATCTCATCTCGACCCAAGGGCATTTGGGCCTCCAGTACCAATCCGTGAGTGGGTATGTACTCCACTGCAGAGACAGAAACTCCCAGGCACTCCCAGTTCATGTGGGGGGCAGAACAGGTGGCTGTGGTAGTCTAATGGGGAACATTGGAAGAAGGTCAGAACTGAGAGCCATTCGCATTGAAGCACACAGAAGCTGCTGATCAGCACCCACAGGGTCCCCTACAGGGCACGTGCGACTTGTGTAGGAGCAAAGATCCAGGTGTACAAGGTGGATTTCAACCTTTGTTTCCAGCCCCACTCAGCTGAGGCACATGGGATGTCCCATCGTTCACAGTGACGTTCCCACCACTGATTATTTTCTTGGATGATTCCATGTGTTCATTTGTAAACTTGTTTTACTTTTATACTTGTATACGAGCCACAGGTACAAGGAGTTATAAATATGTAAAATATAAAATATCTAAGAAATTATAAAATTAAAGTAGTTTCAGTCCAGTGGGAGTCCTGCTGGGCAGTGCCCACATCCTTTAGTGGCCCCACTGGTCACTGTGCCCACCTTCACTTGCTGGCACTACAAGGTGTCCGTGGCTTACCTGTGCTCTTTCTACCAAGATTGTAACCAGGCCTTTCTCCAAATAAGAAATTTAGAAGGAAATATCTGGATATTGAGTTAGCTCATGGCTACTGTGATTCCACTGTTCCTATGCCCATACATTGGACAGAAAAAAGAAACATGTTTTAAACATCAAAAATTTATACTGATTGTTCAGGCTGATATCGCCAATTCAAATCCAAAAACACAAAAGTCTTCCTCACCATCCCCATTCCACATTTGTTTTTCCTTTCTTCTTAAAAAAATTTTTTTTAAATTGATTTTAGAGAGAGTGGAAGGATAGGGAGAGAGAAACATCAATGTGAGAGAGAAACATTGATTGGCTGCCTCCTGCAATTCAGGCATGTGCCCTTACCAGGAATGGAACCAGTGGCCTCTCAGAGCATGGGGCAATGCTCAACTAACTGATCCACACTGGCCAGGGCTATTTTTCCTCTTCCCTACAGTGAGAACCCTCATTTCCGACATCAACGTTTTCACTCATAAACTCTCTCACACAATACACACAAAATCGTCAGAACTAACTCATCAATGCCACAACCAACCTTAGTACTCACGAGTAAAGTTTACAGTTTCTGCCCTGCCCGGCTCTAGCTCCTTCCCAAACAACTCAGCCCCAACCCATTAGGTAGGGATGAACAAGGTAGGTACCTGCATGTGAAGGGGGAACCCCTGAGGGAGCAGAAGCCCGCCCAGTGTCCCTGTCACCTGTTCACGTGATTTGCGAGGTCAAAACTAGTTTTAGAATAACATTAAGACATTCTCTGCCTTTTGCACATTCAATCTCTCACAAGGGTACTGCGGAGTTCTTGCATAGCCATAGGACTTCATGACCGCAAGGGGCTGAACTCTCTCTGTTTACTTCAATCAAGCAACATAATGCAATAGTTTGAATGCAAAAACAGATATAGAACCTAGCAGCCTTCTGAGTCCACTGGACGCTAGAGGTTAGCAAAAAATGTAAAACAATGCTACACTTCTCACTAAATCACTAAATCAAATTAATTATTTTCATAAAAATATTTTATTGATGCTAACATGTAATGGGCTCACTACTATTATTTTCAATAAAATGATTTTTATTTAAAGTTTTGTTAAATGAATGAATATTTTAAAGTATTTCTCAGTTGCGTTTTCTAATATGGTAAATTGATATATAATGTTAGGTATAACTCACGTAAATTCAACTCAAGATTTAAAAAATTTTGTTTGTATCCTTTGACTATCAATCAACCCCAGCAATCACCAATTTTCTTTCTGTTTCAATGAGTCCATTTCCTATGAGTTGGTTTTCCAGTATTATTGAGGTATAACTAACAAATAAAAATTATATATACTTAAGGTGTACAATGTGAGGCTTTGATATATGTATACATTGTGAAATGATTACTACAATCAAGCTAATTAACATACCCATCACCTCACATAGTAACCATTGTATGTGGTAAGAATATTTAAGATTATTCTCTTAGCAATTTTCAAGTATAAAATGCAGTATTTACAGTTCTCCAGAGCTTATTCATCCTGTACAACCCCTGGACCAACACCTCCCCATTTCCTCTACCCTCCAGCCTCTGACAATCACCATGCTCTAGTCTGCTTTTATGAATTGGATCATTTTAGATTCCACATATAAGAGAGATCATGCAGTATTTGCTTTTCTTTGTCTGACTTATTTCACTCAGTATAATGTCCTTCAGATTCATTCTTGTTGTTACAAATGGCAGGTTTTCTGAATAATAATCCGTTGTTTCTTCATACCACACACTTTCAATTTCAACATGGACACAGGATTCAAGATCAATATACAAAAATCAATTATACTTTTATCATTAGCAAAGAAAAACCTGAAAAGGAAATTAAGTAAGCACTTTCATTCACAACAGTATCAAAAAGAAGGGAGGGGGCAAGGGGGAGAGACCAACCAAAGGTCTTGCATGCATGCATATAAGCATAACCAATGGGCACAGACACCAGGGGGATGAGGGCATGAACGTGAGTGGGAGGGGGGCAATGGGGGAATAGGGACACATATGTAATACCTTAATCAATAAAGAAAAAAAAAGAATACTTAGAAATACATTTAAATAAAAGTATTGAAATATTTGTACAATGAAAAGTACAAAACATTGCAGAAAAAAATTGAAGAAGATCTAAGTAAATGGAGATGTATTCCATGTTTATGGTTTGGAATAGTCAATTTTGTGAAGATGGAAATTCTCAACAAATTTATCTATAGATTTTTAAAATTTTCTATTGAAATTATTGGGGTGATATTGATTAATAAAATTATATAGGTTTTAGGTGTACTATTCCTCTAATATACCTGCATATTGTATTGTGTGTTCACCACCCAAAGTCAAGTTTCCTTCTGTCACTATTTATCCCTCTCTTTACCCTCTTCGACCTCCCCCAACCTTCCCTTTCCCTCTGGTAACCACCATACTGTTGTCTGTGTCTATAATTCTTTTTCTTTTTTGCTTATCCCTTCAACTTTTTCACCTAGTCTCCCAACCCCTCTCCCCTCTCTATCAGAATCCCAGAACACTTTTCTAAAAATGAACAAGCTGATACTAAAATGTACATGGAAATGCAAGGGTCCATAATAGAAAAAACAATTCAAAAATAAGAATAAAGTTGGAGGACTTACAGTTCCTAATTTAATAATGTATGCAAATCCATAGAGTAATAGATATAAAATAGACTTATAGATCAATTAAAGAGAATTGAGAGTCTAGAAAAAAACCACTATATTTATGATCAATTGATTCTTGACAAGATGCCAAGACAATTTCGTGGTCGAAGAATAACCTTTTAAGCAAATGATGCTGGGTCAATTAAACTCATACGAAAAAAAAAATCTAAATTTAAATTCACACTACATAAGAACTAACAGATCTAATAGATAATAATATAACAAAACCAATAGATCATGGTCCTAAATAAGATAAGCCATAAAACTTCTAGAAGAAAATCTTCATGACCTTTGATTTAAAAAGGAGTATGCTGATATAACACCAAAATCATGAGCCATTAATGGGAGAAAAACACATAAATTGGATGTCATTAGACTTTTAAAAAAATTATGCTTCAAAATACACCATAAAAAGACAAGCTACACACTGAGAGAAAATATTTGCAAATCATGTGTATAGGACTCACATCCAGTATATGTCATTACAATTTAATAGTAATAAGACAAACAAATCAATTAAAAATTGGCAAAATATTTGACTAGACATTTCTAAATATGAAATACAAGTGACCAACAAGCTCATGAAAAGATGGTCAACCTCATTAGTCATTAGGGAAAAGTAAATTAAAACCACAATGAGAAACCACCACGCACATTCACTAGAATAGCTTATCAGTAAAAAGACAGACAATAGCAAGTGTTGACAAAGATTTGAAAAAACTGGGACCCTCCGGGGAGAAAAAATGGTTCAATCGCTTTGGAAAATAATCTAGTAGTTCCTTGACAAGGTAATCAAAAAGCTACCTTTCACCCAGCCATTGCTACCCTAGGTTTCTACCCAAGAGAAATGAAAAAAATAGGCCTACACAAAATCTTGTATACACATGATACTAGCAGAATTATTCATGATAGCCAACATATTTAAACAATCTATATGTCCATCAACTGGTGAAAAAGTAAATAATATGTGGTACATCCATATAATGAAATATTCTTCAGCAACAAAAGAAACCAAGTACTGATACATTCTACATGGATGGAGCTCAAAAACATTATGCTAAATGAGAGAAGCCAGGCACAAAAGACTATCTATTGTATGATTTCATTCAGATGAAATGTCAAGAAAAGGCACTCTCATAGAGGCAGAAGCCTGATTAGCGATGCCCAGGACTGGAGGTGGGAGCAGGCGCCCACTGCACACGGGCGCAGGGTGTTTATGGTGTGATGAAATGTTCTAAAGTGGAATCGTGGTGATTATAGCACAACCCCATACATTTACTGAAAATTATGGAACTGTACACTTAAAATAGGTGAACTTTATGGTATGAAAATTATATCTCAATAAAGCTGTTAAAGAAATGAAGGAAATGGACTGAATAATCTTGGATGTTCTTTCTCCCTTCGAAAGTCTGTGCCTTAGCATTCAACAGTGCACATATATTTATGCAAAAATGCTATAATAAACCTTTGGCATTATTGCACCAGAGGGGCTAAGAAACAAGTGTGAGTTTTGTAATCCCCAACAGAACCTAGCTTTGAATTACATTCTTCACATTAAAGGTCACTGGGAACTACGGAGCGGAAATTTACAATGGTATGTCTTAGTTAGTCAACCTTTTTTCCAAAGCTCTGGGAATTCCTGATTTTATTCACTATTTGCCTAGTCGCAATAGCTCTTACAGGAGGCAAGGAAGTGGGAAGAGGTATACATTTGCAATTTAATTTAGTCAGACTCTGTGCATGTGCTTCTTTCCTTGGCCTCTGACTAGCTGTGTGGCTTACTGCCCCCTCTCTCGGTCTTTCATGTACTTATTCACTTATTCATCAGATATATTGAGTGATTATAGTGGAGCAGGTGCAAATTTGAATGGCACATGGCCCCTGACCCCAGGACCTCAGAACTGAGGTGGGGAAGATGCATATTAACTGGATGCCACAATCCAGTGAGATGAGGGCAGGAAAAGGAACTCGGCTGGGGAAGCATTCTGAGAAGAGGGTGAGGGCTAAATGAGATAATGTGTCTTAAAAGAGTAAAGTCTCCATAAAAGTTGGCTGGAGACCACAGCGTTGCTGCATGCATTATTATCACTGTGTTATCGAATTAGACAACAGAGATTTGCCTTGTTTTCCATTTGGACCCTTCTTTGATTGAATTGCACTTGATGTATTTAACAAAAGTGGGTTTTGAGTAGAAATTTAGAGGGAGAAATTTATATTGTGTAAAGGAACCATAACAATTCAACTGAAGAGTTCAAATTAAGTTTTACGTATTTGCGAATGAAAGCTAAAAAAAAAAAAACCCTGTAAGGAAAAACCAGACTTCTGATGATGGCCAGAGCTTCATCTCTTCTTTTTCAATATTTATTTATTTTTATTTTATTTTATTTTCCCGTCACCATTTATCCCTCTATGCCCTTTTCCATCTCCACCGCCCCCCCCACCCCACCACAATCGCCACACTGTTGTCCATATCTATGTGTTCTTTTTTTTTTCTTTTTTGCTCAATTCCTCCATCCACTCCCCAACAGCCCTCCCTCCTGAGCTGTCTGTCTGCTTTCTATCTATGAATCTGTCTCTATTTTGCTTGGTAGTTCAGTTTGTTCATTCAATTCCACATATGAGTGAAAAAAGAAATGTAACTGGCTTTAATTGAACTTGTCCTTTGGTTGAGATGTATTTTAAATCAAAATGCAGAAGACCTGGCTATTGCCCTCACTCACATACTTCCTCTCTACCATGGGTCCTCTCTCGTTCACAGTAATGTACGCAAGCAACTCATAGTGGCTCTGCTTTCAATGTATAGCCTGAATCTGACTACTATCATCTCCACAGCTAACAGCCTGGCCAAAACTCCTGTCATTTCTTAATTAGATTGTTGCAACCGCCTCCCACTGGTCTCGGTCTCCCTGCTTCCACTCTTGCCCCCAACAATCTATTCTCAAAACAGTGGCTAGGGTGACCCTTCAAAAACATGACTGAGGGCTTGACACGCCTGTGCTCAAAGCCCTCCTATGGCTCCCACTTTACTTCGAGTAAAAGGCAACATCTTTACAATGTCTCTGAGGCCCTTTCTTATGAATTATCCGACTTCACCTCCTACCATTCTTCTCTAGGCACAGGGTCTCTTTGCTGGTCCTTGGCCACTCCAGACATGCTCCCATCTGAAGGCCTTTGCATTTGCTACCCTCTGTGCCTGGGGTGCTGTTCCTCAGACACACACAGCCTTTGGAAGGCTTGCTTCTTCGTCTCTGCTAGCGATGTCTTACCTGACCACCCTGCTTAAAATAGCAACCCCAACCCTGACACCACCATAGCCGATTACACTTCCCTGCTTCAGTTTTCTCCATATCATTTATCATCATCACTCACACTGTGTGTGTGTGTGTGTGTGTGTGTGTGTGTGTACATGCGCCTAAGAGGTTAAGTCATTTTAAAAGAGAACTGTAAGCACTGCAAATGTCAACCTTCCTTCAGGAAACAGCAACTAGATAGACAGACAGATATGAGGCCAGTTAGTTGATCTTTGGAGAGATGACCTTGATTTGGTGACCTTTTCTAAAGCCAACAGTGAACTGAAAAACAAGGTTGAGGTTTTAGTTCTGTCTCTACCACTCACTGGCTCCATCTGACATGCTGAGCAAGTCACTTCACCTCCAGAACCTGCTTCTAAAATGGGATCTTCTGGCCACTGCGATAAGACACAAAACAGAAGAGAGATACATTTTAGAAAGGAAAGCAATTAATCATCATTCGTAGATAATATGGCCATGACCTATCGAAGAGAATCAACTGAAAGACTTTTGAAATTAATAAAAGAATTCAGTAAAGTGGTTTGAAAGAAGATAGAGATAAATAAACTGTACGCATGAAAAACAAGCTGGAGGATGTAAGGGGGAAATCTTGCTAGAATAGAGTCCTTTAAAACAGCAGGGAACACAAATGAGAAATGTACAGGGCTGACACGGGAAGAAAAAGGCCCTAAAGATGTGAATGACTTTAATTTAGAAATTCCAATAACTTCAATGAGATTTTCATATGTTTGTTTAAAATAGAAAATATAGCTAAGAAATGTTTTTAAACAAACAAAAAATGAGAGTGAAAAACCACTCCTGGATATTAAAGCATATTATGAAGTTAAAATAATTACACTATGGGTACTGCGGTATGATTTAAAAAAAACACACACAAATAAGTGTGTGTGTGTGTGTGTGTGTGTGTGTGTGTGTGAATTTTACATATAGAAATAGAAACAACACAAATCAATGGAAAAAAGAAAAAATTATCAAAAAATAATCCTGGGTTGAATTTTTAAAAGCCTTATAGGAAACTGGAAATCTGAATATGAGCTATATGTGAGATGCTAGTTTATACCAATTCTAAATTTCTTGAGTGTGCTGATTGCATTGTGGCTGTGGAGGAGATTGACCTTTTTCTCAGGAGATACAAACTAGAAGTCTTAAAGTGCCATGATTACTACAACTAACCTAGCAACCATTTGAGAGAGAGGAAAAAAGAGAGAAAGTAAATATGACAAAAATGTTTACAGCTGGTGAATCTGAGGGAACAGTGTGTGCATGTTTATTGTACTATTCTTGCAACTTCCTGTACGTTTACAATTTTAAAAAATCTTGAATGGAAAAACACATTTTAAGCTTTAACAATAGAACAACTTACAAAAAAAAGAAAAAATGTGTCTGTGTATAAATTTGAAATGTCTAAATACAAGAATAAAAAACACAACAACAAATTAGAAAAGCTACTCCTCCCAGATGATATGACAGAGAGGAATCAATATTTTGATATTTGGTATGGAGGATAAAAATAACAAGGGTCCTACATCAAAATCAATAATGTCTCTGTGCAAGTAAAACTATACACTATGTCTTCTCTGTATAATGAGATAGAATAGAACAAGGAATTATTAAACCAAAATTCTAAACAAATAAAAACTTCCAACTGGGAAAATAAGAACCTTCGTAAGTAACTCTCATGTCAAATAGGAAATCAAACCACAATTTCATACTCTTTAGAAACTATTTTGATGAGAACAATGATGTGTAATGCTTACGGGGTAGGACCAAACCTGTTTACAGAATCTGAGAAGGCTTTGTTATTAGACAAAAAGGATGACAATAAATTAATTAAGCATTCCATAAAATGAAAATCAGAGTAAACAACACTGGAGCCAGATGGCTTTTCCAATGAGTTCTTTCAATCTTTCAACAATTGATAATTCCCATGTTATATAAATAATTACATAAGACAGAAAAAGGGAAAAGGCATCTCCAATTGTTGCAATTTGTTCCTCTAATATACCATGACATTGGTTCCCCATAAGCAGGTCATTTTCCTTCGGAACCGAGAGATTTAAGTATAGAAAATCTGGGAAAATAACACATAAATAAGTGCAAGTAAAAAACAATACGCTTATAGAAATAGATGATTATATAAGCATGTATTTGATAAAATTTAACACCTGTTTCTGATTTTTAAAAAAATATTTTTAAATTTATTTCAGAGAGAGGAAGGGAGAGGGAGAGAGAGACAGAAACATCAATGATGAGAGAGAATCATTGACTGGCTGCCTCCTACACGCTCTCTACTGGAGATCGCTCACCCACTGAGCCACTCCTGGCTGGGCCTGTTTCTGATTTTTGTTTTTGTTGTTGTTAATTCTCACCTGAAGATATTTCTCCATTGATTTTTTAGGAAGAGTGGAATAGAGGGGAAAGACAGAGAGAAATATCGATGTGAGAGAAACACAATGATTGGCTGCCTCCTGCATGCACCCAACCAGGGCTGGGGCCAGGGAGGAGCCTGCAACTGAGGTATGTGCCCTTGATCAGAATAGAATTTGGGACCCTTTGGTTCGCAGGCTGATGCTCTATCCACTGAGCCAAATTGGCTAGGGCAGACATTAAGAGTCATGAAGGTAAGTGGAAGAATTGAGATATTTTTCCTTATCATGTTTTAAAACACCTATTTCAAACCCACAAGCAACATCACACATGGGGGAAATTTACTAGAGGGCTTGTCTTTGAGGTTGGGAATAACACATGCTGGTCAACTGTCAACATTATTTGGCAACATTGCTCAGAAAACTCTACCAAACACAACAAAAAATACAACCAAAATAAGAGCTATAGCAATGGAAAATGAGGACACAAAATTATCATTATTTGCAGATGATGTGATTGTTAGACTGGTAAACTAAGATAATAAAATTTAATGAAAGAAACTCACAAGAGGTTCTAGTAGATTGAACAGGCACAACATGTGCGCGCGCACACACACACACACACACACACAGTTTCCCTAAAAAACAGCAAAATCCACTTAGTAAATATAATGGAGAAAAGATAGCACAGCTTAATATTAGCAAGAAACCATTTTAACAAGGTAGCAATGGATATCATTTACATGAAAAAAATCTGTGTACTTTTCCTGAAAAATAGTAGACTTGAACAAATAGGTTCGCTCTCTTTCAGTGTGATTTTCTAAGTTCATGTTAAATACTGCCATTTCAATTGATCAAGAATCCAGCAAATAGCCTGGCTAGCATGGTTGAGTGTTGACCTATGAACCAGGAGGTCACAGTTCGATTCCTGGTCAGGGCACATGCCCAGGTTGTAGGCTTGACCCCAGTGTGGGGAATGCAGGAGGCAGCTGATCAATGATTCTTTCATTATTGATGTTTCTATCTCTCTCTCCCTCTCCCTTCCTCTCTGAAATAAATACACACACACACACACACACATACACACACACACACATACTAGAGGCCCGGTGCACAAAAATTTGTGCACTCATGGCGGGGGGGAAGGAATCCCTCAGCCCGACCTGTGCCCTCTCGCAGTCTGGGACCCCTCGGGGGATGACCACCTTCTGGCTTAGGCCTGCTCCCCGGGGGATTGGGCCTAAGATGGCAATCAGACATCCCTCTGGCAGCCCGGCAGCCCTCAGGGGATGTCCACTTCCCAGCGGGGAGCAGGCCTAAGCTGCAGTTGGACATCCTTAGCGCTGCTTAGGAGGCATGAGAGGCTCCCACCACGACCGCTGTACGGCAGCCATTAACCTGGCTTGTGGCTGAGCAGAGCTCCCCCATGTGGGAGCACACTAACCACCAGAGGGCAGCTCCTGCATTGAGCGTCTGCCCCCTGGTGGTCAGTGTGTGTCATAGTGACCACTCATTCCCAGTCTTTCTGCTGTTAGGGTCAGTTTGGATATTACCCTTTTCCTATATAGGATAGAGGCCTGGTGCACGGGTGGGGGCCAGCTGGTTTGCCCTGAAGAGTGTCCCGGATCAGGGTGGGGGTCCCGCTTGGGTGCCTGGCCAGCCTGGGTGAGGGGCTGATGGCTGTTTGCAGCTGGTCACATCCCCTTCAGGGTGGGGGTCCCCACTGAGGTGCCTGGCCAGTCTGGGTGAGGGGCTGAGGGCCGTTTTCAGTCTGGCTGGCGACTGAAGCTCCCAGCCTCTCCTTTTTCTCTCTTTTTTTTTTTTAATTCTGGGATTTATTTACCTTCAATAATTGAAACTTTGTTGCTGTCACTGCTCTGAGGCCACGGCCTGCAGAAAGCAGGTATCTGGGGTTTGTTTAGCTTCTATAATTGAAACTTAGTTGCTTTCAGAGCTCAGAGCCAGGCCACAGCAGGTGGGGAACCTTGGCTTCCTCCATCACTGGAGCAAGCAAGCCTCCTTCTTGCTCTAGCTCCATGGCTGCCGGCCGCCATCTTGGTTGGCAGTTAATTTGCATATCGCCCTGATTAGCCAATGGGAAGCGTAGCAAAGGTACGGTCAGTTACCCTTTTGTCTTTTATTATATAGGATATGCTATAGGCCCGGTGCATGAATTCATGCACGGGTGGGGTCCAGCCAGCCCACCCCGATTGGGTCCGATTAGGCCAGGCCAGCTGGGGGGAGGGGATGCAGAAGGTTGGCTGGCCAGCCCTGCCCTCGATTGGGGGTGGGGGGGGGGGTGATCGGGGGCAGGGCTGGCCTGGGGGATGAACCGTAGGCAGTTGGCTGGCTGGCCCCGCCCCCTGGTCAAACTCCCAGTTGAACTCCCAGTTGTGGGGACAATTTGCATATTAGCCTTTTATTATATAGGAGATATATATATATATATATATATATATATATATATATATATATATTCCATCTAATAAAGAGGGAATATGCTAATTGACCCTCACACTGTCTCAAAGATGGTGGCGCCCACAGCCACCAGATGGCGGCACCCAGTCTCCTCAGCCCCACCAAGGCAGCAGGCACGCGCCTGCCTCTGGAGTCCCCCAGTTCTCTCAGCCCCCCAGCTGCTCAGGGCCAGCCCGAGGTGCAGGCAAGCCTTGGATGGCGGCTGCCCAGCTGCCCAGGGCTGCCTGAGGCTCAGGTAACCAGGGCTGGCCGAGGCTTGCACTGCCGGCAGTGGCAGCAGCAGAGGTGTCATGAGGGCATCACCTTCCCCCGATCGTTGGGTCGCCTCCCACCCCTGAGGGCTCCCGGACTATGAGAGGGGGCAGGCCAGGCTGAGGGACCCCCTCCTCCAGTGCATGAATTTTCATGCAGGTGCATGTGTGTGTGTGTATGTGTGTGTGTGTGTGTGTGTGTGTGTATTCTAGCAATATATGGAGAGTTGACTTAGTTTATAGTGACCATTGACCAATAGCTCTCATTAGCTAATGGTGATAGCTCATTTAAAGAATAACTTTGAAACAGTTTACGTAGACTTAAGTAGTAAAGAGTGTTTGCAGCCAAGGGTGGCCATCTACAGCAGCTAGGAGAAGCAGAACATTGGAAGACCTCACTACTCAGGGGTCCAGGAGCCAGCAGCATCCTCACCACCTAGGAATCTGCTGGAAATGCAGGCTCTCAGGTCCCATCCCAGATATCCCACATCAGAATATGTATTTTAAACCACCTCAGGTTCATTCACTTATGCCGTAAATTTTGAAAAGCAATAAAGTGAAATAGAACACTTTAGGGAAGTGAGCATTTTCCTTTTTTTGTTTTGCTTTTTTGTGTTTTAATAAACATTTGGAGCATTTTATGTTCCTCAGTGGCAATCCAGTCTGTTGTCCTCACCCAGGCCCCCCAATACTGGTGCCTTCCTCAGATGTCCTGGGAAGCAACCCCTTTTTGCCCTCCTGCCACATTCTTGGTGGAAATGTCATTGTTGTTTTCTAAAGTCACCTTATATTGTGAGAGGAGCAACGAAAAGAGAGAAAGTTGAACAAGGTTAGCTTCAGTGGGGATTCAGGCTCCAAAGTTCACAATTAAAACCCATCGTGATGCTTTCACAGGGGAAGATGCTACAGAGACTGACTGTTTTTAGAGTAATCAACAGGGTGGCCTTGCATGTCTCTACACACGACAAAGGCATTTGCTTAAGGAAAGGAAAGGAAAGTGTCCGGGTGAAAATCCTCGCGTACTTTTCTGTCAGACCATCTAAAATCAATTATCCCCAAAAAGCCCTTCTAACTCTAAAAAGGTAAAAGGAATGATTATTAATGAACCATTAAATTAACCATAATAACTGGCATAACAGTGCCAGATAGGTCAAATAAATGCTACAGAAGAATTATAACACTAATTAAAATATTTCTCCTGTGGGAACAAGTAGCCCAAGATGAGGTTATTTGTAGGAATGCTGGGAGGTGAAGGAATTGAAGGAGCCAGGTCTCCATCTGACACCGAATCAGCTGTGAATTCGAGCCCCTGCGACTCTCTGAATGTGGGCTTGGAAATAAGAACTTTGAACAAGCTCACCAAGATATTTCTATAAACACCAGGTTTCAGGGATCCGCCTGTGGAAGGCTTGTCCTGAATTTGTGATATGAAGCAGAGACCTTTGGGCACCCTATCGCTATCTAGTCTAGCAGTTCTTAAGGTGGCCCATGTACCTCTGGAAGTCCCCAAGACCCTTTCAGTAATCCTGCAACATCATAATGATGTTAATAGTATGCTAAGACTGTCTTTGCCTTTTTTCACTGTGTTGATACTTGCAAATGCAATAATAGGGGTACAACTGGTCAGCATAATTCAAGGTAGTGGCACCCAACCATTTGTCATTGTGCCGTATTCTTCACCAGCATATAACAACTTGCTATAAAAAACAAGAATGCCACTCTTCCCTAAGATATCCCTGATGAGGCGGTAAAAAGTGTTAATTTCAAGCCTTGCGTACACGTTTTTTAATATGCATGTGACACAATGGGAAGTATGCATATATCATGCCTCCTGCTCACTGAGTGAAGTACTATGGTTTCTTAAGGAAAAATATCCCTGTGATTGTTTGAGTTGCAAGCTAAACTCATCACATTTTTGATGAAGGACCATTTTTCCTTTTTTGCAAGAATGATGGATACTTTGTGGTTTTTCACTTTGGATATTTGGTAAACATTTCCTCTAAAGTAAATGAAATTTACATGTCACTGTAAGGAAACCGAGTATTTGTTCATAATTGAGCTTTCAAGGGAAAATTAGAATTTGAGAAACTTATCTGTCACTGTAAATTTGACAGGTTCCCAATACTTAAAACTTAACGGATGAGATTGGTGGTGAAGTTAGCAAATGTGATATTTTGATGTTATATCATAAAATGTGTCAGCATTTGGAAGATTTTTATAATTCAATGATTTTTTTTTCAAATGAGGAATGCATGTCAGGATAAAAATCAAGGATACAATATCTATTCAAAGGGCAATAACACTGATATATTTTAATGTAACAATGTGAAAAGTTCACTAATATGGTTTCCTTGCAACTCAAGTTTAGGAAACTGCCACTCTGAGTTTTGGTGCAACATCAAAGAAGAGTATCTACAGTTACACTGAAAGGCTATTAAATACTCCTTTTTTTCCTAATTACATACCTGTGTGAATCTGGACATCCTTCACATATTTCAACCAAATCAAATCATGACAACAGATTAAGTTTCAAACAGATATGAAAATCCAATTGTCTTCTATTAAGCCAAACATTGAACATATTTGCAAAGCAGTGAAACAATGTACCTCTTCTCCCTAATTTTATTGTTTTGAAAAACATTAATGTTATTTATATTAATGTGTAATGTAGTTATTATTAAATGAATTATAATATTTTCTAAATGTAGCTTTAATGTCTAATACTATAAATATTGATGACAAAACCCAAATGAACAATAGAAGCTCTTAGGGATCTTCATTATTTGTTAATAATGTAATGGGGTCTTGTGACTAAAAAGATTAAGAATCTTTGACCTAATCATGTATAAATAAACAAACAAATAAATAAATAAATAAATGGCTATGAAGATAAAGTTAGGGCTTCTCAATCTTGGTACTATTGGCATTTGGCTGGATAACCTTGGTGATGGGTCCGTCCTATACATTGTAGGGTGCCTAGAGGATCCCGGACCTCTACTCACTGGCTCAATGCCAGCAGCAGCAGCCCCCATTTCTAAGTTGTAACAACCCAAACTATCTCTAGACAGTGCCCCTGGAGGAGGAATGAATTCTGGTTCAGAACCGCTGCCATTGGTAAATGGGAAAAGGATGCTTAAAAAGTGGGAAAAGACAACTTAAAGAGACTTCAATAGTATAAAAATACATGGAAAAATTCTGCCCTGCCAGTAAGCCAAGAAATGCAAATCAAAATGATAATGTGCTTCCATTTAAAATCCATTAGGTTATCGAAGTAAACGTAAATGATAACAGGCCCTCTCCGGGAAGCTATGATGAAGCTGGTGGGATTGTATAATTCCAGATAAGACAAATTGATGCATCAAATTGGGGAAATAATTTGCAATGGCTTTCAAGGTCCATAAACACCTTTATGACATAGAAACACAAAGAGCATAGATTCTATAGTGTTAACATAGGTGCAAACTATGCTATAGTTCAGATAGAAGTTGTATGTCAGGAGCTGGATTTGACTATAAAATCCCCCAGTCCAGAAACTAGTTTGGAAGAAAATGAACATTTTCACGACAAAAAAAATCAAGGTATCTTTTTGTTTATAAGCTGAAGCCTTAAAATATTAAACACTTTTTGAAAAACCAATAAAAAAAACTATTGTGAAAAAAATAAATAAAATCTGCATTAAACTAGAATTTTGGGCTCTGAAACTTTACTAGCTGTGGGACCTCCTTTTAAATATTTAAATAACATTTGAAAATTTGAAGACAATAATATTGTCTCCATAAATGATTATTGTGAGAACTGGCTTAGACAATAATGTAAGTGAACATCCAGTTAAAAGTGGAAGATTCAATGCACTCCATTTATCTCCTGTCTCGGCTGAGACGCCACTAAAATGACAGTAAAAGATTTAAAAAGGCATAAAAAATCCATAAGAAAAAAAGAGAAGATGTAAAGGGCCATTTGTAGAAGAGGAGTTTCAAAAAAATTCTGGAAGACTAAATGTGGTCAGAGGAGAGGAATCTGGTCTAGCAAGATAAAGAAAACTAAGTGGTAAAGTGATGCGAACAAGGGGAGTTGACTTGCCCAATGGATCTCGCTTAAGACTCGGATCCTGGATGGATGAAGTTTGGAGAGTGTGTAAGTGAAATGTGAGGCTGAAAATAGGGGTGCTGATCAAAAATCTGTACATGAAAAAAATCAAACTCTTGAACCTGGGATTCTATGTGTCTATCCGCTACCGCCCAGGCAGGAGACAGGAGGTTTCATCTTCGAAGAGTTGGAGTACCTCCATACTCCTTTCACGACACCTGACTTTTAAATATTGACTCCTGAGGCTCCCTGGGTTAGGGGAGAAACACTGCAACATGAAAGAGAGTAGTCAATTCAAATGTGAAAAAGTGACTCCAGAGAAAATAGAGATAATACAAGAGTCAGAAAAAAATCTCTCTTCTTCCCTCCTTCCCACACCCCCCCTAGTCAAAATAGTATCCTCAGAAAAGTTAGAGAAATTATTGCCTCTATACACAAGAGTGATGCTATGAGGAAAAGAGGAAACATTTACAGAACAGTAAATGGTTTTTAAAGGGAAAATGTATGATTGCTAAAATTTTAAACAAATGCTAGACAAGGATTGGTATTTGTCTAGAAAAGAGGATGGAAAGACCAAAAGAAGAGAAAGAAAATGAAAAATAAAAGAGAAAGTATTTAACAGTTAAACTGAAATGAGAGTTCTGTGGGTGAAAAAAATGTATGAATAGTATAATAAACATTGCCTGAATAAAATATAATAATTGTAAATTCTATGATGAATTAAAAAAAGCACCACACTATCAAAGGTAGACACCATAATGGTTAACAGTTCAGATTGTGGAGCCAGACTGCTATGTTCAAATCCCAGATCAGCAACTACAAGCTGCATGAACTTAGGTAAGTTACTTAACCTTTCAGTTCTTCGGTTTCCCCATCTTAAAACACGGATGAGACTTGTTCTTTCCTTACAGGGTTTTGAGAATTAATGGAGTTAACATATGTAAAGGACTTAAAATAGTGTCTAGTACATAGTAAGCTTTAAGTTAATTATAGAATACTATAACAAAAATAGTATCCCAGTTGGCACTGAAGTGACCTGCTTTTATAGAATTACAAAATTAGCCACTCTGTATTTATTTCACTAAAAATAGTGGCATAACTACACCGGGAAGCTGGAAGGAAGGCATTGGATGATTTAAAACAGCCAACGTCTCATCTGTAATAGCAGGATGTAAATAGATAATGTCTGTAATCAATAACTTTAAAATAGCACATTATGTAGTGACATTGCCAATTCCCAGGAGAAACGGCAAAGAATTTCAATGCAGTTGCCCCTGGGCCACAGGACTGGGGAGTTGAAAAAGGTGAAGCAAGGAATGATTTCACTATTTGATTTCCCAACTATGTGCCCTGGTTACTTTGAGATTTTTTAATTAAAGAATGAAAAAGGTTAATATATATGAATTGGCTGTCAGCGCCTGGCATATAAAAGTAGGCACTCAATACGTTTTAGTTCCATTTTATTCATTTCAGTAATTCCACTCCTGGGGATTTTTCCTATTTCAAGATATAGTACCAAAAGAAAAACATGAATAAATATGTTTATTGCTGGGTTATTCATAACAACAAATAACTGGAAATGACCTAAATTTTCAACCATACGGGAATGGTTAAGAATTATGCAAAAACCTGATGGAATGCTATGAACCAAGACCATAAGTTTATCATTCAGACGGCTATGAATTGGCTATAACCTACCACACACACACACACACACACACACACACACACACACACACACACACACAGTCTCTGATGTGTTCAGATTAGGAAACAGAAACCTGAGAAAGACAAGGTATCTGAGCAGAGGAGATGCAGCTATAGTGTGTCTTAGGGCAACTTCCTCTCGCCCCCAGAGTCTCTGTGGATGGCTCACAGATGCTTGGGTCACTATGCCAGGGGAGTTGTTTTGTTGTTGGTTTTTTTCAGCTGTGGCCTTTTATTTATTTATTTATTTTTATATTTTTAAAATATATTTTATTGATTTTTTACAGAGAGGAAGGGAGAGGGATAGAGAGTTAGAAACATCGATGAGAGAGAAACATCGACCAGCTGCCTCCTGCACGCCCCCTACTGGGGATGTGCCCGCAACCAAGGTACATGCCCTTGACCGGAATCGGAATCAAACCTGGGACCCTTCAGTCCGCAGGCCGACGCTCTATCCACTGAGCCAAACCGGTTAGGGCAGCTGTGGCCTTTTATACTTAGAATTCACATCACGATTCAGGAGCATATATATTCACAATCTATGCCATTAATAGCAATTATTACTGATATGAAGGAGCCCCCTCCCTCATTTTACAGTCAGACCTGGCATCAGCAAAGCCCGGGCTCTCCGGAAGGCATCCTTAGCAGTGGCTCAGCCTCCAGCCAGACAAGGCTTAGCAAAACCATTTGTCGACAAAGATATCGATGAAAACTATGACAATGATGAACAAAATGTATGATGTAATGCACTAGAGTCTCCATCAGAACCTACAGACAAGGCCTATAGCTCTCACAGATAATATGAGTTGGGCAAGCCAGGCTCTTGAATCTCTGGATGTGACCATGGGTGTCTACCACCCACTTCTTAGAATCATGCTTGTCAGCCTCTTCATTCATCAGAGCCTCTGGGAGGCCTCGCTAAAGCTCAGATTGCCAGGTTCCTCCCCAGAGTTCCGATGCAGCAGGTCCACGTGTGGGGGCGTGGGTATGTACACTCCTAACAAATTCTCAGGTAATGCTGTTGGTTTACGACCAAACTTTGAAGACCATTGTGTTACAGGCACAGCATTTACCCAAACCAACTGGGATGAAAATTGAGACTTTGAAGAGGGAAGAGAAAGGCAGGTGGAAAAGTTTTCTAAGGGTCCCCCATCTGTCCTTTGTCCCAATGTCCACTGGGGGGAACCTTGCTTTGGTGGCCTTACCACTGCCACCCCCTTCCTGAGCTCCCTCCCAAGATTCTCCCACTGAACCAAGCGCCCCCAATCGGCTTCCTGAACTGAAACATGACAAGCTTACCCCGTCTGCCTGCAGCCCATGAGTTGATGCAAGGGGCCACCTTTGCAGGTTCCAAGAAATTATGCATTCGTTATGGAGGAAATGAACACCTCAAGGCAAACTATAATTAGGAATTCTTCAATTCGGTTTATGCTTTTTCAATTAGACACTCTATAATTTTAATCATGGGAGCATTAACATGTTTCTGTAATTTATATACCTGGGGTATAATTAAGCCCGGGGAACACATCGCTCTAAACCTGAATGTGCGTGATTGTTTCCTGTCACACTTGCGGTACCACGGGTCCCTGGTGGTGAGATGGTGCCAGTTTCAGAGCTGTCTGTGGGCTGCAGAGGTCGGTGAGCGGCCCCCTGGCTTTGGGAATGTAAAGGCTGTTGTAGACCTTGTGCTGCCCTTGAACATCTGGCTCATGTGTGGAATCTGCATCCCAAAGCTTCAGCTCCTATTGTGACTTTCAAAACATTGCCACCATTGGAAACTGCTTTAGACAACTATTCTTGGAAACTAATTTCAATTAAGCAGGAACAGGGTGTCCTGGCAGGGGAGACGTTATCTGCGAGCAGATGGCTTTGAAGCGAAGGAACTGAACAATAGGCTGAAACTTAGCCTGGATGGGGACCAAGCTCCTTTTTTCCCCCATTGATTCCTCTTCTCACTTACTCTAATTCTGCTCCTCTCTCACCATTTCTCCTCTGCCTTTTAGCGACAAAGCAGGCCCTGCATCCTATGTGCAAGGTAGTTCTCTTGGGATTCTGAGCAGTTCTGCAAATTCAAGGAATTCGGAGGCACACAGAAAGTTTTTTGTGCTTATTCAGACTGCACCTCTGAACTTTCTGAAGGTTAAAAAACTTCATTCCCACCCCCCTCATCTTCCTGCTCTCCCCACAATAGCAAATTCAGATTTGCTGACTGCAATAAAAGGAGAAAGAACATAATCAAAACTGGCCCGGGGGACAATGCCTACAGATTCCATCCCTGCTGAGTGGCATGCCCATATTGCTGCGGCATTTGGGCACTCAATAGATTTTGTCTGATCTTAGGAAATATGAGACTTCTTATAGCGTGAAAGTAGGAATTGGATTTGGTGCTCCCAGACTGCCCTACCCTCCCACAGGAGAATACAGATCTGTTCGGATCCTGCTGCTCAGGCTCACCAAACACCCATCTCCTCCCTAAGCCCCACATCTGCATAGAAGTGATATATTCAGATATGCTATCAGCATGCAGCAACACAGCACGGATTATTACAGGTGCCAGTCCTTGTCGTCACCATCAGAACATAGGGGCGTGTTTTTGGCCCCCACGTGGACAAGGATAGAGGAAGGGGGTGGCAGAGATCTGAGTTCGGCTCTGATGAGCTAACACTGATTATCTCCCTGCTGAAACACATACCAAAAGAAACACCAGAGTTTCAAAAGCTGTAAAACCAACAGGGGCAGCTCCACCATGAAATGCAAAACAATCGCTTCTCCAAGCCTTGAGAACGCGTCAACATTGGCACCAGGGAAGAAAATACCTGGCTCCCTGCTCAGGCTCCCTCCCCATCCCCGAGGCCACCTACAGACTAGCCCAGGAGTGCTCAAGCTGTGGTTCAAGCCCAGCAGGGTGGGCGTTGTCTGGGAGCTTGTTCAACACTGGGAATGTAAAGGCTGTTGTAGACCCTGTGATGCCCTTGAACATGCAGATTCTCAGGCCCCGTCCCATTTCCCCTGGGATGAGCAGGGATCTACATATTTCCTTGCTCCCCAAGTGATATTCACTGAGATGTGAAAACTCGGGGTAACCTATTTCCCAGACTTCATCCCAGCGAGGTGCAGCAATGGAATTTGGGAAGTCTAGTGTAGGAGGCCAGTGTCTCAGCAGCACATCAGCTCAACCATAGGTCCCTCTCTGGCTGTGGGGACTTACCTTTTATGCCTGTGTCTAAGCTCCCATTATAGTTCTTATTTCTCATAACAGGATCCCTGGCTTTTTAAAAAAATATATTTTATTGATTTTTTACAGATGAAGGGAGAGGGATAGAGAGTTAGAAACATCGATGAGAGAGAAACATTGATCAGCTGCCTCCTGCACACCCCCCACTGGGGATGTGCCTGCAACCAAGGTACATGCCCTTGACTGCAATCGAACCCGAGACCCTTCAGTCCATAGGCCGACACTCTATCCACCGAGCCAAACCAGTCAGGACAGGATCCCTGGCTTTTTACCTGTGTCTCAAAAGCCTACATTCATGGCCTCTCTGAAACCAAACCTGGGCCTTGCCCTCTTTTTACTAGCCCTCCTTGGGCCTAGAGCAGCAGAATAAAACAGAACCCTCTGTTTTATGGTGGAGATGCTGCTCAGTAGGGTAGCCACTAGCCACACAGGGCTACTTAGGACGTGAAATGTGGACAGTACAACTAATGAATTGAAGTTATAATCTAATTCAGTTTTAATTAATTTAAATATCCCACGTAGCTCTGGTTGAAGCATTAGTCAGCGTAGATCTAAAGTCTTGTCCTTGATTACCGCTTGTGTTACTGGGGCTGCTGCCCCTTGCCCTGGCCATGAATACGCCCTTTTTACATTTATAATCTTTATAAATTGCGTAGTGAGCCTACAACCAAGTAGACATGTACTGGAAAAGAAGAGAATGCGTTGTGTTGTGAAAGGGGGTTAAGCACCCATTTTTTTCTGCCTAGTGGCGGAGACTTTAAACTTTAAGCTGTTCTTTTCCTACTAAAAAGCCAGGGCTTTCAGGATCACTTCTCTCACTGCTGCCCGGAGGAGGCATCCCTCTGAGCGGCTGCCACTGGCGGGAGCCAGCACGGTGCAGAAGGCTTCTGCAGGAGAGCCAACCTCCGTGGATGCACTGGCTCAGGAGAGCATCAATGGATCAGGCTATAGAAATGCACTGATGGAGTTCCGAATGCAAAGTCTGACCTGTGGGCGGCTGCAGACCCAGAGAGGGAGAGCCATCGGTTGTCAGCTGTGCAGGATCTGAGGCAAAGCAGTGATGCCAACTGTCACAGGGCCGGGGGCAGCATGAGAAGGAAAAGTCAGCAGAAAAAGCATTGGGAAAAAGTGAGACCCAGGAGAAGGCATCTTGCAGAGACACTGTGGCTCCTGCAAAGGATGTCACCAGCTGCCCAGGGGGAGAGGATTAACATAAGAATTAGCTACTCAGACTGTCCTTCCATCCATAGCCTGGCCTCTGTTTTCCTTGACACACTGGCGTTGGTGACCTTCACCATGAAGCCATTACCATCCATCCACCATCACTGCCAACATGGTCACACCTACGGCCATAGTATTCCATAGCAGGGTTCCATTACTGAAGCCTCCCCTTCGATCATCTTACTCCCCGAATCCATCTTCCGGTCTCTGCAGCCTCTCCCCACTTTGTACCCCTGTATGAGAGTTTTCAACAGTATCGAGGTCGTCTGACCCTCAATATCTCTGTTACCTGCACCTCTACCTTCACAGGCTTTGTAGGTCAAGCTTGGACTCTATGCTCCATGTCCAAGCACTTTTGTCGACACCATCAGCTTTGTTTTCCCATGGCCCTGTATCAACTTGCGTGTCTCTCTTTGACGGTAAGACCTGCTCACAGTTCTTGGAGAAAATGAAACTGCACAATGTTGACCATCTTTCTTTTTAAAAAATGATTCTTCTTTTGACTTTCATGTTTGAACTCTGCTTTGATTGTCTTCTACCTCTCTGGCCAGTCCTGCTCTGCCTGTGTGGTTCCTGGGGAGGCGCAGATCTCTGTCTTGTCCCTCGCCTCTTCTCATACACATTCTCCCTGGATGAGGTCGTTCACTCAAACACCCCCTGAATGTGAATCCTAATTCTCAAGCCCCTGCTCAGATGCCTCCCCAGCACCCCAGCCTTTTCGGATTTAAATAGTCCCTGTGGTAGGAGGTGAACATGACGACCACACTCTGCTTTCCTTCATGCCAGCAGCAGTCTCGTCTCCATCTCTCCAGATGGCAGACAGTCCAAAATAGAACACTCTTCCCTCTTCATGTTCCAGCAACTGCTCCTGCTCCCTTTAAAATATTCTTTCTGAAACACCTGCTCTTCTTCCTTGGTTTGAGCTTAAGGACTATAATCCAGAATCCGTCAACACCAGACCCAATACTTACTAAGCTGGGTTGTTCGGGGGGCTGATAAAAGGAGACCTGCAATGCAATTAGGATGAGCAGATGTGGATGCAAAGCCACCTAAATTATTTGGGTGTCACCCTTCTTTCCTTTTCTTTGCCTAGGTAATCAGATTACAGTTCTGTACCACCCTCACCAGACTGACCCTGTCTCCTTGCATAGTTTCACTGGTGGTACTTATCTGTCCCATTAGTCATAGTTACATGGCCCCTTAGTCACCATATGTACACTGTGGAACAGCCCCACAGGGAATAGCTCTGCAGCCATATTTATCCCATTATTCCTTATTGCTGGTCATTTCTTTTTGTATCTGGCTCCTCCTCTTTTCCAACCTGGTGTGATGAAGTCCTAGCACACTTTCAGGCTTGGCGACAAGCAGTATGACTTGCAGAGCTAAGTCTCCTTGCCCATCTCCCAACTCCAAAGTGGAGTGCATTCTGCTCCTCATCTTCAGGCTCCAGAAAAGGTGGCCCAGAGAGCCGGGAACAAAGTGAAATCAATGACGTTTAGAGAAAGGGCATCTAAATGTAATCTCAGTTTCTCCTCTCTCCCCATGTGGACAGGGACTCATGCACTCCCCAGGCCACACGTCAATAAGCCCTCCAGAGTTTCACTTGCCCATCCTCATTGGACACCATCGTAGGCTGCCATCTGAGAACCAGATGATAATGATGCCAGTTTTGCTCGCTGCAGCTCCATGGTCCAGCAAAGCCCTTCTGTGATTGTTTCAAGCGCTCTCACCCCGGGCTTCACAGCTATCACAGGGGTCCTGGAAGAAATTTGGCAATCGTTTCCTTTTCTTACCAGTGATGTTTCTTATTTCTTTAAAAACTAGAGGCCCAGTGGGGCCCCTCAGCCTGACTTGCAGGGATTGGCCAAAACCTGTGCTCTGACATCCCCTGAGAGTTCCCGGATTGCGAGAGGGCGCAGGCCAGGCCTAGGGACCTACCGGTGCTCGATCGGGGCCAGGAAGGGACCAAGGGAGGGCTCCAGGGTGTGTTCGGCCCATCTTGCTCAGTCCCCATCAGCCAGACCCCAGCAGCAAGCTAACCTACCGGTCGGAGCGTCTGTCCCCGGGTGGTCAATACACATCATAGCAACTGGTCGAACAGCTGAATGAACGGTCGGACACTTAGCATATTAGGAATATATATCTATATATATATTGGCTGGATCTCCAAACTGTCCTGGAGCTCATCCTTGTGCATTTCAGAGCCTATAAGGCTAATTGGCTGCACGTGTCAGATGCACAGGGATCGTGAAGGCTCATTGGAGTGACGAGAACTGGCACTGACCTCAGAAGCCATTTGCCATGTTACACGGTCTACTAGTATTCCATCTGCCATACCCCTCGTGCTCCATGCTGGAGCAGCATCCTCTGTGCACCATGCCTCAGGCAGGCCGTGAAAGCAGTCCACATGTCCTAACTGCCTTGGAGAAGGTGCCTCAGAGGCCCCAGTGCTCACCTGGTCCACACATCAGGTCCTTGTCCAACTGGCTCCTAACTCTCCCACTGGTTCCCAAGCCACCTTTACCATCACTGGCCTCTCCTGGACTTCCCTCCCTCAGTAATCCTCGGCTCAGAGAACGGCACCATCATCCACGCCAATGACCAACCCAGAAACCCGGGAGTCACCTGGACAATGTCTTTTCCTTTACACCCACCACCAGCTCCATAGAAAAGCCACCACCTAGTCATCCTCCCTCAAGTCTGAGCTCCATCATCACCACTGCTCTGACCTGGTTCATCCTCTTTTCTCATCCTGACAACCATAACTGTCAACTGGTCTCTCTAGCCACTCTTGTCCCTCTGGTCTATTCTCCACAACGATGTCAGAAAGACCTTTTTAAAAAAGTAAGATGGATCACATTGTTCGTTTGCTTAACCCCCCCCCCCCCCTTTTTTTTGACTCCTCAATGCTTTTAGAATAGAAACAAAGACTGCGGTCTCTGGCTCTCTCTCCCAACCTCATCCTGCCTCTCTTTTTGTGTTTTCTCCCCATTACTGTCCTACTGGTCTCCTTTCAGTTTCTCTAACTTCATCCCTGGACTGAGTCTGACCCTCCTCTTATAAGAAGGAGTGAGACGTAGAAGGAAAGAAAACCAGTAAAGTGTGCATTGTCGAGCTGGCTCACATTTGGGAAATGGGCTCGATCCTAAAGGCGATGAGAGAGGAACAGTGTGGCAGCAGCCTCAGAAGGGTCCATCTGAAGGATAGGAGTCAGGGCATGGACGCCTAGACTCCCCTCCCCCACTGGCTGAAGGTTGCCCCTACAGTGTCAAATCCTTTGCACTTCTGACCTGCCTGCTCAGACTGAAGAAGATCCACAGGGCTTTGGAGAAAGCACCTAGGCCAGCGATTCTCAACCTGTGGGTCGCGACCCCTTTGGCGGTCAAACGACCTTTGCACAGGGGTCGCCTAAGACCATCCTGCATATCAGATATTTACATTACAATTCATAACAGTGGCAACATTACAGTTATGAAGTAGCAATGAAAATAATTTTATGGTTGGGTCACAACATGAGGAACTGTATTTAAAGGGCCAGAAGGTTGAGAACCACTGACCTAGGCAAAGCAGAAAAAGGCGGGACCTTGCAACAATCCATGGAACTGTCCAGCACAGCTACAGCTGAAAGCAGAGGGGAGTTGGTGATATGGACCCAATAAGAATTGGCTGCTGCTAATAATAGCCAATCATTAGTGTCCGTGGCTCCGTTTGCACAGAGCTGTCTCTACCATTAGGATTTCAGCTGCACCTGGGCCTGTTTTGATCATTTCTGGATCTTCAGTGCTCAGCAGTGTCTGGCACATGGTGTTTGTTCAAATTCAAATTAGATATTTACTGACTTAATTAGTTAATGAATTGATAAACACATGAAGGAGGGAACAGATAGACCTGACTCATCTCCTAGGATCTGGTCTCACCCCTCCTGCTCGGTGTGATTCTGTCTACCCACTCTGCGCCCAATATTGATAAGATCTCAGTTGAGGGAGCTCATGTGGATCCCAGTGCCCCTTTCTGAGGGGGATTTGGATCTTCTTTGTTTTGATTTCACACCCTAAGGAGGCATCTCCTCCAACTTGAGGGTACGGCTGACCTTATCTTGCTGGTCCTTCAGCAGTTGAGACAACCTAGCACTGTCTGCTTGCTTTGGTGTTTGTGAAAGGTGCTCGAATCTCAGGATCCATTGTTAAGGTAACATTGTCTCAAGGATTTGGGGACAACCTTGTAGATAATTGCACATTCCCTGATGCGTCACATGCTTGCCAACACCTGGCATGTGACAGTGCTCCCGTGGTGTGGGAGGAGCCTAGCACACAGGCTCCAGCTTACAGCAGGGCTCCAAGAGCGCCCCATCCCATAGCTAGGGGGCAGGCAGCCGCTCCTGTCCCAGCAGCATGGCCACGCCAAGGAGCAAGTTGAGTAACTGCCAATTGCACTTTACACACTTTCGCTGACTGGATCTTCAAAACAATCTGAGACCTGGTAATGTATTCCCATTTTACCAACAAACAGCCTGAAGTTCAGAGAAAGTAAGTAACTGACCCAAGGGTGCCCCATGAGTCAACTGCATCAGATTTGATCTGCTTCCAGGAGCTGTCCCAAAGTACCAACTGGCAAGTTTGCTGTGGCTGGAAGAGCATGAGAGATGGAAGGTCATGGTCAGGGTCACACAAGAAGGTCACAGGCTGGTGGAGATGGAAAACGCAAGTCCCTGATAGAGGAGTGAGCAGGACAGAGTGGGAGCCCAAGGAGGAGCTGGTGCATTCTGCTGCAGATGGGAATGGTCCTGCATGTGCCTACCAAATGCCCCCGCACCTGTCAGGAAAAAGACCAAACCGCAAGTGGAGGCCGCTTTACCTGGCCCCTGTGGCTCACTGACTCTCACCCCCTCTCTGCCGCAGCCCACAGTGGTTCCATGAACACACTGTACGCCTTCTCTGCCTTGGCTCTGGCATAGGCTGCTTCCTCCTGGGTCACTAAGCACACGCCCCCTCATCCGACTGGTCCCAGATCAGGTAACCCTGCCTCCAAAAAGCTCTCCCTGCCCTGAGCCACCAGGCTAAGGATGAATGCCTGTGCACCTGAACTCTGGGGAATCTCTGGCCAAGTCCACAGGCTCATCAGCAGTTTTTTCTTTTTCTGAATGTTCTTCCTATAGACCTGCACCATCTAAATTGGTAGCCACTAGCCACAACTTAAAAAAAAATTAATTCCTCAGTCAAATTTTAAGTGCTCAACAGCTACATGTAGTTAGTGGTGACTATTTGGAGAACACAGAGGTAGGACATTTTCATCATGGCAGGAGGTTCCACTGGACAGTGCTTACAGACTAGGGGGCAGCTAAAACGGGCCAGTGAGGTGCACCTGCACAGTCCCGGCACCTGGCTCCTGCCAGGCGTGCAAAACAGATGTGCCGATTTACTCATTTAGGTTTTTTGTTTGTTTTATTTTTAGTGTTTACTAAATGCCAGGCACTGTCCCCAGGAAAGGGGCTCTATTAGTGTCAAGCCTACCCCTTTCGTGGAGCTCACAGTCTAGTGAGGAACACACATGAAATAAACCCAGAGAAAACATGCAACACGCGTGTAGCCCAATGAAAAGCTCAGGAAGGAATGATGAAGAAAGCACACGGGGCACTTGAGCAAAGCCTGGTAAGAGGGCAAAGCAAAAGGAAATAAAACCAGAAACGGGTCAGGGCCAGATTCTGGTGGGCCTTGAATTCCATGCTAAGAAGCTTGAACTTAAATGCGGTAGAAAGCCAGTGACCCATTTAAGGATTTTAAGCAGAAAAGTTAACTTGATCCAATTTGTGTGTCTGAAGGACCATTCCAGCAGCTTGTGGGGGCTGGATAAAGATGATGAATGTATGCCAGGGAAACCAGCAAGGCGCCCTGGCAGGCTAGGAGAGTGGGGGGTGGGGTGGGTGGAGAAGGAGGGAGGGACAGAGGAGAGAAGAAAGAGATCATTCCCAAGCTGAGTCTGAGGTTCAGTGGACGGGCACCCTGACTGACTGGGTGAGAAGGAGAGGGTGGGGGGAGAAAGGGGTGCCTCTAAGGAAGCCAGCTGGGGACCCAGGGGAGGGTCTGCTACAGAATCCGGGGCTCTTCCCGGCCCTACTTCAGGGACTGCATTAGGGGTGATTAATTCATGGCCAAGTTACTTTCTGAGGAAGGTTACTACAGATACATCAGCATGACAGGTGGGGCGTGGAGGAAGAAGGCCCGGCGTGTTCAAGTCAGAGCTGAATATTAGATTCTAGTCACTGTTTGATTGATCTTTTAAGCAATTCTGGGATTCTGTCACTTAAAAACCAATAAATCTTTGAAGGCCTGGGGAAAGCAATGCAAAAGCAATAAATCTCTATTGTGGAGCATTAGAAATATAGGCCAAGCTGCCCACGTGGTTTGGCTGGAGAGATGAGGGTGCGGGAGCCCACAGGGCAGTTTTCCCACCCCACCTCCCCTCCTCGCCTCCCGGCCCAATCAATTCCACCAGAAAGTCAGATCCAAGGGGCTCGCTTCCAAGGGGCAGCAAGGGGCTGAGCATGGACAGAGCCCTGCTGGTGAGGCCTGGGGGCTGGGGCTCAGCTATGATGCTGTTTGAGGACAGGCAGACCCCACTCAGAGAGAGACACGCTGAGGTTCAAGTTACAGGCTCGCCCACACAACCCAGAGTAAAGGGCCCCTGAGACCCCCTTTTGCCTCCCCGTCACTTCCAAGTTGATGGCAGTTCCCTCACCAGCATCCCCACTGAGTGGTTACTCAGTCATCACTTGATGTCCCAGGCATGGGAAACTCAGAACCTTCTAGGGGAGCAATGAACGCAAAGGCAGGAAGTGAGGTCCCTGTCCTGCTGTACAGGTAACAAGCTTGGTGACCTTGGGCCAATCATTTCACACCTTGACTACAGCTTCATCTTCAGAAATGGAGATGGTGTTTCCACCCAGCTTATCTACTGGGTAAATGGCAATCGGATGATACAATGAAATTAAAGGAACTATCAGCTATGAATAGGATCCCGGGCATCCTTGACCCCATGCACTTAGTAAGCTCTTCATGTGCTGCAATCATGGCCTTTGTTGTTTTCTCAATTCTCCTCTTCCTTGACCTGCGGGACTCCACATGGGCCCCCTGAGCTCATCTCTCCAGCCAGACCTCTCCTCTCAGCCAACACAGTCACTGTCCTTACTGGCCTTGTCTTGCTGGTCCAGTTTCATTATCTGGTTTGTTTCCCTGCTAACGCCCCAGCTCCCTGCCCCATTCCCAGGAACACTTCCTGGATGCTAAACCTCAGGAGGACAGGTATGTGTGTAACCCACTTACCTCCCGCACCTGGGACACAGCAAACGCTCAATTTGTTGAATGACCTAATGGTCAACTATCTCCCAGCTGGGCATCCTAGTGCCCTGACCTCGAGGTGAAAAGAGCTAAGGTAACGGAAATCTATTGTGATGGAGCCACTGCTGTCGTTGCGAGCTGCCCTGAAAGACTTGCTGGGTGGCACGGGTTAGTCTCTTGCCCTTTTCGTCAAATGCCCAAGCACCAGTCTGAAAATAGTTCTGAAAAGGAGTGTACCCATCCTCAGTGATCCAGAGCCGTGGGAAGAAACGCAGCCAGGCCTCTCCACACGCGAAGCATTGCCCCTCTGAGCGGTGACATGTATTTTCATTTTTTCCCATGGCAATGCCACCAAAGTATGTCATGCCCAGCTTCCTCCTAGGGAGGTGCTAGGGGCTAGTGGAATGAGGGTTGGCTTAGGGTCAGTTTAAATGCTGCCCACACCCCTTGCTTGCTTCGTGGTCTGCATCGACTCCCTGGGGTCTGTTTATCTCCGTTCCCATGACTGCAAAACGGGGAGACTTCTCTTGCCATGTTGTGAGGATACAGTTTATCTTTGGTGACAGGCATGCAGCAAGCCCTTGCTCATTAGATGAAAGCTAGCAGGTCCTTTGCACTTGAAGACATGGAGCCTCATGCTATATTTTGGGGGGTAAGCCAGGAATAATGGGTGAACAACCATGGCTGTGAGGAGCTGTAGCATGCAGACCTCCTAATTTCTTGAGTCCCTGTGTTAGTTTTATTGAGTTCTCCTGTTTTGTTTTGTTTTTGCTCCCTGCCAACTGTCATTTTTCACTGCTCCCGGGCACTTCCATTCCCACCTCTTAATTTACTGTGGTCTTAGGATGCATGAGATTACCAAACAGATGGGCAAGCTAAGAGCATGCAGGCTCAGAGGAAAGTGCAAGGGGCTTCTCTCTGTGGGAACTGGAAGAGCTTTCCCAGGAACGCCTGTTTGGGCTGCTCAGAGGTCCCCTTTGCTGGTCTCTGGAGGCAGGCAGGCCTGGATCCTAGTCCCAGCTTCATCACTTGCGGGCTCTGTGACTGAACTTCAGCTTCCTCATTTCTAATAGAAAGATCCTACTCTTAGGTTAGTCAAGGTTAAATTCTGGGAACACAGTAGTTGCTCAATAAAACATGGTGCTAATGACTTTGATGAGTTTTCAGAGTTTCATGGACATATAATCTGGTTTATCCTAGTCCTCTGTACAAAATTTAACTTTATGCTGCTGGACCCATATTGCTTATTTCTCAGTACAATTTTTTTAAAAAAGTTTTTTGGAAACTTTGTGCTGGAAAGAAGGTAGGGGATCTTAAGGAAAAAAGCAAAGGCCTTCCATCCCCACCATAGAATCAGGGTCTCGAAAAGCTTTGAAAATTTGAATAGGAAAGATGCAGGCAACACTGTGCCTGGTGGCAGGACGGATTCTTAAAAATCCACTTTGAACAGACCTTCCTAAGTTCCAAAGAGAAGCAGAAAAGCCAACGAAGAGACTAACTCTGACAGCCTGCCTTGCTGTGGCTTCTATATTTTATTTAGCCTCTGTGGAATCATTACCCCCCATACTTTCCAGATAAGCAAACCTCAGGCTCAGAGAGATGAAGTATCTGGTCCAAGGTTGCACGGCAGTGTTCTGAACCCAGGCTCCCTGTCACTAAGCTCCCATCCTTCCCATTGCCCCATAGAGAAGGCTGTGGGGAGTGGACGGAATCCACACCCCCAGGAAGCCACCGCGGAAGCCAGGTGGCCAGGTCCCTCTGGAGGTAGTTTCGTAGGCTTGCAGCATGAAAGGGGATGCCTGGGTCTACTGTGTAAAAGTCCTGGTGTGGGGTCAGCTGCGCATGGATTGTGCAACATGGGATACACTGTTTCTCGCTTCTGGGCCTATTCTGCCATCTGGAAAGCGTTCAAAGATGTTGAAACATGACCAGTGCTGCTTCGTGAAAGAGGCACAAGCTGTGAAAGGGAGGCGGGCAAAGGTGGCCAAAGTGCAACATGTGCTTTAGCACCTGGAGGACCTGGGTTCAGTCTCAGCGTCCCTGCTTATTGTCTGTGAGCTCGTGGGAATTTCTGAGCCTGAGGATGAGAATAATAATATCTGAAAAGAAGGATAGTAATATCTCAGTGTATAGACAGAACTGAATGACAATGTTATATGAAAGTAACAGGAACAGCCGAAACCGGTTTGGCTCAGTGGCTAGAGCGTCGGCTTGCGGACTGAAAGGTCCCAGGTTCGATTCCGGTCAAGGGCATGTACCTGGGTTGCGGGCACATCCCCAGTAGGAGATGTGCAGGAGGCAGCTTATCGATGTTTCTCTCTCATCGATGTTTCTAACTCTCTATCTCTCTCCCTTCCTCTCTGTAAAAAATCAATAAAATATATTAAAAAAAAAAAGAAAGTAACAGGAACAAAAGCAAGTAACTCAGCAACTATTTATTTGGTGTAAGAGCCACCAGTTGCCTGGGCTCACCACAGCCAGGACAGTCCTGCAACGACCTGTGTATAGGAGACAAGGCAGAAGTTCTCAGCTCAGGTGTCCCACAAACACGACACACGCCTGTTGCAAGGTCTGAAGATTCACCTGACTTAGAACAGAACATTGTTCAAAGCCCACGGAATTGAGGGGAACTTCCTAATTGCGGGCAACTGATTGGATCTACTGTACTGCCTATAATTTCTGGGTAGAGTTGGATCCAGGTGGGAAAACAGATGAGACCATCCCAATAGCCTCCTTCCTGGCTGGTCTCCTAGTCTCCAGTTTCATAAAAGTCACGCTGCATCTGGCTCCCCAGGGCTCCTCAGAGAAACCCCAGCATCTTGAACATGGCCCCACCGCCACCCCACCACTGCTGCCTTCATCTTTATGCTGAAGCAGACGGAACCACTCCTGGCTGCTCCCAGGACAGCAGGCTGCATTTGTCCCCCATGCCTTTGCTCACGCTGGATCCTCTTACAGCTTTGGCAAAATATCATACAACATTTAAGATCTAGCTCAGTGTCACCTCCTCTGGGAACTCTCCCCTCCGAGTCCTCATCACGACCCAGGCACATCTCCATACGCATGCACTGTGTTGTAATTATCTTTTCATGTGTCTGTCTCCCCAGCGAGAGTCTGGCTTTCTTTCGACCATGGCTAGTTCACTGCTGTCTGCTAAGCAGTTAGACAGCCCCTGGCACAGAGGGAGTGCCCCATAAATACTTGTTGAATGGCTAAGTAAATGAATCGTTTTTATCCCCTGTGGCCCTCCCCATTCCGGGCATCTAAGGTACTCAGTGCGTGCTTGTTGAACTGGACTGAGCCCATTTGAAAGCTGTTTCACCCAACACTCAGCTTGATTTCAAGGGACTGCTGTCCTTTGATCGCTGAGCAAAGCTAGCAGTCAAGCTCGGAGCTGCTGCCCCTATGCAAAGTGTAGCTGGTTTAAAAGAGATGCCCACCTTCCTGGTAGCCACACGCCAGGACCTGGCACTGGGGCAGCTCAGCCATGGAGAGGCTTTCATCGCCTGGGCCATAAGCATGCTCCTGACCCCCAGCAGCCTCTTGTGAAAATCAGCAGTAGGGCTGGGACTTCAAGCCCCAATGAGGGACCCTAGGACGCTAAGGCCCTATGCTGGCCCAGCCCAGAGGTCTGGCCCCATTCATGTCTCTGAGCAGGCAGGTTTCAGAGTTCAGCAAGTCTGCCCATTTGTCTGCTAATGCCAGTCAGACATGGAAAGATAATCTGGGCAGGAGGCTCAGTCTCCAGGCTCCCAACCCACTAAATAAATTTACTGTCCATGTGTTCCAGCAGCTTCTCTCCCAGCCTCCTCAAGTCCGCCTCGGCATGCTCCCTCAGAATCAGTTCCAACACCCATTGTGCAGAGAGAGGCTCCTGGCTCAGGGGCCCCCTGAACTGGGCATGGGCTGCTGGCCCTCCTCCTCCAGGAAGCCCGGCTCCTGGCCAGTCCGGCCCGGGCACTGATGGTGACACGACTCAGTGGGAGGTGTGCCTGGTGCAGAGAAGGAAAGCTGTGAACTCTCGGCGAAGGCACCTCCTACCTGACAGGGGCTCCCCGGGACTGGGCAGGCTTCAGCATCACCGTGATGGTCGTGTCCGTTTCGTTGAGTGGGGTGTCTGTGTCATACTCGGGCATCGATGGAGCTGGGCAGAGAACAGAGAGAGTGTGGAGCTCAGCACAGGTCCCAAGCCCCACTCACTGCGGTGAAATCCTAGACCACCCTGGCTTTGTAGCATTCATTCATTCATTCATTCATTCCCTTTGAGGCCACCCCTAAGACACTCAGGATGACTGGAAGGAGGGTGTGTGGGGAAGCTTAGATGAGAGGCACATGGCATCCTAGGATTTCAGCAAAGAAGGTCCTGACCTCCAACCAGGCAGAGGGCTCCTTCAAGGTGCTGCAGAGCCTGGGGAAGGGTGGCAGTGATGTGGCCAGTAACCCTCAGCAATCAAAAAGTCCCACACGAATAAACAGATAAATGCAGGAAATGTAAGTACTCAACAAGGATGTGAGCGCAGTCAACCTTGTTAAGCACATTAAAAATGTAAATTACAATGGTGATGAGTGATTCTTTTTTTGTTTTTCCTCATGAGACCCTCCCTCTCTCAGCCCCAGCCCCACAGGAGTGAAACTAAATCTGATCCCTGGGGAAGGTAATTTAGCCATTTGCATTAAGTGCTATTAAAACCCACATCCCTTTTAATTCAGTATTTCAATTTCTGGAATTTAATCCCAAAGTTATAATCCAAACCGATGAATTAAACTTTATTCTGTAGCATGTTTATTGAAGCGTTATTTTATAAAATCATGGAAGCTGCAAATATATCCAACCACAGGGGAATGTTTAATTAAATTACGTCCGTCCGCTTGACAGAACATTATAATGAAAGCAATGTAGCAACATGGAAAATGCTTATGGTATAAACAGAAGTGAAAACATTAAGCTACCAAAAACACCATGGGTCTGTTATGCAAAATGTGTATGCATGCCAGCCAGAATTGCATAGACATTCTGAGACAATATAAATTGTAAAAAAAGGCTCCCAGGTAATTCCGCCTGATGCTGACTGATGATGGAGGGGGCCCTACTGCAGACGGCAGGTGAAATCATGGACCATTGTGGCTTTGTAACATTCATTCATTCATCAGACATTTCATGAAGACCTCTGCTGTGCCCTGCCGTGCGTGCTAACAGGAATATTCCTGAAAATAAATCACACTTTTACAAGCCAATATGTATGAAAAAATAAAGTACTACTTAATGCAACTGTGTAGTCTAATTTTTGGTGAATCGCTCAGTACGCCCTCTGGTCCAATGAGTGTAACTTTTACACGTCAGGAAGTGTGTGGATTGGGTTTTCTTTGTGAGACTACAGAGGTAACATAGGAGGGGCAGCATCGCCTTGATCTCCAGTACTACACAGCGACAGCTGGCTCTGGCCTTTCTTCACTCCCAGGAAAACGAGGCATGGGGAAAAGCAAAGCAGCAAACACTTTCTGGGAGAGATACCTGAGATTTTGGTGGCGATCCTCGTGGTGACGGGGGGCCCGAAGCCCTTGGCTGTGCTGGCCTTGATGGTGAAGGAGTAGGTGGTCCCTGGGTACAGACCCACAAAGAGGTGGTGGGTTTCGTTCCGGAGCTTGAACACCTTCCCCCTCTGGCTGGAGAGGTCGGCACTCGGGTCCAGGGAGCCAACAGCCTTGTAGTTGATCTGCACAACAAGCAAGCAAGCAAACCAATTAACAGGAAGCTGGACAGCGCTCACGTGGAGGGACCTCAGGGGAGGAAAGGAGAAGGCATGTGGGCTTGGTCAGTGAGTTCGATGCTGCTGTCCACCTTACAGGTCACCCAGCCTCGAAACAAGCCACCGCGGGCGCTCTGCACCACTGCTGCCCAACGGAAACACAATCCACACCATAGACATGCAGTTTAGTTCCCTAGTGGTCACATTGAAATAGAAATAAAGTAAAAAAATTAAATATTATATTTTGTCAAACCTAATATATGCAAAATATTTTAACCTGCAATTTACAGAAAGTTACTGCGATATTTTATACTCATATTTTATAATGTGAATACAGTCTATATGTATTCACATGAAGTCCTCGACATCTCATATGTCGTTTGCCATGGCACCTCTCCATTTGTACTGACACATTTCAGAAGCGTGGTAGTCCCGCGTGGCTAGCGGCCACCACATTGGACAGCGCATCTGTAGAGCAGTGCTAGAGAGAGGCATTGCAAGAAGAATTATTTGGAAAGATAGTGAAAAATGCAGTCCTCGGCCCCTACTGCAGGTGGCGTCATCTGCATTTTCTCATGCATTACACTGCTTGTCTTCCCCCAACCTTGGGGGCATCAGGATACTTAATTCTCATTTTAGCGATGCAGAAACTGAAGCTCGGTTTGAAACAACTTGCATTAAATTATCATGTCTCAACATATCTTTGGGGAAGGCCCAGTTCTGGGTTTCCTAATCCATTGCACACTCATAATAATCCAAAGACCACATTACATGTGACTTGTCATGTGAGTCTGGCAATAGCCAGACTGGTCTACACTCTGTGCAAGAAGACATGTCCCTTGACCATGAACTTGGGTGCCACAGCAATGTCAAGGCACTAGAGATGTTTCTAGGTGCTCACGCTCAAGTTCTGCACTTACCTGCTGTGAAAGTAACAAAATGGTTGGCGTCCTGGCACTGGCCCCATGGATCACACTTTGAGTACCCATGTTTCTAAATTAAACATTTGTGAACGTGGCAAATACATGCTTTTTTGTCTATTTTATAAAAAATATATTTTATTGATTTTTTTACAGAGAGGAAGGGAGAGGGATAGAGAGTCAGAAACATCGATGAGAGAGAAACATCGATCAGCTGTCCTGCACACTCCCTACTGGGGATGTGCCCGCAACCAAGGTACATGCCCTTGACTGGAATCGAACCTGGGACCCTTCAGTCCGAGGCCAACGCTCTATCCACTGAGGAAACCGGTCAGGGCTTGTCTATATATTTTTTCTAGTTTGTTCTATTAAAATATATTATTAGAGTATAAAACACACAGAAAACTCTACAGCTCAATGAATTTTTACTAACTGGGCACAGTTATATAATCAGCAGCCAATTAAGAGAGAGGACATTACCAGACCCCAAATTTCCCCCTCCCACCACTTCAATCCTTACCCACCACCTGTGGCAAGGTACCTTCTATCCTTGCCTCTAATGCCATACAGTTGTTCTGCCTGCTGTTGAACTTTATATAAATGGAGTTACACACAGGTGCTCTCCAGTGCCTGGCCTCTTTCATGCAGCTACGTGAAATGCACGTGCAGCTACAGACTGCGCGTCGTGGTTGTTCCGTATTCAGTCACGGGCCCAGGATCACACCCAGGCCCCTTAGGCTCGAAAACCTGTGCTCTTTATTCTGTATCCCCCTGCCCCACATGGAGACACACTGCATCAATGGAAGGGCACCTTCATTCATTCACTTGGTGCTCCTTCACAATGTTTCCCATACACTCCTGGATTCTAGGACCTGCATCGGGTGCTGCTGGGGCCCCCAAATGAATGCAAGTTAGACCCCGTCCTCAGGGTCCTCTCTTCTAGAGCGAAGTAAGTCACCTACATTGTTCTGTCCTCCACCATGAATGTCCTTTCTTGACAGGAAGGCCACACCCAGGCAGAAAAGGGAACGCACCCACTTCACTTCAAAACTAAACAGTTCTCTCTTTCTGGCAAGGGTATCAAATGCTTTCGGAGCAAGAGGTAACTTTTCTCTCTTGTATGAAGCGCTGTAGCAATTGAGACCACGTGTCTAGAAGAGAGACCAGATTCTGCCTGGAGCAGAGTGAGCCCAGGAGGAGAAATGCCCAGAGTTGAAAGATTTGGGCATTTTGCAAGCAGAGCCTGGGCAGGTTGAGCCCTTGTCAGGCAAGTGACACATGCCTGCCTCTTTGCTTGAGGGCTTTGTGCTTAGGCGCTGGCAGGAAGTGCCTGGCAGTGAACAGCCACTGGAAGGATGGGAGGTGGGTCACGCCTTTCCCAGGCCCCCTTGCCACTGCAGCTCCCTAGGGGACTTCCCCATGGGAGATGCTCCTCTGGCCTCCACAGGGAGCTGGCTGGGAAGCATACCCACCACTGGCTACCTTCCTTTCTCTTCCCCACCCCCTAGTGTCTCCCAAACTTCTCAATAATCGCTGGTATTCAAACCTTCGTCTCAGGGGTCTGCATCTGAGAAACACCGAACTAAGACAACACAGGGGGTATCGCAGAGCAGAATTGAACTAATGCCCGAGGATGACAGGGATTTGGAGCAGGGGACAGAGTATTCTAGGTTCTGGGTTGAGGGAGCTGCCTGAGCAGAGGCCTGGGTGGGAAAAGGCTCCTGAGAACAGAGGAAAAGAAAGCCCAGTGTGACTGCAGAGTGGTGAGCACCTGGGGGAGGTGAGGGTTCAGTGTGGGCTGGACTCCAGGTGTCCCCAGTGGCAGAACGAGGAGCAGGTTCAGAAAACCCTGCCTGTGGCTGGGAACCCCAGCTCACGGGGGGGGGGGGGGGGAGGGGGAAGGCATGCATATGCATCCTTTTGAAATCTCCCCCTGGTCCCCCTGGCTGGGCTGGTGGCAACTGCATTGATATACAGGCACTGGGAGGTAAAGCTCATGCCTTATTTACTAGCCAATTCCTTTCCTGCCCTCCAAATTCAATCCAGAAGCAACTCAATTTCCACCGAGCTGTCAATATAATCTACCGTGTTCCCCTGCTCTCCTAACCTTTCCTGGTATTACAGGATCCTCACTTACTTGTAATGAAACACTATGAATAAATCAATGTATGTTAATATAGCGTGTCTTCAATTTTTTATGGAGGGCTTCACCAAGCCGAATCCCCGCTGCTTTGTCAGAAACCGTCTTTGAAAAATTTAACTTGCAAGTTTTATGAACTGGCAACTTGTAGGGGTGGGCTCGGGCTGGGGAAGGAAAGGAGGAAGGTGAGAAAAATGGAATGGGATGGAGCTGTGGCCATAAAATACATAATGCAATGTGAATCTTCACTTGGAAGAGGAGAGAGAGAGAGATTTGTTGGAACAGGAAACATAAAATAAAGGGTGAGTTGGGGAAAAGGGTGCTGAGCTGCATGTCGACACGGACTCCAGGGACTGGGCTCTGGCTGCAACAAGGTGATCGAGGCCACCCAGTCTCTTCCGGTCTCCATCAGTGGGATCCCTAGCCAGGAGCCAGAGCGAGGACTTCAAAATGAGAATGCAATCACGTCATCCCTTAGCATCCATAGCTCTCCGGATTCAGACCACATTGTTATCCCATGTTATCTTCATCAGCTCATGCCATGAGTTGGCCTCTCTTGGGCTCCCTCTTGCAACCGAGGCCTTATTACACTGTCTAAAACGAGCCATGGTCCTTTTTGCTACAGGACCTCGGCACCAGCTATTCTGTCAGCACAAAACACGGCTTTCCTTCCCCTGCCTCTCTCTCACCTCGTTAATGACTCCTCATCCTCAGATCTCACTTGAAATGTCACTTGTCATGAGCACCTTCCCTGACTCCCACATCCTCCATGTACCCAGCGTCACAACTCTCCTCTTTGAACTGTGAATGTGAATTTTACATTCAGCCATGCAATTATTTCATTGTGAGTCCCTTTCCCACTATCCCAAGGTTTGCAAAAGTAAAGCCTTAAAGCCAAACTCGGCCCCTAATCTGGTTTTGTAACTAGAAATGTATTGTAACACAGCTGTGCCATTCACGTATGTTTTGTCTTTGGCTGCCTCGACACGACAATAGCAGAATTAAGTCGTTGTGACTGAGACCCTGTGGCCCACACATTCATGAATATTTTCTCTCTGGGCCTGTGTAGAAAGCAGTGGATGACTCCTGTACTAGACTTTAAGCTCCAAGAGAGCAAAGATCTTATCTGGTTTTTCTTCCATATTTCTTCCTTTTGCATGGGTAAGTGAATGATCAAGCTAGCCACGTGGCTTGAACCATTTGCTTAACCTCTCCGAATCTTAGGTTCTTTAAGGGTTAAATAATAATTTTAATGCACCTTTAGCCTTTGCATCACGGCTCCATCAAAGAAGCAAAGAACAAGTTGGCCTTCTATCCTGAAATGAAGAGGCAGGGACAAGAAAGGCAGGGAGAACAGAAGGAAACCATTTCCCTGGAAGAGCCCCGTCAGGAAGGACTTGAACATGCGTAGGTTGGGCCATGCTGTGCTCCAGGCACTGGGCTCGGTACGACATAAGACCCTGTAGTCCCATGTTCAGATAGAGCAGCTGTCTGACAAGACTCAGGTTCTGAGGATGAGATGGTGCATGGGAGTTAAGGGCAGATCGGAGATAAGGATGAGGGATGCAGCCAGGGCTCAGAAGCAGCTGATCAGAAGATGCAATCATGACAAAAACACCATTTGGGGCACTTGCTATGTGCGAAGCACTGTGAGACAGGGTTCACGTAAAAATCACCTTGTTTAAGCCTCAAAAAAGGGTATGGATTCTTTACGGTTATTCCCATTCCTCTGCTGAGGAAGCTGAGGCCAAAGGAGGTGACATGCTCAGCATGTGAGCAGAGGTGAGGGCAGCTATGTGTGTGACTGTGTGGCCTGCTGGAAGAATAGAGGGAAAACCACAGCTTATGAAGTGTTCTCTGCTGCCTCAACTTCACCATCGTAGGTGCAGTGACGTGACATAAACTTGGATAAGTCTATTCAAACACCCAGAGATGCCTTACTCTGCCTGGCAGAACTGATTGCTCCCAGATCTGTGTTCCCCAAAAGACTTTGTTCCCTGCAATATCCATCAATCCTGTCAGGAACGGGGATTTCTTCATCGATGTTTCCTCAGAGCCCAGACCAGAGTCTAGTACAGAGTGGGTTCTCAATGAACATCTGTTGTTCATTGGGATGGGCTGTAAAAAGGGCTCACTCCCAAACAGATGACCCCATATTGAGGAAACACATGTAGCATCAATTGTCATATAAAATGGGTCACAACCTGCCCACCTGAGCTTGACATTCCAGAAACATCCTCTATAGCTTTTACTATATCCATGGTAAACTATATCTTCATCCTAAACCCTTTGGGGGGGAGAGGAGTCAGCACCTTAAGTCATCCATCCACCTGCTCCCAAATTTCTCCAAATGGCTTCCAACTCAGATTCCGGAATTCTCAACACAGCAGAGTACTAATGAGACTACATGTAAAATAGATCAACGTGGATAGTTCATTGTATAAAGGGTTAAATACATTTAATTTTCTGTAAACTCAAATCACTGGTTAAAATATTTACTTCCTTTTTGATCCACTGTGCAGGGATGGTCTTTGCCATCTTGGTGACCTCCAAGGAAAATGTACAAAAGGAGACAGTTCAAGGCAATCTCTGCTTGACAGAAGTGTAGTGTTGACTCATTGATTTCCTAGCAATTTAAAAATAACATGGGAGCACATTCCTTCTGAAGAACAGTGAGAATGCACAGATGGCCACAACGCACATGTCCGTGACTTCTTGCCCACGGGCCCTCATTGTTCCTAGAGAGCCTTGGACTATGATAACAGCAGGAAAAAAAGATTATGATTGACATGCGGACTGCTGTGCCTGGTGTTTCCAGTACTATTGAGCCAGTGAGAGTGCAGGGACCTGCCACTTCTGTGCCCAGACAGCTAATGCTTCTGTTCTATTGAGATGAACTCATTCTCTCAGTCAACAGATGTTCATTGGGAACCCATTCTGTACTAGACTCTGGTCTGGGATCTGAGGAAACATTGATGAAGGAATCCCTGTTCCTGACAGGACTGATGGATATTGCAGGGAACGAAGTCTTTTTGGGAACACAGATCTGGGAGCAACTGGTTCTGCCAGGCAGAGTAAGGACAGTTCCCCCAAGAAGCTGCCAGGGGGCTGGGCTGGGCTGAGCCAGCGGTCCTCAACCTGGACTCCAGAGCATAGAATGCCCCCGGGGCTTTCTAAAAAGCATCAATGCCTGACCCTCCCCAGACTAATTGAATCCATGCTGTGGATACACATGCCTGGGCACTGGCACATGTTGAAGTACTTCAGGAGATTTGATTGCACAGCCGTGGCTGAGAGTACTGGAGCTGAGTCCTACGGCATGAAGGGACTAAGCAAAACCGCAGAAGGCAGCACATGCCACAGAAAACTTTCCTAAAGATTCTGGAAGGAACTAGAAACTCACCATTCAATTCGATTATAATGGCCGTAGGAAGGATTCACTGATGAATGCTGAAGTTGGTGGGTGAAACAATATTCCCATAGCTTTATCTTCCCCAGATTTCCCAGCTACTGTTGTGGTTTCATCCTAAAAGCACAAATTTGTTGACATCTCCCAGAAGGAAGGTCCTAATTCCTCTCTCCTTGAGTGTGGGCTCTCTTTGAATGAATAGGGAAAACAGTAGCTTTAAAGTGGAGAGGGTCAACACTGTCCATGATAAATCAGGTTGAGATTAAGGGCCCCCTGGCATGATGTGATGAGAAGGTTATATACCCTCTGTGGTCTCTTTCCCCCCCCCCAGAATCTCAGTCTATTAATGAGGAAAACATCAGACAAACAATGAGTACTCTTAGAAAATGTCAAAGTCATGAAAACAAGGAGAGATTGAGAAACTGTCACCAGCAGAAGGAGAATGAGGAGACATGACACCTAAATGTTATGCAGGAACCTAGAAGGGAGAATAGGATATCTGCAGAAAAACATAGAAAATCAGGAAAAAGCAATACAAAACAACAATAAAAAGGTGTGGATGTTTAGGCCATCGTAATGCACAGACATGAATTCTTTATTTTGACACATATGCTACGGCTATGTGAGATGTTAGCATTCAGCAAAGTTGTGGGAAGGGTAGAGAACTCTCTGCATTATTTTTGCAACTTTTCTGTAAATTCAGAATTATTTCAAAAGAAAACATTTAAGAAACAGCAACAAAAAGGTGGCCTGCTGGTTTTGGCACTTGTGAGGTCTTTGTGGCTGCAGAATAGAATTTACAACAGCTTCTCCTTGAGCTCTTGACTTGTGCTGAGCACTGGGGAGCCTACAGAAACTTCCAGTACAGTGAGGGGCCTGGGGGGCCACAGGGATGAAGGACTACTGCTCTGAAGGAAGGGGAAGTGATTCTTGGGAGCATATAATAGAGAAGGCCTCTGGGGCCAGGAAGTCTTCTGTGTGCAAAGCTGTTAACCAAATGAAGGAGGTGGGAGAAAGGTGGGAAGGAGTAATGGGAAACGGAGGTGAGTGAAGCAAGAGGAAGCCTGAGAGATGCGCTTGGGTGGGATGACTACTGGGTTCTGTGATGCTTTTGTACAAAGTAGGAAAAGGCCCCTCTCCAGGCCGATACAGTCCCCCTTCCATGCCAGCCCCCGACACTTCCATGAGCTAAGAGGGTCTTTGTGAGAAAAGTTGTCTTCCTCGTGCCTCATCATATTCCTCCTGTCAGACACAGCCCAGAGCTCAGTGCATTCCCTCCTTTGGGGTGTGTTTCTGTGTCATACACACACTGTGCAACAGTCGGTGGCAGCCCTCTATTGAGGCCAGGTCAGGAAAGGCTTTATGTGAATACTCAGAGGCTTGGGTTTTATCGTGAGGATAATATGGAACTAGAGGGAAGGTGGGTTCTCCACAGGGGCGCGGGGTCATTCCCAGATTCAGCAACAGAGCTACTGAAATTGTGGCCTGGAGACAAGAGCGCATCGGTGTTAGAGGTGCTCACTGAAGGGGCAAGTGACCAAAGTGTTGGTTGGGGGGAAGGGGGAGGATTCAGATCTGCAGGTGATTCTCATGCACGTCCAATTTCGAGACGCACCTTCTCTGGCAAGGGGATGGAGAATTAAATTGACCAGAGGAACAGGACCACTTTGGGGGGTCTGGCTCTCACCCAGAGCGGGCCTGGCTCAGACTGGAAACTGCGAGAATGGAGAGAAGGAAGTGGGCTTGAGAGCCACTGAGTTCTGGCTAGTGAGGGGTGGAATCTTTAGAAATGTAGGAATAAGAGAGCCAACACATGGCACCAGGCCTCAGGGGAGATGAGCCTTCTACGGAAACTATCTGTGAACATCCAGGAGGCTGATCCTCCTGATGATGCTGGCATTCAGGAATGAGAAGAGTTGGGGAGGGAAGACCATTGGATTTCAGCCTTGCAGAGCCTGTGCTGAAGCCCAGATCTGCCATTTTCCAAGAGATGAGTGATTACTCACCAGCCAAAGTGCTCTATTAACAACTGGATGAGCGCAAACCCCTGGGCAGGGCTGCCAGGCTTCTTGGTTTCCCAAGCTGAGCTCCAGGCTCAGACTCAGACTCCGGGCTTGGTTGGCTGTGCCAGGGCTGCCTCGGCTGTGCTCCTTGCCCAGGGCTGCCAGCACAGGGGACAGTGCTGGCATCTACCCAGCATGAGAGCCCTGCTACTGCCCCACAGGGATCTTATGTCCTCAGGGGTCAAAGAGGCATTGCAGAAGGGAAATGGGTTTGTTTGCCCACCATGGCTTTTGCAGATTCCCAGTCAATGCCATGTGGTCTGACTTCAGCTGGTTTCCTGGTGGCTTTGGGATCAAACACTAGGAGAAAGCAAGCATGGAATCCAGCTGGCCCAGGGTCATTCCTATTCACCATCTATCAACCAAAACTGCAAGGTTAGCAGTCGGCAATAATAACAAGAATTAACATATATTGAGTGCTGATCAGGGGCCCACTCTTCCCCTAAATCACCACCCTGCCCCCAGCTCTCAGACAGACTTTGGGGGGGAGGTCCTCCTGTTAATACACATCCTCCCAACCTTACCTCTGGGCTACTTCTCAGTCTACCCCCATTCTCCCCCTCCACTGACCCATGGGAGGGATATTCTGACAGTTTCCCTCTTTCAAACTGCTCTGAATTTCAAAGACACAGTTAGGGCCACCATCAACTCTGATGGCTCTCAGCTGTCTCTCACTAACAAGTCATAATGCAGTTTAATAATATGAAGCTTAAACCTCCTTTCTGTTTTCAATCTCATGATGGGGTGTCCTGGGTGCGATGATTTCGTTACTTTCACAGAAACTTTCTTGCTTAATGAGTCTGTGATATTCCCAACTGCTTTTAGTCTGCGCTGCCATATTTCTTGGGCTCTTAAATGTGAGCAGCTTGCCTTCCAACGTCACACTCAACTGATTTCTGTTCTGCTGAGTTTAACCCGGTTACATTGCTAAGTTGCGTGACCAATTCCTCTCCGATTGGCTTTGGGTGTGGGGTGCAAGAGCAGTCGGATAATCCCTTGACCCTGCTCCCTGGAACCTGGCAGCCCGCCAGTGGCCTTTCTGGCAGAGACAGCCTGGGGAAATCCTTCACTGAGGGCAGGGCCTGGATTCTATTTATTCATTGCTCTAACTGCCAGCTCCCGAGCTTGGCTCGGAGAAGTCAATGAGGTTTACTGAATAAATGAGGATTAGGAATGAACATGTAACAAACACAGAGTGTGGTACAGCTGGGTTTGCAATGAAGTCATTTTGATGCCAAAGTCCAGCATTTCCCACCCCGCCCGTCAGTGCCCTTTGCACACGTCCCTATGTGACCAGTTGCCAGGGGGGAAGACTGGCAGCGGGCGCCTGCAGCTGTCAGAACACAAGGTTTGTGGTGGGTCTGTCGGGGTGGCCACCCCCAGGAGAGACTTGAGAAGCATTCCGGGCAGCTGAACCGATGCCCGTCTGGTATAGAGCCGGAACTCAGTTAAATGATCTATTTAATCGTTAGTGAGACCCCAGCTGGCAAAGCTCTTGTCCTCTGGGGTCTGTTTCCAAACCTGCAAAGTGGAAAGACCCCTCAGTACATTTCCATTTTTGGTGGTTTTTCAAAATGGCCACAAATCGTTTGACACTTTTCCCATGAAAAGGTGAAGCTTACTAGTATGTCTCCTCCGGAGTCTAGGGGGACTTGTGGCTGCTCTGAGCCAAAGAATGTGGAGAAAGTGATGCTGTGTTACTTCTGAGGCTAGGTCGCAAAAGGCAATGCAGCTCCTGGCCTGTCCACAGGGGCACTCACATCTAAGCTGCAGTGTAAGAAGTCCCACCCCTAGGCCGCCATACCGTGAGGAAGCACAGGGCATGTGAAGAGGCCATGCGCAGATGCTCTGGTTGATAGCTCCAGGTGCATCCAGTCTGAGTCCTATCTGTCCGGGTAAGTGAGCAAGCCTGCAGAGATTCTGGTTCTCGGCTGTCTCATCACTCCCGGCCATTTGAGATTTCTTAGCTGAGTCCCTGGGCATCATGGGGCTGAAACAAGCCATCCTTGCTATGTCCTTTCAAATTCCTGACCCACAGAATCTGTTGAGCACAATGAAATTGTGGCTTAATGCTACTAACTCTTGGAGTGGTGTGTTACACGGCAATGATAACTAGAACACTATTTGTCCATTATACTTGAGTGTTTCATTAAGAGCATGGATACCATTTTATTCACTTTTGTATCACAAAGAGGAACCACAATAGATGCTGGATAAATCCATCGTAACTTCTTAACCAAGTGATCAAAGTTAACTCCCGATAAATGCTCTGAGTAATGCATATCACTTGTGTGGTATTTTTGCCAAAAATGCATAACCTAAATTAAAGTCTATAAAACGGACCAGAATAGAACAAAAGAAACCATCATCTTCAACAGTGCCAAGGACTGGAAAAACAAAGAAAGACTGAGCGCTGGCCCAGATTAGGGGAGACAGAGGAGAAAGAACGAAGAAGTGCAATGGAGGGTCCTAGACTGAACTGTGAACTAGGAAAAGGACATCAGTGGGGAAACAAGTGAAATTCAGATAAAGTCTGTCAACTATGATTTTCACCATATTGTAATTCATAATACTGATCACTGTTTCTTTCCTGGTTTGAATCATTTCACTATGGTCATGTATAATGCTAGCATTAAGGGAAGCTGCATGATAGGTATATAGAAACCTTGTACTTTCTCCAAGTTAAAAAAAAAAAAGTATTTTTAAACTAAATATTTTTAAAAGGAAGACAAAGGAAAAGTGTGCTAACTCACATTGATTAGCTAACCTGGACTTGTGGAACCACAGGTCAGAAGCCAAAGGCTCAACCCTCTACTTCCAGCCACCTTGTAAAAGTTCATTACAATAATGAGTTAACATTTATGGCCACTTAATGTTTGCCAAGCAAGAGCCATGCCAAACACATTCATGCATCACTCACTATCATCACAAATTTATGAGGCTAGTCCCATTTTTATTCCCATTTTACAGATGAGGAAACTGAGGCTGAGGGAGAAGTAAATTTCCAGGGTTCTCACATCAAGAAGGAGGCAGGGCCAGGTCTTGCCCTCAGGCATTGTCAATCTAGAATCCACCTGCTCAACCTCAGGGATCTGCCGTCATCATACTGAGTGGCTAGTCTGGTCTCCAGGGGCTGGGAGGCCAGAAACTCTGCTGTGAGAACCCATTTGTAGAAGAGGTAGCTGGGGTGAGAGGCATGCCTAGAGTGTGGAGGGATGGGGAGAGCTCCTGGAGAGGGACTTGGGGATATACAACCAACGGAAGGTCAGGGTAGAAGTGAATTTGGAGAGTGGAGGGAGACGAGGAGCCCTGTCACAGGAGGCGCTTCCCAGTTCCCCCAGAGGGTTTTTCCTGCCAGCCTGGAGCTCCTGCCTCCTACCAGAAGGCTAAGGCAGGGGCAGATTCCAGGCCCTTCAGAGGAGGAATCCATTGACCACATAATCACAGATTCGGGTCAGCCAGGGCCGAAGTCTGAAGTTCCACTGTTGCATTTTTTTCCTTCATTCAGCAATTTTCTTATGAAATTAAAATAGAATTGATTTCCTCCATCCCCTTCCCTTAAATTAGGCATTAGGAAAGACATAAGCGATGGGCATATTGGTGATTTGAACATCAACTCAAACCAGCAGAGCACATTTGCAAGATGGTTTTTTAGCCCCTGTTACTAGGGGAAGGCTTTGTGAAAGTCTGTTTTTTTGGTTGTATCTCCTCCTCCCCAAGAACGGAAAGCTTTTGTTTTTCTCTCTTTGGGGGTAAAATGGGCACTTTTTCCTAATTCTCTGTTCCACGGGTCTCAGGTTGGAAGCTTTCTCTTTTTTCTAACCTTGCCCATGTGACATTTCCCCAGAAGCAGACACACAGCAGGTGACATTGCTATTTAGGGAACTGTCCTTTCTGGAGAAATAGTTCATCATCAGGAAGCCCACACCCTCCTATCTGCAGTGACCGCAGGCCCTCAGCTGGGTCCAGAATGGAACCGCACAGCTGGAGGAAGCTGCTTCAATTACAAAGCACTCAGGAGAACCCAAGGCTCAGAGAGGTCAAGAGGCATGCCTAAGGTCACACAGCACGTGGGTTTTCTCTAAGACAGCTGTGGAATAACAAAACAACCTGGGAAGGAGTCAAAAACTCCACTCCGGCACAAATCCTGATTAGCAGATGTCTGTCTGGAGCAGGGCAGCCCACTAGAAATGTGAGCCACATTAAAAAGTTTTAATTTTTTAGGAGCCAGGTTAAAAAAAAAAAAGCCATGGCCTGTGTGGCTCCGTTGGTTGGGTGTAGTCCCTCCCATTGGAAAGTGGCTGTTTAGATTCCTGGTTAGGGCAGATGCTCAGGTTATGGGTTGCGGGCTCAGCCCTTGGTAGAGGGCCCTGGTTAGGGGAAGTTGCAGGAGGCAGCCGATTGATGTTTTGCTCTCACATCGATGTTTCTCTCTCCCTCTCCCTTCTTCTAAAAATCAATAAAAAAAATCTTTAAAATATAAAAAGAAACAGCTGAAATTCATTTTAATAATATATTTCATTTGACTCAAGAGATCTACGATGTTATTACCTCAACACGCAATCAACACAAAATAATTAATGGGGTATTTTATATTCTGGTTTTCCTAATAACTGTCTGAAATCCAGTGTGTATTTTGTACATCCTGCATACTGGTTCGGACTAGCCACCTTTCAAGTGCTCCACAGCGATGTTGTAACCAGAGACTAGACAGTGCTGGTCTAGACCAGGGTTTCTCAACTTTTTAAAAATGTTCACTTCCTAAGAAACCTATTTAGACATTTTTCCTTCATTTCCCCCATGAAATTTTAATTCTACAGGTATGTTCTATAGCTGTCCGTGGGCTTTATGCACATCTTATCGCTGTTTATGCACTTTATGAATATGATGCATATGCATAAGAAGAGGATGATGTTTTTCACCCATCTCCTCCCTCCAAGAACCAATTTTCACCTCTTGTGGGCGGTAGCACCTGTGATGCATGATGTAGAACCAGCAGGAACAGCCCTGAACTTCCCGTTCTGATCTGTAAAATGAGGACTGGTGAGTGGGCAAAGCAGTTCTTGTGGGAAAGCCTCTCGCATTGCTGAGTGTGGCACTCGTGCTAAAAGTGGGTTGAGCTGGTGCTTCTAACACATCGTTCCCTGCCACACTGTTCCCTGCCACATTGTTCCCTGACACGTTGTTCCCTGCCACACTGTGGGCAGCACTGGGGAGGTAGACCCTCTCCTCGGCCTGCATGTAGTTCCAGGGGTGTGTGCTATTTGGCCTGGTCCTCTCTCCTGCCTCAGGGGACTCCACCACACGGTACAGGGAGAGATCAGGGGTGCTGTCCTTCAGCCTTCCCACAGCTGGGCCAAGGGCAGTAGGACCTTTTGGATTGCAGCTTCATGCCCAGGGGACATGGACCAGGAAAAATGAACACAGATCCAGGATGTTGAGGAAAGAGTCTAGGAAGATGACCATGACCTACCCAGCATGCTGTTCCCAAGATGAACCTCAGGCGTGTGGAGCTGACTTGAAGATGCCAAAAGCTCCCAAGCAGAGCTCCTGAAGGAGAGGACCCAGAGCGTGGCAGGGGGAGCCTTTGGTTTTAGCCTCCCACCAAGTCTGAGATCTTACAACCCATTTGCTCTTCTAGTCGAGGGAACTGGGCCGAGGGCCCCTGCAGAGCTTCAGAGACCAGAAACACTGCGGAGCTAACATTGAAGGTAACCCTAACTCTTGATGAGGCCCGCTCCTGGAATCCTAGCTCCTATCAAGATGCAGAACTCCCAAATTGCTCAAATGTGAAGAAAAACTCAGAGGTATGCACATACAAGGCACAGGGTAATTCATAGGGGAGGTGGAGAGAATCATTCCATTGATTCGGATGAAGTCTTCTCCACCGAAAAGTATCAAAATTTGCATGAAAGACATTTGCTACAGTAGCAGCAGTTTAAATACACTGTGAAGAGCTCTGAATAGAAATATAGACATTCTCACATGGAAACCTGTCTAGAATGGCTTCCTGTCTGATGGGTGTTCTACGGGTTCACTGTTAGCCTGGGATGGGGGTTCACTGATAGCCTGGGCCGCCTAACCTGTGTGTGGGGTGGAGGATCCTCACTCAGAACCGCCTCTCTGCCTGGCTCTTTCCTTCAATGATAGGCAGCCCCAGAGCCCAGATTTTGCCTCCAAAGAGAGAATTCAGGATTCATGACAGAACTCCAACAACAAATGGGGCCCTTAGAGGAGGGAGCACCACAGGTCTCCCAATCTGAGCACCCAAGAGAGCTGCAATGGTGCCCAGTGCCACCGCCCCCCAACCTGAATCTGTGTGTTGAAAGCTGCCTTCCCCAATCCCTGAACCACAGCTTCCATTTCTGAGTCAGTGAAGGCAGTGGTTCCATGGACACATCTGCCAACTTGCCTTTAATTACTCCGAGGACAGAAACGGTGCTAAGCCAAAAGGGTGGGCTGGCGCTCAACAGCCAGAGGTGGTGGGGCCAGAGTTAGTCCCACTGCAAGCTGAAGATACACATGCTTTGAAGCAGGTGGCAGGGACACCAAGAGCCACGCCAAGAGAAAGGTCAGTGTGCAGAGGAGGACGGGGCAGACAAACCAAAGGAAGTGGAGGCAGAGACAGGAGAAAGAGAGAGAAACCTGGGTATTCGACTTTCGGATGACATGTCCTTGACACCAAACCATTTTCCATCCACTCCCCAGGTGTGTCTGTCGAGCCAGTCTGAGCTATTTTGAGGGACTTCTGTTTCTTCAAAGTCTATTTCCCTGATGAGTACATCTCCTCTACATCACCACCTCGCTTGGGTCTTCAATCCATGCCTTGCTCCTTCCTCAGCAAACAGATAAATGATCCTGGCTTTCCTGGCTTGGGAGCTGCCTCCGTGTCCCCGCCTCAATCTGTGTCCATGGTCCCGTCCTCCTCATCCCAAGTCCTGCACCCTGAGCCGCGGGTTCATCCAAAGTGCAGACTCCAAACCGCTTTAATCCAAATGGGCACCTGGCACTCCCCGAGGCAGCACAGCTTGTCCAAGAAGCAGAGCTGAATGTCAACACCTTCATTTCACTGCCATGTGACTCGCGGGGCAACAGCCCAGGAAGCCGCTGTGCGGGCTGATAAGGGCTGCTCTGCCTTGTCAGAGTCCTCGGGCACCACCTGCAGAAACGGGCCAGCAATGCGGGGCCAGCACGCGTGTCAGGTGTCCAGTCTCCTCCTTGAGCCACCTGCACACAGGCACACCATACCGCCGCCAGGCCATGTCCACAGGGTCCCTCAGGAGATGGGCTGGTTTTCTCCTGCTGTACCTAAAGCAATACGAGCCCCTCCGCCCTGTTCAAAACCTGGAGACAGCTTCCTGCAGTGGTTACGGGCCTGTGCTCTGCCACTTACTAGCTCTGAGACTGTGGACAAGCTGCTTAGCTTCTTGGTACCTCGATTTCTTCATCTGTTAAATGGGGATAATGAAGTCCCTATCTCATAGGTCTGACTAAGTAAGTATTGAGACAATATTGAGACAACACTTGCAGAGCCCTTAGAATAGTGCCTGGGACATAATAAGCACTCAGTAAAAATACCTGCCATTATTATTGTGAAAACATTCAAGTCCTTCACTGGTTTTTCTTTGCTTTCACAATGAAAACAGCTATCTACACTGTGGCCCACAGATCCAGCATGGTTTGGCCCCTGCTGTCATCCCCATGCCATCTCAATGACTGCATGTCCCCTTGATCTTGCACTCAGGTCACACTAGCCTTTTCCCTGTGCCTGGCACTGGCCCTGCATCTCCCACCATAGGGATTGTGGCCATACTGCTCTTTCATCCCTTCCTGTTTGGTTAATGTCGTCACTTCCTCCGCTTCTCCACCCCATTGCCATTCCCTCAGGCAAGCCTTCCCTGTCCAAGTCCAACCTGCCATGATTGGCTCAGGAAGGACCAGACCATTGTGCACAACTCCAGGGAGCGCTGCTCAGATTGCAACCACGTGGATGGCGCCCCCTACAGGTGTACACAGTGCTTCCCTGCAGGTCAGGGGTTGAGCCAGAGACAGGAAAGGGCTTATGGGGGTGGGGGACAGGATCCACATCATTGGATAGTGAGGGAATAAGAACATGAAAACAACATGAACATTGGCCAACATTTTCTTTGTGACTCAGCACTGATGACTTAGTCTTATTCTCACATGGCTTCTTCTACCATTTTTTTTCCACTATGGTCTGCATATCTATAGCTAAGGTCCCACTTATAGAGAGTAACGAGGAAAAGGCTACTCTGGTCCTTCCCTACAGCTACCTCGGAAGCAGACCTGCGCAGCCCATCTTACGTATGTAATTTCACATTTATTTGTTTGCCTCTGTGGTTAATACCTGCCACTCCAACCAGACTAAGAAACATGCAAACAGGGGCCACATCTGCTAAGCTCCTGGCAGTTCCCTTCAGTGTCAGTGCGCAGGGTTGTCTTCCAGTCCCAAATTGCCAAGACAAGTGCCAAAAGTTCCAGCCCACTCCCTGGTGAGGGAGAAGGAGAGTTAGGAGCCTCAGCCACATCGGCTAATAAGTTCATGAGCCAGCCCAATCATCAGGGGAGGCATTGAGAGTTGTGTCCAGGTGAGCTGCTGGGCTGGAGCCTTCCTACCCCTGTGTACATGAACCGGGGAGCAAGCCTGGGATCACCTTGGAAGGGTCAGATGAAGGACTGGCTGAGGCTGAGGACCCGAGTAAGCTGGTCTAGAATGTGGCCGGGCCATCGGCATGTTGGGCAAGCCTCCCCTACTCCTGGGATTGTGTGAGTCTTCTAGCTGTCGGGGGAGGGGAGCACAGCTGAGAGACTTTGCAGCAGGAGGCCCCAAAGGTCCTTACTTCCCTGGGAATCCAAGGTGTGATAAAGGAATAGAAAGTCCAACATTCAAAGATGAGACGCTCCTTCAAGTCTTGGCTCCCAAGTGAAGAAGGAAAATTAAAGGCAGGTCAGCAAGACAGGTGGTTAGGAAACAGGAATTTTGGATTGGAGGAAAATAAGAATACTAAATTGGTGTGTGTGTTTTTAAAAAAGACAGGGTCTACTCAATTTTGACAACAAGTTCTTAATTCAGATTAGAGGATATGTAAATAGAGTATTAAGACTTATATAGAAGAAACCCAAGTGTCCATACAGTGGGAAGACTGACCAATCTCAGAGGGAGGGGGAGATTAACCAAAGAACTTGTATGCACATAGGCATAACCCATGGATACAGACAATAGTGTGGTGAGGGCCTGGGAGGGGATGGGGGAGTGGGGTGGGAGTGGAGGGGGTCAATGGGAGGAAAAAAGAGGGCACATCTGTGATACTTTCAAAAGCAAAGATAATTATTTTTAAAAAAGGGAATGAAATTCTGACACATGCTACAAGATGAATGAACCTTGAAGACATTTTGCTAAGTAACTTAGACAGTTGCAAAAGACAAATTCTCTCCCATTCCACTTATATAGCGTGCCTAGAGCCGTACAATTCATTGAGACAGAAAATAGACTGGTGGCTGCCAGGGACTGAGGGTTTGGGGCAATGGGGAGTTAATGGGTAGAGAGTTTCAGTTTTATAAGATGAAAGAGTTCTGGAGATGAATGATGGTAATGGTTGCACAATGTTACGTATGTATTTAACCACTGAGATATACACTTAAAAATGGTTAAGATGGTACATTCTATCTTAGGTATATAGTGCCACAATAAAAAAAAAGGGGGGGGGGATACAAACACTGAGACTTTAGCTGCATTCTGGTAAGAAAAAAATGGCAGAGATCCCAACCAAAACAGCCTTTGGATATGAAGGACACACATGTTTTGAGCAACTACTGTGTGCCTGGTGCTATGCTAGGCTCCCCAGTATACACTGTATTATTGTTTACATAGTAGCATTATGAGATCGGTATCACTCCTTCAATTTACTGTTGACGTGACAGGCTCAGAGAGGGTGAGTGACTTCCTCTAGGCCATGGAGGGAGTAGGACACTGCTGGGCTCTGACTCCTATCTGACGAGCAGGCAACAAGTCTTGTACGTGTCAAAAAGGGAGCATTTGAGGACAGAATTACAAATCTATCAGCTCATACATATTTATTTTTCACCATTATTTTCAGGCAGGGGCTTAGGGTTTCTAAATATTTAGATTTTCATTTGTAAAGTGACAGGATCCTGCCAGTGACAGGAACTCTCAGAGGGAACAGGATTCACTCCTCTTTGAGTGTCACATCCCTAATGACCTTTCATGCTGTGTCAGTGCTTCTGGCCGCCTCGATGCTAACGCTGGCCAGCAGCAGCCGCCTCTGACACCAAATGAACCTGTTGATACAAATAGTCATTTGCAGCAGCAATAATAGAAATTACGGGCAGAGAGAGAGAGCGTTGCCATTTGCAAAGTGACCCTGACTGGGAGGCTCACGGGCGGGCAGAACAGGTGTGATACCATGTTACAGGGGGCAGGGAGGAGAAGAAATCCAGGGATGTGCACAGCCAGGAAGGGAGCCACCTGACCCCCAGGTGCACCATTTGATTCCAAGTTGAGTGCTCACTGCACCGGCCTACCTGTCATCAAACACATGATGGAAGCGACAGCAGGCCACGGTGACAGAGAGGCCACCTCACAGCATGAGCCATGCAGGACCCAGGGAGAAGTCTGAGCTGAGACAGAGGGCTACCTTAGGGGTGATGGGGAGGGGTGGAGAGGGGCAGATGACCCTGTTTGGGGACTGGCTATCTCCCAAGGCATGGGGCATAGGAAGAGGCAAGGAGCAGCCCAGGGAGCAAAATGGAAGGCTCTTGCAAGTCTGCACCTTAAGAGTGAGCATCTCACCTGCCCTGGGTGTCTCACCTGTCCGACCTAGTCGCTCACAACTGAGCAGGAATGCGGTGAGTCCCGGGGTGCAGGGGAGGGGATTCAACCTGTGTCCAGCCCCAGGGCAATCCTGCAGCTTCCAAGCAGAGAGCATCCCTGCAACAGCCCCGCCCCATCTGCCTCACCCTCAGCACCTGTTATTTCCCCCCGGGGAACCTTACAGAGGCAGGGTCTTCGGCCCTCTGGGCTCAGGACATGTCTGGGTGTGGTCTGTAGACAAGAAGAAACTTTGCTCAACAAAGTAGCCAAATGTAAAATAACTGAAATCAGAAAGTAATTAGAAGTAAATGAAGGCAGCTAGTTGTTGGATCCCTGGCCTAAACTTGTGAATCATGCAAGTAAAGAAAGAAGATGTACCTTAGAAAACAGAGTGCTAGAATTTAAAATCAGGTTTAAAAAAACATCAGAATCTACCATCAATGTTACTAAGTGCTGTTAAAAGGAGAACCACAAACTAAAAAAATACATCAATATATATGGTAGAGAAAGTCAATGTCCTTAATATGGAAAATGTTCTTATAAATCAATAACAAGGATGAGTGTGTAAACAGAAAAAAGAAATAGATAACATGAATAGGAAATTCACTACGATTCACGTCATCAATGAGGAATCCACGTCTCTAAAATCCAAATTTAAATTAGGCATCTAGGTTTGCTTTTCTAAGCAGTAAAGAGCTTTTAAAATAATATACAGCACTTTGCTAGCATGAAATTAAACGGGCAGCTCAGTGCATTGCTGGTGGGGTTGTAAAGCTCCTTGTGGGGCTGACCTCCGGGCTGGAAGCCGCCTAACAAGAGGTGAGTCACACCGAGGCTGCCACAGAGACAGAACCAACCATAACGAAAGAAAGCCGAGAACCAAAACTACAGGCCAGGGCATCGATTTTTAAAGGACAATTACCACCAAGAATAACCTATTCCAGAAATTCAAAGATTATTATAATTTAGCATCCCTCATGTAATCAATTGTATCTATAGGTCGAAGTCCATCCCCAAGGATATCAAAATGGATTAGACAAAATTCCTTATCAGCTTATAAAGAAAAAGCGAGGCATCCATAATCCAGGAGAGAAAGAAGGCTTCCTTGACGGGAGGGGGAAACGTGCGTTATATCCGCATCTACTGCGTACCTGCCCCGTGTCGGGGGTTATAACGGAGAGCAAGACTAAATCCCTGCCCACATGCAGGTTACATTCTAGTGGCGCGACAGGTGATAACCTAGTAAACAGATGAACAAAAAATTTAAAAATAAGTGATAAGAGTCTATAAAGAAAATCAGGACCAGGGCTGAGGGAGTGATGAGTAGCTGACTTCCTGTCTTCTGGTTGAAGAGTCAGGAAAGGCCTGTAACGCCAGGCGCAGGACGGAGGTGCCTGCTCCAACCACTATGGGTCAAGGTGGCGATCAAGATGCCAGCACTTAGAATCAAACAAACAAACAGCAGCAGCGACGAGCAGAGCAGCGTGTGTGAGGGTGTAAAGGTTTTTGCAAGATTCTTTGGGGGAAAAAATGTGAAAGCTACACAAATTAGAACAGGTCCAGAACCCAAAGACTGGATTTTTGTCAACAGCAATGATCCCAATGGAGGGGAAAACTGCCCGGCCCCTCCACCAGGAACCTGTGACAAGCAGGGCTGGGAAGATAGGGGGTTTCCATATGGAAGATGGAGCCCCGCTCCCTGCCCCAGCAGGGGGAACACAGCACTTCCCAGTTCCAAGAGCAGAAAGAGAGACGTTTAAAGTAGTTGATTCAGTGCAAAACTGCCTCTGAAATGTCATCAGGAAGGAATTTCCCTCACGCTGAAGACCTCATCTTACTCTTACGAGCCCCCTATCAACCATACTCTTTTCCCAGGAGGGCTTCCCTAAGGTGTGTCCTTTCTGGCCACAACTGGTGGCATGTGTGACAGTGATCCGTGGCTCCGAATCTGTCCTCTGCTCCCTTTCATCCACCGGGCAGTCCAGCTGCCTGTTTGGAACATGCCTGGTGCTCCTGGCCACACAGGTGGTGGCTGCTCTGGGAGATGTCCACCCCCAGCCCTCACCCCGCCCCCTCCTGAAGGGACATTCCAGGAGGCACAGTGGCCAAGAGCCCAGACTTCCATGTTGGACAGACATGGGCAATGCTCATGACATGAAATGGGACTGAGAAGATCTGAGTAGATCAGGGCAAAGAATTCCAGACAGCAGGCACAGCCGAGGAAAGGTCCAAGTCACAAAGCCGGGGCGCCTGAAGAATGGTCAGATTCTGGGCAGGGGCGCATGTGGAGAGGGAGGTGAGCCGGCGTCAGATGGCTGGCAGGGCCCTGAAAGGCCTGATGAAGGGTTCAGGCTCGGTGACAGAGCAGTGGGAAGCCCAGTCAGCATTAAGCCAGAGAGTGACATTATCCCATTTTCCTTTTTAGAGAAAGAACACGGTGGTGATGGTTTGAATCCATGCAAAGAAAAGATACAGAGCGAGAGACGAGCGAGGCTGTCAGCTGCGTGTCTCTGAGCTCGTTTTGCAATTACTCCTTCCTCTGATAACTTGGATGGTTGCCATTCTTTCCACTGTTTCCTTCTCAGCCAAGGCCCAAGTTTCTGGCGCACGAGGCCAGGGGGGAGAGCTTCCCAGGGCACTGATGGCAAACAACCCTCACCTGTGCTTGAGCAGCGTCACCAGAAACACTCACAGGCGGCAGCAGTCAGGCGGGCCAAGGAGGTCTGTCTGTGAGTCCAGGTGGGCTCGTGCACCCCTGGGCCCAGGCATGTGTGCCGACACCAGAAACCCTTAGGCAGGAGGCCCGCCATGGAAATCCAGAGATGCCAAAGCCACAGTCCTGTGAGCCCGATGCTGGCTACTGTCCCGCATTTTGCTCCCCAACACACATATGCATGCATGCACACACACACACGTGAATGCATGTCACACATATACACTCACCCGCAACCAAGTGGTTTATATTGTTAACAAATATTCTTCCCTAAGTTCATGTACGAAGACTATAAAATCCAGATTTACCTCTGTCACCTGTCTGGCTGGTGACATGATTCCCTTCAGATCCTTGCCTCTCACTACCTCTTTATTCTGACCCCCATAAAAGGGAGTTACCCCACTAACTTGCAATTCACACTCATGATTCTGTGTTCACTCTCATGATTCTGTGTTCACTCTCATGGTTCTGTGTTCACACTCATGGTTCTGTGTTCACACTCATGGTTCTGTGTTCACTCTCATGGTTCTGTGTTCACTCTCATGGTTCTGTGTTCACACTCATGGTTCTGTGTTCACTCTCATGGTTCTGTGTTCATACTCATGGTTCTGTGTTCACTCTCATGGTTCTGTGTTCACACTCATGGTTCTGTGTTCACTCTCATGGTTCTGTGTTCACACTCATGGTTCTGTGTTCACTCTCATGGTTCTGTGTTCACTCTCATGGTTCTGTGTTCCCACTCATGGTTCTGTGTTCACACTCATGGTTCTGTGTTCACTCTCATGGTTCTGTGTTCACACTCATGGTTCTGTGTTCACACTCATGGTTCTGTGTTCACTCTCATGGTTCTGTGTTCACACTCATGGTTCTGTGTTCACTCTCATGGTTCTGTGTTCATACTCATGGTTCTGTGTTCATACTCATGGTTCTGTGTTCACTCTCATGGTTCTGTGTTCACACTCATGATTCTGTGTTCACTCTCATGGTTCTGTGTTCACACTCATGGTTCTGTGTTCACTCTCATGGTTCTGTGTTCACTCTCATGGTTCTGTGTTCACACTCATGGTTCTGTGTTCACTCTCATGGTTCTGTGTTCACACTCATGGTTCTGTGTTCACTCTCATGGTTCTGTGTTCACACTCATGGTTCTGTGTTCACTCTCATGGTTCTGTGTTCACACTCATGGTTCTGTGTTCACTCTCATGGTTCTGTGTTCACTCTCATGGTTCTGTGTTCCCACTCATGGTTCTGTGTTCACTCTCATGGTTCTGAACCACTTGCCCAGCCCAAGTGGGAACAGCATCATCTGCTCTCTTCCTATGGGTCTGTGGGATTAAAGGCCACTATGGATTCGTGGGCATTTTCAGTGTTTGCAAGCTTCAGCAGGCAACCACACCAGACTCTGGCACAGAGAGGTTCTAAATATTAACTGGCTTGGCGGCCCATTCTCTGTATCACTCTGCAAGCACCGCCGGACTGGAAATAAATAACGTGGACCTAAAGCCCTGTGCTTCCACTTGTCAGCCTCATGACTATAGATGAGGCGTTTCCCAGCTCTCAGCCTCGATGCCCCATCTGTAAATAACGCCTTAGGAGGCATGGCAGAGGGTCAGGACCAGGGCAATAAATATCGGTGGCTTTGGAGGGGAGGGAGGAAGAAAGGGGAGAGGTGGAAGAGCAAGCCGGCATGAAGTGGAAACAGTATTATTTGCAATAATAATACAGGCTGAACCAGCAGTGCTGGTATCACAAATCCTACAGCAGCAGCAGAGGAGCAGTGGCCATAAAAATAGCATTGTCCCTCACTCACGACACACCAGGCCTCAGGGGCCCGCCGACAGCAGGTTCTGATATGCCAGCAGCAGGGGTGGGGGCAGAATAAAAGGAGGAGCAGAAACATGTAGTACATCTCACTGCTTAAGAACCCAGACTCGAGCCAAATGCTGAGGGGAAAAACCAAGTCTTCCCCTAATTAGCTGAGTGACGCTGGGAAGGTTGTTTCACCTTTCTGTGCCCCGGATTCTATGTCTGTACAATGGCACCTCTCTTTTAGTTTCCTTGTGAAGATTACATGAGTACCCATAAGGGGGAGGGCAGGGTGTAGTGGAAGGGGCCAGGCTCTTAGAGGCAGGGTATGAATTATTCGATATCCAAGGAGGGCTGCTGAAATAGACTCCCCTTGGCCAGGTCTACAGGGCCCCACCACACCCTAACCATAGGAATGAGATCTACAGAAACCCCCTTTTCTGGCTTGACAGCCTTCCCTAGGGCGTCTCGGGCTGAGGGATCTCAGCTGGGTGTTTGTCCAAGTGCACCGTCTGTCCATCCATCCATCCCTGACCTTGGCTGAGCAAGAGAGAAGGGAAGGAGGGTCACTGTACACATGGGGGGGAATCTCTGAAGTCGTAGCCAATGTCCCTTTGCTCTTCTGGTGGCCCCCTTCACTGGTCCCCCGTGCAAAAAGTAAATAATAAATAAGGCAATCCACTCTGTGTTTTCTGACTGCCTTAAAGGAATGGTGTGGCGAGGTGGAAATCATCTCATTGTACATAACTGTTAGGATTTTCCCTCTTTGGGAACCTGGAGGAAGGCTTAAGCCCTTCACTCTATTCCCCCAATGTTCTGCTCCTGGCAGGGGATCTTAGAGAAGGAAATACTCCGGTTCCGGTTTGCTGTAGGGCTGAGCATGGGAGAAGTAAAGGCGGAGGTCATCTTTCAGTAGAACAAGGAATCGGTAAAATGCACTTTGTATTGCACAGTGATAGGTAGCCAGGCAGCACAGTGTGGAGGAAAGAGCATAAGATCCATTGGGAGGTAAGGGGGGATGCAGAGTTCTCCTGCTGGTGCCTAGAACAGTGGGAGGCACAGAGCAGGGACCAGGTAAACAGCTACTGAATCTATTAGTTTTGGATTCTTTTCTCAACTCCGATGCCAACTTCCTGTAAGACTCTGAGCAGATCTCTCCTCTCCTTATCCTCAGTTCCTTCATCTGGCCTTGAAGACCCTTTGAAGCTCGGGTATTTTCTTCTCTTGATGCTCTGCTTCACCATTTTTTGCAACCTGATATTATCTTTTTCATTAATTGTCCACTGATTTTCTGTCTTCCCACTGGACAGTTTGCTCCACATGAGACTATAAACTTGCCATGTGCTAAACCCTGTCTTCCCAACACTTGGCACAAAGCCCGTTTCACAGCTGTACTCATGAATGCATGTTGAACAAGTAAGGAGCATATGAGCTCTCTTTTATCAAGATCACATGAGCCATCTTAGCACCGTGGTTAAGATATGGGCTCTAGGTTCAGACTGCCTGTGTTCAGACCTCAGTCCCAGCACTTACTGGCCCTGTGGCTTTCTGCAAATTGATTAACTCCTTGAGGCTCAGTTTCCTCATCTGTACAATGGGGATACTAATGGTATTCACCTTGTAAGATTGTGAGAAGATTAAATAACCCTCGCAAAACGATTAGAACAGTCCTGACATATAATAAGCACTCACTACTTACTAGCCACTATATTAGGACTGTCATCCTATATAATAAAGAGCTAATATGCAAATGGTCATCATGCCCCCATGCCCTGGTGCCAGGGGACCTGAGGCCAGGTGGGGAAACCTGAGGCTGCGCCCCCTGCCCTGTGGGGCTTGACGGGGGTGGGCCAGCCAGGTCGGGGTCTTGTGTGATTTCGAGGTGCGTGTGGGTGGGCGGGGACTTGACTCTGAGTCCCATGGCTTGCCCCAGACTCCGACAGGAGAGGGATTTTCATATACATTTTACTAATTTTCTTTCATCTCTGACGCTTCTATTATAGAGAAAGGGCAAATAGCAATATTAAAATAATTAATTCCCTTTTAATGTGCACGAATTTCATGCACCAGGCCACTAGTCCCTTAATAATTACCTAAGTAATTTAGAGAGAGAGAGAAAAAGAAATTTCTTGTGAATTCCACACATGGCTTGACAGATAAGACTTATTTCATACTTAGTGCTTCAGCTGTGCCCTCCACACCTCCACTTTTCCACTTGGAATCCTGCATTCCATTTGTAATGTACATGCCTTTGCCTCTGCCTTAGATTCTCATCTCTCACATCTACCGTCCCCTTCCTACTCTTGTTCCAGCAAAGTGCCTCTGGGCCTTGGCACATGATGCCCCCGGTATGTGTAATGGACTTCCCAGTTCTCCCAACTCACTAACGCCTGGTTATTGTTCAAGACCAAGTCAGGCCCCTTTATGCAGGAAAATTTCCCCTATTGCCTAAGCTGCTGAAACACGTGATAAAGTTCTATTTATTTCCCTGCAGACATATAAAATTCCCAAGACAGAACATGAAAACAAAGACAAACTAGTGGGAGTGCTTTGGTATAACTCAATTGACGAGGATACCTCAATGACACCAATTTGTGGGGAAACCTAGAACTAGGGGCCCAAGTTCAAAGTGCCCACAGCCATGCTTCCCAGGTCTTCTCTGCCCTCAGAGCTGCCTGGGGTGCCTGGAGCTCACGCTCTCACTCCACCTCTTCTTCAAGTTCCTAAAGAGGCTTTAATATGCCAGGTACCTCCTCTCTGGGCCTTCGCTCTGGCTGGGTGATTGGGAAAATGAAACACACTGGTCAAGGCCTGATGCCCCCAAATTGTAATTTCAAGGTAATTTGACCTCCCTTCCTCTTGGGGATGCATGGGAAAGCTAAAGTCTCCTGGAATCAGTGTTGTGAAACTCAACAAAGAATGAAGGCGCCCCTCTGCCTTGCTCCGAAGCCTGTGTGAGACCAGCAGGACAATCAATTTCACAATCCTGTAAAGCTGATTGGAAGGCGATTACAAAGCCAGCCAGAGCATTCTGTCCAGGCTTCCAAAAGGCCTGTTGCCACGGGGAGGAAAGTGTACGCGGTCTGGCTAGCCACAGCATGGCCACCAACGCAAGGACTCCCTTCACTTCCTGAGCTTCAATCCTTCGCTCCTGAGACCCAGAGCCAATCCTGCCAAGGCCGATAGGGTGCATGTGTGGTGGGCGGTCCTCTAAAGATTAAGTTCAACTTGAGTAGATAGTGCTTGCACCAAACTGCTCCTGCAGGCTGATTGCGGAAAACCTCAGACTTCAGCAATGCCCTCCGATGGGCTTCTGCCTCAGTTTCCTCATCCCACGCTCTTGCTCCCTCTGGAACCTGGGGAGCTGGATTAATGCATGGATTTCCTTCCTAGACATTAATCCCCAAGTAGAAAAGAGGAAGGCGATTATATAAGGAGCTTCAGCAAAGCCCCCAGGAGGTCAGCAAAGTGCAGAGAGAATGAACCCCCTTGGCCCTGGGGCTACTGGAACAACCTCACACACAACTTACCATGTTGTGTCTTGAGTCTGTTTTTCTGCTTCTCTCACTGGTCTCTGGGCTCCATGAGAACAGGGTATGTTTCTCACTCATTGGGGCATCCTCGGTTATTATATTAGCTGACCCATGGGAGGGGCCTTTGGGATTCAATATCGGGTGATACTTCCATAACCACTTTAAACTTAGGAATGACCAAATGACTTAGTCTGGGCAATGAAAAGTGAGTAAACATGACCCATTCTATCCAAGTAGATGCATTAAGAACTAAATGACTATATTAGTCTTCAACTCTCTTTAGAGCTCAGTTTCCAACTTAGACAATTGCAAACTAAGGTTAATCTATTGTGCTCCCTCCATCTCCAACATTCTGAGAATCTGGGAGTACTCAGACACAAACACCCATGCAAAATTCCCTCCTCTCAAATCCAATGCACAGCATAGCAATATTTATAGAGAAAGGTGGCAGAGAAATGAGGCAGGAAACAAAGCAATTGTAACATTTTGGTAATATATCCAAGCCATAAAGATTTCATTAGCTTCCCTAATAGATTGCTAATGAAAAATAAGACCCTTTCCTATTTTACCTACGTTCTGAACATTAGAATCAACTTGGCTTTCCAAGCTTTGCACCCCATTTACATTAATTAGAAAGTTCCATATTAAGGAAAGCTTTTAATGGGCTGTTATTGCAGATGATTTTACTGGTGAGCCGCATTGTTCTGTTTAATAGCACATCAAATGGGATCTATAGAGGCTACTGTGATAAAATTGAACTTCTGATGGACTCCAGGGCTGAGCTGGCCTTTGTTGGGGGCTGAGGTCCAGGGAGAGTCTGATTAGGTGAAATGGCTCTTCCCTTTCCTGGGACTGGAGATTGTTTTGAAACATCCAAATGTTTCTGACTTCAGAAGTCCACACCGCCCCCTGCCTGGGTATACCCTTGACGGACGACTTCTGGATCCTTGCACAATACCTGGCAACATCATGCATCATGGTGGGCAAAGATGGGGCAGTCTTAGAACTGGGACCTAGGAACAGATTTCAGAAGAATGGATCGCCTGGCCAGGTGAAGAGTGTTGTGGAGGCAGGTGCCAGCTCTGTCCAGGGAAAGAAGGGATTTGAATACGTCTAGGGCAAAGGTGAGAGGGTACAGTGCTTGGGCAAACTGTGCTTCTAGACCTTAGGAAGTGGTTGCAAAAATGGCATAAGTCAGAACAATAAAATATGCCCACACATAACAGCAATTATACCAAAAAGAGCAAGGTGGGGTGAGGGGACAACTGCAATATCAGGGTGGATATAAGAGATGCGAGGGTTCTGGCATGCCACTCAGATGAAATTCTATAGGACAAAACCGGCTATTCCAGTTGTCTTGTCCCATCCGTGCTGTGCATGAGTGGTCCCACCACAGGTGTTCTTGAAGAGTGTCCTTGGTCCTGGCTTCCAGCTGCATATTGGTCATGGGCTCCCCACCTATCCCGTTAGTGTACGAATAAACTGATTCTGGAGTCAATATGGGGTATAGTTTAGGGGTTTGAGCACTGGGGTTGTGTCTGGGTTCAAAACCCCAACTCTCTTGCTCTGGCTCCGGCAGCAGGTGTTAGCGCTGGGCGGGACCGTGGTGCGCGGGAGCAAAGACTTTTCAGTAACCACCAGAGGCTCGCCCCGATGACAGCGACCGGCACCCTGCCTTGGTCTGGTGCCTCCGCTCACGTGCTCCACCATCCTGCTGCGGCCGATGCCCGCCATGTTCCATGCTCTGCCACCTGCTGCCGACACCCTCCATGTTCCGCCCATACCCCCTGGTGGTAAGCACACATCATAGCGACCAGTTGTTCCACCGTTCGGTCTATTTACATATTAGGGTTTTATATATATATATAGATAGAAAAATATAGGAATAAATGCAAGCATATTTCACTGTATCCTCTTCTTACTTGAATATGATGTTCAGGACAAAAGCCCTCCATGCTGTCAGAATCCATCATGCATCTTGGATTTAGTTCTACAACAGATCCCAACCAGGGAGATACATTGGGGTGGGACCTGAATATCATGTCACCAAAGGTATAACTAGAAGAATTTTGCAAGAAGAAAAAATTTTGTAGCTGCATAGTGTTGGTTGTAGCCTAGCAATCCGACGTCAGCCATGCTCAGAGGGAGTTTATGTATTCCTTCTAAGGGGGATCAGTGGGTGGAGGGGAAAGGGAGGTAGATATGGTAATAAAGATGGAAGATATATCAATCTGGGTTTGACATGGGGCACATCAGCTTGCTGCCTTGCAATGTTGTGAGTTCCCATCCCTGTGCAGATTCAAGATAAATATGGGTTCATTCATCAAATGCTTATGGAACATGGACCAGTACAGGGTCAGCGATAATAGCTGGGAACACGGAGATTAATAAGATGTGGTTCTTGCTTTGTAGTAATTCACCCTCCAGTGGAGAAGACAGGCGCATAAACAAATACTTAAATCAATGAGGCATGACATTCATCAGAGTAGAAACATGTACAAGGTTGTGTCAAAGCAAAGAGGTGATGGAGGGGAGAAGGCAAGTGGGGAGTCAGAAGATGCTCTGGTGGGTGGTTACTCCTTTAGGTCTGATGGGAAAATGAGGGTGGTAGAGAAATAAATGAGTCTCTAGACAAGGAAACAACATCTAAAACAGCACAAGAATATGAACCAGCACGCAGGACTCTGCTGGAAGTTCAGCATTGCTAGAGCACAGGGTGAAAGGTAGGACCTAAGAGAGATGAGGCTGAAGAGGGAAGCCAGGACCCCATTTTGGAGCCCATGGGACTATTAAAAAGGGACAATCAGGGGGTGACATGGTTAGAATTTATCTATAGTTAATTAATTGGAACATCAAGGCAAAGTCCACAAAAAACATTACGGTGGCCTAACTGAAACCTGGAGGTAAAACTGAGTGGACTTGAAGATTTTCTGGATGCAGAGGGAGAGGGAAAAGCTGAGGATAAGAGCTCCCAGACTTCCCGGGGAAATGTCTCTTAGGGATGCTTAGGAGGAGTTGAACCGGATAATCTAAAGGAAAGAGGGACATTTCATTTATTGGACAGCTATTGGATGCCAGACATTGCTAGGATCTTACATATCTTCTTAACAACCCTGCAAGGGGAGAATTATTATCTTCATTACCCATGAGGAAATTGAAACTAGTTTATGTGTCCAAGATCATATAACTGAGGCCAAATTTAACCCAGAAGTATCTGCATTCCAAAAACTACATATCTCTAGAGATCCTCTAAGTGCCCTCTCACTTAAGTTTTCGGGATTCTAAGCACACCAGCTAGTTCTTATCTGTTAAAATTTGCAACAGGGCAAGTCTTGGTCTCTGACTTTATGCACAGCCTGGTTATATACTCTTTCCACATCAAATATATTCATATACAGCACATAATTCAAACATAGCATATACGTAGTACCTATAAATATCTTTCCTATGAAAGTGAGGCCATGTATTTCTGAGTGATAAGGCCCTGCTTTAGGCAGTGATATAAACCAGCAGGCTGAAGGCCAAATAACTCTAGCCAGCCCAGAGATCCAATAAGGTAAAATACGTTTTGGAAGACAGCTTCAGGCCAGACATGTTTTTTTCCTTGGCAATTATATGGAGACACCTTATTCAGCACAAGCCGACTGGCGCTAGAGTGTGAATTTCTGTTTAAAAGGCACCAGCAAGTCTTGCAGGCAAGAGTCTGATCTGAATTGAAGCTCCAGAGCTAGAGTTAGGGAACCAGAGTTTTTGTTTGTTTATTTTTGATGATTTTTTTTTGGGGGGGGAGGGTATTTTATTTGGAAATATCTGTCAAGAAAAATCTCACTAACATCCCCTTTCCTCCTCCTGAAATGCCCCTCCCTTCTATACTTTCCATTTGAAAACTCCCTCTAGGGCAGTAGCTTTAAGTGGGGGAGATTTTGCCCCAAGGAACATTTGGGTCTCTCCAAAGACATTTTGGGATGTCACAATTTAGGGAGGGGCGGAGGGCATCTAGCAGGGGATAGTAATGCAGCTCACATCCTACAGTGCATAGGGCGGTAGGATTACACAACAGAGAATTATCAGTCCAAAATGTGAATAGCTCTGAGGTTGAGAAAGAGGGCTTTCCCTGATTTTCAAACTAAATTAGATCCACAAGACAAACGTTTTCATAGCAACGTAAACTCTTATTTTGTAGCAGTCCTCACGTTCTGTGGTGATATGCCAATGGTGTGATTCCTTGATTGACACCCCTACGAGGGTGGGGACAGAATCTGTTTCCTCCTCATTGTATTCAGGAAGCTGGCACAGTGCCTAGCATGCGGTAGGTGATCAGTAAAGAGTTGATGAATGCACCAAAGCATAATGAAAGATGGAATGCAGCTAATTGGTGGTGTGTGCCTCTGAAATTATCTACATTCTCCACCGCTGCAGTTGGAAAAATTAATGGAAATATATATAAATGGGTTAAGTGATTAACTAATTTAAAAAGTGTGAACTAGAAGTCATTTTTCACCCTGGTGCTGCACATATGCACGGCACTACATTTCAGCAAAGCCAGCTTCCAAGTTGGCTCCCAGTGATCCCTCCCTCCTGGTTTGCACACTCACGTGTAGTGACTCTCGCCTCCGCGGCTGGGTCATAAAATAGATTGTGATTTCTTCCCCCCTCTCTCTCGCATGACTCACTCTGGTGGAAGCCATCTGCCATGGCGAGAAGAGGCATAGATGATGAGGAACAGAGGCCTCCTGCTCACGGGCATGTGAATGACCATCTTGGAAACAGATCCTCCAGCCTCGGTCCAGCCTTCAGATGATACAGCCCCAGCTGACATCTGACTGCCACCTCATGAGACCCTGAGCCAAGGTCTGAACCCCATTCCTGACCCTTACAAACTAGGTAAGATAATAGATACTTACTGTCTTACATGGGGTAAAAAATTATCCAAGAGGAGGGGCTGTCTCAGTACTGAGCAGGAGGTTGCCATATAGAAGCAAAAAGTCGTATTGTGGAGTCAGGCCTGAATGAAAAACTTATTTGGATTTATTGCTGCATTATACTTGGTCTTGAGCAAATTACTTAGCTCTTTCCATTGCTTTTACAATAAGAAAGACAAATGCCGCATGATCTCACTTATCTATGGAATCTATTGAACAATATAAACTAATGAACAAAATAGAACCAGAGACATGGATACAGACTGATAGATGGGAGGGGTGGGAGGATGGATAAAAGAAAGTGAAGATAGTGGCCAAAGAACATATATGCATAAACCATGGACACAGAGGAAAGGGGGTTGAGGGCTGGGTATAGGTGGGCAATGGTGGGAGGTGGCCAGAGTGGGCCACACTGCCCTTACCACCACACCATGCCCTGCTCTGCCCTCCTGCCTCCTGCCCAATCTTGCTTCCCATTAGCTCTTGAGTGCCTCTATCCCACTGTTATACCTGGCACCACCTCTCTATCCAACAGACTCTACATGCGCCCTCATGTTTTGCTTCCATGTAGCTAATTCCAACAGAGATAATCTTACTTCAACTCATTCAGTTCTTACACAGTCGTACATTTCCTCCCATACCTTTTCTCAGACCTGACAGGGCATGTCTTTATTCCTGCCCTCTCTTCTAGCTGTGAGTCAACTAAGAATCTGAAAGTAAGAGGGCTGTTAGCATATATCAAGAAATATGTTTTCCATAAGAAAATAGAGGTTGACATTTTCTTCTGGTGGAGGGCATTTACAAGTCTTTTTTCTGATGCTTTCTCAAAAATAAATCCACTTTATTTTTCTTACCTTAACCCACATCTTTACCTTTTAAAAATATAACTCCCGTTTTGCAGTCACCCACAGTTCACTTGGCTTAGGAGGAAGTGGGAGCTACAGAATCAGACAGAACTGGGTTTGGTTTCTATAAAAGATTGCAACACAATCACAGCTGCTTAGTTCTCCCTGTCTCCCCAAACATTCAGGGAGTCCCAATATACTGATAGGAAAAGGCCTGCCTGTGCCCTGGAGACTTGGGGTGGGGGGGTCCATATGCAAGAACTTTGATGTAGATGGAACCTGATGGAAAGGAACATCGATGGAAAACTTGGTGAAGTCAGTTCTGTTATAACACTTGTTTTGAAAATGCAAATGTGTATAGTTGTGAATCATTTGAACATAAGTGTTTGACTATATGTCATTTTTAAAAGGTGAACTCCAGGTGATGCAAAAAACTGCACCCAACTGAGCCCCGCCATATAGATACACACAATGTGCCCAGGTGCCCCCGACATGCGCCTGCTCCCTCAGCTCACTGCCTGTTATCAGCCACATCTGGTGTTCCAACTTCTCCTGGGATCTCAGAGGAGCTCCCTCTCACCGCTTCACAAGAACTCACCAACTTTAACCTGATGGCCACCTCCACGTGCAAACTGCAAGACTTTTACAAGGGAAAGTGCCGAATGTATGGTAGCATTTGTGTATTTCATAACTGTTTACCATGTGTAAAACTGTGTTACCATTTTTACTAGATTTCTTTTTATTTTTGTTACTGATAAAATTTTTTGAGTGTTTTCTCCCTAACTCCAATTTTCCCATAATCCCCATGTTTTGTTGTTGTTTTGCATAGTATGGTGATTTTTAGGAATGCATGAGTTACGGGGTGAGGCAAGAGTAGGTTTACAGTGTGCTTACATGAAATACAGAGTTTATTCTTGTATTATCATTTATTAATGATTGTATTATTTTCCATATGAACAACTGTAAGCCTACTTTTTCCCACCCTGTATTATATCGGAACTGACTGTATTCCCATGTGCTAGGTAAGTAAAGGGGAATGGATATCAACAGAATCCTACTGAAGAGTCAGGAAAGACCAGAGCTGGAAATACAACCTTCAGGGTGCCCAGTAGGGCAGGACTGGCCCCAAATGAATAAGTAGGACTGTAAAAATGTACCAAGTCTATGGGGACATTACGAATCATTTTTTAAAAATTGAACTACTCAACGCTGGAGTGAGAGCCAAAATAATGGGCAGGAGGCTGGCAGGAAATCTGATAAGATGCCTTCAAAAATCATCTTAGTAGAAGATACACTTGTTTATGTAGCATCCATTTTTCTCTCTCCTCTCTTCTTCTATTCTGCAAAGATTGATTTGTTTGGGTATCTGCCCTTCTCTATGAAGGCCATTAATTCAGCACAGGGGACCGTATGCCTATCTAAGGAATAAATGTTGCATAATTTCAGCCAATCTTGATAACTCTAATTCCCTTACTATGACTGGTTTATGTGTGGGCATGTGACCAAGTTCTGGTCAATGCGATGTGAGAAGTTCACTTTGAGCCTCTGGGAAAACCTGCTCACCTATAAAAAGAGACTGTTAGGAGGGGCTAGTGCCGTGTTCACAGGTGACTTGTGAGATCAGGACAGCTAGTTTCTGACTCTGAGGACAGCCTGCCTGAGGCTACCAGGGTTGGCAGAGCAGCTGACAGAGCAGAAACCTCTGATGATGTCTTTAAAATGAAGCAGCCAGCCATTCCTCAGGATATGATAGGATGTCTTTTATGATGTAACATATTTTCCATATTGTTTAAGGCATTTTGAGTTGACTCTCTGGTTCCTTACAGCCAAATGCATCCTGATTATTATCCTGTTTGTTTAGCAATGCTATTTTCAAAAGGAAGAACTGAAAAATATGAGTAAAAGTTGATATAAAAGGGAATTCATTGAATTATGATTTATAATAATGAACAATTAGAAAAACTAAATTCCAAGATTAGGACATTGGCTGAATAGGTTGAGTCTATTTTATAGAATCCCTGAAAACCATTGGAATTATGCTGATATAAATGTATTGCTAGTGGAAAATGTTCAAAATGTTCTGGTCTCCTTTTCCTTCCTTAAAGTCATTTTTCAAAACATGAACTCTGATGAAGTCTACCTTCTCACCTGCTCTGAGCCTGCTGAACAACTGTAAGAAAAACAATGAAAAACGCTAGCTGGTCTCATTATAACTCCTGTACACTAGCTTCAAGCGATCCATTAGTATTTCCTGGTGATGCTTGGACATGTCTCTATTCCAATCATTGTTTTAGATTCCCAAACCATTTTCTACTGTATAGAGTCTCTTCAAAGTTCCCATGCCTCCACTTACTCCTCACTCTTAGCTAATTACCCTGCTTCCTATTTCACTGAGACAATGGAAGCTCCATGAATGTAACCATGTCAACTGCCTCACCTTCATCCACACACTCTGCCTCCTGTTCTTTTTGGAGGAACAGTTCATGCCGTATCTAAGGCCATCTCCACATGTGTGTGAGACCTCATGCCCTCTCACTTGCCAAAAAGACATTCCAGTAGCAGTGTAAACCTCTTCATGATTAATTTCTATTAGATCATTTCATCAGCTCTAATATTCCTCCCATTTAAAAAATACACAGAACTTTTCGCTTTCACCCAGAGAGCATCTCCTGCTACAGCCTCACATTTCTGTCCCCCTCTGCACTCATTCTCTCCCATAATTCACCACCTCCTCCTGCTTTCCTGGAACTCCCTGTAGTCAGGTTTCTGTACCCACCATTCCACAGAAACTGCTCCTAGAATGTCAAAAACGACCTCCAGGTTGCTGAATCCAACGGTTGATTCTTAGTCCTTAATATACCTGAACCATCATCAGCATTTCACACAGTTCATCATTCTCTCCTTGAAAAGCTTTTTCACTTGACTTTCTGGACCCTGATTTCTTTTGGATCTTCCACCTCGTTGGCTGATCAGGCCAATCTCATTTAATTATTCTGCCTTGAATTCCTTACCTCCAAAATCCTACTATGCCGAAGCTCAGTCCCAAGATCTCTCCAGTCTATCTACACAAATACCCTGTGATCTCCTCCAGTTTCACAGCTGTGAATTCCGCCAATAGGCTGGTATTTCCACCCTCATCTTCCAGAATTCAGACTGACATATTATCCAAAATATCTAACAGAATCCTGAGACTTAACACATCCTACATCTAAACCCAAATCTTGCCCCCGAAACCTGCTCCTTCCACTGTCTTTCCCACCTCAAGTAATGACAACTCCACCCCTTACTTTATTTAGTCCAAAAACTTGGATTCATATCTGATTCCTTTCTTTCTCTCACATCCACAATCTAATTTGTCACCAAATTCTACTGGCTTTACCTTCAAAATAGATCTGGAATTCTACCACTTTCCATCACTCCATCCTACCGACGTCTGAGATGTCATCATCTTTCACCTGTATTGTTGCAACTGCCTCCTAATCAGTATTCCTACCTCTACCCTTGTTCTTCTTCCGTCTATTCCCAGCAAAGCAGACAAAGTGGTCCTTTTAAAAACAAGTCAACTCTTTTCTTCCATTCGTTCCCTCACTCACATGTTCCAATTGTACGAGTCATATTATTCTTGGATGGAAGAGCCACGCTTGCCTAAAGGAGCCTTTGCACTCACAGTTACTCTGCCTGGAAGAGTCTGTCCTTCTGGTGACATCTGCCTTCCATTTGTTCTCTGCTTAAAGGTCACCTGTGAAGCCAGACCTTCCTTTACCGCATTTAAAATAACAAGGTCCTCCCGTACAGACACCTGTACACCATCTCCTCCTTACCTGCCTTAGTTTTTCTGTAGCTTTATCACCACTAGGATAGGATACTATACAGCTAATTGCTTGTTCACTAGCATGTAACAGGTGTCACAGCTGCCGGGATTCTGTTGTTTTTCCCCTCCATTGCTATTTTAGTGCCTGGGACAATGCTGGATCCACAGTGCATATTTAAGTACTAATTGCATGAATGAAAATACATTGTTAATTTAAACACAAACTAACTGAAAAATTACATATATTTGTCCTGATTTTGTAAAACAAGTATATGTGAAAGCTAACATTAATTGTACACTTTGTTATTCAAGCATGTTTGCCGAATACTTTCATACCTCAGCAAAATCACTAGTATCTCCACTTTATAGAAGAGGAACCTGAGGTTTAAACAACGTGTAGTTCACTTGGTGTGTTAGATAAATTGAAAGTACCAAAGTAGTAGCAGCCATTTTTATCTAGTGTGAAGGCCCATGTTCTGTGGTGCAATTCCTCTAGGTGTGTGTGTGTGTGTGTCACAAAAAATTGTGAAACAATATGTTTGCAAACATGAAAGGGCCATTCCTTAATAAAACAATAGGCAAATAGAAACAGCCAGCAAACATGTAGGATGTGATTAATCTCCTGGTTAGTAAAATGGAAGAAAATTAAAATAGTGAGATATGCTCCTTTTTTATTATATTGGCAAAAATAATTAAGCAATAAGGCCCACAATTTTCTAACAAAATGATCATTTATGTGTGGAAATGTTCATGTGCAAGGATTTCCATCACAGAATTGATTATAACAGTGAATAAATACCAATAATAAGAGCAGGTTAAAGAAATTATGCACATCTTAAAGACGGAGCATTATGCAATCATTAAAACGATGTAAAAGATTAGTTATAAGAATTGAAAATGATGAGTGCATTATTACATGAAAAAGGCAGAATACAAAACAGTGTGTTTAGTGGCATTGCAATCACGCATCAATAAGAACAAAAATACTTTGTATGTAAAAACTCTGGAAGGACATAAGTTTTAATAACAATTACCTCTGCAAAGAGATATTATGAGTGATAATTTTCAATATATCACCATCTAGGATACAATAAATTTAATTGCTTTATTATTTGTATTTTTGTATAACATAGTACTAAATTAGATACCTATTGGTACATCAGTGTTTAGTGGCTTAAAATAGCAATGACTTATTATTGGTCACTAGAGGCCTGGTACACGGCATTCGTGCACTTGGGGTGGGGGTCCTTCAGCCCAGCCTGCGCCCTTTAGCAGTCTGGGAACCCTCAGCAGATGTCTGACTGATGGTTTCAGCCACAGTAGGATATCCTTAGTGCTGCCACAGAAGCAGGAGCGGCTCCCGCCACTGCCGCTGCACTTGCCAGCCATGAGCCCAGCTTGTGGCTGAGGGGCACTACCCCTGTGGGAGTGCACTGACCACCAGGGGGCAGCTCCTGTGTTGAGCGTTTGCCCCCTGGTGGTCAGTGCACATCATAGAGACCTGTCGTTCAGCCGTTTGGTCAATTTGCATATTAGCCTTTTATTATATAAGATAGTTGTGTGAGTTACAATTTGGACTGTTTTCTGCTAGGCTGGCTTGGGGTCACTCAAGTGGCTGCTGTCAGTCAGTTATCTGAAGGCTGGGCTGGGCTGGCCTCACTCACACATCTGGCAGTTAATGCTGACTATTGGTTAGGACACTTTGGTTCTCGTTTGATTTATCATTTTCCAGAAGACCAGACTTGGCTTCTTCACAGAATGGTGACCTCAGGAGCCAAGAGTGTAAAAACAGACATTTCAAGTCAAGTCCTTGGAAGCCTTAGCTTTCATACTTGCTCTTCATCACTTCTACCATATTCTGTTGGTCAAAGCAATTCACAGGGTGAGCACAGATTACAGGAGGTGGAGAAATTAGAGTCTACTTCTTTCTGTTCCCAGCGTCACAATGCCACATTACAATGGGGCAGAGGCCCAGGGCAGTGTGATTTATTGGTAGTATTACTAAGCAATCTAAGAGATGAACTACAGTAAATTATTCAATTTTCTCCTAATCCAATAGGCCTTCTCAGGATCCTCTCTTGAACCCAACTTATGTTTGCCTTTGGATTTAGTTGTCTGAGACTCTCTGGGGACTGGTGAGGTGGTTCCACCAGCACTTTGCTATGCACAAAAGACACAGTGGGATCATTACTGTACCTTATTATAAGAACAAAGATAGTCACAATGATGATATATTACCTATGGTCATGGATTAGTATCTGGGGTGGAGTTATACTGAGTATGATATGGTATCTTACATTCAGATTGTCCCAAAGACTCATGCCTGAGTCGTAGGATAGGGAAGAAAGAGTGCTGGTTTAGTTACTGTTAAATGGATTCCCCTGCTATATTTGTAGCATCATTGTTCTCAATGCTAGAGCTATCAATCATCCCCATTTGGCAGGTAGGGATGAAAGAGCCTGCCCCACAACCATCAGCAGTACTGGTCCAGATATCACAATTAGTTTAGTGTCAGTGCCTTCCACAGATACCCAAGGATTTCCAAAACCATCCTTTGGCAGTAGGAACTGTGGTACCCTCAGAGGTCATTGCCCACATAATTACAACACAAGGACTACAAAAATATGGGCTAAATACAATTCTGTTGGTCCTAGCCACCAATTACACCACTTCTCACCATGGAAAAGATGACGTATTTTTCTAATATCTGACTTACAAAATGACTTTGGCAATATCACCTTTTGTAAATTGAAGATGGCCTGTAACTTGGTTGCCTTAGCAACAAATTAGAACATTAACATATGAATCCAGATGGTCATTCTAGGAAGACAAGAAATAGCCTCAGTCCACTTTGGAATGCACCCATCAGTACTGTCCACATCAACATTGGACACGATCCTAAGATATCTCATGTCCTTAACCTGATTCGGAGTCATGCACCTTCCCAAGGCCGGATTATGTTTTTCTCTTTGTTACAGAGACAGCAAGGTAGAGTAAAACTGATCGCTGACTTGGAGGCAAAACCCTCCTAGTCTCTGATTCAGGATCAGCAGTGTTAGAATCATACAGGGCTCCCGTATGGCTACTTTTCCCTCTATAGAAGAATGACTCTAGATGGGCACTACTGATGGATTGATTCATGTATTCAAATAATTTCTAGTGATAACTCATCTTTTGCCAGGCCCTGTACTAGGTCCTAGGGATACAAGTATGACTATTATAATTTCTGCCCTCAAGGAGCTAAAGTCTGAAGAGGAAATGACATTTAAATTACTGCTGTGTGCTATGAGAAGGGACAACATAAAGATATTTGCAAAACCGGGTGAACCCAGGGGAGCCCAGATGAGGATGGGCTCATTCCTCTCTGAGTGGTTCAGGAAAGACCTCCTTGAGGAGCCACAACGTGCTGGATAAGGAAGTCTAAACAGGGCAGAGGGGGGGCGAAGGAGCACCCTACAGAAGAAATGTTTGAGTAAAGGCCAGACTGGGAGCTCAGAGTGCATTCAGGGCAAGCTGGGCACTCTGATGTACCCAGGCCAGAAAAGTGAAAGGCAGGACCCTGCTGGGGCTTCACAGGTGGTAACTACTGAGGGTCCTGAGCAAACAGGATCAAAGGCACATCCTAGAAAGCTGGTGGCAACTTTGAGGATGAGTTCAAGGAAGACAGCAAAGCAGCGTGGCATTGTTTCCTTAGTTGAGGCAAGGGATCATGGGATTTTCACTGATGAGGCTAAACTGAGGGAGTAGGTGTTTGGTGGCCAGTTGAAGAAGAAGGGGGTTTGAAGAAGAGAGTGGAGCCCAGATGTCCCCAGGTTTATGGCCTGTAGATGGTGGGTCTACTTTTTACCAGGGCAGAAATACAGGACAGAAGCAATTTTGATAATTCAGATTTCAATTTGGAATAACTAAAAATGTCAAGACAGTTTTTTTTAAGAAAAAACCCCCACAAAATTCAATATTTACTTAAAAAAACTCTATCAGAGTTGACATCTTAATGTTTTGCAGGCTTAATATCTTAGAAGCTTATTGATTTAGTCTTCCCACCCCCACTTACCATCCCTCTGAATATCTCCTAACAAAACAACCTGCAAGGAAAGTTCTGCCAAATCAAACCACTGCTTAAAGTGAACCTTGACAGGCTGGCATGGAGGAGCTGGGTAAGTGCATAAAGTGATAATAATATTTATATCCTATTTTGTAGTTTGCAGAGTGCTTCTACCCAATCCATCTTGCTGTAACAACAAGCCTTTAAGGAAAATACAAGTATTATTTTTAACCACTGTTTTAGGATGAGGAAACACACACACACACACACACACACACACACACACAAACACACACGGAATAGCACAAAGGCAGCCATGGGGTACTGGAAGAGGCTGGACTGAGTCAGAGCCGGATTCAAATACCATCCCTGTAGATGATGCTCAGGTGTGAAACTGGATGCACCATCGTTCTCTCCAAGCCCCAAGCCCGACCCTGTGGGATGGGGTTGGTGATGTGGTGAGGATCACATGCGGTAATGGATGCGCCCGCACCAGCTTAACTAAAGGATGTTCAGATCCCTGGCACCATCGTTTTCACACTCAGCCTGGTCACCCAACAGCAGAGGCAGATCATTGGAACAAGCCCAGAGCCCTTGAAATGATCTCCATTTCCTTTTAAAGATCATATTTAAAACACTTCCTAGCTGTAGCTTTTGATTGGCTGGACATCAGGAGTGTCTTTGCCATCCAGAGCCTGCTAACCACCCCACTGGTCACAGTTGGTGGACACCTGCCCTATCAATCAGATCTTTTGTCCTGAGAATTTGAAATTGGGTCCCTCTGGTTCTAATCAAGTTAAGAACTGTTTTAAGGGGCTACACTGGCACATTCCGCATGTGAAGGAGTCGGGGGAGAGCAGAGAGAGATGATTAGTAGAGTGAAGTGGTTTGCAGAGGAAGCAGGGGAGCTGTGAAGAGCGAGGGAGAGAAAGATGGAGAGAAACAGAGCCAGCTGCTGCCTCAGTTTGTTGTGGGTTTTGGTTCCTCAAAGCCTTACTGACTTGAGATTTGTGAGTTAGCCCTGTACCTTTCCAGCCAATCTTCCTATCTTGATTAACCCAGGCGGAGTAGGTTTCTATTATTTGCAACCAACCAAGCCTAAGCTAAAACAAATGAGGGTCTATTTTTTCAGATAATTGGGCCCAAGAGGCTGGAGGCAAGCACACAACCAACACATTTGTGAAAAACGCAAAGACATTTACATGCTCATTCTCAGAATGATGCCTATTTGATTATGGAAGGTAGAGCAGTGAAAAGGGGAAAAGCTGGGAATAGTATTGAGCCAGTCTGAATGGGATTGAGTGTGACCCAATGACCTATACCCAATGATATTCAGCCATTGGGGGGGGGGAGAGGAAGAGGAGAGAGGAGAGAGAGAGAGAGAGAGAGAGAGAGAGAGAGAGAGAGAGAAATGAGAGAGAAAGAGAGAAGGGGACTTAACAATCTAGTTTTCAACAAAGTGAAAGAGGTAACAATGCCCAGTGTGGATCATGAGGCATTGAATCTTGAGGAATTTGCAGTTTGCAGGAGCATCTGTGCTGCTCTTGCTGCCTTGGGTCTTGATTCCCTGGGAGAATTGTGGTGTATTGTGGTGTGTGTGTGTGTGTGTGTGTGTGTGTATGTGAGTGTGTGTGCATCCCTGCATGTGTATACATGCTTATATGTGTTCACGCATGAATATGTGGGTTATGCAAAGGATGCAATAATATTTGACTCCAGGACTAGCTGAAATCAGCAGCTCCAACAATGACACAATTTTAAAAAAACATGTCTTTTGCCCTGGACAGTGTGTCTCAGTAGGTTGAGCATCATCCCATGCACAAGTAGGTTACTGGTTCCATTCCCGGTCCAGGTCTCATGCCCAGTTGCTGTTTGATCCCCAAAAGGGGGCCTGCAAGAAGCAGCTGATTGATGTACTCTCCCTCTTCCTTCCTCTTTCTCTAAATATCAATAAACTTAAACAAATAGAAATAAAAGACATCTGCTTCATTATTTGAAATGCAATATGCATAATATTTTAAAAAAATACGTAAAAGAAGGGAAAAAAAGCCTGAGTCCCATTATCCAAGACAGCATACTAAATATTTTCATGGATCTCCCCCCACGTTTCTTTTTCCCCTATTCATTTTTAAATAGCTTCTACTATTCTACATATGCAATTTTGCATTCTTCTCTTGTGACTTATTTTATTATGTAACCCTGCATCCTTGATTTTTGAATCTCCTAATAAACTTTATTTTTCCTTTTTATTGAATTTATTGAAGTGGCGCTGATTAACAAAATTATACAGGGTTGAGGTGCACAATTCCACAACACATCATCTGTACACTGTATTGTGTGTTCACCACCCCAAGTCAGGTCTCCTTCTGTCACCATTTGTCCCCCCTACACCCTCCTCCAACTTCCCCCACCTTTGCCCTCCCCCTGGCAATCACCACACTGTTGTCCCTGTCCATGAGTTGCTTCTTTTGTCCTCTCTTTTGCTCTCCTTCCACCCCCTCCCACAGCTGTCAGCCTGCTCTTTGTCTGTAATAAACATTTTTAATGACTCTAATATTCTATCATGACAAGTACCATCATTTACCTAAAAAAAAGTTTCTTGATATTTCAGTAGTTTCATTTTTCTCGCAATTACAAATGAGGCCATGATGATTAGTTTTATTAGCACAGCTGTTTTAAGCCTACGCCGGACTTGCACTGGCGAGTGTGTCACAGGCAATGACCTTTCTCATGTGCTTCACAGATGGCTACTTTGCTAGCAACATGTGAGTGATAGGGACATGGTGTGCAGATGACCTTTTTAGGACCTGGGGAATTAAAAAGAATTGACCTCCGGGTTAATTTTAATATTAAATAGATTAATTCATTTTGCCCTGAAGACTTTCAATCCTTAATTGCTCCCTTTAATAAATATGGCAACATTTTAAGTGACATCTTGGGACAAAATTGCCCTATTCAGTGATTGGCTGCATAAACAAAGTCCTACAGAAAAGTGTCTGAAGCCAGGGATCTCTCAGCCCTCTTACCACAACTCCCTACCTCACTCCCCTCCCCCCACCTCATTAGTTCACAGTAGCAATGCCTTTACCCTTGGGCTCAGCCAAGTTCAAACCAGCCTGTTTGGGACAAGTGATCTATTCTCAGAATTGATGGTGTAGAGACTTATTCTGCTCCCTTTATACCTAAGGAAGAACTGGGCTCTTTTGTCTCCTTTATATGGGAGTCCACCCTCTCACCCTTCTAGGTCCTCTGGGCTTTTGCCCCCATTTCCAAAAACAGCTCAGTTTTCCCAAGTCCCTTTGGAACCTCATCCTGATCCTCAGATGACCAGGAGGAGCCCTGGGCTTTGCTGAGCTTCTCCCCAACATCCAAATTCAATGCTATTCTCCACCTGAGGATGAGATGTGGTAGAGGCTGGCTAGATGTTCACCAAAGCCATCCCTCTGGCCATAAGCTTAGCTGTGGAGTATGCCTGAGTCCTGGCAATGGAAAGTGGGTGGAAGTGCTGTGTGCCACTTCTAGGCCTGGCTCATGAAACCCCGTGTGGAATTCATTCCTCTCTCTCTCTCTCTCTCTCTTTGCCCACCAGCCATGTCCCGCAGATGACTTGAATGCCTAGGGGAAGATGAAAGAACCTGGGTCCTTGAATGACTGAGTAAAGCAGATCTCACACCCACACTCTCCAGCATTCATTCACTCATCCCTCTTCCCTCTTAGAACAGAATATGTGTGTGTGTGTGTGTGTGTGTGTGTGTGTGTGTATTCATCATAATTTCCGTTTTTCACCTATATCAGACCATCTACTATTGTACTTTCATATAGAAGCAATCTGATTCCAGAGCACGGGGAAGATACAGTATGGCAGAAAGCCCCCAAATTCACCAAATTCACTCTGTGGCTTTGAACCAGTTCCTCTCCTTTCCCATCAGTGAAGCCAGGAAGCTATTCTACATCACACATAAGAATTTTTCTAGTCCTAGCATTTTATTCATTCGAAAATTTACAAGTGACAAGGGATTAGGAAAACATTTGATTTGACACCTTGAAAAGTATAAAGTATAACAGTCATAAACAACATAGAGTCAAACATAAAATACCTGAAAACTTGAAGAGACTGTGATAAACATAACTGAAGTATGAGGTTTCACATTTCAAAAAATATTTTTTCAGAATTTGACAGATAAAATATAAAATCATGTGAGCACATGCAGGATTAATAAAATCATATATATATATATATATATATATGTGTGTGTATGTATGCATACATGTGCAAACATATCATGTATTTAGTGGCATACTTATACACTTAAAGTGCTTGAAGTCCCTTGAATGTACTTTCTTTCCTTATTTCCTTGATAAATACATATATATATATATATATATATATATATATATATATACACATACATATGGCCAACAAGAGAATAATAATTACTTGTATTATAGGAGCAATTGTTTTTACATTTCTAATAATAATCTCATCCAATTAAAATAAAAATCTTAATTCCTTAGAAGTTAAAAAACTTGACCTTAAATACCCAGACCTTAGATCAAACATCCATATAGATATTATAAACTATCTAGAAAATAATGAATAAAAAAATAAGTGATTTCATGTTAAAACATGTGGCAGCGGCTATAGCTATGCTTAGTGTACAGTCATCCATGATGTTCCATTTTACCAACTAGAAAAAAGTAACAAAATAAACTAAATGAAATTAGTAGAAAATGAGGGTTGGAAATAACATTAAAAGGAAAAATATAAATAAAACCCTAAAGCGGCCCCTTTGAAAGCATCTGCACAGTTGGTGAAGCAAATAAAGAAAGTATAATATAAAGCAGTAGAGGCCCGGTGCATGAAAATTCATGCACTGGAGGGGTGGGGGGGCATTCCTCAGCCCGGCCTGCCCCCTCTCACAGTCCCGGAGCCCTCAGAGGCGGGAGGCAACCCGGTGATCAGGGGAAGGCGACGCCCCATCACACCTCTGCTGCTGCCACTGCCGGCAGCGCAAGCCTTAACCGCCCCTGGTTACCTGAGCCTCGGGCGGCCCTGGGTGGCTGGGGGCCTGAGGGGATGGGGGACTCCAGAGGCAGGTGCGCGGCAAGGCCAGGCCCACCCAGGTGTGGGCCTGGCCTTGCCGTGTGCCTGCCACCCCAGTGGGGCTGAGAGGACTGGTTGCCACCATCTTGTGGCTGTGGGCGCTGCCATCTTTGAAGGTGGGGCAGTCAATTAGCATATTCCCTCCTTATTGGCTGTGGGTGCTGCCATCTTTGCGATGATGTGAGGGTCAATTAGCATATCACCTCTTTATTAGATAGGATTGGGAAAAGGGAGGTGAGGTCATCATAAATTGAAGATATTAAATGCATTTGCAATTTTAAAGAGAGTACACATCACTCTATAGCAGTGCATTTTAAAATCTAGAGAGTAATGCTATTTTTAGAAAAAAATAAATTCAGTCAAGGAGCAGATAATCATGGAAGAGTCTAAGAAAGTTTCTTAAACATCTGTGATAAAAATCATATCAGGTCTAGATCCCTTTTCCAGCTGATTTTTTTTTTATCTAGCCTTTTTATAAAGATAATCCGTGATAGGTAAATTATTTCAGTCCATATAAAAATAAAGAAAACGTTCCTACTCATATTTTGTACAAAACATAATCTTGATGCTAAAACATGATACAAACAATGCAAAAAACCCCACCAGTGATCCATTTTGTTTATGTGTACAGATGGAAAATTTTAAACAAATGGGATTAATCAGTGCATCAAAAGGATACACCATGACTAAGCAAGAATTAATCCAACGGTGGTTCATTATCAGCTAATATATCAAAACCATGTATTCTAACCAGAAATTAGTGGGAAAAGCCATATGGTTGAAGCAATCGATGCTAAAGTGACATCTGTTATTGTGTTGCTCAGTATTTGTTTTCTCTTATTCTGGTAACTGAAACCAAAACTTTCCTCTGGGGATGCACCTGCTTCTCTCCACTCAGAGAATGAGGCCTGGATGGGACTCTACCCAGGGGAGGCGGGTGGAGCGTGTGCTGTACATCAGCCATTCAGACATTGCATTACCCTGATTATGATGCTTTGATTCAGGGGCAAGCCTGTGGCCCTCCCAAAGCCAGTGAGAGGGAACAAGATATTCTCTGGAATCCTGCCAAAACCGGTTTGGCTCGGTGGATAGAGCATCGGTCTGTGGACTGAGAGGTCCCAGGTTCGATTCCGGTCAAGGGCATGTACCTGGGTTGCGGGCACATCCCCAGTAGGAGATGTGCAGGAGGCAGCTGATCGATGTTTCTCTCTCATTGATGTTTCTAACTCTCTATCTCTCTCCCTTCCTCTCTGTAAAAAATCAATAAAATATATTTTTTAAAAAAAGATATTCTCTGGAATCCTAAGAATACCTCCACTTCTGCCATCACTGGGCTTGAAGCTAAGTGTATGAGTTTCAGAGTTGTTACAGTGTATCAAGTGGCCACAGGGGAGAGTCCATAAGAGATACCAGATCTTAATGGCACCTTTTGAGCCCTTATATCAAGCTGGACTCAAGCCAGCTTTATCCTGAACCTTTTCAACTATAAAAGCCAATGCCCAGGGCAGGGGGGAGGAGTGAAGCAGAGTGCATCAATGGGGCAAAAAGAGGGACATCTGTAAAACTTTCAACAAGAAAGATAATTTTTTTTAAAAAGAAGCCAATGCATTTGATTTTTTTTATTTCAGTTAAAACATTTTTTTAAATTGTTTTATTACTTAAAGTATTACAAAGGGTATTACATATGTGTCCTTTTTTCCCCCCCGCCCTTGACAATCCCCTGGCCTCCCCTACCCCCCAGTGTCTTATGTCCATTGGTTATGCTTATATGCATGCATACGAGTCCTTCGGTTGATCTCTTACCCCCCTCCCTCCTGCCCCCCAACCCTCCCCGGCCTTCCCGCTGCAGTTTGACAATCTGTTTGAGGCAGCTCTGCCTCTTTATCTACTATTGTTCATAAGTTTATAATGGTCTTTATTATCCATGAATGAGTGAGATCATGTGGTATTTTTCCTTCATTGACTGGCTTATTTCACTTAGCATAATGCTCTCAAGTTCCATCCATGCCGTTGCAAATGGTAAGAGTTCCTTCTTTTTTACAGCAGCATAGTATTCCATCGTGTAGATGTAGCACAGTTTTCTAATCCATTCATCTACTGATGGGCACTTAGGCTGTTTCCAGATCTTAGCTATGGTGAATTGTGCTGCTATGAACATATGGGTGCACATATCCTTTCTGATTGGTGTTTCTGGTTTCTTGGGATATATTCCTAGAATAGATACCTCTCAAAAGAGGACATTCAGAAAGCCAAGAGACATATGAAAACATGCTCAAAGTCACTAATCATTTGAGAGATGCAAATCAAAACAACAATGAGGTACCATCTCACACCTGTCAGACTGGCTATCATCAACAAATCAACAAACAACAAGTGCTGAAGAGGATGTGGAGAAAAAAGGAACACTTGTGCACTGCTGGTAGGAATGCAGACTGGTGCAGCCAATATGGAAGACAGTATGGAGTTTCCTCAAAAAAACTAAAAATGGAACTCCCATTTGAGTTTTGTTTAATCAAATTTGAGTTAAGATTTCCTGGCACTTGTGACAGAGGGAATCTTCACTGATATATGTATATGCCAAGATACATTTGATAAAATCCAGTAGACATTGTAATGGAAACTTTAGCTAAAACAGGAACTGATAGGAACTACTTAAATATAATAAGGGTTCTTTAAAAAACCTTAGTAAACCAACTAAAATGAGATATCACCTCACACCTGCCAGAATGGCTACCATCCATAAATCAACAAACACTGAGTGTTGGTGAGGATGTGGAGAAAAGGGAACACTAGTTCTCTGCTAGTGGGAACGCAGACTGTTGTAACCACTATGGAGAACAGTATTGAGTTTCCTCCAAAAATAAAAAAATGGAACTACCGTTTGACCCAGCAATCCCACTTCTAAGACTATATCCTAAGAAGCCCAAAACACCAATCAGAAAGAATATATGCATCTGTACATTTATAGCAGCATATTTACAATAGCTAAGGTCTGGAAACAGCCCAGGTACCTATTGATAGATGAATGGATAAGAAAGCTGTGGTACATTTACACAGTGGAATATTATGCAGCTGTAAAAAGAAGGATCTCTTACTCTTTGTGACTGCATAGATGGGCCTGGAGAGTATTATGCTGAGTGAAATAAGCCAGTCAGAGAAAGACAAATATCACATGATTTCACTTATAAGTGGAATCTAATGAACATAATAAACTGATGAAGCATGGAGGCATGGAACAGACTTGGCAAATCTCAGAGGGGAGGAGGGCGTGGAAGACAGGAAGAGATTAACCGAAGAAAAATCTATCTCTCTACATATAAAGAGCCAGGGGCCGTCACATCCGAAAAAACTGAATGGACGACCGAATAGGCTGAGTGGGGCGACAAGACCGGCAGGGGGGTTAGTGAGGGACAACCAAACGACTGAACAGCAGGCTGCATGGGGTGACCAGGCCGGCATGGGGGGCAGTTGGGGGCAATCAGGCAGGCAGGCAGGTGAGCAGTTAGGAGCCAGCGGTCCTGGATTGTGAGAGGAATGTCCGACTGCTGGTTTAGGCCCAATCCCCAAGATCGGATCTAAACCAGAAGTTGGACATCCCCCAACGGGTCCCGGATTGGAGAGGGTGCAGACTGGGCTGAGGGCCCCCCGCCCGTGTATGAATTTCATGCACCAGCCCTCTAGTCCTATCTAATAAAAGAAAAAATGGTAATTGGCGTACGACGATACCCTTTTCATTGGCTAATCAGGGCTGTATGCAAATTAACTGCCAACTAAGATCAGCAGTTAACTGCCAACAAGATGGCGGTTAATTTGCATATGTAGGCACAATGCAGGGAGGCGAAAGGGAAAGCAGGAAGAAGCCCCCTGCCAAGGAGAATCAGGCGACTTTGCTGCCCTGGCCAGTGATAGCAGGAAGTAGGGGTGGAGCCAGCGATGGGAGCTGGGCATGGTCGAAGCTGGCAGTCCCGGGAGCTAGGGGTCCCTTGCCTGGGCCTAAAGCGGAGCCCACGATCGCGGGGCCACTGCAGCTGCGGGTCCCTGCTGCCCGGGCCGGACACCTAGGCCAGAGGTGTTAGGCCTGGGCAGGGGCGGAGCCTGCAACCACGGGGAGCTGGGGGTCCCCTGCCCAGGCCTGACACCTCTGCCGGAGGCCTCAGGCCTGGTCAAGGGGCCGATCCGGTGATTGGTGATCGGAGGGTGATGAGGGTCAACTCCTCTGGCCGAGGCATCAGGCGTGGGTGGGGGGTGGAGCCGGGGATTGGAGGGATATGATGGTCCCCTTGCCCAGGCCTGAAGCCTGAGTCAGAGGCGTCAGGCTTGGGCGGGGGGTGGAGCAAGCGATCAGAGGGAGATGGGGGTCCCCTGCCCAGGCATGATTCCTGGGCCAGAGGCCTCAGGCCTGGGCGGGGGCCAGAGCCAGTGATAAGGGGGAGATGGGGGTCCCCTGTCCAAGCCTGACACCTCTGGCGGAGGCGTCAGGCCTGGGCAAGGGGCCGATCAGGCAATTGGAGGGTGATGGGGGTCTACGCCTCTGGCCGAGGCATCAGGCCTGGGCTGGGGGCAGAACCAGTGATGGGGGGAAATGAGGGTCCCCTGCGCAGGCCTGACGCCTCTGTCAGAGGCGTCAGACCTGGGCAAGGGGCCGATCCTGCGATTGGAGGGTGATGGGGGTCAACGCCTGAGGGCTCCCAGTATGTGAGAGGGGGCAGGCTGGGCTGAGGGACACTCCCCCCCCCCCACACACACACCCAGTGCACGAATTTCGTGCACCGGGCCCCTAGTATATATATAAAAGCTTAAGTGACCAAACGACCAGTCGCTATGATGCACACTGACCACCAGGGTGCAGATGCTCAATGCAGGAGCTGCCTCCTAGTGGTCAGTGAGTTCCCACAGCACGAGTACCGCTCAGTTGACTAACGGGCGCCAGACACTGGGCTAATGGCTGGCGAGCACAGCTGTGGCAGCGTGAGCCTCTCCCGCCTCCACGGCAGTGTGCTACCGAGAGGCAGCAGGAGCAGTTTGGCCAGGATGAGCAGGAGCAGTGTGGTGCCTGGCCTGGGCTCAGGTTCCTCCCCAGCTGCCTGCTGCTTTGCGTACTACTACATCCCTCAGGGGATGTTGGATTGCCAGTTTCAGGGTCCCGGATTGTGAGAGGGCACAGGCCAGGCTGAGGGACCATCAGGCCTCTAGTATATATATATATGACTAATGTACACAGACAATAGTGTGGTGAAGGCCTGGGGTGGGGCAGTGCTGGGATGAGAGGGATAAAGTGGGGGGGGGGGGACATCTGTAATACTACCAATAATAAAATTAAAAATTAAATTAAAAAGTAAACCTCACATTAAAGGGTAAAATACTGAAGCCGTTTCCTTTAAATCAAGAAGATGACCGGCATGCTCACCTCCATTTTGACTGAAAGCTCCTTTGGTGGTTTAAGCTAATGTACTCAGTCATGAAATACTCGGGGAAAATACTGAAAAAGAAAGAACTGAATTGAATCTATCCACAGATGATGTGATAGTAAACTCAAAACTTGAAAGACTATATTAGAAATTTTGGGGATTTATATAGGAGTTATTGATTTGGCTAGAACTGATCTAAGTATATAAAAATCAATGGCAATAATCAGAAACAAAAAATAACCATCTTAATAGAAATTAAAAATAATAAGACAAGAAAATAGTTGACAGGAATGGTTCTGGACTTATTTTTTAAAAATCAATTAAACAATATAATGCATTGAAGACATAAAAACATGTCCTGAACAAGCAGAAATGCCATATGTATTAATGAGAAAACGGAATATACTAAATATGTCAGTCCTTTCAAAGACAATAAGTATATGGAATATATCATTCAGAATCCTTATGACTTTCATAAAATTCACTACCAAATTATTTTAACATTTATATGGAAGACTATATGTCTAAGAAACCAAGAAATAGAAAATAGTAAAACAATAGAAAAAAGTCAATGAATTTAAGAACTGTTTTTGTATGTTGTTGTTTTTTTTTATAAGACAAACAAAATAGGAGTTAAGGTATTACAAAAAAATAGAAATCAAATCAGGAACAATGTTAAATTGAATGTAGTATTTGTGCAAATTGGTGAATTAATGATTTCTTGGGTTATAAAAGTACCAATAGGTTATTAGAAGGCAAAATATTTGAAAGAAGCAGCAGCCTCAAATAATTTGTGACTATTGTTTTCTGATTTAGTTTCAGAAGAAACTGTTAAAGGAAATATAATAAAACTAAGATAATGCAAGTTAGTGTTTTAATAATCCCACCAGGACAGGGTTTGGCACAGCGCATGGATCAAGCCCAGCCTTCCCTCTGTTTTTGTAAGTTAAGTGTTATTGGAATATGGCCACACATATTTGTTACTGATTTTCTATGGTTGCTTTCACACCACCTACTTGGATTTAAAAAAAACACACACACACTTGTTTAATACTAAAAACAGCACAGACTGTACAGTTTCTGGTAATTCTATAAATTTAGGAAGGCATTACAAAAGTAGGAATGAAGAAACAAAATTCAAAACCATTTGGAAGTTTTTAAAAAATGTAATCAAAATTTAATTCAAATAAAAAATCAAAAGCACAGTTTGCTCCAGAAATTTTAGAAAAGAGCAATAACTATTATGCTTCATGCAAAAATTTAGGGAATGCTGCCCAAACTGCATATTTCATTGTTTCATTACATACAAAAATAGTGAAAATAAATTACTGAAGGCATTTAATTTGCCCAGCCTGGGTGGCTCAGTGATTGAGTGTCGACCTATGAAACAGGAGGTCATGGTTCAATTCCTGATCAGGGCACATGCAAAGGTTTTTGGGCTCGATCCCCAGCGTGGGGGCCTGCAGGAGGCAACCAATCAATGATTCTCTCTCATTATTTATGTTTCTGCCTCTTTCTCCCTTTCCCTTCCTCTCTGATATCAATAAAAATATTTTAAAAAACATAAAAAACACATACACATCCACAACATAAATATCTGAGATAAAAAGAAACTAATAAAGTAAAAAGTAGATTCAAAAGATATGTTTAAGATTTAATTTGTTGGAAAGCAAACCAATAATGGAACAGATAAACCAACAACTAATAAAATAAATAAAAAATAGAAAATAAAACTGTATTAAAAGGCACCTAATAACACAGCTACATAAATATAACAAAATATACCCAACACAGATATACATAAACCAAGTTTGTGGAACTGAAAAGAGAAATCCACAAATCCACAATGATAGCTGGAAACTTCAATACACCTTTCCCAGTACTTGATAGAAGAGTAGATAGAATATCATTAAGACTAGAGAACAGGAGCCAAGTTAAATTATAAATGAACTTGATGTAATTAGCATCTGTAGCACTCAACACCTACTACCAAAAGATATATTCTTTTCATGTGCACCTGACATATGCACCACAACAGACTTTATAGTGGACTATAAAACAAAACCCAGCAGATATAAACACCTGTAAACATAGAAAATGTGTGCTCTGATCATAGCAGATATAAACTAAAAATTGTTAAGTATCTGAAAGTCTCCTAATATTTGTAAATGACACAAAATACTTCTAAATAATCCATGGGTCAAATAATGTACCATGAGGGAAATTAAGTTAAGGATAAGAACATAGTATGTTCAACTAAGTGGAATAGTGGCAGACAGCTGAAACAGTACTGAAAAATTTACAGCACTAAGATGCCTGTACTAGAATATAAAAGTTCTCATGTTAATAATTTAAGCTGCACATTAAGAAACTAAAAAAAGAGGGCAAATTAAATATAAAGAAAACAGAATAGAGGAAGTAAAAATCAGAAATCAGTACAATCAGAAGACCAATAAGATGATGAAATAAAAAAACTGATTTAAAAAACCACAAAATTAACAAAACCATAGCCACCATAATCATGAGAGAAAAGGAAAAAAAAGTAATCATTAATGTCAATAATGAGAGAGGAAACATCACTACAGATCTTTGAGATATTAAAAGGATAAGGGGGGATATTATGAATAATTCAATGCCAATATATTTATAACATAAAGTGAATTGAAAGACACAAACTACCGAACTCACTCAAAAAGAATTAGAGGATAATAACCCAATTATCCTCATATCTATTAAATAAGTTGCATTTGTAATTTAAAGAGCTTTCCACCAAGAAAAATTCAGACCCAGTGTTTTCATTGGAGAATTCTAGCAAAAATGGAAGAAGAAATATAATACAAGAGAAAGGGCAGTATTTTTAATAGGTGGTGCTAAACAGACATCCATATGTAAAAAATGAACCTTGATTCATACTTCACCATCCTATCTAATCAAAGACAAAAAGGGTAATTGACCATATCTTCGCTACGCTTCCCATTGGCTAATCAGGGCGATATGCAAATTAACCGCCAACAAAGATGGCGGCCGGCAGCCACGCAGCTGAAGCGAGCAGGAGGCTTGCTTGCCCCAGTGATGGAGGAAGTCAAGGTTCCCCCCCTGCTGCGGCCCGGCTCTGGGCTCCTAAAGCAACAACGTTTCAATTATAGAAGCTAAACAAACCCCAGATACCTGCTTTCAGCAGGCCGTGGCCACAGAGTTGGAGTGAGTAGGAGCCATCTCTCAGCTCCAGTGATGGCAACAAAGTTTCAATTATAGAAGCTAAACAAACCCCAGATACCTGCTTTCAGCAGGCCATGGCCTCAGAGCTGGAGCGAGTAGGAGCCAGCTCTCAGCTCCAGTGATGGCAACAAAGTTTCAATTATATAAGGTAAATAAATCCCAGAATAAAAAAAAAGAAAAAAAGGAGAGGCTGGGAGCTTCAGTCACCGGCCAGCCTGAAAACGGCCCTCAGACCCTCACCCAGACTGGCCAGGCACCCCTAAAGGGGGTGTGGCCAGCCTGAAAACAGCCATCAGCCCCTCATCCAGGCTGGCCAAGCACCCAAGCGGGACCCCCACCCTGATCAGGGACACTCTTCAGGGCAAACCAGCCGGCCCCCACCCGTGCACCAGGCCTCTATCCTATATTGTAAAAGGGTAATATCCAAACTGACCCAAACTGACTCTAACTGAATGACTGGTCACTATGACACACACTGTCCACCAGGGGGCAGATGCTCAATGCAGGAGCTGCCCTCTGGTGGTCAGTGCTCTCCCACATGGGGGAGCTCTGCACAGCCACAAGCCAGGCTGATGGCTGCCAGTACAGCGGTGGTGGTGGGAGCCTCTCCTGCCTCCTCAGCAGTGCTAAGGATGTCTAGCTGCAGCTTAGGTCTGTTCCCCGCTGGCAAGTGGACATCCCCCGAGGGCTGCCGGGCTGCCAGAGGCATGTCTGACTGCCAGCTTAGGCCCAATTCCCCGTGGAGCAGGCCTAAACCAGCAGGTGGTCATCCCCCGAGGGGTCCCAGACTGCGAGAGGGCACAGGCCGGGCTGAGGGAACCCCCCCCCCCACCCGAGTGCACATATTTTTGTGCACCGGGCCTCTAGTATATAATAATTAACCCAAAACCAAACACAGAAGAAATATGTTGTGACCTTGGGTTTAGGTGAACAGTTTTTAGATATGACATAAAAAGCACAAAGCAACATATATTCAGTTTCTTCGAGTTTGTTAAAATTAAAACCCTCTACTCTTCAAAGGACACTGTCAAGGAAATAAAGAGAGATGCTGCGGACAGGTACAGAATGTGTGTAAAACACATAGTTGGTAGAGGACTGTGTTTAGAATATACTATAAAGACTTCTTGAAATTCAATAATATGAAGGTGATCCAATTTTTTAAATAGGCAAGAGAGTTGAACAAACACTTGACCAAAGCAGATATCTAGAAAGCAATAACATGAAAAATGTTTAACACCATTAGTCAGGAAAATCCAAATTAAAACTATGATGAGCTCTTAGCCCTCACTCACTCACCTACTTGTATGGCCAAAGGAGTGGGGGTGGGGGGTAATCATGCAAAGTCCTAACAAGTGAGACACCTACATACCATTGCTGGGTATGTAAAATGGTAGAGTCACTTTGGAAAACATACTGGTGGTGTCTTCTAAAGTTATACATATACTTTTACATGTGACCCATCCCACCCAATCCTAGATCTTTACCCAAGAGAAATAAAAATATATGTCTTCTGAAAGACTTGGACATAAGTATTCATAGCGGTTTTATTCATAGTAGACAACATTGGAAACAACCTAAATTGCCATCCGTGGATGGATAAATGGTGATATATTCATACAATGAAATACCACTCAGCAAATAGGAAACAAATGCGATTGATGTGAACTAAACTTACTGTGGAATCATTGTACAATATATACATATATCAAATCATTATGTGGGACACTGTAAACTAACATAGTATTATATAATTATAACTTAATAAAACTGGAAACAGTAAAAAACCAAACTACTGATACATACAATAATAGAGATAAACCTTGAAAGCACTATGTTTAATGAAAGGAATCAGACTCAAAAACCTGTGTGATTCTATGTGATATCCTGGAAGTAACATAACTATAGGGACAAAAATCAGACAGTGGTCTCCGGGGCCTGGAGAGAGGGAACATGGAACTTGGGAATGTGCTTGGGGTTAGGGGTATGTTCTACATATCAATAGCAGTGGTGGTTCTACATCTATACTCACTGGTCAAAATTCACTAAACTGTCCTGCTAAAAAAGGGTAACTTTTAGTATATGTAAGTAATGTTTTTTTAAACTTTAAATTAATACACACAATATTATTTATAATATAATAATCATGGACGATGATGAAATTAAAATGATATGGCATATGTTTTTCTTAACCCTAGCACTATTCTACTTGAAAGCCTAGATGAATTTCCAAGTAATCAGAAATTAACAAATTTGACTGAAAATAAAGGAAACTCTAAATAAATCCATAACCACCAACGAAACCACATAAGAATGTTCAAATGTCCTGTGTTCCTCTCCTCTTCCTTCCCCAAAGCACCAGGACACCTGGTTTTATGAGATAATATTTTCACTTCTGTAAGAAATAGATTATTCCTATGGCAATGGAATGGTACTAGGCCATAGATGAAAGAAAGACAACTTAGGAATTCCTGTCTTTGAACCATCTAACAGACAAAGCACAACTTTACAAAGATAGGCTTGAAAAACCTCCTGGCCAAACTTAGGAATATGGATTCAAAAATCCTAAATTCAATATTGTCAATTTAGCAGCCCACAGAAATAACTTTTACCATGTGATGAAATGAGATTGATTTGGGCTGTTCTAGATGATTCCATATTAGGAAATGTGCCTTCATTCATTATAACATTAAGAGGTCAAAGGGAAGATCGTCTGATCATTTCTGAAACCACAGTTTGATACCTTTGTCCAGGTCTCTCTCACACAGCTCACCACAGCCTGAATCCAGATCTCCTTCAAGGGCCCCTGCCTCCGAGTAGCTCTCTAGGGCTCTATTCTTCGAAATGCTGCCTCCCCTCCTGCCCAGCACCATCGCTCTCCATGAGAGTAAAGACTTTGCTGCCTCCAGCAGTGCCTAGTCCTGCTCAATAAATACTTACTGCATGAATGTCAATAGCTGCCTACAAGGCTTTTAAAGGAATGAAGCATCCATTCCTGATAAAAGGCTTGGTGAGATGGAAATAAATCTGTTATATCTATATTATTGATTTTGGAGCGAGAGGAAGGGAGAGGGAGAGAAATATCGATGTGAGGGAGCAACATGGATCTGCTGTCTCCTGCACACCCTCTACTCGGGATTGAGCCTGAAACCTGGGCATGCCCTGACCCGGAATTGAATTGGTGACCTTTGGTTCATGGAGTGACTGACGCTCAGCCACTGAACCACACCAGCCAGGCTCCAAATTGTTATATATTTTAAAATGACAAAAAAGAAAGGTACCTCAAATCCAAATCCTGCTTCATGTTTAATGTTGAAATAATTTAAGCGTTTCCATTAGATTCAGAATAAGGCTAGGATGTCCTCTATTCCAGACATAATTGCTACGGCAATTAATCAACAGGTTGAAATAAAAGGTAGGCCTGTCATTAAAATGGAGGTAAAAATAATTATTATTCACAAGTCAACGTTGGTGAATCAACTAAAAAACATATCAGAGAAAAGAAAAATGTACTAAGGTGGCTGGTTACAAAATTAATGCAAAAATGCTAATTGCTTTACAATGTACACAAACTGAAAATGTTAGGGCAGGAATGATCAGTTTGAAAATGTAATGCTAGAAAAATCCTATACATAAAAGTTTTCAAGAAAGAAAAATCTAGAAACAAGCTTAACCAGAAATATGAAGTACCCACATGAATAAAGCTATGAAATTCTATTTGGAAATATAAAAGATTTTATGAAGCCATAACTAGGTGTTAGATGAGAAATTCAATATCATAAGGGTATCAATTCTTCCTAAATTAATACATAAATTCCAAGCAGGTACAATATAAAACCAATAGGGTTTATATTGCAACTTAACAAAATTCTCTACTACTTACCTGGGAAAATACATAAGTGAAAGTATCCAGTGAGTTTTCTAAAAAGAGAATGAAAATGGGTCTCTCAGATATCAGTAATGTGTTGTAAAGGTACAACATTAAAACCAGATAGTGGCAGTGTAGAACAGAACAGACAATCCTACAAACTTAAAATAATTATACATATATATAGATGGCATATACATACCATGTGTATATGTATATGTATGTATTTGCCATCTATATGTATGTATAATTTTATATATATATATATGTGTGTCTGTGTGTGTGTGTGTATATATATATATATATATACATATATACATATATATATATTTGGTTAATGGTATTGAGGAAACTAATTAGATATCTTGGGGTAAACTGCACCAATGGTAGTGATATTTGCATGGGATGTTCATCTTCAACATCGTTTATAATGATGAAACTTTATTCACTCACATGATTAAGAAAAAGGTGATAAGTGTCCTTATAGTGAACTGCATGCTATACAGCACTTGGTAGTTGATAAAAATGAACTCAGGAGTTCTCTCTAAAGTACACTGATAGGAAAACAATATCCCTAATATATGTTGAGTCAGACAAGAGATGATAAGCTAACACATATGCAACATGAGCCAGCAATGAATAATTGTGCTCATGAATTTAAATCCTTCTCTTCCTATAGTGGGTTGAATGGTCACCCCTAAAAGATATGTTCACCAGGAAGATGGACTGTGTGTGGCCTTATCCGGAAATAGAGTCTTTTGTGGACGTAAGGTTAAGGATTTCAAGATAAGGTCATCCTAGATTAGAGTGGGCCCTACATCCAATGACAAGAGTCCTTATAAAGAAGAGGGCAGTAGAAGACACACACAGAAGAGGGCCATGAGAGAATGAGGCATAGGTCGGAGTTCCGCAGCTACAAGCCAGGGAATGCCAAGGATATGGGCAGCCACCAGACGCTGGGAGTGAGGCGGGTAGAAGACTCTCCCCCCAGAGCCTCTAGAAAGAAACTAGCACTGTCCATGCCTTCACTTTGGACTTCTGGGCTCCAGAACTGTGAGAGAATAAATCCCTACTGCTTTTAAACAGCCACATTTGGGATAATTTGTTACAGAAGGCACAGGAAACCCATATGCTGCCCACCCTCGTCAAATCCCCCTATTTATCTTTGAAAAATCGTCTTTCGTTCACCGCGTCCTTCAGCTCTTCCACACCCTCCAGGACTCACCAGCCTTCTATTTGCTTCCCTGAAGTTAAACAGAAGAAATTGCTTGTAACCTGACCCTATGCATAATTCATGGCTGAGTCTGGCTGTATCTGCTTTGTCAGCTTTTGATGCACCGGCTATAGAGATAATAGTGTTATCTGTATTAGAGGAATAGTGTCCAATAACAGGGGAATGGGTAAGTAAATTAGGATCCATCACCATGCTGAAATATTACATAGTCACTGAGTAAGATAATGATAAAGACTGGCAACAAGGGGGAAAAAGGTTTCTGACATAACAGTAAGTGGAAGAAAGTAGGCTATCAGATCATATCTGCAATGTAATAACTATGAAAAAAATTCTTCCTAGATGTGGGCAAGGACTTACACAGTTTGATTTAGTGCTTCAGTAAAACAGAAAACAGAAAGGTCACGGAAGCCTACTGTTTACCCCAGGGTGCCGTAAAACCCACAGAAGGAGAAAGGGTGGCAAATGATCACCATGCGAAGGGCCCTGTCTAGAAGCCCCACCAACCTTTGTCCTGAGGGGGAACTGAGGACTTCTTATGAAAGTATGGAGTCTTGTGTTTTTGAATAAAGTTCAAGCTCTTCTGGCAAATTCCTCATAAATAATACCAATCACTGGATCTTTCCAGATCTACCTCCTTGTGTCTAGCAACCCCCACCCCCCAAAACCTGTGCTGCACCTTGTGAAGACTCCTCATTGCCTGTACACCCCCTGCTGTTTTCTTCCTTGAAAACACAAAATAGGACTGTCCCTTTCTCCTTTCTCCCGGTTTTTGAACAAACACACCACCTGGTCATTCTTCAGGGCTCAGCTTGACTGCTCACTCATCCCTGACGTCTTCGGGGACTTCCCTGGTAAGGCCAGTTCCCCTGTGGGCTTCCAGAAGAGACCTCTGGCTCCCTCAGATGAGGACACTGAGTTGTGGATATGCCCTGTCCTAGGAGGCCACCTGGAGCTCAGAATCTTAGAAACTGACCAGCTTCCCTGGTTGGGAATCTCCAATATCTATCTAGGCCAGAGGCAGAGCTCCTGAGGGCAGCAGGCTTTCAGGAGATTGCATCTGGGAATGTTGAGGTCAGGCTGGACTCCAGCAGCACAGCATTAATGAGTCATGGAGGCAAAAGTCCAAGTGCTTATATGCATACATGCATAGCCCATGGACACAGACAATAGTGTGGTGAAGGCCTGGGAGAGGCGGGTGTGAAGTGGATGGGGCTCAATGGGACAAAAAGGGGAACATCTGTAATACTTTCAACAATAAAGATAAATATATATATTGAAAAAAATCCAAGGGCAATGGGCTGAGAAATGAATGGGAAGGAGAAGTGGAAACAGTTCATTGAGAGTGTATTATTTCCGTGGGCTATTGCAACAAATTACCACCAACTGGGTTACTTCCATGACAGATATTAATTTTTGGACAATTCTGGATTTGGGCAGGGCCATGCTTTCTCTGAGAGCTCTATGGGGCATCCTTTGGTGGTCGCCATCCTTGTAGGCAGACACCTTGGCCACATCCTTGGAGACACCACTCCAATCTCTGCCTCCGCTGTCACATGGTCTTCTCCCTGTGCCTGTCTCTGTGTCCAAAGGTCTCTCTTATAAGGACAAGTCATTGGACTAGGCCCATCTTAGTCCAGTATGACCTCATCTAAACATAATGGCATCTGCAAAGGCCTTATTTCCAAATAAGGTCGCATTCATCGATACTGGAGGTTGGGACTGGAACAGATCTTTTTGGGGGTTGGGGCAGGGAAGGGATGCCCTTTCACTCAGCACAGAGAGTAATCTTCCTAGACATGTTAGGGATAAAAAAGAAAATCACAGCTGGAGAAAAATAACAAAATAGAACAAAATAATGAATAAGCTAATATCTATTATGTTTTCAAAACTCATTTATCTTTTGAGGCAAACATTAAGTCCTGCCCAAGACACTCAAAATGGGTGACTAGCACGAAAGGGAGCCAACGTGGCAGTCACTGATCCCTGCTCCAGGAGCTCTCACATGTGCTCATGCTGCCCTCGTGGCGAGACTCAACAGCACTCACATCCCACCGTGCAAACGAGGAAACTGAGCTCTGGCTGCTGAGCGATGAAATGCAGGTAGAACAGACTGAAATGCGCTTTCAGTGGAAAAGCACCCGTGTTCCAATGTCTGAGCATGAAAACAAAGTAAACTATCTGGATATTTTTCTATTGATTACATGTTCAAATGATACTATTTTGGATATCCTGGATTGAGTATATTTACTGTTTCTTTATGGTTTTAAAAAATGTGGCTCCTATAAAATTTTACATTACACCCATGACTCACATTTTTATCTGATTTCATTGGAAGGTGTTGTTCTAAAGCAGTGGTCGGCAAACTCATTAGTCAACAGAGCCAAATACCAACAGTACTTCTTCAAAACAGACTCGCCCAGGCCGAAAACCGACTTCTGCGCATGGGCCACGAAGTTTCAATCACACTGTATGCGTGCCCGCACGTGGTATTTTGTGGAAGAGCCACATTCAAGGGGCCAAAGAGCCGCATGTGGCTCGCGAGCCGCAGTCTGCCGACCATGGTAAAAGTGACAACTGAGAAGTACAAGAATATGGATTAGACCCAAGGTTAGGACCCCTGCACTAACCCTTGCTTCCTTCAGGCCTCTGCCTCCATAGTGATGACCACAGGTTAACAAACAGTGTTTCAGAAATAATGTGGAAATGGTTCACATATACACAGGGAGTATGTGTGTGTGTGTGGGGGGGGGGAGGCGGGGGGCGGTGATCATTAGTGTGGTTTGTAGCCAGGAAATGAAAGATAAGAGGAATGCAGCCATCAGCTTGCCCTCAGCATCACTGTCCAAATCAGATCAGAGCAGATGCAGATGTAAACGGCCTGGACAGGGAAGAGGTGCTCCTAGATTATCAGGAGTGTTCCATATAAAAAGAACGACCCTGAGGCTCAGATGGAGCTAGGAGCCTCCAGCCACATCATGGAAGTCCCTGCCACAACACTACCCCAGTCCTGTCCATAGGAGAGGCTGTCCTGGCTGGAGGACACCTCCTTGTGGTCCTGGGGTAGGCAGAGGCCGAGGCCGAGGCCATGAAAACCCTCACCTGCCTCCTCTTGCCTTTGACCAAGGCTCACCAAGCCTTCCTAAAGGGCTGCCTCCTATTAAAACATCCACTCCAGGAGGAGAATCAGTGTGTCTCTTTGGTCCACTGATATATCCCAACTCTCTAGAACAGTCCCCAGGACATAGTAAGTGTTCAATGAACAATGAATAGGTGAACGAGCAAGTGATGAGTGAATTGACCTCCCAGGAGCACTGCCTATAGGGAGAGGCCATGATGGCTCCATGAGGCTGGTCATCACTATGATTGCATGTGTGTGTGACTCTGTGTGCACCTGCTGTGCATGTGTCCACTCCTTCCTATGTCCCAGCACTACCACTATCCAATGCGTGACAAAGCCAGAGGTCAAGCCCAGCTGGCCAGGGCTGGAATCAAGCCCATGCCCAGCACATATGTGTCTGAAAAACTCAGCCATGTGTGGATGAGGGAAGTGCTCACTCTCCTACAAGGAGAGCAGGAAAGGCCAGAAGTTTTGGTGGAAAAAATATAGTTTCTCCTACTTTAGCATCTCTGCATTAGACCCTCTCCTCCTCACAGAACTTAGCCTCACCCCATTTTGGAACCTGGCATGTGGTTTGGGTGTTAACACTGTGGATCCTGGAATAGAGGCTCAGCTCCCTCTCCCCCTTGCCTCTCTCCTCCATCTCTCTATCCCCCAGCCACAGATCCAGCCACCTCCCACTCATGTTCCTCTTCTGGAAGTGGAGGGTCAGCTGAGGACCAACGGAGCAGAGGGATGCGAAGAGGTGGGTGGGATCTAAGATGAGGCATGTGGCTGCTTGCTCAGGGTGGAGCTAGAGGCTGGTTGCTCCCTGCCACCTGCAGACACGAAAAGTGTGTGGTTGTTAAAAGGTAACTGGTCACCCAAATCTGTGTAAAATATCATCACAACCATGTTGCCAATGGGTGGGGCTCAAAACTGATGGGGAAGCAGTGACGTGTGGGGAGGAAGGGAGGTCCCAGGGAAAGGCAGTTGTCCTGAGTAACACCTTGTCTGGTGGGGCAGGCCTCAGAGTAAGCCTGGGACATCTGATTGGGTTAGTGGTTCACTGTGGGTTGACAAAGATACATGGAAATCTCAAACTCCTGTATCTGTGAATATGACCTTATTTGGATATAAGATCTTTGCACATGCAATCAAGTTACAATGAAGTCATTAAGGTGGGTCCTAATCCAATATAACTGGTGTCCTTATAAAAGGAGAAGAGAGCCCAATCTGCATGGCTCAGTGGTTGAACGTCGACCTATGAACCAGGAGGTCACAGATTGACTCCTGGTCAGGGCACATGCCAGGGTTGTGGGCTCGATCAGTGCAGGAGGCAGCTGATCAATAATTCCCACTCATCACTGACGTTTCTATCTCTCTCTCCCTATCCCTTCCTCTCTGAAATCAATAAAAATATAGTTAAAAAAAGAGAAGAGACACAGACACTTAGGGAGAAGAACCATGTGAAAACTGAAACAGATCAGAGTGATGCAGATACAAGCCAAAGACTGCAGGGATCACTGGCGCCACAAACACTAGGAGAGATTCATGTAACAGATTCTCCCTCAGAGCCTCCACGAGGAACCAACCATGCCATCCTCTTGACTTTGGACTTCTAGACTCTAGAGCTGTGAGGGAATACATCTCTCTTGTTTTAAGACACACAGCTTGTGGCAATTTGTCATGGCTGCCCTAGGAAACTAACGCATCATCACTGAGCCAGTTTTCTGGTCCCTTCAACCTTTGGAACCAAAGGGGAACCCACATTCAATGTCCAGAAGGTGCCCTGTGAGCAAGAACTCAATTCACTTGCATAGACCTTAGATCTCTACCCTACTGTGGTCACAAAGAAGGGACAGAAGCTCTTGGGTGCTGTCCAGGTTCACCTGGGTTGGTCAAGTTGTTGATGGTGTGTTTTCAATAAAGCTGCAAATAAATGATGTGTGTGGGGAGCGGAGGTGTTGGAGGGCAAAGTGGAGGCTTTGAGATACTGGCTTGCTGATACTGCCATCATTTCCTTTGATGGGTTTCAGGAAGGACGGTGATATGAGCAAATTGTCCTTTTAAAAACACCCTTCCGGTCACTCCATGATGCATGGAGTGTGGTGGGTGTGGACCGGCCATGAATAAAGGAGACCGTTAGGGCATTGCCATAGTTGGGACAAGAGATGCTGATGGTCACAACCTGGGTGGTAAGATTACAGGAATGTGTTGGAAGCGGCACTTTGAAGACTGCCCATGGTCTGTGTGTTTTGTGTAGAGGAGCAGAGAGTGAAAGGGATTGGAGATGAGTCCATTCCATGCCAGGTATTATCAGGATCTTTCTCACCCATCACAGGCAAGGTCTAGGTTACCAACTGGCCAGAGTCATCATTGTTCTCTCCATGTACAGACAGGCGATCGGGCCCCAAAGAATGACTTACACAACATCACCGAGGGACTGGTGGCAAAGTCAGACTAGATCTCTCTTTACCACAGGGTTCATAGTCCACTGTCTCTTCTGCCATGCCCTGAACCTATCCTAACCTTGTGCCAAGTACACTCTTGCCTTGGCCTCCTTCCAGCTGAGGCCTCTGTGCTTATACAGCCCTTTTGACCAGAGCATGGGTTGATGCGATGCACCACTAAAGTGTAAACTCAGCATAAACCCAGAATGATGCCACGTGGCTATGTTCTTGGACATCCTGATCATAGTTCTGGAAATTTATCTAAAGGAAACAATGTAAAGATTGAAAAAAAGCAAATGCATGAAGATGTTCATTGAAGCTTCATTTATAATAGAGAAATATTGGAGACTGCGAATGCCTTGTGGGGCGGTTAATAAATCCTGGTAGTGCTACTTGATGGGGCATTGTGCAACCATTAAAATGCGAGGAATGTAACTGTGATATACTTTTAAGTGAGGAAAAAGCACTTACAATTATAGAGGTGCAATAATTACAAGTATATAAAAATTTCATATGCATACAGACAGGGACTAGAATAAAACACGGAAAAATGAAAATGTGAGAATCTAGTAATTAAAATTGTTTTCTTTGTGACTATTATTACATTTGATAAACATAAACAACTAACTTTTTATAACAAATTTAAAGTTTGTGCTAAACTCCAATGTAGCCCCCTATGTGTCCCTATTCATTTGGCACCTGCTGAACTCACCAGATGTTATCGAAATGCCGAAGGGACCCATCTCAAAGTGGCTTTTTGCCTCAGGAAACATATTTGTTCCTGCCATATCAGTGACTTTGGACACTCAGGCTTTTCCCAACATCAACAAAGAAAACCTTGCTTTCCTCAGCTGGAATCCAATGTCACAGGTGCACTTTCTCTGTGCAAACAAATACCCTCAATTTACTAATAGAAACTTAAAGCCAGCATTGCAGCTTTCAAGCTTATACCAAGGGCATTGCCACCCTAGGACTCCTATAGGTCAGGATATATGACTCCCACCAATGGGTTCCTGAGCCTCTGGCAGGAAACACTGGGTTAGTAATTGACAACTCATGCCTCCCTCGGGCTCCTCATCTGAGTGATTCTGGTTCAATGGACTGTGCCGGTGGTAGAGAGGGAACACTGTGTTTTAAAAGCCTCAACCGCAGGCACGACGACCAACTCAGGGCCTGATTTGGGGATGACTTTCTCATGTACACGGTGACTGACATTCTGGCATGACTGACTGGTGTCATCCGATTCACGTCTATGGGGATGATGTGGCAGCCATCAGACCACGCCAAGCGCAGCGCAATCATAGTGAACTGCAGTGCTCCTGGGCATGGCAGAATAGACTTGGCCACTGCAGCCACAGGGGTATTTTGTTCTTCTCCAGGTGAGGACACAGACATCAAACAGCCGTTAGCAACATTATTTTCAAGGCAAGAATGCAGGAGGGAATCTGAGCCGGCATCAAGATATTACGCAGGGAGAATCCCAAGCTACAGAGAGGGGCATGTCTGTGAGGCATGCAGAAAGAGGATGGATTTAGGTGGACAGCCAAGGATAGAAGAGAACTTGGCAAAAGAAAATGGGCGAGTTTTCCTTTTCCATATTTCTTTGACATTAAGTAACTTAATGCTCCAGCTAAAATTGGACAGATTAATTTTGGGGGGAAAGAAAGGACAAATAAAGTCATCCCACTGTGCATCCACCATGTGGCAGGCATTGTTCTAGGTATTGTGGAAACTGGTAAATAAGACAAAGTCTCTGCCTTGAGATACACACACACACACACACACACACACACACACACACACACACCCCACTACAATGTAATGACAGAATAATGCATGGGGGAGTGCATATACCACTTGGAGGAGGTGAAAAGAAATTCTTGAAAAGGGGTAACAATTGAGATGACTGACAAGCAAGTATTACCCCAGCGAACAGGAAGTGGGTGAAGGAGAGGGGGCTTGAAGGCAAAGTATCAACATAAACAAGTTCACAGGAAAAGAGCAGCTTCTGCATGGAGCTGCCAGTGAGTGGTTCAGTGCAGTTGAAACACAGGGATGGAAGCAGATGTCCAGGAAGGAGAATAAAGAGGACATGGGGGTCAGGGAGCAGCCCAGGTGCTCCATTGAAGAGCCCACACTCCGCTCTGCTGGTGAAAGGTTGTCCACGTTTGCTGGCCTGTGTATTTAATAAGTTGCTCTCATGGTTGATGTGAAAGGTGGATTTCAGAGAAAGATGACCAAGCACAGGAAGATCAAGCAGGAGCTGGAAGCAGGAGTCTTAGAGAAGGTGAGACCCCAACCAGGGCCAAGGTAGTCCAGAGAGATTCCCCACAGTGGCTCTAAAATCTGGCTGCACAAGGGGCTCTCCTGGGTTCCAATTATAAGTACTGCCTGGCCCTGCCCCTGACTCTGACTCATTATCTTTAAGGAGGACCCCGACCTCCCTGTCTTTGCAAAGCTCTGGTTTGAAAGCTCAGCTAGGTTGGCAAGCAGCTGATTTGGATGGTCAGATCTACTCTCCCTCCTGTCCTCTCTTTTTGCTTCCTTTCTAGAACTTTCTGTTGAGCACTTACAATAACAAGAATTTATTAAGCTTAAAAAAGTACCATGGGAGTTGAGGACTAAACAAAAATAGATTCGGAGACATAGAAGCATGAAACAGACTGCAGACTCTAAGAGGGAAGGCAGGGTAGGGTGGGTGGGTGGGAAGAGATCAACCAATGAACTTGTATGCATTTATGCATAACCCATGGGACTCAGACACTAGGGTGGTGAAGGCCTGGGAGCGAGAGCAGGGGAGGGCCAGAAAAGATCAATGGGGTGGAAAAGGGGACATATGTAATACTTTCAACAATAAAGACTTCTTTAAAAGTCACTTTGGAGCAAAAAGTGTAAAAAAAAGAAAAAGAAAAGGGAAAAGTCTTTTCATCTTCCAGTATTTCTCAAGCTCAAACACTTGGACACCCCCGAGCATAAGTGTGTGGACATCCAGGCGCAGGATCCCAAGGACGCCCATAGGAGAGGCACTGCCCCGAGGGTGAGGGGTGACCACTGGGGGGTGGACTTGCTCTCCTGGGATTGAAACCACAAATTGAACTTGGTCACTGGGCACTGCTGCCCACACTTTGATGATAGAAGCCGTCATCCTATGGCCCAGGATAGGTTTCCTTTGTTATTTAAAGATAATAATTGATTTAAAAATGTGAAACTTCATAAACTGCCATGGTTGTTTATAGGGAGCTCTGCCCATTTTGACATTGCTCTGCAGATGTTTGAAAAGTAGTGTTTGTGTTGTGTTTTTTTTGCAAAATTGACTTGAAAAAGAAAATGTTTGTTTTTTATTGATTTTGGAGAGAGAGGGAGAGGAAGAGAGAGATAGAAACAAAGATGAGAAACATAGATCAGCTGCCTCCTGCATGCCCCCTACTGGGGATGTAGCCCACAACCTAGGTATGTGCCCTGACTGGGAATTGAACTGGTGACCTCTCGGTTCATGGGTTGACACTCAACCACTGAGTCACACTGGCCCAGCTCAAAATTGATTTGAAATGGGACACTTTTTACCAGTATTGAGACATATTAACCCAATTTGCCTCCTGCAATTTTCCTTTGATGCTGACATACCAGACAGGGCATATTTGTGTCAGAAACGCATGTCAGAACCCTCCCGAAGCCACTGGGTCATGCACGCCATTCAGCTGCATAAGAGGGGAGGTCAACACTTTGAATGCGTCCACTCAGCTGCAGAGATATTCAGGTTGAATGGGATTTGCAAACAGAATCATGATGATGAAACCACCTCTGCTGAGGACCATGAAGCTCCCCCATGTGTCCCCACCTGATCTCTCCCTGCTCCGGCCCTTGTTCTGACTGAAAGGCACTCCTCAAAGACTTGACAGTTCTAGCTGGGAAGACAGTTCTAGCTGGGAAGACAGTTCTAGCTGGGAAGACAGTTCTAGCTGGGAAGACAGTTCTAGCTGGGAAGACAGTTCTAGCTGGGAAGACTGTTCTAGCTGGGAAGACAGTTCTAGCTGGCTCCAGACCTCTGTCTCCCTCTCTGTCTCAAGGCTGCCTCTTTAAGTCCCATCTGCGAGCTCTTGATCATCCCAGTCAGGTGGACTGACCATGACTGGGAGTTCAGATCGATTCCATGATCATTGAGTGCCTGTGGAGGAAGCACTATGGCTGACTAGTTAAGTGGATAGGTTTTATAATCCAACGTGGCAGGAATTCAGATTTTACTTACTAGTTGTGCAATCTTTGGCAAATTATATCGTCTCCCTAAGCCTCCATATTAATGGGGATCATCCTTGCTTGATGGAGTTTTGGGGCTTGAGATCAAGTCCACTCTGAATGGTACGTGGCAATGGTGACAGGGGTCTCAGTGGGGTCCCAGCAGGAAACGATGGATAATTCAAGGAGGAAGTGTTGACCCTGTTGGCAGGGTGAGGGAAAGGAGGCATAGTTGGAGAGGGTGGAGGTTCAGTACGGGAGAGATGGATGGAGGATGGAGCAGGTCCCAGAACTCAGAAGGCCACCTTGAGAGGAGCCTGGACCTTCCCTGAGGGAGCTGAGCAATAACGACCTTTCCTTTCTCCCCACCTTCTATCTGCTGCAGGGAGCCCTTCAGCTGAACAGAAGCGAAAAAGGCAAGGCAGCTCAGTGATGTCTGAGAGTCAATCTCCAGAGCCAGAGGGCAGGCAGAGAAGGGTGGGGAGACTGAGAGTGGAAGGGAAGTTGTCCGCGCCACTGGCTTCCATGGAGGGCTACCAGGTGCCAGGTCCTAGAATCTCAACAGGGAATGAAATATGCTCTTGGAAGTCTGAGAATTCTGAGCCTCACTGTATACAGATATAGAAATTAAGCAATCAGAGCACAGGGCAGTATGTGCTATCGTAACATAACAAGAAGGAAGCTCTCCTCCAGGTGGTTCAGAGAAACAGTCTCCCTGAAAGGGTCCTCGAGCCCTTGAGGTGCGGAGGGGCTCACAGACTTCACTCTAAGAAGGGAGGCATTGGGAGAGCATCCTAGAGAAAGGGAAGACGAGGACAAGGACAGTGTGGTATGGATGACAAGTAAAGCCTGTGGATTTGGGGAGGCGGGAATAAAAACAGGAGAGGATGCTGGGGAGGCCATTCATTGAGGAACCTGCTGGTCAACTTCAAAATGATTCAGATTCTATCTTGAGAGACATTGGGATCTGGGGATGGATTTTAGGGAATATAGTGATTAGTAAGATCTGTGTTTCAGCAAAATGGCTCTGGCCCCTCAGGGAGGAAAGTATTGGTTGCTATGACCCTGACCCATAAGAAGTGGCATCTAGTCCACAGATGGGCAGGGGAGGAACCTCATGCAGGTTAGGGAATTCTTGACTCAGTGCAGGCCTAGTGCAGGGAGACCATGGTTCTAAAATTGGGGCTCCCAGATGTTCCCAACAGGATAGAAAATCTTGGCTCACAGGTAATTTCATGCTGCGCTTGTCAAACTTTAATGTGCAGAGAGGTCACCTAGGGACCCTATAACAATGCCAACCCTGCCTCAGCAGGTCTGGGGTGGAGCCCGAGATGGTGCATTTCTGAAGAGCTCCCAGAGGATGCTGATGACAGGAGAACACACTCCTAGTGGTTTGGCTTCAGAGCCCAAATGCCTCAAACTTCTCTTTCACAGATGAGCTCATTGAGGCTGTGGGAGGTGTGACTGGTGATGTATCACAGTCCGCTGGTGGCAGAGCCTCTGGGAACCTTGCTTTGAGTCCTCCAGCTCAGAGTTCCATGGGGTCCCCAGGACCTTCTTGGAGATTATTGAAGGCCAAGGCACTTAAAGGGCCTAGGGGAGGGGAAGTGAGCAATGAGTTGCTGAAGCAAGAGTGTTTCTGGCATGTCCTTGGAGAGCGTAAATGGATCTGCCAACATGTGATAAGCTCTTCACACATCCGCCTGCTCTGAGGGCATCATGAAAGCTGACATAAATCTCTGGTGAGCTGCCAAAGGCCTGCTTCCCAGACACAGTGATTGGCATTTAAAAAACCACGAGGCTCAAAGCACATGATCACACTTGGAGAACAATCTGTCAATATATATCGAGAGTCACAAAAGTGACTCTTCAACCCTGTAATTTCATGGGGGGGAATTTCTAACATAGAAATACACCAAGTACACCAAGTAGAGGAGAAAGTAAAACAACCATGACATTGAATGGCTGCTAGGTAGCTATGACTGCAACATACCGCAGGTCCTCAAATAACATCATTTTGTTCAGTATCACTATCTTATAATGTTGATGAGATGCTATAGGAACTTAACTCTTGTTTCTATCATTTAGCCTATGGCAAGATTGGTTTTGTCAAATGCATTTCGCTTAAAGCTGCAGAACTTATTGATGATGTTAAGTGAGGAATTACTGTATAGCTAATTCTTACAATACTCCTAAATTGTAGGCTTGAATACTAATTCTCTTACATGAATTTTTAAAAGTTTAAGCACATAAGATAACTCAGTTTCAGAGCGTTAATTGGCCCAAAAGCCTTCCATCTAGTTAATGTTAGAACTGGGATTTGAATCCAGGTCCATCTGATCGGAAGGCCATATTCTTTCTACTGGGACACAATGCCACCATATGCACGAGGTTCATTACAGAGTTATCAGAAATATGGAAACACAATAGAGGAATGAATAAGTAAACTAGAGTATATGTACACTCAATGGACAATTATGCCGTCATTAAAAAAGATAAGCTGTTTCCATGGTGCTATAAGAGCTTCATGATTGTGATAAAACACTTAATGAAAAAGTACGATAGCAAATTTTATGTAATTGTAATTAGGTAGGTGAAAGATGCATGCATATTAACAGAGATAAAATACAAGGCAGAATAATTGTGCTAGGAGAAGCGATTATAGGTGATGCTGTCCCCTTATACCCAGACTTTCTGTAATATTGTTATAAAAAATTCCTGGGGAAGTCTGAAATTACAGAGTGCATTTGTTGGTGGGAAGTGCACAGAGCTGGTGATATACTATATGATCCTGAAGGGCAGTTCCAATACTGTCTTGAAACCTCTACCCATGCTCCGTGTTCCTGGGGCCCTGCACGTGCTCTGTGGTCCCGTGGCTCTGTGCGCTCTCCGTGTTCCTGCGGTGCTGCTGTGTTTTAGTCACAATCACGAAAACTCTCTCGATGGGTGATTAGTTAGACTTTCTCACCTCTGGCATCTTCCTCCCTCCACAGAACTGGCCCCTTACTCCAAGTAGCAGCACAGTCATTAGAAAGAACTGCCTTACAGCATTGCCAATAGCACATTTACTCAGAAGGCGGGAAAGGACAAAGAGAGCAGCTAAGCCTCACCGAGTACAACATGCCTGATGCTAGGAGTGGCAGGACTAGGGTCCTAGACCATGGCTCTTGGGGCCAGTTCCTGAAGGCTCCAGGGAGAGCACAAGTCCATCTCATTCAGGGACCAAACAGCTGGAGAGAAGGGAGTGGCCAAGGCTATTCTCAACACCCACCTTGCCCACACCTACCTAGATACAATCTCCGTAGGTCTTTTGAAGTCCAAGCTTCACTTTGGGCTGAGGGCATAGCAACAGCTGCAGCTAGTGAGATCTTGATACTCAGGAGCCTGGGGAAAACACAGCCACGGGTGTGCCTAACAGTTTCTCCTGGGAGACTGCTGAACCCAGCGGGTTACACAGGACGGAGCATTTCTCTGCACCTCTGTATACTCCTGAGGGTCTTCCTGGAGACAGGTGGACCCTCAGGAAACTATGCCTGCTGTCTGTCTTAATTTCCAACATCTCTAGTCCCCTTAACTTGCCATGTTTGATACAGACATATCTGAACTGTGCTTCAATCTACTAGCAACCGGACACAGCTGCCCAGTGGGGCTGGAGTACCTGGGAAGTTTCCCCAGAATCTGAGACCAGCTGTTTTATCTTCTTACTAGAGGCCCGGTGCACAGGATTTGTGCACTGGTGGGGGGCATGGCCTGCGGGGATTGGCCCACTGTGGGAGCGCTGCTCATCCCAGTAAGCTGAGCAGCTGTGGACCCGCCCTCTGAGTGGCTGCTCCCTGGTCCAGCATCTTCTGTGGAGCCAGAGCGCTCACCTGTCCAGGGGACCCAGTTTGAGCTGGGCCCAAGGACAACAGCACTGAGAGGTAGTGGAGTAGGCCTCAGTCCTGCAGCAGCCACGAACCCGCCTCCCAGCCTCCGGGGTTGGTCAGCTCTGTGAGTCCAGTGGCGGTGGTGCTGTGCAGACTGCAGGAGTTTAGAGGAGGCAGCAGGGAGCAAGGAGGAGCCTGGGGCGAGGAGGTGACAATCGCAGCCCGGGTTTCTGCCCGCCAGCCTGGGGTTCGCAGTGGGAGCAGCCACTCATCCAGGTCAGCCACTCATCCCGGTCAGCACACTGACCACCAGGGGAAAGCTCCTGCATTGAGGGTCTGCCCCCGGGTGATCAGTGCACATCATAGCGACTGGTCGACGGGTTGTTCTGGTCATTCTGTCATTCAGTCGCTGGGCTTTTATTATATAGGATTGGTCCATAATGCTGAGGTCCCAGCAGGCATTGCAACAGAGTTTGTTAAGAATATAACTATTGTAAAAAAAGATCTAAAACTGAAACATGCTCAGAGTATAGAAAAACGAACAAAATAAAACAAGTAAGTGCAGTAAAAACAGCTTCTGGAGGACAAAGCTATGAGTGAATGCAGTGGTTCTCAACCTTGGCTGCACATTAGAATCACCTGGGAATCTTTTTAAAATCCTGATTTCTGGGGTTCATCCTCCGGAAATTTTGTTTCTTTGTTACTTACTAATGTTCTGGCCCCACCCCATAACAAAGAAACAGAATTTCTGGAGGATGAGGCCCAGAAATCAGGATTTTAAAAAGATTCCCAGGTGATTCTAATGTGCAACCAAGGTTGAGAACCACTGATACAGAGCTTCACCCACCCCACAGCGGTGCACTGAAAACAGGCTGGGAAGGTAGGTAGGCCTCATCCTGAATGCTATTCCCATTCCATTCGATTGGAAATGATCACCAAGCATGCTATGAGAGAGATTCCAAGGCCATGTCAGAGGTCAGTGGAAGGACATGCCCTGATTGATTATTGATCTGTCATGGGATTGGTATTAGGCAGGCATGGAACACACATGTGCTCCACATTGATCTCCACTTGTTAGCAAATAAGCAAATTGAGACTCAAACTTTAATACAAGGAGGAAAATATGACCACCACTTCTAACTTTGGGTTTATAGATTTCCATCCAAATTTGGACATATTGTTCTGTGCCCCTCCCTTAGGTCTATTCCTGCTGAACAGAGAGATACAGTATTTTGAGCGAAGTTCTGTGACCAGTGGAAGGCATGAAAACCCCTCTGCTTGCTTTGACAAATCTGCTGAGAAGGAAAAGGAGAGCAGATGTTCAAACTTTGCTAACCAGCTATTTAGAGAGACCCAGGCCACCCTTTTACCCTAAACTTCTGTCTTACATCTAGGAAAATCAATCAACTCACTCCAAAACAGAATGACTGGGAAGCAAAGTATGGCCTGTGTGCCTGGGGATCAGAGGACCAGGAAATGGAGAAGTTAAATACATCACATTGAAATGGAAAAATGTTCAACATAGTGAACATTCAAATTTCGCAATATGGCCATAATCATGCACAAGATGTACCAGTAAATGCACAAGGACTAGAAAAAAATAAACCCATGGAAGCTGTTGAAGTGTGAGGGAGTAAGATAGGGGTTACTTTCCACTCCCCATCTTCCTGGCACCATATAATGTTGTTGTGATGCCACTAACATTCACACAGGATAAATTATTTTTTTTTAAATCAAGCAATCATAAAGAATATTTAAATATCTATTATAGCTATTGCCTTAATTTTGATACAAGTTTGGAATCCAGATTTATTCATTAAGCAGATATATATTGAGTAGTGCTTAATGCCAGGTCCTGTTTTAGGTACTTGGGAAAAACAGATCCCTAATCTTGATAAGTGTACCTATTAGTGGTTGGGTTCTGTGAATTAAATGTAAGCTCAGTGGTAACTGGAACCTCAGGTAGACTATTATAGATTATTAAAGGACATAGGATACAATCTTATGGTTTTATATGGTTGTATTTGTCATATCTGTGGGCTAACTGAAGCTGAGAGTTATTCCTGACTATCATTGTACATCAGATCGAATGGAACCTCTCAATCTTCATTCATTAAAAAAAAAATAGGGAGAACATATTGGCCAATGTTATATCCGATAAGGGACTAATCTCCAAAATCTATAGGGAACTCATACATCTTAACAAAAAGAACATAAACAACCCAATCAAAAAATGGGCAAAGGACTTAAATAGACACCTTTCGAAAGTTGACAATGCAGAAGGCCGAGAAACATATGAAAGCATGCTCAAAGTTGCTAATCATCCAAGAGATGCAAATCAAAATGACAATGAGATAGCTCACACCTGTCATAATGGCTATCATCAACAAATCAATAAATGACTGGTACAGCCACTGTGGAAAATAATATGTAGTTTTCTCAAAATACTAAAAATGGAACTCCCATTTGACCCAGTAATCCCACTTCTAGGACTATATCCCAAGAAACTAGAAACACCAATCAGAAAGGATATATACACCCCTATGTTCATAGCAGCACAATTCACCATAGCTAAGATTTGGAAACAGCCTAAGTGCCCATCAGCAGATGAGAGGATTAAAAAACTGTGGTACATCCACACAATGGAATACTACGCTGCTGTAAAAAAAGAAGGAATTCTTACCATTTGTAATAGCATGGATGGAACTGGAGAGCATTATGCTAAGCGAAATAAGCCAATCAGAGAAAGATAAATATCACATGATCTCACTCATTTGTGGAATATAATGAACATTATAAACTGATGAACAAAAACAGATACAGAGACAAAGAAGCATCGAACAAACTGTTAAACTTCAGTGGGAAGTCGGGGGGGGCGGTGAAGGGGGAAGGTAAGAGATCAACCAAAGGACTTGTATGCATGCATATAAGCATAACCAATGGACACAGACACTAGGGGGTGAGGGCATGTCCTGGGGGGTGGGGGTGGCTGGGGGGAGGCCAATGGAGGAAAAGGGAGACATATGTAATACTATATGTAATACTTTAAACAATAAAATAAAGCTTAAAAAATAAAAAAATAAATAAATGAACTGAGCTTCTGTTTTCCAGACACTGGGTTCTCCAATGGTGAGTAATATAGATGTGGGTCCTGCCTTCATAGCACCTACCATACAGGGAGATGCACTCATAAATAAATATAGGAGTGGGCAAAAGTGGGTTATTAATAATAATAAATAATGCAAAATAAATGAATACTAATCAAAGAATAAACTCCATGTTTTACATACAACTGTAAGCCTCCTTTTGCCCACCCTGTATGTAATGATTAGTAATTGTGATGCATATTATTCAGGAAATGAAAGCAGTGATAGAGAACAGTGGTGAGTGGCTGAGTCGACTTTGTGACTGTTGGGGAGGGCCTTTCTGAGGAGGCAGCACGCCTGTTGGCGCCTGCAGTATGTGAATGAATTGGCTATGGAAGACGAGGTGGAAGAGCTTTCAGGTACCTAAGAACTCCATGAGCAATGAGCCTGAGGCAGGAGGGACCTGGGCACATGGATGGATATAGGATATATATCCATCCTATAAAGGATACAAAAGAAGGTCCTTGAGACTAGAGAGAAAAAGAGAATGCAAGATGCAAGGTCTTTTGGACCTAAGTGACCAGTTTGGATTTTATGTTAAATGCAATCTCTCCATAAGTTAGGTAATAAAACTCTGGGAAACATTAAAAAGAAGTTAAATAATAGAGAGAGAGAGATTTAAGAGAGAGAGATTCAATTGTGTAAAGATGTCAGTTACCCCCGATTTTGTTCTACGCATTCAATGCAATTCTAATCAAAACTACAACAGGGGTTTGCATTAAATGTGATAAGTGGATTCTAAATGAAAGAGCCATGGGCAAGAATAGCCACGATGTTTCTGAAGAAGAAGGAGGAGGGGGGGTCTGCTTTGGTAGAGATCTGGAGTAAGGGGGAGCTATAACTGTGATGACTGTATGTGGCTGTAATGCATGGTAGCCAGTGGGATGGAGAGCGCAGAAATGAATGAATGCATATGAGGAATTTGAGCACAGGTCAGATATGGCTGGCAGATCAAGGGAAAAGAGGGACTATTCTTAAAAGGGCCTGAGAAAGGTATTTATCCACACAGGAAAAACGAATGTTGTACCCCATTCTCACTCCTTTCACATCAATTAAGAGCAGATAGGTTAGGGACTTAAACTTAGCAAAACCACACATTTTTTAGTAGCACTCTAGGAAATGGTCTTTCTTACCTTGGTTTGGGGAACAGCTTCTTAAGAATACAATGTGCTCACTATATACGCAAAGACTGATAAAATTTACTATATTATAACCAAGGGCTTTTGTCATCAAATAATCTCTTAAAGAAAGTAAAAATGGCAAGTTACATATGTAACTCACAAAACAGTATTCAAAATACATAAAGAACTACTAATATCAATAAAAATAGGACAAATAATCCCATAGAAAAATGGGCAACAGACATGAATGGACATCCCACAGAAAAGGAAATATAAATGAGGAACTAATATACTACAATATATTCAGCCTTGCTAATGACTGAGGTGATACAGAGCAAGACAATGAGGAGATGCCATTGTATGCCGATTTAAGTAGCCAAAAGGAAGAATGCTGACAATACCAGATACTGGAGAGAATTTGGAATCATTAAAGCTCTTATACTTTGCTGGCATAAGTGTAAATTGGTGAGAATAGTTTGGAAAATAGCTTGGCTCTTTTTTTTCTCCTTTTTGTGAAGTTCAACATTCATTGACCATATACCTAGTTTTTCGATATAAACTCAAGAAACTATTTTGCACATATGCAATAGAAGGTATGTACAAAGATGCTTATATCATCACTGTTGATAAAGGCAATATACTGGAAGCAACCCCAGATACCTATCAAAGAATAATGTATAAATGTGTTCTAATGTCTTCGCAGGACGGAATACTATGCAGCAGTCAAGATGAATGCACTACAGCAGCACTCACGGATAGGAATGACTGTTAGCACAAAATATGGAATTAAAATGTGCCAAAAGATTTTATACAACTCAGAATCCTTTATTAAAGTTAAAAAACTGATAAAGCAAAATAGTATGCCCTTAAGGAATGCATACAGGTAGTAAAACTACATAAAAAGGAATTATATACATGATTCAGGATGGCAGGAGTCAGGAGGGTGAGATTGGAGGACCTCATAAACAGATACAAGCTATTGCAAAAAGTTCTGGTTGTCCCGGTAGTTGGTGTGTTGTTACAAAAATGAAATAAATACATACAAAAGAAGGCCACAAACAAACCAATGAGGAAAGTGTTTCATGAATCTAGGAGTAAGATCATTTCCATTTGGGGCACCTGAATGATAGGTCAGAGCAGGAAGGAGCCTTTGAATCTACCTGGTCCAATTCTTCCAGGTCACTGGTGTAGAAAACAAGGCCCAGGTAGGGAAAGGGGATCACTATGGAAAACCAAATGTCAATAATCAATTTCCTCCTTGCACACTTCATGATTTGATTTGTAATGACACATGTGCACTAAACATATGCATGGAATAAAAAGGAGACCAGGAAAGCAATGATGACTTTTATGACATATATTTTGAAGGCCTCTGAAGAAGAACTGGTATGTAGGTATGTATGTGTGTATGTATGTATGTATGTAGAGGCATGCATATGCATTTAAGTATGTATGCATTGAGTCCATAATTATGTAGGCCAACACCCTGCACTTGGATAAATTTTAGGTAGTCAAATAAAGGACCATTGACTCAGCGGGAGAGGAGGGAATGCCATCTGCCATCTCTTGAGTCTGATGAGAGCATAATCTCTGAATCATAAATTTGAATTCCAGTCTCCAGAGACATCCCAGTAAAGGCTCCCAATGTCCCATGGTGGGTGAACACTCGCAAACACCCTTCATTTAGGTCCCAAACACAGAGCTCTTTTGACCAAAATACATATAGAAGGGCTGGCCAGCTGAAAGCGGCAGGTCCATGCTGCCTTGCCCAGTCCTGGAGGAATTCCAAAGGGAGTCTGCGACTCAGGTAAAACATCTGAGATGAAAGGAGAACAACTTATGATGTTTAGACACCCTTGGCAGCTTATACACCGCCTCGGGGCAGAGCTCACTGAAAGGACCACACACAGCCAGAGAGAGGGTTCCACTCAGATGTATGGGCTGTTTCTCTACAAAGCCTGCTGGGTGCACAGTGCCCCAAACATAGTTCCCCCCCCTGCAAGGACTGTGAGGAGAACCCAGGCTGTGCCAGACGCAGAACTACCTTTTCGTTTCCTTCCCTCCACTCTCCTAGGAAAACTGTACATGCCCAGCAGTAAATTTAGCCTGCAGATTATTATTATTATTATCGTTAATCCTCACCTGAGGATATTTTTCCATTTTTTTATTTTTTCCATTTTTTTATTGTTTTTTAGAATGGGAGGAAGGAAGGGAGGAGGGGAGAAAGAAAGCAACATCAATGGGAGAGAGACATTGCTTGGTTGTGTCCCACATGTACCCTGACCGGGCCAGGGATCGAACCTGCAACCCAGGTACGTGCCCGTGGCCAGAAATCGAACCTAAATCCTTCAGTGTGTGGGCTGACACTCTAATCATTGAGCATACTGGCCAGGGCAAACTACAGATGTTTTTTAATGCAAAATTTTCCTTTATCAAAAGTTCTAACAGATAATTATGATAGAAGTTCACGAGAAACAGCTGGGAGCTTATTGAAGGAACAGGGAGTTCTCCTGTGACATCTGAATCTATGTCATGGATGTGAGGTGACCTAGCTCCTCCAGTCTAGGAGAAAACAGACATAGTGTGGTGTCTATGACACCCCCTATCGTTAACTCTCCAAAGAAATAGAGCAATTCCGAAGATGCAATTGAGAATGTGGGTACAGCCCAATCATGAAGGATTCACCCATGCCTGCCTCAGACCCATAAATCCACATGTGCATATACACGCCAGTGTACAACTACATAAACTCACAAACATACATGTTTATGCACCACACACAGCAAGACAAACCTACTTATCCACATGCGCACCCTGCAGGAGTACTTGCCATGCAGCAACCTCTGCTGTTTTCCTGTAGTGGAGCTGAATGATTAATGCTTCGTGCAAGGAATGTCTCCTTGCCAGGAGAACGTGATTTGCTGTTCTTTGGGTAACGAGCGTTATGCATCTGTTGATTCCTACTGTCAAGTTACCTGGCTCCATCGCAAACAGGTTGTAATAGCAAAAAGGAAAAAAAATAAAATAAAACCACCCAGAGGCAAACATATAGGCATTCTTGATATTCCTCCAGTGGATGACAGACAGCTGTAATGGTCTCACTTACATAAATGCAACTTACTTCAGCACACAACTCCCCGTCCTTGCAGACGCCCAGTGCCAGAAATCATTCTTTTCAACCTCAGGCCGTTCCTATTGAAACACCTGTCAGCCTGTCTGTCAGCCCAGTGGACCCGAGTCTGGCATCTACTCAGGGATGCCTGCACTTTTCAGGTCTCTGGACGAGAAACATCCTATGGAGATTGAGTGATGGGCTGAGGATTAGGAAAAACAGCTCCTAGACATCCCAGGGCCCTGACTCTTAAGATTTAGGGGAGGCCTCTGGGCAAAATCTATTACACTTTGTGTGTGCATATGCCTTTTTTAATCTCACAAATAAACAACAGGACTGATTTCTACGACACAGGAGAAGGGAACAGATCTATAAGGTAAGGTCTGTGGTGGGCTCAGAATCAGTGTTGCAAGATGCCATTAGCAAAATGCAAAGGGAACTGACAGAATGATACGGCCCTGTGTGTCTCCATTTACTCCACGAACTATCTGGTTAGCAACCTTGAGGAGAAATAGCCAACGCCTCTTGAACTCAAACCTTTAAAAACCAGCACCTAGCACCCACCTGTGCTTGAGTGAGTTGCCTGTGGTGTCCTATCTGACAGAGTTGGACTCTGGCAGAGTGAGAATGAAGACAGGGCCGCCTGTTCAATTAGGGGCATTTGGCTAGGATAACGTAGCAAAAGAGATTAAGTGAATTCATTTTATTTCCTCCCAACTCTGGATGTATGTTAGAATTACCCAAGGAACTAATAAAAACCCCACATGGATAGAACCCTCCCACCCCCCAGGGATTCAGATTCATCTGGACTGCAATGAGGCCCAGGCATGCATCCATCATCCATTTATGTATCGACGTACCTATATATTTATCTACATTTGGGAGGCTCCCAAGGTATGATTCCAATCTCCAGCTGGGCTTTAGAACTACTAAATTGGTTAGAACACAACTTTCACCGTTACTCCTTGTTAAGCTGAAGCATGAATCCACATAGTCAGCCAAGGAATATTTACTGAGCACATGTGAAAGCTCCTCTCTTCCCTCCCCAGGATATGCTACTAAAAAGAAAAAACAAATATGGCAAGTATTAAGTTCAAGACCAAAGGCTTTCAGGCTGGGGAAACAGGGAAGCGCTAACGTCACAGTTTACGTCTGAGGCTCATCTGCAGGTAGAATTCCCTCTTGCTCAGGGGAGCTCAGTCTTGTGTTCTATTCTGACCTTCAAGTGCTTGGATGAGGCCCACCCACATTAAGGAGGTTGATCTGCTTTACTTCGAGTCCACTTAAATGCCATCTCATCCAAAAACAGCATCACAGAAACATTCAGAATAATGTTGAACCTCATATCGGAGCACTGTGGCACCACTAAGTCAACCCAGAATAATAGTCACACGGCCCATGACGGGCTAAACGTCCAGGAGGAGGCTGGATGATACTGAAGCACAACAACAAAACCAGTGCAGAGTGTGAAGATGGTAGGGAATGCCGGGTGATGTGGAGAGTGGGCAGGGAAAGCCTCCTGGAGGCGCAGAATATGAAGGAGAGGCATAGAATGAGAAGTGTAAAGTAAAAACTCTTGTAGGCAGAAGGACTGAATCCACAAAGTCCTATGAGCTGCTAAGAACTGGGTGAGCTTGAGAAAATGCTAGAAGGCTGCAGGGGCTGCTACACACACAGCAATGGGGGGAAGGGCAGGAGAGGACGTTAGTGAGGCCAGCAGCAGCCAGGTCCTTCAGAGCCCTAGAGTTAAGATGAAGCCAAAGCAGGGAAGTGCCCGGATTAGATTTACATTTAGGGTGTTGGGTCTGGCTGAAGGGGGAGAAGTGGACTAGGGGAAGCATCAGTGGGGGGTGGGCAGCAAGGTCCTAAAATGGTCCCGGTAAGAGATGAGTGCTCAGATGCGGCCATGTGACCTAACTCGTGTCTTCTCTGGCAGAAGTAAATCGAACTTTCTAGAGCATTCGATGTTGTGGCAAGTGGTGAGGGAAACAGAGAATTCCCACATTTCTGGCTTAAACAATTCAAAAGAAACAAGAGCTTTTATCCTAGTTACCAGCCTGGCTCAAGTTATACCCAATAGCAGCCTGCATTATGCAAATTGTGTATCCTAATTAATGTAGATCCAGTTTGATTTATGCAAATTCTTGCTTTGGGCTGTGTTAGTCATTTCCTGCCTGCACTACCTCTTACCCATCAGGATCACTTCCCCCCGACCCCTCATCCCATTGCTGCTCTATGGACCAGAGCCATGAGCATGTCTGGGGTCAGTGAGCTCTGAGTGGCCATAGTGGCCGAGTTCAAGGACAGGAGGAAAGTGTGTCTGACATCCAACCTGAGCCAGTACCGCCTATGGGCCTCTCTCTTTGAGTGCTTGCTCCTGAGCTCCTGTGTGCCACTGGTCCCTCTCTCCATCAGTGTGTGACTGCTCCAGTCCCTGGTAGAACTCCTCTGTCTCAGAACTCGCGCCCAGCCCTCCTGCCATGCACTCCCAGTACACTCGCACACCATCTGCATGCTGCAAAAATATTGACCACCCCCCGACCCCATCGTACCTTTTAAAGGCACTCCCACACAGGAACGCCGCCTTATGTTATTGAGGCAGAGTGTGTGTTTTATTCAATTCTGAACGCCAGGCGCCTAGAATAGCTCACCAGATAAATGTCAATCAACTCTAGCATAATCAAGACACCCATTCCTGACTCATTAGGGCCCGCTCATTCCCTTTAAGCTTCTCAGATTTATACACTGTAATTAGAAACTTGGTGATTTTGACTGCTAAACAGAAAAGCTTAGAGGGACGCTTCCCATGTCTGAATTTTAAATATTTTCACACTTCGTTAACCCCGTTGCTGGTGTAACATCTTCTGGCCCAATTCCCTCACACTGCGTGATTTTTATTTTTGGATAGAGATGAGCACAATTAATTGAATTCAGACACATATTGATTACTGTTTTTCATGAACTCTGAACAGCTTGTCTGGGAGTGATTTTATTGAGGAGTCGTTAAACAACTGTTTGGCTGGGCCGTGTCCCCCACGTCCACATCCAGGCTGTAAGTGCCTGTCTGCAGGGTTGATGGCCTATTTGTGGGGAGCTGTGCTGTTCACAAGAGCAGTCAGAACGGGAAAAGCCATACCCACTCTCTTCACACACTTGCCCCGCCTGAGGAACACTGAGGTCCACTAAAACCCAAGCAGGGAGCTGGCGGCGTCTGTGGGAACGGCCTGATTCCCACTCCTGGTGAAAATACTCAGCTTGTGGGCCCCATGCGAGCAGGGACATCACTCAGATCGTTCAATGGCCACATTATTCATCCAAGGACTGCACTGCTTTTCAGCAGGCGGAACTTTCCAGATCCAGACGATGAGGTTTTAGAATGTCTCTTGGACCAGTGCTTCTCACACTTCAATGTGCACATGAATCACCAGAAGATCTTGTTAAAACACAGACTCTGGTTCAGGGGGACTGGGCTGGGGCCTGAGATTCTGCATGTCTGATGCCCATCTGTGGACATGAGGCCTTTGGCGTGACCTAACTCTGCACCGCCTGCCACTCTGTGATCGAGAAGGGCATTCTGCGTCTCCCACTAAAGTATAGGTCCCTGGAGATCGGAGACCATGGTCTGATTCCTAACCCGAGTTACAGCAGGAAAGAGGCAGATGTGACAAAGTTTCCACATCTCTACCTGGGCACAAGGTCTTCCAATAAAAAGCCGAGCTCTCATTGCAATTTCATAGATGATGGAAATGTCCTCGCCTCCTGGCACACTCTTCAGATGTCCCCAAGATGCTGATGTACCCACAGCCAGTTAGCCACACACCGGCCAGGTAATTGTTTAAGAATATAAATATGATTCCTAGGGCTCTTTATTCTCTGGATAAAGCACCCACTCTGCCCCTGCCCACCCATGGTCTTATCACTGTCCTTCACGCTCACAAAGCTTCAGTCACTCTGACCTCCTATTTGTCAAACATGCCAAAGCCATTTCTACCCCAGGGCCTTTGCACTAGCCATTTTTCTCCAAGTGTCATCACCTCTTTGCTTTCAGTGACTGGCCACAGGCAAGGTTCCAACAGTAGAGCGACTCCAAAATGAGTTTTAAACCTTTGGTTTTGTTGGTTTGACATACATTTATTTTTCTCTTGATTCTTGCCCAGTTGGAGACTGGACCAGTCTGGCACTTTCATATGACAACGAGAAGACTGAAGCCCAGAGACAGAATGCGACAGAATCAAAGCCACTCATTTTATGGGGGGGGGCATGCAAAACTGTCCAAGGACAGACCCAGAGGTTGAAAGTTGGAGTCATAGAGAAGAAAATGTAATCTTAACACAATATATAGTGCTTGGACCTGCACTGCTTAACAATATTTATAGTATTAGACCATTACAACCCACCTATACCTCTCCGTTTTTGGCTTTTGACTTTGCTGAGTTCAAGGTTGAACTTAAGAAGAGGGAGACAATCTTGAATTTCTCTTCCATTTGTGTTATCCTATTTTTCTTTGTCACAAAATATACTTTTTGAGGCCAGAGAGGGTGATTTTTAATTTATGGATTTCTCTCTACAATTACAACAAGAACCTAATTTTAAAAATCAAATTGGTTTCATCTAATTAAATTTGGAAATTGCCTCGTAAACATATACTCTGTTATAAATGTCTTTAAAAGCAAGGGCTCCCGCTTCCTGTCTGGAGCAGAATTGGGTTGATCCCAGCATGGTGGGCGGGAGAGGGAACTCCCCATCTCTCTTCTCAGGAGGACACACTCCTTTATCAAGTGTCAAAACTCTCTAAAGACTCCTGGTCTACAGCAGTGCTTCTCGAACTCCAATGCCCACGTGAATCACAAACAGGCATCTTGTGAGAACAGAAACTCTGATTTGGGAGCTCTGGTGAAGCCTCAGATGAAGTATTTCTAACCAGCCCCCAGGCACTGCTGATGCGACTGGTCCACGGACCACGCTGACGAAGGGGCAAGGCACTTGCACTTGAATTCAAGATCCATGAATGTGCCATCACGTGACTTTGGTCTTTTCACTTCACCACTCTGAGTCTCAGTTTTCTCATTTTTATGCAATGATGAGAGCTAACATTTATTAATGAGATTTCTAAATGCCAGCGTACCAAACATATATTTATATACGCTTATAAATATAAATGAAAGGCTACCGGATAAACCCAAGGTTACATAGCAAGTAAGTGGCGGAGGATCAATCCTGGCCATAGTCCAATACTAGAAATGAGCTCTATCAGCCTTATCAAAGTTGAGTTTGTTCTTGTTTTGCAGTGAACTTCTATACAGCGCGTTCTAATTCTGAAAGTATTTTGGAAGCTGCATTGTGTTGGCTTATGAGTCCTTCCTGCCTGCGGAGGATCGGCTCCATCTCTGCTATAAGGTCCTGCTAATCCCGGGACAGCATCCCTTGGAGGACAATAAAGAATGCCTGGTCCCCAGAGCAACGTTACAGCTCAGGAATCATGTGCCCCCAGGGAAGGGAGTGACGGTGGGATTCTTTTGGAAGCCCAGGGACTGGTGTGGGTAGCATGGGCATCATGCGAGTATTGTGGATGAATCGTAACCACTGCTTGCCAGGCCTGGGTCCTCTTGGCCATGCCAGGACAGCCCAGCTCCCTGTGTCCTGAAACCTCTGCTGAAGCAATCGAGAATCCCTTCAATGCATCGCATGCCCATTTGCTTGGTCATCGGGGCTATCATGACAGCACAACAGTATGCCCTGCGTTTTCTTCCCACCGTGTCGGTGATTGTGTCTCACTCCCCTTTATGCCCTCAGTGGAGCTCTGAACAGAGCAGGTGTTCGCCGGCCTCAGGCTGAAGTCAATAGAATGGAGCCTGACAAGAGATACAGCCAAAGGGGCCTCCTTACCTCGTACAGCGTGATGACCCCATTGGTCTCATTGGGAGGTTTCCACTGGATGTAGATCTTCTCCTCAAACGGCCCCCCTTGGATGGACTCTAGAGGAACAGCACCTGGAACTGCAGAAGGGAAAGGTTAGGAACTTGATGCCGCCTTCCGTCTCATGTCCCCAGCCTCACTGACCTGGAACAGGAGTTGGCCAAGTTTTCCTGTAAAGAGTCAGATAATCATTATTTTAGGCTTTGTGAGCCATACGGCCCCTGTTGCAACTACTCCACTTTGTGTTTGTAGCACAAAAACAGCCTAAGACAATCCATAAATAAATGGGCATGGCTTCATTTCAACAAAACTTTTATTTCTAAAAACAGACAATGGGCTGGAGCGGACCCACAGGCCATAGTTTCTTCACCCCTCTCTTGGAAGCCTGATGGCTTTTGACCTGCAGACCGAGCAAGTCTGGTCTTGAACTAAACCTGACCAGGGTTGGAGGACATCTGTAGGTCCCCCCAGTCCTGCCAGCACGTGGGATTCTGGGGCTAGACTCTTGCCTTAGGACTGGTATTTGCAGAATGCAAAGTGAGCTTCACTTGCCAAACCTTGCCCAGTTTTCTCCAGCTACAGGAAGTGCTTCCTCAGCTGAATCCATCGGGAACTACGTGCCCTGAAGTCTCAATCCAATTAGAAGCAGCTCGCCATGCTCCGGGGAGGCAGCTAGGCCGTCTCGCTGCTGAGCCTCCAATGTCTGGAACACGGTAGATGCTTAGTAACCATTTGCTGGTTGGGTAACTAGGGGAATAAATGACCTATGCCAGCAGTTTGCCCTAATGAGCAAAACCTTTCCTAGGCTGCTGGGTACCCAGGCCCGTCTCCCAGCCAGCATCCTCCTGCGGGACCCCACCATCGTGTGACAGCCTGCAAGATGCTGAACCACAAAATAAATAATTCCCCGAACTTCTTTATAACCCCCAAGGGAATCTTGAATTCATGTAAAGCATTACGGGACCTATTTATATGTTGGCCTTATAAAAGCAGGTACGTTTATGAAGTGCTTACTCTTTGATCAGAATTTTACATACATTATTTCATTGAAGCCCCAAACCAGCTCTGCCCAGTACTGATTATCTCTTTTGCGCTGAGAAGGGAACTGAGGCTAAGAGAATCAAGTAACTCGCTCAAGGTCATATGGCTCTGAAATTATAATGAGGGAACTGAATACCTAACTGTGAGTTTCAAAGCATATACTCTTAATCACCACGCTCGCCTCTCTAGATAGAGCCTTGGCCATATGTTGCAATCAGTTCCCTATTGTTAAATTAAAATATATTTAGTTTTTCTCATTATGGACACGATACGCAGGATCTGTTGACTATTAAGAATATACAAAAAGATTTAAAGAAGAAAAGAACAAAATCACTCCTATTCCCCAGAACTGGAGATATTTTTATGCCTATGCATATACCTATTTTTAAAAATTAAACTCCTACTGTGCATTTCGTGTTGTGATCTTCTTTTATAGCCAAACAAGTCACACTTAAAAAAACCTTTACATGTTCTTTGGGGCCATGTGTTTTAATGGCTGCCTAGGGAAGGACAGGCCCCATTCCAGCCACCACTGGCATTACATTTGGCTTAAATTCTTTATGATTATAAGCAACACTGTGATGAACATTCTTATAAGTAAGTATTTGCATGAAACTCTGATGTCCCTAAGACACATTTTTAGAAATCAATCTATTGAGCCAACATAGATGAACTATTTTATTTTAAAGGCTTTTGATATATATTACCATATTACCAGAAAGTTGGTACAACTCTGGGATCCCCAACAGAAAAATATGCCGATTTTCAACCTCTGCCACCACTGACTATTTAAAAAAATAAGTGTTTGTGTGTGTATCTTTTTTTAGAATACTGGAGAGAGTGGATTTGTTTTTCAGCTTAATTGGCCATTTGCATTGATTCTTTCATGAACATCCTCTCTATACCCTGTGCTCATTTCCCTGTATGGCTCTTCATTTTTGTTCATCATTGTTTTATGAGCTGGTAATTATAATCTGTTTTTAAGAACATAAGCTGTTTTGCATAAGTTACAAATATTTTTGTCAGTTTCTCATTTGCTTTTAAAATCTTTTAGGTATGTAGAAGCTTCAGAGTAGTCAGATCTCTTATTGCTTTTCCTTAACCATTCATCCTTTCCACAAATATTTATTGACTCTTTAATATGACCAAGGGGATGGCGGTGGTCCACTAGGGATACACCAATGGCTAAGAAAGATAGAGTCAAATCCTTGCTAAAGCTGTGTTCTGAAAAGGGAGACAGACATTAAATAAATAATTACACTCACAATTAAATTCTTAAAATTGTTATCAGGACTTGGAGATAAAGTGCAGGTGTCAGGAGAATTATAACAAGCAGAGAAAAACCAGTCTGGCAAATCAGGATAATATGTGAAAATAAATTCAAGTCAGTGGGTAAGTAGAAGTTACTAGGGCAAAGGCAAAGGGGAGGGTGTGTATTGAGTGGGGTGGATATCTCTGGGAGGGCAAGAGCAGGAGGAGAAAAACCATCTTGGGGAGGGGGTAGATATGGTAGCTTGGACCAGGGTGATGGTATACAGAGGACGTGCAGGAGATTTGGGGGTGCTGAACTAATGTGAATTGGTGGTGATGGATAAGGGTGAAGAGATGGAGAGAGGTGTTAAGGAAGACCCAGCTCTTCTGCTTTATAGAACTGGAGTGGGTCAGAGTGTTGTTCATAGAGAAGAAGCTCAGAGGAGAGTTAGTTTGGGAAAGGAGCCGCAGGCGGGGGTGGGGGGGCATTTGAGGGCAACCAGGCCTATGGGGGGGGGCAGTTGGGCGATCAGGCCGGCAGGCTGAGGCAGTTAGGGGTGATCAGGTCGGCAGGGAGGCAGTTAGGGGTGACCAGGCCAGCGGGGGGGGGGGGCAATGAGGGGCGATCATGCCAGCAGGCAGAGGCAGTTGGGGTGATCAGGCAGGCAGGCAGGTGATCCCCAGGATCGGGCCATACTTCATTGGAGGCGTGTATGTGCCCTTGCGGCAATTTTGAGTTGCGGTGTTGGATATATGAGACTGGGACCAATGTTTAGAAATTAAAACCATGGGCAGGGAATAGATATTGTAGTAAGAATGTAGAGGGCAACAAAAAAAAGTAGGTCTAGGACTAAGCCCATCGGAACTCCAATATTAACAAATAGGAGGAAAACAAAGACACTGAAAAATAGAGGCTGTGTTCAGAGAGGCAAGGGAAAACCAGGAAGGTGAGCTGTCATCACAGCAGCAAAGGGAGGACCCAGAAGGTCTGGTGAAGAGTGACAGGTGTGGCCCTAGCCAGTTTGGCTCAATGGACAGGTCATCAGCCCGAAGACTGAAGGGTCCCAGGTTCGATTATGGTCAGGGGTATGTACCTAGATTACAGGTTGCAGGCTTGATCCCCATGCAGGGAGACCACCTGTTTTTCTTTCTTTCTTCTTTCTTTCTTTCTTTCTTTCTTTCTTTCTTTCTTTCTTTCTTTCTTTCTTTCTTCTTTCTTTTCTTTCTCTCTCTCTCTCTCTCTCTCTCTCTCTCTCTCTCTCTCTCCCTCCCTCCCTCGCTCCTTTCTTTCTTTCTTTCTTTCTTTCTTTCTTTCTTTCTTTCTTTCTTTCTTTCTTTCTTTCTTTTCTTTCTTCTCTCTCTCTCTCTCTCTCTCTCTCTCTCTCTCTCTCTCTCTCTCTCTCTCTCTCCCCCCCTCCCCCGTCTACTCTCTCTAAAAGTCAATGGAAAAAATATCCTCAAGTGAGGATTAACAACAATAACAAAAGAGTGACAGGTGTGGCTAAGTAGTCAAGTAGGATGCAAACTCATATTTTCCAAGTGGATTCAGTGTCTATAAGATTACTCATGACCCAAGCAAGAGTAATTTAGGATGAATGCTGGTGTTCCAAGCCATCCTGCAGTGGGTGGAGAAGGGAGTGGAAGGTGAGGGATTGTGCTGAGACAAGTGAACTATTTCGGATGTGACTGGGAGGAGAATGCAAGAAGTGGCAGGGACAAGATATGGAGCCAAAGTAGTGCCCCCTTCCAAACACAGGAAAGGTCATGGCATAATTAAGGGCAACCAGAAAAAATCCAGAATGGAAGTAAGAGGTGGAAGGGTGGGAAAGAGAGAGGAAATAACTGACATTGGTGGGTCCGAAAAAGGCAGAAGCAGGGTGGGTGGAAAGAAAGCACCCTTCTCTCAGTGAGGTAAAAGAGAAAGAGACTATGCAGCCGCTTAGAGGAGTGCGAACTGAAGTGTCCTATTGGCCCCATTTTCTTGATAAGAGAAGGTGAAACCATCAACCAAATGTATAGTGAAAAGAGGAGATCCT